>NC_092059.1:3357291-4848124 GCF_039877785.1 Chaetodon trifascialis | reverse complement strand
GGCTAAAGCGTAAGAAGATAAAAGGATGGGGCATAAGCCAAGCTCACAGTTCTTCACAGGACCCTCCGTTAATAGTTTCCTCATTTACAGGCCTGAGAGTCTCACTCACCCTCCTGCACTCTCTGCTCTTTAAGTGAATCAACAACAGCATCCTGCAGTTAACATTATTTTTCTTGTGTATATCGCAGCCTAAAAAAACCATATCAAATAAAGCAAACTTCCTCTTCTCCAGCCTGAAGTTTGTAAATCCATCAGTGAAGTATTTCAAGAGCACGCTGTGTTTTATGGCAGCTACATTTTCTTGACGGCTCCCTGGGCTAACCTCATTCTCACTTCCTGTCAACCTCTCAAGCCCCCCTTTAGGTTACCAGACATTCCTCGTAACCCAGGGGGTCCTGCTGCCCACACCGGGGACACCAAACACACGCACACAACCAGATAACATCACCTGTGGTCTGCAAGTTACTTGAAAATTGTAAGCAATTACTACAAAAGTAGTTAGATTACTCACTACTTCAGTTTCTTAGCTCTGTTAGAGGGGTCTTTAAACAACTCCAGACCCTCCACACCCACATATCACACAGCCTGCTTAAGTTTTTGTTGTTGATGTTAACTAAGAACAGCTGGCTTAATGGAACTGTTAATGTCGATATAACGAAGCTGTGTGGTTCACACTCTCTCCGTCTCTGAACAAGATGATTCATAAATGAAGGTTTACCAGTGGCTAATGTTAGCATGCTAGCTAAGAACACACAACTTTCAAATACAACAATTAGGAGCACGCTAGCTGCTTTAGCCGCTGCAGTAACATGTTTCAGACCAGTTAGTCAGCTTGGATGCAGAGTTGGGCAAGTTTCTTGGAAAATGTTATCACTTACTCTGCATATTACTAAAAGTAATTGTTTGGCTACTTTACTAATTATTCAAAAGCAACAGTAATGGAATACATCACTCTTTAGGTAACTATTATTACTCGAACCGTCTCGTCAAAGTTGTATTTAACATTGTGAGTCCTTGCAGTTTGATACGCAGCCAGCCTACGTTTTAAATGTATTTACTGACTATCCACAGCTAGCTTAACGTTAGCCGTGGTGATAGTGAAGCTGCAGGGTTCATGTATCCTCCAGCTCAGAGCAAAACCAGATGATTTCTGAATGTAGGGTTAGCTGACGTTAGCAAGCCACCAAAGAACACACAACGTATAAATAAGACAACTTTGGAGCGGTTTACATTTTGGTAGAGGTTAACTGCCTCACCACACCTCCAGGCCCTGAGCCATGCTAACACGTGCCGGGTAATGAGTGTTACTGGGATTAGTAACTGTGCTGTTTGTAATTGTAATTCTTTACACGAGAAATTACTGAAAAAAGGAATCACGTTGATGTTACAGATCAACACTGAACATCCCACACAGCACACATTTTCTCTCTCTCTCACACACACACACACACACACACACACACACACACACACACACACACACACACACACACACACACACACACACACACACACACACACACACACACACACACACACACACACACACACACACCTCAGGTCCTTCCTAATTCCAGCCTTAAGTTGTTTCTAAGCCAAGAGTCAACGTCTACATGATGGTGAACCTCTTTGGTCATGCGGCTGACGAAAAAACATGGGGATAAATCTATTGTATGTGCTACACCCTGCACACGTCCCACGAGAAATACGATACCCAGAAACAATGTGACACACGACTTTAATATCCACTCGGTGACAGCGCGTGCAAGCGTCGGCCTCAGCCGAGAGCCTCACAAAGCTACCAGCCCCTGCAACCCCGCACACTTTGCCACTGAAACCTTTGGCGGCTATTCTTGTCCTCAGCACCATGTAATTAAGTTCCTGTCGTTCTCCGCTCTCAAACATTGCTTAACATAAACGGAGGCCTAGCTCGTTAATTAGTTCCAGTGTGCGATCACGAGCCGCTGCTCTCAGACGTTGAGATGAACCTACTCCCTCTCTATGTAAAGCACGGCGGTGGAGAAAGGAGGGCCGTAAATGAAAGTGGAACATCAATCCTGAGGATGCGATGGGAGGGAGTCCACGTCACGTTAATGAAGAGAGCAAGGCAAGCCAGCGGTAGCACTGGCCCTGACGATGGATGCTGTGACTTCCTATTGCTGTCCAGCCCTGTAAGCAAGAACAAAACATTTCTGTTTTTCAACAACTAAAAAAATCAGACAATTTATCGAAAAAGGCTCCAAACTACAATATATTGTTTAAACTAACACTGCCACTCTATGATACCACCAATGAGTAAGTAAGGTTGCAAAGCGCTCTCTGTCCGCCTTTTGCATATGTGGATGCTGAGAGGAGGATATATGCTGTGTTGTTTCCATATTTAACATGAATCACATGTGACAAATCTATGATGCGATGTATGATACAGGTGGAAAGATGGAGTTCCTCGGCTTTCATCTTCAGATGCAATTACTGCGTTATGGATGGGCAGCGCTGATTAATGCAGCCTGGTGATATACGGCACGGCGAAATGGAAGGGCATATTTATGAAGTCTTTTAATCTCCCTTGACAACAGCCTCACATGAGCCAACAGGCTCATCTCCAATGGCCACATTAGGCCAACTGTTCTCTGCTCTGCCATGAATTACTGCTGTCACCTGTCGGAGATTTCACAGGACAGCGCCTCATTTGAGGTCAATTTCTGTCTTTCCCAGCAGATCAGCGGGTCCAGCAGAGAGGCAAGCCGATAAAGTTTGGGATTTTGAGGAGTGCGGATTATAGGATCAAAAGGCAATGGCGCTAATCCCTCCCCGTTATTAAAGATGATAGCGCTATAAATGACAACACATGCAAAACTTCTCCGACTCCAAACTCTTGCTCGCGTATGTAAGTACTTAACGGAACCAGGCTCAAGGGATGGGGCCGCCTCCGAGCTGGATTAACCGGGAGAGATGGGATGTTGATCCTATAGTTACTCTCTCAGTTCCCGAAGTTTCTTTCTTTTTTCCTCCCCTTTCCCTTTTTCTCTGTGAGGAAGTACACAACTGTGTGTGGAATGGAGACAGGAATGCAGCAGCAGCAAGGTTGTGGGAGCTCCTGTCTCTGTACTGTACACTGCAATTATCTCCAGAAGCTCAGGAAGCTAATTGGAAGAGATGTGGGATAAATCCCAGCCTGGGGGAATTGTGCTAATTTTCCACTTTCAGCTGACCTAATAAGAGGGCCATCCACTGCCACTGGAATGGTGGTGCAGTGGAAGAGAGAGGGAGAGAAAGCGATGCCAGTCTCATTCTGTGTTAACATGCATACTTAATGACCCTCACACACTGGGATCCAGCTACACAACACAGATTAAATTACATCTTCTGCGTTTGGTGCCGCCTTTCCCTTATACAAGCATTCTGGTAATATCCATGCGCACAAGTGTGTTATTTCTGGGAACTGAGCCCAGTACCTCTCCAGCTGACACTGCCCTCATATTACTTTGTCCAATGAACATCCCAAACAGCACGGACACTCGCTTCACGGATTCCTCCTGAGCAGTGAAGTGTGCACAACCACAGTCAGGGCTCCTCTGTGCATATGACAAATCTAATCCTCCTCCTTCCAAGTTCTAACAGGGAAGTCTCTATTCAGGCACGACCTTAATCACATTAACCCCCTTTTTTTCCACTGTGCGCCAGACCTGCAGCTTGAACTTAGTTCCAGGGTTCCTGATAGTTTGGAAGGTGGTTGGGTTAAGCCCATACAGAGGTTGTCCAAGAATTCAAATCCTGCTATACCGCAAAGTTTAGAAACCACAATGTGTCACAAAATTCTTTGAAATGACTCGTCTTTGATGGACAGATGAAACAAATAACAGTGAGGTGAAAGACTTACCACGCAAACTGACAATCATGCAGTAAGTATAGACGAGCGTTCATACTTTCTGGTAAAGCACGTACAGTCTGAAGCCATATGGATCTGAAATCAATACGCTGCTGTTATTTTACATGCACCAGTTGGTTTGTGGTTATCTGGCAGGCTAATGTTGTCCCCGGTAATGAAACTGCAGGAGGAGCAATGGGTCTATTCAAACACACGTGCAAATGCTCTGTAATGTCACAGCACTGGTTGCAGTCCTGCGTGCATGTAGGCTTATTAATCTTTTCCATTATTTGATTCCAGCCAGTTGCACCAGATGTTGATCGTTGAACCTAAGCCTTGCTATAACACAAGTGTAAGTGTAAAGTATCTTTCGAATTACTTAGGAGGAGAAAACATTGTCAGCAGAGCCCACTACAGGTCTGACTCCATCAGCTTCATGAGCAGGATTGACTCAGGTGTGAGGAAAGATGTGACTATGAGTTCAGCTGAGTTTGCATAAAGTTTTGAACTGGACTCTGAAATAATGGGTTTTGAGCACCAAATACATCATCATGCACTCTCCACCAAACTTAATATGATTTTTGAATGATTTTTCACCACATAACAGTAAGAAAGATTCCAGCAAATAATGATATAATGAATGTTTTTTTTGTTTTTTTTTTAATGTGTTGTGGTACTCCTGCGATACTGTTTGCAAATGGTGTCAGCAGCAGTAACATTAGACTATTGCTAGCCATCCAGCTACATGTCATACATGTCACGCAGCTAACTGTACCAGAATGGGGCAAGACTAGAAATGAATTTTTTTTAAAAATCTGAAATATTGCAAGAAACAATTTGCACTTGGCTCAGGTAGAAAAGTTGGAAACAGGTTTTAAAAATAACATTGCAGTTGCATACCTGCTTCTGCTCTGCTCCTCTGCTAGCTACCAGCAAGAGCCCCGAAAACCACGCTTCATTTAACATATATCAAAAAATGTTGACCATAGCAAGTGAGACACTAGACACGATACTTTTTCTACAAAGCTGAACCATGGACATAGAATTACAAAATGAATGGCTGTAAATGTTGTTTAGTAGTTATTCAAATGCATATATTAATGTGAAGACTAAAAGAAATGTTGCTTGTGATACCGACATGACCTCCCTTTTTACAGAGTTGACATAGTTTTGAATGGATGAAACAGCAGCTTCTTCCAAGAAACCAATTAACTCATGACTTCAATCAGTGCAACATTCCTCAAAATGCTCGTTTAGTACAAACAAGTTATTACTGAAAACACTGAAGACTTTCCACAGCTGTGACCAGAGAGCTTGACCCATAAAAGAACAGCACTATCACCACTTGAACCTTAATCCCACCAGTGTCACCTGGAAAACATGTGATTATAGTTTGAGGCTCTGACATGGCTTTGGATGCCTCAGATCATGGGATGTGCTGCACACTTGCAGACAGAAGCTTTGAAGTTACAAATGTGTCAGTTTGGATTATTATTTTCCAGCCTTTGTTGAGTTTATGCAGTTTATGAGTAGGATTAAATTATACAGATTATTTCTTGCAGCTCTGCTGTATAATATAAAAATCAAACAGTGAGAGTTGAACATCTTGAAAGCTTCACAAACACTGATGATAGTCCGTGTAGGTTAGCCTGTCTGATATGGGCTCCTCTTCAGTGTTAGCCTCAGTGTTTCCACTGACTTCTCGAACACTTTGGAGCATAATTATTATATTTTGGTATAATGAAAAGAAACAAGAGAGCACAGAAACACCCTCGAACAGATGCAAGCAATGACACGCAAAAGCCTTTCCAGAGGCCAGCTCATAATGCCTTTTAATGGTCTTGTTTAACAAGCAAGGGAAGTGGTTTCCCCCCATTACCCACAAACCCCCAAATCTTGCCCAGCCAAAGACAGGGATATCCCAGAGTTCAATGGGAGCAGCATCAATCTTCTTGTCCCCAAAGACATGTGCTTATTCAATAGAGAAGGATCAGCCGAGATCTGGACCGTGTCAGAACTCACTAAACAAGCATCACGCAGCCTTTGCTTTGCTGGTTCAGCCAAACCGCTCGCACTAAACTGAAATGCCACCAGAACAATCTGCAGTAATTGATGTTTTCTCGAGAGCAGTCTCAGCATCGCAGAATAAATTCGACGAATCATCTGCGTGCTGTCTGGATTACCGCAAAGAAACTTCAAACACTCAGATGGCATCGTTCCCGAAATCGCATCTGAATTTGTTTCACAGTGTGACAACAAGATTTCACACTGTGATAGACTTGAAGCACCAAAAATGTGTGACACAAAAAAAAACATTTTAAAAAGCAGCAATCATCATTTTCATAGAGTAATGTTTTCAGTAAATCCCAGCTACTACTACCAAAGCCTCCACTTACACATACACTTACTACATAAAGTAAATACACAAAATTGAATCACACAAGATGCTAGTAAAATACCCACAATGCTACTTGTAGACACAAGTGACCTTCATACTGGATTGGAGACTGGTTTGATAGTGCTTCTACATTTAAATGTTTTAGTTACGTTTCCATCCAGATATAGAAAAAATAGGACTAAGAAAATGTTTGTTTCCACTGTTCTTTTTTTCAAACTTTCAGCATTTCCACTTTTTTCTTCGTAAATTGAAAAAGTACATAAAAATAGATGGCTGGAAGCCCACCGCTCTGACGGACAGTGCAGCCTTAGTTGCAACCTTCCAAATTAATTGTGTATGAAATTGAACCTTTCCAGCAGACACGCTTAATTTTTCCACAATCTCCTAAAATTTCCCGAAAGGTGCAAGTCTTAAAAAGTCAACACATGCTTTGTTACACTACAGCTTAGCCTGTTCCTTTAAAACATCTTATTGTGAGGTCGAGAATGAATGTTCAGGCATAATTCTAAATGACTAAACGACTGACCTCATGCGTCAACCGAGCAAACGCCATCCTCTGATGAAGACCATGTGATAGGGCTGAAATCCCTACACAAAGCTAGTAAGTGGGCCATGACTTGTTTTGTGAAACTACATCAAGGTTTCACAATCTTTCCTCGACATTGTGTATTGTGTCACATGCACCACAACTACATTCACTGATGCTTGGATTTAAAGTTCTGTAATAACATTCAGCTAATTACTTTAGCCTGGACAGACACGTACTTCACTCTACAAATACTGCAAATACTTGAGAATACATGTCGTGATACCATTCAGAATCAGGGGCAGGTGGCGCTGGCACCACACTGTGGCTACGCTTTGATGCTGACTGGCATTTATGAGTCGAGCTCATACATTAAATGCTTGTGAGCTCACAGCCTCCTGTTCGCGTCCTGCCTGGTGGGTCAGGTCCACTTTCACTACTACTCAGAAAAAAAATCGGAAAAAAGGGGCCAAGCCTGGCCTGGGTCATGGTCATAAATGTATTTACGCTTCACATCTGCACATAAAGAAAATACACCAGCAGACACGATATTTCTTTATGAAACCAAAAAAGTTTGTACTCTCCACTCACAAAGCAGCCATAAGTGATATTATTCTATCAACAATGGATCAAAAAAGTCCAAGTAATGTGAAAGGGGCTGCTCACACTGATGAGCATCCTGCTGGTTGTGTTGGTTTGGTTTTGGCCAGGCTAACTGCTCCGTTCCAGTCTTTGTGCTAAGCTAAGCTAACTGGCTGCTGTCTACAGCTGCATATTGAAATTACAGACAGAGAGTGCTCTCAATCTTCTACTCTAACTCTCAGCAAGTCAGTTAATAAGAGTATTTCACAAAATGCCAAACTGTTGCATTAAAGGCATTCAGGCATTTAGGCCTGGAGATGGGAAAGTTATTTCTGACTCGTGGAAATCAGCACCAGAAGCTCCTCAGTCAGTTTGGAGCCGGTGGAAGCAACAATGCACTGGAACCAAACCCGGTATTCATTGCTTTGTCTCAAACTCAAACGCCCTGGATCAGCTCACTGAACAGAATAACCTGAATGCTGTCACACTGCTCATAATCAGTGTGAGATGACAGAAACTCGCTATATGCTTCCAATCTGTAATATCCGCTCTGCTCCAAGGAAGCAGAGAGGGAAGGAAACATTAAAGGAACCCCCCGAGGTTTCCTATGAGGCACAGAGACACTCTGGACATTATTGCATTTTCAAGAGAAACTCCTTAATTATCCTCCAAACGAAGCCACACCCCCTTGAAAGGTCTATTTGACTATTAATTTAAAGTTTTCTATTTGTGACCTATTATTTTATTTATTTGTGTCATTTTTATCAGGATATTGGCAATTACAGCTCCAGAGTGCCCTGCCCTACCATTAACAAGCTAAAACATTTTGTGGTTTTCAGTCATTTCCTGCTTGCAATGTTTTATTTTTCTCACATTTGGTGAGTGTGCTTTGACGTGGGAAATGGATCCTGTGGATAAAATTCTGCTTAGCACCAAGAATGTTTTCTTGAAAACATTATACTTCCATTACACCTGTGCGTTTCACGTTTCACACAAGTAACAGCTCTTCCTCTCATCCCTCCTCTTCCCTCTATCTGTCATGTTAACGATCCTCCCATTTGGGGTTCCTGATATCCCAGCTCCTCTCAGAGGATCCTGCTTGGCAGAATTTAGAGCAGCAGAGCTGTTTCCTCATTGATTTTGGATCTGACCTTCCTGTAACCTCGCGTAAAACAATCGCCTGTGTGCCCAAAGTGCCCCCGCGGCGGGAGGAGACCAACCGGCCGACTGCAGAGACAGTCAAACATAGAAGCAGGGAAAGAAAAGGCTGCTTTATCACACTTCCCTCCTGACAGCAGTGAAAACACGAGGGACACAATAGGGTCGCACAACCTGAGAATACTAGTCCCAATCCGTCCCAGAGCTGGTGGATCCCTGAGAGGGAGCGGTCGAAAAAAGTCAGAAACTCGCACAGCACAAGTCGAGTAGTTGAGATTTCCTTCATCACACAGAGTCAAAGATGTCCTGTATTCTCAAAGGAAATAGATAAATTAAGCAGAGGGTAAAGAGGTGAGCCAGGAATACCCAGCTGTGAATTGGCCTGAAAAGCGTGACTGTGCTGAAGCAAAGACGACAGACGACCTGAGGGTCATTACTCTGTGATTAAATACTGTATGTCAAATCCGGAGGGGGTGGGGGTGGGGTGACTATAATTGTAGTTTAGCTGTAGTGCAGCTATGCAGTGTGACCAGTGATCGCCCTTCTCCTTTTTCAACCCTAAACTTCAAAAGTCCTTTTCCTCATGTGATAAATAAAGGTGTTTGCTCACCTTTTCCATGTGCAGCATGCACTCGGCTCACCTTTGCACACATCTGTTTCTATGCTGTCTTGTTATCACGGTCCTTGACCACGGCAGGGAGCTCGCTCCGTAATAGAGATCATAGTGATGGATGAGCTGCAGTTTGGAGAGACCTCTGGAAAGAACTTGGGATCTTGCTTATGAAGCCTGACAGGAATCCAAAAAGTCCCGGAGAGAGGCAGGAAAGGTGAAAACCTCAGACTGAAAAGTTATAATCACAACAGAGCTAGCTAGTCATTTAAAGGTTGTACTCAGCTCTCTATGACCTATACTGTGATTGTCACAAAGCTTCCATCAAACTGCACCATAAAAAATGTTAATACCACATTTTTGGTGCTGTGTTTTCCATCTAACACATACAAACACACATGGGTGTGCCTCAACAGAAAGTGCTTCAAATCTACGTAATGGCAAGGGTTCTTTTAAGGACACAGCTTGGCTTTTAAAGCGCTCCTAAACTTAACTTTACTGTCCTGTTGCTGAGGTGAGACATTTTTCCTCCTAAGACTTCTCTTCTTTTTCTATGTGTACGCTTCCAGGCCAGAGTGTATGAGTGTGTGACATTCCTCTGGTTCGACCCGCCATTGTTGCAGTTTGTGGTTGTATGAACAGCAGCAGGACAATGAATGAAGCAGCTGTTCAGCCCGTCGGTGGTGAAGCAGCAGACGAGGCCTCCTACGTCCACATTTCATGACCCTGATTAATGCTGAGTGTCATGTGTTTACCTACATGACCAGATAGTCTTATTGAAAGCATTAAGGATGCTGATTCATTCATTCTAGCTGGTCTATTAGAGTTTGCTTTTGAAGTCTGAAAAACATTTAAAAAATCTTTTAAACTGCAGATTTAGCTGTGAGCTGTAGTGATCTGCTCTGAGTCATGGATTTGATATGCTTCAAAGTACTGACAGATAGTTTCGAACCTGATGATGTAGAAATGTTTGTTTTATGGTATGACAGCTCATACTACTGCTGATTTTGTCAGACTCTGTGCTTTAAGCATCAGTTTGATATTTGACAGAGTTTCAGAGCGTGATTGACAGAGGTGATGCTTTGGATACAGAGGACACATTATTATACTTACAAGTTTACAGAGAAATAAATCAAACAGGTGGACACTTGTCTCTTTCGTTACTTCACGTGGCTGATTTTACAGGGAGCTCATGCAGTATATGCTCGTGTTACTTTATGAAATGCTAATGTAACTTTTTTAATGCTAACATTTTGCCCTACGTTTTAATGTTGTTACTTTTTAATGCTAATGTCCCTTTTTTAAATTTTAACGGTACCTTTTTTGCTCACATTACTTTTTCAAATGCCGTTATGCTAACATTACTTTTTTGAATACTAAAGAATTTTTTCATGCTTGCATTATTTTTTTAAAGCCAACGTTACTTTTTTACATAAACACTACATTTTTTAATGCTAATGTAACTTTTCTCAACGCTTATGTTACTTCTTTATGCAGACATTTGTCTGTTGTTGGGACTGTCCTGTGCTAACCTCGTGAACGGGGCTGAGACCAAGGACAAATGCTGCACACAAATTTATCTATAAAGAGTCTTTTGACTGGCTTCCAACAAGTTGCTTCATTTCTTAATACTGAAAATGTCCATAACATTAATTAAACTACAATAAATAATGAAACTATCACGACATTTTGGCAACGTGTTTCCTATCCTTGTGCCACATGTGCAACCTGGATCATTTGAGGGAAAAGCTTTCTATAACGCAACCTGACACAACAAAATCACAAACCACCACAAAAGAACATCTCTCTGTCACAGGCTGAATGGAAAAAGTCCACAAAAGCAGTATTTATTGCATGGATGGTGTGCCGCATTGCATTATATTTTACAGCTGTGCCATTTATTGTGTTCGTCCTCTGCAGATAGCTGAGAGTCCACAGAGAAGTTAATTTACATTGTAGTAGGTCCATAGACAGATCTAAAATAGCAACATCCTATAGCTGAGGTTTGCATTCATTGCCTCTCTTCATGCACCCCAGTGTAATTTCTCCTTTTGTATGGCACTAAGGCTGTCAAAGGTCTGTAATGAGAAGTATTAGCCTCCTCACTGCTTGTTAATTGCTTTCCTTTGTCAAAAATGAAGAGACGGGAAATCGCTCACTCTGCACATTTTAGATAGCATCACCTCCTTTTGCCTCTGTTTCCCCCATCTTATACGCCGCACATGCTTTATATTGTTAGTGTTTCTCTGAAAGGGTAGAAATGTAAGAATCCCCCCTCTCCAGCCCATGACCACAAGATGGTGAACAATCATCAATAAGCATTAATAACATGGTGAGCCAGTAGTAGCGACACAGAACCCGGCTCAGCTGAGAGGTGACATTAGGGAGGGGATCTAAACAAGACATTCCTGCGCTTTATCAAGGCCGGCCGCTCAGCTGTAATGAGTGAGGAGGGAGGGGTGGGACCTCGACTCAGAGATGCCCTTACCCGTGGCATGCCGAATGTGAAAGTATGTCTCCAGCCTTATATAACGACAGCTCTGGGGTTAAAGGTGTCATGGGTGTTCATATCTGTCATAACTGAGTCATATCTCATGCAGGCCTTGCCATCACTAACAGCAGATCTATCAAGTGTGCTGATGGATGGTAACACATAGATAGATGCATGCTATCTAAGAGAAAAACATACAATCCAAGTTCAGCCTCAGTCCAGTTTCTGCCCGTTTACCAACCTTTGCTCTTAGCTGCAGCTAATGCCATGACTGCTCTGCCGTCCCTGACTTATTTCAGATATAAAAATTCACCACATTCACCATCTGAGCAATAAAATTTGCATGTAGTATTTTGATGGATACCAAAGTATTGGACAAATCAAATGTATTATGGTGCTGAATGAAAACTGAAGGGATGAGCAAAGTTATCAGAATTCATTCTGAAGAGAACGTGAGTGGACCAAACCTGATGGCAAAATGTGGTTGAGACATCAACTTCATGATGATGCACAAGTCAAAAAATCACCAATGGATTTATCCTCTGGGAACCAGGAAATTGTACAAAATTGTAGTTGTTGAGTTATTTCAATCAGGACAGTATAATGGATCAGCAGACCGACATGGCATCTTTACAGGAGCACATTTTTCCCAGCACCTACTTGCCATTTGGGCAGAGGAGATCAGACTCACATGATAGTTGTTTTATAAAATAAAATCACTCAAATTAAAAAGTCAATCATTCCTGGCAGCATTTTATTGGCTCTCATATCTCAAGTGTGATGAGTTCATCGTTGGATTCATTTAACGTCTTTATCTTATCTGTCCAGGGACTTGGAACCATGTTTAGCACTCAGGTGTTTGCGGCCAGAAGGAGATAAATACGCTATCAGAGCCAAAGACAACAGGTGCTGGCTGAAGCCAAGCTCCTGCTCGAGCAACCGAAGCGTGTCATTGGCTGAGAGCAGTTTGTTGTAAATCACTGATTAAAGGAATAAAGTGGTGGTTGTATTTATTGCTGTGATGTGCTGTAACATCTGCTTTTGTGGAGGCCACCCGTGCCTGCGTACGCACACATGCACACACGTGCGCGCACGCACACACACACAAACACACACTCACACACACACACACACACTCACAAGAGGCATCACCGCAGAAGGCAAAGTTTAGCAGGATTTATTTAGAAAACTGTTCTGTAGATTTTTTTCAGTCAAGCAAGCAAACAAACAAACCTCAGTTTGCTCATCTGAACTGGACCTCCCTGACTGAAAACCCAATGAAGAAAGTGCCAGATTTTAAGTAGGAGCTCCTTAAGGAACAGTTCATAATCAAGGGCTAGAGAAGAGAATTGCACAACAGATTAGAGATGATTCAGTAATAAGACTCATACCCGCAAGTCGCGACCCCTGAGTTCTGCTCCGAATGACAACGGACCCCTTCACTCCTCCAGAATTACAAACACATCTTTCTTATACTGGAAATAACACAGCTAGCCAAATGCCATTGTAGAAATGCTAAATTCTAGAAGAAAGGATGCCAACAGAAGTGAAACCCTGGTCTTCTCCCCCTCGCTGGAACGATCTTTCTCATCCTTTGCCATCAACATTAAATTTTCTAATCCTTGTAATTCATCCATCTTCTCTTTCTCTTTGCTGTTTCACCACACTGATCTCTCCACCCTCTTGCTTCCTGCCACCCATTCTTTTTCCACCCCTCCCTCACCCCAATCTGTTTTTTCCTCTCCTCTTACTTGCCACCACCCCCCCCCTTTGCCCAGTCTGCTCCCTGTCTTCTTTTCCATCTCCCCCCTCTCTTTTCTGCCTCTCTCCAAGACCTTTTCCACTGCAGCCATATCACCTAACGCTAATGAGGGTTTTAATCATTTATACAGAGGAAGAGAGGGCTCACACCCAGCGGCATGAGATACTGTGTCTGCAGAAAGAAGACAGAGAGAGAGAGAAACATGCTACTCATTTGCACTCCAAAAAAACAGAAATATACCATCATCTATCCACACCCTGTTTATGACTAAGTAAGTCTTGACACAAAGGGAGCTAAATACATCCAACCAAATACAACCAGAGCCAACTTTCAAACAGCATTAAATTCCCTCTGTCCTCTTAGTTTAGCAAAGTGGATGGCCCTGAGGGCACGATGGCAGATAACAGTTAAATGAACAGATGTCTGAGTGGAAGTGCAGCACCGTACTGCCACCCAATTTGGCCCAAGCTGGGCCTGGCCTGCAGCATTTACTCAGGATAGTATGTGTGTGTGTGTGTGTGTGTGTGTGTGTGTGTGTGTGTGTGTGTGTGTGTGTGTGTGTGTGTGTGTGTGTGTGTGAGGCTTGGGTCCATGGAGCCCATCCAGGCTCAGACGCCATAGATCCAGAGCCAGAACGAGTCTAGTGGCCCCTAGGCTCTTGTAAAATTAAAAGTAGTTGGAATGTGGATGCTTTGCCGAGTGAGAGAGCAGCATCTATGCAGCCGCTCAGCTGGGACCGAGCTGGCGGGGAACACCTGTCTCCACGTTGGACGGGCCCACAATATCTGGGCCGACATCGTAAACAAGATTTTCATGCAGTTGTGTGTGTGTGTGTGTGTGTGTGTGTGTGTGTGTGTGTGTGTGTGTGTGTGTGTGTGTGTGTGTGTGTGTGTGTGTGCGCACGCTCACTTTAACAGAAATAGATGATAAGCGGGAAAAATAACATCTGTTCAGGGTCGTAAAGCCTTGTCTTGTTCGCTGATATCTGGCTCATCGTGGAGGGTAGGATTAAGTTAGTCAAATGTTTCTCTGTCTGAATGATGTTTCATTTTCAGCAGTGGTGGAAATGACAACGTACATACACATATATACTTTACTTAACAGATTTTGAGCTACTTCATATTTCTGCTCCATTAAACTTGCTTAGTTACACTTAAATTAATATTTTACACACAAAACATGATTTTAAAATGCACTGATGCATTGTTCTAAACTACCCAAAATCAAAACTAGTGAAAGAAGGCAGCTGTAATATTAAAATGTTCCATTTATATGAGTGTATGTATTTTTTTTTATTTGCTTTTCTGCATGAGTGCTTTTATATTTAACTCCCCATTATACTTTGCTGATATGTTTTACACTTTTTACTTCAAGCTGCACCAAACAATGTTTATACTAACAATGGATCGAATGACTATGAGTACCAGTAATGTGAAAGGAGTTGCTCGTACTGCCAAACCCACAAAGATTTATCACCAGGCTTTGCAGTTTCCCTCAGCTACTCAGTGCATCTAAGCATCTTTCAGCTTATTGTTTAAGTTCTCCAGCCCACAACTTCACTATTGTTGGTCCAGTCTCTCTGCTCACATCAGCGACAATTCCAGTTAGCCGTTTTCAACAAAACATTTCTGATAAACCCACTGTACACAACCTGCTCAGCGCCAAACAGCAGACAGTTAAAGTTAGCAACTAGCTGGTGAACACAGCGCAGCATTTAGCTGCTAACAAGACAGATATTTCCCTCAGGAGTTGATGGAAACCAAAACAAACATTGGACTTAGCTTTGCCATCTGGCCAGAAACATGACTCCAAATAAATGCTAATGCTAAGGTGATAATATGTCAGTGTTGAATGTGAGAATATACTACTTAAAACACCTGTTTGGAACATTCCACAGGTAAACAGGTTGATTGGTAACAGGTTATAGCATCATGATTGGGTCTGAAAGGGGCATCCTGGAAAGACTCAGTCATTTACAAGCAAGGAAGAAGTGAGATTCACCACTTTGTGAACACGTGATTGGATAAAGGAGATTACTGCAAGGGCTGAAGAACACTTCGTAAAACTGTCAGTAAACACATTTTCAATTGATTGCATTCTGGTACTATTTACACTTGTACATTGTGGTATCAGTAATTTCTCTTCCATAAAGGATGTAAATATTTCTTCCATGACTTTCCATTATGATAAATTCTAGAGTTATACCAATGGAAGAGCAGACCCTGGATATTGATAATCGGAAGCTGTTTAGACGCAACGTTATTGTCTACAACAGAATTGACACATTTTCCACTGCTGCTGGGAGTATTCTGGCCCCTCAGCAATTAATATTGATTCCTGTATTGCTGTTTTTACTACTTGGGGGCACAACGGTGCCTATTAACTTCCCACAAATAATGATAATGTGCACCGTGCCAAACATCCAACATGGCAACCCCAGTAATGATTTAAAGCTGTAACCAGGACAGCAAATATTTAAAGCTCAGTTTATGTCTGTTTTTTCATGGGGGGGTCGTGTTTATTATGTCACATTCTTTCACACGAAGTGAAAAGGCGGGAGTTCGGGAGTCCTTGCGTCCATTCAGTGGGGCATTACCATGTTCTTTGATGGACTTCATTGGGCCCAAAGGAGAAGGACGTAACCCTGTTTATTTAAATGCACAGCTTTGTGGGCCCTTAAATGCTGCTCTGTCTTCATTCCTCAGTCGCTGTGCCTCCATTCACTGCAAAAAAACAAAAACCTTTGACCCCTTTTGTCTGCTCCATTTGTTGCTCCATTTGATTGCAATCTTTGTGCTTCATAGATTTCTCAATTTGACAATTTTCCAGTAAAATGAGGTTGTCTCTCTTTAGACCTGCCTTTGGCTTTCCTGGCCGGGTTTCTGTGCCATTCTGGTGGGAATCTGCACCTAAAGACCTCTTCGGCTGTGATGCTCCAATGGGAATGCTTGCCCAAGTGACATTGGCATAATAGATTTCAGCCTTTTTGCTTTCTCCCCCCCAGCTTGCTACAATTAAAAGTGTAAGGAAAGACACAAAACAGATTCCCAGCCAAGCAAGCACTGGGTCTGGCCAGTTGTTCTTATTTCAGATAATAGCAGGATTAAGTAATTCAGAACAGCCATTATTTGAGCTAATATTGAGCCTTTGCTCAATACAGTGTAGGCTTGACAGGTCAATCTTACCATACTCTGGGAGATTATAATATTTCATCTCACAAAAGAGGTTTTAAACACCACTTAATTCAGCCCCCCACTTACTCTTTTTCTTTTTTTTTGCTGATTTTGAGCTCCTAGTCAAATCACTTTAGGGTGATTCGTGGGTCATGTCTGAAAGCATTGACATTGTGAGTGCAGAACTTTAAAAAAGTTTTAATGCAGTCAAGTTTAAACATTTATCAGTGTGAAGCCTCTTTAATCAAGTGCACTCTCATGGCCCCGTTCAGGTGAGGAGAACCGCTGGTGCTCTGAGTTGCTGTTAATACCTTGTTGTTAATGCATTTGTGTGTTGCTTTGGATGCTTTATGTATCTGGGCACCGCCAGCTCTGTTAGTGTCAGTTTATGAGCAGCTTTACGAGCTGGTCGCAGCTCTGCTCATAGAGAGTGATGGAGAGGCCTTGAACAGTGCCATTGACTGGGCTAACTGCAGTTCGTCTACAGCCGGCTAAAATCAACACCAGTATTATACGCTTTAGTGAAAGACCTGCCAGTAAAACACTCTGCTGTGGGCAGTCCCTTTGCGACCTCCAACTTCCTTCTTTCTGCATCAGCATTACTGTCAGCAAAACATGCATCTACTCTGAAAAAACAATACACGCTGTACCGAAAAGCCTCAAGAATATATGAATAATAAGAGGAGAGAGTTTGGCCAACTCCCCGTTTTAATGACCAATTCATCCGACAACCTTGTGTCACACGCCAGTTTAAGGTTTTGCAGGAAAATACAGCCTCCAGAAAATGCCTTAAATTCTGACCCACCGCAGAGAGGGTGTAAAAAAGGCCGCGGCAGAGACAGACAGGGAAGTGTGGTAATATGAGGTGTTTTATGATACCGCCAGGGATAGCCTGATAATCGTGAAATATTGTAGCAGCGCTGGGGCCAGAAATTCAGCCTTCAAGATCCTGGGCAGTGTTTCTCTTAACAGGATCATAAATTAGTTTGGCAGGTGGGTTCTAAACTGTGGGCCACACAAGACAGGGACCTAAACTGAAATTGTGGCTTCTTAATTTTGAACAACAGTGCAGCACTCAGTTGCCATGTTGGTGCAAAAATCTGTTTTACATGATGAGGGAGGACCAGAGTGCTGAGACTTTAAACACATAGCTGAGATTCACTTGAGTGAGAGAAAAACCATGTCTGCGTGTAATGAGCCCATTTTGTGTTTTTACACCAAAAGACACTTCTGAGGTTTCAAAATAAGGACGAGGTATGTGACCTTCCCAGTAGAGACCTGACTGGGCTGTGTGTGTGTGTGTGTGTGTGTGTGTGTGTGTGTGTGTGTGTGTGTGTGTGTGTGTGCGTGTGAGAAGGGGACAGCTTTAGTAAACCAGGGGCTCATAAAACGACCAGGATTTATATGGAGTGAACAGTATGTCCAAGAACCACTTCTGAGTTATGTGTCCAACAGAGACTTGTCCTCAGACACAGGGACGCAGGGAGGGGCACCACTGAGACCCAATAATCTGCTCTCTGTTCACTTTATTCACTCCCCAGTAAGAGGCTCCCAGTGGCAGTGTGCATTCACTCACAAACCTTTAACGGTTAAACAATCATCAACATCTCATTTCCAGCTGCAATAAAAGAATGTAGAAAACAATCTGTATGAATGGAGACTGGATACACACCTCGTTTGGATCAAAGGTGCACTCGTAGCATCAAATTTCAGTTTCACTGATCGACATTTGACCTTCGCACGTTCCATGCAAACACAAGCCGTCATCAGACCAGCCAGATTTACATGAACTAAGTCAACTTTTTAAAAGAACAAGACTTTAGTGCCTGTTGTTTCTTTTCACTGATACTGAAGTAAATAACTACATAAGTGAGATGCTGTATAATTAGGCTCCATATGTGACTTTTGTCAAAGACCCAAATTCAGTATGCAGTACTTGACTCAAACTAGAGGAGTTGTTACAGGTTTTATTATGTGTCTCATTACAGAAAGAAAGACTTCCAGTTATTATTTCACTCATTTCCCCCCAGAGTGAATGGAAATGTGAAGGATTTGTCTTTGTCTGCCCAATCCAATGTAAGATCAATTTTTAATCCCAATAAAAAATCATTGACACAAACAAGGAGTAATGAAAAAACTGTTGAACCTGTGGTGTGTGTAGTTACTTCAATCCAAACCATTTCCCAGTGTCCAGCTCAAAATGTCGTACAGAGTGTTTGCTTCATTTGCTTTAATGCATCAAATGTCTAAAGCGCTTCAGCTCTTACATCAACTTTACGCTGTAGTCTCACACCAGTGCCCTCCACATGCATAATATATAGGTTTAATATACTAATGCATTTGATTAGCTGATTCATTTGAGCACTGATCTGCTGATGGATGTCATGTCTGTGCGGTGATCGCAGTAATGACACATGATAGTACATGGAAGCGCATGCATATCTTGACACTTGAGCCAGCAGCTCCTCAGTCAGGTTATTTGGGAGAGATAAGGTCATGGTGTGAAACACCAGTTCATCTGTGCCATGCTATCAGGACTGTGCAGCTGTCAGAGTCCAGCTGAACTTTGACTTGAGGTCTGGGACATTGAGGTTGATAGAGTTCATCTTAGTGAACCTGAATGGAAGCACTTACAATGCCATGTTATATTACGGGAAGTTAGACATTTATTGGTGCATGTTAGTTGGTTAGTTGTGCTAAAAGTAAAGTAGTAAATGAAAATGCAGTTAAAAATATGTTTTACATTTAAAGAAGTATCAACATTTCCAGTAAATCCACACGTAAATCCAATAAGACTTCCTCTGTCTAACTAAAGCTATTGAGATTTAACCAAATACACTGATATCACCTCACAAAACAGTTCAATTACTAATTGCATGATAAATATAGAGATAGTTGGCTTTCTCTGAAAAAAAAGAAGAACAAAAACAACAGAAATGCAGATGAACATAAACCTCATTAAAAAGCGTCAAAGCATGAAGTGTGTAGTCAGTGGTATACAGGCCCACAGATAGGCGGGTGTGTGGTTGAGCAGAGTTCACGACGGTGGAGGTGGAGCAGGTCACAGCGAGGTCAGCGGGACTAGCTTGGTGGTCTGCAGATGCTGAGAGTGACAGTTAAGACCGGGGATCTCTGAGGCCGAGGTTATCGCAGCCACCATCGCACACTTCCCAGGTTCTGGTGACATGTTATGGCTATCACTGACAGCAGCTTAAAAGCGAGTTACATCAAATAAAGAGCTGCAGCCATGCATGTAAAAGCCCTTTGCTGCAACATATGAGCCAAATTAAATCTCTGCTCGGTTTATTTTCTGCCTGAGAGCCTCTGTGTTATTTTTGCACGCATTAGCAAAGGTTACCAAAAATTATATGCTTTGCAAGAGATAAATGATGTCTGATCATGAATGATGTGATGTTTGGCTAAATGAGGGATATGGTTTGGGGCTTCATTTTTGGTCTATTCACATTCAAAACCAGCGCACACACATGCAAATGCACACATACACGTCAGCTGAAGCAAATCCAAGAGGTTTGTCCCCGTTTTGTGAAATCCCTGGGACTTTTTAAGGTTGTTCCCCGAGTAAGAATGAGTCATGGGCCTCACAATGGGCCACAGTGACAGCCCGTCCTCCGTAGAGCCCTGATAGCAGGAGAATGCCACTCTGGGAGGGTTTAGCCGCTTTATATTCTCTCCACACCGAGGTCCTAACCCCCTGTGTCGGCCCCCTCACCCTTCACCTCCTGTCTCCTCTAATGTGGCTTTATTGACTGTGACACACTGAGCATGGAGACGATGACCAAACAATTAAAAGTGCCCCCAAAGGAAGGGCCATTAGAGTCGCAAACCATTCCACTGGCTTTGTGCGCTTGAGCGTGTGTGTCTGTGTGTGCACGGATTTGTGCGTGGTCCGAAATGTGACAATACGCAAGCAGTAGTGGACAAGTGAGGGGTGAAATTCCTCTCGGCGCACCATCCCCCATCAGCCCATGAATATGAAACAAGAGTTCCTCAGCTTTCTAATCTGAACCAACACCAGCAGAGACGACGGACACCACAAACACGCCTCTCATTTTGGTTCAATTATCAGGGGAGCCAAAGAGATCAAGAGGATAATATGATTGCACGCCGCTATTGTTAGCTGATAAGTGTAACTCAACCCTGAACCATTTCATAGCATTCTGTCCAAAGATTACTTTCCGACACATTCTGATGCACGTCTAAGCCTCTGCAAACTGGGTTATCGGGGAAAACGAGAGCTCGCTAAAGCTCAAGCAAACATCTCGGAGATCAACTGGATTATGATGAACTGTATGTATTCAGCTGCCACATGAAGCTCGCTCTCTGCAGGGACAGATCTCTAATGAAGTGAGGGAAAATGATGGCAAGTGGCTAATGCTCTTAAAGAAACACATGCATACATATAAACACTAGTGTGTTGCTTCAGAGCATTGCTGCCTGCTTTCAGGGCCCTAATCTTGCCTTTGTTTCAGTTCTAGCTCTGGTTCGGGTCTGTCTGCAGCATGCAAATGTGAAGCGAAACCTCATAATGAGGCTGCTAATGGTCTGCGTGACCTCTGACCTCGTGTCTCTGTTAGGGTCTTCACGGGGCCACAGGCCAGCCACATAATCACTTCCATGAACTACACGCAGCCCTTTCAAATGTGACTTTTAGCCCTGCCGGGGAGCTAAACGTTAATTTTGTGAAATGCAGCTAATGCTCGCCTGTCACTTGTCGTCAGGTTTGATTACGTTCGTGAGCTGTTGTTTGTCCTCCTTTATTAGTTTACCCTGAGATGAAATGATCTGCGTTTCATTATGACCTCCTGGAAACAATCCTGTCGACAATTTAGACACGGGTTACACACCCACGGACACACACGAGGACACACGTAGTGGAGGCAATGCATAAAGAGCTAAAAGTCAAAGAGGGGAACAGAATAAAGTCATACAGGATCATTTTTCTCTTTTTCTGATTTATCCTGTCGCTGGAATTTAGAAAACTCTGTCTAAGACTGTAAAAAGTTCATCTGGCAGGAATATGTTTAAATATCTTACCTATAAAAGGCTCTTTTTTCATCAGAGGCCATCTGTTCAACGAATATTTAAACTTTGTATCCACATATACGTGCAGTAAATTTCATTTGTGTTAAACTTCCCCCCCACTGAGACAATTTCATTACTGTTAGAGATGACATCAGGCCCAAACAACTGGCTCTTTTATCTTCGTTAGGAACAGCATCAATTGGATTTGCTGCCTTTAAAGAAAATTGGAAGAACATGAGCCCGAGCGGGGTTCAGCTCTGAAAGGCATGTGCGTGGTAACAGGTATGAAGAATTCAGTTTTCCTGTGTGCGTGTTTTTGTTCACAGAGGAAATCATTAACTTATGAAAACACGCCGCTCTTTGGTTCTTCATCGCGACACTCACAGGTGAGCCACGGATATAAAGCCTGAGCTCAGCAGGGGGGGAGTTTTCTTTAGTTGAGCATCAGAGTTGTGAACCAGGTGATGATTCTGGATGCCAGGAGAAATTTAACACAGTATGGCTGCAATATGTTCACTGTTCATTTAGCTGTTTTTGCAATATAGAATCATATATTAGACTTCCTTCCTCACATACTTAAAGCTGCTTTAACTTATATTTTGTATTAACAGTGCATCAAATGACTGTACATAAGATGATTGATAAATATCACCTGAATCTACAGCTCCAATCAGCTCTGCACAGTGTTTTACTGTTTCATTATTCTTGTTGTAAGGGCCCGCAATTTGACAGGTTTGGCTCAACCCAACGTCTCTCGCCAGCATAATTTCCTGCCACACCGAAAAAGCTAAAAGAAAATCTGAGGTACACAAACATCCCTGCAGCAACTGCAGACAGACAAGGTTAGCAACTAGCTGCCAAACATCGGTGAGTGTTTAGCTAAATCACATTTGCCAGGTGGCCAGAGACACAGCTCCACATGAATGCGCGTGGTGCGATGTATATGCTCAATGTGTAAATTAGCAACTGTTTGCTAACAGGTTCGCCATATTAACTTTATATGGTGATATGTCAATGCTGTGATTACAGCTTGCTCCTGCTGCCCCCAAGTGACCAAAAAAAATCAGTTAATAAAGATTTTAAGCAGAATTTGTAACATTAAGGTGCTCACAATTAGTGATATTCATGCTAGAAGTTACACTAAAATGAAGAAAGGAAGAAACTTTACACGATTCCATTAGCATCAGGTTGGCTAACGTGCATTTAGCAGACATTTAGCATGTGTTTCTGCCACATCACAAAGAGGTCCAATATTCATTCTACTTTTACTTCCTGTTTCTGCAGCTACTGAGGAAATGGGTCTTTATCAACTACATGTTCAACCCTTTTGAAATGAGGCCAGCCACAACTTGTTTAGCCTTATTTTAAGTGAAACTTACAATGGTGTTAGCTTGTCAGTGTTTCCTCATTTGTGACACGCTACAAGAGGGGGAAGTTCTTCAATTGCAGGACTTAAGGTCTCACCTAATATCCACCACTGACTGGCTCATGCCACCTGAAGCAGTGTAGTTACAGTTTGGTTTACAGACTGAAGCCCACTCTGTCATCACCTTGAATATAGCAACTGCATTTCGTAATTACTAGAACAAGAACATATCTGGTCAAGAGGAACAAGTTTCACCAGACATGATCATTAATGTAAAACTGATCACAACATCTGTGTGTCCTTCAAAACAAAGTGTCTGGCTCACTTGTTACCTTGATTAATGAATAAACTAATTTAGACATGCTCTGCAGTGCTGAATCCTCATTTAGTGTTACCCACTACTACCATCTACTGGAGACAGTTGAAGTATTTCACCACACAGTCACAACCACCTGCAATGATGATCGAATAAAAGCAGGGTGACCTTCTTGGGTTTCAAGTGTTGGAATCACAATCAGCTCTAAACAAGAAATAGAAACCCTAAAAACTCTGCAGAAACTGCTGAAATTCAGCTGACGTGAAAGCAAACTCCCAATTACATCCTCAACACACTGCTCAGGAGGATTGTTACTCTGACATCCAAATATGATCTCAGAACACTTGTGTGAGTGCAAGCGGGTTTAGCCAAAACCCAAGAACAGACGGACAATAAAACAGCAAATGTGAGCCACACGAACACAGGAGCTGCTAACTGTGATGAGGTCAGGCCTCACTGGACCTTCTCCTATTCCCAGCGTCATTAAAATGAAACCTAAACAAAAAAAGCCTTCCCCCAAACCTCATAAATAACAAATATATGATTCAGAGATTACATTTCCTCCTAGGCGTCAAAAATTAGGAGCTGCGAGGCCTGTGTTTTCTCTGCTGCAGAATAAGACGAGCTGTGTTACAAAGCAACATCTCAAAGTGACATTTTGAGGGCATATTTTTGAGGCTGTCACATATCACAGAAATACTTTAGTTTCATAAGTTAGCTGCAAAGTATTGCAGGAGGGCAACCTGTTTGCACCTGCAGTCTTTGCAGTTAATCAATGAATCATAGTCCAAGTTGTCTATTCTCTAAGATGAGCTTAAAAATAGTTAAAAAAAAAACAACTTTCACTGTTTAAGATGCATTTTTTTGTCTATATTCTGTACAAGGTTTAAATACATGTCACTGAGCAATAACAGTTAATAGAAGCTGGCACTCTAATTCAAATGCCTTTTGAGACAGTGCCCCCCTCTGGATCAATGTGGAGAAATCATCTAAGTCCTTCCAGGTCGCACAAACACACAAGTATGTTTGTAGTCACGTACATGCGCACATGTATTTATAACAGGTGCAGATCTGTGGATGGTAAATGTCAATGCCCCGAGCATGAACAGCTATTAGAAAATGAATGGCTCTAGCTATCATAATAAATCCAGTGTTTGAGTGGAAGTTGCTGTTCACACCTTTTCCCTCCCCTGGTTACAGAGAAGATTAATACCGCTCAGTATAATTTGGAACATCTGCTTAGCGCTAAAGAGGATGTGGATCTTGTCATAACATTCCCCAGACCGACAGCGTGTCATTCACTAATCAGATGACTCCGTGCACATCCTCTGGGATTTGAGGAACTTTCCAGTCTGCTTGCCTCACACTCAAAGACTTACATGAGCTCAGAAAAATCTGACTGAAAGGGATCCATAAGGAGACAAATGGGCCACAACAGGTCCTATGTGAATTCTGTCTGGAAGAGCCAGACAAACACCAGAGACGCCTTTAGACAGACAGCAACACCCTGGACTCCAGCGGTCCAAGAGGGACTCTGCACCTGCTCTCATGAGTTCTTTAGGAAAACTGACTCATCTCATTGCATGGGGCTATAAGAATTATATGAAATACATGACAGGATGAAGCCAGTCAGACTTGAAAGCATTAAATCTTTAAAGAAAGAGACTGACATTTCTGGAAATACAGGGCACATGGGAAATGTTTAATTAAATATAAAGTTAGCTGGATAGCTTAGCATGAAGGCTCTGAGGCATCTTAGTTTAATTCAACATAAAACCACCTCTGTAGCTCACTAATTACCTCAATACATTGTTTTATCTAAATCAAAGGTGCGAAAACAGCTGTTTGTTGTCAGGCAGAGTGACACGTGGGACTATTTCTTCTCTGGGCGCAGTGACTTCCTGGAGTCTCCAATGGTTGAACCTCATGGTGACAGCATGAGGTTAGCTTTAGAGGTGCTGGTATGTTACATGTGGACAGAACGAGGCTTGCTGTGTTTACAGTCTTTATACTAAGCTAAGCTAGCCAGCTAGTTGCAGCCTTGTGTTTGAGGAACAAACGAGATCATGGTATCAATGTTCTTGCTCACTTTGCAGGGTTGTCCTCAGCACAACCTTTTCTGAGTCTGGGCAGAGCGTGACACACTGTTTAGTGTATCACCTCTGCAAGGACAACAGCCAGTCAGGAACCAGCACACCTTCTTTTATTTTTCAACTGTTTCAGGTCCCTGTTGACAGTGGTGGTGCCAGCGCCGGGTCGCCCAGACCTCAGCCCCTGTCAGCCCAGCGTACACAGAGGAGAGGGGTGAAATCACTAGCACATGGGCCCTGACACACACACACTCAGCTAGTGTTTGGAAAAAAAAGGTATGTTCAGCGCAACACTCCTGACCCCTGACGCACCCACACTATTCTTTAAAAATAATAAAAACAAATCCACCTGGGAAACATGAGATGAACCTGGAGATATTTAAATATTTAGAGGACAAATCATAAGTCTGTTATTTACATTATGAAAACAACCAAACCTTCTGTACAAATTGTAAGCGTAGCTGCAGATGTTAATGGTAGCGAGACTCCAACACAATATGTGTGTGTGTGTGTGTGTGTGTGTGTGTCTGTGTGTCTGTGTTGGAGTGCATAGTGTTCAAGTGTGGTGAAAGCATGTGTGAATGCTTACATGTTACACAGAGGGCTCTTTGTGTATCGCTCTAAACTTCTGGAGGCACCAGCAGTCAGCAGGCTCCAACTTTATGTCAACGACTTTATGACAATATTTATATAATGTTTGCATAAAATTATAAATATGCAGGTGTATTTACCTGTAAGAACGGGGGGACTGCTCTTTCCCATGTGGTCTCTGAGACCAGGTACTGTGGAGGCGGTGTTGGACACATCAGTGCAGTGATTTGTATGTATTTGTTTAAGCTTCAGGTTTCAGGTTGAGCTGAGTACGCGTCACTTTCATTAACACGTCGGTGCTGCTGGCCATGTGACTGCAAGGTCATCTGAAGTTACACGCTTTCACTTTGTGGTTACCAACAGTTTCTAATTTTACGGGCAAGAAAATATATGGCTGTACACAGGACATTTCTATGTGAAACAGCTTGACGTTTTCTAAATTGCTTCGTATATCATGTCAGTTGTTTTATTTTTTGCCTTTTTTTCATTTGTCATTATCAAAATATATTCTGTACATTTTTTATTTATAAGTACATCGGGTATTCTTTTCGCTCACTAATCTGCAAATGAGTCCTGTTTTTATTTTGAAATGCAGGATATACCATAAATAAATATATTATTTTTGTGAGTAATGAAACCAGCTGTGTATCTGGAGAGGCCTTGTCTCTTCAGTGGGCTCAGAGCTGCTATTAGCCAGGTTGCAAGAGATTTATGAACTCTTCACAGCTCAGTATATTAAACCACCGCCGCCTGCCAATTTGCAGGGGTGTTGCAGGTGTCAGCGGGAGTGTGAGGTGAGCTCAAGCTGGTCAATGGCCCCATTATGAACCTAACACTTTCAGAAAACTAAAAACAAAAAAAAATCCTGAAAATTAACCTCACGCCATTACTTAACTACATACCACATGCTCAAGTGTACAAATACACCACACAAACATTTAAATACTGTTGCATAAATGTTCTGCAAACTTCAAAAATGAACAAACTACGCATTTAGCCTTAAACGACAACCCTTTCCTGCAGCAGTACCACACTTGCAAATGCATGTACAAACTCATAGTAACAAACATGTTTGCAAGGTTGCAGATAATGCTGCTACTGCATTTTGTTGGGAATGAGTTTGACATTCTGGTTCAGAAGAATATGACACATTCGTCTTTGTGCATTCTCAGCGCTGATAAAACAAGACCATAGCAATGCTAGCAGCTGTAAACGCAAATATCAGTATGCTAACATTCACACAATGACACTGCTATTATGTTAACATTTAGTGGGAGTGATGTTTACTCTGTTTGATATCTTAATTTAGCTTGTTAGAATGCGAATATTCACAAAATGGCATTTAAAACAATGTACAGTTGAGGGTGATGGGATTAACACTAGTTTTGCAGGAATTTGCTCATAAACCAAAACTCTCTAAACCTTACAGTGCCACTACAAGAGAACCCAGGTTTTAGTAGAAAGTTAGATAGTTAGTTGGTGCGCGCTTAGCCAATTTTGTCTGCCGCCAAATGTGGCCGTGAAGCGGGTTACTCACCCTCTGGTTTTACCTCTGGATTTAGGTATCCGGGTAGCGGCTCCTCTTGCGATTAACAGCAATCCTGGTCCTCGTGAAAAAGGCAGCTCATCCCAACGGTCCCGGCATCATGATGAAAAGTCGTTCGCTCATCCCTCATCGCCAGCGGTGCAACTGAGCCTCGCCTGGTCACCCGGTGCACCACCTGGATTCCTCACGTTCGGTCGCAGATCTCTCCAGCGCTGGTTAACGGCTAGCACTACAGTAAATATGGTTCAATGTTAGAGAGCGCTTACTCGATGGAAGCGACGTCTAGTCTCCGATCATCTCTCCAGTGCTGGTTAACGGCTTGCACTGCGGTCAATACAGTTCCATGTCAGAAAGCGCTTACTTGATGGAAGCGTTTCGGTTAGCCTCCAAGCTAATGACGTCCAAGGCTGCCTAGCTAGGCTGCTAGCTTGACGTTAGCTGAATGCCGCGCTAACTCCAACAGTCTTAAAACGCTTCATTTAACTCACAAAAGCCGCAACAGTGACGTTGTGTGCATAATCACTGCACTGTAACTCTTATTAAAGTTCAGAGTTCAAATACCGACGAGCTGAATATCAGAACGTTGTCCCGTTGTCAAGACACCGTTTATTCTCATACACCCTTACCCTCACTCTGACGCTATTATCCCGCCCTAACCAATCAGAAACCATGGAACTTGACGTTGCCCCTTGACTGACGAATTAGAAGTAGGCTCAAACAGACATCAGCACTACTAAAATCCCAGAGCTATGCTGCTGTCGATAAATATAATTAAGTAAATATGCATGTTGAGAATCAAAGTCTGAAACATGAGTGCATGTGGTTTTTCTGTTCCATTTGAAGTCTGGTAACAGTATTTGAGATCTTACGAGAACACAGCACCACAATGGCAAAACATAACCATGAAATATGGAGGGGTAGTGCATCGCTGCCTTGTTATTGTCCATCAGTCACAGCCGAGAAACCTTACCCTTTGAGGGAGAGGAGACAAAGGAGCAGGACTGTCTCTCAGTTGTCCCAGCCTGGTGTCACTAACCTTCTACTGGCATCTCCAAATTTCTCTACAACCTCCCTTTGAAAGTCAAATTCAGAAGCATATTTCATTTCAGCTCTGGTAGGTTAGTGTTAAGCATTGAGTGCTCTAATCTAACCCGACAGTCAATTTAGGGGTCATTAGCCATCAGAAAGTCGACGATTAAGCCTTATTATGTCGATTTCCTTTTGATGTTGTCGACCCTGAATTATGGATCTGTTCGCTTCAATTGAATCTCACAGTAACCAGGTGGCACTTTGAGAAACCGCTGAACAGTTAGTGCCACAAAGCGTTACTCCTAAATCTCACACATGAACGGAACTCATTTCCATCTGTCACTACAGTTTTGGTTGTCGCAGCGTCAAACTGCGTTTCATTGTCTCTCCGCCTCTGTAACAGAATAAATGGCCCTCACAGCGACCTAGATCTGCTTTCAACATGCTGAGATGCTCCTTCATTGAGACAGAATTAAGCTGTTTTCCACAATAAAACTCTTGTTTTCATTTGCTTAATAAAATGCCTCTATCACATTAAGGCCTGCAGCTGAACCCATGTTTGATTTGTGAGTTAAAGGAGCAGAGATAATCACAAGGCCTCTGTCTTACATGACCAAAGCACTTTGTGTTTATGGGCCTGTGATGCAAGCCAGTGCAGCAGGCTAAACTGTTTTTAATTTGACCAACAAGGTTTTGGTTAGGCAGGAAGGGAGAGGGGAGGAAGAGGAGGCAATGAATCAAACTGAAAAGTATCGCCGCAGGAGCCTCGAGGTGCCTAAATGGAGTCGATTAGTAGTAAAAACTCAGTGTTTCTGAACTGGCCGGCGGGGGTCCAAGGTGTTAAGGTTGGTTCATCAGACAGAGTTTGAAGGTGCGAGAAATAGATTCGCTTGTGAAGAATTAGTGAAGCTCCAGCTGCTCGGCCCAGAGCAGTTTAAGTTTGTTTGGATTTGGGTTTCCGTCATCTATCAATGCCAATTATCAAAATGTTGTGTAATTGCTTTGTTGTGAATGGCTCTCCTCTTTTCTTTGACTTTTTTGCTTGGTTGGCTTGCGGGCTCATGACAGACAACAAAGACATTTACTTTGTAGTTGTTCTTCGTCCTGACAATGACTCCACCATTATTCTGCAATCAGAACAAGACGCTTGAGGGCAAAACAAATTTGGCTTTTCAGCCCTGACTTATACCCTACAACGCCAGACTTAAATATCACTTTTCATTCGTTAGGAGCCCCAGATGAGCCTGAAATGACCCCAACCTGAGAACTGTGGCCAAGTCTACCCAAATGTAAAGTGACGTCTCAATCTATAACAGACAGATAACAGCAGTAATGTTTAACATTCTTCTAATTCTTCATGCGTAGTGTAAGAAATGAATTTGAAATTGGACACTCGTCTGCTGGTAAAGTCCCACTGAACAAAGCACTTAACCACCAGTGAAGCAGCGTCCAACAGAGAAAGACTGCAGCCTAGTGTGAAATAGGACATTGCTGAAAAAAGATTACTCACTCAACTTTTCATGGCTGAGCAAATGTTTTAAAAAGTACTCAGAACCAACATCTGCAGCAATAATTAGATTAAACCCATCCCATCCATCTTGACTGAGAAGCAGAGCAGCAATGAGAACAGAGAGTCTCAGTCTCAGAAGAGGATTTCCTGTTGAAAAACCAATCTGAAGGCGACATTTTGGCAGAACTACCTGCAGACATAATCATCTCTGACTGAAGCCTTAAGGCAGGTTTCACTTTGCTTCTCCATCACTTCTGCACACAGTGGGAAAACTGGATGGTACTAAAATAGCCAAAGGGGCCAAAGGAATACTTGGATTTGACTGATCATAAAATTCAATCAAGTCATCTTGCATTGCTGGGAATCATAACGAAAGGAATGGGTTGAGATTTTGAGAAATTTGCACATTTGCTTTTTTGACAAGCGTTAGATGACAAGACTGATGCCTCTCTCATGTTTGCTTTTTACGAAGTCTGTCTTTGTCTGGATCCCCTTGGCTGCTTTGGTGTCATCCGGTTCTCACACTGTGTTTTCAGAGGATGGCCTGTCCATGAAACATGAAGCTAGAAGTAGCAACCAGCTAGTTTAGCTTAGCACAAAGTCACAAAACAAACAGCTAGCCTAGCTCCATCCACAGGTAACAAAACCACTAACCAGCATCTTTAAAACTCACCAATTAACACATTATATCTTGTGTTTTTACCACATGCAAATCATGGTGATAGACTGCTACTCCAGTACATTTCATCATTTGTCTGCAAGCTTTAGTTACTAGTTACTTTTCAGATTACAAATTATCATACCCCTCCTGTCCAGTAAGAACCACGTACCTCCAAATCTGGTGAATCTGAACTGTTTCTGATAAACTGAAGGATGAAGTGTTCCCTTATGGGTTGGGAAAATTCTTCTACTGAATAACATTAAAACTAATTGAAAAAAGTCTCTTGCATTAGGTGAAAGCAGGCAGTTTTTCTGATGTTTTAGAGATACATGGTTCACACAGGACAGCGACGCCACAAACATATGATGATCTTATAGAATATGATGCATTTCTGTAGATTAAACTAGCCAACAGTGTATAAAGCAGTCAAAATGAGCTCAACCATAAACATCTACAGCAGTGAAATGCAACATGAACGCAGCTACAAACATCAGATATAATAATAACTAATAATAACTGACTAATAGATAATTCAGTAATGTTTTGAATGCAGGACTTTTCCTCTTTGTGCAGTACTTTCACACTGTGGTTGGAGTACTTTTACTGAAGTAAAGGATCTGAATACGACCACTGTCTAGCTTCATATTTCATGCAAACATGAGACTGGTATCAATCTTCTCGTCTAACGCTTGGCAAGAAATTGAACAAGTATTTCCAAAATGTCAAACTATTCCTTTAATATTGTGAAATCTGACTTTCTGGAAATATTATTGGTCACCAGGAGACATACTGCAGGCTATACTGTGTGCCTTCAACCAAATAATATCATGTTCACGCGCCATATTTTTCCTCTCTTGTGGTGTAAGCCGATATGATGCTCTAACTCATGAGAAGCTGCATGCGCTATGCATTTATTCAACCCATTTTTTTACCTTCCATTAATGACTGATATTCTTCTTCTCAGTGACTGGAAACTGAATATTGGCCACTTGATGTGACAGAGCAGTAAAGTGTGATTTATGTTTCAAAGGTCTAATTGGCAGCATTTCTTCCGTCTCCAGGCTGCACTAGTCAGATTTTTGACATATCTGAAAACCTTGGGAGATATATACTTGGCCTTAAACGGCGCTGGCTGGTCTCAGATAATTTATCTCTGTCTTGAGCTACCACTGAATAAAGAGCAGACATGCTTCTGTGGCTAACTGTATTTCTCTTTGGAAATATCGATTTACGGGGTTGTGCAGAACAATGTCTTGATGGAAATTTCTTTCACAGAGAAAAAGAAACAATAAAAGAGTTATAGATGCGGGCAGTTTAGGAAGCACTCATATAACTTTACACCAAACTATATTTTTCAAGTCATTTTATCATAAAATCCAAATACACTGTGCCGTAAAATATTATGTAATGTAATATGATATGGCAATAATTCCCTCAGGATGTTTTTGAGCGACATTGACCGGAGTTGTTTTTAACCAAGCTTTTGTGCTTGTGGCTCTGTGGATGTCAAAGCTAATCAGTATCAAATGTCTCAACAACTGAAATTTGGTACAGACACTCCTCAAGATGAATTATAATAACTTTTCAGCCAGTGGCACATCGTAACGTTAACATGTTAGTTTGTTCAGTACTTTGATTTATCAAATCCCTGCAAAACTGGTAATAATGTCCATCGGCCTCAGCTGCACTTTGGGTTTAGTGCTAATTACCAAATGCTACAATGGTAAACATTATACCTGCTAAACATTAGCATTTTAGCATTGTTGTTTGCGAGCATGTTAGCTTGCTCACATTAGCGTTACCTGTCCCTAAGTACAGCCTCACAATGCTGCTAGCAAGCCCTGAATCACTTTAAGATAACTGTCAGTAATTTCCTCTCAGTGCTCTGACTGGACAAAGTTTATTACTGGGAAATGTCGCTATCTATAGACACTAACGCTAGCAGAAGTGAGATGGTGAGGTGACCAGACAAATATGGATTGCTAGCTAGCTAACCCACCCTCCCGCGGGCTGTCAGAGAATTTATTACTGTTTGTTTTTCTTCCCGTCTGTTGACACAGACGCTACGCTCACATTTATTTATCACCGTTAGAAAGCTAAGATTCTCCTGTGGCAGGAGGTACAATGAACAGCAACAGCAGACAAACAACCATTTTTAAAACTGACGCAACATTGAGCCAACTTACCGACTACAACTCCTAGAACCATATACACTCAGGCGCCATCTTGGCTCCACTTGCTCTGTGGAGTCTCAGGTTTCAAATCAATTCAATTCAATTCAATTCAATTTTATTTTATTTGTATAGCGCCAAATCACAACAGAAGTTGTCTCAGGACACTTTCCATATAGAGCTGGTACAGACCAAGCTCTTTTATCTACAGAGAACCAACAATTCCCCCATGAGCAAGCACTTGGCGACAGTGGCGAGGAAAAACTTCCTTTTAACAGGCAGAAACCTCGGGCAGAACCGGACTCTGGGTGGGCGGCCATCTGCCTTGACCGGTTGGTCGATCTCAGAAATCAGGCCTCATCTGACCAATCACGGTCTGCCATATGAAGCCAGGCTGCCAGAGTGGTCAATAACAGTCTGAGTTGAACAGAAGGCCCGCCATCTCTTCTTCTGGCTGTGATGATCGAGCCAATCACAACCAATTTTGCAGATGACTGACGCTTCTAATAGCCAATGAAATTCTGAACATGCAGAAAAGCCACTTCAGTGGATTATTTACGGCTCAAATCAAGAATTTCGGTGCTAATAGCGATATTACACACAATCGGCTGTGATAAGTAACATAAAAAGCCTCAATACAAAGATATATAGCCAAAATAGAGGTATAGATACCTTAAATATAAATATAGATGCCCAAAATTTAGATTTCATGAATATAAATATAAATATAAATATAGATATTGATGATGATACAGATTTCTAGGCGTTCTATCATCTCAAAAGGTTTGAAAGAGTGTATATAGCAATGCGAATGTAAATGATTTTTATGATATGAATCAATCAGTATGTTTCTATTATGTTCATTTGACTGTTTTTTTAATGACACTGAATGAGATGTACTGTATAGTGTTTGCTGAAAAATGTTAAAAGCTGTTTCTCTTTACTACTCTTTACAATACTGCCCTAAAATTAAAGTGATTTAAAATTGCTATTGATTTTTTTTCACACTGTTTTACTTTATAGAATTTATTGTTTTAAACACACTCACTAATAATAAATCACAATTCCCGCCTGACTGACCTCATGTAAACAGCGTCAGTGGTTAATTCATCGCGAGCTGTAATTTTTGCAGCTCTGATCCGAATTATTCACAGTTCTGTCACTGCTATGTTATGCAAACATACAGTACATGTCCGCTTGGTAAATCTTCAAGCAATGGCCGGTGTGGGGAATTATCTTAACACAGCGAGAAAACAAGCAAAGCCTTTTAGCTGTCGAGGCAATATTGATTTGATTTGCTTCCTAAAAGGGGAAATTTATAGATGCATGCCGTCTCCTCCAGAGAGTGATATTAGTTTCCCTCAGGAGGAAAGGATTCTGTCTGAGCGAGGCGTGAAGAATTGGGTCCAGATTCAGCAGGAGCGTGGGCCCCTTCGCCAATGTATAACATGTTATTAAAGCAGAGAAAGTTGTTACAGGACTGTTGCTCTTGAAGGTAACCCAAAGCTATCCAGTTCTGTGGTCGCAGGGAGAAAATTTATTTCTCTGAGTACACCGAGCACCGAGACAGCTGACGACACTAAACCCTCGTCTCAGTTTCTCTGCCTTCTTCTCCTTCCTCCCTCCCTGCTTTTCTTCCTCGCTCTGAGCTGCTGCCTCAGCGACTCACAAACCCCAGTTTCCCTCCAGGAACACTTTGTTCTGTGTTCAGGCTGGAGGCTTTTTCATGTTCGGCTGCATGCCTTCATGCAGCTCGATGCTAATTATTGATCAGGCACCGATCTGGGAGACTTTGTTTAGCTGTGCTCATATATTTGATGCTAAACTTTCACTGCTGCAGTTGCACTGTACTGCCCAAAAGCTCTGTGTGATGTCAGCAGTAATGTGAGGTCTTTCTCCTCGCATGTTAATGAAGGGGTGTTCTTTGCTTCAGTGATGCCAACAATCCAATGCTCCCTGCAGAGATGTAAAATAACTCCATCCCTGTTACTGTGCGACAAATCCTCTCTAACCACTGGAAACATGTTGGCTCCAGAACTGGTACCAAACTGCACAAAACTGGTGTGGCTACAGTCCAGTTGTGGTTTTTCTGTGCATGAACATGAACACAAGGATGTTCGCGTTCTGAAATCTAAGACATGAAATTGAAGATGAATTCTTGACTTTGGAAACAGCACTTGACAGAGTTGACAGTTGTCATGGAATTGCACATTTCACCTTTAATTTATAATCTCAAGTGTAAGACAACACAGACACATGTCACATGACACCTGGGAAATTCAGGTAACTCCGGAGTAATGTAGTATTGAAAACACGTTACAGCAGGAAAAACTATTTGAACTTGTTGTGACCAGAGTCAGCGACTTTATGCTGCATTCCTGTTTCTCTCTCAGGGAGATGGTGGGGGTCCTCTGAACGTTCGGGTCAGGACGGTCAGTGGGATTTTGAGGGTCTAACCAGCTTCGTTTCCTCCCGTTTCTGTAGTGAAGCGACAAAGCCCACCGTCTTCAGCTTTACCTCTGCCTTCAGCAAGCGGCTCGGTGACTTGAGTTCATAAATAGACTCTGTTTGATCACACAGAGAAGTACCACGCTGAAATGTCACTGGTAAATAAAACATTTCATGTATCAATAAGTCATGTTTTCTCCTCAGGTCGTGCTGCACGACTGGACACCAGATGATCAACTCCAGAAAATAACGAGGTCCCAAATGTTCTCTTAACTTCACATCAGGGTCAGAACAGAACAACGTGTCTACCATCACTGAAAAACACTAAAATCAAAATAGATTTCATCCAGGAAAATACACTAGGCTTCTGCAAACATCTACAATCAGTGTCACCTAATTACTTAATGCCTAATATCATATATAGCTCATAGTATATTTATATAGCATACTTCTATGTATTTATACAGTGATACTTCTTTAGCACTTCAGTATTACTCTTGTCACTTACACACAAATCCTTATTTTCATAGTTATATAGTGTTATATTTCATACATTTTTTTGTTTTTTGTTTCTTTATATAAGTCATGGTGTTACTGTGTCTAGTGCTGACTTTTTCCTCTCGTTCAAACTAAACATGACTAATAAAACTAGACCGAATTCATTTGCATCATGTATATTAAAAGAAACAACTGCAGCTGTTTATTACAAAGCACTGCAGCAGTGAGACTCAAACAAAATCTGCACGCTCATGTCTTGCAAGACAGAAAGATTCACCATCTCTGTAGGAATGCATAGCAGCACTTCATATTTCTTCACCCCCGTTGTGCGATAAGAAGAATGAGGAATGGCTGCCCATCAGCGTGTGTGGAGGACTTATGAATCAGTGTTTCCTATCAATCATCGCCAAGGTCGGCGCTGGTGAACGTCCTGTCTGATACGCCCAGGTGGGAGCTGAGCTGGAGAGCAGCACTTCACATGAGATAAACTGCAGCAATAGGTTACCTTGATGCACGACCTCAGCAGTCTGCAGCATCAGACAAAAGGAGCATTTTGAGCCACTTTTAACAAATACACATCCGTTCTGAGACAAGAGGCTCGACTATATTTAACAGGATAGAATATGATGGAAGGTAACAGGCTGACGGCTTGTTTGATCCATCATGTTTGAAAAGGTACATTGAGTGTGATCAATGCAGCAAAAGCACAGAAATATCACAACGCACTCATCAGTATTTAAGTAAAAGTAGCGATACCACAGTGTAAAAATACTCTACATCAAGTAAAAGTACATCAGAGCATACTGAAAGTACCAAAAGTAAAAGACTTCATTATGCAGACAGCCCATTTCAGAATAAGCTTTCAGAATAGCTTTATATTTCTCTCCTTTATATTTCTATCCCCGAACAGTTTTCAGCAGAATTTTGTTGTTGGAGGAGCTTTCACACACACTGAAGGACGACCTGCCTCAGTGGAAGTGCAGCGAAACACTGGAAACGTCCCACACAAAGTCATGAATCCTTGATTTGTCACTTGCAGGAGCTTCACTCTCCACTCTGTTAACAAAGCAAGAGCATTTCAGTGAAGGGCTTATTTTCCTCTTATATTCCACATTATTCAAACACTGTGTGAAACCAAACAATTCGACTAAACTGTGGAGTAAACTTCTGCTTCTGACCGTGACATGAACACAAGCCTTCTGACATCTATCTGTCCCCATCTGCTGGTGCATGTGGGGACCTGCTCAGTGCTGACAGCATCGCAGCAGCGCCACCCAGTGGACAGAAAAGAAGCTCGCCAGACCAAACTGCAATGCTGAAACATGAAGCATACTAATCTCTGACACTGTTCATATAACTTTTTAATTAAAGCTGTTTCTCTGTAGCTTTAAACAGAGTGAATCTCCCTCACTTTTACACGTTCAGTTTGATTCACACATGATTTCTACTGTCCAGCCTTTGTCTGTAGACACGACTCTGGGCAAAATATCTCTGCAGGTTTTATTGGGTAAAAAGTCAGGTGATAAAGCAGAGGACTGAGTGCAGTCAAGATGCAAATACAACAGAACCTATATCACAGCCTGTATGTTTGTCTCTATCAAGGAAACTAAACATGATTTTTAAGTAGGATTAATCACAGCAGAGCTTTACATTGCATGTCTATTTTTGTTATATCAAAAATAGACATGCAGAAAACAGACCCCTCTGGTGAGGCCTTCTATCTTAGTCACACTAGGGCTGTTGAAGCCTGGTGTCTAAACAGCCAGTTGGTGATTAATGTGTCCAAAACGAAGGAGGTGTGTCTTTGCACTAAGCAGGATCTGACAATAAAGTCAGCTTTACTTGACGGTCAACCTGTTGAAACAGTGGATACTTTTAAATACCTTGGTACAGTTCTTGATGGCCAGCTGAGTTTTACTGAAAACACAGCTGTTATCTTTAAGAAATGCTCTCAGCGACTCAATCTCCTCAGAAGATTGAGCTGTCTTGGTGTCAGCCCAAAATTGTTAGAACTTGTGTACACCACACACATCGAGAGTGTCCAAGCATTTCATCTTTCTGCGTGGTTTGGTCATTTAAGTGCGAAGTGCAAGAACAAATTGAACAGGATTGTGTCTATGGCGAGCAAAATCGTGGGAAAACCCCAAAAGCCACTTATCCACCTCTATAGTGAAAGGACGAGGAGGAAAGCTGAGAGAATAGTGGCAGACAGCTCTCATCCTCTCTCCAGTCACTTTGAACCCCTGAGGTCTGGGAGGCGCTACAGAGTCCCTCTGGCCAAAGGCGTTTTTTAAAAAATCTTTTATACCAAATGCTATTAGCATTCTCAACTCAACAAAGTGACCAATCCACAGATAATGGTTATGAACTGCTACATTTTTCTATTTTTGTACCTTCATCTGTCACTTTACTTAGTATGTTTATGTATTTCTTAGAGCTGTCTGTTTTTATATGTTGGTGAGCCGAAGACAATTTTCCACCTTGGTGGACAATAAAGATTTATTCTATTCTATTCTATTATTCACCACCATCAAATGAGCATAAAACCAATTTCATCGAAAATTCAATTTTAAATGTAAAAATAAAGATTACAAAAAAAATTTAAAAACTTTAAGTATTTAAGCTCTTCTGTGCATTATCAGAATACTGCTAATGCTTTATTTACGAACTCTTAAACAAAGCAGAACAGTTTAAAATGTTAATGATTGTTTCGTCACTGGTTCAGTGTCTCAGGAGGGTCACGAGACGACGACCTGCACCACCTTTGTGCTTCAGGGCACAATAAACTATATGTAACACACTGCAGGGGGAGAGGGCATTGCTCCAGGTGAGGTCTTTCGTACTCCTGCATGTTTTCTAGCAGCCTTTGATAAATCGATTTTAAAACGATGCACCGAGGCAAATCTGAAATGACGTTTCGGTCGTGTGGAGGCAGCAGGGCCATAACAGGAGCATACCTGTCAGAGCACAGCGGCACCTTCTGCAGAACCGAAAGCAGCATGATGTCACACACACACAAATATTAACCACACTTGCATTCAAGGGGTTCCCATTATTTCAACATGAACAAAAGGGGCTTTCTGTGCTGCTTAAGGTCGAGGTGGACGATATCTGGAATGTCAACATGAGAGTCAGAAGGACAGAACTTGCAGAAAGACCATCGCATCCAAATTCAGTGCTGTAACCTTCACACTGGAACCGCCCCCGGAGGAGGTTCAACCAGTTTGGACAAGTTCTAGCAGCTGAGTTTTATGGTTTTATGGATTACAGCACAGCCTACTCACAACGTGGGACTACAGGGAGGCCCCCAGCAGTAACATGGGGGCAGCCAGTTTGACCCTCTGTGCCAGCATGGCAGATGGGTGGCATTAACTCAGCGGCCTTGTAGACAATCATTGACTCTGCTACCATAACAAACGTCTGAGGGAAAACAAAACGTTTAAGATGAGCTATAGGAGGCAGAGGAGCATACAGAGGACTGCTTTGTGTGAGGAGGCGTGGTAGTAAAAATTTTGTAGCAGGTCGCACAAGGAGGTCAAATAAAAGAAACATGTCACAATGTGTTTCTAAAAAAGAAAAAGTTGCTCCGGGCTGTCCGAAAGGAAAAAAAAGTGTGTGGGTGGAGAGACAATGAAGCAGCATTCCAAAGGTTAAAGGTAAGACTGGGCTGATCTTTCCATCTTCTGCGGGTCTCCTGAAGTCACATGGAGAAAAAAACCATTGCATCAAACCAAATGAGTTAGTCAATAAATAACTAGGTGAACTGTAAAATAAAGCTGCTTTAAGATGCATCTTTATACAGTACTTGGCTGCAGTGGAGCTGGACTCGTGCACAGGTTGGGTCATATTACTGTGCACGCTGTGGAGAAGTCAAGGCCAGAACAACGCTGCTGGAATCAAATCACGCGTAATGTCGTTGGTCATCGCTGAACAGAAGCTGGGTTTCAGGGCATCGGCACAAACAGTCAAATAAACATATAATCAGATATTTCATCAATAATCATGCACCTGTTTTTAATGTGGTTTATCTGCAGAATAAGTAGTGTTTTTTATTTCCTCCTGCTGAAATACATTTCTGAAAATTAAAATTCAGTCGTGATTCAGAACAATATCACCACAAGAAATACATGTAAAGTAAAACAAATAAAGTTTATATCAACTTTAAAAAGACTTTTTGTGTGAAGATACAGAGCAGAAAACTAAGAGTTAATAATTAGCATCTGCACTCATAGAACATCTATTTTTATTGTATTTCTACCTAGTTTGTTCAGGCACTTTTTAACGTGGTGCTGCTTGTCTAAAAATGAAAAAGAATTAGAACATTTGAACATTTTAAATATAATTCATTTTCAGTTCTTTTGAAAGAAAGAAAGAAAAACGATCATAAAAGAAAGATACAATCTGAAAAAAAAATCAATATCATTAAATTATAAGTTTAATTTTGAATTAATTGAATTCAAATCCAGATTCTGATTTTTGCAGTTTTTCATGCAGAAATGTTTCATGCAAACACAACCTTCAGCTGTTTCTGACGTCGTAATGAATAAATTCATACTTTTTTCTGAGTGTTTTATTTAATGTTTATCAATTTTTTAAAGGCTCATATGATCACACAGTTTAACACCGCTGATGCTTTTAGAAAAGTGATGGTAAAAATCATCCACTCTATTTGTAGATAGTTGCATTATACTGTTTTTGATTAAACAGGCAGCCTGCACATCATCTGTATTTCTGGAGTGAGCGTTTCACTGCTTTACTTGCAGGCGCATTGTTTTTCTGAGCACTGTGCAGCTGATCCTGCCTGAGCTGTCATTATACTATTAGCCGTGTCGCAGTCACGTAGCTCAGTGTAATGATTGTTGGTTATGAGCTGTTGTTTTGAAGCTGCAGGGTCAGTGGAGAATATCAATTACGCTTAAGGCAAAATAATTTTATTCAGCAGAGATAACTGGACGTTTCACTCGCAAGCTTCAGTCTTAAAGTGATAAAAAAGGATCGAAGCAGCGAATGTCAGATAGGATCCATCGACAGGGATCACAATCTGGGGAGCAGATCACACATAAAGCTAACTCTGGTGACCAAAGTACATTAAACGCATCATGTGGGACTTTTTTTTTTTCTTTTTTTTTTTTAAAGAATGAAGTCATAGGAGTTCAATTCCAGAAAAAAAAACATCTTCTCCATAGTGTGTGAGTATCTCTTGCAGAAACACCCATGCAAGTCCCACATCCACCATAAAATCCACCGCTGCTCCCACGTCTCATGTGGCCAATTAGAGAAAGTATTCCATATCAAACGAGTACCATCATCAACACATCAATCCCCATAAATCATTTACTGATTATTTATGCAGGCCTGAAAAAGATCTGCTGTGAAACTTTAAAGTTTATTCTTTTGCATGAACTCACTGAACTTCTTTTGTAAGTCCAGCATTAAACCTGCAGTGATTCTTTTATTGCAGTTTGGGAGTAACTGAAGCATCATTCCAGCTTAATCATTTACTGCTATTCACACCATTTATTTTAGCTGTAATATGCCATGGTATTACCGTCATATCTCTGCCATATCTCTCGCTGTAAACTTCAACTAATAAACAATAAATGTGTGCACAGACGAGCGTGTGTGTGTGTGTGTGTGTGTGTGTGTGTGTGTGTATGTGTGTGTACATGCGTGTGCTATCTGAGGAGCTGTAAACATGTGTACGCATGTGTGAGTTGGAGAGAGATAATAAAAGTGTGTGTATACGCGTGCATGGGCGGGTGTGTGTGAAGATAGGTAGAAGTGCAGATAGATGATTATGACAGCTGTGGCTGTGAATGTTCACAAATCAGCTGGAAACACAAGAAAAGAAAAAGAAAACACGGACGAGCTGTTGCTCCTATGTGACACATAAACGATGAGTCCATAAATAATTGAGAAAGTTGTCGAATTCCACCTAATATTTAATAACACTGCATGACAGCTTGCAAAGACCAACACAGGATCCACATGATGCAGTGCAACAGCAGCTGCCCAGTTAAAAAGGGTTTTTAGAGTCCTGTGGAGACTAAACTACACATTATTTTACAAGAAAGTAGACAGAAAAATGCTAAAACATCACTAACAAAAGTATCTGATCTCTGAAAATGAGTTGCAGCCTGACAATCTTTGCCACCTCTTCCACTAAGAACTGAGAAGACATGCAGTGTTTCACCTATAACCACTAGGGGGCAGCTGCCTACGTCTCATCATTCTGTTACGTACCGGTCCTCCAGCTGTGGCACAGATTAAAGCCTGAAGACAGGTGCCTAACCCTAACACACAAAATGGACTTTATACACATATTATACTTTTATTTCTACCTCTGGATTTATTAAGTCGAGTAACATGTTATGTAAAAAAAAAAAGAAAGGAGGAAGAAGAGGAAGGAGTGAGGGTCATCTTCTCTATCTTTTCCCCTCAGCAGCAAACGATCCGTATCAGCTCATCCTTCAGTGTCATCTCATGGTTTTATCACTCACATAGACTTCATGTACCCTACAGCCACTTGTACTCTGCACATGTGTGCACGACCTTTGAACTGAGAGCAGTGTGTGTTAATGTGTGCGCGCGCGTGCGTGCACGTGCGCGCGCTCGGCACGGAGCTATAAAAGCAGCGCTCAGCTTCCAAGTGAGCAACAGGTGAACCAGGTGAAGCCTCCGTGTCACCGCTCAGAGCGCTCCGCTGCAGGTGTGTATGCCGCCATCACCGCTTCACGCGACAGACCGCATGAGCGCGCGTGAAATTACTGAATTGTTGTAATCGCGGACAAACTGGCGTTAATGATCCAGCAGCATGTGTGTGAGAGAAGATGATTTTTATTCAGATTGTCTTGGACAGCCTTGACAGTGATGTTTTGGGTTTTTTTGTTGTTGTTGTTGTTTTTTTTTTTCGCGCGCGCGCGCTTTTTCAGGAGTTATTTTTACTTTGTGGAGTTTTAGTCCTTCCTGATCAATCATGAATCACGTGGTCAACTTAAGGATCATGTCTGTAAAGAATTTCTTTATGTTAAAATGACTCTAATACAGACTGTTTGTAGACTTTGGAGGAGGACTGTTCACTTCTTCCTGCTCCTTTTCACGCATGAATAACTGACTGACTGTGTTAATGGGGAGTTTGCTTTGGTTATTCTTGTTTTGTGTCTTATAATTTTTAACATGTTCTGCAAACAAATCTAAGACTAAAATCGTTGCATTTAAAAAGTGATTTGCTTTTGAAAAGCTGCTCCTCACAGGTAATACATGGACATCATTTCCACTTCATCAGCATCAGTTTTTTCCTCTGCTCCTTTAAATTTTGTAATTGACATAATTAAATGTACATAAAGTCATGATCTGAGTTGTTTTCTGTCTTTATCGCAACTTTTCGTTCTGCAGATAATCATGGCTCCAAGACCAGAAGTGGGGACTGATTCCTCCCCCGCTCTCGGTATGTCCTTTTCTCTCGGCCACGTTAAACCTCCTCAGGCTTTGTTGCTGCCACATTCTCAAACATTCCCTCCTGCCTCCGTTAGATGAAAAGACCCCGACCAAAGATGTGGCCATCCTGCCGTCTTACTCCACTGTGGATCTGGTGAATGAGGCTCCAGACCCAGATGAAGATAATCCCTGGGATCTCCCAGAGCTCAAAGACACTGGAGTGAAGTGGTCAGGTGAGCCAGCTTCCTTACCTGCACTGCTCAGAGTGGACACCTTCACAGAACCTGGGTCTGATTCAGCTCTTTGTTCTTCTTTGCAGAGCTGGACACAAAGGAAAAGGTATTGAGAGTGTTGAGTGCTATTGTGAAGATCATTCTGCTGCTTGGACTTCTCTACCTGTTTATTTGCTCACTGGATATTCTCAGCTCTGCTTTCCAGCTAGTCGGAGGTAAAATCAGTTCACAGAATTACATTTAATACCTTCTGTCTTTATCTTCACCCATCACTGCACATTTGTTTTACTGACTTGATAATGCTGGGTCTTATGTAATGTGTAATGAGCGCTGTGTTTTTGACCCGACGCTGTTTGCGTGTGTGTGCAGGCAAAGCTGCTGGTGACATCTTCCAGGACAATGTTGTGTTGTCCAACCCTGTGGCCGGGCTTGTGATCGGGGTGTTAGTCACAGTGCTGGTGCAGAGCTCCAGCACCTCCTCCTCTATTGTGGTCAGCATGGTGTCCTCTGGATGTAAGCAGACACACACACTGCTGCGTGCAAGATGCATGCTCACGCTTGGATTTTTACAGCTTCTTCTAATGCTGCTTACATTCTGCAGTGCTGGACGTGAAGTCTGCAGTGCCGATCATCATGGGCGCCAACATCGGAACGTCTGTCACCAACACTATTGTGGCTATGATGCAGGCAGGAGACCGAAATGAGTTCCGCAGGTAAATCAGAGCGTGTGAAAATACATTGTGTAGGACGCTGCAGAGAAAACAGGGTTTGGTAGATATTTAAGAGTGTGTTCCTTGTCTTCCAGGGCGTTCGCAGGAGCTACAGTCCACGACTTCTTTAACTGGCTGTCTGTGCTGGTTCTCCTGCCCCTAGAAGTCGCCACAAATGTCCTGTACAAACTCACAGACCTCTTAATCACATCCTTCAACATCCAGACTGGCGAGAACGCCCCCGACCTGCTCAACGTCATCACGGACCCTCTCACCAACGCCATCATCGAGGTAGAGCCGGTGACTCTGAAATCGCCAAGAAATATGCAACGTAAACATAAAGATGTTTTTATTTAATGTGTGTAAACTTGTGTTGTCTCAGCTGGACAAATCTGTTATCACGGGCATTGCCACCGGTGACCCCGCGGCCAAAAACATGAGCCTGATCAAAAGGTGTTGCAGCAAAAAGGTCAACACGGTAAGAAATCAACAAGAGCTGCATCACATACATAAATTATTAGTTTGCCACACACTGAACAAAACACAGTAACAGTGAAAACATGTGATGAAGCTTTGGTTACCTCTGCTTTTTTTCCCGTTAATGACTGATATTGTCCTTCTATTGTGACCGCAGTCATTGTGTCGTTAGATCATACTTTGAAGGTGTGTTATTTTATAAAAGGCAGAATGTTACGAATGATAATTTAAAGATTATCGCCGCTGCATTGGCTTCTTAATCACCGCGCTTGTGTTTAAAGGTGTTTTTGCCTCCGATCTTTTCTCTCAGACCTTCTGGAATGAGGAAGTGGCCGCCTGCCTTCCTGGAATGACATGCTTCACGGAGGGAAACCAGATCTTCATGCAAAAGAACTCGTCTATTACCACTTGCGTCAAGAAATGTAAGTGTGCCTCCATCAGTGAATATCGAGAAAAAAATAACACTTACAGAGTGATTCGGATTACCTGAACCACTGAAGCTCAGTGAAACATGAGACACAACAGCCACCTTTATCCAGACCCTCTGATGTCCGGACAATGACTGCCTTTGAGGCTTTATAGTGACTCAGCTCAGACCCTCCCTTGACCCGACTACCTGCTCAATAGGTCTATTCATGCTGTCCTGCTGAAGCACCTGAGTGCTACACGACCATAAAATGGACCACCTCTTCAAAGTCTCCTGCCCTCAGATAGAGTGAATGCTTTTGTGCTTGGTTTTAAAAGTAAAAGACGATGATGTATTTTTCAATTCGATGAGATCAGAAACTGCTGTGAATGATGTCCCACCTTCAGTTTGTTTTCAAATTACAGGAAAAACACCTCTTCCCCCACAAAACGCTGTTTCATTAGCTCCCTTTATCAAAGGCAGCTCTATTTTCAAGGCTGTTTTCACATAATTCAGAGTGGATACGTCAGTGCCAATCATCTCTTTGACCGTCCTTTGCAGGCACACACCTCTTTGTCGACACTGATTTGCCAGACCTGGCGGTGGGCCTCATTCTCCTGGCTGCATCTTTGATCATCCTCTGCACCTGCCTCATCCTCATCGTCAAGCTGCTCAACTCCATGCTGCAGGGACAGGTGGCTGTGGTCATCAAGAAGGTGCTCAACACAGGTGAAAACAAAGGAATTCCCCGCCGACATGCTCTCCGCAGCCTGTTTGATAGTCAGCACATCTGCCTCGATGGTGATGCTTGATGAGCTCTGCAGGTACAGCATCCCTGATGCTTCCGGCTCGCCTCCGGGTCCACCTGTCCTGATGTGTGACGGCGGAAGCTCAGGCACAAACAGTTTTACCCCGCTAACGAGGATAAAACTCCTCGTTAGCTCTGGTCACGAGGCCTTAATGTGCTCACTTCATCAGGGTTATTGCTCACCTCGTCCTTCTGTGTCGTTACAGACTTCCCCTTCCCCTTCTCTTGGGTTACTGGCTACATTGCGATTTTGGTGGGAGCAGGGATGACCTTCATTGTTCAGAGCAGCTCTGTCTTTACCTCAGCTATAACTCCTCTAGTTGGTAAGTTGTCATTTGCATAATGTTTTCATAATGTGTGTGTTCTTAAAGTGCTTTTTTTTTTAAAGACACAATGATTTATATGCTCTCTCAATCTTCTTTTACCAGGTATCGGTGTCATTAGCCTCGAGAGAGCCTATCCCCTGACGCTGGGGTCAAATATTGGTACAACAACCACTGCTATACTTGCAGCTATGGCGAGCCCCGGAGAGACACTCGCCAACTCGCTGCAGGTAAGATGCAAGAAAAATTTTCCCTTGAGGGTCTGTTTTTAGCCACGCTAGCAGCGCAGCTCTGTCGATGTCAATGTTGGTCAAACTGAAATATCTCGACGGCTATTGGATGGAATGGTAAAGATTGTCATGTTCTTGAAAGGACAAATTGTGATAACTTTGATCCCCTTGTAGGGTACATTTATCTAGATATTCAGGTTGCCAGGCATGAGAATAATGGTCATCTTAAACCCATTATAAATAAATTGAAATTACTTAATTGAAAATATAGCTATGTCTACATTTGCCATATTATACAGAACGTTTAACACGCTAAACTACTATGGTGAACATGGTACACATTAAACCTGCTTAACATCTACATGTTAGCATGCCGATGTTAGCTTGAACTCACGAAGCTGCTGACATGTCTCTGAGTGTTATTGATTGATGTTTTCTATCAGATCCAACAGTGATAGCTTTATGTGACTGACATCTGTGTGTTTTTTATTCTAGATTGCACTCTGCCATTTCTTCTTCAACATCTTCGGTATCGTGCTGTGGTATCCAATCCCCTTCATGCGGGTGCCCATCAGGTTGGCCAGAGGGCTGGGGAATCGCACGGCCAAATACCGCTGGTTCGCCGCCCTCTACCTCATCCTGTGCTTCTTGGTTTTCCCTCTCTCTGTGTTCGGCCTGTCGATGGCCGGCTGGAAAGTGCTGGTCGGCGTCGGCGTGCCCGTCGTTGTGTTGATTGTCTTTGTGATTATTGTCAATGTGATGCAGTCTCGCTGCCCCCGCTTCCTGCCCAGCTTCCTCCGCACCTGGGACTTTCTGCCCCGGCCCCTGCACTCCATGGCGCCCTGGGACGCTATGGTGACCTTCACCTTTGGCTTCTGTGGCAAACACTGCTGCTGCTGCTGCAAATGCTGCAAGTGCTGTAAAAAAGAGGAGGATGAAAAGATTGAAAAGATGAGGAGCAACAGCACGAAGAGTCTGGAGATGTACGACAATCCTGCCATGTCACAAGACGAGGATACAAAGGAGGCCACACAATTTTAATATTATTAAGCTAAATTTGTATCTATGAGTGATACTCAATGCAATAATGTATTTGGAACACACTTTAATTGTTCATCACTTCTCAGGTTGTGGTATGTTGATGATTCCCCTTCGTTGGACGATGTATTTAACACTGTAGTAAACACTGTCAATCACCATAATTCTGGAGAACATGAACAGAAGTGTTGTTATCAACCTACTGTTTCTGGACGTGATGTTTATTTTATGATGTTTTCACTCTATCGTTCAGACTCACTATCTGCTGTGACCTGACTGTGGATTGCTCCGAATTTATTTTTATATTTTTTATGATATGTGTGAATGGCCTTTGGTTTTATTTTCAACTTTGAACATTTAAATTTCAAATGTCTAATGTAGCATTTACAATATTTGTTATCCTTCAGTATTTAAGACGCTATAATATTTGTAAATAAAGAAATTTCCTATTTTTAAATTGCTGTCTTGCCACTTTTTTCATCCATTTCCATCACTTTTACGCACAGGCTTGAAGTCACACTCATTTATGGATACTGATAAGTCATTTTAATCAGCTCATTTGATAATCAGCTCAGATACGGTCGGTCATGCATGTGTTTCAAGTGATAGATCGAAGATTCATTTATTCACTGTTAAGTGAATAAAATAAAATAAAATGGCTTCTGTCACAAACAGATTCACGTTTCTTATCTAATTTGGCTTTGAACAGTCATTTTGTGACTTCAGACCGAAGCACGGGGCAAAGTCCAGTATATAATTACAGTTAGATTATGCAAGTAGCATTTGATTTGCCAAGCAATTCTTAAAGATTTTAAATGCTTTCGTGTGGAATAGCCCACAGGTCCATAGTCCATCTTTAGGGCTTCAACACAGTAATGGTGTTTCTGTATCACAGTGACCTGATCTAGAGTCCAATCAAAGTATCTTCTGACACCACCACCGCCCACGCCACGGACGTGAACGCTGCCCTTCCTGTGTTTATGAGGTCCAGGAGCATCAGCAGAATTGACGCACAAGGCATTCTGATCAAAGGGACACTTCAACCTTTGCTGTTTTATTACTTAATCATTACTCATCATCCTGATTACCAACAGTCATTATGTGTCATTTATCAGTGGACAGCAGTGGGCAACGCTGACACAGTTTTTCAGGGCAATATTGAGGATTTTCAGCTGCGTGCTGCAGCTTTGAATGTTTGCTTTCATTGTCTGTCAAATGAGCCGTCTATCAGCCTTAATCATTCACAGTATCAATGAATAGTAGAAATTCAAGCTGTATGAGACAGTTGGTTGGCAGTCGGACAAGAAGGGTGCTGCATTCTGCTTATCTATAAAGAGCTTCTTGGCAAACCACCCGAGTACCTCACATGTCGACCTAACTATAAATCAAGTTCGTGCTCCACAAACAGGCTGTTTGGTTGTCGAAGAACACCATGCCAAGACTGAGTCCGGCCCTAAAATACGATGCACCAGGCAAATGGAACAACCGGCAGAAACTCTTGACATGTGAGTGCGAATGAAGGCATTTCATTTGCATTGTTGTGCTGTTTAATATGTGTTTTAATTTTTAGATGTATTTCATATGTGTCCTTATCAAGGCGTCATTATAAAAGACACCTGGCTGTCAATGGCCTTCCCTGTTTTAAATAAAGGTTAATAAATAGATACAACCCCAACTCGAAAGAAGTTTGGATGCTATGTAAAGCATAAATAAAACAGAATGTGATCATCTGCTAATCGTTTTTGACACAAACTCATCTGAAGTCAATATATTTCATGTTTCTCCTCATCGGCTTCATTGATTTCCGTAAATATCTGCTGAACCTGAATCTGATGCAGCAACACGTTTCAAAGACAGAGAAAGATGTGGAACTCTCCAAAAACACCTGTTTGAACATTCATCAGGTAAACAGGCTCATTGGTAACAGGTGATAGTTTCATGATTGGGTATGAAAGGGGCATCCTAGAAAGGCTCAGTCGTTCACAAGCGAGGATGGAGCGAGGTTCACCTCTCTGTGAACACGTGATTGGATAAAGGAGATTAGCACATGGACTCAGGGACACTTCATAAAACAGTTTAAACACAGTTTGTTTGTAAATGATTGAAATCTGTTTAGGTTGTACTTGGACTTTTCTGGAATTTGGGTTTTAATTTCATCTTAAAATTCAGAATCTTAATTATTACCATTATTTACTTTGGTCATAGCTGCCCATTTGTTAGCTTGTATGAGGAGCTTTTTTGTTGCATAGTAGTGCTATAATTATTAACATAACACATTTTATTCAGTTGCAAAAGAAACTTCTGCATCCTGATATTTCATCTGTTTGAGTCATCAGCAATGAGCAGCATTTGAAAACTGATTAACGAACGGGAACAGTCACATCCATGAGCCTTTTACTGCAGCTGGTCTGAAAATAGTTTTACTGTTATCAGACTGTTGGATTCTGGAGTTCATGTAAAGTGCAAACCAGCTGTCATATTTCTGCCTCAACCACAGACACGAATCAGGTAGTTTCACAACTCAGAAAGCAGAGACGGAGAACCGCAGAGCACGTGAAGGACAGACTTAATGCAGTGATAAAACACACTGTGTGACACAGTAAATATGAATGTTGAGCCATGCTGCAGAGCACACACTGTAGTCCTTGGTTTAAGGGCCGTGAGGTGTGTTTAATTTTCGTTGTTCATTATTTATATGGAGCAAAGCATGCCTCCACTTTCACCATCCATCAAAATCCTTCATCCACAAACCTTCATCCACAAAAGCTGTCAGCGTTTTGCAACAAAGCGGTTTGAGATTGTGCACAAAGATATCAGCGGGGTACGAACAGCTGACTGGGCTTCGGCTTCCACTGATGAACCACGGATAAATGTTTCCCCCCCGATTCCCGGTCTGAGCAGCCAGTGCAATGAAAACTAATATAGACTCTGTATGAGCAGCACGTTCTGGCTGTTTCAAGATAATTGCATGACTTTTATATTCTATTCCAGCATTATTGAGCAGAGTTATACGTGAAGATTATTTTACTGCACAGCCATTACCTGGCAAAACTATGAATTATTTTCACCTGTTCAGCTTCAACTCTTTAGGCAAGTGTGCAAGTATGATAATGGATTTGGTCATGGCTAAATAAGAAAATAATAAATCATCACTCATGGTAAAACAGAGAACGCATTTAGAATGTAAATCCAATTATGTTATGGAAAAGCAACACATATTCAGTCGTTTCACACATTTCTCTCAGGGCCTGCAAGCAATCTGTTCCCACTCCCAACCTGCAATAAACTGAATCATCGGCATTCAAGGTTCCCTCAGTCATCATGTTACCAACTCATTTAAATTTCCACATGACAACTCAGTGGATCAACACAGGACAACAGAACCTTTCCAGCTCCAGTGGTTGACTACAGATCCTGACGATTTCACTGTGAAATAAAACAATGGGACTGATTGACTCATCTTCGACTAATCTTTATCTTGACCGACATGACGTGATAACATAAAAGTCAGCTCAGGCTGTATTGCACTTACAGTATGCCAAGGAGCAACTGATTAGTTATTGTTGATGATCTACCAGATCTGAGTTTGGATGAGTTTGCATGCTGGACAATTAAAATTTAATTTCACAACAAAGCAAAGTGAGCCGTGAGCACGCCCCTCCGTGCATTCAAAGCTGCATTAGCTGATTTTTTTGGCGAAAAACAAAGCGCACACTCAATGCAGACACATTTTCACCTCTCAAGTTGGTGAACTTGTTCGCAGGCAGTTGCTTATTTATACACGCAGCAGACCCACAGCAGCATTAGCATTCATTCAGAGTCATGTTTATGTCCAGCTGATGAATCTAAGTCCAATATTCACTCTGTTTTTGTTTGCAACCAACTCCTGAGGGAAATATCTGCCTTTTTAGCTCTTAAATGCTCCACTCTGTTCAATAGTTAGTCTCTGACTGTGTCTGTCTGCTGTTTGGAGCTGGGCCTGGGGTCACAGTGGGTCACTGGGGGAGATTGTTTGCTGAAACCAAAATAATTCGCTGAAAGATGCTAAAACAATCTGCTGAGCTTCCTGGAGCTTTGTAGGTGAAATAAAAAAGTTGATCACAGCAGCTGGAACTTGTCAGCGGGATGTTCGGTCTTCATGTATTGCAGCCTGCTTCTGCCATTTGTTGCAGCTCTCTGGTGCTGCACCTTAGCAGTTACTCCATGTTTTATTCTGTTTTATAACTACCAATAATTAACAGTGCCACCCAATGCATACTGAATAATAAACCAGATAAGGCCACATATTAAAGGGCCTGCCCGCCTATGTAGGACTTTCTCCTTGAGGTCAGATTAGACCTCTGCTCGAGTTGGAGAGCGGTGGTGCTCTGCTGTGATTACAAACTTCATGAACCAGTAACAACAATAAATGTGCACCTTCTCGTGTCCACACAAGGGCAACAAATCCAAAAATAAGAGAGCCAGAGAGATGTCAATCAATCATGTCACAGAGTCCTGAGAAGGAGTTGAATTAGGCAAAAGTGAAAACACCTGTGTGGGTCGATGTGTGTGTTGGACAAGAAGACAAAGCAGCCTGAAAGTCCAGTGAATACAGATCTAATGCGCAGCCCTGTTTGTTAGCTTGTGGCCTCAATATTTAGAGTAAAGTGCATTTCTTCAGCTCCAGTTCTGGCACCTCAGGCTGGCCACAGTGAACCTCAGCACACATGTCCAAAAGTTAATGGGACATACCCTCTCTCTGTGTTGATTCCACATGGACAGGCACAAGCGTCTTCCCGGTGACACACAACATTATCAGCCACATCACCACCAGTCTGTTGGAAGGCCCAGTTAATCTGATTATTATTGTCTGTTACTATTATCTGCTTATTGGGTTTACAGCTGTAAGCAGGGTAGTATGTAATTACCAGCTGCTGACAGGTGAAGGTCCACAGCGGCCAACCGACAAGAGGACAAGAGGACACACAGCAAGTGTGGTTGGACACAATCAGATCTTCATTCTGGAGGTTCCTGTTGCTGGAATGAAGAGTAAAGTCTGTATTTAAGCTTCAGCTGTTGTGTTTTTAGGTGTTTTTTATTGCGTGTTGTTATCGCAGGCAAAGCACAGGTTGAATGACACTGACATTACGTATTGGGACGCTTTAAAGAAGCGGAGCCATCTTTGATATTAATTACATGCATTTCCTGTTAATGGTTATGAATGTTAGTGATTTTTATTATTGTTATTATTCCCAGTGCTGTGGACAGTTCAGACACAGTTATGTGAATTGCAGCTTTGTTCCATGACCAGTGAGCCATTTATTAAATTGAAATACTTCAATCATTCAACACATTTTATATCTAAATATTTGATCATTTTCATATGAAAGTTGTCACTTCCTTTATGCTTAAAAAGTGGTCAATAAATGTTGGTAGGTTCATTCTCCATTTGAAGATACTGTAGTAGGGTAGCGTTTCGACTATATTTAATTTCAGTTCTAAACTTTTTTTGCCGTGTCAACACGTTTGATAGGATTTTGCCCTTAAGCACTTAACATACATGTATTTTCAACCCTGTTTATGTGCAGCTAATTGGCATCCATTATGTCCACAGTCGACGTTTGTTTGAATGGATGAAACATAGCATTTTGCTGTCCAGAGAGCAGGACTGCGACACCAGAATCAGGGTTCACACGTCCTAACTCTGGTTACGTTTAGGCAATGGGAGCACTTTGGTTGATGTTCGGGAAAGATCGGGATTGCTGCTGACTTTTTCTGTATTAAAACAGGCTTTTGATCTTTCCCTAACATTAACCAATGTGCTGTCAGCGCCTAAATGCATCCATAAAGAAGCTAAATGATGCTGTTGTCACTACGAGTGAATAGTGCATTGCAAGATGGCCTATTTTGGTTGGTTAATTAACAACATTGTCTCATTATCTTAATACAAAACGCTATTCAGTCGGTGTTACTTTTCCTTTAAACATATTCGCTGTTGCTAATTAGCTGCACAGAAACGTCATTCCTTAGAGAAAGGGCTCATATTTCATGTTTTATGTGGCTCACATAAAAAGCCCACTGTTCCGTGTATGGAGCCTCATTTTGATGAAAATAGAGCTGAACAGACAGGTTGAGTGTCCTGCTGTCACACATATTCAATCAAGCTCTGACTGCGGCCCCCTTATCTTAAAGCTCCAAAAAAAATCTGATGTTTGATACTGATTCATGGTGTTGTGTCACTGCGTGAAGGTTGCTGTTGCTGATCACGCTGAGGACAACCAACGCTGAAGTTCTTTCCTTGGATTCATGAAATCTAAATTTTGGGCATCTATATTCATACTTAAAGTATCTATACCTATATTCTGGTTATATATGTTTTTATTGAGGCCATTTACTATATTTATCACTTCAAACTGTGCGTTATATCCCCGTTAGCACTGATATCCTTGATTTGAGGTTTGGAGCTCTAAATAACTACTGAAGGGGCATATAAGAGAATTCCATTGGCTATTTGAAGCATCATCTACAAACTGAGTCTGATTGGCTCAATTTTCACACGGAAGAAGGGAAGGCGGCTCTTCTGGTCAACTCAAGCAGAAGACGAGCACATCGCCAACTAATTTGAAAGGGGAAAACATCTTTCTGTGGATTATTATCATGTTTTGGACTGAATATTTCACTGCAGTGGATCTTCTGGACCTTTGTTGATGTTTTTGTCAGTGCTAAGTTGCCTCGATGTTGCATCAGTTCTAAAATGGGCTGTTTGTCTGCGGTTGGCGTTTATCGTGTCTCCTGCTGTGATTATATCTTGAAATGGTTTGCATCAATGGATTTAATCCATTTTAGCTTTCCAACAGTGTGTAATAAATGAACTAATTTCACCTATACTTGTTATATTCATGAGTGTAAGTGAATGCAGCGTTTGTTTCAACTGACAGGACGACAAATAAACAACAATAAATCCCCTAGTGCCCGCGGGCGGGCTGTTGGAACATAAAGGAGTTGCATTTTAAAATTAGGTAGAGAGACATTAAACTACAGGAGGTCAACAAAAACAAGCTCTTGAAGCCTTTTTCAGTTGCTGTTCAAACAAATCTTTAACACTGAATCCTAAAGCTGACCTGAGAATACTGAATCATCACTGTTTCACTCTGAATCACTACTTGCTGAAGTGCGTGTGTGTGTTTAACTGTGCCATTGCTTCGCTTAGGAAATGATCTACAAACTCAACTAAAACAATATGAATCAGCTCTTTTTTCCCAGTTGGTGCTTTTAATGATTCCACTGATAATTGTTGCCTTCCAGAAAACACATGAAAATCCAATCCTTCTGTGTAATGAGACAGAATTGTGAAATCAGATTGTATGATGATGCAGAAATGTGAAATGAGTGGAGGCTGCGGGACTGTCCACACATCACACAAAACAACAACCCACCTCCCAACAGAGCTACCTCATCCTTTCCTCACCAAACCCTGCAGGAGTCGTATCTGCAGGCTGTCATGACACTTATCAAGAATACTGAATCATAAAGCAAAAAACAAACGTACTGGTTCCAGTAAAACGGCCTCCCACTGAGTCCGAGAATAACTCTTCCTGGCTAGTTGCTCAACAGTCACGGCTTTTTGTATTTTCAAGTCAACTAACCGCTGTGCCCACTGCCAGAGACTGCAGTGGAAGCATTACAACTTTTAATTAGTGTGGACAAAATCAGTCTCCAGTGCATGAGTGACTGTGACAAAGTGTAGCTTACTCTCAGCAATGTGGGTGGTGACACGCTTTCTCCTCCAGGCTTACACTTACACTCTCAATGCGTCAGGACTGCTGAGAACATTCAGTACTTTAATTAGCTGATGACATTTTTAGGTTAAGTGGTCTTCTGACCTTGAGTCAGTCAGGGTCTGTATCATTTTAAACTGTTGTGCTCAGTACCATGATTTCATTTATTAACAGGTTTTTGTCTTAAATATGGCTAAAAAACAGCTGCATATCGGTGCAGTACTGCTGAGTGTGGCCGTAGCTAAAGTCACATGAAATAATCTTCCTCCAAAAAAATATAATTTAGGCATATCTGACCACAAACAGGACTTTCGTTTTGGTCTCATTGATCTGCATTTTGTAAAAAAAACGAGATACGTCATTCATACGTCAAACATTAAGACCTTCTTTGAGAGGTGAGAGTGAGTCGTGGCATGTACGCTGTACTCATGAGGTTAGTAGGATCAATACCATTCTGTTGCATCACTGATCATCACTGTGACTTTGCAAAAAAACAAAAAAAAAACCCTGCTTGGTGTCTTTGTCTTGCCTGCAGCAGGACCTGGTGTTCACTTTTACATCTAATTTTAGCTGGTTATGACACAGACTGACCTCCTTGTGTGGGATAAACCTGAGTTTAAGGGGACTAATATCATACTTTTACATCAGTAGCTGCTTGTTATTTTTAGGATTTGGCTTTTATTTCTTTTTATTACCTTGTAAGGCGCACTGTTCACCAGATCACTTGATAGGAGGAGACACTGTATACATATAATCCCTTTATTTTACCATTATAACTATAGTTTTGAGCATTGTCAACAAGTGGAAATTATTTGATAAGTGAATCACAGAAACACTGATTTAGTCGTTGTTGTTTCAAGAGCCCGTGAATTGCTTCAGCAAATGTGGCAGGTGGTGCTTGATGGCCACAGCAGCACCTTACCGCCGTGTGTGTGTGTGTGTGTGTGTGTGTGTGTAGCTGAGGTATAAAACCGAGGACTATCACAACTTCCAAGTGTCAGGCTCCACGCAGCCACGCAAACACTCCACTCACATGAAAAGGCAGTTGGTTGCAGCACTCGTTCAGTGGAGGGATTTCAATGGAAAGTCAATGGGCTACTGGATTTAATTGCATGTTCCAGCAGCCATTTGAATAAGAACGGAAATTAAATCAGATGGTTGCAGCAGTATCATCAAACTCTTTGATGAAGAATTACTGTAGGGGAACTGAAATTGCTCTCGACGGTTGTGGAAAATTAATGGTGCTGAGATGATTGTGTCTTTTAGCGCACATGTCACGGCCATGTGAAGCCAGCCGGTTAAGAAAAGATCTACAGATCAAATATTAGCTGTTTTAATCAAACAGTCTGGAGGGTTCAGCGAGAGTTAAGATGAACTTGAAAAGAAGGAACAGCGTGAAATCTCTAGGCGAGTTTAAAGATCCTGTCAGCGTGCAGGAATGCTGTTCAAAGGGTCTGCTAGTCATGCACTTACGTAAAGTTTGATGCAATGAGTCAAGGTCACATCAATCAATGCCTTATCAACTCATTAAACAATCAAACTGAAATCAAGGCCGTAATATAAACTCACTTTATTAATTTAGTTTTGTTGTGAAATCGATGGGAAAATATGTTTGCTTTTAGATTGCTATGACACACGTGATGTGACGGGATTACATTGTCCATAAAGATTTGCTCATGCACAGATTTTGGAGGTGACACCGGTTTGGGATTTCACAATAAGGATTCCAAGTTATAACAAGGCCCACATTGCTTAACTTAGTTGGTTAAAAATCCTCGTGGAATATTTGTATGGTCAATAAATCAATTTAATTTTATCAGTGAATTGATAAGAATAATTTAAATAAGTAACAGGAGCGAGAGCTGGCATGGGGGTCCACCTTAGAAACCAGCTGATGTGAGCTCACTTACTTTGCCTTAAAGGGACAGTTTGACACTTTGGGAAACACACTACAAGTTAGATGAGAAGTTTGATAGCAATGTTATGCTTGTACGGCAAGTGCAGAGCAACCGCTAGCACCCGGTTAGCTTAGCATACCAGAAAGACTGGAACCAGGTGGAGACAGCTAGCAAGGCTCTGTCCAACGATGACAACATGAGCCAACCGACACCTGTAAAGCTGACAATTTAATATGTCTTGTTTATTAACATAAAAATGTACAAAAACTGTAAAAATGACAAGCTAACAGTTTGTATTTGTGTCCAGTCTTTATACTTTTTAAGCTAACCTGGCTGTAGCTTTATATTTAGCTAGCAAACAGACTCGTCTTGTTCTTTCTCTAAATAACAAACTATTGCTTTCAAGTAAAGCTTTTAGTGCTGGAAATGTATAATTAGCACTTATTTTAAGTAACACTGTGGACATGGAGAAACTCCAAATACTGTTAAAATACGACCACAAAAAGTGCAGAAAACATCTGACAGATTACCACATGTGTAATAGCATGCAGCGTTTTTGTTTTGGTGACCTCTCTCTTTAAAGAAAGACGACAGAAGGGACAGAGATAGAAGAAGGAAGAAGGAGATCATTATTTCATCCCCAAATTATACACCGACTTCACTCTAAACTGAAGGAGCTCCACATGGTGCTGTTTACACGGTGAAACTCCTTATTTAACTAATGACAGCTCCATGAATACCAGGCAACAACACTCACTGCTATAAACTGCACATCATCACAAGTCACCCAGAGCTGTAAATAACTGTTAAGAACTGAGTAACGCTGCCTATTCCTCATATTTGTTGGCAGCCATAGAAACAAAATCCCTCAAAAGATATCGGCCATTATGTTTTTGTGAACGCAGTGACAACGGCAACACAGGGGGGTATTAAAGGAGTGTTTGAGGTGTCCATCGCTATAGTAACTCATCCTTTCATGCCAAACTTTTTTGTTTCCCATAGCGATGTCTAGAACCGATATCGTCTTATCTCGTGTATTGACCAGGAGCCCCTGAATGGCCAGAGGCTAAAGCGATAACTTCCCCTGCTCTGACCTTGAACAAAATGTTTAAGTGCGCCTGCATGCTGCTGTTGCAGTCTCCTGTAAGACACTTATTATCATGTCACTGATAGGGCCAGGAACAAGTCTTAATAGCTGACCTATTAAAACAGGGCTTCCGGTACGACATCTCCGAGCACATCCATCACCGAGGCTGAGCCTTTATGTCTTTTATTAGTTTTATTGTATCAGTATAAACAGTGCAACACTGACACAGATCAAATAAAAAACACTCAGTGTTGAAATTTGATTTACTGGACTTAAAGTATTGCATAACAGAAGCTTCACCCTCCCCGACTGGCACCACAGCCCCGAGATAACAAACTGTGGGTCAGACTCGGCGTTAATTAAATGAACCGCATGGAAAGTTTTTCATTTTCCACAGACAAAACAATGGAATAATGATTGGTGAGGAAACATCACGGGCGCTCTGATAAAGCAGCACACTCACATTCTGATCAGCACTTCTTCTCCTCACTGTAACTTCAAATGAGTCACACGCCTCCGAAACACAAATGTGTCACATGAAGAGCTCTAACTCATCTGCTAAATGTATGCTCTTACAATATGTAGTGTCTGGGGCTTTCGCTGTGGCTATTGGATCACTGTGCTTTGTATTCTATGTCACAAGAGATGATAGAGGAGTGCGGTCCAGAAAGCACACAGACACACACCCGACAGAGTCACAGCCAAATCTCCTGTCTGCCGGAGCCACTCCTCGCCATTCAGGGCGGTAAGCCATTGATTCCCCGCCGCTCTGTAGGTTCCTCTCATGATGGCACCTCGCCCTCTGTTCAAGATGACACCGTCTTGGCTGACAGATGATGTCCTTGCCCTCAGTGCGACCGCACGGTGACCAGCAGCCGTTTGTTCTGCGTTAATTTGCAGACAAGCAGAATGAAAGGAGGCAACTTGAGACGGCAAACAAACATGATTGCATAGATTATCTTTTGATGTGCAGAGCAAGAGGTTCTAAACCAATATGTGGGGAAATTGCACCATCTTGTGGCAAATACATGCAAGTGGGTGCGGTGCAGAAAAGCACCATTACTTACCAAGACAGCTCTGCAACGGCAGGGTGACAGCAATGACAAGGAGAGACAGAAGAGCTGCATAAGCCTACAGAGAAACAAGAAGAACAACTTAAATAAATCAGCACATATTCTTTTTCAACAGAACAGCCTATAGTGTCTTTAATGCCTTATTCATGAGGAAGGTCCAATTTACATTTTCAGATTTTTCAATTATTAATGCTGGATCAAATTATCAAAGGAGAGTAATATAATGTAGGAGTGCAGCTTACAGAGTGTGGACTTTTTCTCTCACTACAGTAACTATTGCCTAATTGCCTACCAAGAGGAGCTGTGCGCCGTTCTGAGTCACTCTCCTCCAGGCTTTTCCCATCTGAACTCCGAGCAGAGCTAAGGAACAGGGCGTCACTGTTTCTTCAGCCTCGGTCTCCATACATCTGTGGACATAAAACAACTTATAACACACACATATGTATAAACACACACGCACATATATATATATGGTCTGGCATATATGGTCTGGCATTCAGTAAAATGACTTTTTTGGGAAATATGCCCTTTCTTACCAAGAGTCAGAATGCTGCTCTCATGTCTGTACGGTAAATATGAAGCTACCACTAACAGAAAGTTAGCTTAGCTTAACACAAAGACTGAAATCAGGAGGAAATCGATGTGGAAAAACAACCTGTTTAGCTGAAGCTAAAGGCAGCTGCTGCTCGCGGCTTCACATTTACCACACAGACATGAGAGTGCATGTTACCAGTCTCTTGCCAAGCACTACAAACAGCCTTGAATCACCCAAATAACATTCATTATTCATTGTTGTGGCAGGACGTGGATTGAAAAAGCACCTTTTTAAGATCTTCTCCACCACAATGTCCTGCTCATCATGACGAGACACGTTAAACAAGCCGTGGACGTTCGGTGGAAGCGCGTAGCCTTGTTGTGCCAAAACCACCAAGTTGTACATTCCCTGAGAGTCCGTGTGAAAATAAAATCATAACAGCGGCTGATGGGTTATTCACTGAGAATGTCTCCAAATAATAACACTGTATAATGCTGTTTGTTGTTTTTATTGCGGTGTGCCTGAGCCCGTGGAAGTTTAATTAAGTTTATCATAGGATGATGAGATTACAGCCCAAGTAAATCTGTCACCTGAGGGCTGCCTGCTAGAGCTGCTCTGCCATACATCGATATGGCCTGACCAACCAAGGATAATGAGTCTTCTCGCGCACTGGAGGAGCTGTAGTAGTAGTCTCCCATTTTCAGCAGAGCTATAAAAGAAGATAAATACTTTCTGTTTATCGACCAGATTGACGGGGAGAGGTTAAAGCAAAATGAAATGAGAGGAACTCACCGGACGGATGGGGATCATAGTTTAATATAGAGTAGTTATGATATCTCCACTGACAATCGTGGCCGAGATTCAGCTCCTGTGTTTGGGAGAGTGAGGAAGAGCAGACAGTGATGAAGGCTATGTTATCAGCCGCTAACAATTTCCCTCCGGCTTGATTTTCCTCCTATCGTACGTGATTGGAAAGATGTGCAGTTTGTTTGCCAGCTCCCTTCAGAACTCCAATTGTGAGACATTGATTTCAGAGCTGTACTGAAAATCAGATTAAAGGGACAGTCATTGTCTTGTTGGCGACACAAAGGGTTAAAACGCACATGTTTACCTCACACAGGTGCGCCACGTTGCTCTGTGCCAAACCCAGCCCGGCTTGAGCTGCCAAAACATACTTCACGAACGCCTCCTGCCTGTTTACAACACAATAAAAGAAAATGAGAAGAAGCGGAGACAAAGAAAGTAAAGAGCAAAGAAGATGATTAAATGAAAAGTAATTGTAATTAATGTTCTCACCAAGAGCCCTGGAGGAAGGCCTGGAGAGCCTGTCTGACCATAAATCCAAGGTGTCCGTTCCGTTCGCAGACTGTTTTTAGCATTCTGCACAGAGGGTAAAGGATGGGTGATGAATTATGGAAGATAATTCTCTCCACCTAAACGGAAAATATTTTAACATGATCTTAAAATAGTTTCCGATTCGTCGAGGTCATTCTAAAAAAAAAAAAAAGGTGTCAATAGCTGCAACAGGAGCTTCTTTAAATTCATAAGATACCAGAGGAACAATAGTAAGCAGAATTTCTCTGTGGCAGGCAGGAATGCAGTGACAGTGACTCTTATTTTTAGATATGCAAATGTTAGGTTCTGACCTTGAATTAGCCACTGTCATTGAAATTAGATGCCATTGAGCTGCAGGCTACAGTGCAACAGCCCATAACAAAGCTTTCTTCACCAGGCTAATGAAAGCCTCTTACATCACAGCCCTCTCCACATCCTGAGACACCCCTTCCAGGCTTCCTGTCGAGAGATACCAGGCCACCTCCACCGAAGCAGCTACGTGACCGAACCCGGATGCATTCAGAAACTGCTGGAACGCAGCCGTCTGTGGAAGGCAGAGGACACGTCGGCTCATTGATCGTTCTGGATCGGGGATGAAATTTTGACTGTGTGCGGGACTCAAACCTCGTTCCTCCACGGTCTGTCGGGGTCTTTCCCACTGAGATGATAAACTCCCAGGTTAAACATGCCGTCGTCATTCCCATTTAGCGCCGCTTGCTCAAAGTATTTCACTGCTTTTTTATGGTTGTTCAGTATAATCCCATGGTACCAGCCCAAACCATTCAAGGCGTTAATTGAGCCCTAGAGCAAGGAAACCAACACTGGTATAGTGACGGCACATACAGCAAACACACAGACTGATTACTCACAGCGCACACGAACCATCGCTGCAGCTTTCTCCAGCAGCTGAAAACCTCGGGTGTAGTTTCTTTTCACTCCCTGACCCTGAAGGAATCAACATCAATCAGTGAATCAATAACTGTCAAAACACAGACGCGCACACACACAAAACACCCGGCGTTCAATCCAATCACAGAATTGGTTGAGTCTTTATAATCTCACAGAACCTTCATCAGGAGGATGGAGTAGTCGTACATCGATGAAGGATCCTTCATCTGCATGGCGCTCCTTTCGAGCCACTTCACCGCGCTCGCCGTGTCTTTCAACACTCCACGCTGTCCCCAGTACAGAAGTGTTCCCAGATGTTTCTGAAGATAACAAAGTTTTCACCGGCCTGTTCTGAACACCGTGCCGACTGATCGTGATGAAGGAATGAAAGCCGGCTTTAACTCAAACGTACCTGAGAGTCAACGTCTCCTCTCTCTGATTGAAACTTCAGATACTGAACGACGGGGCCCGCCTCGTGTGTGAGGCTGTTTAAATCCTCTTGATTGCTGAGATAGATGTGTTCAAGCATGTATTGCTTTAAGGAAGACAAATGGAAACATTAATGCAGTGAACGATTACAAATAATGTGCTAGTTGCACACAAAACAGAAGCTCGATGACACAGTGACTCGCAGTGCTAGCTGGAGAACTGCTGCGGCTGAGCTAAACGTTAGAAAGAAAGAAATGGAACTGTAGTCTGCTACAGTTACTGAGAAAAAATATTTTATTAAATTATAGTAACTAATCAAGATGTTGGTGATTGCAAATGACATCTGAATATATTATTTTGGGTGGAAAGCTTATAGATGTCCTCAGGCAAACAGCCAACCAGGTGGCCACAAGAGCGCCTTTCAGTGCTGGAAATTCAACAATATTTTTCCTGAAAGAAATCAGAAAAGCACTCTGATAAGTTTGTTTGAGAGTTTGAGAGAAAATCAGCATCGAAATGGATCGATCAGCGTGAACAGTTCAGTGTACAGGAAGTTAATGCAACCGTGAGCAGTCACATAAAATGAAATGGTATTAAAGTCATTTTTTCATCTTTCTGCTTTTTCATCTGCTCAGTTTAAGACAAAAAAGTTAGAAAAGCAATCAGAAAGTACTCAGATGTAATAAGTAACATTAGTTTGATGAAGTAATTGATAGTCACATAACATAAAGTCACTGAAGAGAGAAACTTTTCCGAGCTAACAGGCGTGCTAACAGTCACTTAGCAAACCTGTTAGCTCATTAGCTTAGCTCAGTTGCTAACGGGACAGTAAGTTCACACAGTTTATTTTAAAGACGTATTTGTACCATCGACGCCTGTCTCGTAACTGTCTGAAAAGCATTAAATCAGCTCTGACTCTCTGTGTTGGATGTGGTTTATGAGTGAATGGCACCGATTTATGCATCAAAGTTCACCAAAGATCAATTCCCTGAAAACTTTAAAACAATCAAAGTTTGAGTTTAATTAACCTGTTTCACCTGGACTCTGTGTGTGTGTGTGTGTGTGTGTGTGTGTGTGTGTGTGTGTGTGTGTGTGTGTGTGTGTGTGTGTGTGTGTGTGTGTGTGTGTGTGTCAGATTGGACTGACAGAGCGGGAACATAAACAAACAACCTGGTGACAGTCAGCAGATGGCGATTCAAATACTGTTAAATCCTGACTGGTACTCAGAAGTACGTGACATCACATTTATCAGCCGGGCTCAGACCAAACGGCGCCGACAGATATCGCTCGACTGAAGTAAATAAAACTGTTTTGACTTTGGAGCAGTTTGTTGTCATGTGCATGTAGAACCCTATCGCTCATAATAAGATGCTGATTGAGAAAATGGGTTTTCGGGGCCTTTAATTAAGATTGGATCCAGATGGATTATTGTTCTGTCATCTACTCAGAAAGTTTCCAAGTTAGTCAAAATGCAGAAGCTCCAGTTTCCACTAACAAACTTCACCACAATGGTTCTCTCGGTGCATTAGCTGCCCATTCAAGCTGGAGCAGACAGTAAAGTCTTTCTGTTGTCTCCACGAACCCCCGTTGATTTGATGCAGCTTATTTAAATATTCCAAGAATAAACAGGAAATCAGTCTGAAGTAGAGCTTTCTCATAGCGGGCTCCTTATCTTTGGAGTGCTCTTCTTCTATTCATCATGACAGCTAACTCATTCGCGTTTTTAAATTAAGATTTAAGACCCACCTATTCTCCCTGGCTGGACCAGCAAACACGCTATTAATCATATTCTGGAGATGGACCCTTTCGTATCACTTCTGCCATGTGCTTGTAAACATGTGTGCAATGTGTTGTGCGTCTGTGTGCATGTGGATGTGGATGTGTTTGATTTATGGATTTACTCATCCTCCCTTAAATCTGTTTATACCGCACGTGCTGTGAATTTGTATATAGTTCATTAGCTGTTATACTTGTTTTTATTGTTATGTTTTACTTATGGTCATCATTTTCTACTTTTGAAGGAATAATTCAACATTTTGCTGAGAATTAAAAGAGAGGATCGATATTTTATCTGTCCATTCAGTTTGAAGCATGAAGATTGGAAAAGGGGAACCAGCCAGCCTGTTTCTGCCAGTCAGTAATGAAATCAGACTACCAGCACCATTAAATCTCTAATTAAAGGAGAGACAATAAGCTCAGTTTGCTTCAATGTCAACTATTCATTTAAATGTACAGAAATGTGCTCAAGTGCAGCTTAAATAAATACTTGTATGCTACCACCAATGTTACCGACTATGACTGTTTTAACCACTTCCACCACTCCCGCTGATATAAGCATAAGAAAACTAATATTGATGAAGAATAAGTCTAATCATGCTAGCAGCTCTGTGCTGTACTTCAGAACAGAGGAGCTCGGAGCTAAATGCTAATGTGGGCCAGCGTGCTCACATGGACGGTGCTAACATGCTAATATTATGCAGGCATGTTCACATCTTAGTTTAGCATGTTAGCATGTGCTAATTAGCACAAAACAAAGAACAGCTGAGACTGGCGGAGACAGATGTTGCCATCCCTAAGAATCATCTTCTAGTGATTTGAGCTCTTCAGACATACATTTTTTTCATGCATCCTGGAGCTGTCGACGTGGCTCTGCGCCCCCGCGTTGGAATAGTAGCTGTAAGCCATGTCCAAGTCTTTTGGAAACCCATCAGTTCCTTGTGTGTGCTTGTACCCTGCATGCATCAGGGCAAAGCGGTTATCACCCGCTGCGCCAATCAAACTGTAGGCGTGACCCTGAAACACACGGGAGTCAATACTATCAGTCACCATTGCAGAAGAGGCGTGATGAAGCGCCAATTAAGCTACAAGGAAGGCATTGACTCTACCTTTTGTTGATCGACTGTATGTCCCAGGCCAGTGAGGTGGAGAGTGGCTAATAAGAGGGACGCTTTATGATTCCCAAAGCAGGACGCTACTTGAAGCAGATCCGCTGATTTGGAAATTATTTTATTTTCTGCCTGATCCACGGTGAATATTGTACTAACTGCCTGCTCAAACAAAGTCCTGCTGAGGTCCTTCAGGCCTAAAGATCCTACAGAAAACAAGAAAGTGTCAAAAACTGTGAATAATGACGTGAGTTAGATATCATTTATAGTGCAGTGCAGTGACACCTGTTCTGATTTCCTCCTCTTTTGTCTGCAAGAAATGAAAGAGCTTGCTGTATTTCAGCTGTTTCTCCCAGGTCCATGTTGGTGTGCTGATCCTCTCTCCACTGTGACCCCACAGTGTCATGAAGTGAGGTACACAGACGCCTGAAATAAAACATAACCTGTCAACACTAATCTTCAGGCTTAATAGGTGTGCAGCTGTACCGACACCGTGTATACGAGAGCTGTTTAAGGTTTATCCCTGCAGAAATGCTGCAACACTGCTTAAAAGGACTTGTCAAAACAACATTTCACCTTTGTTGATTCGTGACAGGATGTGACTCTCAGTTACTTGATGCAGAAAAGCTCTTGTAAAAGCTTTTATTGCCCGACACTCCTGATGAGTCTTCTCCAGCTCCTGTAATGTCGGCTTGGGGTTTCTTACCTGTGACAAGGATAAAATTGAATTTCAACACAAAGGAATTAAAGAACAAAACAAACAAAACAATGACATTATTAATTAGGATTGGAAATCGCTTTACCTTTTCAGCTCCAAAACGATAGTATTTAATAGGCCCAAAGTACCCATGGATGCCTGGTATGTATTTCCCTCCTCCGATCACAAAGTATCCATCAGTGTCATCATAATGGATGCTGTCCTGAAACCTATAAATCAATACCACTCAAACCAGCGCTCATGATCACTGTGCATGCATCATCATCCCTGTTCTACTAACAGGTGTTTTGTAAAGGCAACAGATCATATTTCACAGCATTTAAAGGGGAAAACTGTGCAACAACAGGTCTTACTCATATACATATCCGCGGGTTTCCTCCTCCCACGTTGCATCCAGCAGCACCTGAAAGTCAGACATAATAATGCATGAGTTCACGACACACAGAAAAGAAAAAACCCACTCAGCTGTAAACGACTCCAAATTGCAGTACACAGAGCAATCGCCTGGAGTTTCCCAGCTGGAAAGCAACCATCTTTCAGGATCTTACAGCTGTTCCAAAAGGAAATCAAACGCTGCAAAGGAAGGGCAGCAAATGAAACCCAGAAGAGAAAGGATGATTATACGATGTTGGCCGAGCTGTATTTTAATTTCAATTCTTCATCCCAACTCCCAGAGGCAAACAGCGAGCTTCCATACCTTTGAGTCCTGTATGTAACAGTCTAATCTAATCCATCTCCACAGGGGCAACGCTACACCGGCTCGAAAAGCTTCATCTTCTCCTGATGTCACACGTGCCTGAATTATGACGTCCCCTACACAGGAGACATGGCAGTCATATATTTCACCACAGGAGATCCAAAGCTCTTTATTAATACATAACACAGTCTGCTCCACAGTCTCACAAAACACACATCATCGCTCACCATCATCTCATGATGCCTCCATCTAATCCCCTAAACTGGTATCAGGTGTCCCCACAAGCTGCCGTGACCCACCTGCGTCTGTAAGCTGCATCAGAACGGAGTCGTATAAATTGTTCCTATCGACGTGATGGACGATCCCACAGAGCTTCGTGTGACACCATTTCAGCAGGTAGATCCACACAGATAAGGTGACGCTGAAAACCAAACAACGAAACGTGATGTGACAAATCATTTCTTCGGCCACTGAAGCGTGGGGCTGAATTTAAAACGCGGCGCTATCTGCTGAAAATGACTGACCTCGCTGTCTGTCACTGACCGTGAGTAAAGAGCTTATATGCTCCGGTGAAGAGGCTTCATGAAGCCTGTAAAGTCATTTGTAATGACGGTGAAGTAAAACTAAAAGCTGCCAGCACTGAAAAGGAAACAATCACCGACCTTTGGCCTCATTCAACACAACCGCTGGCGTTGTATCTTGCACATCTGAGGCAACATGAGGTGGTTTGTCAGAATTATCTCTTTAATTGTTTCCATTTATTGTATTTAACAGTTCCTATGTATTTTATACAACATCTGGAGACCCTGCTGGGGTTTCTTTTTTCACGCTGTGTCGTTCATACAGACGAAGCTCCAGCTGAAACCAAATGAGAAGTCAGCATGTGAAGTTTTGAAGTTTGAGTCCAACCTGGGCTGCGTCACAGCATGAAGACGGGCTCCCTCCAGGCTTCGGTCGATAAAAGGCTGGAACCTGCGGATGACTCCAAACTGCTCACCGGTGCTCGCCAGCGGGAACTTTAGCACATCGATTACGTCTGCGTGTGTGTAAAACAGCACAAGATTACATACACAGACCATTAAATGTTTGGTAATTAAGACGGGACCAGCATGAAAAAACGTGATTAAGAGTCTGACCTGACTCGTGTGGGCAATGATAAATCCTGTTTCTGGTCATCTGCCACATCAGCTGAGCAGACCATGAAGGGCACTCAGCGGGAGGTTTGCTTGGCCGCTCTGAGAGTGGCTTTATCTGCAGCACTTTAGAAATCCTCAGCATGGAGCCTTGGTGCGTCCCAGGTTCGCGGCCATCATTAAGATGACCTAACCAAGCACGAACCGTCACATTCCGGACGTCCAGAACGCGCCTGTTGAAAAGGTCTCGTTGGTATAAAATGGATGGCGGCCATCTGAGCGGCACCTGGTGGATCCTGTAGACCCCGGTTGTGCTGCTGATCCATTTCCTCCTGAAGACCACTAAATCTGTCTTCCTTAATGTGGACACCGCCGTCTCCACTGCAAGCCAACATGGCCGGGAGCACTGATACCGCACACGGACCGCTGAGCCATCTACCACTTCGTCAGGGGCCGAGTCAAACCCGATGAAACTGTCAGGCTCGCTCTCACCGGTTTGGAGCGGCGAGGCTGAAATGGTTTGTGACGCACAGTGTCCCTGGTTGAAGTGAGAGATAAGTAAATAAATTCAGTGGATGTAAAGATGTGTTGCCAGAGGCCGTTTAAGGGACGTTCTCTCGTTTAAACCTTTTGGCCTCTTGGTGCAGATGGAAACAACTCGTGAACACAGCACTGATATAGCCCCACTGGTCGCTATGGAAGCTGAGAACGAGCATGCTTTTCAATTAATTTATATAGTTTATCAGGACAAAACGACTTTTCTCTGTTTCAACCAGCAGCCGCTCGAATAAAGCTCATTACAGTGGCAACAACATCATTAAGACCATCTGATTTGCAGGCCCGTCCCACTGCACCCCCCAGCATCTCCTACACACACCTGTTGACTGTTAACGCGACTTCCAGCAGCACAGTTATGGCATAGCTTATTTAGCAGGATGTCATGTGTACTCAAATGAAAATGTACCTCTCCCTCTGAAGACACTAAATATTTATTTCCAAGCAGCTGAGCACGTTAAAGATTGATGATGTAAGCTATCACACCAAAATATTTAACGGGTACTGCAGGATCTGATAATTTCAGCCTAAATCAGTTGCCAAATTTGTCGAGACGCCATCTATGCACGCCGGCACGGAAGCGCTGATCTCTGGTAAACATTATACGCAATAAGAGGAAACAACCTTTTGTTTTCTCAAGATACAAACAAATGTTGTTTTCTCGAGATAAAATTATTTAGATAAATAATTGCAAGCACAGTCGTTATCGGCTTCTGTACCCACAGAAAAGATAATTTTCTAGTTTTGTGTCTTCTTTGCCTCATTAAGCCATAACTGCCTCATCGCTGCCCCCTGTGGCCGGAGTTGTAATAGCTGCTTTTTGCTCCCAAAGGTCACATGGATCAACAAGCGGCTCATTCAGCACCCAACAACAAACTTTGACAAGCAAAAACAAATGTGAGATTTCTGCTTTTTCAAACAAGTTTTGATTTTACAACAGAAAAGATTTCAAGGATGCAGACTAACTGGTTGGCTTAGCTAATGTAGGTCTAAAGAACATCGGCCAGGACCTTCCCTGAGCTTTTCCATGGAACCAAACGGTTGCTGTTTTACACATGCAGCAGTAAAAAACCAACATTAGCATTCATTTAGTCTTGTTTCTGGTCAAATATTCAGTCTCTTCCAGCTGTGTTTCCACTGTGCCCACTGCTGAGGGAAATCTGTGCTTCCTTAGCAGCTAAATGCTCGCTCCACTATGTTCGCCAGCTAGTCTCTAACTGAGCCTCTCTGCCATTTGCTGAGCAGGTAGTGTTTTTATCAACAGCTGCCAGCTCCGACAATAAAGCTGTGGTCCTGACAGCTAAACAGGGAGCTGAACCTCACTTTAAAGCTCTGTAAAGCCAAGTGCAGCTGCAGATTCAGGTTTTTATTATCTGTGGGCTCATTACAGTGAGCAACTTATCATTTAATCATTTAATATAATGTTATTATAAACATATCAATCCAAAGAATAAACCAGTCAATAAAAATAAATGTCCAGGTTTCACACTGAGCAAATGGAATCAGGGTTACACTAAAGCACTGTGATACAGTCATTACGGCAAAGTGTAATAGAGTTTCTTACCATCATAATGGCAGCACTGAAGGCGAAGGCAAAGGTTAACGCGATCATTTTGCAATTTTTTTTAAAACCTAAAAACAATGTAATCCTTGAGTTCATTTTCAATCATTTCCACACATACGTGGAACATAATGTTGACACCTGGAAGCCAAACGCTGGCTGGTGTATGAGCAAACGCCCCGTGTGATGCAGGATTACCTGATATTCTGGTGTTGCAGGTTCAGCTATTTGCAGTAGTTTCTTTAAAGGGCCACCTACAGAACCTGAAAGGCTTAGCCTGAAGGACACCATTGTGAGACAAAAATGTCTCACTATTTTATTCGTGATTCCATTAGGGAACTTTCCATAGAAGTGATGCATCAAAGCTCAGAGTCTAACTTAATTTTGATGTGCTCGAGCCAAGGCCGTGCCGTCACCCAGCGTCCTCCATGGCCTTCGCCCACACAAGACTTTGAAGAAATATGATCTGAAATACAACCTCATATCACAGCCAAAACTAATTACCCATGAGCAACTGACTGTTCAGGCTTCAAAGTGAAAGGAACGAGGCATCAGTGACTGCTGCTGATGTTTTTCTTTTGGGTTTTTTTTTTCAGGTGACCACGCGTTCTCGTTGTCTATATAAAGGGGTTGCTGCTGCTAAAATACACAATGTGCATTTGTGACTGGACGTGATTACAGAGGGGAAAAGGTCATCTAATTCAATGGCGTTGCAGGACCTGTGCAATTTCCAGGACATCTTTCTGGACACCGCAGAATGTTCTTCAGTGCATTTTGGAAAAGAGGCCACTTGTAACTATGGGAGCGATTTGCCCTTTAGCAAGAGCACAAATCTGTTTCATTTCTTCATACCAGCAGCAGAGTACCTGGATGAAAGCCCGATACAGTTCGGTCAAATCAGCACCGTGCAGAGCTCCAGCGCCATTTCATCTCAATATTCCATCTTCCCATCCCTCTCCTTACCCACAAGTCTTCCCCTGGCTTCCTCTCAGCCTATCCCCCTGCCTTTCCCCATGTCTCACGGCACCACCACTCTGGCTTTCATGTTTCAGGGCGGCGTGTTGGCTGCAGCTGACACTCGGTCCAGTTGCTCAGGGCTCGTGGCGTGCCCGGCCTCCCAGAAGATCCTGCCCATTCACAGTCACTTGGTGGGTACTACATCAGGTACTTCAGCCGACTGTGCCCTTTGGAAACGCATTCTGGCTCGAGAGCTGCGGCTTTACCAACTCCGCCATGGCCGCCAGATATCCACAAGCGGAGCTGCCAAATTGCTTTCAAACATGCTTCACCCGTTTAAGGGGACTGAGCTGTGTGTGGCGGCCACGCTGTGCGGGTGGGATGGAGGAGAGGTAGATGGAGGTGGAAAGATTGATCTCAGTGACTGCAGAGAAACAACAAAGAGTCAAATGATTGATCCCGGAAGCTCTGCAGATACCAGTCTTCTCTCTCTGGCAAAGACAAAGACTCTGAGCTCTTCTTCAACGATCGGCGCTCCACAGTGTTTTGCTAGAAAGACAGCCACTTTCTCCGGACCCAGTCTGTGCTACGTGTGCAGTGATGGCACTCGCCTGCAGGGGACACTCTTCTCTGTGGGCTCAGGTTCACCCTATGCCTACTCAATTTTGGACCAAGGGGTTCAATGGGGACTGACAGTGGACGAGGCCACATCAATAGCCAGAGAGGCTGTGTACAGAGCCACGCACAGGGACGCCTACTCAGGAAACTGCGTAGACGTCTATCACGTCTCCTCAAAAGGATGGACTCGCAGGAGCAGGGAGGATCTGAAAGAGGAGTATTACAGAGAAAAGGAAAGACAAGAGAGACGGCAGAGACGAGACGTGACTCAGAGTAAAGACATGAAACAAACAAAAATGGCTTGAGAAAAGAAAGGCAAACATCGGGGAGTGTTTTGGAGAGATGTGATGGCATCTTTGCAGCAGATACTAAATTAATGAACAGGACAGGCAGTTGTATCCTCCAGGCTATTCCTCCAATGATTTGGGCACGCATATTGTTGCCTCTAATAAACAGCTGATGTTTTGTTTGCGCTGATGATAAAATGTATTCTAACAGCGCACTGCTGGCTGGCATTTTGGTTTAGATGTGAAGACAGTGTGACTCATTTCCAGTATAAGAGACAATTACAATTTACTCCTGCATGTGTTTGAAGCAGAATAAAGGAGCAGAGCGAAGAGTCCAAAAATCGAAACGTCTGGAGTCTGAAGGTCATAATGTATTGCCGTGTATAAGGGAACTAATTTAGCCGTAGCAATAAACAGTAAGGAGCTGAAAACTGATTTGTGTCTGCTGTCAGAATTCGTCTGAAGTTTCTCTGACACTTCAATAAATTAATGGATAAATGAAATTTTGCTGAACTTGCCTGTTCATTCTGTTTGAGCAGTCTGGTAGTAAATTAAGCATACTAGTAATTATTCAAGTGACAATGGCTGCGAGGGATGTTAGTGAAAAAGGTGTGGAGCCGTTCATCCTCATCCTCGCTGCCTTTTCAAACTTCACTTGAAGCAGTCAAACTACACCGGTTAAAGATTTCAAGGTTGAGGCCATTTACATTCACATGGGAGGGAACTTCTGGACATGTCTACAAGCCGATATGATGATTTTTCCAAAGGGACAGAGCTTTTAATGGCTAATGTGTGCATATGTGTGCAGCGGCCTGCATGTATATCTATGTGTTATCAACTGTATGAAATACATGACACGCTTACGTAATGATGCTCAGTACATCTCAGAGCAGCATCAGAGAGCTGAATGTCTTCTCAAGTCTACACTAGTCTTACTGTATGACTGCAGCTGGGAGAGCATGAGGGGAAAGCCTCCCTTCCTCCCCAGCCTCATCCATAATTCCTACCTCCTGAAATTCATTAATGACAGAATTATTTAGCGAGTGAAAAACAAAACAAAAAAACAACTAAAAAGAAAAGAGCGGAAACTAGTTTAGTGGTCCAGATTTGAAAGCTTGCAGGGACAGACTTGTCAATGCAGAAGGAGCTCTGGGACGGACTGAACCGTGATTGTAATCAAAGTTGGGAGCCTGAAAGACGAGCTGTGACTCAGTGGGTGTTCGGGCTTCCTTTGCTCGCCCTCTTCAAGCTTTTGGTTCAGTTTTGTCAATTTCCTCTCCTCGCATGAAAACTCCAGCTGAGCGCAAACTCCACTGGATTTGACCAAGAAGTGAAATGTCACAGACCCTGAAGTTATATCAGCGTAGTTTTTTCTTTCATTTGTCAAAGGGAACGTTGCAAACGCTCGACCCTAACAGCCAGAAATTGGCCATTATTTGTGTGACAGCCCCCTCTCGCAGCCAGAACCCAGAACGCGTTTCTGCACTTGTAAATTTGTCCTTTTGTGCTCTCACATCCTGACTAGCAGATTGATTGCAGCTTGGCTTTGTTTTGTGCTTGCGCAGTATTTTGGCATTAATAAACCTCCGTACTATATCACACCCAGCTGGATACAAGGGATCTGAGCAGCGGTTTTAGGGTTGCCAGGTTTGCTTTCTAGTCATATCAGTGAACACTTGTTTAAAGGCTCAGAACTCAGGAATGATCAAGCAGCATCGACGTGCAAAGCAAAGCAAAGCTGCACTCTGTAGATGAATCACTTTTTACAGTAGTGAGGCGTTCAAAGCTCGCGATCCCGCCGCTGTCCTGAAAGCACAGTTTTCAACAAAAGATCAAAAATATCCAAAATTTAAGTATCGAATAAAGTAAGCCAAAACATAAAAATATCCCATTACCCGTGTTTTTATGTTCCAAACAGAAAAACTGGGCTTAATATTTAGATTTTGTGCATCCAAAGGTACAAAATGATGTTGTTTTGAACATTCATCCTTGAAATTCAGATTGGTAAATTCGAATTTATGTTTGTTTTATGTTCAAAGAATTAAAATGACTCGTTAAAGTCAGATTAAAGCCAACACTTACTGTAATGAGAGACTGACTTACAGAAATGGACTGTATATCACACTTACCATCAATTTCCAAGAAACAAAACATCATGAACGATCCATTCAACCCACCAGAGAAAACATCCTATCAAAGTAGGCAGAAGGGGGTTAATTATAGTCATGCATTGCAGACATGTTTTTAACGAGTGGGAGAACACCAATGGTGAAATTTCATCTTTTAATGCATCCTTGAGTAGCAATTTTCTGGTCCAGCTTATGGGTGGAAGAAGTGGGAAAACGCTAACGTGTTGAGGATGATTATGCAGACTGGCTATATTTAAGCAGATTACAAAGCACAGCTTCAAAGAAATGATAGAGCCGATCCAGAAAACACTGAAGCGGCTTAAACGACTCATGTGCTGCTGAAAAAACATAATAAATATGATCATTAGAAATCAAAGCTAAGATTCTGAAGCCATTTCCGTTCAAACTGAGCCAATCTAAGATGTGATTCTTACTAACTGCAGTGTGGATGTAGGTGTCTGTGGGTGGGCTTTAATTTCAGGTGAGCGTCGTCTTTCTGAGTTAAAACTAAAGGAGAGAGGGAGAGGGAGAGAGGGAGAGAGGGAGGGAGGCGGGAAGAGAGAGAGGGAGACTGGGCTAAGTGGACAGACCTCACGCTGAGCTCAGATGAACCTCGGCATCCTTTCCCACGTTGGATCATTTCGGCTCCGGTAAACCAGAGAGCCGGCGGAGCAGAACGACACGCGCACGGTAAGCCCTCTTCCTCTCTATGACGGGACTTTTTTTGTCTTCCACTCACTTGTTCATTGGAGTGAAGCCTCTCACGCCTGCACAGACGTGCCAAGTTTCCGCTCCCCGGCTCTCTACTTTACCGCTCAGCGTCTCGCTTTGGACGCTTGGCCACACGGTGCGGCGGTCTCCAACTGTTCCGCCGTCAGTTCGGAGCCGCTCGCGCTTACCTTTCCGCCTCTCGGTGCCACGAGCAGATGCCGCCGTGTGCGAGCTGTTTGGGGTGAAACAACGCACGGCTGTTAGGCAGAGGTTTGTGTTTTGGGCTTTGACAGATGGCACGGGTAACGCCGCGCTTCCACGCGCGTTTTCTTTTTCCGGCTGCGTTTGTGTATATGCGCGCGCGCTCGTTGTTACGCGCGCGCCACGCTCACCTGCCGCGCGCACTTTCACGCGGCCACGCTCGCTCGCTTAAATGATGGTGGGGGTCGCTGGACCTCCGGTAGTAGCCCACAGCGATGTTTTGGGACGCCGCGTTCATTATAATAGTTAGCCCAAGTGTGTAAATCACATTAACATGCATCAAGTAGGTCATTTTTCCGGCTTCCTCTAACAAGACAAGGTCAGGCTCCGGGCTGTTTAGTGTATCTCCACCGGATATGCTAATAAGCAGTCCAGATGTGAGTGTGCGTGTGTATGTGTGGGTTTGTGTGCCAACAGAGGCCAAAGGGAAGCTGCAAAGAACCATCACGCGCTTTGAGAAATGCAACGTCCTCCTGTGTCACAACAAAATACAACATCCAAGAAAGAAATGACCACCTCACGCTTAACTGGAGCACCTTGTGAGCACAGAGACATTTTCTCATGACAGATAAGGACGCGGCCGAACACTTGCTCAGCACAGTTCTTGTGCTGTGATATCACTTAAGGTTAAGCTGTCTGTGTGTCAAACGACGGCTACAATGAGGTGACTGATGTGCTGAGTACAGTGGGCCTGTCCTTGCTGGTCTGATTTGGAACGACTTAAGAGGTTTCCCACGTGTGCAGCGAGCAGGAGGGAGGCGGTGTGAATGGATGAGGGGTCTATAAGCATTAAGACGGATAGCAGATGGAGCGAAAGCCAGAGATGTTCAAATGGAACAGAATATGTCTTGGTCATTTAAGCAAGCCAGGCTGTCCTCCTCCCAGTGTACTTCCACTCCCCCCCACACCCACCCACCCATTCCTTCTCTGCCTCCATTTCCCATTTCTCCCTATGTAAAAGGCCTGACATGCACAGGCTATTTTTAATAAAAATGAAATAGCCTTGTTGCAGTGAAGCGACTCGATGCAGAGTGAAGTGAGACTGAAACAGCGATTTGCAATTTAGAGCTATGTCACCACTCATCATTCCATTCTGAGCCGGCAACAGCAAATCGTCCTCACGCTTTCATCCTCTATCCCTGCCTTACATTTCACACATATCTCATGCGCGCTCCTGCTCTAAAGACTTCAAACAACAGAGAATGACATGTACTGCTGGCAACGTGGTTTTGGAGCAAAGCTCGCAGGGAGGAAATGTAAGCCGGGAGATCAGTCTATGCTAATACACAATTGCTGAGGAAGACAAAAGTGTTTTGGATGAACCACGTCTTGTATTCTGCTAGATTTAAGATGATGGCAACCGGATGCAAATGTTGAACATGAAGCAGAACATGCAGTTTTGTTGGAATTGGTATAATTGGGGTGCGAAATGGAAAAAATAAAAATTCAAGGGCGAATTTCCTTTTAAGAAGAAATGCCATAAAGAGATTAGCAATTACTATTACTATTAACTATGATCAAATGCTCAAACTGACTCTGTTCTGAAGCCTACTTCTCAGAAAGTAGGTCAGTATCTGGAGTTAAAAAGAACATTGCTTTCATTTTCATGTGTCCTTCCCTGCATATGAAGCATATCAATTTGGATATATCAGAAAATGCTATGGTTCATATTTTATAGTGCCATCAAAGGCATGTGCGTTACTATACATCATGTCCCCTCTGTGCTTATTTGCATCTGAATTAATCAACGCACATGCTTCACTTTAGCCCGCAGACGAGGCCGCACGCTGTCGTTTATGTTCTTTAGCCACAATCTCCGCAATTATTAAAACGAAACAATCAGCAAGACGTTTGATTGCTCATCCGAACGCCGTCATCTGCTGTAGAAAGTGACATCTTTGTGTGTCTTCCCTGTCACTGATGATGGTGTTTGCATCGAGGCTGAAAATAACCATCATTTTCATATCTGTGGATTATTTCCTCAGTCAATCGAGTAGGTGTTTGGTGTGTAAAATGTCAGAAAATGGTGAAAACTGTCCATCCAGGAGCCCAAGATGACGTCCTCAGATGTCTTGTTTCGTCCATAACCCAAAGACGTTCAGTTTACTGACACAGAGGAGCAACGAAACCAGAAAATATTCACATTAATCACGCTGGAAAGAGAGAATTCTGACTTTTTTAATGGATTATCAAAACAGTTGGCGACAATTAATCAAGTAATCGTTGCGGCTCTAGATTGGATGAACACCAAGACGTCTTGTTAATTGTTCCTTTCAACGATCCAGTGATTTTAATTAACATTTTCTTGGGTTTACAACCTGGATGCCTTAGAAAATGAATCTACATAGACAAATACTGATGATTAGCATAGCATAGCAGGATGTGTGCAGAAGTCCCGTTTTTAGACTTTTGTCGCTTCTCTGTAAAATCTCTGCAAAAGAGATTCACGAAAACTTTATTGAGAAGTGTTTGAAGATGCCTCCCTGTGTGCATATGACTCATGCACTGTTGGGTTGTGTGTGTGTGTGTGTGCATGTGGGTGTGTGATAACACTTGCCTCCACGCGTGCATAAAGGTGAAAAACAGATGTCAAAAAATTGACAGTCATTGCTGGAAATGGCGAGGCAGAGTGATGGATGCAGGTAAAATGTGGATGGAAAAACTGCAATTACACAGTTTCAGTCTTGTGAAGCTGCTGACACCTTTCAGTACATCAGATTTCAGAGATCAATGGCCAGGATCTGACTCAAATACTAACGAAACTCCGATCATTAAACTTTTAGGAAATGAGGACAGGTCATTGATTGAATTATTTATGAGTCTAATTAATCTCTTAAGGGGAACTTCTTCCACTACTGGGCATTGAGGCATGGGGAGACCATCTTTAGGGACGATATCAATCACCTGATGTCCAGGCAATAGTGTGTGACAAGGAACAGTAAAGTACCTGAGCTCCACCTCATCGCCAGGCCTCAGGGCTCCAAATTAATTGAAAAATTTTAAGACCACACTTAATTCTCGGAGAATGCCTGAGTGATCAATAGCAGCACTCACGCACAACAGCAATGGCAATAGCGATGAGAGTGATATGAATAACAGCATCTGGTAAGAAGGGGATTCTCCTTTAAGTTATTTCCTATCATGTTAATCGTTTGGTGTGCAGCTGTTTTTACAGCCACGGAGCTCAGATTAGCTGTTCGGCAAACAAAAGGAAAAGACAAATTTGTCTGAAAATATCAAACGTCGTCTTTAAGATAATGAGTGAGACGTCAGCTGCTCTTTGTCTTGAAGCACTTTAATGAACAGAGTCAAGATCACGCTAATGATGTGTTCTCTCAGGTGATCCTGTGCAGCATGTTTACTGCAGGAGGCGAGATGAAGACTCACTGTGAGGAGGAGAAACCCGAAGCAGGAGGGGACGCCCAGTGCAACCACACAGGCCGGACCATCTCGAAGGCCGGCATCTGATCAGCCAATCGTCAGCTAGTCTTTGAAACAAACTGATCAGTTCATCGTAGCAATGGCAGCGCATGTCGTGCTTCTTTTTCTTTTATTGTGCAAAGGGGAAAGAAGAGGCCTTTCAGCTGCTGTTAGCCTTTCAGAGGAAGAGCAAGTAACATCAAGCAAAAGGCAACAAGTTTCACCTCATCCAGAGTCCGTGCACAACTTTTTTTTGAGTTTAAAAGAATTCAAAAACCTGCATCAGAATGCAAAGGATGACGGAAGAGCCCTGCCAAGTGTGGATTTCAGACCAAACGACAGAAAACCAAATGATTCTGACGTTAAGAACAACATAGCGGAGCAAACAGACACGCTTATATATCCTGAATCTGCTGCCAAATCCTTAATACCTAAACATAGCCCTGAACTCACGCTGAACCATGAGAAAAGAAGCAATTTGACTAATGGAGAGGTTGAAGGTGTAATTAACGCTCACAGTCTAGTGCCGAGTTCAGAGGAGGAGTACGCTCTCCAGCCCCAGCTCCGTTTGGAGGCAGGTGTCGGTGACGTTCTGCCTGAGAGGGGCCGCTCTAAGTGGGTCATGGAGTCTGAAGGCGGTCGGTTGGAGCCGTACCTGCGACGAGCGGAGCCTCGATCTCGCCGGCGGAGGAGCTGGCTCTGGAACCAGTTCTTTGTGATCGAGGAGTACCGAGGGCCAGAGCCTGTGCTGATTGGACGGGTAAGCCGTTGTCACAGCCGGTCAGGATGTGAATAGCCTGTGTGTAATTGTTTGGAGTCTTTCCAAAGAGTTTGTCCAAAGGCCTAAAATGTATTTTGCAGAGAGAGAGAGAGAGAGAGAGAGAGAGAAATTTAATTTGAGCAAACAAAAATCAATTCTGCTCAAGGCATTTATATGTGTTTTCATAAATAAATGAATTCATGAGCCATTATCCACATAAGTGCACAATGATAACCTCTTTAACTCAGTTAGACTCATTTCCTCTCTCAGTTTCCTGTTCTGTGTGCTCACAAAGCGTTGGACTCTCGCTCATAGTGGCCTCTCGCTCGTAACATCTCTGCTCTGGCCTGCTCACTCCTTGGCTGTATTATTAACTACCGGACTCAGTGACGATGCCCACTCACTTGAATTAAAATTGCTCGTCGAGCGCTTGAGTTTTCTGGATTTCCGGCTTTGCATCGGAGTTGTGCGGCCCACTTATACGCATCTCTGGCTGACCCCGCCTGCTCGGTCCCACTTGTCCCATAGACCTTGCGCACATAAGAATAGTAATGATGGTGGTCTTATGGGGAAAATGTGGCACAATCCCGACCACTCTGAATATTACAGGGGGTCATTTCTTAATGGCTGTCTTGAATAGGATGATTGGTCATTATGGGAAGTACTTTAGCAATAAAAAAAACCAAAAACGTTTTGTTTGCATACTTTCTTTAATGACTTTAATTCCATTTGTCAGTCAGTACTTTATTTAATCTGTTAGCTAGCAGTCTTATATTGGTATGTTGATAGCTGAAGTCTGCTATATATGCAGTGGCTAACAAAGCTAGTTGGCTTAGCTAACTAAGCTAACTTGACTTGTGAGGAGTGCTGAGTCATGAGTTTAGTTTAATATTATAGCCAGTTGACTTATTAATTACAATAAATCACATTATAGTTTGTTATTAAAGTGGTATCTCTTGAAATGACATCTTAGTTTTAGATTTATTTGAAGTTACAGGCAGAGTTAAAGCAAATTGTAGACTAATGATTTTAATGCTAGCTTAATGCTAGCACATTCGCTAACTAGCTTAGTTCACAAATTTTTTGCCTGATAGAACTTAGCTAGCTACCTGTTAGCATAGCAAGGTTTCAAACTAATAGTACAGATGGAAATTTTTAACAATAGTTAAACTATCTCACAGTGCTTTACCTAGTAAACATTAATACCACTTTAAGCTAGCTATTACATGTCTGTGCATGTTTGTTGAACTCAGCTGACTCAGCTTTGTTGTTTCTTAAATTTTGTTTGTCCATAAAGCAGATTCAAAAAGCACGTGCTATTTTTTTATCACTCAAGCTGAAACATTTTTAGCTCGCATGGATTAATCTTGCATCATTTCGTTGACTTTGAGGCCTCTAAAGTTTGTTTCTAGTCAATTTGTGTGAGCAAATCTGAGAGCACACCGAGATGTTAGTGCGAATGAGTGTTCAAATGTCACAGCGATATTAGCAAACACTCAAATCTATTTATCGAGGACCGAGCAGATATTTCCTTAGCGTGATAACAATCTCTAAAAAATGCATGCGCTTGCGAAAACTCTAAATATCCTGTCACGCACTCAGGAATGAGGCACAAATACAACTGTAATTGCAGTGTCTGTGCGGCAATCCCTCCTCGTGTCGTGTCACATACTTGAGTTTTCACAGCCGCCACACCAGCAACCTTCAGCTGCTGTCGGTGTTGCAACACGAAAAGTGTCTGAGATGATTTAATCCACTGCACACCTGAACCATTCAGATCCCAGGGGTTTACTTGTAGCATTTCACAGCCAGGCGCTCCACACTAATGCAGCTGCTGGCAGCTACAGTATACTCAGAGTAGGATTATATCAGCTGTAACGCTAACAGGGAATGCTGCCAGGCCAGCCACTTTGTAGCCAGCAGTATACTTTATAGTGACAGTCTAGATTGGATTCTTACCAGTGCAGTATACACCTCATAAATGTTTAATCTTCTTCGCTGGTTGTTATTGATACAGTCAGAGAGGGGTGTTAAAGCAATCAGTAGACACACGAGGATGCTCATTCCTCTGCAAGCATGGTCTTGATGTTGATATTCACGTAATAAAGCCTTGCCAGGGGGTTGGGAGCATGTTTTTTCTTCAGCAGCAGCTCAGTTTGTCAAAAATAGAGCCATTATCTTTCAGACCCCATGCCAGTGCAAGGTTTCAGGTGAGTTATCAACAGTTCAAATCGCAGGTGCCACAACCCGTGTGAAAGAGGGAGAATTCGGCTGCCGAAGGGAGCAGTGTGAAGCAGATATAAACCCAGAGGTGGATGTACTGCATGAGTGAGAGGAGGGGAAAATCAGGATTACAGAGTAGGAGAGAAAGTGACAAAGCAATTGGAAGAGACAATTTCCTCTTTTTCCAGCTTTGTTTGTGCGGGGCGGATAAATTTCTTCCCCACCGTGAGAGTGTTTTTCCATGCTGACTGAAGCACAGCAGGACTGAGCCAGCAATTAGACAGCGAGGAGAGCTAGAAGGATAGAAAGAGAGAGGATGGAGCAGGGTGGGGAGCAAAGAGCAGGGGAGCCAGATAGGCACAGACTCTGACAAAGATGTCTCTCGTGGTGAAGTGTGGGATCAAAATCGAAGCTAGCTTTAAGGAAGAAAGGAGGGAGAGGGATGTGGGTGTAGGGATGAATAGAAAACCCAGAGTCCCTTATCTGGCAATTTGTAGGGTATGCTATCATGAGTTTCTATAATCCCTAACTTTATCCTCCAAGACAGACACACACACACACACACACACACACACACACACACACACACACACACACACACACACACACACACACACACACACACCACACTCACAAAAAAAATGCTCAGTAATCTGCCTGCAGTGTACTGCACATGTTAACATGCATTATCCCTGAATGTATAGATACTTTCATCCAAGCATCATCTCAATCACCCAAATGATTTGACTAATTCTGCACTTATCATGTGGGAAATTAAACGTCTTTATTCCTGCGTCATTCAAACAAATTCCTTGAAACAAAATGATTTTTGCGCCTTCAGAAATAATTTCCTATGCATTTGTCAACAGTCATCGTTGCAGCTGAATTAAAATCGAGGCTTTAGTTCTGGTATCTGAGGTCCACAGCAGAGGTTGTGAGTAAGCCTTGTGGATTATGAGCATGTGCAGATGCGCCTTAAGGCTAGAGAGATGTGAAGGTTCCTGGTCAGAAAGCTCAGTGTGATGAAGGCTGAGTAATCTCTTTAGCTTTCTATTTCTGTGTATTTGGCCTTTTACCTATCTAGCTCACACTAATATCCTCTCTGCCATTAAATACCAAACCAGTACTCTCCACCAGAGAGCAAAGCAGAGAGAGTTGGGGGGGTGGGGGGTGAGAAATGTGAGCAGATGGGCATTCTGTGTAACCGAGGTAACTTGATGAAAAGAGAGAGACACACAAGGACGGGATGAAGAGGTGGTTTAAAGGTACAGGGAAGTCAGGCAGATGGATTTACAAGAGAGGGAAGGAGAGGACAGATGGATAGAAGAGTCAGGAAGATTTACAGATGGATACTGCCTGCGTTAGCAGAATGCATCTGTGAACATACATGTAGGACATGTGCAGGGCCACCGTCCACATTGATGTGGTTTTGCCCCCAACAAACCCCCAATGGCACGTTTGGTCCAGTGAGTTAATTAGCAGTATGCATCAGTACTCATCCCGGTCCCATATGTATCTCGCACACCTGGTGCCATTCATTTCAAATTCACTGAGCACATCGCGTCTTAACATAAATCACCCATTTTACACAGTCATGTTTGCAGCACTTGCCAGACAAATAAATGAGTGTTAATGAGCGATACCTGCATCTGTGTACTGTCTGAGAGCGCTGATGCCTGAAGGTGTTGCAGGCGTTTACTTTGTATTTTTTTATTTTCCAGCTGCACACAGATATGGACAAAGGAGACGGACGCACTAAGTACATGCTGGAGGGAGAGGGGGTGGGCTCTGTGTTTGTTATTGACAGCAACACAGGCAACATACATGTCACGAAGTCACTAGACCGCGAGGAGAAGGACCAGTACCGGCTCATTGCGACCGCCATAGACCGTCAGACTGGCCGAGCCCTGGAGCCCTCCTCCGAGTTCATCATCAGAGTGCAGGACATCAATGACAACCCGCCCGTCTTCCCCAATGAACCCTATGTTGCCATGGTGCCGGAGATGGCTAACATAGGTACAGCGCTAAAACAGCATTTAACCTATACTCCACCCAAAACCTCCTGAAAGGTGATATCCCTCCTACATTGGTTGATGCCATTATTTGTGGTGCAAAGCTCAGAAATTAGACCTACCGAGTCTACAGCCGTGCTAGCAGCTTTGTGAGGCTGTCCTTAGGCACTTTACTTTGATGCTAATGTTAGCATGCTAACATACTCACAATGACATTACTAACCTGCTGATGTTTGTTTAACAATTGTCACCATCTTATTTTAACGTGTTAGCATGCTAACATTTGCTAGTTAGCTGTAAACATGATAATGAGCCAAAGAATTGAACAAACTGAAGATTTGACCTGATAATGGTGCTTGATGAAAAGTCAGAGGACCACCAAAGCTGTAACACTTTGTTCTGAGGGCGACATGAATCTCTGTACCAAATTTCAAGGGAATCCATCCGGAGCTGTCAAGACATTTTTACCCAAAATCCTCAAAGTCAGTTTGATTCATCCTCTGAGCACCGTGGATACGTGCAGTGGCAATCCATCCAGTAGCTGCTGGGATGTTTTGCTAAAACCCAAAAAATATCAAAATCGCTTTGGCGCTGGAAGGAAAGTTGGAGACTTTTGATGGTAATTCATCAAACAGTTGTTCAGATATTTCATTGTGGACCAAAGTGGTGGACTGACGTTACCCCCTCCACAGCCATGAAGCTAGCCTGACTAGAATAATTTCACAAAAATCAATATAAACTTCTCAACCTAGTTTGGGCTGCCGCTAATGAATGTTTAGTGAAATGATCTGTAATAGGAATAATAATCCCAGAAAATAGTGACAAATGCTCATCACAACTTCCAGGAGCCCAAGGAGATTTATTCAGATTGAAGATTGGCTGCAAAAAAACGAGCACAAACTATGAAGAAAAGCATCTTCACTCGAAAACCAGCTGAAACAATGAATTGTTTATCAAGATAGCTGCAGATTAATCTACTAATCAATTAATCGGATGGTCATTGCAGTTCTAAACCCCTGCAGCATGATTAACTTCCCTGCTGTCGAAACATATCCTCAGTATCCTGTGAACAATCCTTCTTTTGCCAAATGGGGCTAAATATACTGCTTGTGGCGCAGTTCCAGAGATTCAAGGGCAACTGTTCAACATGAAAACAGGGTATTTAGTCCGATTTTGTCTAAAAGATGAATGTTTGAAGATGCTGCGTATACAGACAGACCGCAGAGAAGTGCTTTATCCTTTTAATCCTACAGATGTAAGGACTTGGTATTCAATAGACAAATTTTGGGTGGAGTATCTCTTTAAGCTCGTGAACCAGCCACCAGCTTTAACTACTGTACTTTTAAAGGGCTGTTTGACTTATCGCCTTTGTCGCCTCCTCTCTGTCACAGGCACGTCCATAATCCAAGTCACTGCCAGAGATGCCGATGATCCAACATATGGAAACAGCGCCCGGCTGGTGTATGCCATCACTCAGGGCCAGGACTATTTCTCTGTGGATCCTCAGACAGGTCTGTTCACATGTACCACACATCCCATCCAAGCTGTTTACTTCTCTGGCTGATGATTACACTTTATACATAAATCCCAGCGGTCCGGATAGAAATCATATGTCGTGTCTTTGCCACCATATGTCCAATGTGGATAAGATCATTTTAGCTCATATTTTACATGATCTGTTCAGAGGCAGCAGTGTCCTGGAGTGGCATGTTTTTCAGTGTCCTAATGTATGCATCTGGCTCGCTTTGATGGTGATTTCGGGCGACGTTCTGTCACTGTGAAATCTGTTGCTGTTGTGATTTTTGCTCCACGTCCCGCTCTCCTCTCCACCAGGCGTCCTGAGGACGGCAGCACCTGACATGGACCGAGAGACACGGGATGAATATCTGGTCGTCCTCCAGGCCAAAGACATGGGAGGGCATCTGGGTGGATTATCAGGGACCACGACCATCACTGTGAAGCTGACTGATGTCAACGACAACCCCCCTCACTTCAGAAGGAGTAAGCACTGCTGCTATCAGATCACCACTTTACTGTCGGCTGCTTTCAGTCTCTGCAGCAGGAGAATCTGTGTGTGTGTGTGAGTGAAGATTAAAATGATTAAACATCCTTTAATGGCATTTGTGACAGCAGTCTGATATTTTTTGCCTCCTTTGGGTCCTAGTTGTCTTGACAGGTTGAAGATAAGATATAAGCTCCAGCTAAACAGCTTGTCAGTCAGGCGTTGCTCTTTTATTCGATGCACTCTTCCTAATCATTGTTTTTAACGTCAGTTTGAATAACATAACCTTTGCCAACGTGACTAGCATTAACATTCATCTGAACACTCCCGTTTGGTCCCGGAGATTCAAATGGACTGTGCCTTTACGTAGAAGAGTGAAAGATCATGTCCGCTCTTTCTTATCCAAGCTTTTCCCTGTTCCATGCTATTAATATTTCATCGTAAAGTTCAGTGCTTTCTGCTTCAATAGACAGTAAAATCACTGCAGAATGTGTCTAACGCTTTGAGACATATACTGCAATTCTCTATATACTACCTCTGCTCTGTTCGCTTTTTCCTCCTCTTGCCTACTTCTTCTTCCTGACAGTCTCTGCTTACTGCCATTCATCTTAATGTTTAAAGCCCCTTTTCCTCTTGTTGATATATCGTGCTGCAACACAGTGCTTTATAAAAGCAATTTAATATCCCCAAATGCCAGCAATGTGTTATTTTTTACTGATATCTGACTATATCGCCCCTCCCTCGCCACCTCTCCTCCAGGCCATTATTTTCTGTTTGGCAATAATGCCACAGTTTAAGCAAACGGCTCATTTGCTTTGCTCTCTGAATGCGAGGGGTGTGGCGTTTAAATGAGCTCCATAATGTGGAGGATTTGAATGATTAACAATTAGCAAGGTAGCTCTGCTCTGATTAAAATGAAAGCTTTTCCCTGAATTTGTTGCTGCGTAGAGGTCATCATGTGCTAAATGGCAAAAGCTGCTGCAGATCACTGGCTGCTGAACTGAGCTTAAATTCTCAGCTTAATAAATACGACTCTTGATTCATTAACAGCAGAATGGAACAGATAAGCTTTACAGCTCTGTGTGGTGCATGCTTGTAACATTAATGGGATTCATGGAGCTGATGCATGTTTTTGTCTGGAGATTAAACAAAGAAAGTAGGGCAACAACTAATGATTGCTTTCATTATCTTTTTCTCTTTAAAATGCCCATCACAAGTTCCCAGCGCCCAAAGTAATGTGTTCAGCTGCTCAATTTATCTGACCAACAGCCCAAAAACCAAAGATAATCCATTTACAATGATATAAAAGAAGCTAATGTTCATATTTGCAATGTCTGCCATTTTTGCACGATGAATGACAATTAAGCACTTATCTATCGACTATTCAATTAATCAACTAATTGTTTCAGCATAAAAAAATGCTACAATGCTAAGCCTAGTTTGAATATCCATGCTAGCATCGGATCATCCAAAAGCAAGACTTTACAGCCATGCTAGCGGCTCTGCTCTGACTGTGCAGCAGTCCTTAAGCTAAATGCTAACAATGATCATGCTAATGTGTAGCAGGTATAATGTTTTCCATGTTCACCATCTCAGTTTAGTGTGTAAGCATGCTAACATCTGCTAATTAGCGCTAAACAAAGTACAGCTGAGGCTGATGGGACAGTTTTCTAATAACGTCACGAACTAAAGTTCTGCACAGATTGAATTTTGACCTGTTGGTGGCGCTAGACGAAAAGTCAGGGGATCAACAGAGTGAGTCGCCTTCTTCTCCTGAATGTTTCTACAAAATTTCAGGAAAATCCATCTGATATTTTGAGATATTTCAGTCTGGACTGAAGAGCATCATTGCCATCCTGAAGGAAATACCACCAGCTAAAAACTGTGACTGCAGCTTATGATTGCTTCCATTATCAGCTGATCGGTCCATTCGATGGTAGAAAATGGCGAAGGATATCCATCACGGGTTGAAGGAGACCAAAGCGATGTCTTTGAATATCACTTTGAAACCCACAGATATTAATTCTATGGTCATATCTCATCACATCTCCACTCCGCTTGTTATTTTGGATTTAATTGCTCTTCTTTAGTCTCTGTTTTTATTTCTATTCTCATTTTCATTTCATGGACTTCTAATCTTTATTTTTGCCTCTCTCTATTCATCTGTACTTATTTCCGTCTTTGTGCTGCTGCAACACCTGAATTTCCCCTCTGGGGATGAATAAAGGCTTTTCTTATATTCTACTGACTGATTAATAATTTCAGCTCAAAGTATGTGGCCAGAAATCATCTCTATACTGTACGTACAGTGAAGAAAGTTACTGGCCGCTGAAAATGTTCCTCCTGTCCCTGCTGGCCTGAAGGAGCTCTCTGCCATGGCGGAGACGGGGGACACAGTCCATATTCTGCAGAAATGCATTTAAAAGTTCAGCCAAAGCTAATATGAGGCTGCAGCAGTCATAGTTAAGTGAGTATCTTCAGAAGTTAATCTACACTGCAGCTCCGCGAGGAAAAAATGTTCATTTTCACGAAGAGGGAATTCCTTATTAAATATACATACTCTAACTTTGGAAGATATTTGATTTTAAATCAGCTCCAAGTGAAACTTAGAGGCGTTTTTACGTCATCTCTTTCACTGGAGTTGCATTAGGAAGGATCTCTACAGCCAGTAGGAGCAGGTGGAATAATTACAGCGGCCAGTAACTCTGGCAGTACATACAGGGATGAGTCATGAAGCACACCTTTACCTGGTCCAGAAACTTGTGAAAGAAAGCCATAATAGCCACATGAATTATGTGAATAACAACTGTGTTTTGACACAAAACTGAGCAAGACAGCTTCCTGCTGTGGAGTTTATTTTTCACATCATATCCTTTGTTGTCCTCGCTGCAGGTGCGTGGTCATTCTCCGTATCCGAGCTGGCGGCACCAGGTGTGGAGGTGGGCCGTGTCACTGCCACTGATCCTGATCTGGGGGAAAACGCACAGCTGGAGTTCACCATCCTGGATGCCGAGGAGGCAGAAATGTTCAATCTAACTGGAAGAGACCAAGAGGCTGTCATTGTGCTGAACAAGGTGAGTGAGGAGGCTCAGGTGGCCACATAGCCTGAGCACAAAGCAGCTGTAACAGCTGAGGATCCGAGTCTGCACGAGGGTGTTGTTGCATAAATGGATACAAAATGAGAAAATATCCAACATTTCAGGAGATTACACAAATTAGCTTTAGTGGGGTTTTCCTAATTAATTTTATTTGGTCATCTAAACATTTTGTTACCGCAGGCAAACACGTTCTGATGTTGACAGGTTCGAACTCCCAAGGCTCTGCGCGAGCAATTAACGAGTAACAATGAACTAATAAGCGGCTGGTGAAAAGCTGCAGCTCATTTGAAGTGAGGAGGCCGTGTTAAAGCCAGCCACTGTGAACTGGTCTTTCTGCTTTTAAGGCTTTAACAGCACTCTGCGCTCAGAGATAATTATTGCTCACTGAAATCTTAAATTAAGAGGTTGCAGAGGGCGAGTAAGAAGAGGCTGATGATGAACTACGCAAATTTTGAGAAAGGAACTCCAGAAGGGAACAATGTGAGTTTTAAAGGGAGATAACTAAAATGAATAATGAAGTACTGTCTGTGCAGCGTATATACAGCACATATGAATCATATATAACTAGCTTTGCTAAAGTATAGCCTACAGACTGAAGCTGCTTTGTTCTTCACCCAACAGCTGCTGGATTATGAGAGCCGCAGTTCATACACCTTCACTGTGGAAGTTACCAACCCAATAGTGGATGCCCGGTACCTGAGGAAAGGTCCCTTTAAGGACCAGACGACAGTCCGGGTCATGGTCCTTAACGCTGATGAGCCGCCGCAATTCTCCCAGGCTCGGTACCATCTGGACGTGTCTGAGAACTGCCCCCCTGTCTGCTCCGTTGGCCGGGTCTTCGCCGTGGACCCGGACACAGGACAAAGCAGCAACATCAGGTGGTCATTCCACCGTCACACTCTCATTTAGCCCCTCAGTCCATCACTCAGGGCTCTCCTCACTATCTCTTCCCTCCCTGTCCTCGCTCCTGCCTCTCTCTCTATCTCAGGTACTCCATCGATCCCCAGTCTGACCCCGAGGCTCTGTTCCGCATCGCCTCTGACACGGGCTTTATCAGCACGGTGATGGAGTTGGACCGTGAGGAGGAGCAGTGGCATAATATCACAGTCATCGCCACACAGAGGGGTATGTCAGCTCCTCTGCCCTTGGGCGCAATGAGCAGCAGAGCTTACCAGAGTCATATTTCACTGAAAGCACGCCTGGAGTTGGGGATAGAAAGTGAGAGTAAAAATGATAGAAATTCAGCGATAATTTCACCATTAGCGTCTGTTTCCTTTTCTTTCAGACAATCCCAATCTTGTGTCGAGGGTCGTTGTTGCCATAGAGACATTAGACCAGAATGACAATGCGCCGGAGCTGGACAGGCAGTACACAACATCTGTGTGTGACTCCAGCGCCCCCGGTCAGGTCCGTTCTTCTTTTGTTTCCGTGATGTTCAATTAAAAGCAAGATTAAGCGCATTGACACTGACAGTGAAAACTAAACAGAGAGGCACAAACAGGATGTAAATACAGAGGCTGCTGCAGAAAACATTCAGTAAATAGCATCAAAGGTGGGTTGATTTCATTAAAATCATAAGAATCATAGCTTTAAATCTGTTTCTACAGCTCACGTCAGCCATTCCACCAAAGAGCGATTTTCATGTGGCAGATTCTTTCTTTTTACACACATTTAGAGGTAAAAATGAGAGAAATGTAAAAACATATGTCTATAATTCCATCCTGATCCGTGTTATACAGGTGGTTCAGGTTCTGCGAGCCATCGACAGGGACCAGGGAGGCCAGGACAGCCCGGTCCACTTCAGCATCCCTCCAGAGTCCAGCTCTGCACTCAACCTCACCATCCGGGAAATTGGAGGTTACACCCATTGGCTCTGTTTTCCTTTTTCATGCTCAATCCAGAAACATGACACCAGCCAAAGCTGGTGCGAGCCTGTTGTGCAGTGACCGTGTTTGATGTGTGTGGGGTTTTTTTTTCTGCCGCGTTATCAGGTGTGACAGCCAGCCTGGTGCTCCAGTCAGCCTTGGAGCCCCTCCCTGGCTTCTCCTCATCCTTACTCACCCTCTACGTGCCAGTTGTGCTGCGCGACGGGGCCTCGGGTCTGACCAACACTGGCACGGTCACTGTGACCATTTGTCCTTGTCTGCGAGGGGGCATGCAGACAGAGGACAGGGGGAGGCAGAGGGACAGGAGATGGGAGAGACACATGGTTTGTCTCCCCGTGCCGTCTGCCTCTACATCTCTAATATTCAGTCTGGTCACCTTACTGGCCATGCTGGCGTGTGTCACCACTCTGCTGGGTAGGTTTGATCGGCCGCCTGAAGCCTCTGAAGTTGTTGTTTGTGGCGTTTTGAGAGACGCTGAGCGGTCGTGTCAGGTTGCTTCTGTAGCGTCTGAAGAGTATGTGGTCATGTGTCTCCTCTGTGCCCTATAGTGGTGTGTGCACTGTCGCTGTCATTGCGCCATCAGAAGCGAGACTCCCACTCACCCTTCGAGGAGGATGATGTCAGGGAAAACATCATATCCTATGATGACGAGGGGGGAGGGGAAGCAGACACCGCAGCTTTTGACATTACAGCGCTTCAGAGCATGCACAGAATGCAGCACATGCACAGCAACAGAAACATGTGAGCTATTCCCAAATATGAAAAAAAATAATAAAGTTTATCCTTGCCATGGTAGCTCATGGGAGCGTGTGTGTGTTTGTGTGCGACTGTGTGCCTCTCTGACATTTATCTCTCGGCACAGATGGTACACCCAGCAGAATCCGCCGAGGGCCAGGACGTACAGCTGGAGCCGTAACCCGCGCCCCGGCCTGGACCCTCAGCAGCGGCCGGGCTCCGCTCCGCTCTACGGACGCCTCTGCTACGGCATCCACACGCTGCCTGTTCTCAGAGATTATCCAGCTGGGCCACTGGAGGCCGGACTGCAGCTCACACAGCTGACCCACGGGCTCACCAGAGGTCAAATTGGCAATTCCCTCGTCATCCAGAACCAGAGCACCTTTGAGCCTCTGCTGCGCTCTCCCGAGATGAGCCCCGGTGGTTACGAAGCAGAGCACATGCTGGCGGAGAGCAGAATCACAGATGAAGGCAGGGAAGAAAACTCAAAAGAGACTGAGGATCAGGCCAAGGTCAGAATATAAAACTAACAGATGAAAATACAGAGTAATTATACAGAAGCAAAGAAAGACCATAAGGATTTGAATCGTATAACAAAGTGAATAATCGTGTTTCTCTGTAATATATCCTCAAATATTCATGGCTAAATCTGCACCAGTGTGATTCATCAGAAACTTGGAGCTTTGGTTTAATCAGATTTGATTGACAGTCGCTGTGGCAACCCACCATCTGTCATTGGATTCTGATTCAACTGTTGCTGAATCCTGATTGGTGCGCACAAGTCAGTGACATCACCTTTCTTAACTTAAAACAAGCAAGAAGAGCTCAGACAAAAACACAAATACGGAAATCTGTCATCCAAAACAACCAAAGCTGTTCAGGCTTTGGAGGAACGTGGACTCTTTCTGGATCCCATCACGCAGAAGCTGATTGAGGAGGAAGAAAGTTTTTATAGCCTTATTGTCGAAATTTCAACACTACTGAATTTATAACATTTAAATATTTTACTCTAATTTCTAATTTTATAACTCCAAGTTAAAGTAATTTAACAGTAATTTAAAAATAAACTTGATTAAATAATAATGATTTGAGGGTTTGTTTTGTTTTGTTTTCACGAATCTGCAGCAAAGTTAAAAAGTTCAAGTGTCCAGTATTTAAAAAGTTCTATTCAATTACTCATTTCTGGATATAAAAACTGAAGCCAGGTCACAAACAATTGTCTGCTGCAAAATAAGATGTAAAAATATGCCAAAATTCAATCAGAAATAGTCAAACTTAAACATCTGAACTACCGAGGAAATGAGAAGGAGTCAGAATGGAATCAGAGCTCTTGTCCAATCAGGTTAAGTTCTTTCCGTCACATGACCCAAGAAAGAGAAGAGCAAAGAGTTTTTACATTTGTGAAACCTGAAAGTAAACTGAGACAGACGGTTTTCAGGATATTCCAGTAGAGTAACTTCAGATTACACATTTTTCCGTTGATGAATATTTCACTTCGTTGTGGCCCTTTTTGGCTTCCATACTTGTGTGTCTGAATCATCTAAAATCTCCCCTCTTCTTCTCCCTGACAGATGAGCCCGACAGAAACAGAGTCGACACCAGCCAACAACGCTGCAACTCTGACCCACTGTGACCCAAATGAGCCTTCATGCCAAAGTCACACCAGCTCCTCGTCAAACCAGCAAGAGGAGCGAGCGGGGTCATCGCAGACTCAGCTCAGCACTGGAGCCACCAGCTGCACGTTAGATGACATTGACACTGATTCATCCCTTCCCTCCGTTTCAGAGCAAAATTATTCAAACGGCAGTCAAATCAGCTCTGCGAACCCTCCTGTTTACCTGACAGGAGACGCGTACAGCATCGTGGGCTCGCTGAATCCACACAGCAGAGGGACGTGCATGAACGGGACTAGTGGCAGCGGGTTATACCCGGCGGGAGCGCAGCTACTAAACATGTGCAGACTCCAGAGAAAGGATTTGACCCCACAGCCTTTGTCCTTACCTGGGGGGGTGTTTGGTAACAACAGAGGCTGGGCGAGCGGGGCGGAGCCTGCCAGAGGAGAAGCCCCAAACCCGCGGCCTCTCTGCATGGAAGACCTCCTGAATATCCGCCTGGATCAGGTCACCTTTGACCTGTCGCAGCCGCCCTATGACTCACTGCAGACTTACGAGTTTGAGGGCCGTGATTCAAGGGCTGAGTCACTGAGTTCACTGGAGAGCGACGGCGAGAAGGACGACGGGCGAGTGGTGGGAGGGATGGAGGAGTTAAACCAGAAGTTTCAGCGGCTGGTGGACATCATCAGAGAGAGGGAGAAGGAGAAGGAGGGAGGAGGAGGAGGAGGAGGAGGAGGAGGAGGAGGAGGAGGAGGAGGAGAGAGAGTGGCTGAGGGGGAAGAGACTGCAGAGGCTACTCTCGATGAGACTCGTAAACAAAAGGAGGGCAAAGAAAAAGAACTGCAGAAATGGGATTTCTAGACTGCAATGAAAGGAAAGTTGGAGAGAGGAGGACTTTCTTGACAGTGATGGATTTTAAACACAGCAGGGGTGCAATAACACACAGCCTCTGACAGAAATCTGCTCGCAAGAATCCAGGCTGGCAGTGTAGCGGAGATTTGTGCACAGCGTATAGTTTTCACTTCCACCATGTTTATACAATGCATATGGAATCTGTCACTTTTCACACTGCTCTTGTAACTGATATGAATAATGCACTGGGGCTTTCAAAGCTAAAGTTATGAAAAATTAACTTTTTTTTTTTTAAATATTGATTCTGAGCCCTGAAAGCTGCATTGTTAGAAAATAGGCCTCATCAAATATTGACCAGAATTGTGATATTTAATATTGATAGTTTAATAGACGCACGCTCACTAGACGTACTTGGAATTTGATTGAGTCGTTTGCATCTGAAGTGCAGAGATTTCAGACCACACACATGATGTGATGCAGGCCCACTGCCGCGTTCTGTATTTATATTCTGTGGGGGGGTTCAACTCCAGCAAGTAGTCACCAGTACGGCAGCAAAACCTACTCACTATGCAATTCGCACACAGTTAGAAATGACTAGATTGTCACTGTCAAAGATGTTGTGAAAGTACAGTAAATAATGTCCAAATGTAGATAAATATCAACTTCTGCTTTCGTGGTTATTGCTCAGAGTGGACAGTCTTTAATGGGACCCACGCAGGAAATTAAGCATCTGATTTTCAGCTATTAAACTGTTGCAGACTTACAATGTACAATGTTCCCCATAATTTCACCCACACAAGATTATTTATAATTCACTATTGTGTTTGCGCCTGCTCGTCTAGAATTATCTCCAAAGGCTTATTTATCTCCCACGTTTTAAAGAGACAAAATTAGGCAAAAGCCATTATGCGATGCCGTACACACTGGCATTGTTCTTGTGATGAGCCCAGAACACAGGCAGCAGCAAAATAAGCATTATTTTAAGATTGTGTGTAATGTTACTCAGACAATCCGTCATTTGACAGTGACTCATCTCTGTGGCTGCTTCAGAGTTCATTTATTATTCACAAGGTATCAGGATTAGTTATTAAAATAATGACTTTATATTCAATAACTTGATAAAACCTATTTGACTTCCTGCAATTATTCTCGCTTTCTAGCTTCCTCTGCGGTGGGAATTTAGGTCTTAATCAGCTGCCACTCTATTGAGATTGTGATGCTTTCAAACTAAATTTGACAGGAAATCTTTGGTGTGCTGACAAGAACTGTGAGGTGTAAGAAAGACTGGACTCCTCAGGCGAGAGGGATGCAGAGGAAAGGGAGAGGGATGTTACAGGAGGCGCCAAGTGAGAAGCCGTCATCGCCACGCTGCGTATTGTCAGCACACAGTGGGCATCTTGTGCCGTGATACTGATCGCTGCAGAAATATCACTGCACCACTGATGAAGACGTGTCGTCACCTAGAGATCAGGAACAGATTTAATTTAACAATGAACTAAATATAGACACGAGTTAGAATGTGAAACACGTTCTGTATTAGCACTTCAAAAAAAAAAAGGTAGACCAAAATAGAATAACAGTAAATTAAAATATGTTTGAAATTCAAATGTTTAAAAGGCATATTGCCATTCGCACACACTTTAAAGAGAGCCAGGAGGAAGGCTGTGAAGTGGAGGACAGTGGCGTCTGTCCAGGCAGCCACTGACGGCACGGCGGCGCCTCCTACTGCTCAGCAGAGGGACTGCATCGCCTGAGCAGTGGACGGGAATGTCACAGCACAGCAGCTGGGAGCATTAAGACAGATGGTCGAGGTAAAGACAAGAGATTTCAGTTTATAAGTTCTGTTTTCTGTTTCTATCCTCAGTCCAAATTTAATTATATTTTATTTTACAAAGGTCAAATATTTACATCAAATATGTTGTGTGGGCAGCAGGTCATCAAGGTGCTTTTTGACACATGAGGGCAACAATCATCAGTTTAGAGAAACAGAAAAGATTAGTGAGTCAACATTACATCTCCAGTATTTTCTACCAGCTCTTACTTTTCCTTCGTTCAGTGTCTGAACAGACAGCAGAACTGCATTAAAGTTAAATTTGCCATTTAAAGCGGCAGCTCTTTGTTCAAAGATACAGAATGGTTGTGAACAGGATATCACATTTTGTCATGTTTACCCCAATTTTTATTTTTGCAATTACAATTTCAAATAGTGATTTTATAATTCACTATTGAAAGATTGAGAAAATTATTATTCAGTTTAAATTAGAGTACGTTATCTCAAATGTCCAGTTTTAGTTGTTAATAAGAAAAAAAAAGTGAGCCGTACCATTTCAATAGTGTGTTATCGTGTTGAAATACTGAAAAAGTCCCCCCTCCCTTCTCCAATAATTTGCATACAGTCCCTAATTAACTCTACTTGTAGCAGCCAGTTTCTTATCGCAGCAGCAGTTCTCAGTCATGCCAGGTCCCCAGAAAGGTTGTAAAATATCTAAGACCAAAAAAAAAAACATATTCCTGCTTGGCAAACTGTTTTTATTTGTCAAACTTTCCTCTAAACTTTTTTTTCTTGAGAACTGCTGGAAATGTCTAAAAACTGTTCACATCAGGCAAAACATCCCTTTTTGGTTAAACTGGTCACAATCATTAGATCAACACATTCTCACTCTGAGCTCATCACATACAGACACTTGATCAGGACCCCTTAGCGTCACTTATTAAGGCCCTGGGCCCCCCTTTAGTGTCATTTTTGAAGGTGCAAGTTAGCAGTAATAAACATATAACATCCAGTTAGCAACATCCAGCTAGACTTTCAAAATAAAGCTTGCTGAGAACAATTAACACCTGGTTACCTTCTGAAAGTGTAGAACTTTAGGTTAGGTTTGGTCACCTTGGTGCAAGTCCTGTGCTCACCCTTCCAACCACCCCATCTTCCTCCATCCTCCTCCTCACTCTTTATACCATGTCATGTAACGTGTGGGTAGTCAGAATGGGCTGTCTATAGAAGGTACCCAGTGCCTGAAAAAGTGACACCAAGGGGTCCTGACCAAGCGTCCGCATGCGACGAGCTTTGGGGTTGCAAATTAACATGACTTTAAATGTTGAGTAACACCGGACTGAAGCTCTGGCAACTTGACAAAGCAGAGACTGGAGCAGTTTTTTCACTGTAATATCAAGCGTCCATAGCTGTGATTCATAAGAATTAAAATGCACGGTCCTCAATGTGTGCACACATGCAAGCAAAAATTCTTCAACCTCTCTGAAACAAGATCCAACCAGTCAATGCAGAGACATCAAGGTCAAGACAGTGAGCTTATTACTCAAACTGGCCTGCAGAGGGCAGTATAGTTAGAAAACACATTCATACCGCAGTTACTCAACGGTGTAAATATAATCTTCAAACTTTGTACCAATGCTGAGAGCTGATAACGCATCATGTGATAAACAGTAATATGAAATTTCAACATACAAACATCATAAAATCAGACAGTCATCTTGACCTGTAGAGGCCTGATATCATACACAAATCTCATAATCTAAATGTGTCCAGCCATCCTGATAATGAGTTTAAGCGCTGTTCTTTTAAATAACAATTTTAACTTAGCGTTTGATTTTGGGATACTGCTTCAATAATGTAGCTACCACTGACTTCGGGGGGGGGGGGGTTCCACTTGTCACTGTGGGCTTGAAGAGGAAAGAGGATGGCAGCAAACAGGACAGCAGCAGGCATCCGGCAGCAGACATCACCTCTGGGCCCTCGGTTTGACTTGATGCCATCAAAATCAGTCAAATGTTGGAAACAATGCAGGATAAACGTAATTCTGGAGCTGAGCAATTGTTCCCCAGTGACAAATACAGATCTCGCTATCCTGTATCTACATTCTCTATCATTTAGTTTTGCCATAAATCGGAATTCTACATAAACACAGTTGGCCGTGTTGAGCTGGACTGAGTCTTAAATGGGACCAGTTTCTCGTTTCTGTCTCACACTGTTTGCTGGAAAAACAACATTCATCTTTATATCCAGTAGAATAAGAAGCACATTCACCAGATGTGGGCCTCAGCAGTGTATCCACACACAGATATTCAAATGATCATCCCTCAACACAGAACATTTCTACATTTATTTGGGAAATGAAATTGGTGGTTTTACAAAAAATGCAAGAGCTTGTTTCTTTTTGAGGCAACATACAAATGTTGAGTAAGAAAGGAAAAAATCATGAAGATGTCTTCAATCGTTTCGTGGAGATTTATATATGAGCAGCTTTACAACCCTTTTCCCATCTTATTGCTCACATGGAAGAGTTTCTCTTGGAGCGTTTTACATCTTTGTGAATCGCTCCTCAACTGAGAATGACATGTTGTGAACGCCCTCACTTGCAGTACCATTTTCCACTGTTTTCACTCGAGCCTCTTCATCATCCTCATCATCATCATCATCCATATTCTCCTTCTTCTTGCTGCAATAAGAAGCCAGAGACGAGACTGAGCTCAGTGATCACATTTACAAAAGGATAAAGGTAAAGCACCTGCTGTCATCTGCTTACCGTTTCTTTTGGACCACAGAGGACACCAGCAGAGCGACGATGCCGACACCCACAGCGCCCATCACCACCCCGAACACAATGAGCCATGGAGCGGTGGCAGGGACGGTCGGTGCTTCCAGGGTGGGGTTGATGCCGATGAACTCCAGAGTTTTGTCAGTTAGCAGAAAGGCACCGTTGATGCGATTCCTGGACTTTCTGATGGGAAAGTAAAGAGTTTAGATAAAAATAGTGAGTTTTCAGCCCAACATGTCTCCACAGGTCAGATTTTGCTTCATGTATTCATGCAGCAAAGTGCCACTGATGCCTCAGGTGAGTTAAGATTTTAGGTATCACCATTAAACCTGAAAATTTTATGCTTAAATATGAAGTAATCAAATATGCACCAATTTGCGTCATTTTCAGAACAGAAAACTTAACAGGAATAAAATGTTACATAAATCAGGCTATGAATGATGTATGAACAAAGCCCTCTGTAAAAACCTCCAGAATATAGATGGGAATAAAACTGTAAGTGCTGCAGAAGTGGAGATTTCTGGTGAGAAAAAGGCCTTTAAAATGATATCTATTGTAAAATTTCACACATTTTAGACAAAAAATAAGACATATTACAGGTGAGTAATTTCACAGATTTCACCATGAAACTTCCCCAGTTGATTTCTTACTTTTTATTAGTTGATATTTTCTGTTTTAATATGCAAATTATTAAGATATGTGCTAACTTGGCATACATTTCCAGAACATGAATCTGAACTAAAACAAAAACCTGAGTGTGTATTTTGTATTCTGAGCATGAATCTGCATGTCTGGCCAGAGAGATGCAGTGACTCCATGATGTCCTCGGTCTTCAGGGTCTCCTCCTAGTCCCTTGGACCTGGATACCCCCAAAGGTAAGAGTCCAGCAGGAATCCTCACTCAGTGTCCAAACACTTTAAGCTGACTCGTGGCTCAATGCAAAGTTCTGCTATGTTATTTGACATTCTTTATCACCTCCAGTGAGGCCAGAGGAAAACCTTCATGCCACGTGATCTCAGTATTTGAGTCACCACACAAACCCGGTGAAGTCGGTGAGGGTTGCAGCAAAGACTGACCTGCATAATTTAGATTGTTGCTTTATCGCTCAGCACTCCCTTCACTCAAATCTTCAACACTATTTGACACAAAGCCTTCATGACAGCAGTCAGTTTTCCCAGACGAACTGCAGGTCCCTCTTTTTCTTTTTAGATTATCACTCGTTAATAAGACCCCAACGGGCCTCCAGTCCTTCCTGTGATTGGAGGCCTACAAAATACAGCAGATTAGCTAAAGAAGAGCCCTCCATGTACAGCATAGTTTTGATCTACAGTTTTACTGGTTCTGGTATGAGCTTGTGTGGTGGCTAACTGTGCGCAAAGTGTTAGCATAATTCTTCTTCATAACAATGAAAAGACATAACTAAAATAACACACCCAGCTACAGTCATATTTGTTCTGTTATGAGCTTATCTAGTACGATAGCTAATTGAAGATAACGTTAGCAAAACAACACTTACATTAAAATGTTAGCATAATAACAGTTGAATTCACAATCAACACAACAAACACTTCAGTTTTGAAGTTAAAGCTTGTTCTGCTATGAGCTTGTGTGGTGGCTAACTGTGCACAAAGTGTTAGCATAATTCTTCTTCAGAACAATGAAAAGATGAACTCATGACTAAAACAATGCCTCAGCTACAGCCTTACTTTAAGCTAATTTTATCTAATGTTAGCAAAACAACACTCACATTAAAATGTTAGCATAATAACAGTCGAATTCACAATCGACACGACACATCCTAGCTTAATGTAGAATAGTAGCAGCCCAGTTTAGCAGCTACAGACTCACTTAGTCTGTAGGACTGGTAGTTTATGGTGGCTAATGTTTGCTAAAATTAGCATAGTCTGTTTTAGGTACATAATATCTAAATTGTACTCATGTTGCACTGCGCTTTAATATTTAACATTAGGCTAACAAGATAGGTTATATGGTCTCACTTTAACTAGCTAACCAGGCTAATCTGATAGCTGGTTAGCATCTGAAATGCTATATGAAATTCAAGGGATTTGAGTAACTGAGAAATTATCATTTATTGCTTATGCGGAATCTCATTAGTCATTAGTCGTTTAATAATGAGGCACTACTATTTCTGGGGTCCATGTTAGAAAAATACTGTATATTCAATACAGGTTACTCTTAAAGTACACAGTGATCCAATATACTGTGATACTCATGTTTTAAGACAATGCCAGTAAAACATCAAATAAACTTGCATCAAAAGCAGACACATGAGAAAAAAAGCACGAAACGGAGCAATGACTGTAAGTGTCAGAGCTGAACGTGACCTCTGACCTCTTGCAATGGGGGTTTTAAAAAGAGCTGCAGTTCCACTGTATCATTACCTGACAGCCTCCTCCACATTTTCTTTATCTACGAGGGCTGAAGCGTCTTGCGGTGATGTGACCACGAACCAGAAGGACACCCTTTCGGTCTGGTTACACACAATGATGTTGGACACACTGGAGAAGATCCATGAGACAATAAAGACCACGTCAGTATCATAACAGGCTCATAAACCATGAGTCACTGATTTAATTATGGCGAAAACAGATTATGGTGTAGTTTTATAGTTATTGTGCCTATTTCTTTAAGCCCTCAAAATGGCTTTTTATTGTTTTTAAAAATCAAATGCACCCTTACTTAAACTCCTGGCTGTTGAAGTGACTCCTCATGGCAAAAGCCAGAGTTGCTCGGAAAAGGAACATTTCACTCTCATTCCAAACGTACTGCAATAACAAGCACAGATCATGAGTTCCAGTAAAGGCCTTCAGGGTTAACTGATCACCAGCTGGACCTTGTCCTCGAAGAAAGCAGCCGCTCGCACTTTTGGTGAATTCTGGGCAATATTCATCACTGTTTATCACAGTAGCTAGTTGCATGAACGATCAGTCGATCATGAATTATAGCTGACTGTATTAAAACAGCATATAACACAGTAAGACTTCAGTTTATGTATGAGCTGATGCTTTGATGTAGGCAGATGAATAATTAAATATATACGTACAGCTTGATTTCCCAGAGCAGTTTTGAGGCTGAGTCGAACTTTGTAGCCATCTGCATTGCCTATATAGATAAAACATATTTAAATTAACTGTAAGGAGGATTAAACATTTCAGCTTCATCGGTTATTTACTCACAGAGCCGTAGAAAGTCTGGCACATGGACCAGCATTTAGATTAAAAGTTCATGTTGAACGGAGGTCATTGTTATGAGGCAAACATTAGAGCTGAGTGATTAGAAGCTGCTTTCCACGTCTGAGGGCCAACAAAGAGCTCGAACCAGGCTGGTGGCTTCACAGCAGCAGTGTGTTTTCAGATGAAATGAAGACAGGGCAGCATAGGATGAGAATGTGAAATATTTCAGTTTTTATATTTAAAGGTTTTACACGCGGTCACTTACCTACTGTACACAGCTCGCTTGCCAGAGCAGATGACAAACAAAGCAGGAATAAGATCTTTTCCAGCATTTCCCCCAAGAACAAAAAGAAAAACAAACAAGCGTCCCAAAAGCTCAAGTGAGACTCCCAGCGATCACTGATTTGAGGTCAGCAGAGGAGCGTCAGAGTTTAATGGTTAAGCCAGGACACACCTGAAGTAACCTGTCCTCTGTTTAAAAAAAATGGCTGTGAGACGATCAGCTCGCCCTCGGCTATATAACGTGGAAACTGTAATGTGTGTGCTGTAGTGAAAGTGTTGCTGTTTGTTTGAGTTTCCAAGGAGCCCAATGAGAGAGGCAGAAAAACACAACGGCTCAGTGTGTTTGCTCAGCTCAGGTCAGTCTGCGACCTTGCCATCCAGTGTGCCAGCCAGTCACCTTTATATTAAGTAGCAATGCTTTTCCCTCCTTTGTGTCATGAAATCAAACCTCTGAACATATCTGCTCCCATTAGCTAAGATAAGCAGTTGCATTCCTCGCAGGGCAAATGATTTGGCATGTAGGTTACAAGATGTTGACAGTATCAGCACAGAACGACCCGACACGAATACGTGTCAGACTTAAACTGTTACTTCTGCCTCTTTTAGCATGCCTAATGTTCATTTCATGACATGTACTGTACTTTCTCTCTCCTAAACACAGTTATCAGGCTTAATGTAGCTTCATTCTGTCAGGCAGACATAAAATACCAAATAATTTGAACTAAATCTGCCACATTAGATCCAGGAAGCTCAGTATGTTCACTGTCAGAATATTCCTGTGTTATGAAATTCACTGCACGAAGGTGAGGAGAGCTTTAGTAGACAATAGATACCAGAGCTGAGGCAAATATTTGACGTTAATCATCCATTCTGCAGTGACAACCAGGCTGGTAGCTTGGTTAACTGTTTAACCACAGTGCTGGATGCCCAACAGAGACATGTGTAAGAAAGTTGACACAGGGGCACTAGAGGCAAGGCCTGTTGCCAAGTTTTCTTTTTTTAAGTCTCTAGCTGATGATAACAGACTGTACCTGCCATTTAAAACCGCAGATGATCACATTAAATTGGGCACTTGGCCTACAATAAACTGTCTTTTGCTCCCATAAAATGTCATAAGTGCTTTTCCATAAAACAGACAACACCCATGCTAAAACAATATGAAAACATCATGACATGTAGAGCACAGTGACACAGTAGAGCAGTTAAACCTGCTCTAAAACCTGCTTTTTCATTAAAAATATGATTTAAAAAAACATAAATAAATAAATATGTGCTTCCTGTTCTGTTTCTCTTCTATCCAAAAAGGGAAAAATATAACACAAAATCTAAAGTTCTCATGAGACTTCATGTGAAGATGAGTAAGCTGGTAACTTCAGTATTCTACTGTTTTTGGATTAACTCCAGTTCAGTCTCTGCACAGCAGCGGTTACATAAAAAGCTTGACTGCAGACTGCAGGTATTTTCCTGAACAGATGATGGCAGCAGAGGCGTGACAGCAGAGGAGCGTTAGCTTCAACAAGGCAAGAATGAATTCACCAATGACGAGGAAGATTCATTCATTTGGTTTGGTAGTTTTCTTTGAAATGTAAAGTGGAGCTTCTTCAGCCTCATCTGCTTCAGATGGTTTCAAGGTTGCAAGTACAGATCTGCATGAAAAGTAATCCAAACCATTATATTGTAGTATTAACCATCTAATAATATAATACTGTATATCAGTCACAGGGGACACTTTTATGGTACTACATTTTGCTTTTAATAGGCCGCTGCTGTACTTTAGTCAGATAGGCAGATAGTATTTTTACAACAACATACTAGTATGTTTACTTAAAGTACAACGTGCCGGGTCCTGTTTGTAAACAGTTTTCTGCGCCATTTTCGTAGCTTCCCCTCCGATGCGTCCTGCTTAACGCTCTGACACCTGGTCTAAACCTCACCTGTGCCTTGTTATCCGCTGGGGGCCCACAGTCCAAAGGCTGCAGCCCAGAAACATCCTGAACACATCAAATAGGCAGAAAATAAGAAAATACAGGCAGAGAGGAGAGTCTTTGCAGATTAATACAACACCACACACTTCCAGTGGGTCAGAGGTGATGATTTAGAGGGATTAGTTCTCTTTTTTCTGCACATTGTTTTTCAGGAACATCCTGCAGGGTGGACCTTTAAATAAATCACCTGAATACTTCTTGTACCTCTTCTGACAGGTGTGAATTAACACAGTGATTTCTAAATTGACTTCCTCGGAGTCATTCACAGATATAAAGGGCTCCACCCATCATAGATTTATTTATTAGTGTAATAAAACTGATTTTTCCTCATTTTATTCTACTTATTCTTAATTTAGATTATAAAAATAACACAATCAAATACTTTAGCATAATAAACTTCATAATAAAGTGATCTCCTGTAAAAATAAAATCAATACTACAGTTGTTTCTTCACTATGGGCTGTAAGACAAAGCAGTCCCTCATTCCTCACACAATGCCTCCCTCTTCTTCCTGTGCTCTACCGCCCCCTGCAGGCGCACGTCGGTACTGCTACAATCAGCCATAACAGGCAGCAGGAGCGGATGATCCAGCCGAGCAGTCAGTCCGTCCTCTCAAGGAGCACTTGTCGGAGGTGATACCGCCCCTCCGCCTGCCAAAACCTCCGCCTCCGTCTGGAAACAGGAGCCGGTGTGCGGAGCAGGATGTATCGATCTGTTTGCTTGTAGCGGCTCTCCGGCGGATCCTCCATGCGTCAGCCCCGGGAATGGATCAGGAATCCGGTGTGGCGTCTGCGGGGAGTTTCATCTCCCTGAATGAACATGAGCAGAGGTATTACTCAGGTCTCCACAGCCTGTGCCAAGCTGACACCTCAGGAAAACTGTCGTCCAGCAAAGTGGCAGAGCTGTTCAAGGCGTCTCAGCTACCTCCTGAATCCCTGCATAAAGTGAGTGTCTGCGCCTGCTCATCACATGTTACCAAGTGTGCAGGGCTGCGGCGGCTGAGCACCGAGCCCACAGAGATCTGCAGGGTCCAAACGATCCGCCTGTGCTCTCCACTGCACATCATAATATTTGCTTTGTGAATTGTCTTCCCGGTGGTGCGTTGATGTCGGTGTCAGAGAGGTTTTACACACCTCCTCTTCCTCACCCTCTGCCACAGAGGAGGGCAGCCCCCTTTACCCACTGTACTGTGGCTGTATGACCCCTCACTGCATTTGGAGGCCAGTGTTCTCCACAGAAAATATGTATTTTATAGTCAGGTTGAGGGACTAAGAGTGAAAGTCGACATAGTAATGCCTTTTCAGTGTCTGCAGAGGTGGAGGCGTGCACCAGTTTTCCACAGCACACATCAGTCTTCAGATCATTTGGGTTTGTTTGCTGCTGTGGGCAGAAGAATTTCGGATGTCTCAAGGTTTGTATGACGGTTGGTGTTTCTCACCACCCCCGTATGAATGTTTGAAGTCCTGTTTGCATTTTATCCCATTCATTTCAAATTACATGTATGTCTCATTACAGCTAGCAACTGTTTTCATTCTCTGTTAAGCGGTGATGATTACCTCAGTTAATTCATTGATCGCTGTTTGTTTGTAAAATGTTGCACCCCAGCAGTCTAAAATCCTAACAAAATGAATTTACAGTCATTTAAGGCTGAGAAAAGTCCTCGTAGTTGAGCTGGAACCTGAAAATGACGTAAAGAACACTCTTGGCAATTGATTATCTGTCTATCAACTATCTTAAAATTGGCTGATTTAGCTCTTCGGACGGCTGTTCTGCCCGCCGTGCTGCTGGAGTTCAGTTTTTTTTGGTTGTGTTTTTCCTGTGGTTCCAGGCGCCCATTGTTTTCCATTCATTTGTGTACAGTGTGAAAATCTCGCACACTCTTGAAACTTCATCCATCACAGATAACTTCAAAGTGAGTCTGTAACCAAGTCCAGCCTGATTCCTCCAAATGAGAAGCTGAATTCATCAGCAGTAAACACTCGAGGCTAGACTTAGACTTAGACTTAGACTTAGACTTTATTGATCCCAATCTGGGAAATTCTTTAAAGCAGCTTTTGCAGCTGCAGCCTCACTTGGTCTGGTATGACCAGCAGGTTATTTTGGCTAATGTTAGCAAAGTTCAGCAGGATGTTACCGTATAAAGGACATTAATGGGTGAGTTTTTCGACTGTTCTTCTCTTGTGCTGCTCTAACATTATGTTTTAACCTTCATCTTCATGCTGTATTTGTCACTCATGGCCACGGGACATGAAGCTGTGCACTCAAACTCTTTTAACACACAAACATAACGTGACTATAACATATGATGTTCACTGTGATGGATTATACAACTCAGTTTTGTTAGTGAACTGAATGGGAATCAATGGAGGAGGAGGAAAAGTACAACTAAATATTTAAAATGACAGCATTTGAAAAAAGAAATCAACAAAATTTAAAGGATATGTGACGTGTAGTTAAGGAGCTAAAACTTGCAAAAACACTGGCGTGGTCCTTTAAGTTTGAACCTACTGTTTAACTCAATGAGGCTTTTAAAATCTCATCTTACAGTCTGGGACTCTCATTCAAACCCTGAAAAAACAACTCGTAAGATTAAAACTGCTTGTACCATCTGATTGATTCGTATTTCTCACTTTCACGGGATGGCAGCGTACATGCTTGGCAGTGAAGATGTTAGCAGTGGTCGTGCTAAACGGTTTGTTATTGGCTCTAAAGCTCAGTCATTTTGCTGACCCACCACGGGGACATAAACATATTTTTCCAGCTCCGATGAGCACAGCAGGTTGCCGCCTCCATTCACGCCGCTCACAGTCCCGTGGGGTCAGCTCCCGGCGTTCGCAGCCTATTGTGTCTCTGCGTGGGTGTCAGGAAGTTTGGCACTGAGCTCCGCTTCCTTCCTGTCCGGCCTGGATCGCCGCCACCACATGGGGGTGATTGACACACAGCCCTCTGAGCTGTGTTTGGCCCTGCTGCAGGATGCCTGCAGTATCACTCTCGGACTCGCCGCTGGCTTCTGGGTCATTGTGTCAAACGTTATCAGAGAATCCTAAATGGTGTATTTCCTCCATGATCTGTGATAACAGAGATGTCGTGTTCTGATTTGTCAAAACAAGGGGAATTTTCCATCATGCGCTGAATGAAGAGGTGTGTATTGTTGAGTCATGATTCACCGAGACTGACCAGATTTACAGGAGGAGGGGTCTTTATGTCTGGACTATTGACTGTGTCCGGCCCGTGTTTGCAGCTCCTGCTGAGCTGTCATTGCCGCCTTTGAAGCCAGTCGTCTCTCAGAGAAAGGCTCAGCTTCCCACACGTTACTCCGCAGTGAAATCAATTCTCATGCTGATTTTATGGACTTAGAGTGCAGCGAATGTTTCCCATACGGTTTTATCATGTGACATGATGAATAGAGGGAAGGTGAAGCGTTTTAATGGGATGGCTCCCCCGTGATATTACATGGATTATCCATTAATGTCTCTGCGTTAGTTGTCAGGTTGAAGATGAATTCTCCGGTGAGTGCTGAGTGTAGTAGCGTGTTGTTCACATGTGATGAGGCGTTGGCAGACGTAGCTGTGGAACCTGTCTGGTGGACGAAGGCGTGGCCCTGTTCAAGACAACTTTCTGGAACTCGTCTGTCCTGGTGTTGCTTGCACATTGATCTTAGGTTTAATCAGCTGTATTGATTGTAGCCAGTGGCGGTGAAGCTCTAGCAATGGCTCTATGGGTCTGCTGGTTCACTACTTTGGTCCTGGCTGAAGTAACTGTTGGACTGTTGTCTTGACTTTTTTTTTTGGCCTCCAGAGGATGAATCCTACTGATGTTGGTGGACACCTGACTTTCTGACTTTCACCTCGCCTTTTTGGTTAAATGTTTCAGCAATTATCTATATATGCACGCTGCCCTGAGGATGAAGCTCCACCAGCAGGTCACAGTTTTCACTTATCCTGCAAGATGCCTTAACATCTGCTCCATGGATTGCCACAAAGTTTTAAAATTCAGATATTCATGGCTCCCCGTGGCTGATGAATCACAATTATTTGGTGATCCCATTTTCCTCTAGCGCCACCATGAGGTTGAGATTCGTGGTTTTGAGTGAAATGTCTCAACATCTTTCATTTCCCTTCAGGATGAATTGTGATAACTTTGGTGGCCCCTAAGAGACCAGAGATATCATCTTTTTTCTTTATCTCACGCATTCATCTGCCTTGTCAAAACCTGTTGCCTACATTACCCACAATGCACCTTGACCTCTGACAGATCAGTGTGAGAGTCGGCTACGTCATGCTAGTATCATCTAACGTAGCCTCTGCCTGCGAGGAGTGGGCTGCAGAGGTCTGGTAAGACTACAGCAGACCACAGAGCAGCTTCTGTCCTCAGACTGTTCCTTCATCCTACAAAAATAATAGTTTATTTTTATGAGTTATTATTTATTAATCCATTTATATAATTTTGGTTTTGTGGGTAACATAAAGGCACTGCGACTTGCATTTTGTTGTACAACCCTGTGTTATAGCCTGCTAAATAAATCAACCTCGTACCTTAACTTTTCATTTAGCGCCATCGTCATGTCAAAGTTTCAGTGGTTTCCTATTAAACACTTCCAAAATTAGTAACCCAGTTCCCATTAGCTTCAGTTGACCTTTGTGTTTAGTGCTAATTAGCAAATGTTAGCATGCTAGCATGCTAGAGCAAAGCTGAACATGCTACACATTATACCTGCTTAGCATCGGATTGTTAGCATGCTTGTTTTCACATTTAAACAGTGATACTAGATCTAGTAAACTGGTAAATATGTGCTCTTTGCTTATTTGTCTTTGCTTTATTTGCAGTCTTGAATCACAGAAAAGTTTTAGTTTTTAGTTTAAGATGGAAAAACAGGATGAATCAGTGGCCGATGTGTCAGATATCCTACATATTAACACGGCTAACATTCACACTCAGGTTTCTCATTCAAACTGTCAACAGGGCATGTGATTTATTAATATCCAGAAAGTCAAACCAGTGATGACACTGTGTGCTGAAATGTTTTTGGCATTTTTCCACCGTCCTTAAATAGCTTCCCCCCTCAGGCCATAGATCTGACCTGCCGGTCTGGTTCCTCAAGGCCTTCGCCGGCGTTCCTGAAGTAATCTCTTCATTAATCTTCCTCACCAGCGCTGCAGACCTGACCTCCGCTGTCTGCTCAGCCTCTCTGGCCTGTAGTTGTTTTGGATCTGCCTGTGAAAGCTGTTGAATGAACACAATGCAGGTCAAGCAGAAATAATGGCTCATAAGGCGATATGAGCCACATGCACTCCACCCGCCCCCCAGCCTCATTAGACAATGGGCATTAACGGCACTCCTGTCGTTCAGCTTTGAAAAACACATACCAGCTAGACTTCTCTAGACTTTTTGCTGTCGGATGTTCATAAGAAAAAACATTTTTGGCATTTTAAGCGCCGTTAATCCTTTGTTGCCACAAGAAGAGCAGAAGCTTGTCTCTGCGGGGTGTTTAGTCGACTGTCAGTCACATGTTGAAAACAGTCCTTGTGTTGTTGAGGTGACTTTGAAAAATCAACCTCTCACATATCAATGTGTAAATATTAAGCTAACGCCAACAGTCGGTTAGCTAAGCCCGTAATGTGTAAACAAATATATGATATAACTTGTTAGTTAGTGAGCTTCAGAGTTGCTGGAGAATGTCTTTTGTTAGCTTTGGACTGAACCAGGCTAACTAGCTGTTTCCAGTTTGCTAATATAAACTAGCATTTAGCATATCTTACATGGTTGTTGAGCTATCTCTTTAATGTTAGTTAGTTAACTAACTTTTATATCTAATTTGTGTAATCTCTAAAACAAAAACAAGGTGTAAAATTGACAGTTTGTAGTTTTACGGAGGGACTGTGGGCTTTATCTTTACCAGGCTAGCTGTAGTAAGGCTAAGCTAACCGTCTGCTGGCAGTAGCGCCATATTTTTCCCCATTAAAGGGGTTTTCTGGGGAGTTTTTCCTTATCTGAATCAAGGGTCTAAAGGACAGAGGATGTCCTGAAGTCCTCTGAGCCCTCTTGTGCTGTCAGGCTATATAAATAAAGTTGCCATTGAAACTGTGTTTACTGTACAGACATGAGAGTGGTATCAGTCTTCTCATCTAATTCTTGGTCAGAAGGCAGTAAGCATATTTTCTAATGTGTGTGTGCGTGCGTGCGTACTTGTACAGCTATCTTTGTGAGAACCAGTTTTAAACACTGGGAGTGAGGACATTTTTGGAAAGGAAGGACATTTTGGTTTTAAGGATTAAGTTAGAATTAGCTTTAAATTGGGGTTTGGCATTTAGTTGGAGAATGCATTTTGTCAATGAGTGTCCTGTGTGTGTGTGTGTGTGTGTGTGTGTGTGTGTGTGTGTGTGTGTGTGTGTGTGTGTGTGTGTGTGTGTGTGTGTGTGTGTTTGTGTGTGTGTGTGTGTGTGTGTGTGTGTGTGTGTGTCATACCACATTCCATTAATACTTCCATGACAAAGAGGAATTTCAGTTATTCAGGCTCGTATTGTTTCAGTATTGTACTCAGCAGCCGCGTCTACTTTGTCACAGAGGAGTTCGTGTTCACATCAGCAAGATTACAAACAACTCAGTCATAAACTCTAAAATTTCCTCCAGTTATATTTTGGGAAATTTTTCCTTGATTGTCCCACATAATCCTAATCTTCTTTGCTCCCCCAAAGCAGTCATTGTACCTCTAATCAATAGAGTAGGGATAAATAGATCCCACTGTGCGGCTGATCCCTTACACACTGTTTCTTCTGGCTTTAGTCTGTCAGCAGAGCCTGTAATTTTGTGCTCCTGGCTAGATTAGGGTCCTCAAGAGGAAAACAATGCATGAAATATGAGGTTTATCAGGGTAATATGTTGTCTGCAGGTGACCGAGGTGTGTGGAGCAAAGCGCCTGGGCTTCTTCGGCACGCCTCAGTTCTACGTGGCCCTGAAGCTGCTCGCGGCTGCCCAGTCCGGGCTGCCCATCCACCTGGAGAGCGTAACAGCCAGTAAGTCTGCGGCTCAGAGAGGAGGCGTCTTATGAGAGCAAAAGGGGATCAGGAGATTATCTTAACATGGCAGGATTTGGACTAATCTGGATGAAAGGGGAGTCGCGTGGAAAGGGCTAAGTGGGTTTGCCCGCACAATCAGTCACACCCCGACCGAAGAGAAAATCTGTTTTCGGCACAGCGCACGGTAGCGTGATGGATTACTAGAAGAAGTGTGTTCAGAGTTTCATAGTCACAGCGGAGAGACTCAGTCGCAGCTCACCTCTGCAGAAAACACCCCAAAGCTCTGGAACAGAGCAACTAAAGACATCAGGGAAGCAGAAGCTAAAAACTAAAAAAAGCTTTGACGGATACGTTCCTGAAACTTCTTTTAAAATCTGTATTTTACTTGTTTTTATGCATTCTGTGTGCTCCATTTTGAACTTTATTTTATTACTATTATTCAATGGTTTTACAGTCCTTCTTATGTTAAGCATTGTCTTTATTTTCATCCTTATTCTATCTTATTTTTGCTATTAGTATCAAGAGGGTGGCATGTGATTTCATTTTTGTAAAGCACTTGGAGCTGCATTTATCATATGAAAGGTGCAATACAAATAAATTTATTATTGTTGTTATTATTAATTCCCTCATTCTGATTCTCGATGTATCAAGGAAGCTCCTGATCAGATAAGACTTTAAGAATTGTCTTTTTATGCATTAAATACTATTGATTTTGACTTATTTCCGAGGAAAAGGAAGAAAAGTCGACTATTAGAAGAGCAGAACAGAATCAAAATAAGCTTCATGTCTCCCTTTAGATCTACCTCTGCCCAGATTCGTTGGGCTGAAGAATGAGCCGGAGGTGCGATACCCAGTCGTCCCTCCAAGCATCGACGGTCAGGGGGCTCAGTGTGGGACTGCACCTGGTTCCTGGACTCCAGCTGACAGGAGCGCCTTCAGACACCTGGAGGCCAACGTCGAGAGGAAGGTGAGACGTCGACCTCTGCCTCTCCCGCCAGCTCATTAACATACAGCTGTGACAAGTTACCTCCTGACATGTTGGATTTAAATTTTCAGCCAGAATGATGAGTTTAGAATAAATCAGGGGTCACTGTTCAGATGTGGTGCACTGAGCAGAGACATTCCAGATCTTCATCATCATCAGCAGAAATACCTCACTGATTGGAGAATAGAGGAGACTGACAAGCCTCCTCGAAGGTACCAGACTGACCACAAGTATCCAGACGCTCTTATGTAGAAAGAGCTCTGAGAACACAGACCTGCTGAAGCCTCATGTGAACTTGGACAGTCTCTCTCTCTGCTACATGTCACCTCTATGTAGTTATAGCAGAAAATCCTTGAATGGATTAGAATTAAGATGTCTGTGTAATTTTATCATAAAACTGGAACATGAGCTGAAATGAAAGACTTGCTGTCCGGCGAACCTGCAGCTGATCATGTGAGACAGCAGTCCGCCTGTTCTCAAACAGACACAACCCCGAGTCCAAAGAGGTTTCGGCGCTGTGATCACTCTCTAATCTTACAGCACAAAGACAGTATATTTAAAGAAGTGGAACGCTCCAAAAACACCTGTTTGGAACGTTCCACAGGTAAACAGGTGCAGTGCAGTAGCTTGAGCAGGCAGTTTATAACATGACTGTGTCAGTCGAAGTGTCCATGACCCGGTGACATGTTCGCGGGAGACTTTCCGGCACAGAGGCGACTTGTTGTTCTGCGTATGTGTAATAACTGATGTTCCGTCCCTGAAGGAATCCTGGTCCCCGCCTCGATCGCCGTGCAGTTCGCCGCCTCGCTCGCCGCTGACCTACCACCGTTACCCGTACGCCAAGCAGAGAAACGGGGCTGACGCACACATCAGTAAGGCCTTTTCCTGTCCTGTAACAGCAACACATCTGCAAACACGCCTGTCCGTTTGTCCCACAGTCTGTTTTCATGTCCTTTTTTGTGAAGTGAATACACCATAAATGAACGTTCCTCGTTGACCGCCAGCTGAATACTGCAGTGGACTCAAACTACAGACGTGCATGTGTTGCATGAGTCATGTGGTGTAAATTAGAAATGAAATGAACGACCTCACCTGTTCCTCCTCTAAAGTCTCTCTCCTGTCTTTACCTCCTCCCGCTCCTTTGATCTGTGGATCTCTCATTCTCTCAGATCGTCTTTTGAGGGTCATTATCGGTTGGAAATCATTGCATGTTTCAGGTTTCTCCTCCACCAAGGCTGATTTTTCTCTGCTGTTTTTCAGCCTATGAAGGCAAACATTCCTCACGGCCGATCGTTCAGATGGAGCAGCACTCCTCGCCCAGCAGCTACGGGACCAAAGCCGCTGTGGAGCATCCGGCCATCGCTCGGGTACAGCCAGATGTTTACAGCTTTGCTCTCATGTAATAGCTCTTTATGCTCTTTAAGTGTGTATTATGATTCCCGTGTGTGTTCCCAGGCGTCCTCATCAGAGAGACTGGACCAGCAGGGCATAGTGGACTATGATGATGACCCCTGGAGGATCACAGAGGAACAGCTGGAGTATTACACCAATCAGTTCAAGACCCTGCAGCCTGACCTGGGGGCTCTCATCCTGGGTATGAAGCCCTCCCCTGCTGCACCTCTTTTTAAATAGAAAAATCACTTTGAAACCTTTCTTACCCCTCTGCGACTCTTCTCCAGGAGCCATTGCAAAGAACTTCTTCACAAAATCCAAGCTGCCAATACCTGAACTTTCCCACATTTGGTAAGTGCTGACTCACTGTGTCCTTGTTCTGTTCTGGGGTCAGTTGGGTGTTTGTCAGCCAAAGCTCCTCAGCATGCCCATCGACTCACACTGAGGCCTCATTAAAGAGAAGATCTGTACTGTCTGCTCATCCTCAGACAAAAAGGGCTTCACCGCAGTGACGTTTGGAGCTGTTTATTGCAACAAAGGGGAGCACCCAAAATATAACACTGTGATCTGTACTAAAATATCAAAAATAAGATCTTTAAAGGAATATTTTGACATTTTTGGGGAATATGCTTATTCACTTTAATGAGAAGATCAGTAACACTCTCACAGTAAATATAAAGCTGCAACCTGGAGACAGTTAGCTTAGCACAAAGAGTGGAAACAATTAAAGCGTCATTTAACACTTTTCTGTATTTAGTTACCTTTGGACAGAGCCAGGCGAGCTGCTGTCCTGTGCTTCCAGTCTTTGTGCTAAGCTAACCAACTGCTGGTGGTGGTTAGCCCAACTAACACGAATACCAAGCTATCCCTTTAATGTTCGCAGGAAACTCAGGGATGCAGAGTGAAAGTGGAAATACTCAGTGGAAACACTCCACAGGAGCAAAGTTGAAGAAAGAAAGTGAAAAATACTCCATTCTTTCCCAATAATCCGACTAAACACACAAGTAGAACTCACTGAGGAGCAAATAACTAATTTAATCTTATCTTATCTCATAATGAGGTCACAGCACGGACAAAACAACCAAATACTCTCACTGTGTCCTGTTGACATTCACATGCTTTTATACCAGTGAGGGGGCTCAGTGCATGAAGTGGGGGGGGGGGCACTGCCCCCTGGTGACCCCTCGTGGAGCTGAGCTTTGTTATCTTTGGGCAGAGCCAGGCTGACGGTTCCCCCTGGAATCTGAATGTTTTCCAGCACGTCAAACTATTCCTCTAATGAGGATAACAGCATATTTAATGATTTCGCACACGTTTTTAAGTTTCTTTGCCATACGATCAGATAGAATCATGATTAAGAGGGTAAAAACACTAATTCTGAAGTTATTTCATACAGAGTTTCTGGAAAAGAATCATATAATTTGGCACAAATTAAAGGAAAAATGCAAATTGTGTTCAACTGTACTTTTCAATACAATAATAAATAACTTAGTGGTACATTTCTTAATGAATATTTACCTGCTTTAAACTGTTTTTCCTCCAATGAGGCTCAAATGAAAAATACACCATCACTTCAGATGAAAGGAATAATCAGGAAGCTTGTTTGAGTCATAGTTCTGCAGCTGCGCTCTCAGGCTTCGCAGATGTTTTTCATTGTCCCGCCTCGTTCTTTAAGGGAGTTGAGTGATGTGGATCGAGATGGAGCTCTCACTTTCTCTGAGTTCTGCACAGCCTTTCACTTGATTGTGGCACGCAAGAACGGATACCCTCTCCCAGAGAGCCTCCCCCCCACGCTGCGGCCCGGGTTCATGCAGCAGGAAGAGGACATCCCGGATACTCCTGAAGTGAGGGAAACAGCCGTGCATCTGTTCTCCAAAGCACTCAGAAATATCTGCCTTTGCTTTAGTTTGTTGGTTACTTCAGAATTAAACTGAGACTTAAACTGTGCTTCTTTTGCAGAGTGCAGAGCCTCTGATCGTCTTTGAGGATGCAGAAGTGAGGCCCAGTCAGATGGTAAATCCAACCCTCACATGCTCTAAAGCCAGATGTAAAAAAGTGAATGTGAAGTCCCTCTTTGGTGCCTGTAGGGGGCACTAACAAGCTGAACATGAGGCTGCTCCAACTCACCCCCAGAGTGTCCCACCAGCGTGTTGAGCTCAGAGCATAAGCGACTTCCTAAACTGCACTGCACGATTTGTACTTCTTAATTATACAGCTGATCATTCTCTCTGCTTTTTGTTTTTTTGTTTTGTTTTTTTTTAGGATCGGAGCATTATAGAGCGGCTCCAGCCAAGTCTGGCCACAACAAAGCAGGATTTGAAAGAGGAATCATGTAAACGAGGTAATGTGAGACGCGCCGTCTTCCAGTTTATTTAAGCGATTAATCCAGAAAGACTGACAAACAGTTTATTCTAAAATCAGATGTGAGGCACATGCAGAATATTAACTGCCAGCAAAATGTTTGATTCTGTCAGGAAAGCAGTATAAACACATGGTTTGTGATTTCAAAAGAGCTGCTGTCCAAGTTTATACTCAACGATAGAGTTTTTAAAATAACTGTCTTTCCTCAGAAGTTCGCACATGCTGAAGTTTTCACATCTTCTTCTATGAAATCCTGCAGCTGATTTCTGTTTGTTTACTGTTTGTGTTTATTTCTGTGTCTCCAGATGTGGGTGCGCAGAGGGCGGTGACGTCTGACGACAAACAGACTCTACAACCTGGTGCTTTTCCTGAGAGGCCAGGTGACCCGAGATCTGCTTTTAACAGCAGCACACACACACTTCACGTCCCCTCAGTGCTTCCACTGTGTCAGGAATATTTCCACTTTTCTCACATTTGGTGAAAATGTGCATTAAAAAAAGAAACATACAATAATCTGTAGAAACACTGCAGCGTTCAGGTGCATCAGGAATTTGAAATGCTGTGTACGCTGAAATGATGTAAACGCGCATGAACTTAGCTTGTGCTTCCGTGGGGAAGTAGCTTCTTCTCATTTACAACAACTCAAACGAAACCCAAAGCCTGACCGCCTTTGTTCATTCACCCCTGCTCACAGAGCCGCCTCAGGACCTGGACCCCCACATGAGGACGAAAACCAGGCCAAGGTGAGAAAGACAACCCAGAAATGAACAAATATATTAAACATGCTCCTCCTGCGTTAACCTGCCCTGGTGACCTCACCTCCAGGTCTTACTCCAGCACCTCTTTTGAGGATGCGATGAAGAAGGTGGAGGAGCCCCCCACCCCTCCGCCTCGACCCCAGAAGAGCCACTCCAGGGCCTCCTCGCTGGACCTCAACAAGCTCTTCCAGCAGGGCGCTCCAGGTACGATCAAAGCCACCGACTGGAGCGATAGCACATTTCACAACCACGTTACTGTGTTTATGACAAGGGGACATGGTGATAGGTGGGTTTTATTGTTCAGTCTGAAAGCTGAGCAGCTCATGAGAGTCAGTGTCCCATTATGAAAGTATGAGTGGTTTATTTCTGTGGTTTAAAGAGCGAATTGTGACTCAGCAGTGCAATTCAGGAACACAACCACACGAGTTTACAGCTCAGTGATATTTGTCTGGGTTTTAGGGGTAAAAAGTGGATGGTTACCACCTCCTCCAGCCCTCCCACCGAGACCATCAGCCTCACAGGTAAGCCTGATCTGAGTATGTGATGCTCCTCTGAACTCCAAATGTGTCATCAGCTTTGGTTGATCAGCGCCTTCACCTCTCGTTTTCAGGTTCCTCATTTCATCAACGTCCCAGAGAAAACTCCTCAGAATAAAGTGCAGCAGCCAAACTTTGCAGACTTCAGTCACTTCAGAGAAGAGGTGAGCATGAAATCTGATTTTCTGCCACAATTTGTCCTGGTTGGAGTTTCCAAATGTGAGAAGCAGTGATGCAAATCTGCAAAAGGGGAAAAAGTAAGCGTCAAACTCAAAGCGTTTTCCGCTCTCCGTCCAGCTCAGATGTAAACGTGTCGCCGAGGTCGTGTTTGTCAGATATACGGCCCTCTATTTCAAGGCACAAATGAACCGAGAGGTTATGACAGCGCTGAATGTGAAGCTGCAGGCGAACGAACGCTTCCAGGATTTATTTATGGCCGATGTCACGTGCCGCTCATTCAGTCTCAACCTTTTCAACCTCGTCCTCTTTGTCCTTCATCTGTCTCTCCTGATGCTTCCTGTTATTTCCTTTTGGTTTATACTTGCATCCTGTTGCACGAGACAACAGTCCAGTGATGTTTGAACATCCTCTATCCAATCATGTGTTCACAAAGTGGTGAACCTCGCTCCATCCTCTATGAACGACTGAGCCTTTCCAGGAAGCCCCTTTCATACCCAATCATGATGCTATCACCTGTTACCAATGAGCCTGTTTACCTGTGGAATGATCCAAACAGGTGTTTTTGGAGCGTTCCGCATCTTTCAGTCTGTGAGACGTGTTGCTGCATCAAATCCAGAATAAGCAGATATTTACAAAAACGTCACAACTTTTCTGGATTCGGGGTTGTTTGCAAAGTTAAATAAAGTGAAGTAAAGTGAAGAAAAAACAAAAGTGAAGTGAAGAATGGACTGAAATGAAGACGTGTTGAACAGTGTTGCCTTCCTCCGTTCTCCGTACCTGCAAACTGACGTCCTCCTGAGGGTCCTCTGCAAAAGATGTTCACCCTTAATTTAAGACATGTTTTATGTTGAAGAAGCTATTTTTAACTACGCCTATAGTTCACTTATGTGTCTCTGAGGGATTTGAGCTGGTGTGAGTTTCAGTTTGTTTTACTAAGTGAATCATATGCCTGCAGCGTACAGCCACCTTTGGGACCGTCCAGTCTTTTTGGATTTAATTAAGACGAAGTAAAACATCCTGTGGGGAGACGTAGGAAAGGTGATGCTGCACAGGCTACAGTGATGGAGAGGGAGAGTTTAAGAGGAGCGAGAGGACCGATCTGCTGCATCCAGCAAACTACGAGTGATTAGAAAGATCAGTGTGATAAACTAATGGAAGAAGGATGGAAGATAAGAGAGGAAGGACTGAGCGGGTGTGTTTGAATAGAAGCTGAAGAAGCTTTGACCTTAAAACTGATTTGTCAAACATGAGTCAAAGGAGTGATGCCATAGAGACAGAAACCCTTCAGGTTATCTCTCAGAGCAACAGTCAAAAACTATAATGAGGAAATTTGTAAATGATTCGCTTCCCAACTGGACTGCAGCATCTCAACTTTTCTGGAATCATTGTCTTCACCTAGCTTCACTTCCCTTTTCCGGTGACCACAGCAGGCTCGGTGAGGGCGCACCGAGGCCAGGAGTGATGCTCCTGCAGCCGTGACCCAAACGCTACACCTCTGTATTTGACTCTCAAGCACAGCAGAGTTAAATATGTGTCAGTTAAATGTCCATCCTCTCTCACCGAGGCCCACCGCCTCCTCCAGAGAGGGGAGAAGCTGGCCTTTGATCCACTGGACAGGTAAATACATTCAGGCAGAGAGTTGGGTCAAATCCTCTCGTCCTCCTGATGTGATCGCCGGCTTCATCATTGTGCCGCCGTCACCACGCGGTGTACTCTCGTTCATATCGTGAGATGAGGTTGTCGTAAAGCTCCTGTCTCTCAAAAGGTCGACGTGACAGCGACCGTAACTCTTCAGCTCTCGTACGTCGCTGCAGCCGTGACCTCCGGCTGATGTGACCACACATGCTGCCGACGGCGCTCCTGTGGTTTATTGCTTCTGTAGCAGCTCCTGCTGAACCTTTTTTAAACGTTTCCATGCTGTGGTTGTGTTTCACGTCTAATGGCGCAGTGAATCTCATGGCCGTTTATTTGTGTCTGCTCGCACATCAGTTGCGTTGCTCAGCAAAACTGACTTTTTTAGGCTTCTTGGGCACAATTTACAGCAGCAGCATTGGCCTGTTTAACCCATCAGGAAAGCCCAGGCATTTCAACGGCCACCACAATGGAGACAGCAGCCCGTAGAAATTAATGGATCAAATTCACTAAATCCAACCTTAACAGATGGGAAATGATGTAGTGCTGCCGAGTAAGAAATACCTTCAATTGTTGCTGCAACTGCTCATACACAGCGAGACCTGTGAGCTAAACTTCAAAAAATGACCTTCAAGTGTTGGACCTGTCTTCACACTCGTGCACTATTAACCTCTGCCGAGTGAAAGCAGGTGGTGATGCTTCATACATCACGTCTAAAAGAGAATAATGGCTGAAATGCAGCAAGGAGATGCAATAAAAGTAAAGTTAATCCATCATGGCTGCCCCTGAGCAGGCAGAAAGCTGCGCCTGGAGAGTTCTACATCGAGGTCCCTGCAGGGAAGCTGCTGATTTATCCACAGTCAGGGTGGACACATTTCCTGCTGCCTCTTTAGCAGCTCCTTCATGTCATTTAACCTCGTCCTGATGCCGACCGTCTGGCCATCAGTAGGAAGAGATCTTTTATCGTTTGTGTGACCAGCGTCTGAGCTTAATTTTGCTCATGCGTGTGTGTTTGTGTGTTGCAGGAGGAGGGCGGCGTGACACCTGAAGGACAGGGTCCACGCTCCAGATTCGGTCCAAGCTGCGAAGACTTGACAGCTGTTCCCAAACAGGTCCGACCCACGCTGGTGTTATTGTATGAGTGTCTGTGTCCCTGTTGCAGTGAGGATGCTAACGTTTACTCCTGAAACTTTCCTTCAGGATGTGATCGGAGTTCCTCACGGTCAGGTGCCACAGAAGCCGGTCCGCAGGAAATACCACCCAGAGACCCAGGGCCTGGAGGCCGCACCTCCAGCTGCCATGCCCTTTCCTCCGTCCACCAAACCGGCTCAAAAGTTAGTTTAACATTTGACTTTTTACTTCAAACTAAATCTGACTGAGCAGAATTAGCTGAAATTAGCAATGGTGGCTAAAATGTCTGTGAGCCAACAGAGAAAACTACATTTGTAAGGTGACAGCTCCCCTCAGAGATGCTTTTTAGCCTCTTTTGTTTTAGTTTTACAGCCTGCGACTTCAATGTTTTGATTCCCTCTCTCCATTCACATCAGCATCATTAACTGCTAACAAAGTTAGCATCGAGCTAGTGAACATTTAGCAGGAATTACACCGGCTGTTTCATTCAGGCGGTAGAGAGCAAAGCAAAGCACGGTGAATACTGGACTCATCAAAATGATGAAATGAATGTTCATGTTGCGCTTGATATGTGAGTGTTTCCTAACACGTTAGCCGTATCGGCTTTGTAAGGGGACAGTATGTCAGTGCTGCTTGTTGCGCTGCCCCCAAGTGAAATAATGCATGTTTGAGAACTTCTTAAAAGTGAGTTCTACACAGTGATTATTAACCACTGAACACAATCCAGACAGGGAGTTCAACAGGCATTAAGACACACCCTCACCCACCGTAATGACTCTAGCATGTGTGCTCCTGTCTCCTTATTGACCAGACAGCTCACTGAAACTGTCTATTAGTGCAGCAGAGGGAGACCATCAATAACAGCCGTGACTGCCAGCAAAGGCCTGATGATTGATGTGAAACCGCCGCGCTTTGGTCTGATCATTTCTGTCTTTGAGTGCAGCAACCCCCTTTAACCGAAGGCTTTTAATCCCGTCCCCAAACACCACGTTTAGACCCAAATCACACTGAGCGTTATGGCGATAGCTCAGGAATCAGATGTTTACTCTTATATTCCCTGAAGTTGCTCTGAACAAGGTCAGTCATGTTTTCGTGTTTTATCTATCTGGAAAATGAATTAAAACTTAATAAAAGCGGGTAAAACTCTCTCTCCCAGGCTGCTGTCCAGACAGAAGAGGGAGATCCAGATGGCGATCCGCAAAAACAAGGAGACCAACGCAGTGTTGACGCGCCTCAACAGCGAACTCCAGCAGCAGCTCAAGGTCAGCCCGTCCTCTGTTTCTTCACACTTGTGGCTGTAGATGCAACCGTAGAGTGTGTGTGCAGGATTCATTTGAAGCAGGGTGTGTTTTTCTATGGGAGCGGGCGTGGACGACGTTAGCGGCTGGCCGCAGTGACTCTCTGACATTCCCTCCTCCTCCTCGTCCTCCTCCTCCTCCTCTGGGTCACTGTGAAATGGAGAAAACACACAGCTCCATCAAACGACTTTATGCATTTTCACACAAGCCTGATGGGGCTGTAGCCTTCGTATTGGCGCCGTTTGGAACGTCTTGGAGTTGACTCCTGCCCAGCTCTGAAATGAGTGTGACAGCAGACGTTTCCACTGGTCCAACTTGGTGAAAAGCTCCCAGCTCGGCCGTCTGCTCTGCTCGCCATCACTCACAGCTGAACTAATGGCGCAGACTTGGCTGTTTGCTTTGGGGATCTGCCTGTGGCACACGCACTCACATTTGGAACACATGCTGCATGCCTGTCATTCTCCCCGCGAGTGATCCAGTGGCAAAACCTCCTCGCTCACATGCAGCACTTTTGCAGCTTTAATACAACTGAAAAATCAAGCAGCACTCATTAAAACAGGCAGTTTGATTATAAGCTAGGTCTGAAGCTTTCAGATCGGCGTTCTTCCTCCCTCAGATGTCATTTATTCGCTCTAATTCTGCTTGTTCCTCAAAGCATCTGTGGAATTTTGCAGAGAAAGGCATACGGGTCTTTATATAGACTCAGGCCTTGTTGAAATACCAAGCAGCCGTTGGCATTCACAACTGCCTTCTTCAAAATAGAGCCTGGGCTTGTCAGGCATCCAACTGCAGCCGGCTGTGTGAGGAGGAGCAGCTCCTCCGTGACTTTTCCCCGAAAGTTAAAGTCACATTTGAAATGAAGGCGCGTGCGTAGTAACCCCAGGCGAAAACATTTTACTAAGTACACTTTGAACTGTTTTTGTCACCTTCAAGTATACTTAAGTGTACTCAAGTTATCGTTGAGTACCACTTGAGTATGTGTGTAAATAGTATGCTAAATTAATAACTGAAGTACAGCAGTGAAAATCAGGATTCATGAGCATTCAAAACACACTTGCAGTACTGTTGTTTTATATCACCAGTGTGTTGGAAATATACTTAAATATACTTAAAATGAAGTGAAATTAAAGTACACTTTAATTAAACATGCTAATCGTGTGTAACAAAGGACTTATTATGATTAAAAGTACACTTAAGTACAATTTATAATGCACTTACAATAAAGTACACTTTTTATAAGTACTTTGAAATATCACTTTAAGTGGTACTACTATATCTTAAGTACTACTGCTACTTTTTGACCTGGGACAAATCTTAATGAAAGCTCCAGCTCTGTTATCATTCTGAAGGATCAAGTATTCGTCAGTACTTTGATGAACAAACAGGAGACCATGTTTTGAAGCACTGAGAACAGAATAATCTTTGGATGTTGTTCATTCTGTCAAACGCTTCATATTTTGGGGCCACTTTAACGGATTGATCTTATTATAGAGCTCAGTTTACCTCGTGAGGCAGCTGAATTCACGAGATCGTGAGATCATTTGAGGATCTTCCAAGGCTTCAAGCTATGAGCCACAGAGGTTCGGACCAGTCAGCGTCCTCTGATGAACTACTGGCAGCTACAGGCCGGCGTGGTTTAGGTGTGACAACAGCGAGAGCGGCAAATGCTCGTTCAAAAACAACAATGGCGGCTCCTAAAAGTGTTAGCGTTAGCTGCTGTAGCATCAGTTCTGTCAGAAGAATTCCTTCATGAAAAGAGCAAAGAGCGACCCTGAAGGCATTTCTTCATGGAAAAGATGCTTTCGCTCTTCTACCACGTCAGATGGTTCACTAATCTGATTGGTTGAAGTAAGCCGATGACAGACAGATGGCTCGTCCAATCACCTGCCACATACGGAACAGTTTCCAGGACGACTTCTCACACACCTCAGTGAACTTGAGTCTTCAGTGCACGTATTGTGGTGTGTTCTTTGAATTCTTTGTCCAACACTTTCAAATTTGAAGAGTCCACATCTTGTCCAATGTGCAGTGATCAGAGGTCTTTTTTGTTTTTTGGTTGATTGCAGGTGGTTCACCAGGAGAGGGTCACCTTGGAGTCCCAGCTGGAGCTTCTGCGGCCCCTGGCCTCGACGTGACTGAAGCCTGCTTCGATCACGTGTGTCACCTAAATATATCTCTATCATCCATGAATGTTTGAGCCAAGACACAGAAAGTTGTCTTTTGTCATCATAAATGTAAAAGGGTTGACGACGGGGGCAAACAGGGATGTGACTCTGGCGTCGCATCCAGGTGTTACTGTTACTTTTAAAGACGTTTTGCAGGATTGAACCATTCATTTTTTAATCCCTGTATGATACACACATGTAAAATATCCTGTCATTCATGGTGATGTTCTAACTTATTTTTCTCTTTTTGATTTTTCCTACATCGATTACAATACACATAACTGACTCGGTTATGTTCTGTGTTAGCGATGGGAACTGAAGTCCTCTCAGTGCTTCACAGTCTCTGCATATGGTGCACTTCATGTGTGGTCTAAAGCAAGCGATGGTGCTACAGATTAGTCTCTGAATCTGGTTACTTTTTGCACTTCAAGTTAAAAAAATGCACATTTGCAGGGTTGGACTTCATGTTTGAAAGAGCCACAATAGATACGAGCTGGATTTAATTGAGATTTCCAGCCTGCAGCCCTTGTTGTCACCATGTAGCAGTGGCACACGAGGCTGCAGGACGCTGAGAAATGTGACTCTTCCCTCTCTGGATTTGTATGAAATGTGGACATTTTACTTCAAATTTGCTCTATATTTTAATGAAAGCACTGTGTTGATTTTTTTAAATGCCCTTATGTTTATTATCATGAGTTATTTTTGCACTGCAGTCATTAAAAACCATTAAAAACCAAACCAGTGTTAACAGCCAAGAAAAGAAATGAGCACAATATTCATCTTATGTTTTGCAAGATAGATTTCAAAAATTTCTCTGTGTGAGCAGATGTGGTTTTGATTTTATCTATGCAAAGATGTGGTGCTGCTTTAGCTTGCTTTAGACCATTTCTCTCCACACATCCTGATTGTTCATGGTGGTAACTGAAGCGGTCGAAAAATGTGATGGCATGCTGAATACTGCATGTTCGCTAAAATGATGTGAGCATTGGACTGTAAGTTCACATTAAGTCATGCACAACTGAGCTCTGGGCTGAAGACAATAATCAAACTAATCAATAAAGTTGTCTATTTTTATCCCTTGTAATTCTTTTATTATACAGATTGATGCATACTTTTTGTCAATAGCTGAAAGAAATGTTTTACCCTTTCACTGCTAACTTGATGCTCTGAGCAGCATTAATTTGAAAAACCTGCAAAACCTCTTAAGAAATTTATGAAATTGTGTGTTTCCTTAGAGCAACAAGAGAAAACTACTCTGAAATCCCAGCAGCATGCACTTCTTCTCACTTTGATGGCTCAAACGAAGGTGACACTGAAGCTCGGATACATGAACGCGAATCAGAGCTCGTTATCATATCATTGGTCGGAGAGAGATCAAACAGACTGCAGCCATAACCCTCTGGCTCTCACATAGCAGCTGTGCTTTCTCCGACACAGACATAACAACCAAGGGTCAAGCAGATCATCACTGATGGCTGTATTCCCAGACCCTCCGCCACCGCCGTCCAAAAATATCCACTGACACACTTGGCTCCCATTTAGACGCCTCACGCCTACTTCTCTCTCATTCATGCTGCATTCAGAATCCAGGCTCGCTCCAAGTCCACTTCACTCCAGCGAGATACTTTGATCAAGATCAAGCGCTTTGATATCATCCAGACATTTGTCCAACATACTAACATGTTATGTCAACATCCTGGTTCTTAGCCCTGCTTGCAGCTGGGCACATGGGATGGCGATGGCGATATGTCCACCACTTTAGTCCAGACTGAAATATCTCAACAACTACTGCCACAAAGTTTTGTACAGACATTTATGGTCCCCAGAGGATGAATGACTTTAGTTATCCCCTGAATTTCACATGCAGTGAATTATTTTAACATCTACAGGATTCATTGGCACCAAATTTGGTACAAACATTTATGATGCTCAGATGATGCAGCTTAATGACCTTTGTGACCTCTTGACTTTTCCTGTAGCGACACCATGAGGTTTTGAGTGAAAATCCTTGAAATTTGTTGGATAGACTGGCACTGAATGTGGTGCAGACATTCATGTCCCCCTCAGGATGAATTCTAATAAGTTTCGTGAGCCGCTGACTCTTCATCTAGCGCATGTATATAAGTGTTAGCATGCTAATATTAGCATTTAACTCAAAGCACTCCTTTGTCTGAGTACATCCTCACAGAGTTGCTAACATGGCTGCAGACGCGTAGTCTCGTAGTTTGCACGGTTGATGTATTTTTAATCTTTCCTGGAAGTACCAGCATATAACTCATTTTTATTTATGTGAAGGATTCTGCAAGACTAAACTGAGCCTTGCAGACAAATGAGTGAACGAGTCTTTCCGGGTGATTGAAATCGCAGGACAGTTTTTAAGAAGGAGCAAAATGAAACACATCCTTAAATCCCAGGAAAACAGCGGAGCGGTGTTGGAGCCTGTGTTAAGGCACTCTGGAATAATACGCCGCTCCCACATCTGAGAGGATGAATGGAGAAAATGAATGAGCCGGAGTGAATGAGTTCAGTCTGGGAGACAGACACGGGATGCCAGACGACAACAAGGCGCTCGTAACTCCTCTGCGCCATAACCAGTGTTTGGCACGGCCCTGCATGTCAGTACCTGCCGCGTCAACTTACAGCATCTCCTCCCGTACTGTAGCTTTCATTTCATCTAACACGCCAGGAGAGGGTGTGCGTACTCATTAAATCAGACAGCTTAAAAGGGGAGCCATTCTCGCTGAACTATAAATACCACTTAAAAGTGTTTGGTTTGCATTTCAAGATGACAGCTGCACGTGATGAGGAAACTATATGTGTCAGCCATGTGTCCTGTGAGTAAACGCCTGTTTGATTTAATTGCCATCTAGCTATCTCACACAAAGTCAGCAACTGGCTTATTATTATCTACATGGTTAGTACTATTATTGATTCGTCTAGCTGGAGACAGTGATATTTAGTGCTCTCAGACACAAATAGAAAAAAATCCCCGGTGACAGCCGGGCATCTGTAAACCTCCATATTAATACATGTCTCAGAAAGTGCATTTTCACGACCAAATGTTTGATGGAAAATGGCAGAAACTCAAAGTTAATCTAATCAAATGAACTAAGACATGTAGAATTGATCAAGTTCAGTTTAAATAAACGTGCAATGGGCTCCTCAATAACTTGTATCGCTCCCGGTGGCTCAAAGTTAAAGCTGACCCCTCTCACAACAAAGATTACCAGCTTTTGTCCGTTCAAGTTAGGCCTTTTGTTGCAGCACCATTACTCAAAGATGACGACATACGCCGTTTCTCTCGGCTCTCCTTTGTCCCAGGCCGGGCTTTGCAAAGGTTGCACTTCTGGTGTGGACTTTAGTTAGGCCACAGGAAGGGCTTTTAGGCTGTCACCTCTGCTGATTCTGGCCCTGTCAGCTGGTGGGATTTAGCTAAACACTCATTCAGCAAATGTGAATGAAGCTCGGCCCAGGCTGTCAGGTCTGCGCACAGAGGTGAGAGCAAAGATTAACCTAGAAGTGGAAATTAGACAGTAAAACAAGAATCCTCAAGGCTTCGTCACACATCAGGAATGAATGAGGACAATATGAACCCCTGCAAGCTGCACGAATGTGTGCATTTACAATCGTGTACAAGCTCACCTCATGATTATTTAAATCCTTCTTGAATCTTTGTCAAAACACATATTTTACTGCAGCTTTTGAGCAGAATGCTTGGTCAGATACGCTGCCTACTTTTGTCTGGACCTTCCCCAGCTTAGGGATGAGGGATTGTCACATTCAAAATAATGCTGACCTCACCCTTCATTTTCACCTAAAATACACCAATAATACAACTGAAGCACCGCAGTGTACATGACAGAAGCCATGTGATGCTTGTCCAGGATACGCCGCGTAAGCTCTAGTTTATCTGTAAACTCTAAAAATACGATGATAGTTAAAAGTAGGGCTGCAATAGCCATTATTTCCAGTACATCTGTCCATTATGTTTTGATCAAACAGTGAATTGAATGGTCTATAAAATGTCAGAAAATAGTGGGAAATCCGTCACAGTTACTCAGAGCTTAAACGAGAATATTGAAATATTTTTTTTTTTCGTCTGACCAACAGTCCAAAAGCCACAAACATCCATACTGTTATCGTAGTGGACTAAAAGTATTGGCAGATACGTGAAGCCGCCACGGCAGCTCAACGGCGAGGCAGTCCCGATCCAGTAAAGCCCGGCGCTTCGCTCCAGGTTTTCCCAGTGCCTTTTTTTAAAAACCACCTCTACTTTGGAGCAGTGAAAAACACACCAGCATTCAGGCAGCAGATGACCCGGCGCAGCAGCCAGGAGCACAACAGACCTCTCTAACAAATGAAAGGATGGGGGGCATCAGCAGCAGCTGAATTCAGAAAAACTGGATCAGGGGCCGAGGGGCGAGAACTGCTTTCTGCTCACTCTTGGGTCACTTTTATTGGATTTATTCCCCGGTCCACACCAACATGCCATTTGCCAAACGAGTCGTGGAACCTCAGTTGCTGTGCAGGTATCAAACCCCAAACGAAGAGGGTCTGCTTTTCGAGGATCTGGTCTCCATCAGTAATGTGGCTCTATCTCGGACCTTGCGGCAGCTGTCGGACCTGGCCAGACATGCCTGCTCCATATTCCAGGAGCTGGAGAACGACCTCTCATCCACCAACCAGCGGGTCAGGGGGCTGCAGAGTAAGATCACCCAGCTCCTCCAGACCTCCTCTGAGCTGGACCCCAAACAGGAGGCAGTGCGTGAGTAACTTAACGTTACTTGACTCTCAGTTACTATCTGTTTTATACCGGAGCTGCCTGCGGACGTCCCGCTCGCGACTACGGCACGAGGAAAAACACATGAGGCATCCATTCCGCTTTTCAGCTCAGACTGAGGGATGAAATACTACAGAAACAATGGCGTAGATCAAAATAAAGTTAGCTAAGTTTACCTCAAGTTTTATAACGTTAAGTAAACATAACAATTATGGCGTACCATCTTAAAACTGCCTGAAAGTACGATAAAGTTGCTGTAGAATCACGGCAAACCAGGTTTATTAAGCCAGACTGGTGTTTTGTTTTGTTTGTTATCTCTTCTAATCTAAGCTGTATTGTTTTCTCCGTTGTTTTTGAGGATATTAGCCCACTGGTTCATACCGGGAGACACGCGCTGCTGTTTTCATCTCTTCCCACGCTGAGGGGCGTGTGACAGCCTGCCTGCTCCGACTTCACGCTAGTAGCCACTTAGCTATTACACCGCTGTAGACAGCCTGTCTCTCCCTGAGCCATGGTCCGGTGTGCCGGTCAGCGTTCTGGCTTCTTATGGTTAAGCGAAACTACAGGTGACTGTTAATGACGTACATTGATTCTGGCGGGAAGCGGCGTGCGTGCGTGCGTGCGTTTAGAAACACCAGTGACTGTCCGTGTGTTCTAATTTGAAAAAGTGACAGTTGATACCGTTATAATCATGAGTTCTGCTGCGCGCTGATGCACGCGGAGCTAAATTCTGGATGCTTCTGGAGTGTTTTAAGTTAAAAAAGATGCTCTGCTGTCTGCACGGGTCGCCGGCTTCATGGGTTGAACTTTGCTTGGCCACCAGTAAGAATTCATTACCCGATAACACAGCATGTGGCCATCGCCTGGCTCCTGTAGTCTCTGTGTCCCACCCCCACCCCACCGCGAGTCACTGCGGGGTGATGCGATAGTGTGTGTGTGGCCATGTATTACTCATGTTGTGGGGACATAAGTCTGTTTACACAGTCACGTTGTGGAGACAAAATACAGGTCCCCACAGTGTAAATTGTTGAATTTTAGGCTGAAGACTTGGGTTAAGGTTAAGTTAAGGGTTATGTCTATGTAATGTCCCCATAAATTATGTATACACGACTCTGTGTGTGTGCCCATGTATTACTGAAGTTGTGGGGACATGAATTTGTTTACACAGTCACATTGTGGGGGACTGGCTGTACTTGTGGGGACAAAATGCAGGTCCCCATAATGTAAATTGTTACATTTTATGGTGAAGACGTGGGTTAAGGTTAGGATAAGGGTTAGGGTTAGGCAAGTCGTGGTTGTGGTTATGGTTAGGGTAAGTCTATGTAATGTCCCCAAAAGCGATGGAAACATGGCTGTGTGCATGTGTGTGGGTGGGTGTGTATTTATGTATAAACCTACTCTCCAGGAAGCATTTGAGCCACCTGTGCACCCCAGAATTGTTCAGCCGGGAACAGTCCCTCCAGCTTGGACATACCCCAGTGGATTTAGCCTGCCTTAGTTTAGGTTCAGCAAGTCCATGCATGTTCCCCAGACCCTGCTTCCTGTGGTCTGTGAATGGCTTAGTTTGCCTGGAGGTATTTCTCTGCCGCCTTCCATCAGACCCCTCTTAAACCTGATGTCTGCTGAGATTTTTGTTTGCCAGAATTTGCTGAGTAGCTGTGCTGGTCTGTTAACTGTTAAGTGTCATGTTAAGTGCGGTCACGATAAGCTGACCGCTTGCAATATGTCCATAAATCTTCTGAGTCATCTCGGTCGCATAGAGACGTTGGAAGTCAAAGGGAACTGGATCTGCTGCTTGGTCTTGAGGACACTTTGAGCCTGATCCAAAGAGGCTCCATCAGTTCATATTTGCAAGTGCGCTCCTCTCTGTGCTGGGATTCAACACAGAGTTAATGGATGATCATAAGCGACACGGTTTCTTGTTTCTTTTGGTTTGTCATGGTTTTCTTTCCACTCCAGCTCTCTGTGTCCATCCAGACTCCATGTAAATTAATTTGGCAAGCTGCTTTGATAAAGCCAACTCTTAGAATCAGTTATTACGGCACGTTGGAGTTACTCAGAGCTCAGTTTGTGTTTGAGCTGCTGCAGGACGTTGACACTAAATGGTAAAATTATAGTCAAATGACTTACTGCCTGCTGCTACAGCGTGGAATTAATACACTGGAATGCAGTGATCAAATCCCTTCGCACTACATGTTGGAGGTCCTGCGTGCTTGGTTATCAGATAACACCCTTTGGCCTGGAAAAGCCTAATTACTCTTAATTGCGCTTTTCATGTTAAACAACAGAGCCCTCCCTCATCTGAATGACAATTAGTGTAAATGGGGCAGTTCAATGCACTCAGGGCTCACTAGGCGGGGGTGGGCTTTTATGATGTGGCCCTAGAGTGACTGCTGAAGACGCAGCTGCAGATGCCATCTTGGATTTTACGGAATCAGATATTGACCCACTGTTAACGTACAACAAACGCGGCCCCACCTAAGCCACCTTGCTGATTGGAAGAAGTTTGTCTGGCGGTGCAGGCACGTACCATTGGTGTGGCTGTTCCATTTCCCTCTGTGGTAATATTTGTGTGCGGACATATTTTTAAATGCTCAGTGTGATCCTGACACATTTAGGTCAAACGACTTGGTTTGCTGGGAGTGCAGCATCTCTCTTTCACTTTCGCTCCATCTCATATCGAGGCTTTTATTCTCTATCAACAACACCGGCTGCACAAGAGGCGGCCATATATAGACAGCTAAGTGATGCCTCGACTGTACGGGATTGATTGACGTGGCTATTTATACAGTGCAGTCCAACTAAATAACAGCAGCGATTCTTTTAAACAAACAGTATACAAATATTTCTGTGAAGAATAAGAAGAGGCTGTCTCCGTTTGGAAAGCTGTTTATCCAAATCCACGTGAAACACTCTTTCTTTCTCGTCCTCCGTCTCGTATCCTCTGCTTCACACACACTTCAACACACATTTACACACCGGGAGCCTGGCATGTATCCCTCAGCTCTGTGTTTGGACAGCTCTCCTGTGACACCCCATCAACGTCTGTGTTTGACTACCATCAGAGTGCCTCAGCCAGACCCGGCTCTGCAGTGCAGGCCCATGTCGGAGCACTCTGCTGGGTTTTAGGTTACACTGGCTCAATGTGGAGGGGGAGCTGTAATACTTGTGGCGGCAAGTGGCCCTCTGGCTTTTCTGGTCCGAGAGCACATGGCTGGCAGTTTACCACATTCCTTGTACAGACTGCTCCGGAGGCTTCCTCGCAATACCAAACAGAGGAAGACACAGATCCACTGAGGAAAACAGAACAACTTTAAACACAGTAGCACTGATGATACATTTCTGGCGCTGTGTCGTGCTCTTTCTGCTCATTACAGATACGAGAACAGGATCGTGTTACATCCATCATGCTTTAGTGTTGCAAGCTTCCTGCGCACAGTCTTGCATGATAATCTTGTGACTGTAAAGCAGCAAGTTGGAAGTGATAAGACGTGTTATTAGTTGTAGTGTTACAACATAAACCTTCAGTACAACTGGAAGTCAATGAGAAAATGCTTTGAACAAGACTTGGCACAGTGCTTTATTTCAAAGCTGTGTGCATAAAAAGTTGAATTCAAAGTTATGTACACCAAGAAAAAGTGTTTGCAAATGACTCCACATGAAAGAACAACCACAGTCTATATCTAATCTTTTAGATCAGTACACTGCATACAGCTGGAAGTAGACAAAACTGTGACCATGTGCAGAATTCACAGTTCCCTCGTATGTTTGGAGATTTTATTCTGAAAGCAGACATTATTTAACCAGTTTGCTTTAAAATTGTAGTTCCACATTAATAACTGTCAAGAGCAGTCAGCCTAGCTGTTCGGACTCAAGCAAATCAGCTTAGAAATGATACCTTGCTTGACAGATACTACATGTGACAGAACGTTTAAGGCAGCACAGGAGCCTGCAGCAGTTACGCTTTCTCACTTGCTTAAAGGTGCTTTATGCTTTCCGCTGTGCTGCTTCTCTGCTTGCTTAAAAACCCCTTGAGTAAGAGTGAGCACCGTGCATTTATGCTCTCCTCTCCGTCTCTTGATGTCACTTCGTAGCCAGTCTTCCACTTCAGCGCCGTGACGTTCGTGCAGCTCTGTGAGCCTCGTGGCCTGGAATGACGGTTTCTGTGGACGGCAGTAGTCCCGCATCTATGCCACTACAAACTCCACCAGAGCAGTTTAGACCATGAAAACACATTAGCCTGCTGACAGTCCTTCCCTTCTGCATTTCATTGACCCAGTCAGGCCATTACTGGGCCTTTGATTTACGTGAGGCTGCAACAACGAGTCATTGCAGGCTCTATCCAAGGTCAATAGCAATCCGTGTTAGGATGCACAATAGCGCTTCAGATGAAGTAGAATGAAAATGTTTTATCAGCGAGTGCATTTTTATCAGTGGTGTTCTCTCGAGTGAATCCGTGTTTATTTATCAAGTAGCTGAGTTAGATATGTGTGGTGGGAACAGATGCGGAAAGAAGTTAATGCCACCCGTGTGTTTCCATAACGTGAGCACAGACTTTAAATCATTCACGCAAAGGAAAGACGCGCTTCAGTGAATCTTGGATCACATTTTAGAAGAAGATCGAGAGCCTCTACTCATCTTTTCTCTTTCATTATCACAACTGTAAGCATACTTCTGCAGGTCCAGGCAACCTGCCGTTGATATAGTACCCCTGTTAATTATAGAGCGGATTTCAAAGACTTGCTCATTTATTCCTGCACCTTCCCCCTCTTCCCAGACAGACTCTGAGAAGGCCTAGACAGCCATGACGCTTTGCCCCGTTGTTTTCATTCAACTGTCTGATAGCGAATGTCATCTTTTCATATCTTTCTACGTCCTTGCGGTTTATATTCAGCTCTCTGACTTTGCATTTCTGGGACAAGAGTATGAAAAAGTACCAAACTATGAACAAACCAGTGGCTTTGTTCAGTATTCTGTACTGTAACCTGATAACATGGTGTAAACACTTCATTGTCAGCAAATTATTTTTTATGCCAGAGTCATTTGACAGTGAAATGAGAAGTGCGGTCTTTGCACCGGGTTGAACTCAAGGTTTCACGAGGATCCATTAACCATGTGCGCGTCTCAGCACCTCAGCCTCGGCGGATCGCTCAGCCCGCGATTGAAGTGGTTTCTGCTGAACCGTTCTGTCAAGTCAAGCATTCCAAAGAGCCAGTGACCAGGAAACCACAGCACTCGCCTGCACTTACGGGACCTTGCACCCCACACGTGTTCCCTAAATTGGCCTGGATGGCTGGTGTGATTAGGGCAGATGGAGGGGAAACTGGAGTTAGGGGTTGAAGCTGTGTTTGTTTATGAAAGGAGACATTTTGTTAAAATTAAGGTGAAGGTTTCTCATTGCTTTGCTGGAGGGAAACGTGTGAGTGATTACACTTTACATTCCTGCGGTGGGACCCTCCATGAGAGCAAGTGCTTCTGAGGGCTGGCGTCTATACACACACCTAAAAGCTAAATCTTCTGTGTATTTTCAGGTATATAGAACAACATTTGTGCGTGGTGTGTTTAGGGCCTCTCCACTGGAATATATGCATGTGAACCTGTAACAACAGGCTCGTTCAGAGGAAGTTAAGCTCCAGTTTGTTGTTGGTGAGAGTGGATTGTTTTTGCTGCTGCAGGATTTGGGGACCATGATAAGCTATCCCCTTGCCCTGAGGTGTGTGTGTGCCTCTCATACAAACACTCACACTTATTAATTAACATTCCCCAGCAGTCATTACTCTTTATGGAGTTCAGAGTATGGAACTGGGAGGCCAGCAGGACAATTCAAGCTTGTCCTGAAATTGAGGTGTAGGGGGCAAAGTCATCTACCCCCTGACCTCAAAATCCCGCTGACCTCGAACCCCCCCTCTACACACCCCTTCAAAACACAAAAGAGCAAACACAGCCGCCCCCATCTTTCTTATCACTTGGCCTCTAAAGACTTGACCGGCCAATTAGAGTGGATTTAATGTTTGACATGATACTGAATAGCCACAGGTCAGCAGACCGGCAAAACCCAGTCCAGGGCCAGGGATGATTAAACTGTCAAAGTCAACTCAATGACTTCAAGTCTTCAGTCCAGGTTGTCACTCATGGCTGAAGAAAAACTGAGCCGTGAACATGCATGGACAACTCTGCTTTTTTTTTGTCTTTTACTTCCTCTGAGTTTTTTGAAACTTAATTATTATGCATTGATCGTCACCTGTGGTACTTCACAAAATAGTGTTCTTGTACCAAAGATAATTTATTGCAAGTACTGCTTGTCATATTAGACACAGAATGTAGATCACCTCTATTTATCTCTGTTCTTGGCTCTACAGAATCTACCACATGCAGCTATTAATCATCCTACTGTAGCTGAGGCTACAAGATTTTCTCCAAAAATCAAATAAATACACGTCTGACTTCAAGCTAAACTGACTTTATTGCAGTTTACGACACCCCACCACATTCTTTTCCGTGGCAACCTGGAGAAATATTGACAGCCCTTGGGGCTATAAAACTATCGTCAGCTGCTCTTTGTCTTGCCGCCGCTAGCCAGAAGCATTTCAGGCCACCTGCGTGGGTTTCCTCTCCCAAGTCAGACGGTCTTTAAATGATAGGATCTCCTGCCTGGCCTTTGTGCTCCTCCGCAGTCCCTCCTCCCAGGCCACTAAAGTCACAGAGACAGACTTAAATATTATGCAATGGAATTATTCTTACAGAAATCTTAAGACAGATCATGCTATCTTTGCAGCAAGAAGTCAAGTAAGATTCTCGTGAACTCTCCTTTTCTTACCCCACATAACAAGTTGCCTCGCTATCTGATGAGAGAGATTAGTGGGAAGTGAGAGATAAAGGATCTGAGAGACAGAGTGAATCACAGCTGTATAAAAAGAGCCTTACAGTAGATAAATCCTCCCGCTTCTTTTGCGTATAGAAAGTTATACCCTGCACTGAATTGTAGTCTGTAAATGATCTGCGTCTTCAAACCAACATTTTTTAATGGACGCTTTAAAAGGTCTTCTCATCTGACATTAGGACAAGCCTAAGGTGTAAAAGTGCTGCGTGGTGGGGAAAATGTGAGTTCACTTGCTATTTTAACAGGAAGGAAACACATGTGAATTCGCCATGCAGGTGTTTAGACTGGGATTTGACTGGAATGTGATCTCCCCTCACCTCACCTCTGAATCCGAGCCCGTGGATCAGCCAGGTTGAGTCTTTAAAGTTGAAAGAGTCTTTCATCAATCGTCCCACCACCACACAAATGATGCAAAGAAGAAAGCACCTGATATTAGGGCGGGTGTAAACGGTGGACTCCCCAGTTTAGCCGAAGGCAGTTTGATCTGTCGGATTTGTCTTCACACGTACCATCTCTGGCGCTGGGTTTTCTTTTCAGTCTGGTGGGACAGTTGGAATAATCTCGTCAAAGCTGAGAGATATTCAGCTTTATTGTTACAGTTTTAATTGCATTATCTCCCTCGGTAACAGAGTGTTTAAAGCAGCCTGGCAGCTGCTGCTGCTATGAGTTCAGGGTTTGGATGCTGTTATTTTAAGGAATAGTTTATCATTTTGGAAACACACTTATTCGCTATCTTGTTGAGAGTTAGTTGAGTAGAATAATACCACTGTAATGTCTTTCTATTAAATATGAGCTACAGCCAGTGGACAGTTACTTTAGCTTAGCATAAATACCAGAAACAGGGGGATAGAGCTAGCCTGGTACTGTCCAAAGAAAGTCCCTGCACCTGGCCAAGAAGTGGTTCAGCACATACCCGTCAGCTGATAGAGCCTAGCTGCACAGCTAACTGGGCTAATTGGCTAATGGCAGCCATAGATACAGTAGCTACAGCAGAGAGTGAGCAGCAGTTAGTGGTGATGTGCTGCCCCGTTTGTTTGGAGTGACCTTCGACAGGTGGCCCACTCTTACATATTACACCTTTAAACCATCAAGATACCATTTAACATGTTGATAGGTGGCTGGCTGAATCCCAGTCTTTATCCCAAACTAAGTCGTTTTATATTTGTTGTTGGTGGCGAATGGCTGTCTGACCCAATAAGCCGTCCTCTGCTCTCTTCATACAACTGCCATTTCAGGCCAGACTCCCTCCTCATGGCCTTATCTGCTTCCCGCTGTGTTTGCACCGTCCTGTGGGCCCTCACTTGTCACGCTGATTTACACTTTTAGTGCAAGAAGTGGAAGGCACCCTGTAGCAGTCTGGTGGAGTGCTTGTGAGCGAGCGTCGCTGACCTGGACGGAGATTTCTGGTGCTCTGCTTCTCGTCACCTTTCCACAAAGTAACAGCATGACTTTTGTGTCTTTTTCTAACTCTTATCTTCCCGAGACCAGTTCCGCGAATGCCAAATCTCGCCTTGTAAATCAACAGTTTTTTTAGCAGATGGGGAATTCGTGCACTCTGTTTGTGCGTCACTTTAATGCTCCAGATAGCACTGGTTGTGGGACTGAGAATGACCTGAGGCCTCCACGCAGGCTTTCCTGGACAGGTCAATGCGAGAGGACGGCTCTCCTCCAGCCGGCTTATTGTGCTTTGAAGCACACGCAAGTTCACCCTCCTGCACTGGCTTTTGTTCCTCCCTCCTTTATACCCTCCTCCTCTGGGATATTTCCTCGCCATCCGGATTCATCCTTTATCCTTGCCAGTAATTTCTGTGCCTGCCCGTTCCCTCAGGCATTTTGTATACTTTGTTCTTCTCCTCTGACTGCTTTCTCTGAGATTCTGGGTCTCTCTCTCGCTCTCACTCATCTCTGTATCCCAGTTTCTTATTTTGAGATTCAGCCAGACCCGCTCCCAGCAGCCCCACTGGGGAGAGACCGCCCTGCTATCACAGCAAAAAGTGCTTTGCCATAAAAATGGATGACCTGCTCTCCATTATGTTCTGCTTTTTAGTGAGCGATTCTCCTTTATTAAACATTTACTGACTACCGATCAACCCAGAATTGATGCCTTTTGCTCTGGGGACAGTTGTAGGGGTTAATATTTGATGCTGAGCATGAGTACTGATGTATAAATCACTGTGCAGAGTCGTAACAAATGACAGCTTCATTTCTGAGCCCACTGCACTCAAATGAGTAACCAAATGTCCCTTGGCTCATCCTGAAAGAGTAACAAGAGTCTTTTCTTTTCCAAGTAAATTCCTTTATTTTCGATTGTGGCCCTTGTCGCTGATCTCATGACACATCAAACTTCCACAGAGTCTGCTACACACAGGTCTTAGCATTAGATGTTTACTTATGAGAAAACAGGAAATTCTGTCTTACCATCAATCCATCCCATATGTGTTCTTTCTCAAGAAAGATCCAGTTTCCAGTCTGAAGGTTGCACCCTCACAGCTCACTGGGGAGTTCGGACTTGGAGGGAACTTCCACTGACATTCGAGGAGAAGTCAGTGAATGCAGTGAATGAGACGCTGCATTGTTGCTTTGCCACAATGGAGGTGCAGCAATTGTTAAATATTCCTACTTCACCTGTTTAGATCAAGACGAGATAATCCTTTATTAATTTACGCAGTGGGGAAATCTGCAGTGTTACAGAGGGGACAGTGTAAGAGCAGGAAGCATCAGTAAAGACAGATTCCAACATAATGTGGCATTATGCTTTCAAAACTGTCTGGAACTGTGGAAAAATGGTGTAATTCTACCACAAACATCAGCCATGTTTACTGTACACTTGAGATGAAGAGCACGGTTCATCAGCAGTCACATGGAGGGATGAGTGTAAGTAATGCAGAGTAAACAGCGCTGGTGTGTGATCAGCATGTTCATACTCTCATAACTATGAACTTGTTGGGAGGGAGAGACTGGAAGACAGAAAAGAAAGGAAATAGTATTTTGGACAAACCCAGTTTTATATCCTCCATCATGGCTGCTGTCAGGCTCTTGTGATGATTTGCCCAGTCTTTTCTTGGCAGCCGCTCTACGTCAGGCATGAAGCCATCACGGAGCAACTTACTGTAAGAGTTAATGCTTCATTTGTAGTTATATAATGTTAGATAAATCAAGTCAGCATAAAGAGTAATATCTAGAAAATAACTGGCATGCTTTTGAAAAAAGTCGTTAGCTTTGAGGACAACCCGATCGTACTGAAGGGACTGCACTTCAGAGCGGGGCGACAAACAGGATCTACAGTACGGGATGGGAAGAAAATTGCTTGGAAAGCTTCTCGGCTTCCTCAGTTATTTTGGTAAAGTTATGAATGCTGTGGGCGACAGTAAAAACCAGGAATCAGCAGCGAATACCAAAGTCTAAACGCAGCCAAAAAGAACAACTGCGACTTCAAACAAGAGTCAGTATTTGAATAATCCTTTGATGCCGCAGCGCAAGGTGTGTAACAGTGATGCCAAAGGTCATTATTAAGCCGGCACAGCTTTCAGTTTGATACTCATGTGAAACATGACCGTGTGGAAAGTGGAGACAGTCGCTTCAGCGGTCTAGTTTTCATATATATGTACGTCTGAGGGTGTCAGTATTTGTACACATTACATTTTGGTCTGGATTTGCCTTGAACGAGGTTTACACTTTCAGTGACTACACTTGTGGTTTTGACTTGCTTTCACTGTCAGACCCTGGAGAAATCGTTCCTGGAAATAGCTTTTCATAACGAGTCATTTATGGGAAAGGCGAGGGCTGCTGGCCTCTGTTGCATCACAGAACTAATGGAGGGTCAGCCTGCTGTGGATTGTTCACATCAGCTCGTCCGACTCCCTCCCTCAGGCTGTATCTGAAGTGGTAGCTGGACATGGCGCATGGGGGAAAGTACCTGAGGGTGCTGCTGTGTTGTTACCGGCTGATAAGCCCCATCTGTTGGCCGCCAGCCCTGGAGCCCACAGCACTGTGGAAGGTGTCTTTCATTAGGAGCACGGACTTTCATTTGGACTCCCTCCTCCTGCAGGAAAACTCCCAAGAATACAGCTAAACTGTAACCAGACATCAGGATCTGTTTGTGTGTTTCAGTGTAACTTTTTCCTTGTGTGAAACTGAGGTATTTTGAGAAATGCGCTTTCTTTCCACTTCCTTAACTTCCCCAAATAAGTCAGCACAGTGTGTTTTACAAGACCTTTTTAAACATTTTACAATAAAAACTATGAGTGGCAAATCCAGCTGAACCCACGTGACTCTGAGGGGGCAGAGCAAGCCAAGTTTGATCCTGATTTCATGGACGCTGATCTTCACTGGTGCTTGTTTCGCTGCTTCACAGAACATTTGATTAAGTAGTCAAATGGCCAATTAGGACTCAGTCGTGATGTGTATCAGTCTATCTGTGGGAAACTGCTACTGCAGCGTAATAAAGATAATTTCCTCTCAGTCTTGGAACTAGAGAGGCGGATTTTGTGGCTGTTTGGCCTTCAAAACCTTTTCTCTGCTTTGGAATAGACAAATCACCCACATCCATCTGTGTTTGAGAGGTTTGTCCTGCTGTTCACACGCTGCAAATTTGATGAGAGAGTCTTTCAAAGCAAACTATGCTACACATGCTGCTTGACCAGTGGCCACACTTGTGACCTGGCTGGTTTTAGGTTGAAGCATGAACGAGCCCACTCCCCACGGTCTCCACCCGCCACTGAGAGCAAAGTGGAGGTGAGTCAGATGATCCCTCCAGACAAGACAGACACGCATAGAGAGACATATGTCGGACTGAAATCCAGAGACATAAAAGCACTTGTGCAAATGAAATGGAAAGCAGGGCTTTGAATGGCTGCCGTGCTGAAACAGACCAGCGTTGGGGCGAAGGTCTACCCTCGCAGATCTCTTTGTGCAGGCGAGCTGCCTGCCAGCTGGCTGGCTGCTGGGAAGTTTTTGTGTGACTCATTACCTCTCCATTGAGGGACACAAAGCCAGGCCACACTCACCCATCAGAGCTCAGAGTCTCCCAGCCTCCCGTTTTCACCTTAACGTCAGGTCAAGGCCGCGGCTCCCATGCTGGGGTGACGCCTGGCGCCCTCGTCGTCCGGCGGCCAATCAGCAGCAGAGAACTTGGACACGGGATCTGTTTGAACAAGGCTGTCAGTAGGAGTTCGCTCCATTCACTTAATGTTTGGGCGGTTACCTCGGCAGCACTCTGTCTAAAGGGAGAAATGCAGCGGTTGAACCCATTTGGCCGAACACGTTGATGTCCATTGATTTGAATTCTTTCACTCCATGTGTCCTGAAAGCGTGCCTCCATCTCTTCCCCGCTTTATTGCCCGTCTGTTTGTTCTCTTTCAGACTAAATGCCACAGTGGCACCAGCTTGTGACAGAAATGTCTCATTTATCACCTTGATGATGTCTGTTAATTCCTGTCATAAAGGCGTAGTTTTCTTTGCTCGGGCGGCGAACCGTCGTGTCGGTTTGAACGAGCTGAACCCTGAGGTGGGGAGCTGTACGAAGCGCTGCTCTGCTTTGAAGGTGTGTTTTAAAAGGTGCAGCGTTAAAGGGAGCGCGTAGAGGCGGATCAAAGACGACTTCGCTCTGACAGATGAGAACAACATGTTGTAATCAAAAGCATGTGCGCCATGTTTTGGGAGATCCAGGTTGTGGAGGGGGAGCTGCGATGGAGATGTAGATATGGTGTGAAAAATGGCTGCTGTGTTATTCTGGACTTAAAAACATAATAAACTGCATTCCGAGGCTCATGGATTGTGATGACTTATCAAAAGCAGCGCCGGTTTCTCTGCTGTTCCTTGCTCTCTCTCGCTGACTGTGGGGTTGAGAGCATGTGGACCTCTCTTTGTTGTAAACCGGCTCGTATCAGGTTAACCCTCTATCTGAATGCGGGAACCTGTGAGACACTGCCAGGACCATCTGTGACTCTGCAGATGGCCCTGCTTGTTAAAGTGGGCCATGGTAGGACCCTGTCGTCTACCCAGGACGGGACAATGGAGATTACGGGTGTCTGATCTCTTGGTTTAAACACAGTCTGAGGACTGCAGGGCACGGGGAGGGGCACGCTGCCCTGATCTTTGCATTGCACCACTGTTGTTTCATCCACATCAAGGAATTATAAGACGCACAGGATTTGTCAGGCTTCGACCAAGTCGTTCACCCTGTGACTGCGAGTGACTAAGATGTATTTACAGAACACAAGTTGCCTCATGTTTACGAGGCTGAGCTGGAGAGTCAAGTCTCAATGAAGCTCTGTAGGCTTTTCTTCTTTGTAGGCCATTTGTCCTTCAATGGCACTCGTGTTGCCTTTTGTTCTGTCTTTTTATGGTGGCTTTATGTCGGGCTTTAAGAAGATTGTTTTCAAGAAAGCGGCAATCATTAACAGAGGTGCAGAAATGTTGCTTCTTTTACTTCTTTATTTATTGCCTCGAGCTGTGTTTCCATCTAATTATCAGGCGAATTTGAAGCAAACTTGCAAAAAAGAGAAAGTGAATTTGGCACGTTTGTAGAGGAAATAAACGAGGCTACGCAAAGTACAGTTTCATCAGAAGATGGAGGTTTAGGCTACATTATGCAAAGCTGTGATAAACAGAGTACAGGAAGTAGATGCTGCCAACCGGAAACAAAACCAGTTGCCTCCAATAAGCCTCGAAGAAGAAGGAGGAACACCAGTAGAGGTCTTCAGGGTTTTTTCAGTGAGGCTTCTTCACTCTGAGTGCAAATGGATGAGCACTCATGACTTACATGTTTGTTATGTCAGAACTTGTTTGTGTTTGTGTTTACACCTCCTATTAAGTGCATTAACTCTTTTTCAGAAAAAGGCAAAAACCTCGTTTTAATAATGCAGTACTTGTGCTAATGCACATAAATCCACCGTGATGGAAATACGGCCATTGTTTGAAGCATTGCTCGTCCCGTCCATACGAAGCGCACATACCCACACCCTATTTGGTGTTCCTTGTTTCTTGATTGTTGTTGATGTTGGTGCCCGGCCAAAGAATGATGTGTGTGTTCAACCTGAACGGCTGCCAGAGCGAACCGACGGGGAGTTTGCTGGAAACACACTACCCTATAGGCAGGAAGGAGGAAGTTAATTTTTCCTTAACCAAGATTTATGGCTGACAAATGCGCTCTCTTTTTAGTGACACTTTCACACCTCGAGCACACAGCTTCTGGCCCTGAGCAGGTGCATCATGTCAGCGTATGTATGGAGGGCGTGTTTCTTTCTAAGCGGTCCAGGCATTTAAACCAACTATTTGTTTATGACATGTGAGCATGCATGCACAGGGGATTATGTTTCAACGTCACCTCCTGTTCTTACACCTCAGGGGGTCTACAAGTTAAAGGAGCACTGATCCTGATCTTATTAAGGAAGTGTTGGAAAGCCAGTGAGAGTTTAAAGGAACGGGCTGAGTCAGACTCGCTTGGCTGCCTTATGTGCAAACTGATGTGCTTCATCTTTGGTTATTTATCAGGGCGGGAAGAAGAAATTAGTCTGAGACGAATCTCTCCATTAATCATGGAGTACAGATATTGTTTTCCGAGTGTGTGTTTTGGCATGAGGTTAAATACTGAGATATTGCACAATAATCACTTGACTGGTTCCTCTTCCCACAGCTTTTGTTTTCATGACCTCTGCCACGAGAATGCTTAAGAAATCTGAGATGGTGGGAATGATCCAAGACTTAGGTATCCAAGAGTGATTTACCTCTGTGGTCAAGCCCTTCTCATCCGTGAAATACCTTTTAATTTACGACTTCATGTCAGGGAGTGAAGCAGTCTCAGAAAATACCCTGGGGGTGACGTTTCAATCTAAATGATAGAGGCTGCATCGTGCTGTAAATCACAGATTCATCCCTTTGTCATTCCTGATCCATGTTTTTGTCTGCAGAACAAGATATTCATAATAACAGCCAATGAACATAAGGCTGAACAGTAAAATATGGTCAGAGAAAATTTCTTCAAGATGTCACGAGGTGGCCTTAACGCTTGACTGAAGCCTCTGAAAGCCTATTGATCGTGTCATATTGCACGCAAAGCCAAATCAGATTTCATGCCAAGCAGTCGTGACAATGAAAGGCCACATAATTCAGACTATAAGAGCCATTAAATCGGGGTTTAGTCCATCATTCACTCTTCCATCCCTCCTCAGCCCATCCCAGTGCCTCTATTATGTTATAGACTCCACTCAACGGACAACAATGCGTTCTAATAGCAATACATAGGCACGCATGCCTCTCCAGTGATGTCATGTGCAGCCAACTAACAACTATGCCGAGCTTCTTCTTTGAAAGGGAGGGGGCAGCTGCTTCCTCGTCCCCCATCTGCGAAACGTATATGTCCAACACGAGCCTTTGTTGCTCAGTGGCGATGGCACTGACCCAGGGTCAGGGGTTTGAATCCCGCTGCGGATACCCATTGTGAGAATATGCGCACTCATTGCATTTTAATACAATTTAATTTGGGCCAGGTGTCGTCTCGGCGGCTTTATGAAAGAAGCCGCAATGTCAAGGATGATTCGACAGGAAACGGAGGGTGAGGTGCAAATGGAAATGTGCAGAGGGATCAGAAGTGGCATCAACAAAGCAATCTGTCTGTTATGAGTGTGGGCAGAGGGAGTGTTCGGCACGCAGTCTGTGTTTTCGTACTGCCTGTCATCCTCTTTCACAAGAGTAGGCTGGTTATTTTTCCCCTGAAGGACTTTGCTACTGAGTATTTTCAGTCATCAAGCGCTGGCTCAGCTTTGACTACTCTAAACTGCACAAATTTCTCGTCCGTCCAAACCAAAGCCAGGTTGGGCACGTTCAAAAAACAGTCAATGGTCATGAGCAACATCTGCAAAATGAAAATAATTAGCAGGTTGTGAACAGCAAACCCACCAGGACTCATGGCTGATTCTTAAATCCAGTATTTAGCCAAATGTCGTGGTGACCTGGAGACAGCAGTTGATCTTTACTCATCAGCGTGTCTCAGCAAATGTTTGCACAGTGCAGTATTTCGGCTTCCTTCATCAGTTTTACACATAAGCTGAAAGCAGAGGTCAGTGTGAGCTGACACGAGGTGTCCTGGCTTGGTATTGACTGTTACTATGACAGCAGTAAACTCAGTAAAACCTGCACCTCATTTATACCTGGTATTAAAATCTGGTTATGTTACTCGGATACTAGCGTGTAGGCTACTCTGTGACGTGGTAAATTATATGGCTTGTTAACAGCAGATCAACACAGTTGTTTCTTGCTGTGTATTATTAATTTCACAGCAGTTGTGCTGAGAAACGCATCTTTTGGTGTTTTCATGGCCCAGAATAAACATATAATCTCTAATTAGAGGCCTGTCTCTTTCAGCCTTCTTGTTGGCTCGCTCTCTAAATTAAACCTGTGTTTTATTTTAGCTAGAAAAAAGTATCTGTATCGCTGTCATGCATACCTATCAAAGATCTGAACACAGGCTCCCTCTCGATGTGGTCAGACGGATCTGATCATGACGCATTTACACCCTGCTTTAACAGGTGTTAATGAGGTTTTGGACTCATGGACGCATTACTTACATTGTCATACAAGTCCAGATTTATGGGTGCGCTGAAGATTAATTGTTTTCTGGCTCGGTATGTGACGGTAATGGGTTTACAGCAGGTTTTACAGCCTCATTTGCTGTATCACAACGTGGAGAAATACACCCTCTTTTAAGATCGAATGAAAATTGTTCTGTTTGGCAGCTGCAGAATGATTCATGCAGTCAAAATTAACTTTGTTCCAAAGTTTTTCCGTTTGTTGACTCACATTCGCCAACGTCTGGTGATGGCCGTGGAGCAACTGAACATGACTTAAAGTTGTTAATGTTGCATTAGCTGTGTTGTTTTTGTGGATTTAATTTGCAAGTGGTGACAGTCTGGATTGTTGGTGGCTGGTGTTGTAATCGCGTTGCTTGTGTTGACGTGGAGGGATGTCTGCGGGAGGAGCGCTGATCACTGACACAATGAACCTTTTCACCAGACCTTTATGATAAGATGTCGAAAAGGAGGTCAGAGCTCAGACCCTGGAATTTCACATCTACCTTTGAAAACATGAGGACTGTCCAGAGTCTGCAGAGTTTGACTCCTTATTTATGAATCAGATTTTTTAGGTAGAGCTACTGAGTAACAGATGAGTCACTGCGATGAATTTGCATATTCCCCTGATCCCCTAGATTATTTTATTTAATCTGTCTTTTATGACGCTGCGTCTGTTTTTTGGGGTTGTGTCATCGTCATCAGAGGCTGTTCTTTTTTTTCTCCTAATCTCTAATCTAAAACTTGTTTTTGTTGTCGCTCATAGGCCTACGCCGCTCCTGTCGCACCACATGGCTTGCATTGGTCACGGTCATCGGCGCGAGTCTCGAAAATCAGAGCGGGGAGCGGCAGGGGGAGAATAACCTTACAGTCCTGACATTCCCGAAGCCCTCAGGGCGAAGGAATATAGGGGTGACGGAGGATACATTCCTCTGAGCACAGATGTGACCCGTCCATCTGGACTTTCGCTTTCCGCGAGGCCGCTGAGCTGATGGTGTAACAGAGGAAACTGGAGGTGTGATTCTGTCATTTTGCTCACACCACAAACACAGTTTTCACACCAAAGAGAGCGACAAGCATAAACCACAATCCACCAAGACCTAATTTTCCTCCATAAACAAGCTGTAGAGGAGCCTCCAGAGGGACCTGTCTAGACCACGATTACTCATTGTTCATAAATACACTTGACGTTCAGCACATCAGATCAGGGCTGATTAAAGGGCTGCTGTGAGGAGTTACGCAAGGTAAAGCAGAGCTGCAAACCTCACTATGACCTTAAAGCTGTTCTCCTGTCATGTCATGTGAAAGGTCCCGACAGGCTCGGCTGCAGATGCAGAGAAAAGAGGAAGCATGTGGTGGATCAGGCATCCAACGCTGCATCATCACTGTCATTTCAGTTCAGACATGGCTGCACTGTCATGGCTTCATACTGTACATTTAATCTGTCGCATAGTGCTTTTAATCAGAAGCTTTGGGTTAGGAAAGGAGAGGTTGTGACACTTGTACTTTAGTGAGTAAAAACTGAATGTGGCCAATCACAAAGCAGATGAGAGCAGTAGCATAGCTGCATGTTGGCTTAAGGCGGCGACTCGCCCTGCATTTAACCTGAGCCTTACAGATGCCCGGCGCTCCGCACATCACTTCCTTCCATCCTGTTGCTCATCAGGATTGTGGGCGTGAGGCCAGAGGTGTTTCAGGAGGTGTTGAGCTCATTCTGCTGCAGTGTGTCATCAGCAGTGCTCACCGCTGTGTGCTGTGCACTCTGTTTTTGTTTTCTTCAAAGAGTCGAGAAGTATTCAAACTTGTGCTGAAGACCAGCTGTTATGTACTTTATACAGCAGCCTGCAGTATTCAGTTTGTGCACGTGCGAAGAAAACAATGAGGTTATTTCATGTTGATTACAGATATCTGTATTATCACGTGTATTAATTTAGATCCACATGAAGGACAACAAAGATTTGTACTCTCCTAATCTGTGTCGTCCTGTTGACCCGCCTGCAGTGAGATACTGTGCACATAACAGTTACGTAACAGCAGTGAACTGCCGCTGCGTTTTGACCGACGATGTACTGTTTCTATAAATGACACAACAAGCACGGGTATGTACCTGACCTCAGGCAGATCTCTGTAATCTGGGACACTGCTCGCCCCTAATCTCCTGGTTCTGGCCCTGTGAAGTTTGGTGTCACTGCTGGTGACCCTCACTGGGACAAAGACAAAGCATGTGGAACAGCCCTCTGTCTTTTCATTAATATTCAGTGTCAATCACAAGCTCCTCCCTCACAGGCGCGAGTGACATCTGGTGTGCTGTAGGCCGACGTCGCTGACCCAGGCGGCCTTTTAATCGCATATGTTTTTATTCAAGTATCTGCCAACTTGCACCCGGAAACAGGCCTGTCGCGTACCTTTAGCCACTTCAAACACTTACGACTTAGTTAAATATTTTCCCATTATTTCCAAGAATTAGCAATATTCCACATAAGCAGACAACACAGACAGAGTTGCATGAGATTGATTCCACTCTCGTCTGTGCAGTTTATCTGAAAGTTGCTGGATATCTCAGCTGAGCAGGCGAACTGGAAACAGCTCCCTGGCTGTGTTCAAAGTAACACAATACGCCTGGAAACTCCTGTAAAGATCACTAATTGATATATCTCATAACTTCCTGGAGTGTCCGCTGGTTGCTTGCCAGCCTCACAGTGTGGCTACCAAACTTCAGGAAATAGTCCCGCACGTAATCCCCCATAAAACTACAATTTTCCATTTTTACACTTTGTTTTTTCTTCTTTACGAATTGAGCAAATTACATATGATGTGTTCAGTGTGGAGCTTAAGAGGTGCCAGTAGATGGATTTTGTTATCTTTGGACAGAGCCAGGCTACCTGTTTCCCCCTGTTTCCAGTTTTTGTGCTAAGCTAAACTCAATCTTAGTGTAAACACACGAGTGTGGTATCAATTTTATCATCTAACTCTCAGCAAGAAAGGGAAGAAGTGTCTTTGCTTCTCCCTTAATATTAAAGATTAGTTCTTATGTGTATGAACATGTGACTTAAATCCTGACTTACAGTAGGAAAAGCTTTAATTTCTAATAACCTGGATGCAGTCAGCAATGATGTTATGATCCATTAGCATTAAGCAGGCTGCTGTTTAATGCCTTCGCAGAATTACTTGATATCTCACAATCCTCTTGTTCCTGATTAGAGGCTCTGCAGCGCTGCAGCGAAGCTTTAGACCCGCAGACTCGTTCGTCACTGTTGGATTTCCGTTGGGGCCTGCCAGGGTGGGATGAACTTGAAGCTCGCAGTGATGTCACTCTGCCCCAACTACAAAGTTGATGTGATTCCCATCTCAGAAATCGCTGTCAGACCGAGGAGACCAAATTACGAAGCATGTTCCTCGCGTCTTCCTCGCCTCTGTGCGAGTGTTCCTGTTGATCCAGGTTCACCCTGCTGCGATATCATGCCCAGTGGAGCCAGACTAATCGCAGTCACTTCCCAGGATCATTCCCACACAGAGTAAGACCTTCATTTTCTAGACATGGGATTGTCTCTGCTGCTTAGTCCAAGCAGAGGAAGGAAGATATTGTGCTTCTTGCTGAATGTCTAAGCTCCATTGCGTTTTTTTCTTCGTCACTAAGGCTTGACCCAGCCCTTCAGAGTGACTGTGGAACCTGTGGCAATTAAAATCCCTTATCTTACTGTGCCTCTTCTTCAAAGGGAGATTATTCGGCACACACAGAACCACAGGAACTACACAAGTGGCTTGTGTACAAGATTTCGGTGGCTCTAAAAGCATTGTTGGCTTTCCCCTACGCTCGCATTCCTGCAGCTCTCTTGAGCAGCCCCCTGACCACACAAGAAGGCTAACGTAGAACAGTCGAGCAGCCGAGGACAGACGGAGGAGTTCGCCAGTTATCAAATATTTGCTGTTTGCACAGTCATTCTCGGGTCTGCGTGTTGGCAGAGCGCGAAGAGCCGAGACATCGGGAAGCAGATTAATGAACGTCTGACAATCTTTAGGCTCTCGGAAGCCGCGGAATTAGAGTTTAATTTACAGTCACTGATTAGTGAAGTGAAGAGCTCGTAGATATTGTCTGGGGGCTCGAAGACGGAACCAGCCACACAAACAAACCAATGAGTCCTTTCGCAAGATAAAAGCTCGTTTAATGGGAGGGGTTGGTGGTCACGCATAACTGAGTGGCGGCTGCTGAGTCTGGGGTCTTTCACATGTGGAGAAAGGACATCTTTTACCCTCCCAACCCCACCCCCGCACACACACACACACACACACACACACACTATATATACACGTATCCCCCTCTACTTCCTCTGAAAGAAGCCTAATCCGTGGGTTTGGGAGATCCTTTCTTAAATCAGCCTTTCCCCAGAGTCTGCAGCGACACACTGTTGCTGCCACTTGTTCAGACCGAGCCTGCAATTACAGATTGATGGAAAATTTGAAGTCACTCGGCCCCTTTTTGCCCACACAAAACCACAAAAAGAGTTTAAGATTTTATGGGAATACATGCAAATATATGACAGTTTGTATATTAAACTGTCATAGTCATAGTCAACATTCACAGTGGTTTGAAGTATCTCTTAGATATTACTTTGCTACAAAATAAATGGTGAGGTTGGCTCAATTAGAGCTGCAAGTAACGATTATTGTCTGGAGCATAAAACTATAGTTTTATAGTTTTTAATGCCTATCAGAGTCCACAGTAATGCAGTCATATCTAGCAGAGAAAAAACAGCAGATCCTCACTTTGGAGAACATGATACTTTACTTTATTTTGGCATTTTTGCTTGAAAAATGACTTTATGATCAATGGTTTATCAAAATATTTATTTCTCTGTCGATCAAATAATTTTAAAGGACAAATCATTTCAGCTTTAGTGTCAGTTTCATGCATTTGGAAGTAGGCATGCTTATAAAGAAAATATCCAAATTCAGGCTTTGTGCGGCTGCCAGTCATCCATCATCACAGTTTTTGGGTTTTACAGTGTTCAGTTATATTTCATGCATGGATTCAGATGTTCCTGTCGCAGTTAAATCAATATATTGTACCAGATTCGAATAGAAGGGCGTGGAACATGTTGCAGAGAACAAGGACAAAACTGTAATGCAGTCCACCCAGATGAGTTTAAACACTAGATTTCACAGTGGATAAACACCCAATGGGATCCAAGCAGACGTTAGCAATCACATCGAGCTGGAAGGTCAGTCAAAATTACAGCTGTCCGTTAAAGACACTCATTTTGAAATTAAGGTGGGTGTAATTGTACCCAGATTGCCTTAGCTGCTACTTTAGAGAACCTGCCTTTAGTTTAGTCTATATGGTTGCTTTCTCAGACAACTTGCAGGAGATTTCATGAGGGAGAGGAGAGAAGGAAACTCTGGTCAGGATCTACCTGACATCCGGATCGGAGCGAGCGAATCCTCACAGCTGTGTTGCCAGGCAAGCTGCGCTGAAGCTGCCTGCTTGTATTAATGCTGGCCCAGTATTTGTGCTGAGAGAGGCAGATGATTCTGTGCAGACTGAGACACGAACACTGGCCTTCGTCTCTGCAGAATATTTTGCTTCAGAAGGAGAGAAAAAGTCTTTACTCTGCAGAGAAATATGAGAACAATGTGCTGATTCACAGTGTTTGTAGTTGAGATATTATCTGTTTGTGGCGCTGGCAGTGTGTGTGTGTGTGTGTGTGTGTGTGTGTGTGTGTGTGTGTGTGTGTGTGTGTGTGTGAGTCCTTCAGTGTGTGTGCACACAGACGGTAGTGAGAGTGCTCATGTGGTGTGCGACTGTAGAGGCTGTTTACTTAACAAATTACATCCCTAAATGGGGAAGGGCAATGAAAGGAGAAGACAATGAAATCATCTTGCTCGGTTGGCTTCAGTATTGAGGTCGGCTCCGCTCCCCCACACACCCCACCGCCGAGGGCCGAGCAGCACACACACACTCACAGAAACAATGGAGAGCAACGCCATTGGCCAGCAGACCACGCACTTCTGGCCAATAGCATCACGCTCAGACGTTACTGTATGTGTCCCCTAGAGTGCATGATTACCTATTGAGAGTGTGTTTAATGTGAGCTTGTGTAAAACAGGAGTCATGCGCTCGTCATGCGTGTTGCTGCATCTTGGTAATCAGCGTGTTGAAATAACCAATCAAACGGTCTTTTTCTCTGTCAGCAAAGGGAGCTTTTAAGTGCAGGAAACGTAATCTTAGCACTTCAATCTGTTGCAGGCGATCAATGAGATGAAAACGAGCCGTCAGCTTGTTGTTGATAACCTGCTGACGCTTTGCAGCCGCGTGTCGCTTGGATGTTTAAACTCCGCCGCACGTCCGGGCTGATGTCATGTGAGTTTTACTCCAGCTCTGGGTTACATAACGCGAGCGTGTCGAGCAGGGCAGGGCCCGCGATGACTTCATAGTCTCTTGGCAGAGCGTGTCCACTTCTGAGGTATTTTCTGGGAAGTTGAAAGAGTGTTTGAAACATGAGAGCTGCTCAGAATGGCCAGCGCGAGCTTGTTCAGAAAATATCCCCTAATTGATGAACATAACCCTAATCCGTTTCTTCAGTAACCTCATAGTGTTGAAGAACGCTCGTAATCCTTTACGACCCAGAAACAGAGCGAGGCGCAGCGCGTGAAGGCCGAGTTTGCTTTAGCCTGGAGGTAATTCGAATGTGCCTGCATGGTGAGTTTGAGGTCGCAAAAGTTCACTTTAACATGATCCGGTGTCGGCCGAGGCAATGTTCTGGCCCTCTCTGAGGCAGCCAGATATGATTTTTATCAGGTAAAATGTGTTATATCATCTGGGATCAGCGTGTAGCCTGGTTCACTAACAGCTGAAAGGTCTCGTTGCATTGGGTGTTTTTTCTGTGTACCATATTCTGAATATATTATAAAGCGTTAGGTGATCGTCTGCCCTCCATGTGAACTCTAGCACTGCACTGCAGTCTGACTTTGGATTGGAGCCTCCATCCTGCATGTTTTGATAAAGCCTCTTGCTGCCTGCATAGTTTTTGTTGACGTATTTTGCACTCCTCTGCGTTAACACTAAACAATATGTTACCACACAGATGGACTGTAACGCTGCATTTTAGCATGAAAAGAAACAGGAAGAAACCCGGAGGCGGAAAGTCGATCCACGGCGACAGTCGAGGTCTGACAGCACTGGAGGTTTGAAGACGCCGTCTGTCTTTCCACATTCTTTAGTGTGTGAACACACAGCTTCACCCAGACACATGAACACACACGGGATAAAAACCCTACAGGTGTTATTCCCCCAAACTGAAGCAGACAGGAAATAACAGGATCTCAGTTCCCACCATCTTACTGCTCAAAGCGTATGCATACCATGTGAAAACACTGCATTGTGTCATAACTGTGCATATACAGCTGCACACTTGGAGCATATTAAGTTTCCGTCCCTCCCATCATGGAGTCAGTCCTTAAGAGCCGGTTTTCATGGACCCTGGTCACTGCTTCATGCAGCTCTTTCACCCTTTCTCTCACTCAGCAAACAAAGGAGTACTAGACCACGAAGCAGCTTGTACTTCAGTGAGGGAAATACTAAAGGAAGGAAGCACTTTGGATGTTTTTAGACCTTTAACAACTATTTTCCTACGTGTGGTTGTCGCCAGGCTTTAATTTGTGAGTCGTCAGCGTTGGATGGGAGCATTTCATGTGAAAAGCTGCTGGGTCAGATGAAGAAAAAGTCACTCTGTGCAGATTTTAGTTATAGTTGTTATTGATTGGATTGTAAGACTGCACAGATAAAATGATGGGGGGGGATGTTGACATGTGGATTTGTTTTGAGAGTGCATGATGCAACAGGATGCAGTGATTGTGTGATCGTGTGGTTCCTGGCAGCAGCACAGTCCCAGTGTTGTCTCTGCTCCAGGAACAACTGGAATGGTCTGCGATCACAGAGATCGATGTGCAGGGGTCAGATCTTTGTTTCCTCGGCCGGACGCGGACCAGCGTGGCTACAACAGAAACCATCTGGGGAAAGGCTTGCATCAACATGGTTCAACCTGAACCAGAACCCACTCGGAGGGTAAACTCTGCTCATCCCTGCCTCAGAGGGAGAGCGTTTGCAGCTTTGTGGTCTGCGTTGTTTATAGAACTGCCCGTCTCAGAGGGCTTTCAGGGCCGAACATCTTGAATGATGTTGAAAGTGAGAATAGCTCAGTGTTGTGACATGGCTTCGAGCAGCCTTGCGGCCTCCCTCCAGTCAGGGTTTGCCCTTTGGCTGGGCTTGCACTGCACAAATCTGCGGTTAGCCTGCTGCTGAGCGGTGCAGGCTCTGCCCGCTCGGCGTTAAATCTCAAGCCAAGGAATTCATTATAACTCAGCGTGTGTTTTACGAGAATTCAGCTGTTTGTCAACAAAATGCTGTGCGGTTAGGAGATGTAAATTTCCAGTGGCCTGAGTGGCGGTTTACGCGTTTGAGTTAATGTGTGAACGGTACACAGAGCCACCACACACTGAGCCATGAAGAGCCGGAGAGGTCACTCCAGTGCGGGGACTCTCTTTGAGCACAGAGATAAAGCACAGCAGAGCTTAAGAAGTAATGAAGAAATTCCACTCTCCCTGCTGATCCCTGCCTTTTGTAGATGCCCTCCTCCCCCTTTTACCGGCCCCCTGTGCCTAGTTTATCCTAATGCCCGTGTTATGGGAAGGGACAGGCAGCACCGATGGGAGCGTCCTCCAGCTCATGCGAAGGCGTGCTCTGAGAGGACTGTTTCCTATATAAGGTAAAAAGCCTCAGATCACAGAGAGACAGGAAGCCGCTGATCAGCAGATGAAACACGACTCTGATGTGCACATCCACAGATCCTCTCCTGCCCGTCGCCTTTTCTGTGCCTGAAGGATCACGACCTCTGCGGAGGAACCACCGTGAAACCCGTCCTGACGAAGAGCAGCTTCCATTGCTCTGACCGCCGGCATACACGGCGCTCAAACATGCCCACATTTCATTCACACACAAAGAAACACACAGCCCTCTTCTTTATTGGTCCCTTTAAAATCTGGCTGACCAATGAAACGTGGCCAAATGAGTCGGATAACAACAGTCATCGCCATGGTGATCACTTGTTCAAGCAAGTGTCTTTTACTTTCTTTTTATCTCCAGATTAGTCGCACTGTACCGAGCAGAATATATTAAAAACATGCTCATTTCCTCCCTTCGCTCTCTGGTGAGACAGAGTTTTCTAGTATAGGAGTTTTATAGTGGAGACTTCAGTCAGATACTTTTCTGGTTGGTGGAGACCAAAAACAGAGCTAAAAGGAGAGTCGGTGTTAAGTAAATGAATGCTAATAATGCTGATTGTCATGCGTAAATATCCGCTTTATGTAATGATTTGTCAGTTTTTTGTTTACTGCTACTTAAAAAAACAGTGCTTCTTAAAATCAGCTAATCTGAATTTGTCCCTGAAAATGCAATTTTTTGCCGAGTTTGACTGTGGGATCATTTGTTTTTACAGCAGGACGACTGCACATTAGCCTTAAGCTAGCGAAAAACGGCGCGCACTGAGCGTGTGTGTATGTGTGTGTGTGTGTGTGTGTGTGTGTGTGTGTGTGTGTGTGTGTTGTCAGTTCAGCCTCTGACTGCACTCAGCACTCACCAGGCTCGTCTTCTTTCAGTTGTTTCCTTCCGGTCTCATTTCTTTTTCTTCTCTCTTCACATCCATGAAGCAAAGTGCGTTTCCCCTCCAGTAAGCAGCCAATGAAGAGAGGCTGATTACACTTCAGGTCGGCACCTCCGCGCCTGCACACGGGCTGAAGTGAAGATGATGTTAATCAAACATTGATTCAGAAAGGCGGCATTACGAATGAAGCTTGGCCTGTGGTGTGATCAGTACACGCTGAAGGAAACGTCCATCAGACATACATCTAATCCATAAACAAAAGTCAGAGGAACATCTAACTCCAACGAAACACGACCCCTATGGGAATAACCTCCTCTGGAAACCCAATATGCACTCTTTATAAAGTACAATGCAGCTGCTCAGATAAGGTTCAGTGCTTTGGGACGACTTGAATCTCAGGCTTCCGAGTGACTTCTGATATTTAGGCAGGAGGGGTGGCCAGGACGCCAGGGGCCACGCTGTAACGATACCCAGTTGTTTGTTGGGGGGGATTGGGTTTCACTGTATGACAGACCGGACTGACAGCATCACTCCCAGACTCTGGAGGCATTAATGGATCCAAAGTCGCTGCCTCAGCAGCTTTGTGGAAACGCCCGAGTGTTGGGTGTTCAGTAACGAGAGCTTCCCCTCTGATGTGATTTGTAGATCTGATGGCAGTCAGCTGAGCAGCATTCGTGGCTCTACACCCTCCTCTGATACATGAGAGGTATTTGCCACAGCACGACGCTGGCAGGTGGCCCTTCACACGTTGCTCCGGGGCGGACGTTTATCAATGTGAACCGAGCGGTGTTATTCATAAACAGACCGTGGATCACTTCTTTCTGAGCACACGTTGCCTAATATTTGGCTTGTGTTCCTTTGGAAGATGAATTGAATGACTCATCGTCATAAATGTAGTTTTCACTGGCATTAATTGCTGTTTATAGTCCAAACATCAGTGAGCGTGATTGATTTGATTAAGTTCTTTGAACAGGTGAATCTTTTTTTTTTTTTACTTATTAATTAGTTGATCAAACACGGCACCTGTGCCCATTTCCTAGAAGTGTTTATATGACACGAATCAACCGACGATTGATTGATTAGTCAATCAAAAGAAAATTAATCCCCATCTTTTGCTGCTTCCAGCTTCTTAAATGTGAGGATTGGCTGTTTTTCTTTGTCATTTATGATAATAAACGAAGAAGTTTTGATTGCTGATTGGACAAAAGAAAGAATTTAAAGACATTTTTCAACATTTCATTGACCAAACAATTAATCAGCCCCGATCTGGTCTGGATTAAACGTTCCATTCATGAATTGATCATTGGCTGCTATGCTGGTGTACCCATATAGTACATGAACATATTCACTAACAGTGATTTAGATTTGGTACGACAGGCTCAAAGTGTGTATTTTCTCCTGCACGGTGTCTGTTTCTGCTTCATATTTGTGTGTTATCAGCCGTGCTGGTATGCTGCGGCGCAGAAGGTCAGGTTGAGGCTCACCTCCACACACACTCAAACACACCCCTCCCTCGCTGCCGGACACGCCCTCCCAAACCGCTATATGCTGCAAGAGCTGTTTGTGCAGCTGGAGCGGGGATCCTCCTCTTCTTTCAGCGGAGGAGCATCGAAGTTAAATTCCACAGTTTCACAAACCCTCTCCGGGGTCCGGGGCACCGATAGCAGCAGCGTGCAGCAAACAGATGTTGTATTTTTCAGCCCTGATTTGCCTTTGTTGGGTTTGGGGCCTCGGGAGCGATGCAGAGCAGATTTAAGGGCTTGTGTGTTTTTATTACTTGGCTGCAGCTCCCACAGGTGCTTTAAGGGAAAGAGCCCAACTTGCTTGTTATGATTATGGCCCTGCTCTTCCTGAAAACGAGCCTGTTTTCTTTTTGCTTTTTTTTTGTTTTGGTTGCGTTGTCGATGTGTGTTTCCACTGCGAGCCCTGAGAGAGTCCAGAATCAGTGATAACAGCTCGGCCTCGCTCAGGGTCATTTATTATCTTTACTACACACTCTGCTTCACAGCTTGGCTTTAGTTTGAGTTCCTGCGTTGCTGCTGGAAAATGTAATTGTATAGCTCGGCCTCCGCGCTGACTCTGCAGAGCCGCGAGTGGATACGAGCTGTGCTGAAGGCGAAGCTGAAATTTGCTCTCAGTCTGATCTTGGTATTTGTGAAGGCGGGTTTAGCCTCAGTCTGACTTGTCCTGTGGTCTGTTTCTCACTGCAGTCTGGTGAGAAAAGCCATCTGGTGGAATTGGGACACCATTAGAAACAGCTTGACTGGATGAAGATAACTTTTCCCTTCACCGCTCCTGCTGTGCGTCGGTGGTCTCGCGTTAGCAGTCACCCAAACCGGCTGGAGAGCACACACCCAAAGCTGTGAGCAGGGAAGGAAAGCAGTCCTCGATCCACAGCTTGCATTTAGAAAAGACGCATTCATAAATAAAGACATGACCGTTTACTACCAACATGGCGGAGGATCTTTGTAAAGTGGTTCCTGGCGTGGTTTATTACTGCAGAGTAATGTGTCGTCAGCCTCAGGGCCGGATGATTGATGAGTGCGTGCATGTGCAGCGTACTTCATTTCCTCCGGTGGCGTTGTCAGGTGAACAGCTTGTAGGTCCTATTAAATGCTTTTGAATTATGTTTTCCTGCTTCTGAATGTTTGCTTTGGTTAGCAGTGTGTTTTCTTCTGTCACTCAGGCTGATTCTGACACTGTCAGTATTTCCAACGAACAAACAGACAACGGTGAAACACTGATGCATATCTCCCCATTTGTCCTGCGTTAAACGACTGTTGTGTTTGAGGTTCTGGCTGGAGAGGAACGTGCTTTTGACCCAAACAGCAATGAGACTTTATAGGTTTGACAGAGATGTCCTCCTTTGTCAGGAAAAGAGAGAGCGAAGACCGGCCTACATTCCCGTGGGCTCTGACTTGCGTACAACTGCCACCACATGCCCAACCGAGTGTGTCGGGGAGGCCATGTCATTGGCTGCACCCACTAATTTTACATCATGACATAACAACAGGACCCATCATTACCAAAATGCTACTACTGCAGTTCAGTGGTGGGAACAGCTGAGCATAAAGTCAGAACATAAGAGGCCAAAGAGACACAGAAATGGCATAAAGGAATGACAGCTGGGAGGTTTTGCAGCCCTGATTCCAGAAAAGTCAGGACGCCGTGTGAAACGTAAATAAAAACAGAATTCAGTCATTTGTAAACAAACTTTGTTGACTGACAACAGTTTACGAAGTGTCCCTGAGCTCATTTATTAATCTCCTTCATCCAATCTTGTGTTCACAAAGTGGTGAACCTCGCTCCATCCTCGCTTGTGAACGACTGAGCCTTTCCAGGAAGCCTAATCATGACACTCTCACCTGTTACCAATCAACCTGTTACCTGTGGAATGATCCAAACAGCCCAACACCTGTTTGGAGCGTTCCACATGTTTCCCCCACATCTTTGTGCTGTTTTTAGCTGAGTTTAGGTCAGAAAGGATTAGCAGCTTATCACTTCCTGTTTTATTTATGTTTTACACAGCGACCCAACTTGGGGTGGAAAGAAAAGACAAAAAGTCCTGATAAAATACCAAATCTAGAGGGCATATCTGCTCTTTAGCTGCAGTTTCATAGGCACAGATCTGCTCTTTCGGCTTGATGGCGTCTGTCCCTCGCAGCATAATGACCAGCGACCATCATGCTTTCAGTCCTCAGGCCGGTCATTCATGAAGCACTTACATGAGAGAGCCCTCCAGGGGCAGCAGGCTCTTCAGGAGTCAGACCGACTTTCTTTCGCTAGCATTCACCCGGGACCGCTGCTTTATTTTTCCCAGCGAACTCCCTCAGGATAGAGCGGCATTCAGCGAGGCTGCCGACACGTGAGCTGTGCCCGTCAGAGGCCCGAGTCTGGCATCTGTAAGTCGTGTCAAAGAGAAACGCTCCAGGGAACAGGCGTGCAGAGAGATAAGAGCGAGGTGAAGATGTTCGGTTCCTGGTCGGGACGGTCCCACAACGTATGGTGGAAGATAAGATGTTCTCTGAGGAGCAGCAAAGCAAAATAGTTCCTATCGTAATGAAAAGCAACCTGCTGCTCTCCAGCTCTCTGCAGAGTCTCATCTGAGCTGAGAAAGCGCAGCATTGAATCATAACAAGATGTTTTCTCATGTCCTGCTGCAGCAGCCAGTAACGTGTTTGCTTTCTTTCTTTTCCATGTCTCCCCTGACGTCCTGCTGATTTCTGCTCACCATCAACAGGTAAGTACCAATTGAATTTATATTTGCAGCACATCTGGAGCCGATCATACGTCTGTAAATTTAAACAAAAGAACTTTTTTTTGGTACATTTGGTAGTTAGCGTGTTCGAGACACATCTGCAGAGGACTCTCGGGTCACTGCGGGGCCGTGCTCGCCTTTTCTTTCCACAGCTGAGGTATGATGAGCTGTGAACGAGCACACCCTCTCTTGAGCACATGTCTCCATGCATATGTGCCCATTTCCATGGAGACGCCCAGTTTAAAATAATACACACAATGGCGTCTCTTTCGCTGGCATGAGTCGCCGCGAGGAGTCAGCGTGGCGCCAGCAGCCCAGCTGTGATTCGCTCGGCTTATGCTCTCCAGCTTAGTGACGCTCTCTCCACCGCTGGGCTAACGAGTAAACACACACCTCTGTGTTTCAGGCTCGTTCGGTGGACGGAGTAGTTCACACGCACACACGCTGGCAGCCACACAGCAGGCCACCACTTTAGCAGGAGCATCTCCAACAGTGTGTGTTTGTGCAGTTGTATTCCAGCATTGTGCTGACGCAGAGAGGACAACAATAGAAAGGTATGTGTGGTACAATCCCAGCGTGTCCTGGGAGGAAGGAGGGGTGGACACGCTGATTTTGTCCCCACAGTGGATATTTATGCTCCTCACAGACCTTTGTGTAAAACCTACCAACGCCAGCTCAGTGCGACTCTCTTTTCTCCCCAAATGATGCCAACTCGAACACCTCGTGGACAGTGTGTGTGTCTGGGGGCTGTTTGGGTGTGGTGTTGGAAGCCACCAGGAACTGGTATGGCCTGATCCTCTCCATTGTTTCCACTGAAAGGGCTGCTGGGTTAGCTCCCTGCATATCCATCCTTCCTGCCAGCTATTGGTTTGTGTTGAACCAGCCAGGCCTTCAGTTTATTCTCTCTTTGAGCTGAATCCCATCAGGCGGAGATGTGTGAGGGATGGCCAAGGCTCGGCTCGGCCCGGCTCGGCCCGGCTCGGCTCGGCTCAGCCCGATGCCACTCCCTCCTAATGACTTTCCCACAGACGCACACAGGTCGCCGGCCTATAAATCCGACCTCAGTCTGCCCATATTTGTCAGTTAAAGAGAGGTTTCCATCGCAATCGCCCGGCACAAATTCTGCCTTTGCTGCCTCTTTCCAAACCACACCTTCCCCCGTGTCTGCGCTCTGTTTCCTTTTTCCCCTCGTTGTGTTTCTCTCCCTTCACAGTCTGTCTGTTCTGCTTATTGTGCTCCATGTGAGCAGTGAGTGATGCCAGTAAACTGGTGAAACCAGAGTCTGAGGCTCATACAGCCCAGTGTTTACACAGGAAACTGTGTGGAGAAAACCTTGTGTGATTAAGCTGCTCAGACACTTATATAACAGTCTGCATATTCAGGCGTACCTTGAGCCAGGTTACGAAGCCATTGTCCCATCCCCGCTGCGGCATCGTGCCGCTGCACACACACACCCACGTTTACATGCATGTACACATGTGTGTTCACCGGAGCATCAGTCAGCTCACTGTTTCCATAACCTCCGTGGCTCTGTTTGTGACCCGAGACCGGAGCGCCACACAGCCTTTACCCCCCTGACCCCTCGCCCGCCGCTCGCTGAATAACAAGTTGATGAATGAGCGGCTGCACAAAACGCTGGAGGTGTGTCTGTTGTTGAGAGCCGCTTTTTGTGTTCAAGCTTGGCGATGGGGTGCACCTCGAAGTCACGTCAGGTCAGTCAGTCAGCGCTGTCTGAAAACGTGCTTGTGCAAACAGGCCTTTTACTGATGCCTCTGTCCCCGTCCCACCCCCACATGGCCACAGCAGAGACAGCTTTCCTCTCTGCGATACGTTATTCCCGCTGCATGTTCGCGTTAGCAGCTTCTATTGTCGCCGTGGGAAAATTTGTTCAGGGCTTCGAGAGAGTCACACATTTAGAGTCAAATTACAGTATCACACCCAGATCCACACACACCGAGAGTATTGCACAACACCCAACACGGAAATATTCCACAGATGTCCAACAGCAAGATGTGCCAGTCAAGGGCTCGGCCAGAGAATGATGAGGTCACGGATGCACTGGTTGAATAAATATTATTGTATTTCCTGTAGTGTTTTACAGCCAAGGCGTTGTGCTGCTCCTCACCTGAGATACAGTTGAGATAACATTTTTAATGCTACAAAAACACAACAGTGGTATACAGACAGACAGACAGACAGACAGACAGACAGACAGACAGACAGACAGACAGACAGACAGACAGACAGGCAGGCAGGCAGGCAGGCAGGCAGACAGACAGACAGATAGGCAGGCAGGCAGGCAGGCAGGCAGGCAGGCAGACAGACAGACAGATAGGCAGGCAGACAGGCAGGCAGGCAGGCAGACAGACAGAGGAAAACTAAGTGATGCACAGAACTTGAACATATTATCAGGCTTATTAAGATGAACAGTCGTGCAGCATCACACCTGTTTCATGAACGCAGCAGCTGTTTAACCCGTCATTCACTAACTGCAGTGATCTGAGATGAGACGTGTTCAGTCTGATTGATCTCAGCAGGTGATTGATAAGCCTTATTGATGGGACAAGACGTGGTGACAGGCAGCTCTGGTTAATTACTGCGAAACAAACAAACATACGATGTGATCGATCGACGGCCGTTTTTCGTAGCTTTGACTTATCGTAGTTGGTGTGAATAACAGAATTAATGATGGCTGAATTCCATTTAGCAGCTTCAGGTTCGGGGCCTGTTGATTGATCGCGTCCCACGTCCGTTTCGCAGTAATTTCTCCTCGTCCCCGCGTCGTATGTCCCGGCGTTGTGCACATGGCTTTGTTTTGACATTATATAAGGTCTACAGTTCAGAGCCAGCGTGATGCGCTCTTTATTATACGAGTGACATTCAGGAACAAAAAGCCCAGTGAGGCGTGCTGGTTTGGCAGAGCTGCACGCTGATGAAAGATTAATCCCCTGCGCTGTTCTTTTCTTGTTTTTCTTGGCTTTGAGCTCACGGAAAGGTGAATTCACCCCTGCGTCGCTCTTCCTGTCTGGACGCAGAGAAAACACTTTTGTTTCACCTTTTTAAAAGCAGCCATTTTCCCGTAAGCGCTCTGGCGCATGTTGACAGATACGACCGTGCGGAGGCTGCTCACCTTACTTCTCCCCCGTCTCGACTTCAAGGTTTTTCATCATGCTCCACCTCGCGGTTAACACCACCCTTACTTCCAGTAAAGCCAGGAGCTCTTTCTCTTTTTTTTTTACACTCCTACAAGAAGTTCCCGCCTTTCTGGGGGTGCCTGCGAGACGGGAGTGCAGGCTGAGCAAAAGCAGGAGGTCAAAGGACGCACATTTTCATTTGTGAGACTAATAGGCCAGGTGTACCTGGAGGGCGCGGAAACCTGGAGACAGCGGACACACCTCCTTCCTCCTCTGCGGAGGCTGGGCGTGAGTGTGCGAGGACTTCAAAGGTCTAGCGAAAGCAGGGATCCGGGCCAAGCTCAGCAGGAGAGCCATTACAGCCCAATAGGAGTCAGCTGTGACCTCAAAGACCGTTAAATGATGTGATATGAGGGTGTGCTGCAGCCCCCCAAAGGCCTCCGTAGTGAATCAGGAGGACAGAGCTGTAAAATTACCTCCGTGCTGATTTAAGGGCCGAAGGAATTTTAAGTGTACTTAGGAGGATAGGCTGTTTTTTTACTGGTTTTTCTTCTGTTTTTCCAATATGTGCTCCCCTAAAGAAAGTCAGAAGTAATGTCAAAGATACGTTTTTTTGCAGGCCAGTAATTGTAATAAAGCACTGTTTTAGTTTTTACTCATCATCAGCAGTTTTTATTGCCAATATCAGTGTAAAAACAAATGGATTTGTTGCTTTTATCATTCAATCAATCGCGTTTGGAGACAGAGGAGAAGTGGAGCGGCCGATGAGCTCGTGATTTACTTCAGTGTTTACTGACGTGAGCTGACCTCCCGCTCTGTGTGCAGACCTAATAATGAGGTGTCTGGAGGTCAGGAGGTAAAAGGTTGCTGAAAGCGGGGCCCTGACCTCTGCCGACCCCGCTGCGTGTGCACCTAAAGGACAGAAAAATGAAATGAGCTGGGCGCTGCTCTCATTCACAGTTTCTGTCATGTCGCTTTTCATTGCTCAGCGAGCACGAGTCAAAGAGCGGACGCTGGTAAACAAGAGGTCAGCCCGTGTCGAGTGGACGGAGTTTACTCAGAGGTGAAGAGGGTCTGGAGGACGTTTTTCCTCTCCAAGCTTTTAATCTGCTTCCAGGAAATTCCAGATGATTTCATCATTGTTTTCACTCTGGTGTGAATCGAGATTTAATTGCAATTAACTGGGAATTACTCTCCAAACTCCCACTATTCCCACTGGAGCTGTTCAGCGTGACTTTGTCATTACATAACTGAAAGAAAGAACTTCATTCTCTCTGATGCTTTGAGGCCGATCCACATCCAGACTGTGCCTCACGTGCTGTGATTAGTCGGTTGAATTTGATCAATTACTCATTATCCATATAATTAATTTTTCAAGTAGAAATGCCAAACGTTCGCTAGTTCACTACCAGAAAATGATCAGCAGATTGATCAGTAATGAATAATCATCAGTTACAGCTTTCGCGCTCTGTATTCAAAATTAGCTTTCAGAGCCGTCGTTAGCTTTGCTCCTCTCAGAGCTCTTTGTTAGCTCTGTGCTTCTTATGAAACGTGTACGAACATTATTAATCTTTGTTGTTGTTCTTGTGCTGTTTTTTTATTTTATGTTAAAGCAGCAATAATTGATTTTTTTGGCAGTGAGAGAGGCAAACTGTAAGCATAGCATTGACATTATATACTGTTATTAAGTTGTTATAGCTAATGTGCTAGCTAACGTATCCCTGTGTACACATCTGGTAAGACAGAGCAACATTAGCTTTCATTTGGAGTCGTGTGTCCGGACGCTTTGCTAAATATAAGTCTGATATTCGCTCTCTCATCTGCTCTGTTGTTTTCCACAAACTCCCCTAAAGCAAATATCTGCCTCTCTCGATGCTAAATGCTCCATTGTTGTTCTCCAGCTAGCTGCTAGCTTTGTCTGTCTGCTGCTCTGTGCTGGTTAATCACCAAAACCAGCTCTCAGTCGATGAAAGTGAACTAAAACAGTCACGTTTTAGGCTGTAAAACTAAAACAATGAGCTGAAAGGCAATAAAATGTTCTGTGGAGGTCAGCTAAATGGTGAAATATATTAAAAACAATGATTCATGCAGCTGTAGATATGCTGCGGCTCAGGCACCAGCAGATTAATGTTCCTAATCTGCTTTCACTTTTTGCCCCTCCACATCGCCCTTTGTCCCCGTTCCTCCTTATTATATGTCCAAACTCTCGTCCTTTGCTCAGAAACATGACCAACTGTAAAGTTACTGTCACATAAATGTCTTATGACGCCCTAACAGAGTAGCCTGCTCATTACTCTGCTTTAAAACACACCACACACTCGCATGAACCTTCCACATGCTGTTAAATCTTTACAAAGGAAGTGTTTCTGGGCATGCCAGACATTTTCCCCGTCGCTCAACATCCTTCTTCTTCTCCAAACCTCCAGAATTTGCGCTCTCTCTGGTCGGGGTGAGAGATCTTCTTGCTGGCGTCGTGCCCGCCCTGCAGTATGTACCACTCTGGAGGTTTCAAAATGGAAAGTATTTCAAAGTCACCGCAGCCTGCTGTTGGACTTTGTAGTGGTAATATGAAGCAGCTGAGAAAACAGGCCTGGGCCGTACACGCGGCTCCTCTTCTGCAGCTTCGGTTGATCTTCGGGAGGATTTCGGTATCAGGAAATGTCCCATGTGCATGCTTTCAGATATTATCCAAAATAATTCTCAGTCAGAGTTGTTTAAGCGCCGTGTGTGTGTTTGGGAAACGGATAAACATTAGAAATGTTATAGCTCTGTCCGGGAGAGGGAAGCTTTGAGGTCGTTAGTGATGTGGTTTGAGTTTTTTTCCTGGTGCTGAAATATATTTTTGTCTATCCGAGACGTTTGCGTGGTGGTCCGCGTGTCGGTTCGACTGTTAGATTTCCAATGCTGAACATCTACAGTGCAACAAGCCGCCCGTCAGCGGAGCATCGTGCTTAGTGAGAGGTGATGCATTTTATATCTTTTATAATGGAAACTGTGCTATCTGATGGGATTCCCCTTCTCCTTCCTCCCCTCCACCCTTAATGTACCTCCCGGCGCTCGAGCACGCAGACAGTTTGGCGGTCCAGAGGCTGATCCAAAGCCTGAGCGCAAAGCAGCGTCTCCCGAAGCTCCAGAGTGATTTAACTTCACCACCAGACGAGTTTTCGTGTGTGGGCTTGCGGCAGTGCCAGCGCGTGCTGACGTTACGACCTCGAGTCAGGAAATACAGGCAGGCTGCAATTAAACAAGAGCGATTTCTCACACCTGCACGGCTCCTCCTGCCGGGGTGATGTCAGCGTCTCACATAAGTTTCCTTATGTCGAGTTAAAGAATAAATGAAACAGCCTGAAAATGTCACGCACTTTACAAGACTATAAAGAATCGTCTGTCATAATGTGGGGGGGGGGGCTGTTCTTCATTTCTTAACCATTTCAATGGCTGCTGTTGAGGGACAGTAAAGCGCTTCAGGAAGACAACCAGTGGTTTGATTGCAGCTTAGCAGCCGTTTGCTGTGGTACCTGCAGGCAGCCGAGAGCAGCACCAGGCTGCAGCAGTGGCTCGTTTAGCCCCCCCACCCCCCCGTAGGCCTCCTGGTTCCCAGCATCACATTCCAAGCAGAGGTCACGGGGCCCACCTGCTATCCCACATCAAAGCTGCAGGTGAGGCGAGGGAAGGAAGGCGTTCTCGGCCGCATCCTCACTAATACACTTTAAATGCATAACTTTTGCTGGTTTTACGCCCAGCGTCCTCACAACGAAGGCATTTTAGACCCCTGAAACCAACCACCTGACCCCCTGGTACATATCTATGAGCCTTGACTAGCTCACAGGTAATGAATTACAGGTGTTGCTGACCTTCTTGTCTTTGATAGCAGCTGCTGTGCAGTGAAATCCTGCATTTTATTCATTTTATGATGCTCCTACTGCCTTCATGTGCGGGGGGCAAACACCAAACATCGGCATGCCCACCGTGCTAAACAGCTCATCTGGACAGAGATCGTTTTCTTTTTAAACTCCATTTTAATGAAAATCTATTAGTTTCTTGCACTAACATCCTATCTATAATTGGACTTTGCATGCTTTTAGAGGGCGTTTGTACTTGCTTTAATGTCCAGGCTGCTCTCACGCTGACAAAGTGAACACATTCAGCACATTACTGTGGCGGTCATCACTGAGGAAACTAATATTTGGTCCAGTGGTCGAGTAAAAATGTGAATAATAGTTGGATTTTAATCATCTTTTGCAAACTGAAGTCAGTGATTGACAGTTTAGTACGATGACTGCGTGCTTGTGGTTTGTGCTGATTGTTCAGTGGACTGAAATTAATCAGCAGCAATTTGAATAATGGTTTAATTCTTTAAAAAAACAGCTCACTCACTCATCATTAGTCTATCTATAGTTATAACTCCAACAGCTCCGGTCCTGGGCAGAGTTGCTCCTCTCAGCTTTCCTCTCAGCGGGGCTGCAGGCTTTAGCCTCGTCCCTTCCCGGACGTAAACAATCTCGTGCTCCACCTGCTGCGGCGACTCATCAGCAGCGCCATCGCCATCAGCTGGATGGATGTGCGCTCAGAGCGGATTAGCGGGCCGGGTATTATTCTGTGCACGCTGGCTTTGTGACTCCGCTCTTTGTGTTTTACTAATCAGACCTCAGAGGGGACTTTCTCCAGCAGCTGACCGCCGACACTCAGCGGAGCAGCAGCATTGTTTTTCTTTTGGTGGGGGTCCAGGTTTATCAGTGACAGCAGGCAGATTTCAGTTTTGAGCTCTGTTCAGGAAAGATCATTGTTGCCTGTTTCAGGTGAGAAATGTTTTCATTTGTTCTGTTGCACTGTGGTTCATACTGACATCCACCAAGACGCTGATGTGATGTTTTCAGATTCAGTCCGTCGAGTGTTTTGTTTACTGTGATCTTCTTTGACATGCAGTGCAGTACTGGATGGAGTATATTAGAGGTTTATCCAAAAGCTGAATGAGTAACACACTTGAACACACTAACATTTGAGCTATGAATTCAAGCGTGCACCGTCCGGCGCATCCTTTGGCATTCCTCTGCACCCTCCATTGTGATCCTGCATTGTGGGCTGAGCGGTCAGTGTTGTTTCAGCGGTTTGGATTAACACTCCTGCTCTCCTGTAGGACACCATAAACAGATTAGCGGTAGCCCAAGTCAGGGCCTGGCTGGACCATCTGCACCCAGCTGGGGTGGGGAAGGGGACATGGGGGAGGAGCGTGAGCAGATGTTCCAGCGGAGCTGCAGGTCAGTGCGGCGGCCGGGCCGAGGAGGGACGTTACTGCGAAGACGTGAGGGCGGCCGGTTTGAGTTGAGGCGACTGAGGGAGAGACGCTGGCTGATTTAAGGTCTCGCTGATGTGCAGAGTTAAAACCGCACTGCTCTGTCATGGCTTTAGGATGCTGCCTTGCACTCACATTCCAAGGTACTGTATAATTTACCGGGGCTTTAATTGAGCTGCATGTACCTCCCATCTCCTTTTGCTCTGCATGCACAACTTGTTACCTCGACCGCAGCGGTTAGACAGACATGTCTGCACTTTGTTCGAGCGTTGTCACAAGATGTAAGAGATGTGGAGATGAAAGTGTTCTCCTGCTCAGCTTGTGTTGGAGATATTGACTTGTTTTGCTTGTTTAGTCTGACGGGTGGGGAAGCCCCACATGCTCTGACACCCAGTTGTCTGTTCAGTGTGATCGCTGAAGAAGCCTTTCAGACTCCAAACCTTTCCTTAATTTTTTTGCATTTCTTGTGCAAAAAGTCCCCCTTAATTTATTGAAGAAGGCTCCTGTTGCATGGGACCAGTACTAACTGGAGACCCCTTGTAATTTGTAGTACGTGTGGAGGTCGTCTGTGATGTTAATCCTGCATGAATCTGCCATGTAATTTGTAAAGTGAAATTTCACTACAAAATACCTGCAATATTACGCCAAATAAGTGATCCCATGCAAATCAGCATCACGGAGCACGAATGTTTGTTTTGTTTTGGGGTTTTTTGCAAATTTTTTTGTTTCCTTTGCACCTTTTTTCTGAATCATTCCTTGTTGAGATTGTGACCATGGCTGCATTAGCAGCATTATGGAGGTTAATTCAGGAGACTCACTGCTCTTGTCATTCAGGAAGTGGATGTTATGCACAGCTGTGACACCACATGTGATGGATAAAGTCTGTAAATTCAAGTAAAATGCAGATTTCTCTTGTACCATGCAAATGCGCCGCAGCAAACACAGATAGGGGGGATGGGAGTTAATTTCTAATGATGTTCTAGTAATACTAGAGCTGTTCAAATAGGCTTTAACTCTAATTTAGCTCACATCAGTGCACAGAGCTGACCGTCACAGTCCTCCCTCATGATCTATGAAGGTCAGAAAAAGTTTTTCTTTACTAAGTGTGACCTCATGATGGACATCTGCCGCTGTGTTTTCCCAGGCCGCTGGCAAATTGTAGGTGTGTGAGAGTGTGAGTGTGGGTGTAAGGGCTTTGGTTTGGCTCCTGTCTGGGCCAATGCTGAGTAAATTACAAGGCAGAGGCAGTCTGAGGATGCAGGCTTTCATCCCCCCTGCTCCTGGCCTGCAGGCCTGCTGGCAGGGCTGATGGCAGTGAGGTTATTGGGGATGATCCCTCTGCAGATGAACAGGAGGTGGAGGAGAGATTGATAGGCTGTGTCAGGGTGCAGATAACATAGTGCTTCATTTCACATTACTGGGAAAGTTCACAGGGTGAAGATGCTTATTAAAAACCCAAGAGAGGGCCGTCTCACAGCAAACTGAGAAACCAAGTGTCGGACTCTGTTGGAGTTTTTGCTCGACGTCTTGTTTTTCTTCTCACCTGAGGCCATGTGGCTCGTTTGGCTCAGCGCAGCCATGTTGAATATCACTCAGCCTGAATGTGAAAGCAAGAGAAAGCTGCCAAGAGGTCAATGAGATGACTGAAGGCTGATGTGTTTTCTTTGGCCTTATTTGGGGGTAACAGCTGACCACGGCTCTCCCATTAAAGGGCTTCCCCATATGGACCTCTTGTCTCCACGAAAGCCTCTTTGAAGGCCTCTCGAGCTTTGTTGTGCATGCGCAGCCTCCTGAACCTGAAAGCCGCAGATTTCATTGAGCAATGTGAAAGAAAGTGCTGACGCGTTCTGAAACCGAAAACAGGGGAAGTTTAATGGAGTCGGTACAGAGAGCACGGTCTGTGTCCTACTTGTTGTTATTGTTGTCAAATGGGTTTTTAGTGTGCTGGAGACATCGAGGGTGTCACAGCAGGGCCAACAGTTCAAATCTCAGCGGGGAGGCAGGGAGGGGAGAGGCTGACAAACAGGGTCAGAGGGCTCGTATCTTCAACACATCGCTGGTTACTCACTTATCTCGCGGCAGGAATGCGTCACCGTTTTCTGCGCTGTTTCAAGTCTGAAATATTCTGGGCTCTCGTCGGAGAGTTAACGGCCAAACACCACACTGCGTACACGATGATGGGCGACAACTCAAAGGAAACACCCGCATAAATGTAATCAAGGACAGATGCTTGCGCACGGAGCGCGAGGGAGCAGTGAAGGGTTGAAGTGTGATAGAGATGTGAATCAGACGCCGTAGCTGTCTGCAGAGCTCTGTGGAGCAAGGGTTAGTCTCCTGCAGCCGAGGAAACATCCAGCACAAACTGCAGAAATACACCAAGCAGCACATCGAGAGCTCGACACTGAACACCTTTCCTCTCGTTCTCGTACTGTTTTGCTTTTAGGGAGAGTTACACGCTGTAACAGCAAGTTTTTGAGATGTTGGAGGGCCTATATCTGAACTTTTTATCGAGCCAGGCTAGCTGTTTCCCCCTGCTTCCAGTCTTCATGCTAAGCCAAGTCTAGCTAACTATCACCTGGCTGAGATTGATCTCAGTGTTTTTGCATTAATTCCAGTTTAATTGAAAGCTTTTTTTAAAAGTTAACATGATGTAATTGTCTGAAATTGATCAGTGAACATGGAGGGGTTGCCTGGTCCTCGTCACCTGAGGTAAAACAGTTTCATGATGAAGCTGCAGGAAAATCAGCGGCGAGCAGGAGACAGAGCACAGAGCTCGTTCTCAGGTCAGCGGGGTCACCACAGAGGGCTTTCACATCACTCTGCGGTGTTTTATGGAAAACGTCAGGTCGTCTCTGGGTAACTGATAAACACACCGCCTCTCCTGGGACTGCATGCATGGCTCCACGTGTCTGGGAAAGGAGAATTCACAGTCGTCGTGCTGCTGGAGGATCACTTCAGACGTGCAGCAGTTTGATCAGCGGCGGGCTGAGCTGTTTCTCTGACCTTTGGTAGCCGCGATCAGCAGTTGAACTACGTCTTTTTTTGAGTGAAACAGGCTAAAGTTAGCTCCTGGCTCAACTACAAAGCAAACGTGGAGCGTGCTCGGCCAAAGCTGCCTTCGAGCAGACGCAGGGGTCGGACAGAGTGTGTGTGAGTAAAGCTGCCAGGTCAAGGACAAGCCCAGAAATGTCCGCCAAGGAGGGGAAGACTGACAGATGTGTTTGTCAGCTAAAGCAAAGGCTCAGAGGGTTCAAGCCTCCAGCTTTTCTCTGGATCCTCCCATAGACGTGTTTTATTTGAAGGTGTTTATTATCTGGCTGCAATGAGGATCAGTGTGTGTGTGTGTGTGTTTGAGACAAAGAGAGACAAATGAAGAGAGATCTGTTTGTTTTTGGGGAGGGGGATCTGTTCACTTGTCGACTGGGACACGTCACATACGCGCCAATTACTGTTTAAATCACTTCTTTTATTTCAAGCAACTTTCAAACAGGCACCAGCGTAAATACCAAATGGCTGCTTTTAAACTTTCCCCCTCGTGCAGCGTCTGCATGCATTATGTGTAATTTGAGAGGCGAGCATCTCCCCCTGTAAGCTGAGTAGGTGCGAGGGGGGGCAGTGAGATCAGTGCAGGTACTGGTCAGTGTTTAGAGGATGAGAGTCACAGTATCGGGTTGCATTAATACCTATTGTTTGGCTGCAGGTAATAGCATTGCATTAGCAAACAGGCTATTGTCCTGCTAACGCTGCCTCTGATTGTCCTGCTTTTCCTTCTCAGGCTGCAGCTCTCTTATGAAACTGCTATTTCTTCTCCACCTTAGATCCCAAAACATTTGTGAAAGCTCAGCTGCTCTCACGGCAGCACACTGTCGCTGTAATGGAAAGCTCATTAGTTTCGTTTGTCTGAGGCTGCGGAGTTCACCTTAATGATCTTAACCAGTGTGTCACCACAAAAATGCCCGAGTGGAAATTTAAAGGCCTCCTCACCGGGAGCCGTGGAGCCCCTTGTGATGAGAGCGAGTTGCTTTTCCATTACATCTGTTGGCGTACGCAGCATTTGCAGTCAGTCAGTCATTTATCGAGACAGATAAAGACTGTTAGCTGTTACACACCATCCGAGGAGGAAAGTTCAGTAAGTTATTATCAGGGGCCTGGAAAATAATTCAAGGCTCCACTGCAAAAACTCAGCCTTCAAAGGCAAGAAAAAGCAGTAAAATGGAAGAAATATGGATTAAAATAAGTAAAATGATCTGCAAACATAACAGGAACAGGAACAAGAAAATTGAATTGAATTGAATTGAATTGAATTGAACAAGTAAAAATATTTAGTCACAAAGATCCCACAGTTTTCTTAAAAACAGTGCAGCCAGACTAAAAGTAAGTCCGTCTGTGTGGATGCAAAGAAATTCTGGCTCTGTCAAAGCAGATTTGTACAAACTGGAAATTCTAGTTTCATACATTAAGTTACTCAGAACCAGTAAGAAAACTGGTAAGAAGACAGATCTTCTCAGACAAAAAACAAGCATATTTGGCTTCACTTTTTGCAGTGGGATGTTCATGACTCGTAGCGCAGCAGCATTTTTCACGTGCTCACCATTTTTTTGCCGTTTGTCACCAGAATTGGGTCCAGTCCCTTCGGCCCGTTTGCACCTGCTGTAGCTGTTGTCTAACCTGCTCGCCTTCTCTTCCTCAGCGGTGTCTAACCTGGATGTGGAGAGTAAGCTGACAGCGCATTACCAAGCTCCCTGGCACCAGCAGAGGAACGTTTTCCACCCCTCCACCCGGCCAGCATGTGTAGAAGAGCTCCACAGGCAAGCCAGCCTCAGCCTGTGGGCCCTGCAGCCAGGTGAGGCCCCTCAGTCCCAGAAGGAAGGCCAAGCAGCTGCCACGAAGCTGGCTTTCATTCTCTCTGCGTCCTCCCCAATTAATCCGCCTACACTTTCATCTGTCGTGTCATTTAAAAACACTTTCACCTCTGCACTAATGCTCCCCATCATAAAGGTTAGCAGCGTGCCGTTAGTGCCTGTCATTCTGGGGTCGTTCTGCCCTCTAGTGGACATATTTTGTAACTACATCCTGGTTGTAAGAGCAGCAGAGGACAGTAATAACACAGTAATATAAACCTGTGCAATCCAAACAATCGAGCTCATAATTTTCACACATTCATTAATCCTCCCCTGTGGTGGACAAATTAACGGGAACACTTAAAGCAAACCAGTGCAAACATCTAACTGCCTGACAGTTGAGTTCCTCCTCCTCTCTGACTGATCATTAGCTTCACAAAGGCAGAATTCACTGCAGGCTGTTGTGTTCATTGCTTTGTATTTGTGTGCAGCCTCTTTATTGATATGCTCGGTTTCCTTGTTCCTCCAGTCTGTGCTTAAAGGACAGAGTCACATTTTGTCAAGTCTCTTAAACTCCTAAAAACTCATCGCCCTTCATCAGAAGCTCATTTTTAGACGTAGCATTTACCTTCACGTAATATGCGCAGATCTTCGCAGTCTACGCCTCTGTCTCCACCCGCCCCTCCACCACTCGCCTCTGGCTTCGACTCAGCTCATCAAACACACACCTCACCAGCAGCATCGCTCCCTCACACACACATAGAAACCGCCCCGTCAGCGTCAACGTGAATCATCATGTGACTTGCTAATGCTAACGCTGGCTAACATCAAACAGACGAAACACAGGAAAAATATTCTTTGTCGTAGCAAATGCTGGAATATTTCATCTTTTCCTCAAATCAGATTTCATGTGTTTGTGTGAGTATGTTGGGGGTTACACACGGACTGTCTTCGGGGTCTTACTGGAATCTCGTTGCAGATCACCAGAGGAGACGATCGGGCAGCAGGGAGCGCAGAGTGACCATCTCCATCTCAGCCGTGCCCCCGATGCCCATGTACCCCTCCCCGCTCAGCGTCCGCAAGCAAGAAAAGAGGTCCATAAAACTGACGACGGTGAGACGACGGACGTTTTTATCCTTTAGGTCCCAACAGCTTTTCAATCTGACTTTTAGGAAGTCAGGGAACAGTCAGTTCATCGCAGAGCTGCAACGATGAGTCCGTTAATCCTTCAGTCAATTTAAAGAAACTGTGAGATTGAATGTAAGGATTTGCTGCTTTTCTTTGTCCTTTTGAAGACACTTGAGGCTCCAGGGAATTGTGATGAGCATTAATTGCAACTTTTTTGACAATTCACAGTGAAATGATGAATCTGTTAATCATGAAAATAATCAGCAGATTGACTGATAATGAAAAGAATCATTAGTTTGTGTAGTTTGTCTATCAAACACGTTTAATTAACATTATTCAGCACTTATGATCTATTTTTTAAATGATATGATTGCCTTTTTATTCTCTGAGTGTTTCTTATTTGGCGGATATGAATGAATTTTTTTGTGCTTTTGAAGTGAAATGCATATTTTTCCCTTCAAGCAGCCAGAGAGACTCGTTAGAGATGCGACGACTCAGTTAGCGCAGACGCAGGTAAAGAGGTCGAGGTGTGTTCGTGACGTGTCGTCTGTGCAGAGCATGGCTGTTTACGTTTACCTTTATGTTTCATCACCTGGGGAAGAAATCATTCAGGGAGGGTTTTTGATCGTTTTTAAAGTCCATCTTATTCCTCCTCACCAGGTCGACTACTGTTTTGTCCATTTGTATGTTGAATATGTTCATTCCTGTCATTTGCTTCTCTTGTCCTTTTTTTTGTTTTCGTCCTGTAATTCAGTTTGAATCCACCCGCTCCTCCTCCCCTACCGAATGTTGCCGCTTCTCTCCCTGGAGCAGAAAGGTAGTGGTCCCTCCCTCCCCCCCTCCCCCCCGTGTGCTCCTCCTAACACTCTATTTCGCAACTCCTCACCTGTCCCTGCTGTTCGACTCCCTCTAATCTACATCTTGAATTTCCTCTCACATGCATGCCCGCTTCTTCTCCGGCCGCCGTTTGTTGTGAAACTGAAGCAGAACGCCGCTTCAGAGTTTGCCCCACGCTGGCACATCACACATCTGTGCGCTCAGACAGCTGCTGTCGGGCTGCGAGCGTGCCGTGTGTGGCGAGCGTGTGCGCGCGAGGGCCGCAGCGTTCCTCTAATGATAGGGTCGACTTCTGGAAGCTTGCGCCTGTGATTACCCATGATCCCTCTGCGCTGCGGTTGGCTCGCTGCACCCGTCCCCGAGAGAGCTGACAGCCTCGCGTTTCCCTCTCCGTGCTGTTTCTCCACCAAATATATCGTGCTTGATGCCCGCCGTGAGAAAGAACTGAACCCGAGGACGGGGGCAAACGCCAAAACACTGCCACTCCTTTTTCTTCCTCTCGCCCGTCCACTCTTCCTCTCTTTCTTTACTCTTTTCGCCGGCTCATCCTTCCTCTCACAACTCCGAAAAACTTGCCTTTCTGTCCTCGAAACAAATCAGCTGTAAATGCTCTCCTTTTGATTAGTTTTTTCTACTAGTTCAGAGAAGTTTCCAAGGAAACCGGTTTCTTTTGTGGCCGGGGTTTTGTCAGGGTCTCATTGGTCTGCTGGGAACAGAGAGCACAAAGGCTGCAGAGCTGGCTTTAAATGGGGGTGGGAGGTTGTCGGGTTGTGGAGGTGGGAACCAGTTCAGCCTGAGAATCACTCCCAGTTTCACATGTGCCTCTCTGTAGGAACCTCAAGGTAAGAACTTGATAGCTTGAATTCATTTAGCATGGAGCTATTAGCGATTTGAGTCTGGAGGAGGAGGAGGAGGCCCGTGGGAAGAGGATGTGGAGTCATGGAGCAGCAGGAGGACTGTGCAGTGATACTGACGCTGCCGTTCAGAGGAATGCTGCCGTGAAGCGTCTCCCCTCAAACATTTCCGGAGCCTCGTTGTTATGCAGGAGAGTCGCTTTAGGTGCCGCAGATTGTGAGCTAAGAGTTTCCAAACCAGCGTGTTGTGACTGGAAATGACTGTTTACGCCGTTTGTCAGGTTTCTGTGCGGCTGTTCGAGTGGAGAGGCGTCTCAGAATTAGTGTTTGTCACGACACGTGCTGCTCAGTGTGTAACAAAGCTTTTACTGCTCTGACGTTTTTGCAAGCCTGGATGCAATCAGGTGGTCAGAACTACTAACTTTTCGCAGGTATTTCCTGATTCTAACAAGTTTCTCCTTTGTGCACGAGTAGATTCTTCCGTTCTCTTTCTCTGAAGCATGCTTTTTATTTCCACTGGATTTTTTTCTTGCACTCCAATGTGAAACTCAGCTCCTGGAAGCAATTTTTCTTTCCTAGGATGGCAAAAAAAAAGTCTAATTCATCCAGCCATAGCGAATAAACGCTCTTCACCCAAGAAGGTTAAGGTTAGGAGTGCGGTGTTGCCATCCTAAGGGAAAAAATATGGCTTCCTGGATGGGCATGCGTATTGATTTAGCTCTGCTCTGACAGAAAGCAGTCTTTGCTGCAGTTCAATAAGACATTCAGCCTTCAGCTCTCGGCCTTAATCACTGTACTTCCCCTTTCTGAAGCTGAGTTTGACCAATTCTTAACTCTGCTGTACCATTTCTCATGTAATGCCACCTAACCATAACAAGCTAACCATGCAAATATCCATCTGTTGCAGGCTGCGCCCTTTGACCCCGACACTGACGGGGTGGCTCTAGGTCACCGGTCTAAGTTTCCCATCCCTAACATCCCCTCCACCCTGGACAAGCAGACTAACTGGTCTAAAGCCCTGCCGCTGCCCACCCCAGAGGAAAGAATGAAAAGCAGTTCCCAAGTCATCAACTCATGTGTCATTCCCATTAATGTGACTGGTAAATTTAAAGTTTTTATGTCTGAATCTGTTTATGGTGACGAGTCTGAGCTGTGGTGTTTAAACGTCTTTGTCAGCGTTAGCTCTCTTTAGCTTTTCTTAAAAGAACACTGACTTATTTGCTTCCTCGCTGGCACTGAGAAGGTCGATCACACTTTATTGTCTGTCTGTTGAAGCCAGGAGATGATTAGCTTAGCTTAGCATAAAAACAGCCAGCCTGGCACTGTCCAAAAGGTAAAAATAGTCCACCAGCACCTCATAAATGCCGTGATTAACATGTTATGTGGTGTTTGTTTAATTGGAAAACCAAAGTGTAATAAGAACAATCTGTGGTTTTCAAGACGCCAGGGGAGAAGTATTTACAGCACCTCACCTCCTATAAAACTCCTGCTTGACAGAGTCAGGCTAGCCCTCTGCTTCCAGACTTAGGCTAAGCTAAGCTAACTACCACTTGGCCATGGGCTCATATTTAGTGCACAGTCATCAGAGTGGGATCAATCTGATCATCTAACTCTCGGCAAGAGAGCAATCAGCAGGCAGAGGAGACTGCACACAGTGCTGCTCTCGTTGCCGACTTTCGGCTGTGCGATTGTTTACTTTCCCCAGTTCACAATAAAATGTGAAAATTCTGTCATTAATTATAAAACCTCGTCATTATCAAAGGCATTTATGATGCCACAGAGAATCATTCTCAATGTGCAAGTCATGCTTTGTGCCCCGTTAACTTTCTTTCTCATGCTTCGACGCTCTGTGCATGCGACTGCGAGGCAAGACGCCGTGACATGAATGCTAATAAGTTCTGTCCAAATTGTTGAAAAGGCCTGCCTGATGTTATTTACTCTCGCTCGCATTGAGTCAAAAGAAGAGTTGTACGCCAGCGCTGGCTGAGTCAGAGACAGTCGAGGGGAGAAAATGCACATTGTAAGCAGAGTCCAGCGATTGCTATGGTGCTGAAAGGCCTGACCGGCTCTCACATGATAGTCATAACGTACGGTGAGGCAGGAAAACAAGGAGGGAACACAACAAAACTGAAGCAGAGAGTAGCATCTTTCCTTTGGTTTGGGTTCCTTTTTCTGAGTAAGGGTCAAGCATCACATTAAGTCCTAAATGACTCACATTATTACTCCCGCTTGGTCTTACTGTGCTGCTCCATCAGATCCCTGTCCTCCACTCCTGCTGCTATTTTTGTAGGGTATCTAATTTAGTTCGGCCGAGTGTTACAGATTTCTTTTTTTACGAGACAGCGCGAGAGTTAAAGAAGGAATCGCTGCAGTTGCCGCTGAACAAAGATTCCTCAGATGTCCCGTCTCCGTTGCAGGGGTTGGCTTTGACAGAGATGCTAGTGTGCGCTGCTCGCTCGTCCACTCGCAGTCTGTGCTTCAGAGGAGGAGGAAGCTGAGGAGACGGAGGACTGTCCACGGCGTCCCCAGACAGGTGCAGCAAGATTTAGGTATGTGACTTCCTGTCAGACGCTGCCTGTAGGCGACGGCTGACATTTGATTCAAACTGCTGCTGCTCATAAAGTTAAACGATGTGCTGTGACGTTTCACACATGGTGTCACTAAAACCAAAAGGGTTTGGTGTTCAGGGTCTAAACCACCTTATGTTCAGTCAGCATGTTGTGTTAAATTCACATCAGGAAGCTACAGAAGAAAAGATGAAAGATGAGCTTTATGGAACGTTGACATTTTCTCTGTTTTTTAAGTTATTTTTGGGGCATTTCGTGCTTTTATTAGCCAGATGACAGTGGAGAGATGACAGGAAACGACGGGAGAGAGATGAGAGAGAGAGATCTTGTGATTCATGGTCAACACCTTGAGCCACTAAAAAAAAAATTATTTTATACGATTTATTGTGACAGAAACGCCTAAATATCAGTATAAAGAGCAATAATGTACTCGTCTCTTTAAATCACGTATTCTTATGATCCTTGTGTCCCCTCTTCTTGCAGACTCGGATGACTCTCCTGGTTCCAGAGAGCGGACGGTGATCGTTCACGCCAGTTCTGATATCACTCCCTCCACCGAGGAGCTGGCCAGCCATCTCAACACCAGAGACTCGGGCTGCCAGACAGAAGACTTTTTGATCTCAGGAGCGCCGTCTCGGAGGAGGATCAGAGCACAGAGAGGCCAGGGAGTGTCCCTCTCCATCTCCCACTCTGCGGGCAACATCTCGTGCCTGCCGGACAGCACTGACGCCATGTTCACCGGCTCTGTTGGCGCTCGCCTGCGCTCCCGAAGTCTGCCCCGAGACGGGAACCGGATGATGGACAACGGGCATAACGACAGCGACGATGAGGGGGAGCTTTCCCCCTTCGATGTGGAGGACTTCCTGCCCGGACCCGGAGAGCTGATTCTGAAGGATGAAGGAGAGAGCATGGACGACCAGGCCATGTCTGAGCACCAGCTGGGCCTGAAGTACAAGCAGCTCTCAGAGAGTCCAGAGCGCAGCTGGATGGAGAGGACCAGATCCCAGCTGCCCAGGAAGGCCGACATGGGCAGCTGCGAGATCTCGTCCAGCTCGGACACCTTCAGCAGCCCCGTCCACTCGGTCTCAGTCGCGGGGGTGCTGGGAGGCCAGATGGACCATAAGGACGACCACCAGTCCTCAAGCGGGAACTGGAGCGGGAGCAGCTCCACCTGCCCCTCTCAGACCTCGGAAACAATCCCCCCAGCCGCCTCTCCACCGCTGACGGGCTCCTCACACTGCGACTCTGAGCTCTCTCTGAACACTGCCACTCACCCCAACGATGACCAGACCGGCTTCATGCTGGACCACTACCAGGGCATCAGGACCCAGCGGGCGGGCTCCTTCTCTTCCACAGCCATGGATATATTAGAGGAAGTCGGGGTCAGCACTCCCATCGAAGGGGAGTGGGGTTACCCCCATTCGGACCCTCCACGTTCACAGGACTTCAGCCCTGAGCCAAGCAGAGAGGCCGAGAGCAGCCTGGGCTGCCCCAGCTTCACCAGCATGGCCACCTGTGAGAGCAGCTTCTCCGACAAGCCGCCGTCGGAGAAAGCTGACTCCGTCTCACATTACTCCGTAGACACCGAAGGCTACTACACCTCCATGCACTTTGACTGTGGTCTGAAAGGTAGCAGAAGCTTCACTTATAACTATGCATCGCCCGGCTCCGACTGCGGCCTGTCCGATTTAAGTGGTCACATGACTCTGGGGAGACGCTGCCTCTCTTTAAGGAAACCAAAGGCGAAGCCGTCTCCACCCAAGAGGAGTTCATCGTTAAGAAAAATATGCAGTGAGCGAAACGTCCCTGACAAGAAAGAACCAAAGATCACCTGCGGGCAGCAGCTTTCCTCCAAGGAGAGGAAACTGCAGCTGGTTTTGTCCGGCTCCCCGGGTCATATAGAAAACTCCTCCGTAGTCAAGGAGCCGCTTGTGGTCTGGGGGGTTGAGGGCTCGGCCGATCTACCTGACTTAGGTGTGTTCAGCTCCACAGATGCGCATTCATTTAAGGATGAAGGGGTTGTACAGTCAGACTACGCAGATCTGTGGCTACTGAATGATTTAAAATCCAGCGATCCGTACCGATCTTTGTCCAACTCCAGCACGGCGACAGGTACGACGGTCATCGAGTGCATCAAGTCACAGGAAAGCTCCGAGTCTCAGACGTCCCAGTCTGGCTCCAGAGCCACCACCCCCTCGCTTCCATCAGTGGAGGGAGACTTCAAGCTAACGTCTCCAGAGAAGCTGGCAGGCCTGGCCAGCCCATCCAGCGGCTACTCCAGTCAGTCAGAAACCCCCACCTCCTCGTTCCCCTCCGCCTTCTTCCCTGGACCGCTGTCGCCATCCAGCGGCAAGAGGAAGCCCAAAGTCCCGGAGAGGAAGTCGTCACTTTCGTCGCTGTCGCTGCAGTCGCTCTCCTGCAGGGACGGAGCCGCCTCGAAGAGAGACCTGGAGCTGCCGATAATCCCCCCCTCCCACCTCGACTTAAGTGCCCTTCATGGTGTCGGCAACAAGGCTTCAGCTTACAGGACCCAGATTCAGGTCCTGCATCAAAACAAGCAAAAGGCTGCCGTGACAGCCAGAGTGGCAGCGCCGCCAAACTCAGAGGTGTTTAACGCCCACGCCATGTCCATCACGCCCACAGCGCTGCACTCGGTACAGCTGCGATCCATCAGGAAGGATCATGAAGGAAGTCATGAGGACAGAACTTCCAGACTCAAGTGTCCCACTGTGAACTTAACTGGCACACTTTGCAGCAGTAAGTCCTTCGAGCTGAAGAGTCCCCTGTTACACGACTCGCATCAACACCACACGTCCACCAAGGGGTCGTGTGAATCAATGTTTACCTCAAACGAAGAGCTCGCAGATGGAGAAGCGGCGTGTCAGAGCGAGACGAGGAACCAGCAGGACGGAGAGGCTCCTTTAGAGAACACGACAGCATTCAGGCTGCAGGCCGAGCCGTCGTCAGATGTCCCAGAGAGGACCACGAGCCGTGAAGGAGAGCCGGCGGAAACGCCCCTCTGCAGCTCGCAGCCCGAGCCTCTACAGCAGCAAAGGTCTGAGCCGTCTGAAGACGAAGAACCGTGTCCTCCTCTCTCTGCTCTGCACAGTTCACCCCAGAGATCCAGCAGTCTTGATAAAGTGCCTGCTACTGACGGCCAATCAGAGGCGTCGCAAGAGAGTTCAGTGGGTAACGAAGGTAGAGCAGACGTGGAATACGAGTCGTCAGGTGTTTCAGCCCAAAGTGCCTCTCAGGATGTGAAGGAGGAGTCCACAGCAGAGCCGACGGAGGACTACTTCAGTAAAGGTAGACTGTCTCTGTCTTTATAGTCCCACATTTGTTAGGAATCTGTCCAAACTGTCACAGTACTGAGACACACTGTCTGCACTGAAACTGTTTTAGAAAAGTGTCATAATGGACCAAACGTGTAAGTCGTCTTGTGCAGCTTCATATCGGTTATTTCTGCTTTAGTGAAACTCCCATTTGGAAGCCGTCAAAGGAAAGCAAACGCTAATAACTTCTCTGATTAAAAGACTAAAATGACTTTGGTCCATCCAGATTTGAAATCTGAGCCTGCTCGGCTGTGAAAGGCCTGATGAGCAGGATCACAGATTTTCTAAATGATGCAGATCAAACAATCAACAGTTTAAATAAATGGCCCTGAAAAATAGGTTTCACTCTTATTTTTCTACAACAGCAAATGCTCAAAGTGTCTTTATTTAGAGTTCAACAGTAAAAGGCAGCTGGTCTGCTTCATCAGGACTGTGGCTGAGGATCAGCAACCAAACAGCCACCAACTGCTGTGCGGCTAGATGCTGACTGTTGCATCAAAGTCTCAAACTTCCAACTGTTTTGCAGAAAATAGTGTGTTTATGTGACGTACGAGGCAGTCATTAAGTTAAGAAGTCATAGTTCATCATCGGTTCTTGTAAAGGGCTCACGTGCTGGAAACACTGCTAACCGCTCAGCGTATGCAGCGTATTCAGATGTCCACTGGTTTCTGTCCCCAGACTCTACAGCTGGAGACAATGCGGCGTCCCCTCTGAGTGACGAGTCCAGGCCGGAGGACGACAGCGTGTTTCTGTCGCCCACTAAAGCTCGGACCACGGAGGATCTGTTCGCTATGATCCACAGGTGAGCAGCTGGGACAGCGGCGTGTTTGCGTTCGCTCTGCGTCAACACAGATTCTTAACGGCCTTTCTTCATGTTCAGGTCCAAAAGGAAAGTGCTGGGCAGGAAGGATTCCACCGAGCTGGGTGTGAGGAACCGCCTCGGAGCTGCGTCGGGGAACACTCCACCCGGCAGCGCCGTGAGCTCCCCGGTGTCGCTGGCGTCCCCCTCCTCCGCCGTGACCCCGCCAGGCCTGCAGAGAGCCACCGGTTCCATCTACAGGAGCGTGAAGAAGTCCAGCACCTCCAACGAGGAGTTCAAACTGCTGCTGCTCAAAAAGGGCAGCCGCTCGGACTCGAGTTACCGCATGTCAGCCACTGAGATCCTCAAGAGCCCCATTGCTCCTAAATCCCCCGCAGAGTCCCTGATGGAGTCCCCCAGACAGCCCGAAGAGCCCGCCTCCCCCCTGCAACAACAGCAGCATCCATCAGGACCAGATCAGCTCCCCGGCTCCTACCCCAAAGCCAACGCCGAGGGCTTCTCCCCGAAATCCTTCTCCATGTGCGCCGCATCCAGGCAGGGCCGCTCCAGGATCCCCCCGCCCGCCAACAGCAGCCGCTACGGCATGCGCAGCAGACTGTACTCGGCGCCCATGCAGGCGATCTCCGAGGGCGAGACCGAGAACTCGGACGGAAGCCCTCACGACGACCGCTCGTCACAGGGCTCCACGTAGTGTCAGAAGGTATGAAATGATGGTTAGTTTACAGAGAAAACACGTGGACCAGAATGAATTCTAATATATATATGAGATGTGGTGACTGCAGGGGCGTTGGTACGTAGAACATTAGAGGAACCGTTTTGTTAACAAGCATAAATTTACTAACTGTGGCTGAGTTTCAAAGCTGTTTCCTTTTGGTTATTCTGTGGATACTTAACAGTTTTATCTGTGCTCAGAAATGTTTTATACACACGGTATGTCTCAGAAATATCCTCTGCATATGAACACGCTGCATCAGAAACAGTGATGTCGAAAAATATCTGATGATTTTAAGAAACATTATTTGGACACCCAGCTGGACGCCCTCCCTCAGCCCTGCTGCAGTGCATCAGCGTTAAATCTGAACTGCTCTGAGGTCAGATTTGTCCTCAGACTTTAAAGAAACTCCCGCAGTTTAACCCTTTTATCATCATCTTGTAAAAATAGAGAAATATATTGGATTAACTGTGTTGTATTCTGTGAATACCTATGCAATAAGACACAGATGACTTTGAACCCATCAGCTGAAGATCAGGACTAACACGAAAATGTGAAGCTTCGACGCATCGAGTCGATCGGCGCGTCGGATATTTTACTCTTTTAAAAGCATGTTGTAAATCACGCTGCAGCATTTTAAAATTCTCACGCAATAAGAAGAGCGAGCGGAGGTGAGACAGGAGATGTCAAAGCCGAGCACGAACTCGACAATCTTAGAGACGAGAGCGGAGCAGGTGTTAACGTTGGAGACGGAGAGGCGATCACAGGTGGAGGTCGTGAAACAGGACAGCTGTGAAGGAACGAGGAGGTCTTATGTGTAAAAAAAAATGTCGTTTCTGGTTTAATGACGTGGTGTGTTTACGAATCGTTGAAAGAGGCACGTGGAAAGTGTTCAGGAGGATTTATTACGCCTTATTTTACAGTACGTGACGAAGCAGCGTAGAGTGAATTTATTGCAGATTTGGGGTTTTGATGGAGGACGCAGGTTTAATTTGGAGCCAGGCGATGAAAAGAACAAGTTCTGGATGAAGAGATGTGGCATTTGCTGCTATTTTGTACCAAATGCCCGTCTGTTTGATTCCCCATCAAAGCTAACCTGCCACCGTTTCATATGAATCAAATGTATTTATTTTTCTAAACCTCTGCACGCTCCCCGATTACACCTTTAGATCACCAGAAATCCACGGACGGAAATATGCAACGAATCGCTGGTCTTATCGATAACATGTTTTATTCAGATGCTTATTTTGTGTATAAGAGACAAATTTTAAAATCGGACACTGGCTGGAAAGCAGCACGGCGGCAGCAGTCATAAGCTACAGGTGTCAGGTGAGTCCAGAAGAACGTGGGGTTTAATGCAGTGATGGTACTCAGCCATTATGCAAAGAGTCTATGTAGCCATATTTCCCTTTGAAGACTGTTCTTCCCTATAGGTACACTGTAAATATCCACTTAATTTTGGCCTTAATGATGCTCCGTACTGATGCAATGACATTTAACAGGGTACACGATGGGTTACGTCTGTGAACCTTCATTCCAACCTTTTGTTTTTACTCTTCTGTTTGTTTGTTTGTTTGTTTGTTTGTTTGTTTGTTTGTTTGTTTGTTTGTTTGTTTGTTTGCACTGATAAAGTGACGTTTGTGAAGTTCCAGCTGTCTCTTGCTGTACCCGGAGATATTTACAGCCTCTCACACGGAGCTGTTTGAATAACTCGTAGACGCTTCTGCCAAAGGCGAGAACGTGCGCACGTTAAGTGGCACCGAGCCGTTTTTCTCCTCTCGTTTACTTGACTGAGACGTTCTTGAAAACAGTAAACCGACGCTTCAGATGAATCACAGAGTAGCTCGCGGTACTCGAAGCATTTCACGTCAGCTCCGCCTCGACGCGCTGGAGGTGTCAGCTTTGTATTTTTTTGTACAAACCTGTAAATACGACGACTTTTGGAAATGTCGCAAAGGTTGTTGAATTGTTTCCTATGTAAAAAAAAAAAAAAAAAAAATGTTTTCAAAGTTTACATTAATTTCAACCCTTTGTATATTTTTGAGCTGTGGAACACTTTGTCTTGTATTTATTTTTTAGTAAGCGTTGAGGAAATCCCATAGTAAATCCTATCAAAGTGCGAGCGCCGCAGGCTGCTCAGCGAATGTGTATAAAGAGACAAATAAATGTGACTGCTTTGAAAATGACTCTTTGGGTCGGTGGTGCTGTTAATTCTTCTTTTAAAGGTGTTTTTATTCACAACAAACCAAATATATGAGTACAATATGTCATGATAAGTGCTGTGATGCAACTAAGTACCCAGGTGCTGTACTTGAACTTAATACTTAGATTTATGTGACTTAATACAATGTGATGTATTGATTAAACCACTCAACAGTGTGATATAGTTCAAATTAGCTTAATATTATATAAAATACACTGCTCACAGGGAGGGGATATCAGTTTACACGTAGCAGGGTGTTTTGGAAAACGGATATTTTGTCTCCTTCGTTTTCAAAAATAACATCATGCACAAAACATTGTTTTCAAAAATGTTGTCGTTTACATGAACCCGGATAAACACGCCGTCGAGCGCCATCATAGCTATGCCAAACCAATGGCTGCGAGTGTAAACAAGGTCGCTCACATGACGTTAAGTATTCAGTCGCATGTTGTGACGTTTCAGAACCTAAAAGAAATCTCCACTTTGGCCGGAGTTTTTAACAACGATCGTTTTCCGTGAAAAAATCTCTGTTTGCGTGTAAACGAGAGGCCAAACTGCATGAAAACATTTCCCTAAGTGTAAACGTAGCCTCAGTCTGTCCGTTTGGGAAGCACAGGTGATTGTGACTCAGTCACACCTGCGTTGGTGCAAATGAAAGTGCCAACAGGTGCAGTGGAGGCAAAAGCAACACCACCCCACAAAGACAATGTGGTTCTGCATGTGGTGGCCGCGGACAGTCGCTCCCTCCTGACTGATTCTTCTCTAGTTTTGAGTTCTGTTCGTGTCCTTGTCGCTCCTGGTCGCCTGAGGTGGCACCTGCAGCCCAGTCAGGCTGCACAGGTAGTCCAGCTCCTCCAGGATGGCGCATCCATACAGGCAGGTTTGCTGTGTCTCCCAGCACAGTCTCAAGAGCGTGGAGGAGATACCAGGAGACCGGCCGTCACACAAGGACAGCCGGCCAGGGGTGTAGGAGGGAATGAACCCAGCAGCAGGACCAGTATCTGCTCCTCTGTGCGAGGAGGAGCAGGGGGAGCACTGCCAGAGCCCAACAAAATGACCTCCAGCAGGCTACTGGTGTGCATGTTTCTGACCAAACCGTCTCCATGAGGGTGGCATGAAGGCCCGGCGTCCCCCGGTGGGACCTGTGCTCACAGCCCAGCACGGTGCAGGCTGATTGGCATTCACCAGAGAACACCAGAACTGGCAGGTCCACCACTGACGCCCAGCTCTCTTCACAGGGGGCCCTGGGTTCCTCCTGGTGCAGGACAATGCACAGTGTATTGTGTATTTTGGCTGTATCCTCAACAGGTGGCGCCAAATCTCACAATAAAACCAGGCTGTGAAAGAAGTTGACTTTCATTTCACAGGACAGTAGAATAAGAAAAAGACAATAAAAATCAAATGTATTAAGGAATCTGTGTGAAGTTTAAAAAGCTCTTTAACTTTGTCACAATATTTTCATAATGTTCTTATATTTTCTTTTGCACTCTGAGCCAAAAGCATGATGTTTGTCATAATTTCACAGTCATGACTGTAAGCACAGAGTTTCTGCTTCTTAAACACAAAAAACACCTTCAAGGTTTTGAGCAAACCATAAAAAAATGGCCCAGCAGCCATTGACCTAAGATGACCACCAGAGGGCGTTCTTCAGTCGAGTCCACTGGGTAATTTAATGCAAATTGGGGGTAAATTTAAATGAGGCCTCTTTGTGTGCCGGCCAGAGAAATAAGAGCTGAGAGGCTTCTTTGAACTCTGAACAGGTTCCTGTCTCCATCACAGACCGGAGGCTCAGCTGGACTCACTGACATGTCAGTCCTGCATGTGTAGTGTCACCGTCATGGCTGCACAGTCGGCCTGGATTCTCTTTGTCGCTCTGGATAATGTCAAACAGGCCTGTGACGGACAAAAACTCCTTGTTCTCAGTCGGTGCGTGTTAACCGAGCTGAGACTGTAAGCGAAGGGAAAAAAAGGTAAACAAAGCCCGGGACTGTTTGGGAGCCCGTGTGGGAAGCCATCAAAGGGCACACTGACCGTGAACCCTGACCTCTGTTACCGATGGAGACAGGGTGGCCAGGCATGAGAGGGAGGTGCTTTTGAAATCAAGTATTTCTGTTCTCAGGAGAAAAGAAATGGGATGTGTGAAATGTGTCCGGGTGGAGAGGAAAGTGCTGATTTAAGCTGCAGAGCTCTGAACCTCGAGCTGTCCTCTGATGGCAGCCGACAACAGGCTGTGCCTTAATGTGACTGAGTACATTTACTCAAGTGCTGTACTTAAGTATACATTCAAGATACTTGTACTTTACTTGAGTTTGTTCATTTTCTTGTTTGTCTGACAGCTTGAGCTACTAGTCACTTTTCAGATTACACTTTTTTTCATGCAGTTCCTCGTATGAAATCACACATCTCTGAATTCGTATTGAATATGAACGAATGTGATAAACTGAAGGATGACAGAAATTCTCCTCCTTCTTAAGCTAAATTAACGCTTTTAAAAGCCTGTTTGATTAGTTTGAAAATGCATCGTCGCAATGAAAACAGGCTGTTTCTCTGACTTTTTGGGGATTGGTGGTTCTCACAGGACGGCCACACTGCAAACACATGATGGTTTTACAGAATATGATTCATGCTGTAGATTGAACCAGCTGACAGTATATAAAGTTGCTCAAATGAGCTCAAAATTAAATAAAATACAACATGAATGCAGCAGTAACATTAATCCACAAACATCAAATATGATAATAAAACACCGACAGGGAGTATTTTACTGCAACATGAGTACTTTTACTTTTACTTAAAGTACATCATGCTGACACTTTACTTCAGTAAGGCTTTGAATGCAGTATTTTCACAGTGTGGTATTAGTACTTTTACTTAAGTAAAGGCTCTGAGAACAGAACAGTCAACATCATCGAGGCCTTAAAAGCAAACGTGAGCCCAATGTGACTTTTCGTTGTCTGATTATGAAGAAACATGAACAAAGGAGGAAGTAAAGACCTTCAGCAGAACAGACGCAGCTTCTCAGTGCAGATTTAAGGGACTGAAGGAGGATTATCAGGTGGGTGCAGGAGCAGGAGTCAGAAAAGATGGAGGCTACCATCATGAGTCTGTACTGAGAAACACGATACACGATGATTTCTTATTGTCCTTTATGGTCGCCCCTTTATTCTGCATCATAACAGACTAATAACTTCATTTAACTGCTTAGAATAATTAAAAACCAAAGAGCGGCTGTATTTTTTGCCTTTTATTCTGTTTGTCATTGATGAGTTGTTTCAGGGTGCAGCAGTTTGTTTTTTTCAAAAGTCTGCTTGGTTTTTATAAAATTAAATATTCAGCCCCCCCTCCCCAACCCCCGACCCAATCCTTTTCCCACAGCCCCGACATACAAAGAGCAATCAAACAGCCTTCAGAGGACTCATTGATATGGAAGCAGTAATTATAATTGCAGGTGTCTGTCCAGTCCACATGAAGGGCCCACAGTCTAACATTCAGCCTCCATGTTTGGATTCATCCAGCTGATCCACATGCACCTGCAGCAGACATCCGTCCACACGATAGGTGGAAATCTGTCCAATGTTCGTTCTTGTATTGATTTCATTGTTTTCCATCACGAGAGCCTCAGCCTGACCTGAGCTGTACTTCCTCCCATGTGAGTAGCTGTGACTGTAGACAGGGTGGGGGGAGGAGCGCTGGGGAGGTAACCACACCAAAGTCACCACCAGGCCACCAGGGTGCACGCTGAGGCTCATTATAGTGCATTAAACAGACTCCCTGTGGAACAATGAGAGGCCCGGGGCCCCGGGGCAGAGCCCGAGGCTGGCTGGGACTGATACGGAGGCCCAGGGGATCCGGCTCACCGGGGCCTGTCACTACCAGACTTTCATCCACAGCTGCCAAACTCCATCCTCCTCTGCCTCTGTCATCTGCCACCAACCAGGCGGATGCTGTCTGTCTGTCTGGGGTACAATGAAAGAATGAAAGAGCGTCTGAACGCCGGTCCAGCGCTCACACACCACCTTCAGGAGGCTTCATGACCTGATCTAACGTGTTTTATTTCTGTGTCACACAGTCACTGGTCGGATGATGATTCAGTCAGCTCATTCTCTCAGGCCCTGCAGATGAGTTTGGTTTTGGTGGCAATGATCAGGATTATTCAGGTTTAATGATCCGGTTAAAGTTAGTTTGTGGTCGTAGTCACGTCTTTATTTCTCCCTAACTGCAGCCTGGTCCACACCACACTTAATTTGGGTCCTTAAATAAGGATGCTCCACCTCCATTCAAACCCAGATAAATATAAATAAATTAGCAATTTATTTTGGAATATTTATTCTTAGTTATTATTATAACTACGGCTATTATGATTATGATTATGATTATTATTATATTGTAAGTTGGTAAATTTCGCAGGTTTGACTTTGAATTATCACCACAAGAAAAAATTAATTATATATGAAAAACAGAATTTTGTGTCATATAAATGATTTTTTTTTTTCTCTCTCTCTCTCTCTCTCTCTGTTGTCCTGTTAATAATCTCACCACCCCTTTACCTTGCGACCCCTTGTGGGGGCCCGGACCCTCACATTGGGAACCAACGCCTTGGTTACGCTAACGAATAAATACATTTTGCAGAAGTGTGTAAAAACTTCATTTCCTGTGAGTGTCAGGTTACATATTTTCTTTCAGGAAACTGGATTTTTTTTTTTTTTTGACCTGTAAAATAAAGCACGTGAGATTAACAGTCATGAACGTGAACGCAACATGTTTGGCGCCATATGATGATTTTACATTCATGTGTTCATTTTTACTTTTTGAAATCATTCGATACCGCTCGTATTATGACTCTGCTTGTCTGCATTTCTTCCTCTGCCTTTTCTTCTTGAATGTGTGCAGATAATAGACGGTATCATTCGGAGGAGGAGGAGGAGGAGGAGGAGGGAGGACCCGCTGACGCTGCTGCGTGCGCAGCTTCAGTCTGGAGTCGCTTCGACGGGACCGCAATGAAGAGATAAATAGAGAGCTTTTTTATTTATTCGGAGCATTAAAGGTCCCGGTCGTTGAGCGCTGAGACGGGGCGGGCGGCCCGGCCAGCTGCGAACGCGCTCCTCTGCTGGAAAGGTGAGTAAATGCCCGCGTTTGTCGCAAACGTGGGATTTAATAGAAGAATTACATTAAAGGGAAGGAGGGTGAGCCGAGGCTCTTCTGATTTGCGCGTCGCTCACGCGCTGGAACATCCATTCGTTTCAACATTAGCACGTGGATTAAGTGGGAATTATTCAGATAGTGGCACGAGCTCGCTCTTAAATCGAATTCAAGCTTTCTTTTTAGCTTTTTTTTTTTTTTTTTTCTCAGAGCCGATCTGCGCCGCGAGCTCCTGTCGCGAAACGCTCGCTCTCTGCCAGCGCGAGCTCGTCTTTTTAAACATGCGCGAGCTGAACAGGAACTTTAAAATAACAGGTTGTGATTAAGCGCGAGGACCCCACTCCGTCCGCCACACATTGGTGCCTTTATGGCAGCGGAGCGTCACGCGCCCTCAGCCGTTCGTGTGGAGACGCGCGCACACACGACGCACAGCCTCGCGGCTTTCATGGCGAACGGTCGGCTTTGACGGACCGGAGCCATCAGAAAGCCTCACAATGCGCAGATCTGTGCGGGAGGCCGGCAGCGCAGTTTGCGGGCACGTCTGACAGTGAGCGTGAAGAGATGACAGGAATCTCCTCAGATGAACCCGGCGCTCGCGCTCAGGGCCTGCCTCAACAGCCTCGGCTGTAATGGCTCGTGCGTTTGCTTGTGTTGGTGCTCTGTCACATGTGCCGTGACAAGACTGCGTTAAGAAAACGGCGAATTTTAGCAGAGCTGCTGCAGAAACACCTTCGTGCTCATCTCAGTGACGGGATTGTTCACGTTAGAGCTGCAGGAATTCATTGATTAGTTCAGAATCAGGCTTGTATTGGCCAAGCAAGTGTGCACAGACACGAGATCTGACTCCGGTTTAAACGCTGCATTCAATGTGCATGCAGGGAAACGACACAAGGCACAAAAAGACAAAAGGCTGAACAATAAGTGGTGCAAAAATAACCAATATGTCCAAAGAAATACAATATGCAGGTATTTGTGCTCACACTGACAGTGAGTGATGAACGTCGATGTTAAAAACTGTGTTCATGGATGATAACAGGCCAGTCAGTGGATGTCAACCATTACATTAATCACCAGCTCTCTGGATATTGATTAATTGGTCATTTTTTGAGAAACAAGTCTCTGATTGCAGCCTCTTAAATGGGCATATTTTCTGGTTTCTTCATTCCTCGTTGACAGTAAACTGAATATCTTAGATTCTGAATATCAAGACATTTGAGGACGTCCTCTTCTGCTTTGGGCAGCACTGATCTTCTGACATTGTAGAGACCAAACAACTAATCAAGGAAATGATACATGAATTGACAATTAAAATCATTATTTGCAGCCCTAAACATGACATGCCTTTTCATTTCTTATGTTTCTAATTTCAGTTTGCTAATGATATTTTTAAATATTCTCACTGTTTCACCATCTGATCTGGATAAAACTGTGACTTATTCCGCCGCAGTGCTCGCAGTGAAGGCCAAACCAATTGTATTAATTAGAAATGTTAAATTATTCATCGGATTTGACGACTATTACTGTGGGATTTAGGAGATCAGCTGGAGGACAACCAGCTGAATAAAGGGAAATCTGCCCTGATGTGAGAGCAGCCTGCGTCGCTCTAAGGACGTGCAGCTCATGAATGAGGCTCCATGTGTCTCGCTAATGAGATGTAATTGGCTATTGGAGCGGAGGGGTGTGGAGGGCGATGACCTTTCAGATCGTCAGCCGTGCTCCGTCCGTCCCCGGCACTTTGTTCCCCTCTGAACTCTGAATCAAACCCAAAACAAGGAAACCTGAGCAGAGGAAGCGAGGACGGAGCAGTCATTGTGGCGAATCTGAACTGCAGCGCGCTTAATTGTTGTTGTTTTCTCCCTGCTGTTGACTTAGTAAAGCACACATTCCACCAATGAGGCCAGGAGAAAAAAAAGGAAATGTGGAAATCATTACAGTAACGGGGACAGGGGCGGGATTTCATTTGGCTCTCCGCTCGGTCTCTTCTTGCCTATTTACTCAATTAGCTGTTCCTGGCTGGCGAGCACAAACCTCTTACAGATGATGTGAACAGAGCTGGACGTGTTGCTGCTCTTATCGTTGAAAAACCAAACACTGTGCATGCGTTCACTCTGCAGCAGGACGGCTCGTGGTGCATGTTTCCTGCATTAGCTCACGCTCGGTGAGAAGTGCGATACGCCGGTGCTGTTTTTAACAACCTAATCGACAAACTGCATCATCATGCAGGGACGGGAACTGTGCTAACACGCTGGATTTAGGAAGATTAATGAGTTTAACCTGCAGCTATTTATAGGAATAAGGTTGTGTTTCATTTTCTGACAGCTCTCAGGCTCGCTGCTCTGAAGGCTTCACACTGGGCTGTTTAAGAGGTGCTGGAGATGGCAGCAGTTCATCTCTGACCACAAGGACCAGCCGGTATTTAAGCCGCCTTTAACCGAGGAGGCAGAGAGGAACAGCTGAAGGCTTTTTGCATCAAAGGCTGCGTTATTGATGCGTATGCGACCTCTCTCTCTGACCTCCCCGCTCTGTGATAACACAGAGACAAAGCACAGTCACAGAGTCCGATAATGTCACAGGGAAAGAGAACAAAGACCAGCACGGCCTCTATGTACTTTGGCTCGCTCCACACTTTGCTGGCGAAGCTTCCTCGTTCCTCTGCTCGTCTGCAGAGTTTGACACCGAGCTCACATGATTCAAGGCCGGAGTGGTGTTCGCTGGAGGGTGAGAGGCCGGCGGCATGTCACCCCGGGGGTGATTACTGCCCGGCGTCAGGTCACCTGATCCAGCGGCTCAGAGTAAAGCTCACCAACACTGTTTTTATTTCTCCTCATAAAGCAGAAAGCTGAGGCATAAAAAGCGATTTCACCCTGATGGTTAAATTAAGAAGGAGTGTTAAAGTGAATTTAATGTGGGGGGGTTATTGTCCTCACTTTCTGCACAAACGGGCCAAACCATTAGAGTCGTGAAAGTAGGGGAGTCCTAACCAAGAAAGACTTCTTTCATATTGGTCAGTGAGGCCTTGTCGTGTCACAGACCTCATGACCGTCTTATCAAGCAGGAAATGTCTTTGCCACAAACGTCCTGGAAAGCAAGTAGAGGAAGAAGGAAAGGAGGAAGAAGAGAATCAATCCTAATTTTCCTATTCAGGCTTCATTTAGAACGTTAGATCCAGTTTTCCATATTTCTTCCTCGTAGAAGTGAGGCCTGTTGGAAGAGTGTCAGTGCAGTATGTGTGTGTCTGCCATCACCTTTGCTTGGATTCTCATGTCAATAATTTGTCCTTTTTGTCCGTCCTGTGATCCCATGACGTGCAGGATGAGTCCTGAGGACAAGCAGCACATGTGGTACATGAGTGTGTAGCTGTGTTTACGTCTTTTTGAACACATTTTGAAGGACTGCATTAGAAGAGATTGATGGAAACGGCAGAATTCGGAAAAAAACTTCTTCAGTTTTAGGTGGCTTGTGCCTTTTTTTTTAAAAAAAACAAAATTGTGCATAACGGAGGATGGAAACACTTTTTTAGAATAAGCTCTCAGCAAACATTTAACTCACATGAAGAAGAAATCCAGTCAGCTTGGTCGATGTCGACATATTTACAAGACGTACAGAGAGATCAAAATATGGCCTCTCAGTCCCACAGTGTGCAAAGATATGAAGATAAAAACAATAAAGAGAAAACAAGTATTTAAAATGAATGCAGAAGAAGAAGAAATTGGAATTTTTCTCCCAATAACCTCATAACAGCCGTGGATGGAAACTTGCGATACATTTGCATTGAATCCCATCTAATTACGTGTATGTAGACAATCATGACCTGCCAGGGAGCAGACCCGTCAACACCCACCAGCTCTAGGCTGAGAAAAGACAAGAGAGCAGAAACATCAAGCTAGAAATGCACAAAGCTTTTATTGGCTTCTCATGTGTGAGTGTTTCGTACTCCCAAGGTGCACATGCTTCCCAGGTCTTCCTCGTGTGTAAAACAGCAACAAGGTTATCGGCCGACCGTCTGGCTCAGAATCCTCCGTGTAATCCATCACAGCCATATTACACTGTCTCATCTATGCTACAGAACAATATAAAGCCAGCCTGGGGGGATCCAGAGCTCCTCCTCGCTGCTCAGCCAGGCAACCCAACACCACATGAAGGCCGTTCAGAGGAAGAAAAAAGTGTCACGCGTTAAGAAAATTAGAACTGCATGTGTGCGTTTAATTGAGTTTTTCACTTAAAAGGTACGACACACTTGGCTCTTTCATTTCAGGTTGTTTAAAGCCTCTCCCAAGACCTGGACTTATTATCCTCGCAGCCCCCATCAGTATGAATAATTGACCGCGCTGACATTGGATGCATTGTATCTCCAGGCACCCGAGGGATGTTTCATCGCTGCAGATGGATGAAGGTTGACAGCCAGCGCAGGCGGAACGAGTTGTGTAGAAGTGTCATGTAGTGGCGAGGAAAGCCAACACAGTGCGGGCTTATGAAAGCACGATAACTGCCGGGATGACAGACAGATACGCTGACAGATAGCGTGTTACTAAGACCAGTTGAGATCAGGTGATGTGTTCCTGTGTTCTGTACGTCAAAGATAATGGTCTATAAAATGTCAGGAACTTGTTAAAAATGTCCATCACAGTTGCCCAATGTGACGTCTTTGAAGTCCTTGTTTTGTCCAACTGTCGTATAATCACGAATCAGGATAGTCGTGAATATCCTCACATGAATGCCGTGTAGCTCGCTAACGTTGATTTCCTAATTTATTTTGAATTGCCACAAGGGGGAGCCAGAGCTCTCCAATCATTTGAAAATCCCGAACCTGTCACCGTGGCTGCAGGTTCAGCTTGATCAGTTTCTCCTGCTAAAAAAAAAAAGTTAAACCGGACGTGAGGAAATGCTGTTGATTCCACACCAACGGGCAGATGAGGTGGAACCTGTCGGAGGAAGGGGTCCCATAGACCAACACCTCCAGTTTACACTCCTCTCTCCATGACAGCCATCCATGTTTTCATGAAAAATTTGCTAATGAATTTTCTGATGAACGACGAATGCATTCATCGACCAGTCGTTTAGTTTTCAGGTGTGTTGAACAAAGTGCTTCATAAGTCATATTACAGCCAAACCGTCATTACCTCCATGTTGGTCTCGTCTCTGTTTACCTTTTAATTGTTGATTACAGTAACAGCTGGAGATAATGAGCTCTGTACAGCAGAAGCCTCAGTCATGTTCCCAATCTCAATTTCCTGTGTTATATTACAGCGGCTCCGCTCTAACCTGGTTACTCCTGATGAGACATAATGAACCATAAAATCCCCTCGTTCTCGCTCCGTTTACAGTAATTATTTGTTTGGGATGAGCTGTAAGGTCCAATAATGCATTTTAATTGTGTATTTTTTTTCCCACAGTGGAAGAGTTTTTCCAGCACTGAGTAAAAAGAATTGGGACAGTTCGTTGGACATTATTAAAGGGACATTTCACCAGTTTTAGATGTCAGGGTGGGTTTAGCTGCACTAGACACAACATGCGGCAGATGTCCTTCAAAAGGCTCAAAGGACAAATTCCAGTGAATTCAACAACACTGCGCACAGATTGGGTTCAAGATTTTTCACAGTTTTAAAGCTACTCCACGCCTTTAAAGTCTCAGAAGTGTGTTTTTCTTTTTGTTCCTACGCTTTAATATTTGAGCTTCACTTGGCAGAATGACGTATGTGCAGGGTGTGACACTAAAATCCAAATCAGGCACAATATATTATTCAGGGTGTTTTATATGCACCTTAAAACATGTCTGGAGGGGATCTTTAAACGCTCTGTTTCCTGTGTTTCAGGGCTGCCTACAAGAATAATGGATGAGACCTGTCAGTAGCACTTGATGAAGATTTGGCTTGACTCTTCAGACTGAGCTATGGAGGGTAGTGATGACGTGTCTGTACCCATGACGCAGCCCCAGCCTGATGTGTGCGGCGCTGAGGTGGGAGGAGGAGAAATCCCCAGTAAAGTGGAGGATGGAGTAAATCCACCCGTTCCTGCTGATTCCTGTGGGAGCAGCGCGACAGGACTGACCAAAGGAGGGCTCTCTAACCTGGTGGAGCCTCCTGCTCCCTCAGGGGTGAGTCCCACTGCTGAGGCTCCGGGAGGTGTGGCGCTCAAGGTCGCCACAACCGTGTTACACCCGGTGTGCCTGGGAGAGAGCCCGCTGATGCTTCCCATTCACCTGCAGATGGCCGGAGCTGCCGGGCCACAGCTCGGCCAAATGGGGGCAGCGCCGTACTTGATAACAAGCCAAAGCCCGGTTTCACTTCCCCTGGTCTTGGATCAGCAGGTCATCCAGCACATGAATCCGTCTGTGATCCCTCAGACTGCTAACTGCCCTCAGCTTCCACTCCAGAACAACGTCCTGTGTCAGAACCCTTTGGCGTTTGGTTTACCTCCAGCTGTCGATCAGAAGTCTGCGGGACAAACGCAGGATGCTAACCTGCTGTCTCTCCTGCAGAATCCTGCTTTTGCGGCCATCTTGCAGGATCTCTTCCCCTCCCAGTCAGGCTCATCCACCTGTCAGTCACCAAGCTCTACCTTCTTCCCACTTCCTCCCCTCACGCCTCCCTACACCTCCCCTCTGGCCCCTTTAGTCCCTCCTGCCACCCTTCTGGTCCCCTATCCTGTCATCATCCCTCTGCCAGTGCCTCTGCCCGTCCCTCTTCCCATCCCCATTCCCGTCCCTCAGACCGAGGACTCAAAGGGGAACATGCCAAAACCAGTTTGCACTGTGAGTAAAAGCACTCAGACTTCTCCAAAAGATACTACCTCTCCGTCGTTGTCTTCAAGCAGATGCATGCCGTCGTTCCAGCCACAAAACGTGTCCCCATCCTTGCTTCCTCCGGATGAAGGACAGGTTCTGGACCTTTCCGTCAGAGCATGCCCCGTCGAACTAAAGCAGGAATACCCGAGTCCACAGCAGGACAGTGTGCTCGACTTGTCAGTGCCTGGTGTGAGGAAGAAGTGTGTTCAGTCAGACCGGGAAGTAGCTTTCCATTCTGGTCAAGATGCCGGTACGTCTTTGTCTCTGGGGGTTGAATGCACTCAGAGTTTAGATTCCAAACTCCTGGGCAGTCTGGCCTCACTGGAGTTCAGCCGGCAGCATAAGTGGGTGGTTGACAGCGCTGGTGGGTCTAGTTCTCGGGGTCAGGAGGCGACTCTAAGCGGAGCCGGAAACCTTGAGATTGTCAGCACCTCGCAGACGGCCAAGGTCATCGTCTCGGTGAAGGACGCCATTCCTGCCATCCTCTGCGGAAAGATAAAAAGCCTTTCAGGAGTCTCCACCAAGAACTTTTCCATCAAACGGGACGGCAGTCAGGGGACGTCTTTGCAGCAGCTCTACGGGATGTCGTCGGCATCCAAGGGGGAGCAGCACGACCCCAACAACCCACTCAAAAAGGTTCCCAAGAACAGAGCCATCAAACTGAAGAAGGTCAGCTCGCAAGAGATCCATTTCCTTCCCATGAAGAAGCAGAGACTCGCAGCGCTGCTACCCAGGAAGTGAAAGTGCTCGGCAGACTAACAGCTGGCCCGCTCTCTGGTTATCATTCCAGAAAGAGCAACATATAACACATGTGAGGACGTTCTGTAATCAACCTCTTAAACATTCAATCAAAGCTCACAGTTTGGCCCCAAATGTTGCTTTGACTGAGGCTCATGAATGTGTGACAGTGTGACACAGTCGTCACAGAAATGGTTTCCACTGGACTTCTCTGGATTGCTGTGTTTTGTTGTAATGCACTACTCTACAGTGTTATGGTAAACCAGAAATGTGTGTGCGTGTGTGTGTGTATGGCAGCTTAATGGGCTCTCCGTGTGGCTTTGGAGCTTGTCGTTATGAATCGGAGATGTTGAAGAACATTTTTTGACTTTATAATTACAGCAAAGACACATGGGTTCCATTTTTTCCATTATGGATCATGGTTTGTTTCCACATGTAATTTTTATTTAAGTGCACTGAAGAGCTAAAAAAAACCTGATAGTTGAGGTTGTCAGTGCCCAGAGCAGAGCAGTAGGCACTGGCAGGACGTGACCGAGACTGTTAAAACATGTCCCATCGTCGGAAATTCCCATAGTCATCAGTAGCTCAGCGGAGCCATTCATTCTCCTCTGATTGGGAGGGCTTTAGCATGACAGGCTAATAATGACTTGGCAAGGCCGGAGCCACAATTTCATTATAATGAATGTTGGCAACAGCCGTCTGTCACGACAAAATACGTTCTTATTTTGTTCAACAGCAGGGAAAAAAGGGACGCCTCACTTGGTTTCACATTTAAACAGGACTTTGAACAGGCCCATCCAAACACAAGGAAAGCATTTCTGGAAAAGAGCTATTTTTGAAGCTGGATGAATTAATCCGTTTTAATTCAGCAGCGCTTCAAGATGGAAGCCAAATCTGAGAAAACACAGCAGAGCCCGCTGCTGCGTACATTAACTCTCTAAAGACGTGAATCAGGGTGGAAGTTCTAGTGTTGATTTCACCTGTAAAATCACCTGAAAATGTGAAGGGAGGTAAAGGTGATGGGAACCGGCAGATTAAAGATGAAACGATGAAAATTTTCTTGGCTTTAGTGAGAGAAGATACTGTTTGTATATTGAAGTGTTGAAGTTATTAGTCTGTTATTAGAATGAGTATTGATAAGACGCCCGCCTCTGTTTATCAAGAGTTTCATGTGGTTTGGTGTCATGGACTGTTTTTGTTCCCGTTCTTCTTCTTCTTCTCAACAAAAAACGTAAACACCAAACTGGCAGGTGGGTTGTAAATTCCACTCACCGCTCAAGCACTTAAAATGACACTTGTTGACCTCAAGGTGGCGCTGTAATAAATCAAATTGATGTTCTGGCTGTTTTCTCAAAATCCAGTTTTCAACATCGTCCAATCTTCCCAAAACTGAGTCCGTAACATCTGCGAACTTTTTCAAGAAATTTCAACGTGTCTGTCTGCTTTGATTATACGAGCCGATCAGATTTCATTAAAAGTTGATCAACCTGAAATTCAACCTGAATGTTAAGTATCAAAGCATGTCGCGTGTCGACACTAGGGGGCACCCCAAACACAACAAGTTTATATCTCGTAATCGGCCTCATTGATTCGCACAAATTTCGATTTAGATGAGTGAATGCATTTTTTTTAAGTAGCCGCAGCTTATTACAACAGTTATAAATGTGTAGATATTTCACATTCTGTACTAAATTTCAAAGTAGATCACCCTGAAATTTTTTGTGTGCATGTGACAAAAGTTTGCCTCACTGCAGCCTAAATGTACTGTTCAAGTGTGGAAAATCCATTAAAATCCACAGTTAATCTCCTCAAGTCTTCAATCGGATGCTGCCGAAAATGACTTTGGACACGTCACATGTTTTGCATGATGTTCAGATGCGTCAAACTACAAACACACAGCGACATTCAGTCTGACTGCAATGTGATGTGAGAAGGTGTGCGGAGAACCACGCCCTCTAGTGGCGCAGACAGGAAGTCACCTCTGAGGATGCAGAGGTCCAGGCTTTGAATCCCACTTTCCAGCAATGTGGCAATTGCACGTGCATGTGGAGTGTTTTCAGGTGCTTCCTAAATCTGAAACAAACATCCAAACGATGACGACCTGCCTGGACTCCGATCACTACAGCTTTTTTTAAATTATTGTGGAGCGTGGTCTTTTTCCTTTCTGTCCCATGGCTATGATCAGAGTCGTGAATGTGAGAGTGTTGTTGTGTGTCCGTTTTATCCTATCGAGTGCACTTTGTCATAGTTTAGTTGAAAACATTACAGGGTGTTACTACCTTTTCTACTAAAACTGTGTTGCCCGTTTGTGATTATAGCATTTATGAATTCTGTGAATCGTAGGCCAAGAACTATTAACAGCCGCAGACTGCCTGGACGAACAAACGAGGGATGGAAAATACCCAGAGGCTCGACTTCTTTTTACCAGTTCTTTATTTTTATCGATGTGCTTTAGCAGCTCGGGTCGGCGGTCCAGCCAACATGGAGCTCTTTGGTTTAGTAGTTTGAACGGATCACTTTGGTTGTACAGGATTTCACCCTAATTTATTGTTTGTACAACTTTAATTTATACAGTCTGTGTGTATATAGTGGATGTTAGGAGACAAAGTGTGACTGGGCATAAAGACAGCTTCCTTCGTGTCTCCTGAAGCTTTTTGCTTCTGAAAGCTGTTTTAACTAAGATGTCAGTGAAGAAACACCAGTTGAAATGTGCTGGCGGTAAAATGTTTGCTTACTGTACAGTATGTGTGCTTTTTATATGGAAGTGAACTAAAATCTCCAAGCTCTGAATTTGTGGCTCTGCCTCTTTCTTTAACGACACACTGGTTTGAAATCACGTCTCGTTGGCCTTGACGGGCACTTTGTTTCTTCGGGGTGGTCTCATGAAGACGCAGTAACTATACTTATGTGATGAAGGGCACAATGTTGCCAGAATCGACTCATTAAAGGAAAAAAGCACTCAGATAAAAACTTGAAAAGACAAAAATGTTTCATCCAGTAAAACCAGTCTGACATCCTCGGCGTTTGTGCATCTCATGGAACAAAATAAGGTGGTTTGTCTTCAATCTTCAGTGACTGTAAACTGGCTCAATCCTGCAGGTGTGGAGGCAAACGTTCTGTAGTTTAGGAGGCTGAAATGTCTGGATGCCATGTTTAAAACGAGGGATGTTTACAGTCAATTCAACACACACACACACACACACACACACACACACACACACACACACACACACACACACACACACACAGGTTTCAGCATGAAGCATCCAGTCTTTTAGATTCTGGGCCGACGTTTCTACGCCTTCGCTGCATCGTTCCTCGCAGTGCTGCGCGTTCTGTCCGACAGTTGTCAGATGTTCGACGTACTTCGCGGCTTGTGATCAACCAGAATCATTTCTCAAAGTCTCTGACGTGTTTTCAAATTGTTTTGACGTGTTTTTCTCTTATATTTCATGTCATAAATAAACACGAGCAGGCCCGGCTTATGAGAGGTAACATTTCAAAACAACGCTCCCAGAGACTGATGTGGCTTTAATGATGGAAATGTTCTCGTTCTGCGGAGCTCGTCCTCTGCCAAGCTCTCATTTTCTATCAACGGGACAACTGATGGCATTTTCTAAAATCAGCCAATCAGTGATTTGGCTTCCTAGGGAATCCCGGTGAATGGAAATAACTCACTTCTTCACCTCAGTAACAACACACGCACATCCTTTAGTTTCTGACAGGTTTATATAAAAAAAAAAGGAAATACACAACATCATAAACACATATTGTTTATCTGGTGTGATGTAATGGACAAGTGAGTTTTTTTCCAACACATATTTTTCAAGTACTTAAAAAGAAGATGCGAGAGAGGGAAATCGACAGCACTTCGATCCTGTGTTGAATATCATATGGCACAAGTCTTCAAATCAAGGAAGGGAATAACAGGAAAATTCTGTTAAGTATATTATAAACAGTATGCTACAAAAGCTTGTACTAACAAAGACCACGTAAACCTGAGAAATGTCGTAGGTAAAGCAAGGCAGAGTCTATTACTGGGAGTATTTGAACTAAAAGCACTGTGTTAAGTATTAAAAAGCAGAATGGAATCCACTGTGAAATATTCACCACGTCCCCATCCCCCTTTATCTTCACATTTCTAACTTATGTATATGATTTCCTTAAAATATTAAGTTTCTACAAAATGTACATTCTGTTGCTGATATTCATGGTTAAACCCATAAAACTGTACACATCTGTTTTCATTGCTAACAGTGATTGGAACGGTCAAAAGTGACAACACTGAGGCCGCAGGCGGACCGGCGAGCTTACGTGATAATGACTGAGAAAAATATTACATCGAAACTAAACACAGAAAGCCCTTAGAAATGTTGGATTTGCACTTCCTTCAACAATCTGTCCACTGAAACTGATAAACCCAGAACTTCTAAGCTGGGACACGAACAGCTGACTGATAAGAACTGCGTGGGGACCATTGGGAGGCAACTGAGGGCCCGCTAAAGACACAATAATACATCATGCCGCGCAGCAGATGATCCTGCAGGACACTCGTGGAAAAGGTTCAATCAGAACTGTTAATACAACGTGATCCCTGCCAGGACGCCGGCGACATTCAAGCAAATGAAAAACGCCCGTCTTGCCTTGCGTGAACGGAAAAGGAATGCACGACGTTAGCATTCTTCGACAGGCGGATATACAGTACCCATACTGGAGGCATACATGTGAAGAGTGAAAACAGCGAAACGACAGCACAGACGAGAGAGCATCCAAATTCTCTTGGGGAAGAACATCTGATGGATTTTTTTTTCTTCAGTATATCAACCCTTCCTTATTAACTGGAAATTCAACAATATTAAAAACATTATATAAGAAGAAACATTCTCCATCTTTGGGGATCCAAAACCAGGATCAAAAGATTTCAGCTCCGTAAAAAAACGTGTCCACGTGTGCACATGTGCTACGCAATGTAAACACTACAGGGATTCTTTTCCTTTGGGATCTCAGTCAAATGGCGTCGGTTAGACTTGAACAGCTTTTGTTCACTGATGAGGGGATGAGGTAATGTGTCAGCAATGCACGGCACACTTTCTCCACTCTGGAAGTCAGGATGAAGTTGTAACATCTCGTCAGTCCCTGGAGGTGGAGTCTAGAGTAGCACGTAGCCCCCGCGTGCCCCGTGAGTCAGTTCCCCCCGCTGGCTCCTTCAGGGCTCTTTGCTCATGGGCCTGGCAGGGACAGGGCTGCCCTGGCTCCTCTTACAGCTTGCCTTGTTTCAGCCTCTCTATGTGATGGCATAACTTCAGTGCAGGCCCCAGCTTCAGACCCATGTACTTCATGATCATGTCACTCCGTAGCAGCATCAGAGCTTTTCCATCGATCTCCTGCGGAAACACAGAACGGGACTCATCAGGTTCAAACGCCACGCAGAGAAACAGATGATGTACAGCAGCCAAAGCGATTAACAGACAAGGTTGACTCACATGCTTTCTGAATAGCTCGGCGTGCGGAGCTAAAGCTGTGGGGTCTGCGTCCCTCACAAACTGCATCACCTCTTCAATGGACCAGCAGGAGGGGTTTTTACCGGGCAGCTGCAGACCGTCCCGCTCAGACACGAGGGCCTCAGGACCCGTGGTGGAGCTGGCTGCTACCGAAGCAGAACACACGGGCACGCAGTGAGGACGTGAAGCAGAGGTAAAGCATCTACATACATTCAGTTCCATCGACTCTGACCGTACCTTCAACTCGTCTGAGAGGCTGCGAGGAGCTGAGCTCTGCGGGGTTCGAGGAGAGGCGGCGCATGGCGGCACTGTTGCCTGGGTGGTAGAGGCCGCCGGCCTGAGAGTGGTACTCTGAGGAACTGCGCACTGTTTGGGGTCGAGGGGTCATGGAGTTGGAGGCTGAGTCCATGTAGCGCTGCTCCTTTATTAGGCCGTTCTCTTCATGTGGCAGGGTCTCTGCTGGAGAGAGGAAAACACGAAATACAGTCAAATAATAACAAAGATGATGATAATAATAATACAGTTCATTTGCAAAGCAGTTAGTGACTTTGATTTACAGACAGCATTCAAGTACAATGATATGACCTACAGGGGGCGGTGCAGGACTGCGACATAACAAATTGAGTCCAAGTGCACTTCAAAGATCCCTTAACCGATGTTTGGCATGTTGACTTCCAGGAGTCTGATGTATCTGCTGCCTCCCTCACTTTGTTTTGAAGGCATTAGGTCATTTTCACTGGAAACCTGAAGCACTGAAGTTCTTCTAAACTCATAAACACAACCTGAACATCACTATGCAGCAGGCAGAGGAACTAATCCAGCAACATGCACGACTCATTACTGCATCTCCAATCAGCACTTCAGTGCCAATGCTGACGCCATCACAGAGCAATCAGCTGGTATACACACTGCAGTGCATCGAGAGAAAACTATTCATCATATTATATAACACACATCTTTGGCTGGAAAATGGTTTGAGGTGGAGTGAGTTGACTGATGTTTGTAAAATAAGCAGAAACAGCCTCTCTGTCTGCCCACTGACGAGCAAAAAAACATCCACAGAGAATTCACCTACACAAAATGTGTTTTGTGTGGTCACAGTGACCTCTGACCTCCAAAGAAAAATCAGTCCAGGTGGACATTTGTGCCAAATTTGAAGACACTGCCTCATGGGGTTCTTGAGATGTCAGAGGCATAACAAGCACAAAATGAATGAAGCAGCTGTACCTTCTGAAGGATGAGCTTCAGTACGTAAGTGTTTGGGTGACAGCGGGGCTGCGTATGGCGGGGACACTCCAGAGAGACTCCGTTTGCTGCCACGAGCTAGAGACGGAGCGTCCAACGCCTCTTCTTTCACTGAAACAGACAGATACGATTTACTAAACCCAAATCTTTAAGTTCTTTGTTGTTAAATTAAAGGACTGAGCAAAGCTCTGCTGCCTCTGTGACGACCGTACGTGTGATGACTGTATTGGGCTTTTTGAGTGATTACGGACAATTTGAGTGCAGTGAGTTTTAGTTTAAGAGCTACGATCAAAGCAGCGACGCCTCCCTCCTGAAACACCGCTTACACTGAGCGCAGGCTTTACCTGACTTGGTCCTGTCGTAAGCCGTGTAGTGGCTGAACGGCTGGCTGCTGAACAGGTTGTCGCATTGCAGGTGACGACACATCGTCTCCAAGAAGCGCAGCACAAAAGAAGCACTGGAGGCTGCCGGGAGTTTGACCACACGAACTCCGCCATCTGTTCTCACTGGGATGAAGGACAGCATGTTTTATTGGTCTATCAGAAAGCTTGAATACTTGTGCAGCCCATCTAACGAGCCCATTCTGAGATGAGAAACAGCTTTCGTCTCCGTGTCTACCTCGGACAATCTCGCCTCCTCCTGAATGAGTCTGCAGAGCGCTGAGCAGGACTTTCGGCTGGTATGCGCAGTCTATACATGACTGGACCACCTGCTGGAGCACAGCATTCACTGGCCCTGGTCCAAAGTGGTCTGGCAGATGCTGCATCTGCTTCCTGTCCAGGTGGGGGCCGCAGTTTCCATGCTTATTCACGTACACACACACTGGAACAACACACAGACACGCAGTGACCAAATTAGATCTTCTAATGATAGCTTCAAGTCAGTGCAAAACATGAATTAGCTGATTACGGGAAGCCAGTGAGCGTCGGCGCTTACCTGTTGAAACCACAGAGTTGAGGCTGGGGGGGCTTTCTTGTGGAACCTGGATGCTGGGCAGCTGTGCTGGGCTTTGGAGAACCTTGGGCTTTCTCTGAAAAACACACATTTATTTGCAGACATACTTTGACATAACGAAGGTGGCAGCAAAATGTACTCATCCCATGTTTAAATATCTCAGAGTCTGCTCTGTTTGTCAGGGTCCCACCTTGCTTCCAGGTTTGGGGCCCCTCTTCTTGTGGGGCCGGGGCACCAGCTGTGTGTTTTCGGGTACAGTTCCATTCTGGGCAGCCGCTGCCTCTGCCACAGCTTTGAGCAGAGCGATGGTCTCACTCTTGGGCCGGCGGCCTCGTACCCCCTTCCTGACGGGCAAAGGGGGCAGAGGGTTGGGGAGTCTGTAGGGGGACTGCATGGAACGCCTGTTGGGCTTGGAGGGTGACACTGGGAAGATCTGCAGGTTCTTTGGCAGGGTGACTAGAAGGAAAAACACAGGCATGGATATAAAATACAGAGAAATGTAGTCTTGGCTCAGCGCTAACAGCAGCCTGTTGCTTCCAGAGACTCTGGACTGACTGTGTGAGCAGGATTATAAAAATGGAGACTGGTTTGCAACTTTTCCAATCACTGAACAGTCTCTGCTGGCTAATTAGAGAGTAGGTCATTATCTGTTGATGCAGGGAGCACCACAGTGTGCTGTGCTGCTGCTGGTGGTGGCTGGGATTAAAGTCAAAGTACAGAGAAGGTCTGGTGCCAGTCTGGGTTTGGAAAGGGGCATCTCATTACTGGAAATAACAGGGGGAGTGCTCCAATTTATGTCATACAGCTCCATATTTCTTGTTTTCTTGTAAGTGTGCATAATTGTTCTGCCGTGCCATTTATATCTGATTGTTTAATAACTTGGCGTAGCATTACGATGCCAACTAGTTAGCAGTGAGGCCTACAGCACAGACTATTATACAGACTAGCTGCCAAGCATTCAAATAATAATGTCCTTCATGTTTATGAGGACAACAACACTATCCACTTTAAGGAGCTCCAGTGCATTTTTCTGCTAGCTAATTAACTTATTCTGAAAACAGACTTTGGACAATGTAGAGGTGGGCTGGTGAAAGAATTATTAATTATTTTCCTCACTTGCAGACAAATGTAGGTAAGTAAATGAATATAACAGCAAAGACAAAGATCACACACGTCTGCAGAAATACTAACACTATATCAATCATACAGAATAACACCCAACTCTTGAATGCGAAGAATTCAAGTTCATACAACAATCTGTAATCCTCCAAAAGACGAATCACCATTCCAGCCTTTTGTGTTCCAAATGCATGTATTGTGAATGCTGGGTCTGTCTAGAAATAACACAAAAGCCTATAGCCAAGACCTGAAATGTTGTTAAAGTGCAACTCCCCACGCTGAAAGGGAAAACATTTACACTGACACATACCCACGCAAAGCAAGAGCCCATTTATTCAGCTAGTAAATATTTTTCTGTTTATGTATGTGCTCGAGACTCCCGGACAATTCCCACACACAGAGTCAAATAAATCTTCCTCCAAAACTCGACACCCGCTCAAAACAAAGCACACACTGAAGGAGGAGTCGGAGGAAGCCCGTCAGTGTGAGATGTGCGAGAATAGAGAGAACAGGAGTGTGTTTGAGTGTGTGTGGGCTCACACATGAGCAGGTACATTTAAAAACTAAAGTACGGGTGTAGCCACCGCTGTTTGTCAGCTCATCGTGGGATTTTTTGTGGTTGATACTGTAATCCTCTCCATCCAGAGTCTTCTACACAAAAGGGGTTGAGCAAAAGTCAGACTGTGCGGAGCAGCTTTTATGTAAATATATTTTTCCATGTAAACTGGTATGACGTGAGGCACATAAATCCTCCTCCTTCCTGCTTCTCCTCCCACTTGTAATCCTGCCTGTTCCCAACTCCCCGACCAACCAGAGACACAAAAACACGGCAACAAGACTCCACAGCCTGTCTGCGAAGTTTCTCATGCAACACACAGCATGTCCTCTACGACTGTTGGCTCGGTGCTCGTGGAACTCATTTTTCTGAACATAGCCACAGTTTATCAAGAGGAACATGTTGAAAACGCTGTATTAAACTTGGTACTAAGCAACCAAACTTTCCTCACAGTGCAGCCACTATGGGGACTCAGGAGCGTCGTAGAAAAGTGTGAAAGGACACAACATGGAGTAGGAAAGTTTTACTAAACCAGGAAAAAGTAATTCCAAAGACTTCACCAGAACAACTAGTGAAGCAAAACCACCAACACAAACCCAGCTGCGGCATCACCGGGAACGTCTGTTCAATCTTTGAATCCACTCATTCATCTGAACTGTGATCTATGCTCATGCCCCTCAAATGCACAAACTTTTCCATTCACACTTTACGCCTGGGAGGTGTGTTAATGTGTGTTATTACATTACACACAGATTCCTTCATGCTTTCTTGTACTGTATGTTCAGCACCTGCTAAAGATTAGGCTGTGTTTATTTCACTTGGATAATTACTATTAATTGTGATTGCAACTAAAGTGAGTATAAATCAAACATTGAGAACAAACTGCAGCATCTGCCTCAATCCTCACTGTATGTGCAGACGTGTGCTGCCACCTAGAGGCTGACACTTACCACTGTTGCCTGGAGGCTGGAGGCTGTGCTTAGTGAGGGAGCACCAGCCCACAGGGAAGATGTCCCGAGAGTCATACTTGCACCAGTAATCAAAGGCACCCCGCCACCCGTCGAACATGATGAAGACCTCATCACCCTTCACTTCTCCTATGGTGGCGGGACAGATGAGGTAAGGATTCTTCTTGTCCACGGCCTCCAGCTTCATGCCTGGCTTAAAGTTGTTCTGGGTGGGCCTCAGAGGTTCCTGGAAGGAGTGCAAAATCCTCACTGAATACATACACTGCCAGTAAGATGGCGCCATACTGTTTGTATAATGGAAGTTTTCAAAGCTTTTTGGCGCATTACAAACCTTTTTAAAGGCTGTTCCTGGTGCCATCTCTGCTCCATTTAAGGTTCTCAACAGAAACATGGGCCATGAGGAGGCATTCATCCGAAATCCTGGAAGAGAAAATGTAATAACATTTAAAGCACAATGAGAGGCTAATTCAGAACACAAAAAATCAATTATATTACCACACAGTGTGATTTTATGGGTTATTTCCATTGTTAGTAACCTTTTCTTACAGGAGGCGTCACTATAATTTTTGATTTTTGGCAGATAAATTCAGTGCCGTTCACTGGACTGAATGCTCATAATTATTCAATATAAACAAAACATTTTGGCCAACTTCCTCTTATCTTCAGGGTCTTTCAATGAATCAAAATAAAAATGACAATCATAGCAGCTGATGCCTGTAGGGAATTTTTCTTTCACTTCAACAGGAGACTCCAGGAAACAGTTACTACAACATGGTCTCACCATCATTTTCAGCTCAATTTCATCAATCTTATTTAAGATGGAGAATCACCACACTGCGTGGTTCCACTGCACTTTACAATCAAACAGATTCATGATTCAGATTCAGATGTTCATGGGACTGAACATACAGCTAGCAAATAAAAATAAAACAACCATGATAGAAATCTAATTTTAAAGGGACATCTGAAAAGGTGATTCACCACATCAAGTTCTAAGATCTCGAGTAGGCTGCAGTGAAGTGCGTGAAGGTGGCTTTTCAGCCTCCTCCTTTTTAAGATTTCAACTGAATGTGCTTCTTTCTCGTGGAGTGAAAGGCCATTCCAGAGATAAGGGACGCTGCAGGCAAATGCTCTGAGCCAACTGCTTTTTGTTAACTGAAGGAATGACCAGGAGAGCAGCATGAAGACAGCGAAGACGGCGTGCCTGTGCATGTAGTTCAATTAGCCAAGAAAAGGACGGTGGTGCAAGTACATGCACGGCCTTCTGAGTTAAAGGAAAACCTTTAAATCCACTCTAGCTCTGCAAACCAGTCAAGAGAGGCCAGGAGGGTGATATATGATCACATTTTCCACTTTTTCAAGATTCAAGCTGCAACATTTTGAACAGGCAAAAGACTCCTAGTAACAGTAGGTAAACCAGAGAAAAGGGCATGACGATGATTAAGTCTGGAAGATATGAATGCATGGATTATGGTTTCAGGATCAGGCAATGACAGAATAGGTTGAATTTCAGGAATATTTCTTAGATGAAAAGGTTAAGATATATCCTTTACTGTCCTGAAATGATTGCAGTTGACAACAAAAATCTGCGTCCATCCCACCTCCCCAGCTTTCTTACCCAGCGGGGGCTGCAGCATGTCTCCATTCTTCTCACAGGTGCCGATCGGCTGGATATCAGAGGAGTCCACCAGTCTCCAGAAGTCATTGCTGTTGTCACTTCCATCCAGACGGAGACGCAGACGAACCCCAGTTAAACCCATCACCGTGGCAATGCAAACTGAGGTGGAATTGCGCGGGTCGTGGGCTTCGAGCTTCATTCCCACCTTGAAGTCGTTGGAGGGTGGAACTCGAGCCTGCAGATATTGGGAAAATGTGCTGCTACTGTAAACACTGCTCAAATACACTGCAAACAAAGCATCATTTATCCAGCCGGGCATGGATAATGTCAACTATGCTAATGATGCAAGAAAGACAAGCATGCTTCTGTGTGACTGTATTCTTTCAGTGTTACAGTAAAAGTCATAAACCCAGAACTTTTGAGTGATGGGAAAAATCCAGTAACCCTAAGGACTTACACAACTTTAAATTTAACGCTGACTTTCCAAAGAAAACACTGAAAGATAAACAACAACACACTGATTTCTTCAAGAATAAACTTCTTCAAATTCTTACTCAATTACTTACAATTTACATTTAAGTCTAAGACTATGTCTTCATGCAACTCATCCCTGGTAAATATTAAGCACATCAAAAATCCAAGAGGTCATACCTGACGAAAACAGCTTGGTGGAGCTGGTATAGAAGACGTTTCTTTTAGATATTCTTCCCAGCTGAAAGCATCTGAAGGAAAATCATAAAGAAATCAATGTTTTCCATTAAAGATGGATGGATGGATGGATGGATGGATGGATGGATGGATGGATGGATGGATGGATGGATGGATGGATTGTCCCTTTCTAAACCCATTTCTGGTCCACTATCCTCAGTTAAGGCTTAAGATTTCCTCATAGTGTAGAATAAGGACAGAAAATCTCTATATAGTGAGTATAGTGTAGTATATAGTGCACACACACACACACACACATATACATAAATAGTATAGTATATTGTGATTGAGCTTTTCAGAAAGACCGAACATCTATGGGAAAGTGTTGTTGAGGCAGTGCTGGTATCATGTAGAGTCTAACTTGAAAGAGTGACTCTGGCTTGCTGAAACAATGGCACGTGATTTCTAAAGTTAATGTATAAAAGTTATGTGACTATAGGCTCTTGAGATTATAAAAAGCCAAAAAGATCCTCCTGTGTTCAACCAAAGTGAATGAGACTCGTAAACCAAGTCAAGTACCATCACTAAATGTGATATAGAAAGTTCACCTTTAGTTGCTGCAGGGCTTGTACCTGTTAGTGGAACTGTCCTTCCCGGTTTCTCCTTTTTGCCATCTTTCTGATCTAAAAATTAACAGGATAATAAAAAAAATGTTTTTGTAAATGTATGAAAATACAAAAATCTATGGATTTATCTGTGCAATACCCTCTTTCCAAACATCTCTTCATGCCCCTTTTTGAAAACTCTGTTCAATAACTTTTCAACAATGAGCATTTTTAGCTCTAAGTTATAACTACCTTGTGATAAATCATCACATTTGCATACTTTAACACGAGTCAGAGATAACAGACTGAAAACTGGCAATGCATGCAAATGTGGATTTCGGTGGGAGTTAATGTCAAACTTTGAATAAAATACCGGAATGTACACCCATTTGTGAAACACAGCGCTGAAGCCTTGAGTCGTCACAGCAGATGGCACAAAGAATATCTAATTGAGAACTCTGGAATGCCTTCAGTAACCTCATGAAGGCAATCATGATGACACAAATGAAGCTGTATGTTGTCACATTATACGTAAGTCCCACTGTCCCACTGTATGCCCACACAGGTGTTTGCACTCATTGTGTGTGATTAGAGCCCTTCCCTAATTTCCCAGGTGGGAGATTAATAAAGTAATATCTTAAGTCTCTCCTGAAGACAGTGTGGGAATGTACACATCTTCATCACTAATGCATACATTGAGGACATCATGTTCCCTGTATAACTACTGAGTACTACAGAGGTTCACGTTTCTTCATTACTAATGTGTTTAAGAAACCTTTACAAAAGGTCCAGATTCAGCTGTCAGAGCACAACCAAATATAACATTTTATTCAGGGCAACTTTGCCAAAAGAAAAACCTTCAAACGCTGTCTTTATCAAGCACAGTAAAATGACATCTCCTTGCCTTTTAGCGGAGTCTTTCCCATGGTGGCTGATGACCGATGGTGACACTTCGACGATGACGACCAGTGGTGACAGAGTATGCTTCTGTGCCTGTGTAGATTTGTCCTACAAAAGGTAAAAATATTCCATATGAAATGCAGCACAAACAAACACAAACTACTTCCAAAGAGATTCATTCGTTCGTTTGCACAAGGCACAATCCAAATTACAATTCATTCATTAGGCTCATGGTATGGAATACAAGGGCTTTAGCGTTTAATGCGTATATTTATGGAACTGTGTAGAAATCAGCTGTTTGAATATAACTATTTGCAGCGAAATAAGCAGACACTAGCTGTCTTTTTTTATATAGCTAATGGACCATTTTCATAACCCAGCCTTAGGAGCGCTGAGCAACAGTTACTACATACTACAGCTATAAAAAATGATTTTCACTTTCAATTAACTGCTCAATTATCACCACGTAGTACATAACATGTCAAAAAAAAAAAAAAAAGAGCCAAAATGTCCATCACAGCTTTCAAAAGCTCAACATCATGTTTTCAATTTGCTTATTTAATCCAACAAACAGTCCAAAACCCAGCGATTTTAGATTTATAATGATGTAAAACACAGCAAAGCAGCAGAGCCTCATATTTAAGACGCTGAAAACAGCATATGGTTTGGCACTGCTCCTTGTTAAACAATAAAAGGATCAAATCCTCTGTCGAGCTAACCATTGACTGGGTGTTTTAGCACTTGAGCGCATAACTACAGAGGTGAACAACAAAAATTTACTACACAAGTTTTCAAATGACAATATAGTTAGGTATTATAACTAATAAGCTGTTATTGTTATGTGTAATTACTAACTTAGTAAAATTGAAATTTAAAGAGTACAGAGATTATGAATCAATGTATGATTTGGTTTGAAGCAGAATGAGAAGTAATGTGAAAACAACCTTCAGCAGGGGGTCACATGAAACCTGAGGCTGTGTTACATGGAGCAAGGGGAAATACTAGGTTGTTTTTTTTTTTTTGTAAAGAACATCAGAACCTCTTTTAAGTACAGTAGTGTGGTATTCCAGTAATGGACACTCCCACAGAGACAGGAAGCCTGTAATATGGTGGGTTTTCTCATGAGGTTCAGCAATGTAACGACAGGCCTGCGGTGTTTTGGGACAGCTCCCGTGTGACCCCGTCTTTAACTTGGTGTGCATTCCCCTCGCGTTTCCAAATCCCACTTAAGTGTCACCTCGGAACTTCATGCCCGAGACACGAACGAATCCCCTTTACTAGGTTGTTTACGAAGGAAACAAAAACAACCGTCCTACATGTTGAGGTGAAATGCGAAGAAAACAGGACTGAGTGTCTTCATCGTCAAGCGACCGCTTACAGTAACGTTATCAAAACAGGCTAACGTGAAGTCATTAACACCAACGGTAAAATTAGCCATTTTGAATAACTATTAACCTTATAATGAAGCTAACGTTACCGTTCAATGAGACAAATTGGCGCAAACGTAACATGTATGGGTTTGGTAATTAACCACCCACAATATCTAACATTATAAGTTAACTTAATGAAGATGTAGCTTCATGTCGGGGAAGAATTATCCGCACACTTTACAATGTTTTTCTAACCTACTCTAGCTAACATACCTACCAACGGTAAGTTAGCTGGCTAGTTAACGTTATGTTACCTCACAACAGCCTCTTAATATTAACTTAGCTGGTAACCGCTAGGTTAGCTGAATGCCGAGATATGTATAAAATCAATTTGCTTTCGATATAACGTTACGCTAAAAGCAGTTATTATTTTGAATAGTGTATCTTTGCTCTACGACACCGTATCTGATATGTAACGCTATACGGTTCCAGGTAATAGTCTGGACCCAATGTTGACAACTAGGACCGCTTGATTTGCTAGCCACCACTGCTGGCTAATAACTAGGTTGGCTAACCTTAGCGTTAACGTTAACCCTCTGAGAGCAGTTTCTTACATATTATCGATGGGAATTACGCATAATCGTTATCGTGGAGCTTCATCTGACATTCTTCCGAAACTCTATATTATTTAGTTTGAAGAAAAAACTTACAAGTACCGTCTTTTTTCGAGTGAAGATCCACACACTTTTCTCTAATCGTCAGCTGCCATTTTTTCACGAATGTAGCGTATGCTTACACGCATGTAATTTATGCCAAAGATTGTCTTGTAAAGCGAAGACAGACAAGCAAAACAGCGAGAGAGGCTGGACGTGTAGAGCAGTAGGCCAATTAATTTTCACGATGCTCACAATTACAGCCAACCAGGTAATGGTTTACTCATTTTATCCAATCAGCGTCTGCAAACAACTCGCGTTGTAATTTTGGATTCCAGAAAGTAACATGAGTCATACATCTTCACTTTTTCTCTTCTTTACAGGGTCTTTTTCAATGTGTCCCCTGCTCTGGGTAAAAACTGGTCAAATGCTCTGTCAGTGTCAGAAAAAAACATTAAAAAACATGAAAACTTATATTTAATATAGACTCTGACCATTCACACCGGTGTTGTGTACACAACTCAAGCGAAAAGACTGACATTTTAAAACGTAATGCGAGGGAGAACAACCCTACAGCTGAATAATGGCATTAAATACATCAGTGTACATGAACAGAGTCCAAAAGTTGTAAATAAGTAAATTAATTATAGCAAACAGAATAGATGATTTATGAAACAGAGACTAGATATCATAATAATAAGCAATAACACAAAAGAGGTAATGAGCCATTATGATCATACGGTTGGAAAATTCACAGTAAGATAATAAAAAAAAGTAGACAAATAAGAGCAACCAAAAAAAAAAAAAACTAACATCCTGTCAGAATAATAAAAACACACAAAACATGAAGTGTTTTTGTATGCCACCAGGTACTTCACCACATGAGGCAGATGGCAGAATATGACTCACTGTCCCAAACAGTTTCAAGCTCCTGTGATTTCCCCCACCCACAACTTTCCGATGAACGACAATTTTCAAACAATTCAATATTCAGGCACGATTCTGCTCCTGCTAAAACTCCGGAAGTGGCCTACAGTAACAAAATATATGATCAATAAAAGCAACAATGATCAGGAAAACAGGGCACTCATATATGTGTTTTATTTTAAAATGAAGTACATTTAAAGTATATTTCCTTGACTTACTTACATTTGTCATATTACGCTAATTCAAATTTCTAGTCCAATACAATTGAGAAGGAAATATTGTAGATTTTACTCAGTTACATTTGCAGTTGCTTGAAGATTCTGATCATCTAAAAAAAAAAAGAGAGAGGCATTTTTATGCATGAAACTGCCTAATAATATATCTAATAATTGAAAATAGGTACATACAGGACAGCTGCAAAAGTAAAATTCTTCTTAAACATAAACGCTTTAGTAATAATAATTAAATAATTGATAAATCAAATATATATGAACAATTACAGGGGCTATTTCCTGTATTTAGCTTTTTTACTTTTGATAAATTAAGCACATTTTGCTGATTATAATTCTATATTTTTACTTAAATAGCATTTTGTTTTCAGTAGCCTACTTTTATAGAGTATTTTTACACAGTGTGTTGGTATTTTTACTTAATGATTTGAATGCTTGTCCAACTTGCTGTTGTGGTTGTTGTGTCTGTGGCATCCCACCATCCTTTCTTTTTCTCCAATGGGTTCAAGGTTAGCTAACCGAAATTCAAACCATGGAATATTTTAATTAGCTGAGTGCTCAATTACACCTTTAAACTATGTTTTGGATATTCAGTACTATCATGAAAGCTGCTGAAAAATGCAGATTTCTGTTTCTAATTGGCAAAATATATGTCATACTTTCACAAACAGTTATGATATTGCAACAAGTCTAAAATAAATGAATTTGTGAGGTTGCAACTTAATTGTTTGAGAAAAAAGTCTGTCTGTATTCCAGCATCATTTAGCCCAGGTGTCAAGGTGATCTGCGCTGTTATAGTCCAGCCTTCAGTAGGAAAACGCTGGTTCTTTGACATACTATTGGCCACCCTGAAGCCAACATGACTCTCTCAACCTCATCATCCTCATAAGCAGTGTTGTCTCTCACATCAGTTGATTGATGAAGATATGCAGAGGGAATTAAACTTCTCTCACAGCAACTTCAAATCATTCTTATTTAAAGAGCTGCATTGCACAATATCATCATTTTTACTTTAGATTTGTATGGATTTCTACAGATATAAGTATGAATACTTACTTTCAAATGAAATGTGGATAGAGGCCAGTTACTTTGAATGCAATTTCCTTTTCACAAAGCAATTTGTTACTGTATGTAGACCTCGCTGCACATACAATGATTGAGGATTACAAACCTGGCAGAAAAGCTATGACACATTCCCAGAATTGGCTGAAATGTAGAACTCAGATATTAGTCAGTCAGCCTATAAAACCAGACTTTCTTAACCGCTGTTCTTCTTTGCAAAGGCTTCCTTATTATGTATGTCCTGCATGTAGTGGACTATGATGGTAGTTTCGCCTGTTTCAGGTGTTCCTAACATGTTAAAATTCTTCATCATCGGTTTGTAATAACCAAATCTTCACAGAGAGTATTTATTTTACTCTGTCCCTTGCTGACAGAATAATGGATGTTTGAGCTGCAACAAGCACACTTTAATTATTATTCTCAGAACATTATGAAGGTATATTATTAGAGGTGATGGCTCTGTTGTGATTATGATCTGTTATGGCTGTGTCCATAATATTCTAACTGATGTCTTTAGTTCTTTATTCTTCACTTGAATCCCCAATAGCTTCCACAAAGTGGTTGCTAGTCTTCCACACACATTGATGTTACATTCCCCAACACATGTCTGTGGATATAATCAATTAAGACGCAGTAAATTAAATACAGGAAACTTTAGTGCTATATAGGGGTCCAACTGCTCATAACAGACTATTCAGATAAAGAAATATTTGAAGAGCTCAGAAGTTCCTGAGTATCATAGTAGTATAAAAAGTCAGTCTTAAGCTGTTAAGACTCCTCTTAAGATCCAGCTGCTCCTTCTTTGTCGCTGGCATTTCCTTGGGAAACATTATTTCTGCCAGTGAGATTATCAGATGACTTTTTGACTGGAGGATTTAATGTTGATTGATTATCAAATCATAGATGTCAAAAGAAATTCAGAGTACACCAACTCTAACTCACCTCACACAAACATTTGCAATAGAAAACATTGATCACCACAGGAAACTGTGCATTGATTTATTCAGTTTCAGGTTCATCCTGTGGGTGGCAGCATGGTCCCATGTGATAGCACACACATGGAAAAAGCTCTATTGATCCTTCAGAGTGTTTAGAATATCAATAGCTCACATTTGGTCTGAATGAGGTTGCGATCATAGATAAAGACACACACACAGGACCCTGTGGGCAGTTTTCATTTTGTTTCGTGCTCCTTTGAATTCATGCAAGTGGGAGGTGTAGGCAATAACTTTCTACCCATGATGGTGTACAACAGATATGATCACTATTCTCCAAAAACACACATAATCACAGGGATTTACAGCTTTCTTCACATTTAATTCAGTAAACATTAGATTTTTTTTATGCCAGAAAAGCAATACTGAAAACAGACAACTTTTCATAGCAGTTCAGATTTGTTTATCTGAGCTGTGTTATCACCTGGGAAATTAAATCAAATTGATTAAGTGAAGAAAATGAATTTGAGCATAACTGTCTGCAGGTTTATCATGTGTGAAATCACCTGTATATTGGACAAAGTGTTGTCGGCAGACACTTTTAGCTCTAATTTTCTTATTCTATTACATGTTTTCCACTTAGTGGAAAATTACAACACTTTTTCTGAAGAAGAGTATGAAAATGTCATTAAAAAATATCATGACTCCACACACAGCAGCTGCAGACAGTGGTGAAGTGTGAATTGCTTCAAGCTTCCCTTGAGCAATGCAAATTTCAATATTTGCCATCTGTTTTTTAATTTTGTGGCTCTTCCTTACAATCCAAAGTTTCTCCTCCTATATGTATTTTGGCGTGGCCTTTAGAAAAACTATGTTATCATACTGAAAGCAGGGTGTGATCTTGTGAATTATGTAATTGAGAAATTAGAACAATAATATCCCACCTCATACGAAACACCCTCAGACCGCAGCACAGTTTTCTCCCTCAGTTTGCAGTTCTGCTCTCCGATTGGTCCAAATGAAGGGGGCGTTTGAATAAACAAGCGCATGAACGTCTTTCATTGGCCGTTGCCACGCCACTCAAACTGTTGCCTGGTGATCTGCTTGCAGCTTGTCAACCGCACGATCCAGTTACTGTAGCTGCCTGCTGCAATGAAAATATCTCCGTTGGTGGGTGGATTTATCGGCCCAGTTCCATCATTTTTTCCCCAAACAGTGACTGAGTGAGTAGTTTATTTTATCTCTATAAAGATAAGAATCGGAAAATAATCTACATATCATGTGAATATCGTCTTCAAGCTCAAGAGGAAGGCAGCGTTTATCAAGCTTGAGGTTTGTTTTTAGCTAATTGGCGGTTTTGTGTGTTTTGTGAACCAGGCAGAACAACAAGGTAACACAACTAAGTTAGCTTAATTATACCGTGTCAGACCGGTAACTAACGTAACTAACTGGAGTCCAGTCCAGGCCAGAAAACTGCTAATGTGAGACAATGTGTACTGAGTTGGCTTGAGTGCAGCCATATGTTTGACTTGTTGGATTTATTGCTGCCCTGCATTGAAAATGTGGGAGCTACGTACATTCAGTCTGTGGGCAGTCGTAGCTACCACACACACACACACACACACACACACACACACACACACACACACACACACACACACACACACACACACACACACACACACACAGTCCCTGTTAAAAACATTTCGCCCTCGCATGTGTGTGAGCTGCTGTTGAGGATGTGAAAGATTTATAACAAGCAGCAGTAGGACAAGTGCATGACAGGCATTTACATGTACAGCAGTTAATTTCACATGTTCTACCATGATGTGATATTTCACCACAGATTTAACTGTTTGCTGGTTGATGCTGGTATTGTAATTTTGTGTAGTGCCTGAAAATGTGCTGTCAAATTCCCTGAAATGGCAGTGACGATGTAAGCTGGGTCTCTTGTTTTTGCAAAATTCTCACCACTGTGTCTAATCTTAATGATTGAAAACCCAAGTCGAGCATAGATAATACTTCACAGATCATATGAAGAAGAAGAAAAAAAGTCCTGTATTTTGAATTCCACACACTCGGTCCATTACCACGCATGAGTCATTCTGTTGATAGAGACAAAATATATGATCCACAGCAATGCCCAGTGCATTCCTGATCATATTAGCCTTCTAGGTCTGGGCCTGGAGAGCAGTTGGCTAAAATCTGCCCTGGAAAACAATAGGCTGCATGCCACTGCATGTAGGCTGTGAAACGAGGAGCGGGAGGAAGCACATTAACACACTGGCGTTCAAAAAGAATAGATAACCAAAGGCATTTTCTCTGCCAGTGTTTATGTTTCGTCTTCTGTCATCCTCCTCAAGTTTACCTACAGTTGCTACCTGTGTTGATGGTGTTCGGCTGAGTAAGATAAGGGAGTAATAGACCACACAGCGGTGTTTAGTGTTCTGGGAGACGGAGTTTATTTTGGTGCCGAGGTTTTGCATACTGATGAGCAGCTCCTGTGCCCACAGCACCGTAGGAGACTGGGAGTGTGAGTAGGCTAAGCAAGTCCTTGAGCTTTCCAGCAAGGGGAAGATGAAATGGAGAAAGTGGTATCTGGAGTCTTATCTGATTCAATAAGAGTAAAGAGTGTGTGGATACCAGAGGAGATGCTTTGATCACATTAAGAGATTATGTGGTACTGTTTCACTCACCGAAAAAGGTAGGAATACAGCGAGGAACTTTGGAGTGTTAATTTAAGGTATCTTTTCTCATTATTTGCACAAGAAACAGTCAACTATGCTGTGTATTTACAAGGCACGACAGCTTATTTACTTATTCATGTTAAATGAGCACACCATTGATTTTACACATTTTACACAGTTTCCTCGTCATTGAGAGTACGACTCAGCCTGGAGGGAGGGAGCCCGACAAAATAACCCTGAGGATGTCATCAGGGTTATCTTGAGTTAGACTTTAGACTTCTAATATTTATCAGAAAACCTGTGTTTTAAGCTGGGGGCGTGGAGTTTGACAGGTGAGGGAGTTTAGCAAGCAGGGCAAGTGTAATGAAAGATGCTTTCAGATTGCTTTCTGGATTTTGGAAGATCCAGTGTTTTTGAAGCATGACCTTGATTTTGACTCGTCTCTCTGACTCTTGTAAATCCCCCAGCTGAATGGAAGTGCAATGCTGAATTGCTTTAACTCAGGGAGATTGTGCTGTACAGTACCAGTTTCATGTCCTTTAAGGACAACTGGCCAACTTTACAAAAAAGTCCTTTTCTTGTGGGATGTTTCTGAAAATGGCAAAGCAATCAAGTTAATTTAATTGTGAATCCATTTCAAAACAAATTTCACATGTAGTTTTGGCTCTTGCACTTTTAAAGGTAAGTGAGGAATATATGATTATCATATGATTTGATACGTTTTTCTACAGGTAAACGCCAATCACAGAAGAAGGCATGTGTCGGATGTTATGGCGTACAGCCGGCACACGCCCCCGGGGAGCCATCAGCTGGCCGCCTCACGCCATCCTGTAGCCGGACCCCCTCTGCCTGAGCTCAATGCATCTCACGCAACATACCTTTTGACTTCATGAAGATCCCTGACATCGGTGATGTAATGAATAAATTTGAAGTCCTTGGGATTGTGGGTGAAGGTGAGCGTTCTCATTCAATACCACTGTAAAATATAACAATCTAAAAGCACATTCTGGACATTTTGTGCAACACTGACTACCAATCCAGTCTAGTCTTCTGCCGCAGCTTTTCATGTGAAGTAGTACACTCACAAATTTGTTGCTTTTCAGTGAGCAATCATTTGATTGTTAGAATCCAATTTGCCTGTGGAACAAGGCTTTTAAAAGCCTCCTCTGTTGTTCATGATTGTTCAACTCAATAAGGTCAAGGGCATTTTTTAAAATATTTGTTCATCGGGAAGAATTTTAACATGGAAAAACTGAAGCTCGGCACTGTGACCTCAATTTGTGCTTGTGTTGTTATGGCAGAAATGTAGATGAGGTTTAGGGGATTCAGTTTCATTGTTGTAAATATCACTGGGACAGCGTGATTTGATCGTTGAATTACCCCAAAATGCTTCTCGTGGCTTTTCCCTTTCCTTTAGCCACTTGGTTGATATAAAGTGGCAGAGGCCCTGAGGTGAGACCACCCACTTGTCCCAGTTTTTACACTCCTACTCCCACATCCTAGAAGTTTTATAATGTGGGTATAATGCGTCTCTAGAAGACACAGGGAAACTGAGCTGGAGTCATCACTTTTAGCTGTGGAAGTTTTGTCAGTCCAGCTCTACTTACTGCCTTTGCACTCATGGCACAGTGCGCTCCACTTGATCCAGCATCATAGATTTTTCCTCAGTGTTCTTGAAGTCAGTCAATTTTGTTAATCGGTCAGGACTGAGTGCAGCATGTAGGCTCACCCCAGCAATTAAAAGTACACAAAATCGTATGCAATTATCTAAGGAGGTAAAGGAATGAGACGAGCAATGCTTGTGGTTTTTTTAGCACATAACCTACAAACAGTGTTTTTGTTTCATGGTATCTCCTATTGTTGAAGGACCTTTGGGAAATACCAACATCCAGTATTTGAGGATCAGCTGACAGATGACAAATATTTTAATGTCACATTATCCTTTTCATCCTCTGTGTTTATTGTTGTGTTTAGGTTTGATTTTCAAATTCAATGCTTTTCAGCAGCCAGTTCTCTAATTTCTTATGATTGCATAAGAAACAGTCCACGCTCACAACTTCATTAGCAAGAAGTGATAGTAAAAGTATGCTAAAAAAAAAAAAGTTGTCTGTATATTCATGTTATGGTTAGTTATTTCAGGTAAGTTTTAAGTGCCTTCATGTTGATTTTCATAGATTTTTGGAGTGAATGAAAATCAGCGTCTACCAAAAAAATCCCCCGCAGTCATTTGGAGTACACTCAGTGTGTCGTGAATGTGTTAAAACACACAGAACCACCTGTCCGGGCTGGAGTCAAAAGGTGGTCCGACTTTCTTTAGGGCAACAGTATTTGTTGCACTCCTCTCGATTTAGTTTTCTAAACTGTGTTAGAGAGAACGGAAAAACATTAGAGCAGCCTCTTGCAGACAGTAGATGACTTCTTGTAGCACTGATGTGCCTGTGAAGGAGCACGGAGCAGTTTGTCATATGCCTGCTCAGTCCAAGAATTCCTCTCGAACCCTCAGGGGATGTGTGTGTGTGACTGCCAGGGTCGATAACATCAGAACTACAGTAGCTTGCCAACACTTGTGTCCTACTTTCCGAGCCACCTGTCCTTTTATAGTGTGGGATGTTTTTCCTTAATTCATGTGAACATATGAGAAGCATTAAAAAGGAGGATTTAAAACCCCGTTCACTTTGTAGCAATATGCTCAGACGGGCTCAGCAGGCTCTGCATTTGTTAGCGTTGTTAGCCAACTCACTTCATGTGAGAATGAGAAACTCTGCATCAAGCTGGTCTTTATTTAATAATGACTATGGATCATGTCGGGGTTGTTCATCGCAAATCAACATTTTTCAACTGACTTCATGCAGAATTTTTATTATTATTTTATGCGGGTCTGCTTTTAAAAGTCCTAGCTCTACTTGTTAAGGCAGAAGTTGTGCTCGGAAAACATGAATACTTTGAATATTCATGAGGAGATTAGCTGTGGTGAATCTCACTAAAACATGTGGTTTGCTCTCTTTTTTTAGGTGCCTATGGTGTTGTTCTGAAGTGCCGACACAAGGTAAGATCTGATGAATTTTCATGTAATCACTTCAGTCTCTTGTCACTTATTGGTCCTTTCAAATTATTCCAATCATCATGTAATGTATTTTTACATGAAACCACTGCCTTATACCAGGAAGCCAATTACAGGTTTTAAAGGATAAGTCTGGTGATAATCTAGATTTTTCTTATTGTCAAAAATCCCACGAAAAGACCAAAACCAACAATATATTGATCCTACTAGCAAGTATTATGAGTGTAGCCAAATCTGGCTTATCTCTCTGTGCCATAGGCCTCAGTTTTTGTCCAAAAACTACTAAGAACACATCAGTGTGCCACACCGTGTTCCTTCATTACCATGAACGCTCACCCTGTAGTTTGGAGTCATTCAGTACACTGTCCTGCTGCTGTAAATGCTCACCAGAGCACCAAATGTGTATTAATACGCAGCTGAAAATAGTCCCTGAGAAATGCGCTATTTACTGGTGTTTGAGTAACATTTCTAACAACATGAGAAAATATTCATGACCCATTTCTGAAGATTTACGTCTTCAGCAGGAGCCAGCGAGCTCGGGGCTGAGAACCACAGATAGGCTGGGAAGTGGGAGGCAAACAAACACATTGTTGGTTTTGGTGTTTTCTGTGTTGACAATAACAAATATATAGACTTACCAGTCGCCTGCTTTAAGGATGGGGATTGGAGTGTCCGGTGTGTGTATCTTAAAAAAGATACGGCTAGTTGACATGAGGTTTATATGTGTCGGAGGTTAAAGGCCTGCAGAAGCCCAGAGAATATTAAACGGTAGGCGCGTCTGAAGCAAGTGCACCTGGTCGTTCCACTTTAGTTTACTGCAGCGGTTGTGTGCCTTAAAATTACTGTGATGCTTAAGTGGCTCTCGTGGGCTGCTGGATAATTAATGACAGTCCTTTTATCTGTACCCAGGTTCATCAATGACAAAGATCTGCTTTGAATGGCAACACATTTGTCAGATTAAAGTCTTCCACTATGTTTTCATTCATGTAGAAGCATCTCTGATAGGCTATCTGGAAGCAATTATTATTTTTTGCGTAAGACTCAGAAAACCAAAGCAAATCAAAAAAACAGCAGGACTATGAAAAGCAGACGACCCACACTGCAGTAATAGCCTTGTCATCTCAGTCCATTTAAGGAAAAGGCTGCGCCAGGAATTGACGGCAATCCAGCATGAATAAGAGAGACTAACTACCTCCTACTTACAGAGATCTGCAGGAAACAGACAAAACACTTTCTCATCAAAATCCTTGATGTTTTTCTTGTTCTGCAATTGCCGTGCATCTGCCTTCATTACGGTGTTTATTGCAGCAGTGACCTTACTCAGTGTATCCATTAGCCAGGTTTCTAATGTGAGCAAGTTACCTTAAGTGTCAGAATTGTAAAAGACAACAGCTCCAGACTGGATGTTGAGCTCAGACGTGAGGAAAAAGAAGAAAGCCCTGCTGTAAGCTGGAATCACAGCCTATAATTACTGGGCTTTATTATTCAGACTGATTGATTCAATTCAATTCAATTCAATTCAGTTTTATTTGTATAGCGCCAAATCACAACAGAAGTTGTCTCAGGACACTTTCCATATAGAGCTGGTACAGACCAAGCTCTTTTATCTACAAAGAAACCAACAATTCAACAAGTGCCAATGTCTCCATTTTATACAGCATACTCACATCAATAGACCTCAGTTTTGTTGCTTTGTTCGTAACACTCGTCACTGTGTTTACTGTGCACTAATCCGTCATCATCGCCGTAAACGCAACTTATTATTCAGCAAATAACACTAAAAGCTTTTCAGAACAGTTAGCTTTAACGTCAAACAGATAGACCAGCCGGTTCAATATTGTTGAGAATGAAAAAAATAATATGGGCCAATAAATAATTTGATCCAATTTTTAAATCAAATATTGATTTCATACTAGCCTCAATAATCAGGTTTTGGCCTTGGCCTCTGGGTAAAACACAGATTTATTACAGAATAAACACCGCAGTGAGTTTGTGCCGGGGATGCATGGGACTAGTTACCTTCAGTTTGGAGCGATGTTTGAGCACACTGCGAATGCAATGTCGTATTTTTCAGCTTGTTTCACCACAGTAATAAAGTTATCAGTATTTTATATTAACAGTGGTTCGGGTGAAATGAGTCATTTGTAGTGACGAATCCACAAAAAGATCTTCATCTTATCTGATTGGATAGTAACTGAATTTTCAGCTCCAGCCAACAGCTGTTGTCAGTGAATGCTCTGCTAAAACTACTGCGTGCTGTGTCCAGGAGCAAACAACAGTCAGCGACCAGTTGCTGATGAGCAGCAATTTAACAGCTAAAGACAGATATTTGCCTCGTAACTTTCCCCATAATAATAAAGCGATTATACGTCGGCGTGGCCAACAAATCATTTCACTTAGCTTTACATAATTTTACACTGCAAACGACAACAAATCAATTGAAAATGACATCGTTCTTTAATTACTGTATGCTAAATCACTTGCGAAGTGGAACAAAATGATAATCATCGAGTGAATAAATGCTGCTAGTCGAGTTTTACTTCCCTCTTTAATTTAGAAGAGAAGAATAGCCAGGATTTTCATGCAGGAGGCAGCAGATGAAACAAGCCTTGTAACAGGTGAACGGTACTCAGCCTCAGCTGATTGGTGGTTTACTGGGTTACTGCTGAAAAATAGATATTTACAGACACTGTTTGCTCGCTGTGTTTTTAATACTTGACTTTATAAAGCTAATTTTAAATTTTAAATGTCTTTTTAATTAGCTCATCATTATTTCTCCTCCATATAGCAAAGCAGCAAACAGTCCTCTAGAAGTCTGACGTTTTGCTACTCGTCTGTGGGCCTTGTATGTGTTGGAAATGCCATAATATATGCAGTTTATGCTAGAATATCTGTTGGTAACTTGCTTTACGTGTGAAAGCACAGGAGGATGAATTCTCTGGCTGCAGATCAATATGGACCAGTGCCATCTGGAAAATATTGTATTGTTAGTGTGAATGAACCGACATGTTTTTTCAAGGGCTAACTCACAGATCTATGCCGCATAATTATGTGTGCGCACACACAGACGTGGGCGCACCAGCCAAACACACACTTCATGCACAGACGCACACGCATGTGTTGACACCGACAAAGTCGAATAAGCTTACCAAGGATTTGATGGTGCTGTGGCTATGGGCAGGGATGTGTGCCGGCCAGAGAAAATGGCTGTGTTTGTATGCAACAACTGCTGCTCAGTCGCAGCTGCTCGTGCTTGCAGAACATACTTATTTCACCAGTGACACACCCCTCAAATTTGGTTTGTGCAACACATGTGTTTAACAGGAATAATTAGATCCAAGAGCGATGTGGGGACAGATATAGAAAGGATGGAAATACAAGGATGCATTCATCAATTTCCACACAATAATCTGAATCTATTTAAGAGGCTGCAGGATTACTGCGTGCGTGCCTCGACGTATGATTTATAACAGCTGAACAGAGTTAAGAGTCAGCTGGGTTTGAAGAGTCAGCTGGGCTTAGTTTAACAGGGAAGTGACACAGAGAGGAGGATAATATCAAAGAGTTTTTGGTGGCGTTATGTGTGTGGAGCAGATAAGTGTATGTGGATGATTAATATCATTTTTTTCAGACCGACTGTTATTTCAACAAGAGCTACTCTCTTTATGTATTGATACCCAAATTATACCTCACAAATGGGATATTAGATTTGACCTAAATGTGTCACAATGGGCTATTATAGCTGAAATTATTTACAGTATATGACTGTGTGTAATGGCTGCATGTTGGCTGCTGTGGCGTTACCAGAGGATTTCAATAGATGAGATTGAGACCGTGGCCATCATAACGTCGTCATGCCATTTGTGAGAGATGTGTGTTGAAAAGATGCTTAATGGTGGTTTACATGTAGAGGGCAGAGACGTGCATGAACATCATATATGCGGTTTAAAGCTGATAGAATACAGACTGAAGTTGATATAGAAGATGATGCTCCATGCTGCAGCCCCACACTGCAGACGTGGTAGCGAATGTTTTTCAGCCTGCCTGCCGAAGTCCATTTTGTGGTATCTTGCCAAATTTTGCCACAGCTTTTTGACAAAGCGAGCACCCGGACTAAAACTGCAAAATGCTGTCATATGAAAGGGTTTGAGTGCGCTGGGACACAGAGAAGCTTTTGTCTTGAGGGTCTGGTCCATCTTTTATTGATTCCTTTTCCATGTAAATGGATCAGCAGAGGAACATGTTTGGGATCACTGATTCTTTTTTTTTTGCCTGCTCACTAATGGGAATATAGTGTTTTATTGTGCCATGATGACAGAAAATGTGGGAAAGCTAGAGTCAAAGATGTCGCAGCTGTGTGTGCACATTTTGCCAACTGAGCCACAAGGATGCTCCAGGACTTTTTCTCTTGTCTGCTGATGTTTGATAAAACCTTATGAATTATGCTAATCATCGTAACCTAACTAAGAGGCTTTTGTCCCTGAACGTCATCAACAGCAGCAGCAGCGTGGTTCTAGGGATGGCTATGCTGGTCCATCTGTCAGGACACTCTCTTCAGATGAATTGTAATCACTTTGCTCATCCTCCATTGTCCATGTGGTGCCACCATCAGGCCAAAATTTTAGTTTGTACAATACTTTAAGAAGATAAGATAAGACTTTATTTATCCCTTATCAGGGAAATTAGGGTGTTACAGGCAGCAGCAGTAGCATCAGGAATTGAAAAGGAGGCATAGAAGGGAATAATAATAATAATATGCAACACAGTGTATAAAAAAAAACAACAGAAAAAAGCCTTAGCTGCCTTGTGTCTTGGTGTAATTGGCAATGTTAGCATGCTAACATGCTAAAGTAAGAGTGTTAATATAGTAAACATTATACCTGCACACAGATGCAGAACACTCTCTCTTTGGTCTTTCAAAGTGTTTGTGTGTTTTATTCAGCAATGCAAAAGCAGCTACGTTGCCAGTATGCTGTAAACTTGGTAAGGCGGTGCTGGCGTTTCACTTGTCAATTCACCGTGTTGACGAAACTGGGAGTATCACGACTGAGAGTGGAAAACACCGTTTTTGTTTGCTCCGCTTTGACTGAGAGTTCATTGACACATCATAAGGCATGTTTGCTCATGGTAGATTACAGAGCCAGCTAACCTATGTGTGGCTCTCCGTTGACCTCGCAAAAGAGCTGAAGACTGAAACTGGAAAGTTCTGCAACTGTTCTGCACATTTTGCAATACGGTGAATTCAAAGGAAACAGAATTGTCTCACATAAATGAGGGCTGTATAGACACTGGCCGGGGGTGGTGTTTAACCTGTGTTTCACTGTGTTAGAGAGCTGATAGATTTGTATTTACCTAAAAACCTGGATGGAAACACATTATTATTAGATCCATATTTGTTTCATTGAATGATGCAGCTGCAAAATTCTGCTGAAATGATACATTGAAAAAGAAAGACAGAAGTGTTGTAACTGAGAGGTTTTTTCATTCAGAAGACCCCCACCCCCAACTCTGGGACCTGTTGATTTACAAGTGAAACACTCTGTATCTAAGCTGCAACTTTCCTCTGAAGTAAGTCCAGTACAAATCTTTTTCAGCTAAGCTAAATCCTGGATAAGGCTCGTGCACGGCCATGGCAGCTCTTTGGCGTGAGCAGGTATTGGAAATGTGTAAGACAGAGGGTAAACATAGCCGTGGTCAGTGTTTATTTAAGTGTGGAGCACCTCTCAGGAATGCTCACGACACGCAGCATCACCCTGCACGCGCTTATCATCCCATGAACTGGTTTCCTCTGACTGCAGAGAAGTAAAACATTGACAGTGTCAGGGCTCTGTCTCCTCAGTCGTGCTCTTGAGTGATTCAATTTGGAAGATTTGAAGCACTGAATTATCTGTCATATGTTTTCATTAATCGTAGGAGCTTTATAGAATTAAGCCTCTTTATGAAAAGCCCTGGCCGTGGCTGTGGAGGTGTTCTGGCTGCATATGATGGCTGGATCTCAGCCAGAGTGTAAATGCAGCCCTTAAAGTAGTTTGCATCATTGAGAAAGCATCTGCCCACGAAGAAGAAAAGTCATAAACCTCCAGGACAACAGAAGCGCCCTTCAAAACACCAAGAAAATCAACGTGTCATAGTAGTGTGTGATGACTGCTGCACAGAGATATCTGGAAGGAGATTGCAGAGCAGGTGTGTGTGAGGAGTCATCGTCAACGTCTGTAGAAATTCTGAAAAGGTGGCTCTTTTCCATATCAAAAGAAAAATTAAGTACAGGCTGTACACACACACACTGCTTTTGATAAATGTGCGCCTGCTATGTTTGTTTTTGTTGACAGTTAACAGGCTTGTTACCTCCTTACCTAATTGCCTGCTTGACATACTGCACATATATAAAAAAGATCTCATTACAGTGTGTATCATACAGAAAGCATAGAAACAGCAGGTGTAAACGCAGGGCTGCGAGCATGCTTATTATGCAGATAACATCTCATTCATGTTGCCTTTTAGACTGTTTACATTAGCTTTTCCTTCTTTGCACAACAATTGCAAGACGCTGTATTGTTTGTTGACTGAAAATCTCACAGCACGCTCAGAGATCCCATGAGGCAGCGCATCATGTATCATGCATGTTGCATTTTTTTATATTGAGATTATATTATAAATAGCAGCAACAGAAAGGCTTGTAACCTACAGTGCACAGAAGTCAGCTTTTTAAATAATGTAGGTAGGATTCCACGTGATGTTTTGCATTTAATGTAAAGCATTGGTCCAGGATGGGGAACCATTTTCCTATCAAGGGCAATTTCACTTTTTCTAACATCCTTCAGGGCCGTACTAAATTATTGATCACACGTATCACACTAACCTCTAACGTGATGGCTGGAACTGCTTCTCTTCGGCGAGGCGTCTGGTCTGACATGGCGGTGATGATGATGTGGATGATGCTACTAGCTGCTGGTTTTCCAAGCTTGGGTCAGTCAGTTTTGAGAAGGAACAGGATGCAAGAGTCACTTTTGAAAAGAATTGCTCACAGCAGTCGGTTGTCCCGAGCAGACAGTAAAACTTCAGTTTTGTGATGTCCTCATGATGTACGTGCACTTCATAGGACTCGAGCAGGGGGAGGCTGTTGTATGTAGCTGGCTTATTTGTAGCTCAGTGATTTCGTGTTGTAGGCACAACAGGTGGTTCCACATTACATGGTGTGACAGATATGTTCATTTTTTGTTTAATTTACATGACCTGAAACCTCTCATCAAATACCTTAAGGCGTTTTCACATTCCACTCCAGATGTCAGGTTTCTTGCAGAGTAGGAAAATGCACAGTGTTACCCCTGTCAAAAATGGCTCGTTTGGTATTAGGCATTTGTTCCTTTACAGGTTCTCCTTCTGAATGAGGTTTCAGCTTCTTAGCTAATAGCTATTAGCTCGCTCTGTCAGAATGTGGTCTTGTGAAAGCTGCTTGTTGGGCTCCCACACTCCACTGAAGAGCGTTAACCGTCTTAATATATTAGTTTGCTATATTTCTTCTGTATTTCTGAGTTCCTGTTTTTTCATGCAGCCCATTTTTGTCTAACTTTGCCACAGCAAATTCTACATATTGTACAAAGCAAAGCAGTGATTATGACTGTATTTACACTGAATATGACAGCTAATATGAGGTGACTGTATTCTGAAAAGCAGGATTTAGGGTTCAGCACTTCATGTAAGCACGGCATTTTTTCTTTGAAGCTAAGAGTTATGCATTTAAGAGCTTTGGACATTGAAACGCTGTGGAAAACTGAGGCAATTCAGTCACACATTGACTGTAATACCTGGTACAAGTTAAGCTGTTTGGAACAGGAGGTGAGGACTGCTGACCCTAATGTTCCTTGAGAACAGAAGCTAATGTGATGCTGGCATGAAAATCGAAAGGAAAGACATCAGCTTGAGTTGATTGTAGATAGAAATACCTCCTGACAGGGATGCGCATGCATTAGCTGACATGCGAGACGAAACAGACAGCTAAGTAAACAAGTGAATCAGTTTCCCTCATCCAGTAAGTCAACCCTTTCATTCATCGCAGGGAGCAATACGCATGTGGACAGCTTGCATTGCGCTGTCACCCCGTTATTAAACGTGAACAAGCAAATTTGCGAGTTGAGAGCAAAGAGCGCAGCGAGTGTTTTCCTGAGCTGCACAAAGCGTCACGTGATCACGTCAGTCATCCTATTATTAGCAAGTGAGTGAGAACATATGTGGCACATGCCAAGAGGAGTCCACAGGCACAAAGCTTGCTTCTTATGGCGAAGGCTCCTGGCAGCTCCAGTATGGCACGGGGCTGTATTTTCCTGGCATGGTTCAGGTTCACAGAACCCCTGAGCGCTAAACACAGATGCCAACACAGAGCTGTTCTTACTGAACATGTTCAGCCAATGGTGAAGCCGTATGCACAATCCAGGCGGTGGTATTTTTTAGAATGATACGGCCGATATGAACCCGTATATCATGGCCTGTTAGCACACAAAACGCCATCCCACTGGTGTTTGAAGTATTTTGGTAATAAGATCAACGGGCGCTAATGTTTGTATACTTTCCTCTCATGGTGTATGGCTCTCAGCCTTAAGCACATGACTTATGTGCCAGCTAGAGTGGTGCTGTGGGTGCCTCTGCTACCAATTAAGCCGATGAATGGTGCAGACACATAAAATTTTAATCAAATTTGTACTTTAGTGGGGTTACATCTATCTGCTCTCTGTCTTTTATGAGGAAAACATTAATCATCAAAATATCGACCTCTCTCTCGCTTTGATCAGATAACTTTTGAAAACCTTGCAAAAATACCTGTTAATGGTGAACCCTCATTTAATGACAGAGAGTAAGATGACCGTCTGTTGACCTCATGCGGCATGCCCCTTTTTGTTTGACACTTTTGTCTCTTAACCTCTGGTTGCTACTTCCAGCTGTAGTAAAAGAAGTCAGAGGTCTATGTCTGATCAGTTTCAGAACATTTCTGTTTTGTCCACATTAAAGTCGCTCATGAGGAGGTCATACGGCCTGGCACCACTTTATTCTCTGCAGATATCTGATTAAAAATGTGATCTTTGGTGCAGCTGCCTGCAGTGTTAACTAGCTTACAAGTAGTTCAACAAGCGTGCTTTATGTTGTAGTGTGTACAGTCCCCCTCGCTGCTTTCTTGCTGAGAGTGCGTCAGGGACAAAAGCCTCTGTGCAAACGACAACAAAGTCCATCTACCAGCAACTCCAAAGCTCTCTAATTAACATGTTATATCTTGTCTGTGTGTACTATTCGCCAGCAGTTTCCAAGAGTCTCTGCTGGTTGCCTGGCAACTAGTCCCAGCAGAGTCAAGTTAGCCGCTTCTGTCCTTGTGCTAAGCTAAGCTAGCTGGCTACTAGTGGTAGCATATTTGCTGTATGTGTTTTGTTGATGATGTAATTCTTAATGATGAGCTTGTTGCACAATGAGCTTATGTCACAGAAAACTGCTGCGCTGTGTAATAGTGTCACTAAAAATGAGCCTCACTGAGCACTTTCGACCACTCTCATCTAGTTTTCACCTGACTCATATTGTTATACACACACATTCACACACAACTCTTTCTGACCAGTCACCATATAATAACATGACGAGCTGTTCTCAGGGCTGTGCGGGAGAAATTACGGCGTTTGCACCCCTACTACCTCTGATAGCAGTCAATGAATGATGACAGAGCGCTGAGGAATAAAGTCTGTCATTTTCCACTCTGTATTGTAAATCTGGTCATATATTTGCTGTAATGCAGACACCAGGTGGTCAGAAGCAGCAGATGCCAGCGAGACAACACGGCACAGTTCCACTTCGATTATAGACAGGAAGTTAAAAGATAAAAGCTAGTCAAATATTTTGCATTTGTGACTACATGTTAATTAGTGATGTCACTAATTAGGGTGTGTTAAGGGCAGGTAGCGTCACGCAGTAAGCTGAGATTCTTCTTCTTCGATTCGGCTCTGTGTGATCCACGGATGATTTACTCGCTAATGCTGTGTCACTTTGCCCACTGAGAAAAAAAATATTATCTGCTGGAGACGATTCCTTAATGTTTCCATTGCTTTCGCCTGTGACTTTGTGTTGTTAAATGGAGATAACACACAATGATCCAAAAAGTGAGTAATTAGTGTAATGACTAGATCTATTAAGCCCTTCACTGTTTTAGGAGGTGCCATGCAGCATCAAGTGAGTCACCACGGCTCTGCGGTCGTCTGTTGTTTGTCCTATCTTGATCATAAACGTTCCTTTTTTAAACAATCTTTTATTTTTGCATTGCTTCAGCTTCGTTTTGCAGGTTGTGTAACCGCTTTTTCCACAGATAATAGAATTGATGCGGTAGGCTTAAATTTTTATTCCTCCTAAATAAGCTGAGTGGCTGTCAGTAACATCTAGATTTATTTAGTGGAGAAAAAAAAAAGTCTATCCGCCCCCTTTGAAGGGAACAGTTATTTTTGCACCCAGTGAACAGAAACTGGGACAGGAGAGGAAAAAAGGACTTTCACATCTAGCATTAAATGGGTCACCTTGAGTGGAGCACTTGTCTATGTGGTCCTATCAGGAGCCAGAGAGAGAGACGGAGGGATGTAGAGGGGGCACACGTTTCCTGTCTGAACGTTAAAGTCGTCACTGTCCCCTGATAGACGAAGGCTATTTCAAGTCTAATTCTGAGACACTGTCGAATGCGGCCTGTCAGGCCCAGCCCACCTGTTGATGCACTGGAGTCTTTTTCTGAGCTTCTCTCCGGTTACAGTTAACTTCATTATAATGCAAACAATGGATGTAAAGTACTGCATCATAATGCCGCATGCTGTCATTCAACGTACTTGTTTAGCATGCACTTTGCCTTATTTATCCATTCATTCATCCACTTTGGCTTTTCCTTTTACGTGAGTCGTTGTTCATCCCTGGCTGATTTGTGTCTGTTCCTGGCACTTGTCGAGGCTCATACCAGAAGGTGAATCAACTCTACAATTGAACAACATATGTTGCTGTAAATAACCCAACAGGACCGGTGCTGCAGATAGAGATTATGTTGTGTCAAAGCTTGCTTGCGTGCATGGATGCAGAAATGCATCGGTATTGGTGTTGTTGGTAACAGATGGTATGTTTGATGCAAGATTTAATTCAATTATATAAATAAATTAATAGAAATTTGAAATAAAGGGAACATTGCACAGTGATAAACATTCATATATCATCACAAAATACACTTAAAATATAAACCTTTACATAAATATGCATGTTATTACAAAACAAGGTCATTAGCATCAGTTTTGTTTGTTATTTTTCCTTTTTTAGTGAACGAGCTTACATTGCTCGCTCCTCTCAGAGTTAAAAGGCCATTCCATTGACTTGTGAGGTCATTTTGTTGTTATCCCTCTGAGCCTCACCTGAAGTCCTCAGAATAACCTGAGGTGTTGGTTCAGCAGCCTGCTGAGAGATGCTCAATGGGGCTAAAGAGAGAACAAGCTGATGCACATGTTTATGTATCAAGAAATCTACTTGCTTGCGAGTCTGCTTGTTTAAGGTGATTTCTCTGCTACAAACTGAACTTTCTGTTGGCTTTCCTCTCCAAGTCTGGTGGATACCAGGCTGTTATTAACAAATGTCACAGCCAAGTGCTTCGAAAATAATGACATAATATGGGATCTTGGCAATTTGATCATGTCACGCTCCGTGCAGAAGCAAGCCTTTGACACAAAATTGATGCCCTTAATGCCGGGTTCAGTATTGCAGTTTGGCAGCATGCGCTTCAAACTGGATGAAGAATATGACAGCGTGATGCACGAGGGCATGTGACACAGCCCAGGCTCGACTGCATCCTCCACTAACTGTGCCGTGGAAAACACATGAGATGACTTCTTTAAACAAGATTACCAACAATGAAAAACTTAGTAATTAGTGGGTGGTGTTTACACAGTTATAAAACTGATGTCTCAGTGTCTCCACTTTGAGGATTCACTCACGACTTAATCGACGTCACAGCGGATGTTTTGTGGTGGCGTTGCTGATTTGGGTGTAGCCAGAAGCGCAACATAAAGGAAAGTTTCCGCCCTTGTAGAGCAGCAGTAGGTTGCTTTGAATAACTTTATTTACACTTAACTTCTGTTCTCTTATTGTCTGCTGTATGTTTAATTCTTTTGTAAAGTGTATTGATTATGCTACGTGGTGACTGTACACTTTAAGTAAAACTGATGGATTGAAGTCCTTAATCTGTGCTGTTCAGGTCGTGGGAAAGGGACAGCATATCCACAGTAAATAACAATTTACCCAGCTTGGTTTCTCTCCCACACAATTGAGCCTCACAGTCCATCGCCACATGGGAATTCCTAAAGAGCTTAAAATAAAATGTTACACGGAAAGGTTGAGAGCAGCTGGTGTACTACACTGATCCCTCCAACGTGAAAATGCACACATAATAAACCGCGAAACTTATTGGACAAATGAGAGATCAATGTGAAAACAAGGTGGTGTTATTGGTTTTTTAATGTGTGTGTTCAGGACCTCTTATCATACAGACCGCGATGCTCTCTGAAGTTTTCAAACAGGTTGACTTGGGAAGCTGAAGTAGTTACGAGCTGAGTAGTTTGGGTGGTGTTTAGCGAGGGTGGCTATCTACTCGCTTGTTTTGCCCTTCACAACTCTTAGGAGCAAATCACTGGTGTTGGCTCTGGTGAAGTTCTGTGAAACAGTGCTGCACATTTGTCCGTCCGACAAATCACTGCTTTCTCCACCTTCTTAAGGTGCGTGTTTACTGGCATGCTGCTGGGTCCACTTCACAGAGTGTAGAGAAGATTTTGTAGTGTCTGTGATGTCTACGATCGGTCTCCAAAGGGATGTTTTGGCCTGGTTTTGGGTACACTGCTTTTTGCCAAAAAATGGGACTTGAATGGGACTGAAGAGAGACGAGCTAGTAGCTATCACCAAATAAAATAAACCTGTCAATCAAGTAAACAAGGCTTCATTTTAAATTTAGTTCATTTTGAATAAATCTTCACCATCAAGACGCATTAGGGATCAGCCATGATCAGCAAGCATTCATGTCTTGACTGTGTTTTCAGAGGGAAGTTTTACATTTAATGAGCAGTCAGGGCACTGAATTTTAAAGGACTAGCTCAACATTGTGGGAAGTGATTGACTTTGCTTTCTTGCTGAGAGTTACATGTAAAGACTGACACCACTCTCATATCTGTTCATTAGATATGAAGCTATGTCCAGCAGGTGGTTAGCTTAGCTTAACACAAAGACTGGAAACAGGTGGTATCAGCCCACCAGCACATCTAAAATCTCACTGATTAACATGCTTTATCTAGCTTGTGTTAATCTATACCGAAATGTGAAATGACAAGGTGCAGTTTTATGGGGGGTTACATGGAAGCACTACTTCTTGGGCAGGTGCAGTGACTTCCTGTAGTCTTGTCATCACTGTGAGGTGACATGCAGAGTTGGATGTACATTGAGCACGGTTAAAGCCTTCAATTTCCAACCCTGGTTAGTTAAAGTGCACTGTAGCCACTGATTTCCACTATCAGTGAAGAATATCTAGACACAGAACAGGTTGTTTGATTTCCACCCTGCAGCACACCAGCTCCCTTCTCTCAGGCTACCTTGCATGTGCACAGTACAGCGATGCTCATGAAGTTGACCCTGCTGTGAGTCATCCTGTATTTCTACTTGCTGGGAGGAGGGCTCGCTATTCACTGTGATCCATGTTGGAGTGGTGCGATGCTGCCTTTGGCTTTGTGAGGGGGGGGAAAGTGGAGCACAGCTCTGAGCCATAGGCAGAAATACCAGGCCTAACTAGGACATATCAAGAAACGGGGCTAGTGGTGGGGCGTCTCTCAGAGAACTTCATAGAGACATGATGAGAAGTGTCTCAGGGCAACAGTGACTCAGTGGTGATTAGTTCTGAATTTCATGGTTGCTCCATGTATTGTTCATTATTTTGTGGCACTCGTGTCTGTAAACAAGTGACAAAGATGGTTTTTGCTGGAATTGTTCTGAGCTATACACTTTTCAAGGTGCACCAGTCCTACAGGCACTACAATTCAGCAGTGAATCATTCAGCTTGAATAGTGGTACCCAATTTTTTTATGCGTATGACTCCTTAAAATGAAGTAAAATTTACTTGCACACGTTCTCATATGGTGCATATCACCATCAGACTAGGACTGCAGTGATTATTTCCATCATCAGTTCATTAATTTCTCTCTTAATCTGTCAATAAAATATCAGAAAACAGTGTAAAATGATCCCAGACTCCAAAGTGACTCTTTGAAAGTGACTTTTTGAAAGTTCATCTTGTATCCAACCGACAGTCCAAACCCCAGAGATATTCAGTTTATGTTTAATGTCATCAAATCTTTGGCACTTTTGCTTGAAAGATGAGTTGAACAATTGGGATTAATTTCCTGTCAATCAGCTTCTCAGTTAATTGACTAATTGTTACAACTCTACATCAAACTGGTTAATTTGAAAAAGCCTGAAAAGTGTGAGAAAAATGTGAAAAATAACAATTTTGCAAACCAGGTTTTTGGTTTTTCGCACAGCTGACCGTAAAACTGTGTCGTCCACGTTCTGTCGCTTGTTGCAGCGGTTTTCATCTCTGACCGCAGCGACAAACAGCAGCGATTTCTCACTAGTTGCTCTTTGTTTTTACTGCAGGAGACCAATGAAATTGTGGCCATTAAGAAATTCAAGGACAGTGAAGGTAACAGGACAACAAGTCCCATCAGTGTTTTTTATAGGCAACCTGTTGAGCATCTTTATTTCTGTTGGGATGCGTCCTATCTTCATAACAGCTTGTCAGCCCGATGTGATCCTGACTCCTCCTCTGTCTCACCTCCATGCAGAAAATGAGGAGGTTAAAGAAACGACTCTACGGGAGCTTAAGATGCTCCGCACCCTCAAGCAGGAGAACATCGTTGAGCTGAAAGAGGCCTTCCGCAGGAGAGGAAAGCTCTATCTTGTCTTTGAGTATGTGGAGAAGGTAAGTTTCCTCTGCACGTGTTGCTCCTGCACTGATTTTGTAACGTTTCTGTCGCCCAGTGTGGTGGTCATCCTGATTTTTCGGGGGTCTTTGTCTCTCTTTTAGAACATGCTTGAGCTGCTTGAGGAGTTACCCAACGGTGTGCCGACTGACAAAGCGCGCAGCTACATCTACCAGTTAATCAGAGCAATTCACTGGTGCCACAAACACGACATAGTTCACCGCGGTAAAGTCTCCCTTTTCTTAATTTATTCTTATTTCAAAGGACGCATCATAAAAACACTGAGAGGGATGTGAGCATAGATGTAGAAATGCAGGTATCTCATTGGTCTCTCCTGAATATCGCCACTACGTGTCTGCGCATCCACCATATTAGAGCAGTCAAGATCCGCTGGTAAACAAATACAGTGTTTATTGATAGACTTCACAACAAAATCCTTTGTATCTTGTTTAATTCTGAGCTGATCTCCAGAAAATTAGGTTTGTTATAAACGTGAGAAATTGAACATGATACAGATTAGTTGTTGAAATTCGGCCTAACCGGCTCTATGAAAAAACATTAACCTTCTGAATAGCCACAGCTTCCACTCAGACATGCAGGCTCCAATCTCTGAATAAGCAACATCAGGTATAAATTAATTAGAATTTCAGCTTTTGTGAATTTCCAACAATTTCTATTATATTGTTATGAAGCCGCCTGGATGTGACAGTGTTAGTGAGGCACAGAGGAGACGCTCTGAACATATCTGAGCTGGAAGAGGCTCATGCAGGTCCACAGAGTCGCATTTACAACTGCACCATCGCTGGGCGCCATCTGTGCTTCGAGTTAGAGAAGCTGTACATTTTCAGTATACAATAGCACAAATATGTGTGTCTATACAGACAATTACTGTCATGAAACAGTGGCTTAATGGGTTTTCTGACATGCTGTAAGCAACCACGAGATGTGGGTAGCAGAGCAGGAAACCAGATGGCCCATGTGACCTTTTGGCACAAACGCAGCAGAGCAGGCATCCAAATGGCCTGTGGTACACCAGGCACACATATGACAGTGTCGTCCTGGGATGTGATGTATAAGTTATGGTATGTCTTTACAATCTGTGAATTTTCACTGCTACAGTTTGATTTCTTGGAGTCTTTGTTTGCTTTTTTTTTTTTTTACAAAAACAATGTAACCTGAGAAGAATCTAATCTTTTGAGTGAGAGAGATGAAGAAGTGATGGCAGGGATGATGGTAGTGATGATGTAACAACGAAGCCCCTCGCCAGCTCACGTGTGTTCTTCTTCCTCAGACATAAAGCCAGAAAACCTTCTCATCAGCTCCGATGACGTCCTCAAGTTATGTGACTTTGGTGAGCACTTCTATCAAATACTCACACTGTAGGAGCTGTAAGGAAGGTGGCCAAGCAGTCAAAGCTGTGATGTAAAAGGAGTATTTTCAACAGAGGCTATATTTGGCTGAAACCAGTGCTTCAGAGGGGCAGCAGGCAGGCTTCATCCGGTTATCTAAAGCTTTGTGTGCAGCCCTCTCTCCTGGTTCCCAGCCTGCTGCTGTGCATTCTTCTCTCATCTCAATTAGTGAAACATGTTGAAAAACAAGGGGCTAATCATGCTTTGATTCAATCTGGTAGCGCCGCAGCAAAACGGGGGAAACGGAAAAGATGGTAGCCAGCGTCATGTGGGCAATCTGGAGTGAGAGACTGAAGACCTGCTGTTTGCTCTGTGTCAGCCAAAAGCATTGAGAGAATAGACAGAGGCCAAACAGGCTCCGCTCCACAGCTTTACATGTGAGACTGTGTCGTCCTGCACATTTATTCTCACTGTGTGTTGTTTTGATTTTGATGTCGGTGCAAGCAAGTTTGAGAAATGAAAGTCCAAATGAAATGCTCAAATAATTGCATCAGTGTAGATTTGGATGAGAACATTAATATCACTCCTATGTCAGCACATTAAGCATGAAGCTAGAGCCAGGACATGGTTAGCTTAGCTTAGCATGAAGTATGAATATGAGGAAACAGCTCGCCTGGCTGGCTTCCTCCAAAGTTAAAAAATCTGCCTATCAGCACCTCTAATCCTTAAAAAATTAAGTAAAGATATAACATATTTATTAATGAGCTGTAGAGGTGCTGGTAGCCTTTTTTTAACCTTTAAACAGAGCCAGACGAGCTGTTTCATCATGTTTCTAGTCTTTATGCTAAGCTAAGCTAACCCTCAGATGGCTCCAGCTCCTACTTTTAATCATACATGCACATAAGAGTGTTTCTGATATTCTCATTTAATTCAAGGCAGAAGGAAACAAGTGTGTTTCCCAAAATGTCAAGCTACTAATTGACAACTACGAGATTATGAGACAATTTTCTTGTTTTTGACGTTTTTATCGAAGCAAAATAGTCTTCATGCTAAGCTAAGCTAACAGCTTCCTGGCAGTGGCTGTATACTTAAGGTACAGTATTGAGAGTGTTAGTAATCTTCTCACCCAACGTGAGTCAATTAAAAAAGTGAACAAGCGAGTTTTCTGAAACAAAGAACTTCCTCTATCGAACCATTAGATGATGTCAGTTTTCTGTATTTGTAAGTTTGCACTCATGTTTCAGGATTATGACAATGAATTCAGATATTTACCCATAATATAATAGTTTAATAGTTATCTTTATGACCGGGTATGTGCTAAACAACATCCAGCATTAATGTGACCACATTTACCAGTACAGTGTGTAACATGGGGACTCATCGTCTCCCCCAGCTCAACTACTTCATAACTTACACCTCTGGATCATAATGAGCATCCAGAGAGGATGGCTAAAATAAATTTTGAAGTGTCTCAGCATGTGGAGCACATCAAAAAGCTCCTCATTATACTCTATTGCTTCCTGTGTCTTCTCTTGCCAGGCTTTGCACGTAATCTCTCTGAGGGGACTGATGCCAATTACACCGAGTATGTGGCCACTAGATGGTACCGCTCTCCAGAGCTCCTGCTCGGGTACGTCCGTTACGTCTGAACCTCGTCCAGGAGCTCAGTCACTACACTGACATCTACTTTCAAAGCTATTTTTACGCCCGGCCGTAACCATCGATCCCTTAAATCTCTGGTCCAGGGCTCCTTACGGGAAGGCGGTGGACATGTGGTCAGTGGGCTGCATCTTAGGAGAGCTGAGCGACGGGCAGCCCTTGTTCCCAGGAGAGAGCGAGATTGACCAGCTCTTCACCATCCAGAAAGTGTTGGGACCCCTGCCACCTGAACAGATGAAGCTCTTCTACAACAACCCCCGCTTCCACGGGCTGCGGGTAACGCTCTTTACCCCAATCCCCCCTGCGCATCCCACCGCTGACCCGTCCCCTCCACGTCTTTTCTCCCATCGCTCTCGCCGTGATCTTCTCCTTCCTTTGCTGTCTCTCTCTGCCTCCTCCTCTTCTTCCCTTATTTATTTTCTCTCCCTGCTATGTCTCTGCTCTCTCTGCTTGTTTTTTTCTTCCTGTTTTTTCTCTCCTGGCTGAGTTTGCTGTGCCGTGACTGATTGGATCACAATGACTCATCGTGTATCATGTATCCTGTATGCTCTGTGAAGGAAGGCTGTGATAAGTCTTCTGTGGCAGGCTGGTGGTACAGCAGACCCGGGTCGGCCTTCCCTTCCCCTGTCTGCCCACGTCCAGGATATAATTATTAGTTTGCAAACTGCCCCTCTGTGAACACCTGACAATGAAGAACCCTGCTTGATAATGCTGCGTTTTTTTTTTTTTAAATTTTGCACTCTTGTGTGTAAAAATTGGTTAATGAGTGTAGGAAAATACGGTGGAATGAAATTCTCAGCCCAGAAATGCATTTTTCCAGAGTGAAATGCTCCATCCAGCGAGGCAGGCACATAGGGATGATTCTTGAATAAACATCTAGTGCCTGCTGTCGTTAGCACTCGCTCAAAGAAAGAAAAAATCTTCATTCTCCATAGCATTTCTATGGCTGTCGTCATTTAAATGAACAGAGAGACACGCTGCCAGCAGACCATGCACGTTAAAGCCCCTCCCTCACAGTAAACGTTATAAGATATATGCTAAATTTATATTTAGTAATAGCAGAGCAGAACAAAGAGAGGCGAATGGTGTCTGAAGGGACCACACGGACCGTTTTTAGTCAAATACAAATGCATCAGACCAGCAAGAAACCACACGACACTTGTGAGTGAGCACAGGATGTTTGATTGTTATTTTATCACGTTGGCCACCTACGGCGTGCTTTCTGCAGCACTTGGAAATGTGCGATGTAAAAAGAACAGCTTCTGGACAGCAGAGCAGCAGATTCACAATAGTCTGAGGAACATTTCTGTCAGAGCGAAAGGTTGACATGGGAAGAGTGAGTGTGGAAGAAAGCGCATGCGACAGTGCTCTCGTGAGTCACTGAACGGTGTTTTCAAAAGGTGATTTCAGGAGAAGCAGCCTCTGCAGGGTAACAGAAGAAGAAAGTGAAATATGAAAAGACAAAGTGGTCGCAGCCTTGACGTGGCGTGTGGGCATTTCTAAGAGGTTTTATGAGAGCAGCGTCACACTCACGAGCTATTCAGTGCTAACTTACATTAGATCACTTGTAGATAACTTCATTCATTCACTCAAAGACATGCCTATTTATAATGACTATTTGGAGCATCTTGGCCTCCTCAACTGGTCACTCAACGCACATTTAAAAACACCAAACAGGAGGTGACCTTCAAACTGAAGTATGCTTTGAACTCTCCTCCTGTTATTTTCTGATGAATCAGAAGTGTGGACTCTAGAAAAATTAGCAGCCACTTTATGGAAGCTAACGGGGATCCAAGTAAATATCAGGAGTCGGACTTTTTAGTGACTTTGTTGATCCTGTCCTCAGAATACAACATCATACAGCACGGCGTTGGACAGGCCGGTACAGTCTTCCTCCTGGCCTTGAAGGAAAATAACCTGGACTGTGTCTTCTTAAGCTCAGCGTTAACATTTTTCTGACCTGTTCACTTTCATATCAACATGAACCTCCAAATATTTGTATGAAGAAACAATTTTAACCTGCTGATTTGCGATGAGAATAATTGTTCCCTTCCCTTCTGAAGGTCGATAACTATCCTCTGTGTCTTACTGTTATTAACGTTTATGTGATTACAGTGAAAACTTGTGAACGGCACATTCCTCTGTACTCTACACACAAAGCACAAGTGGCTGCTATTGCTGGTCTTACTACAAAGTAGTGATTATTCTATCATTTATCACTTGGACATTTGTTGTGGCTTCATTTTTGGCTGTACTATTATCCACTGTTTCTTGTTTTAGTTCCCTGCTGTGAACCACCCCCAGACCTTGGAGCGAAGATACCTGGGAATCATCGGCGGAGCCCTGCTGGACCTCCTAAAGGTAGGAATCAAAGGTCTAACAAAGCTGCTACGCTGCAGAGATGTTTTTATCTCTGCCTTTTATTGGGTTGCCGTTTATTCCTGCTTACACACCGTGACAAAAAAGATATACTGCCACCATAAAACCTCCGGTATTCATAAACTTGACATCTGATAATTGCATCATTATCACCGTGTTTACGTCGTGACTGCATGATGCCTCTTCACGGCTTCAGCATCTCTCAGCTCATATCCTGGTTCCAGCACTGCTGTTATTGCTGTGTCTGCACTGTAAACAGGAGCTCCATGTCAAGAATGTGGGCTGAGCTTGTGCACTTGCGCTTTTCCCAGTAGATAATGACTCACTGCTAACATAATGTCATCTCAGGACTGACTTCAGCAAGGACAGGCATCTCTCTCATCATTAATCAGACATTCTTGAGTTGAGTTTGGAAGTTGGTTTGATAAAATATGTTTGCTAATTTCTAATGCAATGCTGCCTCGCTTTCAGAGAGTAATTGTCTGTCTTGTTAGTTCTATTGTTGTCCCGGCAAAGTGAGAAGCTGCCACTGTAAATTTTCGTTATATAACTTCAGAGATCACAAACTATCTTCAGTTCACAGGTTTTATTTTGAGTCTATGGAGACAGGTTATAAATCATATTTATTTGAACAAGCAAAAAGCAAATGTCACAAATCATTTTTCACATCATTGTTTGGCTTATTTGGTGACTGTAAGACACAATTAAATGTAGCAGCAGCCTGACTTTTATGATAATGGGGATGACTCATAATAGCATGACTGTTTCAGTGTGCTTGCGAGGTCTGAATGTTCGGGGTGTCTCGAGCGCTCACGGGCTCCCTCTGTGTGTTCAGAACCTGCTACTGCTGAACCCGACAGAACGCTTTCTCACAGAGCAGAGCCTGAACCACCACGCCTTCCAGACCCTGCGGCTGGTGGAGCGTCCCGGCCCGCCCACTCCGACACCTGTACGCTCCTCCAAGAGAAAACCTCACCATGGAGACAACACCACCCCCAGCAGGTCAGCAGCGAGCACTAAGGCTAGTTAAAGCTCACCCCTGTTGCTCCAATTCAAAGTCAGTGTGGTTTTATTTTCGTATGCAAATGTGACCGGTGGTTTTCAGTCAACAGCCCCCTGAGGACCATTATCTGCATTATCTGGCGCAGTCGCTGTGTCGTGACATTTCTGCAGAATGTGCTGCCCTTTGTTGAAGGATTCAGACATTTTCTCTTTTTTCTGTCATAAAACGACCTGCAAATAACACACCTTTATTCACAAAAAACAACAAACAAACACACAAAAAGACTCAATCCCACATAAAACATAGAGAAGCAAATAAAAGAAAACCTAAAAGAAACAAGGTGTTATGCATGATAGCACCTGAAGCATGGCGCAGGATAAAAACAACTGAAAGCTGAAATATCTTGTTTCCATTGCAGTCCTGGCTTTCCCCCAAATTGTAGTAAGAAACAAAGACTTTTGTGCTGCTGCTGCTGCTGCTGCTGCTACAATACCACTGATTACAGCAGAGACAGTATTACTCATTACACAAGTTGTAGATTTTTACTAAAATACTAAATCTGTACATTGACCGATTTCTACTGTTTCTGTTTGATTAAATAAAAGGTTTTTACTCCTGTTTTGAAATACTGCAGTAGATTATTGACAATCTCACATCGTGTGGCACATTTTAGCTTCCAGACATTACAATAACTTATATGCAAAATAGCCTTTTCTACACATTTTGGCTATATTTTGACTCTAGGATTTCACCTGCACTGATCTCTAGTGTGCTCAAAACCTGTAAATAGCCTATGTGTCTGTCCACTTAGACATGTCCTGCTGCTACAAACTGAGCCCTGTTAGTAATGTTGAACCATCATAGTAATTTAAAATATCCTCTACTTACATTTGTTCTTTAACTGTAATTAAGAATATAATGTATTATTGTATTCTGTTCTATCTATTACTGGGACTCTGCTGCTAAGAAAGACCATGATAATACAAAATACATCCGTAGTTCTTGAGTAGCTCATGGCCACGCATTCTTACAACTAAGATAGTGGAAGCAAAGTTTTGTATTTTAAAATGTAGTGAGACTGTAGTGTCCACTGGCCTTGTGCTTATTTTTTGCTTAAACTACTTATACTTGAAGACTGTAACGAAACTGAATCGTCAGCATACAGAAAGAGCTCATGATCAGCTGCAGATGTAGCATCATTTACATGCGTTAGAAAGGAAGAGTAGGAATCGTACAGTTCATCCCTGACCAGTGTAACACAAGAGCCTCCAGTCCACTGTGTACATTTGAATGTTTGATGTTGTCCTTTCTGTCTGCTCGTGATCAGGAGCCATGGGGGAAAGAGCTCAGGAAGCCACCGCTCCAGCAGCAGAGAGTGCTCTAGCTTGCCCCGGCACGAAGACCTCCATCCCAGCAACGATGGCTTTCTCAACGGCAACATGCCCGCAGCAATCAACCTCAGCCCCACTCTGCACCCCAAGAACTACCAGCCGCAGATCTACAACCACTCCACCTCGTGCAACATGGACCTGGCCAGCAGCAACCTGCCTCATCTGCTTAGCCCCGGCGAAGCCAAGAGCAAGGGCGACTTCGAGATGAACCTGGGGTCCAAGGTGTCCGACGGCCCCGGAGCCAAGTACCTCAAATCCAACTTCCGCTCGCAGCAGAACCGCCATTCTTTTGTGGAGGGGAAGACCAACACGCTTCAGTCAGGGGAGAAACACAGTCGGCACAGCTACATGGAGTCCCACGGCTCCACGCCCTCCTCCAAGTTCGCCTACCTAAACTTGTCCAAGAGCTATGGCACACTCAGCGATGCCAAGTCAGTGGGGAACTTAAATGATGTGCATCTTTACGCCGACGAGCCCACATCTCGCTATTTTCCCTCCAGCTGCCTCGACCTCACGGCCCCGAGCAGCCCAGCAGCCCGCCGGGTGGACAGACTGGGACCCGGTGCTGCTGGCAGAGGAAGCATGCGCTCTGACAGAGAGAGCAACACCCTGGACTCGTCCTACAGGCGCTCCTCCACCCGCCACAAGGCCTCAGAGGAGGCCAAGTCGCCAGACGCCCTGGACCCAGGGGAAGGCGGCGTAGAGAGGAGCCACGCTCACTCTCTGTCCGCGCCACACGACCCCCTGTCTTACGGTCAGGGATACACCAGCCCCTTCTCCTCCCAGCAGCGCCCGCATCGCCACTCCATGTACGTACGGAGGGACCACCAGAGGACACACGGGGCGGACGAGGGGCTGGTGGTGGGGCAGGGTGCGCCCACCAGGGCCAGCAGCCTCCAGCTCCTGTCACCGCAGCTGCAGCACCGCACGCTGCCTCGCCACTCTGGGGGCTCCTCCAGAGAGGAAGACATGAGCAGGGTCAGTCATCAGCCCACATCAAACCTCTCCGAGCCGAAGGAAAGCCTAAGCCTACATGATCTAATCATATCAAATGCCTACACCAGCTCCTGTTGGATAACTCTGCCTCAGTCTCAGTTGCTACAATAATGCGGTCAAATTTATTCTGGCGGCGTCTGAAAATATCATGATCTGTGTTTAGGTGTTCAGCCAGATCTTGTCAGTCAGTGTCTCAGGTTTGTAGGTGTGGTGGGGGGTAACGTAGCCGCAGCTTCGTCCTATGAACATTGCAGTTGTTTAAGAGTGTGGCTTTCTTGTTAGGATATACAGTAAATCGTGTTCCTGTATATTTATATATACTGTATACACACATATAGTATATATAGCGTGTGTGTGTGTTTATCCGTACGTGTGTGCTGCAGCGCTGAGCTCACGTCATGCTTCATCATGTCTCCATTAACAGAGTGAACAGGCACCCACTGAGGTCACCCACAGCAGACCCCCAATAAGGGACTCCACAAGGGACAACACCGCATCTTTTCACACACAGCGGCAAAAAAGCGAGGTCCGACATTCTGCCTGCACCCACCATTCCCCACCCACACCCGCACTCTCTGTAGACTGGATGTGGGTGGATACTGCTGTCATGAACTGCTCTCTCTCTCTCTCTCTCTCTCCCTCTCCCTCTCTCTCTCTCTGTCTCTCTCTCTCTCTGTCTCTGTGCATCAGATGCCACTTCATTTTCTCTGTGTGCTTTGCTTCCCTTTAATGTGACTACTTATGATAGCACAGCTTGTCATCGGAGCACATTTCAGTTTAATTCTGGGACGCATTTATAGCTCCTACAGATGTTTTATTGTAATGACCACTTGTAAATCTATACGCCTCCTCGTTTTTCTGTTCTGTCAGGTAAATAAAAATATCAGCTCAGGTAGAGAGGCATGCAAAGCAGCCCGCCTTTAGTTTTGTGTGACGAGGTCTTCTGTTGTGACTCAGGTTGGCTTATATCATGATCAGCAAACAGAAGATGGGGGCTCGTCCAAAGAGAACCGTAACATCTACAGTGAATCCATGCCTCGGAGGGTGGGCAGCTTCTACAGAGGTTGGTTTAGTCACACTCATACCTCTGGCTTTCTTTCTTTCACTGCACTGTGCAGACCAAGATGTCAGTGCAGTTTTAAGCACCACACACTTGAGTTTACTGTAGTTGACAGAATCATTTCTTTCACATCATATATGTTCATTGATCAGGTCTTAAGCTGACTCTGAGTAGAATTTAATGTGATTACAGCACCTTTCAAATACTGTATATTGTTTTTTGAGCTTGTAACCAGCATTGACCTTTAAAAAAAATGGCTCATAAATGCCAAACATCTAACGAATCTATTGATTTTCAGTTATTAAACAAGACTCAGAGTCTGCAGCCATGCTAGTGGCTCTGTGTATAGTTAAGCACAATGATGCTTGAGCTAAATGCTAACATCTGTTTGCTAACAAGTTCACAATGACAATATTAACAAGCTGATGTTTAGCAGGCTTCGTTCACCAGTTTAGTTTAGCATGTTAGCATGCTAACATTTATGTACAGCTGAGGCTGATGGGAATGTCTTTAGTTGTGCAGGTATTTGGTCAAAGTATGAAAAGCGAATGGAGCACTGAGGGTATTACAGTTTGAGGAGGGTCATATGAATGTCTGTGTCAAGTGTCAATTCATTCAGTAGCAGTGGAGATATTTCAGTCTGGAGTGGTGGACTGACCGACCGACTTCACCACCTCTAGAGCTACACCGCTAGTCTGGCTTAAAAGTGACATTTGTTTTTTAACACAAACAGATTGTCCTTTATGATACTGTCACAGGGTTTCGCGGTTTAATGAACAGAGTTGATGCTCTGTTGTGTTGTTGATCTATAATTTCAGCTCTTAGATCTAAATTTGCTCTGCTGCTGTCTTCTTTTACTAATGTGAAGGAAAATGTTACATCTTATTTTATTTAAAATATATGATTGCTTTGAAATAGTTCTATATTTTTTGTCTGTGCATCAAAAGGTGAGTGAAGGTATTTGCTGTGTCTGTTGAACAGTCCCGTCTCCCCGGCCAGACAACTCCTTCCATGACAGCAGGGGTCAGAGCCGAGGATCTGGTCTGTCCGGGGACGGCTCAGGTTTGACGAACCACTCCAAACGTCAGCCGGCGTTTGATCCCTGGTAATTATCTCTTCTAACCATGACAGAACACGTTTTAAGTTGTTTAGCAAAGGACGTCGTCTCTAACTTAGGTTACCTTGACAACATTATAAATTTGTTTAGCGCACTTTGCTCTGTGAAACTATTTTCAGCTGGATTAAATCTCACACTGGTCACAGAACACGGTGGCTTTAGCAGAAACGACCAGGTCTCACTGGGAGTTTAAAAATATTGTCATGTCATGCTGGGCGCTCTGTGTTTCATGTCCAGGACTGGCCCTGATACTGTCGTGTTGAACCCGTCTGAGCCGTCCAAAGAAAAGGAGAAGCAGGGTTTCTTCAGAGCAATAAAGAAGAAAAAGAAAAAATCTCAAATGGTAACTTGCATGTTAAGTGCTTAAGGATGAAGCCACATCTGGATGCACTGTTTCATGCATTATATGTCGTTTGATGTCTGCCTACATACTGTATCTCCTCCTCTGCTTTTCAAATGTGTAATGCTTTGGTCTTATTAGCACCTTTAACAGAAATGTAAGATCATTTCTTCTTGTTGTCACGTGCATCATGTTTCCCTGTGCCACCAGTCATGTGCCTCTATATTCCAGATGCAAGTCCCCGACGGAAGGCCTCCTGTCATCAAGAAATGTCTTTTCCCTCTGTTTAGCCCAAAGAATAGCTTAAAGCATAGTTCCTCTGTGAGAGTCCTCCCTGTAGTGTCCTCCTCCATGGTACATGCTGTTTTACACTACCTCCAAACTCCATGCCGCCCATCTGACACTGCATGCATTAACAACGACAATCAAGACAACGTCATTCATTATGAGCTCGTTTTCAGTGGGTTTCTTTGATCATCAGATGAAATTCAGTCATATAATAATCAGTTAACATAAACGTCCATATGGGTCTAAGTGTCAGAACAACTCTCAACCAGAGCTGAAAATGATGCCAGTCAGTGCCTGATTTGAAAGCTCAGATTATTGATATTTTATCACTAAAGGTTCAGTGTGTAGGATTCAGCTGGCAGAGATGGAACGGAATGTAATACCTCTAAGATAAGATAAGATAAAACGTTATTGATCCCACGCTGGGGAAATGAAGTCGTTACAGCCAGCAAAGTATTAAAAAGCAAAAACAGTGGCAGAGACTAATGTTTTCATTAGTGTATCAGGTTTTATTCTTCCATGTCTCTACAGTAGCCCAGAGCGGACAAACAAAACACTGAGGGGTCTTCAGATGGTTGCAATCTGGAACATCGCCACCAGGTGTCACTGAATCCCACACGCTGGTCCTTTAAATTGATAAAAATCCACCTTAATCTTACAATTTTCAATGTAATGAAACACCGGGCCGTTCACGAGTCATTTTCCAGCTGAATGAGCCGATCAGTGCTCGGTCCATTTGATTTCAGGCACAACCCTAACAGCATGTCTCTGGTTCGGAGCTGAGGATGAACGAGAGCGCTCAGGGTTCAGTTAAGCACATGAGATTTTACCATCTTCACCCATGTAGAGCTCAGATCAGTCGCTACATGTGAAAACAGTATTTTAACACGTTAAACTGACTGCTGCATCAGTGGCAGCATGGCACAGGTGTTTGAAACTATCTTCCCCTCACATTTCTATTTATATGCGACAGTCTGTTCAGATGCTGAGAGGGGGTTACAGCTGATGACAGAGCACAAATAAACACAATCTGGCCGGGAGGAATCAGGCAGTAAGTGGAAAATAGTGTCTGCTGCATAAAGAGTAGAAGATTTGCAAACACTAAGGCTTTAGATGTGTCATGGATCGCACAATGCTGATTCCAAAAAGGCTGGGACGCTGTCTAAAACATAAATGAAAGCAGAATGTGAAAACTTGCTAATCCCATTTGACATATGCTAAATTAAAACCGAGCAAAGACAGTATATTTAATGTTTTTCCTCAGCTGCTTCATTGGTTTTCCTAACTATCTGCTTATTCTGGATTTGACGCTCGTGTCAAACAAGTTGGGACAGGAACAAAATAGACTGGGAAAGATGTGTAACGCTCCAAAAACACCTGTTTGGATCATTCCACAGGTAAACGGGTTGATTGGTAACAGGTGATAGCGTCATGATTGGGTATGAAAGGGGCATCCTTGTTTTACTTCTGACTTTTTTGGAATCAGGATTGTTCAGATGTCTAAAATCACCCGATCAGTCCTAGATGAGACGAGTGTCTCTCCTCTTCCTCAGGTCAGTGAATGCTTTGGGTTTCTGGCACCAGATGCATGTCATGATTTTTAATTTTTATTAATTCACTGTACAGTGGCCCTCTCACCTACACCTCCAACTTATGTCTCTGGTAAATGAACACATGTGAAGGATAAAATGAGACGCGCTCATATGTTTTCTGTATGAAACCTTGCGGTGGTGGGTTTCACCTTAAATAGCACATTTGGTGTGTGTCATGTTGTCCTTTACATCGTGTCATAAAGTTCATGTCGTAAAGTTTGAAATTGTTGGTTTTGGACAAGTCAAGTGATATTGATACCCGATGTGTGAAAGGTTCCTAATGAAGGGGTGGACACAGTCATCCAGAAGTCCTCCAGGTCCTCCAGTCACCAGAGCAGCCGTCACAGGACCCGTGACAAGAGCAGAGATCGGGACCAAGACCGAGACCGGGACAAAGACTGGCCTCCTGAGAAGCTGTCTGATTCACACTCTCCTGTGAGTCTCAAAGACAACGTTTAACTGTTTTCTTGCTGCTTGTGGTTTCAAAATGTCTGATTGAACCATGTTGGTCGTCTCAATGCGTCATGTCCCTCTCAGAGTCAGCCACTGAAGTCTCTGCGCAAACTCCTCCACCTTTCGTCCTCGTCCTCCAACCAAACGGCACCGTCTGACATGCGCTACCAGCCGCTGCCTAATCCAGCCTCCGCTCAAGGTGGATTCACAGAAAGCCGGGGTCACTCAGGGGTCAGCACACCCCAGCTGAAGAGCCGACAGACAGCCTACCCGCTGCCCGGACAGCTGGAGTCCGGCTGGCACTCGTCGGCCCTGGGCCGGCCCGAGGGAAACCCCTACCCGGAGCAAATGAGCATCAAGGGAGGCCAGAACGGGCACGGCTTTGGACGCCCCTCCAGGTCTCGTATGCCAAACCTCAACGACCTGAAAGAGACGGCTCTGTGATCTCCGTCACCCCGCAGCTCTCAGATCCACTTCAGACTCCCCCGTTCCCCCTCTGTTGCTCCTACACGTCCTTTGCGTAACAGTACACCTGCTGAACACACACACACACACACACACACACACACACACACACACACACACACAAACACAGATACCAAACCTTCAGTTTTAAACACTGCTTGCAAACAGGCCGAAAGCCTTTTTATGTCTTCATTTTTTTTAAAGCTTCCATGTTTGATAGACTTTATATTATTACTTCTGTAATTCTGATTATAATTTGTATTATAAAGTAAATATATTGCAAATTAAATATATATAAATGGATAGATAAAGTGTAGATTTTAAGTGTAAGTATTTTTGTTTCTATTCAATATAGAAATCTAGTACATTTTCCTGCGTAGTATTTCCTTAAGACTATCTAAGGCATTCTTAACAGAGTTTGATCAGTTGTTACAATAGAGGTTGGTAATGTCAGTAACTTTGCATTGTGTTCATCTCACCCAGGACTGTAACTCTTCGTCCAAGCTGTCCCGCCTTTGGATGTGCTGTCATTCTGGTTACAGGCGCTCAAACGTGCAGCTGCGAGTCAAAGCAGTCTTGTTCTTGAAAATAGCTGTAGTGCAGTTTTTCTCTGAGTTGGCACAGACAATCTATGAAGCTTAAATCTATTTGTTCTTTTTTTAGGATATTTAGGTTTTTATGTCTTTTTGTAATGCAGCCATTTTAGAGACTATGGTGCCATAAACAGACAGAAATCCTAACCTGCATCGCCCTCTGTAGGAGATTATGAAGCACTGCGTCTACTGTTTTCAGACTACATGCACTAACCAACATATAGGCACTGACTTTTCATGCACAATACGTGTAAATCATCATTTTCGTATATATTATTAACAAATGTTACACAGTTAAATCTATGATTACACCTCAGTCATTTCAACGAGAACACACATTAGCTGCTTCTTATACAGACTATACTGACGATCCTTTGGTAGAAATGTAATCTCAAATTATTTACTGAAACATTTATTTATGTAAAAGCATTATGGAGCACCACTATGGATGAATTACACAGTAATAAAACCTTGATACTTTGTCCTGCTGCAAACTTCCAGGATCCAGGACTTCTGAAGTCAATACCGAAGGATGCAAATATCTCTGATAACTTTCCTCACCACCGGGATTCAAGGAAGTCTGTTTGTTGCTCATTTCTTACTGAAAGATTTCACATAAGCAGCTTCCAAGTGGTGCTACTTGTCTGATCAGTTAAAGAAATGTACAAATACAGTACATCCAAAATATTATACAACTGCTGTGAAACTTTGATTTGTATTAACATGAGTTGCAGTTTTTTTTTTTTTTCCATAGTCGTCTAAGAAAGTAATTTTTACAGCAGCTAGAGGAACACAAAAGCCATTGTGGGTGTACAAGTACTGTGATTCCCAACCTTTCATGCCCGATGTCGCCTCACAGTCTGTCAGATACTCAACCATCATGTTCCAAATGTGGTCGTTTCATTTATCATAAATTATGAATAAATATGATATGATTTAACACCATTGATTATATGTAAAAGCATTTTCTTAGACTATTTTTCATGCAGTTCAACTGTCAGTGCTTCGCTCAGTTTGGTCAAGTTTACATTTGTGTTGCTCCCAAGCTGCATGTTTCGCCCGTATATCCAGTATTTTAGCTAACTGTTTAGCATTAGCATCAGCATTAGTTTTAGCTATTTAACCACTTATACATTATTTTTAGCAATTTCATCCATACGTCCATTACTTTCAGCTATTTAAGTCACCCCCCCACTACAGTTAGCTATTTAGATTGTTTATCCACTTCTTTTAGCCTCTTCACCATTATTTTTATGCTAACTAACTTTTTCAATCGCTTCTTTTCACCAAATTCAAACACTATATTTATCTATTGCATTTAGCTGCTTCAGTCATGTCCCCAGTACTTTTAGCTATTTAAACAATTCATTCGTTTCTTTTAGCTTTTTTTTTAACTGTTTGTTTCAGCTATCTAATTCAAACATTTGTCTGTTACCTTTAGCTATTTCAACAGTTTTCTCGATACTTTAAGCTAACAATTCCAACTATTCATCCGTTTCTTTTCACTTTTCAGTATTTGCCCGCTACTTTTATGCTACCTAACTTTTTCAACTGTCCATGTCTTTCAGCTGAATTTTTAAACCATGTATTTATTACTTTTAGCTAACTGTTGAGCTGTTCAGTTATTACCTTTGGCTATTTCAACCATTTAGCTATCCAGCTAACTTCTTAGACTTTTCTGCTTGTTTGCGCTCTCATTTACAACATGTAATATTTTTTGATTAAGTCATAATTTCTTTTCTTTTTTAAAAAAAGTAGTTCAGCTAACTACACTCTTTCCATTTAAGCCCTTGCACCTGCTGAAGTACCCGCTGGCCTACATGCACCCCTGCTTGGGAATCACTGTACTAGTGTATTTGAACTGATTGCACACACTGAGCCACTTGGGTCCAGCTTTTGAGAAATCTTAATACAGAAGCACAGTGGGGGCATAAGCTCCGTACTGTAACCTTGTTTCTGTCTGGGATAAAGTGCCATGAAAGTAGCTTGGCAGAAACAAATCCGAAGCTTTTTAATGTTGCACTTTGAAGAGACTGTGTGGCTCAGCAATATTGCTCTTCCTCACTTCATGTTCATCATGTGCACAGTGCGTGAAGACTGAAACACGGGGCCCGAGGCTCCCACCGTAACACACTGAGTCCAAATATGACCGTATCGTATTGTGTATTGTGCATCTGTAAGGACTGTGCACACTCTGTATTTGACACAATACATCTCTCTCCTTGAATTATTGTTTTGCTGAAGGAGCACCATGTATTATATTAATACTGACGTGTGACTACTTGTTTGGTAATATTTATAACAGAAGATGTTTATCAGCTGTTTAAATGAAATCAAGTATTACATTTGTGCTTTTATTACAGACACAAATTAGTAGCATAGTCAGTGTTTATCTGCTTTTTTTTCAACAGAGCATTTACATGAGAACATAAACCCACAAATGAATGCTTAACAATTTTAGAATATTCATGTTTACATATGTAACAGTAAATCTCAAATAAAACAAACTCATTTGATTTGACTCTTAACCTGTAGAATCTTTTTTCATTGCAGTTTTTATGAACATGCTCTTTATTGAAGGTAACGCCTCCAAATTGCATTTTAAACTGGAATCGCCTGTTTGTTTTGAGGAAGGTGTCCAATTTGTATTTACATTAAAACAGTGCATGAAAGGACACCAAACATGTCCGCCTGCCCAGACTTAGTTTGCTTTGAGTGTCACCAAAGAAAGACAGACATGTTAAAGAGATGAAGGTCAAAACAAAGTCGCATGATGGATCTTTCAGTGCTGGATCGTTGTCCCCCTTTTGGCAAGCGGCAGGTTGGCAGGGGAAGGATGGACTGTGCAGAAAAAGCCGGCCAGTACTCTTCAGGGACACTTGTTCATGCACATCAGCAGCTCCAGCCTCATGGCGATGCGGGTGTGCCAGCCCAGCGGCAGCAGGCGGATGTACCGGGCTACGATGGGTGGGCGCAGCAGGTTCTGTACCGTGGAAGAGCGGTCAGAGTTCCCATAGAAGACCTGAAGAGAGAAAACTGCATGTTAAGATACACCAGAACACTTTATTATCAGGTCAAACGGATGCTTCATTCCTGCTCTTGTGCAGAAATCAGTTTCCAGTCTGGTTTATACTTAATATATATTAAAACACAACGTCTGACATGTGGATCCCAAATTATTGTTTTCTGTCTTTTCACTAACTGGAGTCCAAACCCCAAACATTTTTAATTTGCAATGATATATAACAGCACATCCTCACACTGGAGAAGCTGGAACCAGAGACTGTCTGTTGTTATTGATGCAAAAATGACAGTTACAAACAGTCGCAGATTATTTTTCTCTTGATTTACTTGATTAATCAGGTCCAGTCCCATAAAACATAAAAAACCTGTTCAACTCTGCTGTGAGAGATTATTCCATAAAATGCAGCGTGGCATTTTCATCAGTTTGATTCAGTTTCACATACATGCTGAGACCAAAGAGTCAGCGTGAAGCAAGTAAGCAAAATTAACAGAAGAAGACAAGTCTAAAATATTACTATCAGGAGGAAACTTAATAAAACATGAAGGTCAACAGAGATAAGTTGTGCTGAATCTGTTCAAAGTGCTGAAATCACTGCTTCCACGTCCCTGCAGATGATTTAATAGAAGATCAGAGCAGCAAAGATAATTTATTCTATTTTTACTGAGAAAACAGTTCACTGAATTTCAGTATTGAGGCAAGTTTACATCATTCAGCAACTTAGTGCTGCAGAGGAGAAACACAACTGAGGCCACAGAGGTGATTAAATGTTTGGTGTTATGGATCATCATTGAGAGGTGATCATTAGCTTTGTCTTCACCTAAAGGGGTATTTGTTGGTTTATATTGCCACAAGCAACTTATTGCAGGTGCAGATGGCTCCTAAAAAGCAGCCAAAAGTTGTGACCTTGACCTTGATCTGCTGGACAAAAGCAGGTATTGTGAGCTTGTTCACGGCTGTATGTCCTTAATAAAACGGCTTAGTGAAATGATTTGCGCGTGTGTGTGTGTGCTGCAGTGATCAGGGAGGATGTAGGAAACCAACCCTGAACACAGGTCAGTGTTTCAGCCTCCCCTGAGAGTCAAGTGGAAACGAGTGAGCAACACCCTCAAGTTTGTTTCAGGAAGTCTGACAAGAGTCACAAAGGTTTACTTTACCCTGTTGTTTCCTGTCTGGTCTTTGTAGTAGATCCAGTTGAGGGTGTCCACAGTGCGGTACTGGATGCTGTATTTGGTAATCCACTCATCAGCATCACAGCGACCCTGCGTGAGGATGCCAGACACCACGCCCACCTCCTTCAGGTCAATCTGGATCCACTGGTGCAGGTCATTAAACTTGGAGAGCCACGCACACCTAACAAGCATGAACATATACTGTATGCTTTTATTGCAGAACAGTCAGAGGAAGAGGAGGAAGAACCTGGCTGTGGAGACGTACCCAAAGCCTTGGTTGTTAAGGCGAGCCTTGGAGGGGACCCAGGAGGAGTACCAGCTGGTGTACTGGTCCTGATTGGAGCAGCTGATCTGGTCTGATGTCACAGATCCAGATTCAAAGCCCAGGGCTCTGTGGTACGGGCATTCTGCGGAGGACAGACAGACGGTTGACTGTGACCTTTTTAAATTCAGCTTTGATTTGGTCTGTCTGTGCTAAACTAATACAAGACAGAAAAATAAGATGAACCTGTATTTGTTAAATTCATCCATTCAATACACACGTGTGATAATGTTTGATGTTTTTACATCATTTAGGGTTTTTATAGCAAACATAAAATTATGGTATTCTGGAAATTAGAAGGTTTAGTGCACACATACCAATCATAGGTAAGAAAAACTGCTGAATGTAAAGGCCAGAATTGTCTCTTACTGCTGAACTGAGTCAAAAGATCTGTCTCACCAAGAGAATTCCCATCAGTAGTGTCATCATACCGCCTTAAAAAACACACAGCATTGTCGAACGTCCACCTAACACTTGATTGGATCCTGAATGCTCACATGATAAGGCGGCAGTAGATGATTTGGACATCAACTGATGTGTGCTGCTTTGCCAGGTATCATGCTATTAGGTGAAGGGCATGGCCTATTTTTGGCTCTCTAATCTGTTCATCACATTCCTGCACAGGTAATGAGATTATCCATCAGCGTTTGCCCTTCCAGGCCTCACAGTTGTCCATGTCTTCAACCCAAACTGCTTCCGTCTCTCTAACAGACACAAGACCTTTTAACTTGAGGTAAGAACCTTGTTGAAAAGTGTCAAGATCACAGGAGAAGGTGATTGTGCACCACTGCAGAGATGGAGAGAGTGAGCCAAGCTTAGGTGGAGTGCGTGTGAGGACACAGCCAGCCTCCATCAGCTGTGTGATCCATCACACCAGCTGGAGCTCTCTTTGTCCACAAGACGCCTGAACAGTATAGAGGATGCGGAGCAGCCCGCCATTAATCTTCACATGTGTGATGTTCCCTTCAGTGTCATTGTCCTTCACATACTGTGCACCTCGTTTTTTCACTTTTTAAAATCTTACTGACCTGTTAATCAAACATCCTTGTGAGTGAAACAGGCAGAGGACTAAAAGGAAATCAGGGTCATGTGTCCTCACCCGGCATGCAGTTCAGTGGGTGGCCCTGAGGTGGCGGCGGCGGCGAGGTCGGTGGGACAGGTGCGATGACGGCGGGGATACGCGTTGGAGAATCTGCTGATTCACAGTCACAGGTGCAGGCTTTGACGTTCCGCGTCCATGTCTCAATCACCTGCTGGTCCTCCTCCTGCAGCTCCTCATCCTGTACAACCTCCCCCTCCTGGGCAGCCTCCTCCTCCTGAAGGACACACGGGGAGGAGTTAATCCAGTTTGCTCCCAGTCACCAAGTGAGTCCCAGTCACATTTCAAACTCCTTTAATGGGCTCTTACCTCCTGGGACTGGACAGTGATCAGGGCTGGCCACAGCAAAAGATGCATGAAATGTAGAAGCAGATGGTGAAATTAAATGTGACACATTAAAAAACAGAAGAAATCAACTAAAATTAACATTTTGACAAATTAATTTCTGAATTGTCTGCAGGTATTTTCATGTGATTAACATGACTGACAAATATCTCTCATTATTCTGTATGATTTGTGTGAATGTAACCAGAAAAACCTGAACTTAGAAAAAAACATACAATGTTGATGGAAAAAACATCACAAACAAGGAGCCGCTCACTGGCCACTACCAGCACACCTCGTCATAATGAAGCTTTGGTGCTTTCCAAATTTTCTGACAGCAGACAAACAGCAGAACTTCTGCAGGGTACTTTGACTAACATGGTCACAAGAAGGCAGAATAAATAAGGCTGAGCAGTGAGTATATTCCTGAGTTTTAGGGCAGACAGAGTGCATTATGATTTAATAATATCCCTCATGCAGGTGCACGGCGACCTACCGTGAGATAGAAGCAGGAGGAGCAGCACAGCAGCACAACGAGCAGTGACCTCCATCTTCCTCCTCAGCTGTGCTGGAATGCAATGTGTGTGTGATACCCAATGCCGGTGGATAGGATTACTGTAATCCACAGGCCTGCGATGGCCTTATCTAATACTCTTTATTGGCCCTTAGACACCTCCCTTTGGCTGGCTCATTGTGCTGCACCTGTGGTGAATACCTGCACTTCATAAATCATGAGCATCGTTCTTTATGGCCGCGGTGTCTTTCAGGATTACGGTGCCGTCACCTGTCACTAGTACAATCTGCTCATATGTTTGACTGCACGGACACGGTCAATTCACAGCAATCGCAGCTGTTCCCGTGTTAATAATTTAAGATTTTAAAGCATCAAGCAAAGGACAGCCTGGTGGTCTAGCTCTCACATGTTTCCTGTCTGAACCTCAGCTGTCACACAAGAAAAGACTAGTTTGACATTTTGGGAAATACTCTCACTCGTGTCTTGATAAGAGGTGGATGAAATGAGACATACACATGTAGCCTATAATGAAAGTGGAGCTGGAGCCAGACAATGCTAGCTTAGCTTAGCATAGCTAGCCTTGTTCTGTCTGGCGGTAACAAAATCCACATTGCACCACCCAAACATACTAATGACACGTTACACGTCATTTGTTTGATCCTTAAAAAAGACGACGCGTACACATGACACATTGAGCTTGTTTGGGGTTTTATGTGCATGACTAGTTTTTAGCGGTGAGCAGTTGCTGGGCAGAGACTCCAGGAAGTCACTGCCCCCAGCCACATAAACCCCCTGCAGACAATGGCAAATCACAGGTTTACTCTTGGTATTTTAATGAATGAGATATAACAGGTGAAATTAGTGAGCTTCAGAGGATCTGGCAGGAACATTTTTAACTTTTGTGAAAGCCAGGCTAGCTGTTTCCCCTTGTTTCCAGTGTTTGTGCTAAGCTAAGCTAACCAGCTGCTGGCTGTAGCTTCATTTTTACAGTACAGACGTGAAAAGGGTCCCAATCTAACTTTTCTCCCAAAATGTCCAAAACTATTCCATCTCGACCCCTTCTGTGTTCATATCCAACAGAAAGTGGCCCCAAATAATTTTGTAAGTATTTTGGTGGTCTAAACAGAGAAGCCACCTGATTCTCAGTTTACTGTAATATCAGTTATTGATGTGTATTTTAGTGAGTGAGGGGCTAACAGCTGTCCATACTAAAGCCCCGATGAGGTGCCTGAGTTTATGAGGTCCTTTGTTAGACAAACACCTGAACGTATCTGAACATGTTCTTCCCCTTCTGCTCATTCTGCCTCTGTTAAAACATTCAGTCTTTGCTTCTGGTTATGAAGTTTGATTGATAGTTTTATAAGCCAATTACATCCCTAATATTGAATTAAAGGGTTGGGCGCTGTGAATCATTTCCTCAACACCATTCGCGAAGACCCGCCCTACTCTGCCTCTGATTGGCTAGTGTTCGTGGCATGCTTACCATCAGGGTTTCATGGTTGGTTAGAGTTAGAAAAAAATGTCTGGTCAGAGCCAATCAGAGGCAGGGCAGGGGCGGGTTTTCGCTGAGGCTCTCGCTGAACTGCTGGCCAATGAACAACGCGGTGAGCGCTGCTTGGGCCAATCAGGAGCTTGACGCCGACTTGCCGTGTGGGTCAGGGTGGCGTTAGGTGGCTCATCTCTTCACAGGAGGATACGGTGCTGTTAACCAAGGTAAGTAGTTTTAAGTGTATTTAATTTCACATTGTGTGTTAAAACGTACGTGTACGCTTGGTCGTACGACGTGTTTAAAAGAAGCTAGCCGGCGGTGCGACCGGCTAATGCTAACCGCTGAATAACGGTGTTAACTGTACTTTCGTTGGTTGGGCTGTGTTCATAACGGTGAGGAGGTGATGATTTCAGTCATGTTTCTGGGTAAAACTGCAGAGAAGTGGCTGTTGAACTGCTTATTAAAATGACAGCCTCGCGTTATTTGCTTCAGTGTGTCCTGAATTGAAGACATGGGATGTGTCGTCCTTGATAAACGGGCTCAATTTGACCATGAAGTGCGTTGTTTATGTTAAACACATGGCAGTACACACACACACACACACACACACACACACACACACACACACACACACACACACACACACACACACACACAGGGCTCGGCAGCCAACTCTTAGGGCAGCCAACTCTGACTTCAGTTATTAGATGAAGGTTTATCCTTTTATTATTCTCCTGAGGTTGATTGACTTGATTAAATTGAATTTGTCTTCCATGCTGCACGTCCCTCATGTCTTACACTAATTAGTTTGCCTCAAGTTGTCAGACTGACTTGATATTTGCATCGGGGTTTGACATAAAAAGTGGTAAGATGTGCTCTTTTCAGTGCTTTTCGCGTCTTTCTGCGGATGTCATTAACCACCCACTCCTTCCTCTCACGGCTCCTCTGTTTCCTCTCATCTCTTCATTCCAGATGCAGTTCATGCTCCTGTTCAGTCGACAAGGCAAGCTCAGGCTTCAGAAGTGGTACGTGCCTTTGTCCGATAAGGAGAAGAAGAAGATCACCAGGGAGCTGGTGCAGACGGTCCTGGCTCGAAAGCCCAAAATGTGCAGCTTTCTGGAGTGGAGAGACCTGAAGATTGTGTACAAGAGGTGGGCGGGGATGGGACAAAACGCTCTCTGGTTCAACACTCGCACAAAAGAATTTTTCACACGTCCCCGGGTAATTCATAGACCTGTCATTCACAGACGCAGCTCAGTTAGAGGAAGTGCTATCAAAGAGGCGGCAGCATTATGAGCACAACAAGAAGCAGCATTAATTTTGCCTCATTATGTCCTGTTGCCGTGCCAACGGAGGGGCTGGCAGACTATCGGTGAACCCGGGCGACCCATCAGGGACAGACAGACAGACAGGCGCGGCGCGCGAGATGCAGACTACTCAGCAACTTTACACAAGCACGCAAATGTTTATTCTTAATTTTAAACCCTTTAAAGTAATGAAAGCATGTTTTCTTGCTCGCATCAGTTCATTTGGCTCGTCCGCATCCTGTTCAGGCATAATAAGCCGCTGGGGCTGCTGCCTCAGGGTCTAGTCGTGCTGCAGCAGTGTTGTTTTGTGCCGTGCGTCTGAAGCTTTCAGCTCTCTGAATGTCTCGTGTCAACAGAGAGTTCTTGGATGCAGCTGTGTGATTTAATAAGTCTGTGCCAAAAATGAGCACATTCGCTTTAACTTAACAAATGAAAATGTTGAGGCGTCAGATCAGATTTGCAGGAACGGGGTCGACCCCACAGCGAGCTGCGCCTCAGGACGTCCAGTGGAAATAGTTTTGCAGCGTGCAGAATGTCTGAGGCTGCAACTAACGATTATTTTTTCAATCAGTCGTTTGTGAGGCGGTGTATTCAGGTGGCTCATTTTATTTAAGTACAAAACCCAAATATGTTCAGTTTACTATCAAATATGACAAAGAAAAGCAGCAAATCCTCTCATTTGAGAAGCTGTTTTGTTTGTCACTTTGCTTGAAAAACAACTAAAACAGAAACAGTTTAAAGATTAATTTTCCATCGATCAACTTCTCAATGCATCAAATGACTGTTGCAGCTCTAAGCGTGCCTTCATGAAGACCTCAAAATGTGCGCTGTATCCCATCTGACCGTCAGAATCGGCCTGGGATCAGAAATAAGGCTGAACCGATGCTGGTGGACATGTCTGCCAACGCTTTGGTATATAAGGAAGCCTGTGAGCTGCCTGCCATGCCCAGACAAAAGACCTAAAAGTCATAAAAAACATTATGCAAAAACACATTTTCACTCAGAACAAATTCATCTTCAGCACAGGATCTAACTTTGCCATCAGGCTGCAATATGAAGAAGCAAATTCCATTAAGGAACTTCAGAGTTCTGCATTGGCTCTGAAAGGTTTGACCCCTTCACTCCCTGCTGCCGAGTGAGTCAGCTGAAAGTGCTGCATCATTTCTCCGTGCCACAGACAACTGAGCAGCTGAACTGAACCCTTTGTGCTTCCTGAGCTCGGCTGTGCTTTGCATTCACTCGCACGCAGCAGACAATGCGATGGGATAACCCGAATCGATAATGGCGCCATGTTCCGGTCCTGTCGAGTCGGGGACTTGGCTCTGTGAGGTGTACAGCCTGGGTCTTTGTGCCCTCCTGCCCTGCTGGCTGCGAGGGATCAACTGACCAGCTCTTTTATTAGCCAATCATCACATGCTTAAAGAGTGCCTGAAGGATTATCAGGGATAAAGAACCATGGCAGAATGAGGCTTAACTCATGCAGCCTTCTGCATCCGGCTTCTGGCTTTTCAATGAATACCCTGCTCGCGGTAAACAGCGATTCTTAATAATAACAGAGAAACTCTCCCTCAGCACTATTACAGTGAGCTGCGACGCGGCATATGTCACGTGGAGATCCCGTCTAAGTGATGAAAATGCAAAAGGTCAGCTCTTCTTCTACTCACAGTGTCAGATCGATATTGCAGTTTTCACAGTGAAAGAGTCTTTTTGAAACTGTGTTGTCTGTGGATGATTTAAGGGATCTTTTGGCCAAAGTCACAATAATTGTTTCATTAGTGCATAATCACCCGAGGATGAGGGAGCAGGTCCTCTTCCACTGAGCTCACCATGTTGCACCGCCATGTTTCTACATTTGCCCTGAATGGACAAAGCAAACGCTGCCACCTTTCGCATTCTTCACGTCCTCCTACACGATAGGACGTGGAGGGCAACTCAGTTTGTCGCAGTCTGCGATCTCTTAGCTTGACGCCACTCAGTCACCTACATACTGGTCCTTTAAAGCTGCCGGTCTTGTCACTGTGTTGCAGATACGCCAGCCTGTACTTCTGCTGCGCCATCGAGGACCAAGACAACGAGCTCATCACGCTGGAGATCATCCACAGATATGTGGAGCTGCTGGACAAATACTTTGGCAGCGTGAGCGTCTTATTCTTTTAAATGTTGTGCGTTCATGCCGTGGTCATCATATGTTTGCCACCTGCTGAACATTGACCCCTGTGTTAACCAAGACGTGTTGTCTCATCTCTGAACGACAGGTCTGTGAGCTGGACATTATTTTCAACTTTGAGAAGGCTTACTTCATTCTGGATGAATTCCTGCTGGGGGGGGAAGCTCAGGAGACGTCCAAGAAGAATGTGCTGAAGGCCATTGAGCAGGCTGACCTGCTGCAGGAGGTAAGGCATCTCATCAAGTCAGCGTGGGGACAGTAAGAACTTTATACAGCTAGATAGAAATATTTACCTCAGGACTGCTTCCTCACGTACAGTTATAGAGTTCAGTCCTTACTGGTGACTGTTAACTACTCAGTGAGTCTGTTTCCATTGCATTTTGTTGCATTCTGCGTTTCATCCATAAATGCTGCTCTTAATTGTTCTTTTTCTTGCTGCAATATTTAGAATTTACTGACTGATGTCTAAAATGTCTCTCGCTGCTGTTTGTAGATGTGATTTTGGTGAATGATCACAGTCAGTGTTTGTCAGCATCATGTTTCCTGTGACTGCTTCACAATATCAGCCAACCCACATTTCACCAGTGAAATGCTTTTAATGTGAGCTAGCCACGCTATCAAATTAGCATTAGCAGTAGCTCTGATAACAGGCTGAATCATTTGGAGGTAATTACTGAATGTGAATGCACCGAATGGCTGCTGACTGCAGAAAAACCATAACTGGAATCAAAAATGTACTTTGATTTCTGGAGGTTTACAACTTTTAAGTACTATTGAAGTGAGTAAAAGCAGAGTAGCTACAGGTATTTGTGTACTTCAAATGTGCTTACGTTAGCTTTCCCTCCAAATGTGACAGCAGCTAAATGGAGCGGGGCCGCTTTAAACTGCTGCTGCTTCATGATGTTTCCTTTCTTGCATGTCTTCCTCCCAAATCCATCTTAAATTTGGTTTTTGTAGCAGCATGAGTTACTGAGTTGATTTCTCACCAACGTTTATTTCTCATGGTTTTCTTTCCTTTGGCTTCACACTTTGCTGTTTTCTATTTCGTCTGCTTGATCTTGATTTCAGCTGATGTTTTTTCTCTCTTTGCCTCTTATTTCTTACTGTTGTGATTTACAGAATATAGACTTTCAGATGCGCCTGTTTGCAGGTACAGTTTGTGACCCTTGCCGTAGTGTTAGATCAGTAGCCTTAGATGTACTGTAGACGCAGCCACGTGATGCTGAAGCCAGCAGAAACAACACACCAGCAACAGAAACGTTTCAAACGTCAGGAATACTGAAGCTCACTGGTGTGTTTTTCCTGCTTCACACTGACCTCAACCCTGACACCTCAGATGTAATCCAGCCACTAACCCGTAACTCTTTGCCAGCAGCACATGCACTTGAAAAAGCCGCATCAGCCCCATGATGTATCCTGAAAACTAAAGAGAATATCACTCATTTAATTCAATTACAGCGTTTGTTCTCCCTTTCAGTGTCATAAAGTCATAAAGGTTTATTAAAATCGCTGTCGACAGGAAGTAACACTAGCAAGAAATACACATGAAGAAGCCACAGCAGATGCTGCTTGTCCTGCCTTTAGCTCTATTAGCTTTAGCTTTAGCTTTGTTCTCAGGTCATGTGCTGATCAGGTGACGTCTTTCTGAGTATTTCTCACAGCAGACGACAGTGTTTGGATGAACACTGAAGTCGTCCTCAGTGATCTTAATAAACCTTTTAAACTGTCTTTTCAGACCTGTTTGACGGTCGAGGCGAGCTCAGGGTGCAACCCACAAACAAAGCCTCGCCGCCTGCATGGCCGAGACCACACAAACACACACACGCCCAAGATTAGCATTTCATATAGAGGGAGCACAATTACAGAGGCAGCATCACAGCGTCTCTGCAGTGTGTGACGCTGACTGAAAGATAATCAGGAGCACACCAGCAAACATTAGTCACAACGCCAAAGCCGTCACTCAGTGAGGACCCTTCCTGTCCTCCACTGCTTCACAACACACTGAAAAAGATCTCAAAGAGCGATCATCTAAAGGCAGCTTTTAATGCTGAATGCACATAAAAGAGGCAGAAATGCAGACGGCGTTTGGTGCGGCACAGTGTGGACCTAATCAGTGTCACCGTGCTGGATTCGTTTTTTCAACATTTCATCAGTTAGCGAGCTGAAAGGCCACTGCTGATGAGTTCAAAATCAGGCCACAACATCCAGAGAGGCGACATGAAAAGTGGAGAATTCAACGCAGAGATCCTCAAACGTGGCGGTAAAGATACAAAAATAACCAAATATGAGGAACAGTAACAGATTATAAAGCCTGAAATAATCAAACTATGGATCAGATCTTCCTAAAATCTATCATTTAGCAGTGATACAGATACTCTGAGATGAGCCAGTCATGCTAATGATATCAGCCTGTATCCAGCTTTAGTGAACTCTTAATGAATTTAAAGGTAAAGTCAACCTTAAAAAAGGCCGACATACATCACTGTGGTGCTCACGTTGATATTTTCACTGCAGCTCCAGTTATTGTGAAGTTATTTTGCCATCAGAGAGTTTAGTTTTTCTGCTGTTTGTTTCCACTTTTCTGTTCAAACCTGAGGGAATAATTTGCCTTCGTCGCCTCTCGACATGTGACAGACCTGTCGTCATTGATCACCTCATAGACTTGACTTCGGTCGTCTTTATAGTATGAGAAGGCACACAACATGAGCGAGCTTAAAACTCAAATGACTTTGAGTTTGTAAACTAAAAGCAATAAATAGGTGAAGGATGAGGAAGTCTAAGAGGCCCATAACCATTAGCTGTGGAGCAGCTGCTGCCAAGTCCATAATCTCTGAGGACAAAGTGAGAGGCTGTTAGCTGATTTACAGTCAGCGCGGCCGTCAGCTAGCAAACACACTGCTGAGGCCCTGCAGGGCTCATGGTAAGTTGTTACTGTAGGCTGTGGGTGCGGCGATGAAGCCATTTCAAACCATTTAGTCGACAGTCGCTCTTGAAGAGTGCCGCTCCACATTTCCCCTGCGGGGGAGGCACGAAGAAGTCTCTGATTGGCTCAATTCTGTATTTGTAGAGCCAGAGTGAAGACTGGGGGAGTTTGCCAAATGAGGAGATCTTGTAAAGGGCCTAGAGTCCGTCCATGCCTCCGTCCAGGCGCCTGGTAACTACCGGACTGGTGCAGTCGGCCAGTCGGCCAATCAGCATGGGTTTCCAGCTCTGTGTGCTGTGGAGTTCTACCTGCATGTACTTCTGTCGTACCTGAAAAATACCTGACACAGCGTGAAGGGTCGTAACGGGCATGAAGTCAGACTGGACCGTTTGAACATGTCTGCATACGCCGGCTTTCACTCACAGGCCGTATATCAGCACTCTGAGCTTTGGATGCAGCTTTCACAGTTTGAATTCGTATACTTTTTTCCATGACGTGAATTTTATTCTTCATGGATGCAAATTACCCTTAATTGGATTTTCAGTTAACTTGAAGAGTAAATGTGAAATTCAGACGAAACCATCAGTGAAGGAGCTGTGTGCAGACGAGCCTGCTGGTTTACTAACAGCACTGAATGAAACGCTCACGTTACTGACTCTGTGTTGTTTTGAGGGGTGGGAATGGATTTTGATGAAGATTAACATGTGCAGTGGTATTTTATACTCACTGATATTTATTCCGCAGGTTTCTGTGCGACACAAAATGACCGTTTTGCACAACTGTTATCCTGTAATATTAAGATATTAATGCAGAAGGATGGTGTTATTCTACATTTTTCTTTTTCTTAGCAAATCCCACGAAAAGCCTCCTCATCATCGTCGCTACTTAACTTAGGAATCAGGAAAACTGAGCTTTTAAAACAGCACAGTGGAGTGAATTTTCTCATGTTTAATGGATGGACGAGCTCTGTGAACAAACACATTTGCTTCATTTACTGACTGGGGACGAAAACGACCGTCATCCTTTGAAACATCTAAACATAATGTAGGTATAAGTCGGTGAAGGTGATGCCGGGGGGTGAGCTGGGGGCTCGTTCGGAGTGAGAGCGTCGGCCTTGGAGGCATTAGTAAGTGCGTAGCGCAGTAATTACATGGAAAACATGCCGGAGGGGATTTGGTGGAAGTTATTTTAATAAACCTTTAATGAAACTGATCTGCTGAGCTGCTTTTAGAGTAATGACGCCTCAGAGGACCTGCAGCCTGCATGTGAGACATCACGGGTAAATTGGGCAGAGACGTCCCCGTGAAGAGGACATTGTTATCGTTATTGGTGCACGGTGCCCCCCCACCCCACCCCCCCCGAACACACACTGTAGATGCGTAGATGCTGTAGCTTCCTGAGAGACTTTAACTTGATCCAAGTTGATGAGCGGTTTGTTTTTGTCCTCACAAACTGTTTGCCTCACAGGTGTGATGGTCCCTAACATGGTCTCTGAGTCCTCTGGTCTTTTCCAGAATTAGGCCGGCTGAGGTGATTACTCTGTCTGTGGATTTAGGCCGTCCGTGCTGTTCGAGTCCTCTAGTCAGACCTCGTCCCTCTGTCCTAACTGTGCACACCCGTCTGTCTGTAGCTCACTTCCTGCTGGCTGAGGCCGGTTTCCTGTCCTGATCCAGACTACATGTTTGTATTGAAAACAGTCTGTCGTAGTGTGTTTGTCTTCGTTTTCCATTTCTGTGTCACATTTCATCGACGCTGTCCACCTCCAGATGTTCATGGTTATTCTTTACAGGATTAAATTTCTGCATTTTGGACAGTCGACACTTTGACTGAGCGTCCCCTGATTCACTGAATAAGCAGAGAAAATGAAATTGGATCCAGATCTTTTAAACTGTTTGCACTCAAAATGAAATATTGTGCTAAGTTTTATATATTTTTTTTAACTTAGGCAGACTTGTGCAAGCCTTTTTCCAAAGACGCTTGAGCTAAATGAAGCTAAGCTTGTTGTTCATCTTCAAACTGAGCAGAGACATAAAAACCACTGAGAGTTCATCAGACTTTGGCTAAGTAAGAAAAAAAAAGGCTCCTTGAAGGAATAGTTTGACATTTTGGGAAATGTGCTCACTTTCTTGCTGAGAGTTGGAGGAGAAGAGCGACACCACTCTCATGTCTGAATGCTAACTATGAAGCTACAGACTGGAACAGTTAGCTTAGCATAACATAAAGACTGGAAACAGGGGGAAAAGGCTAGCATGGCTCTGTCCAACAGTAAAAAACTCACACGCTGACACACTGTATCCCCCTATCTCCAGTCTGTATGCTAAGCTATGCTAACAGGCTAGCACTAGCGTCATATTTCTCATGCAGACATGAAAGTGGTATCAATCTTTGCATCTAACTCTGGATGAGAACGCGCACGTCACCGCCTATTGAACTATCCCTGTAAAAGTGATGAAGCTGCCTTTTGACGCCTCCAGCCTGCTGCACTGTCTCCTTGCATGTCCTGTGAATGTCTGTACGAGGAGTTTCCTTGTTCTCTAAGCTGTGTGCATTTCTCTCCCTCAGCCCCGTCATGAGTACTTTAATGTGCCTGTGTACTGATTGGCTGCCATCGCTGCTGCCGCTGCCGCCGCCGCCGCTGCTGCTGCTGCTGCTGCTGCCGCTGCTTCCACCCTGCATGCTGAGCTCCTCAGTGCCTGGCACCTTTCTTTCCGCCCTCTGAACACCTGTCATTGTCATTGGTTTGGGGGTGTATCAATGCTCTTTGCTCACTTTCAGTGCGGCACATGACAGTCATGATACGATATGGTCACAATAGTAGAAGTAAGTTGAAAACTAAATGATGAAAGCATTGAGAATAGATATTTGGACTGTCACCTTTACAGTGTATTTAAAGGTGATCTATTGCTTCATGCCTGTCATTCGTCCACCTGTGGTTGGTTTCATTGCACCTGTTGAACGCCTCTCTTTATTATTACCACTGTAAGAACGTAAGTGCATCATGTCATTTTAATGAAAATCTTTCACTGGGGCTCCATTTACCAGAAGGAACAGCACTTTGACGTTTTTCAAAGGTCAAGAATGAACCTTCAGCCCGTTTTAATTATTTAAAAGCAGTGAAAGCAGCTGCTGTAGTTTTGGGTTGAGTGGCACCTGAGACAGAACTGCTGGTTTCAGACTCAAATTGAAGGAGGAAATCACATCAAAATGATTTCTCATGATGGATGTTCGCCACAAACCCTTTTTCTTTTTCTGTGGCGTTGCTCCTGAAACCATGTGGGTAAAGTCCGCCCTCCCCACAATGTGTCTCAGTGTGTTTGTGTGCAGTGAAGTGTGAACACACTCATAAAGAAAGACTTCAAGACCAGATCACAAAATATGAGCCAGCTCCAGACTCCTCATCGTCACACGTAGTTCATATTCAGTCCAAGAGGTGTTCGTCCAATCAGATGTAGCTTTCATGTCTTTATTGTTTCCCTCATTGGTCAGTGGGAATGCCTCAGACGTCCCGTCACCCGTTCCTTCATCACGTCATGTTTTTCATCTTCTCACTTTAATTCATACGCACTTTGAATCTTTGGTATGATTTCTAGGAGTCGTTTGTGTCGTAATTATTAAAATCAGACCATAGCACACATCTGCAGACTCGATAGATTTATTATTAATTATTATTATTAATTTAATAATTAATATTTAGTATTATACAAGTCATTTTTAAATCTTTTAAATTATTTATAGATCCTGGTTATTTCCTATTTAAATGAACAGCGAAAGCGCGCTCTGAAGGTAAGTGGTGTTAGTGGGATTAATACTAAATAAAAGTTTGATTTGCACTGATTAACTGAGAGCTGTTCTAGCTTTTAATGTTAAACTGATAATAGACTTTTAAACACACTTTAAATAATTAGCCTTTCTGTACTATGAATGCACCTAAAGTGGTTTCTATGATCTGTCACTGTTCATCTGTGTCCTACTAAGAAACATAGACCGTAATGATAATAGAGGATATTTTATCAATGTATAAATAGATATAATGAATAAATTCTTACTGATTCTTTGTCAATTAAGCACACTGGTGTCGTTCTTCAGTATAATCATTGATCTCTGTTTTATGGTGTTTTCCTACATGACGACATTTAGTCATTTTTACTGCCACTGTTTTCATCCGCGTCACGAACAAACCCGATAAGCTGCCTCTGAATGCCGCTGAGCTCCGTTTGCTCTGCAGATGAAGATGTTTAGCCTCCGTTGCAGGTGACGGGGACTGGTCACTGCAGCAGAGTGTCTGACTGCTGAATAATGCATAGTCTCCGTTTGTGTGCTGAGCGTGCTGCACTGAGAACAGAACCAGTCGTGTGTCTCCTCTTTACACGAAGCCAGATTTCTGTCTTCCTGCTCTGATGCACCTCCTCTCTTTACTTTGTGCTCATCCTTGCTTTAGGACGCCAAAGTAAGTGCTTCTCTTTCCTTTTGCCTCGAGCTGCAGGTCCAGATGTTCTGTTTCGACAATCTGTGACACTTCAGCTGCAGCACGAGCCAGAAAAGCAAACGTGTCAGATAATTGTTGGACGTATGTAGGCCAGTAGACTCTTTTCACAGCAGACGTGAACGATGGCTGCATTCCATTTAGGTGACCCCGTTCCAGGACTTGCTCACTCACGGACAGCAGGCGCTTAATGGAACAGAGCCATCATTCATGTTCACCTGAGCTTTTTCTGCTTGGACGAGCGTCTGCCATGAAAACAGTCTGTTGATTTCAGCTCATCGGCTTTCATCCTGTTTCTTTGTGTGTGCACGTGTAAATATTGATTAATGTTGAATCAAATCCCCAAATTTGATTCAACATTATCATAAAAATGTTGAAGCTTTAAATTTAAAGACCGTTTGCAATTTCAAATTCCCAAATAATTATGTAGGATTTGGAGCGTGAGCAGAGTTGTGGGTATTTATTTACTTCTATTCAGTGTTAATGTCAAATATTGATTAATTACAGTATGAAATTCCCAAATAATGATTCAGAATATTTGACTGTTTGCACGAAGCCAACAACTGAAATGTTGCCATGTCTGTGAAATACTGCTGCTGAGGCAGAGGTGACGTTACACCAGAAAACACGTGGCCTCGCAGCGCGTGTGTGTGTGCGCGCATGTGTGTGCACATAAGAGTGTGTGTGTCACTCACCGAGTGCTTCACTGGAGCTGTGGTTCCTCTCTCCCTCCACAGGATGCAGAGACGCCTCGCAGCGTGCTGGAGGAAATTGGACTGACATAAACACGCTCCTCTTCCTCCTCCTGCTCCTCCTCCTCATCATCCACCCGCCACACACTCCCTCATCTGCCAGTTACTCTGCTGTATGTAGCTGATAACAACTCCAATTCACCACACACACACACACACACACACACACACACTGCCTTTGTTTTCTACTTTTTTTTTTCCAAAACAAACGACGTAGCACTGTTTGTTTATTTCCTACTGAGTTGTTTATTTGTTCAGAGTAATGACGTGAACTGTTAAAAATGCAGCGTAATTAAGGTTTTATTGTCTGCTGCTTTCCAGTCCACAACAAGACGCTGTCCTGAGTGAACTGCTTGATTCTGATTGGACCAAAGCTGATGAGCTCGTTCTGTATTCATACATTTAATGAGCTGCATTTCATGTGTGGAGGATGTAGAGCAAAGGGAAGTCAGAGTATTTCATTAACAAACCAAAGAGTTGTGTCTCATCTCGCCTGTTTCTTTAACATTGTGATCATGATCGACAGCTTCAGAAAACACCTGCTGTCCTTCCACCTGATGCACCACAGCAGTGTCAGGTGAAATGACTGGAGGAAGTGGCCTAAAGACAGACATGTTGGGTGTCACATGATGAGAATTTTCTCAGTTTACGGGCTGTTCCCACTTCATGTTGAAGGCCTTCAAATACTCCATCTGCATGCCACTGCGGTGGAAATGGTGAAAACACTGAGTTTATTTTATTTGTGTATTGTGTGCAAGAACTAAATAGACTGTTCTCTACTGTGCTTCTTTATTTTTTAAAATATTTTTAAAGTATTTCACTGGATCAAAGACCGACTCACTTTAAATATCTCATCATTGTTGTCAACGTCACATTTAAGACACGAGACGTTTTCACTTAAAGCTGCACTGATCGGTTTTTGTCCACACGGCGGCAGAAGAGCTCGTTCCCTCTCCGTTAGCTCTGGTTTGATCTCCACTGACTCCTGACAAACACGTCTGGATCTTAACCTGCTAAATGTTCGATATCCCTCCCAGCTGCTCACTGTCTTTTCCACAGGTGCTGGGCAGGTGAGGCAGCAGACACCTGCTGTTCACCCCAGAATCAAAAATAATGTGTGTTATTTATCCATCTGGATTGTTTTGGTGTGACTTGCAGAGTTATGGAGGGATCAGCTGTAGAGACGTCGGCCTTCTCTCAGATATAAAGGAGCTACATGACACTCAGCTCATGTTGCTCAAAGCAACAAAAAAAACACAGCTGACTCGACGGCATTGTCTCTTTCTATGAATCACGACCCGGTTAATCAAGATGATCTGCAGACCCTGTTGTGACCAGTTTCATGTAGGAACTATTTTCTCTCTACCAAACTACGCCTGCCATCTGTATCACTGCGCAGAAAGAAGCAGCGTCTACCCTCTAACCCAGTGACAGTGCTGTCTTATGGAGTTTAGTTTAAAGCTAGCCAGTACTGCTAGCTAACGCTACAGCTCAGCTGAGGAGGACCACATTGATGTTTACATCCCAAGCTGTCACCAGTCTCTCTGCGAATAGATCCACGGGTCCTTCTGCGCAGTGATACGTTTGGCAGGTTTAACTCAGTTCAAAGAAAATAACTTCCACATGAGATTGTTCACAACAAGGTCTGTGGATTATCTGGAGTTAGCGGGTCATGATTTCTGGAAAGAGACGCTGCTGTGGACTCAAATGTGTCTTTTTGGCACTTGGCAACACAAGCTGAGTGTATTATATTCAAGAGAGGGCCGACATCCTCCAGAAGTCAGCAAGTCACACCAAAACAATGCAGGTGGATAAATAAGACTACAGCACAGGTGAACCAAAACAAGTTAAAAGAGGCTAAACAAGTTCAGCAGAGCTCCAGTTTTGGTTCTTCTTTACAAACCACCCCGTTCATATGCACTGTTAAGTAACTAGCATCATATCAGTGACAAATTCAGATGAATGCAGCTTTAAGATTTCGAAGAGGGATAAAATGGAGCAAACTACAAATGACTGCTTCCCTCTCCGTGCTGATGAGAGCAGCAAACGTGTGCTAATGACAGACGTCTGAGCAGGGGACAGTTTAAAGCTGAGGCACCTGCAGCTTCTGACGACAACAGTTTACTCTTTCAAAGCCGTTTCACTGTCTACCTACACTCATAGGGATTTAATATAACAACTGTACAGCATGGAAACTACCTGTTTACTACTGTGACTCTGGAAAAAATAAAAACGCAACCGTGCATCAAATAGCAATAGTGTCACAAACCGTAGCAGAGTATTAAGATTTCTTTTTTATGAGCCAAAAGTAGTATCGAACCACTTTGTCGACAGAGGAACACACATTAAATGCCTTGGACACAGGACTGTACAAATATCAGAAGACAGCATCTTCGCTCTTTGTGTGTGATGTTCATGTTGCTCAGTATGTACATTTTTAAGAAGCTGGTGTTGCTGTTGGAACCAAAACTGTGTTTGAAATTAATTTTTTTCACTCCTTCTTATGTGGTTTTCCTTTGTTAACTTGTGCTGTACAATCACCACCGTTTGACGTGTTAAACCTCCTCCTGTTTACCCTTTTATATACCTTCAAACGAGCATTTTCATGTGTAATGTATCCTGTAGGACATGCTGTGTCTGACGTGTGGTGGACTCTGCTGTGTGTTGGTGAGTACACTAGTTCAAGCGTGAGTGCAACCTGTGTGTTACATGACTGGACTTGTGTTTACTCACACAGAGGAGACATTGTGTTGTTTACTGCTACAGTGTCTGAAAGGGACAAAAGGAGGAAGGTTGTGTTTTCCTGTCAAGCTCAGCAATAAAGAGTACTCCAGTGGCAGAGAGGCTGTACTGCCACGAACGCCTCGTTCCTTTTCTTTGTGCTCTCCACGGGTCTCCCACTGCACACGAGGAGCAAACGGACGATTTCTAATGATAAAAAGAATCGTTACACGTCGACTAAGATGAAAAAATAAGGTCAATGTGTGTGAGAGGTTTCCAGAAAGTGGTTTTAATGTTTTCATGTATCTGATAAAGAACTGTATTCAAAACCGTGCAAACAAAAAAATCAACACATTTTACATAAGAAGAAAAGTTTTATAGGTTTAATAACAATTTAAAAAACACTACGCTGACGTTTGCATGCACAGTCTGTATAAACACAAAAGACAATGGACTCTGGGTCTGTGTTCCTGAATCAGGTCTGGTCTAAACAGGAAGAACACATGTTTGGACCGGTGCGAATCTACAGTATGTGTGTGTATGCAGAGACAATGCATTGATCAGAGATAACACACACGCTCAGTCATGGTTTATCAAACACAAGGCCCAAGGTCCATTACAGGTGTGATGTACGCTGTGGATTAACACTCTGTACCATCATGCTCAGTTAAAGAATCTTAAATGTTAGATTAACATAGGCCGACGCATATTAAGAGCAACCGACATCATACACATTTCTATAAACGAGTTGGCTCAGTCATGGAATATATTTTTCTGGTCACATGAAAGAGCTGACAGAAAGTATCACCTGACTTTGTTCAGGTTATTTCTGAGGCAGTGAAGAGACACATCGAAGGCTCTGCTCTCTGATTTCATACTTTACACTGAACCTTCGATTCCAGTCAGGCAGCATCTGTTCAGTCGTTAAATGGACGTTTTAATGAGGGTGAACCTGAAACAATCTGAACGGTATTTGTGCTTAAAATGTATCGTAAAAGCGAGACTGTGCGACTTTTGGAAGGAGACGCAGCACGTTGTTCCTCTTACAAATTAACAGTTAAATTAGTAAACCGTTTTAAAGAAATAAAAGTCATCCTTGTTGCGTTCAATGCACTCAAACTTCAGGTCGATCTTGCTGTGTAACAGTCACTGCTGAGGCAGCTCGTTGAGTCTGTGACACATTTACTGTTATGCTTCAGCTTAACTGCATTTTAGCATTCACTATTATCCTGTAACGGCCGCAGCAGAGGCAGCCGTTCAGCCAGAGTTAGACGGTCTCACTTTTATTCCTGAGGCAGATTTCAGACTTTCTGTGAAGACTTCACTTTATCACATTACGGGCTTCAGATACAGGACGACGTCTCCTTTTCTTTCTGCTCCAGGAGACAATACTAAACACTTGCCCATAAAACTGAAGGCCACAGAAAAAGCTCAGTGACACGTTAATGATGTCTGTGTTGTAATGAATCCGTCCAGTGGGAGCATTAAATCTGTGGTCATGTGCTGATTCTGACCTTCAGCTGAGGCTGGAGCAGCTTGTGTGGGTGTCTCCTAACTGTCCTCCTTTAGCATCTCTTCAATCTCCTTGTCCCAGTTGTCATCGCGGTTCTCGTTATCCTCCAACACGTCGTACTCCTGAAGCTCCTCCTGCAACTCCCTCTCCCAGTCCGCGGTCTCCTCTGAAAAAGCCCGACGTGGAGTCACTCACCGAACTCTGATCATCTCTGCTAACCACAGGACGAAGCAGTTAGACAGACAGACTTACCCTGCTGTGTGTTCGGATGCTCCCTCTTGTCCAGGACCAGCTGTTCCATTTCTTTGCGCAGGTCGTCCTCATTTATCTTGCACGAGTCAAAAGCATCGCTCACAAATTCAGTCACAGTCGGGCTGGTGGAGATCTCCTCTTCATCCTTTCATGGCACAAACATAACTACGCTCATTTAAGTCCAATTACTGCTTCCTGGTGAATACTCTTTTCTCTTTGGTGTTTTATATTTTGAAAACCGGTGGCTTACCTCACTTGACTTTGGTTTGGTAGTGCGGATGGCAGAGGGACTTTTCCATTTAACTGCATCTGTGAAAATCATTTTTTGGCATTATCTCTCAAGTATATCCAAATAAATTAAGGTGGCTTTCATACTTTCTCAAAAACATGAATCATATCGAGAAATCCTTGTGATATGTTTCCGATAGCTGGTATTAACATTGCTTCTTAGCAGATTCATTCATTCATTCATTCATTCATTCATTTTCTATACCGACTATCCCTTTTGGGGTTGCGGGGGGCTGGAGCCTATCCCAGCTGTCAATGGGCGAGAGGTGGGGTACACCCTGAACCGGTCGCCAGCCGATCACAGGGCAACATACAAAGACAGACAACCATTCACGCTCACACTCACACCTAAGGACAATTTAGAGTCACCAGTTAACCTAATGAGCATGTTTTTGGTCTGTGGGAGGAAGCCGGAGTGCCCGGAGAGAAGCCACGCATGCACAGGAAGAACATGCAAACTTCACACAGAAAGGCCCTGCCCGACCCGGGAATCGAACAGGCGACCTTCTTGCTGTGAGCCTGCTGCGCCACCGTGTAGCCCCACTTCTTAGCAGATCATGTCTCAAAAGCCAAGTTAAAAACCCAAAAAGTTCGATGTTCAAACGTTTCCTGCTGGTTTATCTGCGTCAGCGATATCACTACTTGTGCTTTTGTGTGTGAGCGACTGTGAATTGAAATCATTTGTTTCACTGATAAAAACATGACGATTGAACCCAGCTGGGACAGTTTTACCCTTCTGATGAACAGCCTCAGAGCCGGTGCCAGTCTTTTCCACGCTCCTCCGCTCAGCAGCCTGCTGTGCTGCCAGAGCCGTGAGCTGCGCCGACTGCTTTATTAAGGACACGCGGTAGAAGTAATTCTTCCAGAAAACTTCCTCTTTCACCCTAAAATGAATGACATGCAGGAACAGGCAGTTACCTCTGCGGTGGGGTAAAATATTTCTGTTTTTAATAACCTGTGAACATGCAGGACGAAGCATAATCACTCACTGTTTGGGGACCAGATGGAAGCGCATCTTCCGGAGGAGCTCATCTTCCTCCAGCATCACCATGGCCACGGGATACATTTGCTCACAGTCAAAGTGAAACTGCACCCCAGCAGGAGGGTCTCGCAAAAAATTTCTTTTGTCCTGTCCACAAATAAAGCAACAGGCTGAACACACCATTGTTCTCTGTCGAAAGGAGCGTCTTATGAGGTGTGACACTCACAGCGGAGAGAGCCAAAATCTGCTGCTGAATGGTTTCCTCTTCATTATAACCGACCCACGGAGGCACCGCAGCACCTGGAGCAAAGACACCAGCCTGTTAACACTGCACTTACATATCAAGCACACAGATTTATTATTAATCAACATATTACTCTGAGCTTACCAGACTTTTTGGCTTTTTTCTCCTGGACAAACCTTTCCTGTTCTTTCTGGAAGTCACCCAAAATGGTCTGAGGGAGGAACAGATGCATGAAACAGGCCGAGCTGCTTCAGAGCAAGCAAGGAGGGGAAATCATTTCAAATAGAGACAGACACTGAGAGACACCCACCTTATCAATAATCCCGTTCACCTTCCCCTCCTCCACGCTTTTCTTGAGGGTTTGTGCTGTTTCGACCACGGACTCGGACAGTTTCTTGGAGGCGCTGCTGGCGAAATGATAAATGTAACCTGTGAAGAGGCGACATGACTGAGGTTACACAACTACAGCAAAGCCTACTGCTACGTTAACGTTACTTTTACTGACTACTATCACTTTCCCCACACTCACCACTGAAGCCTTTCGCTGTTTGGAGAAGCTGAGGCGGTTGAGCATCATCCTCAGCAGCACTCGGTTTGTTTATCTCGTGGTTCTGGTCTTCATTAACAACAGACTCGCCTTCTTGTTTAACTTGACCATTGTCGTTTTCTATTCCGAGCCAGGTTCCCCAGTTCTTAAACATACTTTAAACGGTTTGTCAACAGACTTCAAGGAAGTTCTTTAACATGCTCTGGCGAAGAATTACTTCTTTTCTATGTCAGTTTTCTAACAGTTTTAAACAAATTGCAAACTCTCAAGCCGATGACGTTTCAAAATTCGACCACTTCCGCGAATCGGTTAAGTTTGGCCCCTCTGTGTAACCCTACAGGTTGTCATGGAAACCTAAGCGCTCCTCTTGAAAATCTGAGCGTCTTTAGTTACCTAACGTAAAAGTTAGCATTGAGCTAGCTAAATAGCGATTTTAGCGGTTAGCTACGTCTTACCCTGAGAGTATTTTTAAAGTGTTAGCTGGGTTAGACACACACACACACACACACACACACACACACACACACACACACACACACACACACACACACACACACACACACACACACTAGAACAAACTTTTTTAGAGGGAAATTGTACCATTCTTGCTAGCTAACGGTAGGTGGCACGCTTGCGCCGTGTTTTCCAACACTTGTCATCCTAGTTGTCCATGGATGGAGCTAGGTTAGCTTAGCTAATTTAAACTCTCCTCAGTGTGTCAGTGTGTCGTTCCCCGGTGGTGTCATGAGGCAGGATACGGACTGAATTGCTGCGTTTGAAACTGGAAACTCTCATCTTACTCCACGAAACCGTCCGCACAACTAGCGAACTTAAAGAAAGTGATTCACTGGAAGACAAGACGGTTAAAAAAGATGAAGTATGTGTAACGTAAAGCTGGGATATAGCTGCGTGCCACACCGACGAGGCTTTCTTGTTCACCGGTTCGTCCAGAAGTTGAATTCCCAGGTAAGGTCGGCCGTTTAAGATGAGTTGTGTAATTATTTTTTACAAAGCTAACGCAGGGGGTTTTGTTCATTTCATGACAAAGTGCTTGTTGACACGAAGATTCGGTCACTTACAGAAAGTCTGTGGGCTCAGGTTTGCTTATTTGTTGGGACACGCGAAGATGGTTTCCATTGTGCTGCTCGACATTGTTTGTGTTTAATTCTCACAGATAAGAGCATTAAGTTGAAGCCAGCCTGTCTGGAGTATGACAACAGGTGTTTACGCAGCCTCACAGTTTTCCTACATTAGTGACACAAGGATGCATCAATACGTCGAACCGCAAAACAGCTTTCACGACAGGCGAAGTTATTAGTTCGTCAGGGATCATTAGGAGTCGTTAACAGGAGTTCCTTTCAAATTAAGAGCACAAATGTAGTTTCAGTCTCAGTCGGTCCAGTCATTAAAACCATTAAAGTCAGAAATCTATCTGATATATGGCACCTTGTAATCTTAATGAACCTGAATCAAATTTCAATCAACTTTCAAAATGCATTTTGAAACATAATATGAAATAGGCTGCCCAAAACCTCCGAAATAATTCTGCATTATTAGTATGGAAGACATTTGTGTTTAAATAGTAGTTAAAGATATTAGTAAGAATATTTAAAGAGTCCTTTTTAGAGAGAGAGAGAGAGAGAGAGAGAGAGAGAGAGAGAGAGAGAGAGAGAGAGAGAGAAAATCATTAATTTTAACAGTAACCCCAAATAATAAACTCTTTACATATTTTTTCCAAAAGCTGTCAAGAAGCTTATTTTTTAAAATGTTCCTGGTATCCCAATGCAGTGACTTCCTACATTGGTATTCAGGTTCTTGCCAAAATAAAGGTACATTTAGTGATATTGTTATAGCCTCATGGTGACCAGATATTCCATAAAATTTTTTTTTAATGTAATGGTGCTGCCATGTTTGAATATGAGCTGAAATATTATAGGCAGTGATTCCAGTTAAATTATGCACAGTGTAAAAGACAATAGGCTACTAACACGGCATCTAAATTATTATAAGCAACAAGTATAGCACACAAATCATTTTTTTACTTTATTGATTTATTTTTTGTAGTCATGTTAAACTTTCATGGTGACAGTGTATTATTTCATGCTTAAAACTTGATTGACACTGAGACAGAAATCTATTATCAATTGCGATATTGACTTATAATAACAATGTGTCCAAAGCAGACATCACAACATACCTTACTTAAAAAACTGCACAGAATTTAAACAAATACATAGAAATAAAAAAATATGTGTTCCCAAACAAGGTCAGCTGGTAAAAGTAGAAAAAAGGCTTAAACTGTATCAAGAGAAAACAACTGTTAAAAGATAATATTTACAATTAGATAATGTCTCATCCTAAGTCTTACTCTGTTAGCTTCTTCAGCCACTGACAAATGCTCAGTTAGCTTTATTCATGAGTCTAGATTGTAGAACAGTCTGGTCAGGTCATGCTCTGCTTCAGGAAGGCTTAAAAGATCAGCGGTATAAAGTGTTGCCAGACAGTGCTGAGCTGTGAAAGTGATCAGTGAAATTTTTTTCATATCCAGAATTGACTGTCAACAAGACTTAGCGATGCTGAAATGGAGGTAACATCATCTCATTCTTTAGTAGCCGTGAAGATCTAGCTGTGGCTTTCTGCTCATGCAAGGCTGCAGAGATAGTCCAGAGAGATTTTCAGCGGGGTGTCATCAGCATAGCACTGAAGCAGAATATGCTTACAGATAATGTGCCTGATAGTGTTTCATGAACAGTCATTTGGAGCCAGAATTGAGCCTTTCAAAAATACAGTCCTATTTGGTCAATATTAACATATTTTAGGGCAAATTCTTATGATTATTTTGTGTCTGGACATGTTTTCATGCTGTCGTTTTTGTGTGTTTACTTTAATAACAGTACCATGGACACTGAGGGATATAAAAATGACCCACACTATACAGGGGCAGAGAGCCTTTGGCATGTGATGCAGAAATCCGGAGATCTGGAGCCAAGGAGCAGGGATGGTGAGGGCTGGAAGCTGGTGGATGTATTTCTTTCAGGAGGAGCACCGTGGGGATTCACTCTGAGAGGGGGACTGGAGCATCGAGAACCTCTGCTCATAACCAAGGTAAATACTCCCAAAAAAAACAGACAGCTCTGAATTGAGGTGGCGTTTGCAGGTACATTGATTCTTCTTAGCCTATGATGTCAATACAGGTGACATCAGAAGTGCTTTTTTCTGCACAAAAGCATCTTGTGTCTTAATGTTTGGATTTAAAAGTTTTTGACCCCTCAACTGTGGTAGCATCTCACATGCTGAGTATAAAAATAATCATAGCACCATTTGCAGCCTCATGCACATACTGTAGCTCCAGGAACATTAGCATTACCAAGCCTGATAAGTGCCCCCTAATAAACATCATACATGAAGGAGCTGCTGATAACTCCTCAGTATTCAAAGCTTACCGAGATATGTAGAGCTGATAAACAGTAACGTTAGGCATAATAAACAGCAGGGCTATGACTGTGTACCGACACCTCTCCAAAGACACACCTGTAGTAGAGCTGCTAGCTAAGCTACAGCACAGTGACTCTGTCAAAGGGACATAAATAAGCTTCTGGTGACTGTCAAAGCTCCTCAGCAGAGACACGGGGAGCCTGACGGTAGCATCTCATGGCTGTTAGCTCACACTACCAGCTCTAGGTCACTGTCCATGCCACACCGAGCAGTGGTCAGGGAGTCAGTGTCCGCCATATCCCCTGACCCTCCACGTCACACACTACGCAGCCACAAGGCGACACCTCCTATAGTCTTTGCTCCTTCACTCCTGTGTTTGATTTTGTTAAAGGTGCTGGGAGGGAGGGTTCTGGCAGAATTTGAGGGTGTGTAGTTTGCTGCCAGTTTACTGTATCAGCAGCAGTCACAGTCAGTGTCCATTTGTTCCACCTTAGCATTTAGCTCAGAGTGCCACTGTGCATAAGTCCTGCCTCAACGAGCTGCTAGCATGGCGGTAGACTCTCATACCTGCACTTGGACATGTAAGTCATGTTATGACAGTGTTAAACTGTCTTCTTTCAAATAAATAGACTGTACATAAGTTCTGCTTTGTTGAGGCGGACTTATGTCCTGAGCTGCGGCTACCTTCAGGTGGGATCTGTGCAGTCTTGCATCAGTCAGAGCTTGTTCCAGAGCTGCATTCAAGTGCTTTGTTTTTTGCTGAAAGTGTAGTGAAATTAGAGTTTTCTAGTCAGCATTTTATATCAAGTTTTTCCAAAACAATTAAACATCAAAACATTAAACATCAGAACGTGGACTATAGCGTGTAATTCTTGTGGGCCATGGCTTTGTTTAAATGGGAGATATGAGCCACAGTATGCACAGCGCCATGAGAGGGAGAGAACCTAAACATAGTACAGCCCACTGAGCTCTGAAATCACACTGTAACCTCACTCTCTGTTGGCTGTGTAATGATTTACTGCAAAAGACCTTGCTAGTTAATTTGACATGGTAAAATACTGGCACCTGTTTGTCAGGAGCTGCGTCCCTGCTTGAATTTTGTTCGTTGTTTCTGTATTGACCCAAAGGGGGTCCAAAGTCCAACTCAGGCGGATGAAACTCAGGATCTCAGGCCTAGAGCAATACAGTTAGGATCACTGTCACCCTGTTACTGTGGGTTTTTCAAGAATGTGATTCAAATGACTAAAATTCTGAGCATGTTAAGTCTTTAAGCTGAAAGATTAAATGGCTCGGTCACATTGCTGAATTGTGTGGAGTGTACCGTTGCCCAGTTGGACTGCCGGTCTTTGGTTTGATGAGTGACAGCATTTTATTGTTAATGTTTTGTCACTGAACGCCACATCTCAACTCCAGGAACCAACAGAAAGTGGACGTGTTTGCAGCTGATGGTGAGATGTTGCTTCCTCAGAACTTTTTGAGAAGCCTTTACTCTAAACTTTTCCTGGCCGGCGCTTTCAGAAATGTTCCAGTAATCTCATAAAGTAAATTGGCCATGGACTAGACTTAACACATGTTTGTCAAGTTTACTTTGCTGTCACTCAGGCTGCAGCGTACGTTATTAAATCCCACCTGGACCTTTGCTTTCTCATATTTTGTGCTGGGTTAAATTTCAGTTTGGAGGGTAGCCGGTGGTACCAGGAGCAGGGGAGGAATGTTGGAGCTTTGTTTGATTTTCTAAATGTAATGAATTACCTGTGACAGCCTGAAGCCCTTTGGAATGGCATGATGGGATAAGTGAAGTCAGGATTAGTGATTTGTTCTCATTTTGGAGTGACTCTCAGATTATCACCATTGATTTACAAATGTATGTTGCTGAATTATGTGTGCTAACTAGATAAAGATGCAAGTAAACCTGTTGTTACTTTTACAAAATAACAACCTTATATTGTAGCCTGAGGAAGGTCTACAGTGTGTCTACAAACCACTGTCTGCTTGATACTGAAAAAAATGTTTGAGGCCTCCCAGCATTCATCTGTCTAATGACATAAATATGTGGACATACTGCAGACGTAGTACACATGAAAGCCTGTATGCACCACCTGATGCACTTTGTTCTTTAACTGCCTCATTTTGTTGGAGGGTGATTTCAGTTGGAGCATATTACTGGCTGTTCTTGCACCCATATGTACACTACGTACTATTTTATTGTGAGCTCTGTTTTATCCTGCCTGAACAGGTAGGACCACAGTGATGCAGGAGCTAAAACCTGGTCGTGATGGGTGTCAGACTGGATCTGATCTATCAAAATCAGACACAGTATTCACTCTGTTCTCTGGGGAAAAATGTAAGAAAGCACTTAATTTATTAAAATCTCATTTTCGTGTCAGGCTTCCTATAGTAGCTACTTATCCTTCAGCCACAACGCACATTGTTTGTCACACTGCACATCTTTTTAGCAGTCATAAACATCCACTTGGCATTGACCTTTATTTCCTTTATGGCAACTCCTTTATGACATGTTATTTTCATGTCTTTCTGTTTAGCTTTGCTAGGCATGTCTGCATTTTATGCATTAAGAAACACACCACGTTGAAGACGGCCCTAAGGGAACGATTTTCTCCGCTGTTTTCTCACTTATGTGCGTTCTCTCCAACAGCTAAAACGAGAGATAATAAAAGTGCCCACAGTTAGATGAGAGGTTTAGAGTATTGGTAAAAAAAATAATCCTGGTTCTAATTAAAATTCTTAACATTCCTTTCATAGCTCAGGTTATACTCAAGGTCTTCGTGGACTTAAAGTCCTTAGTCTCAATAAACTTATATAATCCTGTTTTACACAACACAGCTGGGCATGCACCTCATATGTAGATACGTTCCCTCAGCCAGAATCAAATTTTATATGGAAGAAAATATTGTTTGCCATTAAAGAACCAGTACCAGACACACTCCAAAAATGTCTCTGTTCTTACACGCTGTGAGACATTACCTGCAGGTAAACAGGTTTTACCAATTATTGAATCCGTTGTGAGGCAAAATTGTGCACTTGATTTGACTGTTTTAGGATTGCTCAACCTCTGGTGCAAAGATGATTCATGGAGAGTGGGATCAAGGCTCTTGCAGGGGAAGGAAGTTTCAAGATCCAGATAGATTTCTGTTTGTACAAGTCAGGGTTTTGGAGGTAGGAATAAGGAATGCTGGAGTGATTATTGATTAGGCAGAGGATAAGGAAAAGGTCAGTGTGTGTGCTTTGATGTACATGCACAATATTTACACAAGATCTAAAATATGCTTATTTTAAATGTTCTCTGGTGTCCTTTACTTTAATGTTGGTGCTCAAAGTTATTTCCACCTTTGTCTTATCTGGAATTTCAGAAAGACAAGTTGACTGTCACGTGTACAAAGACCTAAACAATACCTTTTATTGTGCCATGCTTTGAATAACATAGATGTTTTCCTACAAAACCTTTTTAATTTCCAAAAGAAGCCAAGCCTCTTAAATACTACAGAAGAAACTATTCTAAACACAAGCAACTGTGACAGAACTTTGCTGAAATGAAATGCAGTCTAACATAAGCAAAATTCTGATTGAAATCAGAGATGTCTGATGAAAGAATAAGTACAAATCTGAGATGGTATTTAACACCACGTATTGAGGTTTGATACCCAGCTCTGGTAACAGCATCACTCTAAAAAATCAAGTAAAAAGGGTACAAAAACACTTACACATGTACACATGTTATTAAAGTATTCATATTTTTTCCACATCACATCTTTAAATGTAGGCTATTTGATTATATTTTTTCCTCTGCTCAGTGTGATTAAGATAGCTGAGTCGCATAAAGTTTACGTATTTGTATGGTTAACAGGCTGATCTTCACACTGTGGTCTTTTGTTGTGAATCTTAATATGTGTGGTTTATGTTTTTCCACATTTTAACTACCTGTGACAATGAGAGGCCGCCCTCAGAGACAGCCAAATGCTAACTTTAGCTAACTCTCTTACAATGATGTATTGATGTTAAGCAGGTAGAGTATTTACTGTTGCACTGGGTGCTCACCATCCTCATTTATGTTAGCAGGCTAACGTTTGCTAACTACCCATAAACAAATACAGCTGAGGCTGGCGGGGATTTTGCAGGTATGTAGTTGTAAGTATTAGAGAAATTGAAACTTGTGCTATATGAAAAATTATCGGAGTGCCAAAGTGTTTACAGTTCATCCTGAGTGGGACATTAATGTCTCAGATTTCATTGCAATCCATCCAATATCTGATTAGTCAGTTCAGTCTTATCCATAAATGTCAACCTTAAGATGGCCCGAGAGGAAAAGTGGGGAGATCAAAACCCAAAGTCATTAGGATTCATCCTCTGGTTGTTGTCGAGACATTTCGACCTTAACCACAAATGGAAGAGTTGTTCTGTTTCACTCTGGACCAAAGTGATGGACAGGCTGAGGTTTACCATTCACACAGCCACAACGCTAACATGGCTAAAAAATGTAGCACAAGGGTTAACTTCACCTCTGAGGAACGATGCTTAAACATCCATCTATGGAGAGGGCTAACATGGTTATTGTGGTCATCGCTTTCCACAACCAAATGTTGTGATTTACAGGCACAGATGCTTAAAACATCTGTTTAACTTAGAGGGACAGATTAAACTAAAAAAAAAGAAGAAGAAAAACTACGCAAAGGTCAAATTTGAGTGCGTTTGGTTATGTGGTTGCTGGTGTCTTGTCAAACAGCAGTGAACGTTGTCAATGATGTGTGCAGGCAGCGGCTGAAACCATACGAGAGGTCTGAGTCCAGTGCCCTGTGAGCACGCTTCACAGGACATCTGTCAGCACAAAACACACATTCCTTACCCTCACGGCCACCACATCCTTCCCTTCATGACCCACGGAGAGACATGAGGCTATTTTTGAGGATACTCAGGCATCCAGGATGGCTGCAGTTTGACTGATTATAGCCTGGAGGAAGATGGTAAACAAAGGACATGGTATGGCTCAGATGATTGGGCTGCCGTGGTGAAAAATGTCAGGAAAACAGTATGAATCTGCTGCCGCGATGTGGAGTGAACTCTGCCTTTAGTTTTATGTTGTCTTTCATGCTGCTACTTGACACGGTTTGTTGTTTTTATTTACATTCTGAAAATACTTTGTTGTTGTGGAGCCATGCTTCCTTTCAGCTTGTTAAATAAAAGCCAGACTGCTGCGTAAACCTAAGCGCTGTTGACTTTAATAGGCCAAAATAAATGTTTTTAAAGTTTTTCCCTCGTTTCACTAATCAGTTTATTCTCTACTGACTACCAGAAGAACAAAATAAAGCGTCTTAACGACCGAAAAGTGACAGATATCAGAAAAACATGACCCGGAGATTCAGTAAGGTAGTTTGTGTTTGTCCAGTTCATCTTCTTTGATGGAGGGAGACTGAAAGGACACTCATCAACCCCTGTTTCTGTATTTTTTTTTCTATATAGCAAAGCCTGTTGATTGGCAATTGGCCTGACTGGCCATATGATTTGGACTCCCAATTGCTAAAAAGTAATAGAGGATTCTAATTTTATGCTATTAAATTGGCAACGACGTACTCGACAAATGCATTCACCTGCAGCTGAAAATAGTCCCCAGTAAATGCACTGTTTGAATAGCAGTTGCAGAAACTACAGTAAACATGAAACTGTACATTAGTGTATTTATGTTTATCAGGAACCATTGGTCTTCAAGATGAGTGTCACTGTATGCATGCAGATTTCCCCCCCAAAAACATCTAAATGCAGAATAAAGAGTGAGAACGCAACGGCACTTTTGCGTTTTCTGTTCAGATCGTTTCCGTCTAAACGTAGCCTAGGAAAGGCAAGAAAGGCAGTTAGCAACCTCACCTGCAACGCCTCTAAAACCAATCTTGCATATCCCACAGCCTTGTGAAAGATAAACAGTTTACCTAAATAAGTTGTGTCCATTTGGTGCTTGTTTACCTCGTTATGTTCAAACTAGTGTTTTCTAGTGTGAATGATCTTCAGTTTCAGTGAAACTCTGGGTGTTTCGTGCCCATTTTAAACATTGTAGCTTACTGTAAATGCATCAGTCGGTGATTCAGGTTTTCTACAAAATACATTACCATATCAGGCCCAGCTCAGGAATCCAGCCAGCCATCATAAAAATCCTCAGTCCAACCGGCCTTAACCCTGCCTTAAAATTGGTATTATAGAAAAATGAAAAGGGGCTTTGATTAGAGCGATCTTGGCTCTGGTTCTCTGTGCTGAGGATAAAGGCCATATAACACGTAATGGTCTGTAAATGTACACATACCTCTGTAGTTGAGTCATACAGCCCCCTCTCACAGGTTGAGTGGAGAACTGATAATCAGCTGCAGAGCTCGGCTTTTGTGTGTTAATGTGCCAACTGCCAAGCGAGCTCTCTCTCCACGCTGAGCTGTGCTGTCTTACTGGCTTTTATCTGGCTTTCTGCGTCAGTGTGAGGACAGCACTGACCTTAACGCCTGGTACATCTTACTGTCTTATATTCAGTGGCTCTTTTCAGAGGACACTAACACTAACAGTTGCTGACTTACAGTAGACTGTACTCTGTCCACTGTTCTTCCCTTTGACAGATGTGTTATTCCAGGTGTCTGCCCTCGAACAAACACAGTACGGTTTGTTTTTACATCATGCCACTGGCTTGGACAGCAGCTTTTTGAAGTATTTTTATAGCCTTTGATCGTTTTCTTTAGAAACTGACCTTCCTGCTGTTAACTTTGGTAAGCGGCGTGTTTCTTTTGTCACTGTTACCTTATAAAACATATGAAGAATGTCAACAAGAGGCTGGTGGCTTTTTGGTGCATTTCCCTTCAGCATGTGTTCTTTGTAGGTATACTGTCGTTGATTTTGATAACTCCGCTGCTGTAAGGACTGGATTCATAGGTGTAAGTTATAGTTTCTCATATTAATTGGGTATATTTGAAAGGGCATCGCTTTACCTTTCATACATGTTTTTTCCTGCACTGAAGACGCTTTGTAACAAAAACGTGTCGAAATATAACATTAGTTTTTCCTGTCTCCTTAATGCACATCAGGGTAAATTGTATTTTTTTACCTGTATGTGTGGAGAGAGACAGAAAGAAGACAAGAATCAGATGTAAAACACAGTACAAAAGAAGAAACTGCACCCCAATGGGCCTTAAAACCTGCAGTAAACATCAGGGTTTGCTTATCACAAGTTTTAAAGTACTGAGAAGCAGTAAGCAGCAGCAAGGCTGGGTCGTATGGGGTCACTTAATCTCTTTCACAACGCTGTGATGGAAACCTCTTGGACATAATAAGTCTTTGGACACCCAGTTATAAACAGCATATTGTTGTTCACTAGTGTAGCTGAAGTGTTTGCACCTGCAGAAGTCCACCACCAGCTCTTTGGTTTTCCCTGTACTGGTCTGGAGGCGGTTCCGCTGGCAACGTTCCGCAAATCCCCGCGTCAGTTCTCTGTACTTCCTGTCACCCCCCCCGTCATAAAGAGGCTGATAATGGCAGGATCATCAGAGAACATTTGCAGGTGGCAGTTGGTTGAATTGTGTGTAAAGTCTGTAGAGGAAGAGTGTGGGTGCGGAGGAAGGGAGTCGGGACTGTTTTCTGCAGGGCCCACATGCTGCAGACCACCATGTCAGACTAATAGTCCTGTATCCTCACAGACTGCGGCCCACTGGTGAGGCAGTCCATGATCCTTCCTGTATCATGGCTACTCTCTTGCTAGCTTGCCAGCAGAAGTTGGTTTCTCTTCGTGTTTTGGTACCTCTATCAATGAGCGTGTTTAATTCTCAGCTTTCCACCTCCTGTGTTTATGCTCCAGGTTGAGGAGGGCAGCAAGGCAGCAGCTGTGAGTCTCCAGGTGGGAGACGAGCTTGTCAACATCAACGAGATTCCCCTGAGTGGCTACAGACAGGAGGCGATCTGCCTCGTGAAAGGCTCCCACAAGACCCTCAGTCTGGTGGTGAAAAGGTAGGTAACCAATCCCCGGCCCCCTCCCGTGCCCTCTCCTCGTACATCTGCCGCTGTCACAAGTGCACCACCCCCGCAGCCTATCAGGTCACCATAGTAACATTTCCAACAAACCAAGGTTACAGAGGAGTGGAGGCAGAGGATCCCGGCCCTCGCAGCTGTTTGCCTGCCTGCTGTGTACGTAGAGTGGCCTGGACTCTCTGGGACGTCTAAGCTGTCGCATGCTGAGTTCTTGCTAGCTGGATGGTCCTGTTTTGCAAGGTTGTACTGGGTTGCCGTCAGCAGGAGTTTGAGAAGCAGTTTTTCATGATCGAGTTGAAAGAAGGAAGAGATGTTGTAGGTGACATCATGTGCTCTATCCGGTGCCACACAGACAGTGTAGGAAGAGGAGACGGGGGGAAGTTTTGATGCAAATTCTGCTATCTGGCACTGAGATTTGTTTCATCAGTCAGTCGGCTTCACACCCTCTGTGAGAAGGCATTTCTGGTTTGCATTGTTTTCTTTGCACACTAGCAGCACATATCTCACTCTTTCTTATTGACCAACAGACTGTTGAACAGTAAGCCCACAACTGATAGTTACATTGGCTCTTTTTGTCGTAAGCAGTCCTTGTGACCTATTGACTCCAAGGTATTGTTTAGTATTCATACCTTGTTTAACTGATTAATCATTTGTCAGCTTAGCCCTGAAGGCCCTCTTACAAATGGACTTGTTGTGTGTGAAACACTGCTCCCATTGTCTCCCTTTGCCATCCGCATTTCTTTTTGTATTGTATCATATCATAACGTAATCCCTGAACAAATCCTAGCGTACAAGGAAGTCCACTCACCATTTATCTCTCCACAAGGACGTGGCTGTGAGCCTCACTCATTGTGTTTTATTCTCAATAGACGTGTCTATTATAGGATCTGGAAACAGGGATGCATTACTGTCTGTAACAATCTGTATCTATTTGAACACTTATGCCATTGTGGGACAGCTTAAAGGCCCTGAAAACACATCTTCTCGGGGGGGTTTTCTGCAGAAGTTAAAACAGTTTTGTTCACTACACGCAATATTTCTGTATATCAGGGCTCAGTTGGAGAAATGCATTGTCACATTCTTGTGTGCACCGGTCACGATTTGCCAAGTGTTTGAATTACAGTCTGGTGACGCTCGTCGGGCTGTTTGCTCAAATTGCTACAGCCACTGTCAGTCAAATCTGATCAAACCGCACTGACCTGATTAAGCAGACAAGGGTTTTTGGACATCAAACTCTAAATGATATTTAAAGATATCTTTTTCTTTTGTTGATATCTGAGCGACGAAGAGTCATAGAGAGTAATGACGCTATTTGACACACCTCCTCAACAATATTGTTAGATCAGCAGGTGGAGAAAGGTTTTGCTAGCTGTGCTAGCTACTACGAGCTAACAGGTCAACAGCACTATAAACTGCAGCCTCCAAAATGATCATAAAGTTAAATCAATCTTTAAAAGTATTTAAATGAAAACTGACCATTATAACCTTCATGATAGTAGCATTTACTGCAGTTCTGTTGAATTAGACTGCATTAGTTTTAATTAGATATAGCTAATAAAGTGGCAACTGAGCTTACTTGGACTTAAATTTCTCTTGTCTGAAGATTTCCAATGTGCAGTGTATTAATGCTTATCACTTGCTCGCTGGCAGCTTGTTTTCACAGCCAGTACAACACACAAACAAACAGATAAACACCCAAGAGAAGATACATACAATCTTCATGTGGGTATATTCATACATCCCAGCCCACAGCATTGTCAGCTAGGCTGTTCAAGGCTGCTGTGGCTGAAGCGAGCTCATCTCCATTTTTAAGTCCTATATCTCCAACCAGAGATAGAGCAAGAGTGGGAGAAAGGAAGTAAATACTGGGTAGATTAAACCACAGAAGAGCAGGAGGCATTATGAAGGATCTGGGTATTGTCATTTCAGCATGTGTGTAATTGTAAATGGAGAATGATATTTCCTTACAAGGACAAGTCCTATTGTTCATCACACAGACTTCATGTCCCATGAGACTCTTCCTGTCTTCTGCTCGTCTGTGTTGAAGAATTCAGTTTGTTCTTACTGTCTCAAATAGCATCTCCAGTCAGTCATTTTCCAGGGCCACAATAACACATCTGTATAATTTAGAACACAGCAAAGCGATAATGGTTCATCACAGAACCCCAAAGCTTCAGCTGCTGACCCATTTCTTTTCATCCAGCTGCAGTCTGCATGTTTTGTAGAAAGCTGGTGTCGGGTTTTGGAAATGCTTCACTGTGTAGCATTTAGCCCTCATGTTTGACTGTATCTTAGTCTGTGCCTGAGCATGTCAGGTGTCAGCCGCGAAACACCTTTCTTTTCATCTCAGGGATAATGTTGGATAGTTGAACGAGCACCAGGAAGCTGTCAGAACCTGCTCTCGTCTACAGGTGTGGTCTCTTTACAGACAGCACAAAGGAGGAGCTTCATTTATTTTGCATGCAGTGACTAATGTGAGATTGTTGCTGTAATGTCATTTGGGAGAGGGGAAGGGGAGAGGCTCGTCACACACCACGTAGAGAGCAGATAGGTGTGGTTATCTGTGGGAAAGCATCTCGTTCTCTTTGCACATGCCTCAACAGACCTGCTGTGCACTGTGTGCCTCCACTTTGCTGTCAAATGGGGAAATCTTTAAAGCGTCGCAAATACTTTTGTACATTGAAAACAACTGTACATCAAAAACAACCCCATGGTATGAGTTTAAGTTAAATTGCACGTTTTATTCCAAATTTGTTTAACACTTGCCAAGGCTAAGTGCTGCATGCAGTCAAACACTGTAATTGTCCCACATCGACACATTGTATTTTCATGCATTCCAGCTTGCTATTGTTATGCTACGGTCACCGTAAAAAAGCCAAAAGCTGTAATTTGGCTAAATGTGGCAAATTTTAAGTTGAATCCTAGTCAGTAATTTGTTGCTGAACTGTGTATAGACAGCCCTTGTCTCCAACTTTACTGAGATCAAGGAAACAAACAACACAGACAACACGTATTTTTGACCAGCGCAGCTCAGATCCACAGTGACACAGATCATTTGAAACACCAGCCACTCACCCATGTTGTCTTAGAAGTTTGGATATCACAGAGCTGTGTATTCTTTTGCCATGAGGTGTTTAGTAGTAGTGGCTTTGGGCAGATATGCTTTTATTTAGCTTCTGGACCCCCATAGTCTGGTTTGCCTTCCGTTCCCTTCCCTCGAGGCATTTTGCCGTGTATGCAACCAACAACAGAGGCAAGTCAAATCAAGTACATTCAGTTTTATTTATACAGAACCAAATCATAACAGAAGAGATCACACAGCCCTTTTCATTTAGAAGCCGTGCTGTTTATAGTATTATTTAGAGACCCAACAAAGAGTGAATCCATCCACTTTGCACCGTGAAGCTTGAAGTGTCTTGTAGCTTTTGGTTTCCCCCTTCTGGCATTTTTACAGAAGTGCCGCAGTCACTAACATGCTTCATTATTCTGCACTGGAGGAGATGTCGTCCACTGTAACAGAAGGCAGCTGCTTCTCTGTGTCTCTGTTTTGCTTGTTGCGGCACCAAAAATGCTGTTTCCAATACATAATACAACTATGTGGCTGTTTGAGATGAGTTAGGCCAGCACAGAGGTTTGCTGCACAATCCAATTATACGTGGAAAAGCTTATTGACCCAACTTACAGTGTAAGCAGTAGGGGGATTCAGCAGGGGCTGCAGTGCAGTGGCTTACATTTACCGGTCTTTGTTTTTCTAAATAAGCCTACGTAGTATGTTTGGAATGCTGTGCGCTGAATTCTTGTCCTAAGTAGATTTCTTAAAATTGTTTGGGTCTCAGCTGAGGAAATCACTGTTTAGAGATTTCATTGTAGCCCCGTCTTAACTGCACCCCTGGGCTTCTTTTTGGTTTGTTCCATTGCCAAGGTGAGCTGACAGGGAGTCGCTGAAGTAGATGTCACTGCAGGAAGAAGGTTTCAATCAAAGCTCTTACACTTGCTTTGAACTGTGAGAACCTTTTCCAAACTTTCTGAACAGACTTTTCATGAAGTATGGACGTGAATTGTTCATGTCATCAGCCCAAGTGTTGTGCTATTCTAACACCTGTCTTATGAACTGTTTCGCTCCATTATTCAGCGGCAAACATCTTGGCTAACATGAGAAATATTTTGTCATCACATACGAGTGATGAGGTGTGTTGATGAGGAAGATCAGAGTCTGATCTCTGATCTATTGAACTTCAATCAGAGCATGTCGTGGCTGACATTACATAAACATTTAATCACCTCACAACAGTTTTGACAACATGTTTGTTTGTGCCAGTTAATTAAATACAGCACTTGTATTGTTTGTGGTTGGTTAATCGTTGCCACCCACAGTATGTCATCATCAGGGACTGCAGCTAATCCCCTCATTATTTGTCGTTGTTGCTCGGCTTATGTTCTAGTGTCTGTCACACTTCGGCTTTGAGGCTGTTACAACAGGTAATTGACGAGCCCAGCTGCTGGCTTTAAGTTATTGACAGGTTGTTGGATTTACGCCAGCACTCTGATTGTCCATGAACCATAAAATGAAGTGTGTAAGACACAGGACATGGAGGACTTTGTTATAGTGATGTTGTTCAGGCCCTCACTCTTAGACAAAAGGTTTCCAGGTGTTTCTGGGTCAGTGCAGACAGCCGGTGACTTGACAGCTGGTATGCCACTCAGCCCAGGAATGTGCTGGTCATTACATGCTGCTCACGGTTCACCTCTCTCACCCGAAACATGACTGGTTTGATTGTGGGGTCTGCTGAAGAGGGTCTTTGTCAGACCCTCAGGGACCAAATGGAGTCCACCGGCTCACCTGCACAGTGTAGGCTGGGTGCATACAGCCTCAGCATTTTTCTGCTGTATTCTGTGCAGTTTATGATACTGCACTGCATTGTGCCAGATGTTACACAACAGTAAATGCCATCTGTCCAGGCCAGACGTTTGCATGGCTTGTTATTCATTAGAAAAATCTCACACCTTAGTCAAATCAAAACTTATTAGAGACGGTTAACATTCTATATGATATGAGAGGCATTTGCTAAACTAGCAAATAATGCAAACACTGTACCACACAATGAAAACATTGTTGGACTGTATGCTTGATTACTCCCCTCACAATAGATCACTGTGAATTTTATTGCCTTCCTATCAGCTTTAGGTTGCACCCATTCTTTGCTAATCTTCTTGCCCGTCACCGGACCTGTTGCTGGTGTGCCAGAGCACGTTTTAATAAGAAAAAAGCTTGTTAGTTACTCAGGCAGGAGTGTTTTCTCCCACTTATGCAATTCAAGATGATCATTATCCAAAGGCAGCTGTTATCTTCATAGCTGTACCCATCTGTTTAGTTAAATTGGCAAATAAATGACATATCAATTTGGATTACTTTGATTTCCTAATTGCACATGTTTAGTTTTTGATAGGAAAGGTGTGACAGAAAACTTTACTTAACATTGTATTCTGGTGTAAAGAGTCATGAGCCTGCAAATTTGAAAATGAAAGCGCTTCTTGGGCCATTTAATTCAAAGTGCACAACAGCTGGTACTCCTGTATCACTGATTGTTTCTTAAACAGAACCAGAGCCTGACTAATATGAGTAGTTATGTGGTAGATTTTTATTTAGTTGAGTCATTGGAGAATTGGAACATGAGAATCCAGTCTGTACTGTAAAATCCCAGGCGCCTGGCCTCAGCGTTGTTGACAAGAAAAAGCATTTCAGTGCAAGTTTGAGACATTTTTCTGTAAGGCTTACCAAGTAGAGAGCACCTGTTGCTAGATGGGCCATGGCCTGTTCATCTTGTTACTTCATTTCTTAACTTTTCCTGAATGGAAGGACAGCAGGTCAGATTTAGCCAACTGGCTGAACATTTATAGACTTTTGCACAAATGCTAATTGACGTGCAAATGCTTAGTAAGACAGTGAGGCCAAGCCTCAAAATAGCCCTGAATTGTTCTTCATTTAGACTAAACCAAGCCCACAAGAAAAGAAAGTTATAGTGCATTTCCTTGTCTTAGTACTTGTAATCTGTGCAGTGACGGTAAAGTGGAATCTAATAATCTTGTCAGGTCAGTCAGTAAATACCATCTAATTGTTATACACAGCTGTTAAAATAGAAAAAATGCCAACATGCCAAGCTAACCCTAATGCGCATGAGGCTTAAGTATTAGTTATTAATTTACTGTAGAGTCTCTTTTAAATTCATACATTCATTTAACTACCACTAACGAGCTCAATTAAAAACAACCTGAAATGATGAGTACAACAACATGTGCTGAAGTGATATTTTTGAAAACTCAGCTCTATTCGCCATGCGTTGCTGCCACGCCAGCTCGGTTAGTTTCAGCCCTCATTAGCCGAGGCTTTCGGGAAGCAGGGTGGCCTTCCACCCCGGAGAGCAACCTGTTGCCATAGTAATGGTAGAAATGCATGTCTGCCACACAAGAAAGGAGATGGGAAGAGAAGAGTCCGGCATTTCATCCCATCATTAGCATATTACCCCCTTAGAGCCAATGAGACGAGGCAAGGTACGGGAATACTCCAAGGGGACTGGCTGTGACAATAGCCCTCCTCCTCCTCCTCCTCCTCCTCTTCCACTCCTCCAACCCCCTCTCAGGGGTAAAACCCCCGTAATCCTCAAGGAAATCTCCCCGTCGCTCAAGCTAATTCTGCCCAGTGAACTTTTCAGACATGGCCGTTCTGTGTTGAATGCTGTGTTTGTGAGTTGTCGCTCAGTGTGTGTTTGCAGGTAGTGGGTCAGTGTTCGAGGTGTGCGATGGTACTCAGACCTCGGCGGCCTGCATGTCTCTTTATTTTGGCCTGTCTTTGAAGTGTCTGAGGAATGTGGTGCCTGACCAGCACACGAGTACAACTGGCCTCACTTCCACATTGAGCTCCAGTCCAACATTATTTTATGGTCTTTGGGATTACACATTTCTTCTCTGTGTCCATTTTGAACTCCTTCATCCAGATGTTTGGTGAGTCAAAATGAACATTATTTTATGTTTTCACCACTTTTTGTGTTTTAAACCTTGTGTGGAGGCTGTCATACCTGCTGCCTTTTGTCTTGTTATACGTCAGTGAATAACTGGAGGACATACTGGAGCCATCTTTGCTTGCTTTTATGACCCTAATACTCTGTTATTGTTCTGACTGTTCTTGTCTCATCATTCAGTATGAGGTCATCCATCATTTAGGTTAAGCCATGATCAGTGAGACTTAGCATTTGAAAACCAAATGCAAATTAATCTTTGAGGGAAAAGGCTTATAGGTAAAACAAAATCATCTATGAGTATTCCCCAAATGTATTGTTAATTAATTGGCCTTTAGTTTCGAAGATTAACTAGCTGTTTGTGAGTTCATGTGAGCTGCTGCTGTCTGAATGTGGACTGGTTGGTACCGGATACATTTGAAGTGAGATGGGGCTCTAAACTGATCACCCAGAAAACAGCCTCTCCCCCTGCCCCCATTCCAGCCAACTGATTCACTTTCCTAGCATATCTGCGCTGGCCCAGCTGTAGCCCTGACGATAGGCCTAATAAAACCAGGATCATTTGCATACCAATAGCAGGCGCCATGTGTGGCTAGCTCCTAGTGGCCTAGAAACATGGACTGAGGAGACAAGGAAGACCGAGCTCCATGTTGGCTTTTCTTTGTCCTCTAAATAGGCCTAAACTTTAATCCACAATTAATTTTGTGGAATTGTCCCATTTTTTTTGAGCTTAACCAAATCTCTGTCTGAATCTGAAAATTCTCAATCTATAAAATTAGTGTAGGGTGCAAAAATAACAGTTTATGTTAGTCATTTCAGCCAGTAGTGTGTTTTCAGGTCTCCATCTGAAGGAAGCTGTTGTTTGGACCTCTTGTCATCAGCTCATTGAAGGCCTTTAGACAAGGTGACCGAGCGGGCAGGACCTCTTGACCTCGCGGATTTGTAGGGAAAGTCTTGAGTCCAATGAGAACTTAAGCAAGCAAAGCTTTGTCTCAAATTCTTGACCAGTATAACTTTTTATCTGTAATGCTTTACCGTTCACCCTCAGTAAAACTAGTTACCAAGGTCTAAAACACGATGCTATACTGAGGCTGAAAGCAAAGATGCAAAAGTAATTACAAGCTGTCGTGTAAAATCTTGGCAAAAGTTGGAGAAAACACCACATAATATACTCGCTTTAAACATGGGCCTTCAGCTATTCAGGAATTGAATTAGTCGATTATACAAGTACCAAACATGTAACTGTAAAAGCTGTACTCATGCAGCATCATCAATATCACTGCAGGTGTGCTGAATGTCCACAAAAGAAGAAGTTCTAAAGCCCATCGAGGATAGAAAGGCTGTCTGAGAGGCAGACGACAGCTTGTATTGAGGGGTGATGTGGTTGATCTGATTGTGTAAGAGATTCTCTATTCTGTTAAGCCCCCAGCCCCATGCTGGGCTCGTGTTCCCCCTGGGACCATATGGCAAAGTCTGCACACGGCCAGCTCACCTCAGCTACTTTCTATGTTCTTAGATAATGAGTCTAATGAGAGATGACTAAAACTGTGTCTGTTTCACTTCTCCATCTTTCAAACAGGGTTTTTCTCATATTTCTCAACTTCCATGACACCGAAAACTGTGACATCACGAGCATGCGTTAGTTTGACCAGAAGATGGCGCTGTAACACCATGTGTCAGCAGACATTTACACATGTAGACTGCATATCACTGTCCTGTGAATAATAACACTGTGGTAATTGAGTTGGATCAGAGGAGATTTAGAGAACCTTTGTACGAGTGAGCTTTTGAGACGCTGACCGCTGAGTTTTCTGCAGCACTGCAGTGAGCTCAAACTAAATGTCAGGTGGTCTTTGTCCTGTCTTCAACTGTCGGTGAGCTCTTAGTGTGTGTGTTCCTCCCCCTGCTACCCAGGAATATGAAAATGGTGGATATTGTAACTCAGAAAATGCCCTCAGAGAATGACGTGCATGTGGCAAGAAGCTTTCTTACGAAGATTTTGCGAAGTTCCATGAGGTACGGTTCTGCCCGCAGCTTCATCGTAATCATTACCACCTATTCCCTGTGTTCCGCCCCCTGTGCCCATAATCATGTTAATCATTTGTCTCGTAGTAATGTCATCTTCATTCCTCTTGTAGCAACTCTCCCTCTCCCATGGTTTATTACCTGCCCTCATTGGCATGTCTCTTTGGATTGTCTTGTGGTTCATGTCATTAGATGAATGATATGCATCCCATTTGTACCGCATGCAATACACTGTCTGTCCATGGCTTGTGTACACTTGTTTTTGTGCCTATATTGATAAGAAAATTGAATTGTATGTCACTGATGTGTTCTGTTCACCTTTTCCTGACATGCAATTCAGAAAGAATCACTTTAAAGGGTATGTTTCTTATGCATAACTGACAGCTCTACAAAGTTTTTCATTAAACAGAGATGTAGATAAAAACTCTGAAACAGTTTCCATCTGTGAATGCTGGAGTCAATCAAAATTGTTGCAAATCACAGCCTCGATGTTGATGCAGTAAAACAAGTAAATCTTTTACAGTATGTGCAAGAACATACTGTTTTCCATAAGGGGCTAGCCTCTAATCCAGTCTGCGTTTTTTGCCCTCTCTGCAGGCGGAATGAACCCATAAGCAGGCCTCACTCCTGGCACTCCACCAAGTTCAACGAAAGCCAATCAGAGACTGCCAAAACACAGTCTCCACCCACGCCAGTCTGGCACACCAGATATGATGCAAGGTAACTCTTGGATCTTGAAGTTTGCCTTTTGAGTCTCAGTGTTAGATATGAAGCACTTTAGAATAAAAGTATATGACTGTGCTTTTCTAGTATTTTTACAATAATGGTAGAAATGCCTGTCTCAACACAGCTATCAACCCCAACCCTGTAACAGCCTATCTACCACAGATACTTTACCGATCTTCTACTTGTTGAATTGAACTGGTTTTGCTGAAAACCCAATAATAAAGGTGTTTTTCTTTGTAAATTAACTGAAGTCGTCATCCAAAGGTTTTGTGCATTTGCTCAGATGTCAAAAGTTAATTTTAACAATGCTATCATAAGACTGTACAGAATTAGATATTATAATTCATAGCTTAATTAACAACAGCAGTCTCTAGGAGAATGACTATTTTTGCTGGAATAAAGGTTGATTTTTGTATTTTCACACTTGGTCCTTTGCTTTAATCTCCAGCTCATCCTCGACTGATCTGTCCTCTGGCTGGGAGCAGACAAACCTGCGCAGAGTGTCCGACCAGTTCAGCTCTCTGGGCAGTATGGACAGTCTAGAGCATGTCTCACACCAGTACCCTGCTGGTCAGCTGTCACCTGCCAAGTCCAACAACAGCATGGAGCACCTTGGAGGAGGCAAACGAGACTCAGCCTACAGTTCCTTCTCCACCAGCTCTGGGACACCAGACTATACCCTCTCAAAGAGCAACGCTGCCTCCACAGAGAACATGCTCTACAAATTCAGTCAGTGGGATGCAGGAGGAAAGCCAAACAATGGCAGAAACAGCCAGAGCATGACTGAGGCAGTCAAACAGGACGAGAGGGTGACATACTTCCAGATCCCAGAAGCTAGCACAGGCTGTGAGGGTCCGCAGACTGAGGACTTGGCTGGGTCCCGCCATTCCACTTCCAGTAGAACCAGCTGTGGACCTGTTTGGCATGTCCCTGAAAAAAAGAAGACCACTTCCCCTTCTCCTCCCCCTCCCCCTCCACCTGCACGCAGTGACAGTTTTGCTGCAACTAAGGTACATGAAAGGGGTCTCATTATAGCTCACCCCGAAGGACCTGAATCACGTGTCTCCTGTAAGGTTCCTCTGCTTCCTGCTTCCACTGAAAATTGGCGCGGCCACAACCTTTCCCCAAAAAATGACAGTGACAGTTTTTACCCTTCATCTGATAAATCCAATCATAATCAGTTCAACTCAAACAAGCAGTTCTCATTGTCCAGCAGTGATGTTCGGCAGGGCCAGCCGTACCATCAAAGACACCATAGTGACAAAAGCACTTCTTATTCTCAGCCCTGGGCTACATCCGTACCAAAGCCACAGAACGTAGGTGGCTACTATTGTAGCATGCAGGAACTGCCTACTAACGGCTCTGTGCAACACTTTGGTCAGAACCAGAGAAGGAATTTAAGCACCTCCCAGTCCACAACGACCGCCGACCAAAACACTGACAGCGGCGGACATAGTCGATACTACTGTGTCACAACATGTCAGCCCATGCAGCCTAACCCCCAGGCCTTGTCAGGAAAGTTAGAGGACAGGAAGAGTGTCACAGGCGTCGACCTGGCACAGACCCGAAATGAGCAGACCTCTCTCAGCCCACAGATAGTCACCAAGCTGAAGTACAATCTGCCCCAACAGCAGCAACACTCCTCGCACATTAAAGACAGTAATGGATACAGCAAGCACCAAGTTAGTACTGTACTCGAAACCTCTGTACCTAAATCCAGCTCAGATGATCGGGGGGGCCAGAGAGGACACAACACACACAACGCAGAAGCTCAGTTCATGAGTTATCCCTCTAGCAGACAGTCTGAGCAGAGGCGCTCTCTGCCACTACAACACAGAGAATTACCCCAGGACGTCAAACATCACAACCAAGTGAGCAACAAGATCTCCCCCCAGGCCACCCCAATGCTTCACTCACTATCTATGGATGCTGCAGGCCAAGAGGCAAGAGGCTCAAACGCTGAGGAGTCCCTTGAAAGCAAGCAGGCGAGACGCAGTGACCGTTTCGCCACCACGTTAAGGAATGAAATCCAAATGAGAAAGGCCAAGCTGCAGAAAAGTAAGAGTGCAGCTACCCTTCCTGGCACTGAGGGAGAGGCTGAAGATGATCAGGATATCTGGAAGCCCACTGAAAACACCACGCCGACCTCTGCAGATGGCTCCTTCACCAACACCTACAAGGTTAATCTGAAGGAAGCACAAGCAAGGGTGCTTAAGGCTACGTCTTTCAGGAGAAAAGACCTGGAGCCGGTTTTACTAGAACACCCTGCAGCCGAGGCCTTACCTAACTACCCGTCCTCAGCACTGACCCGTAAAGATGTCACCCCTCTGCCAACTGTCTCGGAGTCTGTAATGAGTAAACCAGGGCCTGCCGGTGGTCAGGTAACTCGCATCGGTGGTCGAAAGCGCTTTCCTGCGGAAAAGAAGGTAAGGTCTTTCTCTGAACCGGACAAAATCCATGAAGTTGGGGTGAAGGAAGATGTCCCTCAGAATGAAAATGCAAGCTCTTCACTAGACCAACAGACCCTGTTCAAGGAAGGTGGGAAAGCAGCTGTCCCCAATCACAGTCCTCCTGAGAGGTATACCGAGAACCCCACAGAGGCCAAAGCCAGAGGTTTTGCAACAGCCAGTGAAACGGAGGACACAAAGAAAAGCATCAGGAACAGAGAATACCCTGAAGAGGTCCAGGGAGGTCCTTACTCTGCACACAAGCTGTCCGTCCTAGGCCAACAAAGACTGGGAACCTTCGCCGAGTATGAGGCAAAGTGGAATATACAGAAAAAAAACCCAGAGACAAGAGTCTCCGGCCGGTACCGCTCAGCTGATAACATCCTGGATCCAGGACCAGAGGAGAGAACCAAAACCACCTGTTTCCACGAGAGATCCAGATCATCCCCTTCAGCAGACATCTATGGACAGGTGAGACGTAAAGAGGTTCTTGGATCTCAAAATGACTTAAACTAACATTTTATTCAAAAAAAATAAGAGGTCTCTTGGTTGTAACATGATTTTAGTCACTTAAATGTTGCAGCTCTATCAAACCCTCAAGGTGGTTTTACATCCCATTAAGACAAACATACTGGGTGAAGTGAAAGGTACAAAGGAAAGAGCCAAGTCAAATATTAATCCATGTTTGTTCGTATGACACACCCTCAGCTTAAGGAAAAGAGGGGCATCTACCCACTGGTTTCTTTTTGCGCTTTCAAAAAACCAGGAAGCTGCAGAGTTGAGTTGGTTGAAATAATTAACAAAAGGCAAGAACTTTGGATAACTGGAAGCCTCTGTTCTGTGGGCTGTTCGGATGGTTTTGCATAAAGGACATTGTGTTTGTTCAACTTTATTTACAGAAGATTCAAGCTCCTGCAAGAAAGTCTGAGACAGAATATTCCCAGACGGAGAGTAAACCTGCTGAACAGCTCAACGCTGCACCAACGTGAGTACATTTCTTTTGATGTAACCTGCTCGGACATCGGTGTCTTTCACAGTGGGACTTTGTTCTGTCTCCAGTACGCAGTGCAGGATACAAAAGCTAAAATTTTAGTTTTCTAAGTGACCTCAGAGGGAGTAAACTAGTATTGTTATTTATCATCAGTGGGTAAATTGACAGTGAATGCTAACACAATAATGAGCAGTGTCTTCATCATGCTATCAGCATATCTAGTGTGATGTATTATTGTTTGTTTCTACTCCTCAGCTTTATCAGTGAAAGAGCGCAGTAAGCTTGTAGGAAACAGTGAGCTCTTTATAATCTGTCAAGGCATACCAGTGGCAGTGCCTCGGTGCAGCTGTGACAACATAAGTCGTCTCTCTGGCTGTGCTTTGTGTCGCTTGGAGGCTTACTGGTGTAGGCGAGGCATCTGACCATGTGTGCGACAGTGAGGACGTGCTTATTCAGCCCTCTGTCTCAGTGTAATGGGGACCCAGGTTCAGGGTGCCAGCCCGAAGGCATGAATTCATCATCAATAAGATCTGTTACTTAGATTAGATTAGATTTTCTAGCCGTGCTAGCAGTGTGGCTTCATGGCGGTGTCGATGGGTTTGCCACTTTGGTCCAACAACAACAGATTCATGTTGATTTGAGTAATTACATGTAGGCCATTGAGAATACAGTATCACAGGAGGTGTGTCTCTCTAACTAACTGCAGCCTATAATCAGAACTTCTGTGAGAAAGTTAACTTTTTTGTGGTTGGAAAAAAGTGTGGAAACATGAATTCAAACTTTGTGAGGATTTGTGAGTATTGTAAGCCTTGAAGAGGGTTGAAATAACCCCAAAATCATGTGAAGCTGAAGGATGAAGTGGTTTGGTCACACTGGATTTAACCTCCGTCTCAGTGACTGTTTGTTTTATGGGTAGGGTAGAAATGTTTCCAGGTCATGTTGATAATTTCATGTGATCCTTTGATGATCCCGCACGAACTCCTGTCATATGAAAACAGTGCAGTATTATTGTTTAATGCATAAATAGAAAGTCACCTGTTGTGCCTGTTCACCTGTGGTATGTTCCTTCCTTTATTTAAAAATGTATTCCTTAAATTATCTAGAATTTTTCCTTCTCTTAAAGGAGCAGTCCACCACTTTTACACATGAAGTTAATTTTCTCAGCCTGAGTACTACTCTGGTTGGTTGTATAATGTCTTCGGTGTCTCTGGAGGAGCTTTCTGAAAAAAGTAACCCAGATGATGTCATCAGGGTTACCTTGGCGTGAGTTTAAGGCTCAGTTTCAGCTTTGGTTTTAATTTTTTAGCAGACTGTCTGGGTTACAAATTTGAGAAGACAGTTTTGAAAGAAAGGGGTATTCACCAGACACTGAGGGTTTAATTGAAAATACTATTGCCCTGCATTATGGGAAATGTAGTACCCATTGTTTTTGGAGCTTGACCCATAGCTGGAGACCAAAGCCAGGGTATGTTAGCTTCCGCTGCTTCGTGCGATGCACTTGTGGCCGCACAACAGTCATTCAGAGGAAATACTGGAAGCTGCTGGCGGAGTGTTTTAGATGTGACAACAGCGAGACTGTTCATTCAAAAACAACAATGGCGGCTCCTAAAGAGGTTAGTGTAGATGCTGCTGTAGCATCTACACTGGCCTCTTTTAAAGAAGAGTAAAGAATAGCACTGAAGGCTTTTCTACAGATGCTTTCATGCTGTGCAGTGCAGGTTTATGCAGTAATATGAGTTCTTGATTCGTATGTTGGGAGTATTTTGTCCTAATGCCAGTTTCTATTAGTGGTTGATAAGCAATATTTTTTAAACAGTATTCTCCTTTGTTCTAATTACTGAGAATCGTTCTTACACTACGCATAGTGACGCAGTTGAGATGACTTCATGCTTTGTAACCAGTTATTCAAGAGTCTTTCCGCATTATCTAAACTTCCCACCTGTGAAACTCATTCATGGGTGTAGAGTGTCCCGTCTTGAGCAACCTCATTGAAGGAGCCACACCATATGACACTCACGTTTGCATTACAACAACAGTGCAGAGGATGTTATTGTCATTGAAAAGTCAGAGAGGTGAGCTGAGTGGGGCGTGCTCCACCCAGACGGGGTTACTGATACAAGTGTAAAGAGATACCAACGGGTGGCTTCTGTCACAGCAGAGAGCCAGCAGACACACAGCACACTCACTTCTTACTCCTCTATGGAAATGACAGCAGTAAAACGTCACATAGGGTGAGTCGATGCATTCATTTCTTTTTTACAATTAGTGAAATATACCGTGTTTGATCCTAATTTACCTGTTTTATACCTTATCCTGCCTTGTCTTTATAGTTTATAGTGTAGTGTTGTGTATAAAGTGAAAGGATAAGAGAAAAAAGTCGTAATGTTTTCGCTCCTTTGATGGTCAACAAGCCTAAGAAAGGCTTTATCTATAGTCGCACTTGTTAGCGTTGTGTATCCTTATTAATGACTAAACAGTCTTCTCTTACATAAATATGGATTATTGGTTAAATTCTTACATCATGGTAACATTGCTCATATTCCTCCTACCGGATACTGCAGTAATACCGCCGGCATCATGTTTCATGTAACTTTCTCTCACTCTGTGCGGAGCTGAGGCTGAGGCACGAGGGAGGGTGCAAGCTGCAGCAACAGCCGTTCATTGGGTGACTTGTCACAGCTTGTACGAATTCAAATTGGCGGAGCTGCTTTGAGTTATGGCGTCTGTCTGTCACTGTGCTGTACCTTGTGACTGCAGAGTCAATACAGCTTTGTCCTTAATCCGCGCTGTGTGATTTATGTCTCACTGTCCTCTGAGCACTCGTAATTAAATTTGTATGTGAGCATGCACAGAAATGTGATCCGTGAGCACGAAACAGCAGCATTTGGCAGGTTTGCCTGCTTTTGGCACACAGTCTGGATCCGATGACAGCATTCCACTGTGTTGTATGGTAAATTGTGTAATTGTGGTTAAATTATGCAAAAGCACACAACACATACTGGGTGAAACTGAGTGTACAGACTCTTCATCTCATATAGTTCACTATCAGGCCTCTAATGATTCCCGCGAGCTCCACATATTGAACTCTTGTTCCTCTTCAGCATTGGACTTTACCTACAAAGAGTTAAAACTGTGAATGCGAATCAGGCAGGAAAAAGTGATCCGGTCTTGCTTCTTTGCGCTGGAGGATTATTTATTCCTCTTTGCTGACTTGTGGGAACTGAAATATTCCTCTTCAGGCTGCCAGCTGAGCAGTTACCAGGGAGGAGGTTGCAGAAGAGAGGGAGACGTGTGTCTTGTCATGCTGGCATAATCATAGTGGTTGCCACAGTGTGTTATTTGATTGAGCTGCAGATGATAGTCCGTGCTGCCTGGCTGTTGCACAGTGTGTAATTAAAAGCTTTCTATTGTGTTCCTCAGGTTCTCTGACAGAGGGCCTGCCGACTGCAAAGTGAGAGAAAAGCCTGTGGAGTTTGAACATTACTCAGTGCCACCCCCTCCGCCCATGACAGCAACCAACCCTGACAGCAGACACAGAGCTGCCCCTGCCACCATGAACCACAGACCCACATCTGTCTCTCACAGCCTCAGAGATTCTGCCCTCCCTCAGCCTGAGGACCACGGCCACACCGAGCCCCCGTCTGGGCCCAGGAGGAAGCCCTCTGCGCTGGAGAAGCCTCCCCCACCCAGATGCCCAGAGGTCAACTCCCACGAGTCCTTCACGGGTTCCCAGAGCGAAATCTTCACCCACTGCTCTCCTAACTCTGACCCTAACTCCGCCTTTGTCCCCACCCACTCTGCAAAGGAATCTGAGCAGGGCAAAGGACTTGTGGACAAAGGACAAGGGGCAGTACATCATCTGTCAACATCCAATCCTCAGCCTGCCTCCTCTCCCCCGGCTTCCTCCCACAGACCTTCGAGGCTGGCCACTATGGAGGGACAGCGCTCGCCATCGCCACAGTTTTCCCCGCAGAGACTCAGTGACAAGCCGCCGGCCTCTCTACAGGATGAAGACTCACACAGGTAAACCTTTTTGGTTTCATCAGAGAGGGAGATTTACTCGAACTAGTCACAACACAGTGACTGTAGCTCCTCTACTCATCGCGTCTTTATGCTGCTTCTACAAAGAAGCTTATTGAGAGTCACTTTCTTTGTAGAATCAACATGTGAGCGCCATCAAGTAAATTAGAGGGATTCTCCACATTTCTGTAAAGCCACTGGCGGTCTTGGCGTAATTCAGCTAAATGCCTGAAATGTAGTCAAAATGCTCCTATTGTGAAGCTGTTTATTCTTCCTCTTGATCCAGAACTAATTGATATCATCTGTAGTGAACTTATGACTGCACAGCAGGATTATTACAGCTAGCAGAAACCAAAGTGGTGGGAGGAGCTCAGATGTCTTGGATATTCCAGCATGCTGGCCATGGAAAAAATCTCAGTTGCCATCAAGCAGTGAAACTTTAAATCAGCGTATGGCTGGAATAACTGCGAGACATTTCCTCCTCCTTCCAGAGAGAAACACAAAGAACGTTCTCGGAGCTTCTGTTGGTAAGATTGTTTCTCTCTCTTTGTCTGATATTTCAGGATGGATCAAGTGGTAGAAAACCAAACTTCTGCAGTGAAGAAAGTGCCCATCAGGATTGTCCACTCCGAGGGAGTCACGGAGAAGGAGAATTGTCCGTTTTTGCAGCACAGCGACTCCTCTGCTGTTGAGCCCGAGGGTCCCGGCGTAACCAGGCTCGGCACTCTGGGAGCTGCAGGGCAGGACTCGGTCTTCTGTGCCTTTACTCGCCAGAGGGAGCCCGACAGTACGCCGGGCACTCAGACAGACCCAAAGCCCCCGAGAGACCCCTACATGAGCACTGCTAGAGATCCCACAGAGCCCACAGACGAGCCCGGCGGCAACAGGGCGACGGTAACCACAAGACTGTCTGAGGATCAGAAGAGAGAGGAGCTGGCCAGGGACATCATGGGGAAGGACAAATCGCTAGCTGATATTCTGGACCAGAGCAAGATGAAGACCACCATGGACTTGATGGAGGGTATCTTCCCTCAGGGGGAGCAGCTGTTGGGAGGAGCTCACCAGCGCAGGAAGGTGCCCCCGAAACAGACAGTCATCCGGCCCGCTGAGGAAAGGTCAGCTGCGCTCACCGGGCCTGACAGATGGCCGTCTGTGGAGCACTAAACGTGCTTCTTACATGCAGCCAAGTGCATTGTTCAAGGCACATTTAATTTGTACATGCAGCAGCTCACCTGCTCACCTCACCTGGTTTGACCTGCAGAGTGTTTATTTACCCTCAGCATATGCAGTTAGTTTGATACGAGTACAGACCTGATATGTTCAATAACTCATCAGCTCTTTTACATTTAATCATCTGTGTGAGGTGAAACTAGTTCATACACATCACTTGTACAATGTTTTAGGGGCATTTTGCTCGTACCTCAGTTCAAAGTCGGATTCACCGAATTCTCTTAAACTACATAAACGTGATAAAATCACTGGTTTGGGCCAAATGAATGCTACCTGTTCAGGAGCAGGTGCATGTTCATGAGTATTGATCATTAGCATAATCAGCTCTGTAAGGCTGCCTGTTTGTCCTTCTGTGGACAAAATCTATTCAGAAAAATGTTAAGTGTAAAAGAAGAATTTCACACCGCAGAGCTTCACGTCCTTCAGCACTCGTATCAGGTGACCTGAAACAATTAGAAAATATTAATACAGCTGCTAACGACGTGCTGCTGCAGCAGCGCTGCGAAGCGAAAAGAGAGTGATTTGACACAGATCAAGATACTGAAGCACATCTTACTGAAGCTAAGTGGCTAATAATGGATGATATGACAGTCATTATGACCTGGAGATGGATGATGGGATATCATACAATGTGTGATGTTAGACCAGTGACTCCCAACCACACTGAAGTTGCCAGGAGGTACATAGAAAGACTGTAAAGCCTCAAATTAATATAAAAAATATAAACTAGGATTTGATTGAAAAATATACCTACATATCTGTATTAGGGAGAAAAAAAACATCCAAATTGGTGTGCATGAGAGTGCATGAAAACCAGTTAGCAACCCAGCACAGAAGCTGAGATATTTAGTGTGAAGTAATGAATAAATGTAAATAGTAATGAGAGGATGAACAGCTGAAATAATTAGCTGAAACTCATACATAGATGGTGGAAAGATCCAGTTTCTGCCCTTCCAGTTGTTCGTAGCAGGAATGCAAACTTCATCAAATTAGCCTAAACACTGAAAATTCAGTTTTACGGACAACAGACAAAATGTCACACAGAGTCAGTCGGGAGCTGCTCACTGATCTGAACTGATACCAAAGAGAAGATCTCTTGAGAATGGCACAGGCCACATGAAAGCAGATCTGTTTGCACGAGCGGTTGTTGCATGAGGCCCATTGTTTACCCTGTGCGTTCTTATTTGGTTTCGTCATGTGAGAAACTTTATTTGTTACTGTTTCAGGGAAAAGGAGGACAGTATGGCAGCGGCTGTCACCATGGTGACCACCTCGACATATTACAGCACATCAGCTCCCAAAGCTGAGCTCCTGATTAAGATGAAGGACATGCAGGAGCAGGAGCCAGAGGAGGAATACTCAGAAGACGAGCTGGACATTGATCTGGCCAACAAGAAGGTATCATCCGCTCACTGAGGCCGCTCAGATTTAATGTTAATCTGATGGCAGAACTTAACTGTGTGGGTGAAAGCACAGAAGCAGTGCAGCTTGACAGAATGAAGATTAAAGGCCTGAGTTTTATCTTCTGTCTTTGCAGCAAGAGCTGATCGACAGCCTCAGCAAGAAGCTTCAGGTGCTGCGAGAAGCCCGGGAGAGTCTTCAGGAGGACGTCCTCGACAACAACGCCCTGGGAGACGAGGTGGAGGCTCGAGTCCAACAGGTCTGCAAACCCAACGAGCTGGACAAGTTCAGGATGTTTGTCGGGGACCTGGACAAGGTGGTGAGCCTGCTGCTGTCCCTGTCGGGCCGTCTGGCCAGAGTGGAGAACGCCCTGAACAGCCTGGAGGAGGACGCTTCTGCAGAGGAGAGGGTGAGTTAATGTGCAGCTGAGAAATCCAACAGATAGACGCTTCCTCCTATCGCAAGAGAAAACTTGGTGTATCTCCTCAAGCCCTAATGTGTTTCTTTCACCTCCAGCGGACGTTGATGGAGAAGAGGAAGCTGTTGATTCGACAGCATGAGGACGCCAAGGAGCTGAAGGAGAACCTGGACCGCCGGGAACGCGTGGTGTATGAGATCCTGGGCAACTACCTGCAGGAGGACAGCCTTACAGACTATGAGCACTTTGTCAAGATGAAGTCTGCGCTCATCATCGAGCAGCGCAAGCTGGAGGACAAAATCAAACTGGGCGAGGAGCAGCTCAAGTGTCTGATGGACAGCCTGCCGATAGAGCAGCGGCTGGCCTTCTGAACGTGTTGGACGCCGATGAAATCAAGACAAGTTATGTTGCTCCAAGTTGCAAGTTGAGCCCTGTGTCCAGCAGAGGGAGACAGAGCCGAGGCATTCTGACATTTTCAGCTCTGTGAAGCCTCGTCTGAGCTCGACTTACTGCTTCACATCTTCTCTACTGGACTGCCAGCATCCATAAGTAACTCCTCTGTGAAAGATGCCGCTTTTTCCGGCATCAACCAACCACTGTTTCTAATGTCTTTCATGCCATTTTTTGCTTTGTTTTTATGTTTTTTTTAGTAATTTATTGTAGCCTTTTGAATCTGCGTAGGAGGGGACAGTATTTTATCTTCAACTGATTTGAGCAGCCATGCTACCTGATGTGTGTTACACACTGAGCATCTATGAGTATTTATCATGTTTTATGTTTAGATAGTTTCACACTCTGAAACCCTTTTCACAAAATCCATAAAATCTGGCCGAATATTTCAATAAACGCAAAGGTTTTTGTTAACGTTTATATATAAACTAGTGGCCTTTTACTAAAATGTTTGTGCCCTCGCTTTCCTGTCTGAAGAAACTTTTCCTCTGCAATAAACGGACGGTGGGATGTCAGTGAATGCACTTGTGAAGAGAAAGTGTGCAGATACTGGTCATTCTAAAGAGCACTTGTTCAGCTTCACTCAGCAGAAGAACAGCAGCACTTCACATCCAGACTTTAACTCAAGTGAAACCCACCTTTGAAGTGCCTGGAGAGTCGCCCACGTCACTGCGAACACTGTCCCGTCTTTTCAGCCGCTTCTGCGCGTTGCATCCGTCAGTGCTGCTTCATTCCCGGCCGGAGATAACGTGTTTAGATGATGATATTGCCACGTATAAGTCGACCAAGTGTTTCTGTATTTTGTCTTATTACTTCACTGTGTTTTGTTTTCCACGGTGCAGATGTTGAATGCATAGTTACCACAGTTGTTACTTGACTTCTAGTTCAATTTTGTCACTAAATACTGTTCAATTTGATCATTTTGCAACCAAATATGGAACTAAATCATTATGAACTCTGGTCTATCAGATGGTTCAGACTGTGAGGCTTAAATCACTCACCCAAAGGTGAACCCTATTGGAGGATGTTTGTTCTGCACATTTGAGAATATTAGTTTCACATGCTTCATGCACTGCTGCAGCCCGACTCTTAACACTTTATCAGCTGTGCTCCTTTATATCAAATAAAGAGTCTGCTGGAATCACGCTGCGGTGTTTGATTGATTTCTGTTCCGTGACCAGCTGTCACTCATTAACTTTAACCATGCCCTCTCTTCTACTGAGGAGGTGTGGAGGTTTAAGACTTTGACATGTAAAGGAATATCTTTAAAGTCAGGTGTGACAGCCTTTCCCTCACATAACCAAAGCAAAATGTGGACTATCGAATTAACTCTCTTGTGGTAAATGCAGCGTCTGTGGAAGGATTCAGGGTAGACTGATAAGAAGAAATCTGAACTTCAGACACATCGAGGTGAGTAAAACCATGAGACATAACAGAGGGTTGTTTTATTTTACTGCAGAAGCTGCAAATGTGCAGTCATTAACTGTAGTAATGCTTGAATTGATCCTACAATTACCAGAAACGAACGTTGGCTCAGTCGTTCACATGTATTTCATACACAAGCCATGTTTTCATTCCTCACATTGTTCGACAATACCTTCATTTCATTGAATCACTTTCTTGAAGAGAACATAGTCCAGCTGCTGTGGCTCAGACGGTACGTTTGACCACTTATCTGATTGTGCAAAGATTTATTTTTTCCTCTTATCTTCAGCATTGCTGTTTTGAGCTGCAGATAAAATGTCTGAGGAGGTTATCTCAGAACCTCAGCAGACATGATTATCTACAGGCTCAATACCGATGGAGGTTTATGAGTATGTGAGAAAATGAGGGGGGGTTTTTGGTCATTTGGGTGAACAACCCTATGAAGGTTCCTTCTGAGGTGTATCATAGAGTTTTCATGGCACCACCGCCATGTTGAAAGTGTGCAGTTATTCTATCTTACTGCGTGTTTCTCATAATTTATACAGTAAATTTTGAGAGTATACAGAGTTCACAAGTACAAAATCAACATGAAAATAATACTAGGAAGTCTTAAGTTTAAGTCTTTTTAATTTGTGTTTTCAGCAGGTGTGATGGAGGTCAGTCACGCCGTGTGACTGAACAATGTGTGGCCAGTCTCTTTGAACATTAGCAGCCACAATGGGCAGGACGATTTACCTGGTTCCCACAGCTCACTGGCAGTTCCTGGGCCTGATGGCCGGGGCACTGTCCTGGATCTTAATCATGACCACGGTCGGCCTCAACGAGTGGCGGCTGTGGCACGTGGCCAATGTGTCCGTCATCACCTCGGGCGTGGCCTGGGTGGGCATCTGGAGGACGTGTTTCTACAGTCACGCCCTTCCCGAAGTGGAGAACTGTCAGAGCATCAGCATCTCGGACGAATTTGTTCCTACAGAGATCATCGTGGCCCAGGTGTTGATGATGGTGGGGGTGGTCTGCGGTTTGGCAGGGAACATCAGCGCTGTAGCAGCTATGAGGATGGCCTACTTCTCTGTGGCGGATCAAAGGAACATAAGATTGGTCTTTCTGCTGGCGGGGACCCTGTATTTTCTGACAGGGGTGTCCTGCTTGGTCCCGCTGACGTGGAACATGAGCTCTGTGCTGAAGAACAACACCATAGACTTTCCTCCAGAGTTCCACCTTCCTGTAGCTCCTGTCAGGCAACAAGTGGGCTCAGCCATTGGAGTGGGCATGGCCGCCTCCATATTGATGCTCATCAGCGGCCTGCTTTTTCTTTCCTACCGCTACGCCTGGCAGGCCCTGAACTTGGAGGACCCCAAAGACACCAAGGACCCACTCCATGGTCCCTGGACAGAAACCACCCTGGCAAGGAAGTCTGACTGGCCAAATGGAGACAACGGCGGCAAGGATAATCCTACGTTTCACAGTGAGGAAGCCATGTGATGGCAAAACCTAAGAGTTTACTCACTTCCAATCTTGGATTTTTATCTTTTTTCATCCATGTGAAAGTGACTCAGACAATCAGAGAAGATAAGTCACATTTTAGACACAGTGCTGCTGAGTTTTAACAATTTGTCACTGACTGAGGACCTACAGTATGAGTATAGCCTATTAGGTGGAGCAGTAGCCATGTTATCTCACTAAAAACACTGTGAGCTACAGTACACATGAATCCAGGATGGGAAATTAAAATGCAGCATATCTTTCCAGATATTCAAGGACAGAACAGTATCAGAGTAACTGGCCTCATGGTGAATGGCAGCTGCTGGATATCACATCATAAATCTACATTTGGACAATCAGCTCTCTCCATAAAGGCCTGTCAGCTCTGGAACTCATTACCAGCTGAAATCAAATCAAGTCCAGATATAAAATTTTTTACCACAGAGGCTGAGTGCTGCCTAAGAGAAAACCAGCGCTGTACTCATTTTAAGCCAACTGTACTCCAAATCACTAAGGTTTTTATGTGTACTGGTGAATGGTGTATGTGCTGGTGTGTTCTGGTATGTATTTTATTGTATTTCCATGTCATAACATTCACTTAGAAGAGTAAGAAAATGTCTTCATAGCACAATGAATCATTCTGGTTATATATCTCTGTAGCTAGTGAGTAAAGCAAGCTACATGAGTACTTTTGGCCACTAGCTTTTTGGCTAACTCATTAGCAAACAGCTGTAACACATCCAGCAGATGTGGAGCAACATGAGCATTTATTTGTGTTTATGTCCACCTGATTAATGTCAGTCCAACATTAACTCTATTTAAACTCTGTTTGGTTTTTGCTAACTCCTGAAGGCAGTTATTTAGCTTAAGCTAGCTCTATAGCTGCTAAAAGATACACTATGATGATTAGCTTGTCGCTAACATTGTCTATCTGCCATTTGTGTAGGGAAGCTAACTTATAGTGTGGAGTTTATGTGTATGTCCACCTGTAAGTCCAATATTAACTTTATTTAAACTCTGTTTTGGTTTTCAATAACTCCTGAAGGAAGTTAGTGCTATTAGCACTCTAGCTGCTATATACTCAACACTGTGCTGTAGCTGTTTGCTAACATTTTCATTTGTGCTGACCCTCCATCCCAAATTTCACTCATTCTCACCTGGCTACTCTGTCCATTATTAATAGAAAAATACTGATTGTAGCTGCTTTAATATTGTACTGCGGTACGATGTATTGTGTACAATATGATGGTTCTTGCTGTCACAATCTCAATAAAACCTCCAGATGACATTATGCCAGTTCGACTCTATTTAAGCTCACGTGACTTGTGGTAAGCGATTACAGCCATAATGGATTATTGTTGCCAGAGTTCAGGGACAGGTTTTACTATAACTTTATCTCTCTGTTATACAATAGTGCTGTTTGGAGTAACCAGTCTGAGCACTCCTGTAATGACTGATCAGCGTGATCACCACACAGGCCGGGGGAGGTGGCATGACATGCCAAGGTGTGGGCTTCTGACGGGCCCCATGTGAGGAGGGATCTGAGTGGGTCAGGTTGACTGGGGGCCCTGCTCATGTGACCTGGGTAGGAGGCTGACGAGAGCAGGCATGTGAGTATGGAGGGAGGGGGGCTGCCTCACAGTAGTGATTGTTGCCGGGGAAGGAAGACACACACACACACACACACTCACTCATTCACTCACTGTGGCCCAGTGGCCCGCTGCACCTCTCTGGAGGCGGCTAGCTGCCGGGGAACAAAAGGCCCTCTTCAGCTGAGCACAGCTCTCTGTCAAAAACACAAGCCCCAGAGTGGATGAAAGGTAGACCTGCTCTGACCAAGACTGTGAGCTGCTTCATCACAGACCGACAAAAACTGCGTTCTGTGTGCCAGTAATCTGCGATGTTCATTTAATTGAGCTATCATTCAAAAACATTCCTCTGGATAAGAGATTTGGGCAAAATATCAAAATAATTCTCCATCCATCCCTTCATTTCTGTCTTCATTATCCTCCCATGTCTCTCTTGCACATTCCCCTCTGCAGATAAGACTGACATAACAACCTGAACTGCTGTTTTATCTAATCTGGTTGGCTAAGTCATCCACTCTATCAGCTATAATGGATAATGGAAAATCACCGATAAGAAGGCTCTGAGACAGGGGGGATGGTGATGGGTGCAGTTAATGGTGAAGATGAGTCATATCAAAGTATGGAAGAACCATAATTTCACAAACGTGACGCTTTAGTTCAGCCGACGATGTTTTATTGAGGAGAACTATATTCAAGATAGATAATCGGGGGTAAACTTCAAGGAGAAGAGCAATTTGGCCTCATATGTTCTTTTATCTTATTTGGAGATTGCTGCAATCCAAGATATCAAAATCTGATAAAAAATCATTACAGTCAGTGCCATCGGGCACTGTACTTAAATACACTTTACTTTGTTATGTACCTGTACTCACTTAAGCGTTTCTGTATTATCCTACATTTTACTTAAACTTCTATCGTACTTTTGACTCCACAACATTCATCTCATGGATGTAGTTACTGGTTACTTTTCAGATTATGATTTTACATGAAAAGATATATAAGCTTTTAAAATATAATACATTAAAATTAAACCAGTGGTCCCCAAACTTTAAGGACTGTGACGACAGACAAACAGCAGTGTCAGATTGGGGCCCCATGTTTCAGATGCCTATGAATTATTAGCAGTTTCACCATTGAGTAATTTCCTCTCTTAAAGGGAAACTCCACTGACTTCACACATCATAGTGTTTATAGGGCCTGAGATGTACATCTGCATTTATGAAAAAGTTGCATAAAGCCTTTTGTGTCTCCATCTCTGCTTGAGGCCAGAGCCTCCAGGCTGCGTTAGCCACTACCAGCATAAAGCTGCAGTTCCTCAAATGGCCACTTGAGGCTGGATCCCCATATCTAAATGCTGGTCTATGACCAATGTCCCTGTTCATGACAGCTGTACAGGGGTCAGTTTTATTTAACTGAATAACTTATATTAAGGCTTAAAGTTCTGCATAATTATGGGCACGACTGGTTGCAGTCTGCAGCCTCTCTGCTAGATGACACTAAATCATACACACTGTTCCTTTAAATAACTGTTGAAGGTCCAAAAAGGTCAAATTTTCCAAACAAACAAAGACAATCTGTGTAACAGAATAAATGTTTTTCTCTGTTTTTCTGCCATCAATCATCTCATGACCCCTCAGATTAATCTTTTGACCCGTTGGAGGGGCCAGAGCCTGAGGTTGGGAATCACTGAACTAACCAAACTGTGCTGACTATCCGTCAGTGTCGCTCACGGGGCCCATGTTCCTGCAGAATGAGCTCTTTTGCTTTTTAAACTTTTCATACTTTCACTCTATACCTTTGTGTCAGATAAGGCAGATTGTCATGATGGTTTATCATTTCTGAGGATGATCAGTGGAAAACGTGTTGCACTGACTATCTGATCCCACTATCTCTTATCAAAGTTTGAACTCAGGGCTGGATCATCTCTATCTCCGTCTGAACTGTCAGCGTCATATTCCAGTCAGTCATTTCACAAAGACAGCAGATCAGACAGCGTTCTCTGCGCTGTGAGCTCTTTGCTTATCAACCCCTTGGAGTGGCTTTGTTTGTTTGTCGGATGCATTTAAAATAAAATTCCTCATGAGACGAGGACATCCCATTTCCTTTGCGCATGTGCGGTTAATCGAAAAGAACATCTCTGCGGTTGTTTTCACTGCCTCCCCTGCTGATAGATGCCCTCACACTGAGAGACACCAGGCAGCTCCCAGCAGCCTGTGTGGCGTCACAGGATGGGAGGGTGCCTCTCGAGCTGCTCTGTGAGGCCTGACATAACCATTTTTTGTGTCCTTTACAGTCTGTCACGTCTCCAGCGCCTCAGGCAACATATGCCTCTGTGACAACATCATTATCTCTCATTAACTTCATGCTATAAGCGCCGACTCCACAAAAAGTACCATCATTAGGAGGCGGAGGTTTAAAAGTCGTCCTCCTCCCACGCAATAACACGTTTATGTCACCGTACCTGTGTCTATGTAAATGATACAGACAGCTCTGCAGAGCAGAGAGCGGCGGCGCCCTATGACCTTGGCAAATTTGTATAATTATGTCAAAGCAAGAGCCGCAAGGGCAACCTGTCCTACATTCTTCTCAGTACACGCTGCCTATTAGAGCATTCATTAAACACAGCTTAGCTCAGCGAGTGACCAGGAAATCTGATGGAATTAGTCTCAAGCTGTGTTTCCACCGCCGCAGACACACCTGACAGACCAAGACGGTTGTTTTCAGTCCCCCACACCCCCCCTGCTCAGCTTGTCGTCTGGCTATGAAGCCACCAGGGACCACTTCAGACCAAAATAGGCTCTAGGTTTATGTGACTAATTGACGACTGGATGGGGAAAGAGCAAAAGAGCAGCCGTGTTTCCGCCTCTGACATAACTGAGGAAAAAATACGCTGGTTGTTTCATACAGATTCACGCCACAGCTTCTCATTTATCAGTATGAACTCAAAAATGAATGATCATAATCTGCATTATTCCAACAGAGAACGCAAGAAAACATTATAAATGAAAACAAACAACTTTTCAAGAGAGTTTCAGCTCTTTATGTGAATCATCTGAATGTGCTGCACAGTGCAGCACGTAAGCAAACGTAACCAGGCACAGAATACTTTGTGCTCTCTCTATTTTTTAGTATTAAGAATAACTTACAATCACAGCATTGTAAAAGCTACGGCGTCCTGTAAGACAGCCCTGAAACAGTATTTTCTTCTTTGCTGGCACTGATAAGAGAAAGATCCAGAAGCCACTCCAGAATAAGGAATATAAGGCATTTTATAAAACATGTCTTTAAAAAAATATTCATTTTTACGGATCACAGCAGGTTCTTTTAAACTGTAGATTTTGATTGTGCAGATTGAGTCGTTTAAAACAGCTGCACTGAGGAATGGGTGGTATTTTCTCCAAGGTCTCATTTTCACTGTTTTACAAAACATTTAATCAAAATCCACACGTGACAAAGCAGCTCTCATACAGGATGTCTGATATAAAACCAGATATTTACATCATTATTTCAAAGCAGTTTGAAGTGCAGTTCTACGGGTGATTTGTGTTGTGCTGTCAGTCTCTATGCAGGTAACCCTTCTACGATTCGTCCCTTAAACGTACTCTGAGCGCTTCCTGAACGAAACATCTGGACTCATGATCTGGTATCTGCGCTGCAGCGCCGGCTGAGGCTCCACCTGCGAACATAAGCAAGAGGTGACCAGGAGGAGCCCGGCCACTATGAGAAGAAATCCTCCGGCCCAGCCGCAGAACAGGGCATCGCCAAACTCCCACCGTGGCACCACGTCAGGCACTTTATCGTCAAAGAAATGTATCACGGCTAAATGGGCCATGTAGGACACGGGGATCAGACACAGCACCCCGGAAATCATTCCCAGCACCCCTCCTACGGTGGTTAAAGTCCTCTTGGTTCTGTAGCCTCCATGTTCTCTGCAGCTTTTCACCAGGTAAAGTCCAGGTATAGCCACCAGCATTCCCAGCATTCCCACACCAAGGGAAGAGCACATGAGGATGCGGGCCAGCTTGAGGTCACTGGAAAGGCCCAGCAGGCTGTCATAAGCTCTGCACTCCATGCCCCCGACATCCTGGACCACGCACGTCTCCCACAGGCCCAGCTCGTAGCTCTCCACCGGCAGCAGCGCGGTGGACATGGTCAGCCACTGAGGTAAGATCGTGGTGGCTAAAGCGCAGAGCCACGCTCCGACGTACACCAGCATCCCCAGCAGCTCCAAAGCGCAGGCGCACGTGTCCATCGCTCTCTGTCTGGCCTCCACGCTTGACAGACCCACAAGAGTTCTTCTTCTCTGGCTGCACTTCAGATGGAGAGGCCTGCGGACGTCCAGCCGGCACAGGAGCTGCTCACGACACCTGATAATTAGTCGACCGCTCGGGCTCTGGACTCTGAGCTCTTTCGCAAACAGTTCCCACTCAGAGGAGCACACATCTTCTGCTGCAGGGAGGAGAGGGGGCCCGTTCGGCCCTCCCCTTTGTGGTCCTCCTGCTCCGGCTGCTGTGCCAATGGGCAGCAGGGGCAGAGGCAGAGACTGAGCGGCAGGCCACAAGGGATGACATTAAATGCAGACAGGATATTGTGCATTTTTACGTAAGAAATTAACTCCCCGGCGTCCATTTTTATGCATCCTGTGCTTCCTCTGAGAGATAGAAATATCATAAATAAGCACTCAAATGGCCATGAGCCAGCTTAAAACAACACAGTCAAATTATTATTTACAAATGCCAAGCAAAGATAAGCTTCTCATAAACTGCGCTGCCTCAAGAGATGCTGCATAATGTGTAGTTTTATATCTGAGTGATTAAGATCAGAGCTCCTTTTAACAGCACTCAATACTGTCCCCAACATGTTCATCCTGTAGATTTATGGTTGAATTATCTACAGTCATAAACACAATTATTAACGTATCACAAAGATCATCTTCTTTAGGAAATCAGCCATTTATTAATCATGTAATAAAATTATGCAAGGACTCCACTGATGGTGAGAGGTATTCATGATAATAAATATATGCAGTGAAGGAAAGTGCATCACATCTTGAGGAATTTCTGATATTCGTCAGCGTGTGACGGCCGGTGTCACAGTCAGGCTCTTTGCTGCATGTGACTGAAACAGAAACAACAGTGCAGCTTATTGTGTGCTCTCATATGAACACTACACAGCTTGTGGGAAGTGATCGTAGGAGGCGATAGATCAAAGCTCTGATGTGAGATGTTTCCCGGCCATGAACGCTCACAGCGGTGCACGGCCACAAACAAACATGCAAACAGAAATGCACGGGCCCAATCCTCAGGCTGCTAATCTCCTCCTCCAAAATGCTCAGCTGACTGCACTGACGTCTTCACAAAGAGTCCACGTCTGCTCGGCTGCACACACACACACACACATGCTCTCACACACAGTCAGGTGTACTGGTGTCTGCAATGGGGGCTGGAATCACTTTAAGTACCAAACCAGGAACATTTCCTCAGTGACACACACGTGGAGAATGCACTTGGCCTGATGACAACAGAAATTTCCCCCCATACTGGAAATTCCACTTCACCCTCATGTCACACTGAATTTTAGTCAATGCAGCAGAAACCTGAAAAAACCATGTTTAATTAGTGTTGTTGGAGTTACTTCTGGTCAACACTCAATCTAAAGAATTCAAAAACTAAACCAACTCTCAGTGCAGAGGCTCACACACACATATATATGTTTATCAGCATTCATCTTTTGCATCACCTATAAATGCAATTAATTATAATTATAATATATATTATAATGTGATCTAATTCTGTTATGTGCTTTTCTTATCGTTCCTTAGTGACCTTGAGGACGAAGAACATTTTTTTTAGTTCATTTGTTTAGTTGTAGAGACTGACACTCAACACCGCTTCATCAAATTAATCTAATTTAAACTGGAAGAATAAGAAAAGACACAAACAGCATTGATAAATACTAATACACACCTCAATTCCACATGGCTGGATTAACCTGCTTGAGGTCTTTCTGAAATAATAAAAGTTTAAAAACTAGATTTTTTTTTTAAATTCAGGACACTTTCTCAAAAAGTGTCTTGTGCTTATGTCGATCCATAAGTGTTAAGAGCTTTTATATTAATTAAAGTGCAAACACACGGTGGACCTGGAGCCTTCAGGTCGCCCTGGATCTGGGCTCCCGGGGACAGCAGGAAAGTGTCCCAGTCAGCCAGGACACTAAACCAGCTTACACAACACCAGGATGCTGGAACCAGTTCACCCAGACTGAAGGAAGAAATTTGAATGTTATTAATCTGCTGTGTGGAAAAGGTGCTGCTGGTCTGCAGGTGAGCAGTGAGGGGAGACGGTGTCGTATCTCCTGGAGGCACCAGGTGGCGCTGCTGCACCGCTTTAACGAGCCTGCAGTCAATAACAAACCCAAGTTTGTCTCAGCGTCCAGGGGGAGTTGTCCGCGGATTTAAATTACAGATAAACTCGTGTAAACAGTTTATCTTTTTCTGTGAAGAGGCGTTGATTTAATTTACAAAACGCTAATTAAAGTTTAAGAAGTTTGTGTGCAGCCATGTTTCCACGGGCTGTCGTCTGAAATGTGGACTGCAGCGGTGTCGCCTCTTTTATCCGCCGACTGAATTATCGTTGAAATAAAACTTTAAAAGAGTTTCCCAAAGTTTGGTTCGACGGTAGACTTTGATTAAAGTTTTCAGCCCTGAACTTTCCCCATTGGACAGAGCAGCTCGCTCAGTCTACGTCCGACCGTTTATGCAAATGGGCTCGACCCGAATATGGACACGGAGGAATGAAATATGGTGGAGGAGGCGAACATGGAGGACCGAGGACCGTGAGAGCGCCGCGGTGCTGTTTTCTGGGGGGGTAGGAAGAAGAAACGTGGATGTACCTCCAGCAGGACGTTTTTCAGCGGACAAACCTCGGAGGAAACTTGTGTTTTTGCGTCCTTTCTTTGCGCCGATAAGCGCGTCGAGGTCGAGCTGGTTGTAATGCAGTGAAGAGCGACTTTTTTCGGGGGGATAAAAAGCAGGGCAGAGGGCTTCAGCCCTCTCACCATCCCGACGCGATGCCGTGGGTCAGCGGCGGTAAGCGGAGAGAGAGCTCGGAGCTGCCGCTGCCCGCGGGCTGGGAGGAAGCCCGGGACTACGATGGCAGAGTGTTTTTTATCGACCACAACACCCGGCAAACTTCGTGGATTGACCCCAGAGATAGGTATGCTAAAGGCCCGGGAGCACCGGGGCTGCACACACTCACACTAAGTGATTTTAATTCAACAAGTCCTCCGAACAAGAGAGCGTAAGTTACCGGAGGGGATGCCAGGGCGGCCGCGCGGAGGGCGGGGGGGTCCGACTACAAGCGAGGGCAGCTTTGTTTTTTTCGGGGGGGTGGCTGTAAATTCCCTTTAATGTGACATAAGGTTGTGGTGGATATTGTAGCTGAATCAGATTAGGTTTGGCAGCAGTTGTGCCCCCCCTCCTCTTGTAACGCCCATGGTCGCCCACCGTGCAGCAGCTCGCTTTAACGCTCCAGCAGAAATGTGTCTTTAAAGGTCTGACAGGGGAATTACAGTCAGAGCTGGTGTCACCAAACCCGAGCCCCACCAGCCCAGAGACCATCCGTCCGTGTGGCCACCTGAGGCTGGACTGGCCTGCCTCCTCTTCAGGGAGGAAGATGTCTGCCTCAGACCTCATTCACACTCATCCGCAGGCTCCACAGATTTATGACTTCCAGTGACCTGAAACATTCCTGCTTCACACACCTAACACAGCGAGCTGTTGTTACCCAGCACCCCCTTTTCATGCGAGGACACCTCGAGTCCTGCAGCGCCAGGCCCGGACCTGAGCGCCACCACGGTGCACTTATCCCAAAATGACCCATAATGTGTGTGTTTAAGTGGATTTGAGAATGGAGGCTAGTACAGCAAGAGTTCTTAAACTCCAACTCCCAGAAATCTTTGTGAAAATATGCCAGGAATGCTAGTTGGGCCACTGGGAAAGCTGCAAGGATGTGCTTTTGTGGGGACTGGGATTTCACCAACCCAGAAACAGGCTCAATCAGGCATTCAGAGCAGACTTTGTGAGATTACTGGGAATTATAGCAAGTATTTAAACTGCGCTGCATTATGAGGCCGAGGCACAAACTCACACTGCCTGACGAAAACAAGCGCGGTTGGAGTTTCCGAGCAGCGCTTTAAAGCAGCTTTTCTGCAGCTGAGACCAGCAGTGGGAATGTAGTAGCTGCGTGTAATCTAGATAAGAGAAACCTGATTTCCTCGGAGGCCCCCTCCTCCCTGCGAGCTGATGAACCATTGTTGTGCGTGAAGCTGATAGATCTTAAAGTGGTCTGCGTTTGGAGGAGAGGATCTGGGTTTTTTTTTTCTTTGCGTGACTAAAGAGTGTTTCGTTGTGGTGCCGCTCAGTGATTTACGGAGGAATGTCTCCTGTCACCACCTGATGCTGACTGTAAATCGCATCACGCTGCGGCCGTGACGCTGACTTTCTGCTAACGTGCAACAGACACAAAGAGGTGTCAGCTGTTTGGTCGGTGCCGCCGCTCCTCAGAAACGCGCTCCTCTCCCCGCAGGACGGCGGGAGCAGAGAGGCGAACGCAGCCAATGACGCGCGTGTGACAGCTGCTCTGTTCGTGCAGCGAGAGTCAAAGGCGGACGGTTTAAAGACTGCTCCGCCGCATGTTGTTGTAGACCTTCATCATCATGAGTTACCGCCTCTCACCGAGCGTGAAGCGCCGCTGACTGAGCGAGCGAACGAGCCAGAGATTGAGAAACGAATCGCGATGAGATTCTTGAGATGCTTGACGTGGATCGAGCCGTAGGAGGTGATGTGATGTTGTTATTGTTTGACAGCTTAATCAGATTTGGTGTGCTCATACCTTTTGGCTGATATTAACTTTTCATAACTGGTCTGCTCATATTTCTCAAGAAGTCAGCCAGCAGAGCCCCGTTTCCTCGTTTTATTCAGCTCATCAGGTGGTTTCATTTGAACATTTTCTAGATTATTTTGTCCATGAAGTGTCAGAAATGGTGAGAAATGCCTTGTTTTTTTTTCTGAGTAACAGTCCAAAAAATAAAGAAGTTAAATTTCTGATCATATAAGAAAACCAGCAGATGTTCACTTCAGAGGAGCTGCAGAAAGTGACTGCTTAAAAACTGATGATTCATTGATTTCTTTTCTGTCAGTTAATGGACTGACTGCTTCAGCTTCAGTGACCTCTGATGGCTGGCAGTCGGATCTTCTGCTGTGGATCAGGTGGAAATGCTTTCCACTCAGAGGGCTCAGTGTTTGTTGGACCTCGGCTGTTTGTGTCGCAGACTGACGTAACGGATGTGAAGTTTAAGGGAATGAAAGTCGCCTCATTCAGCAGAGATCAAACTCCACATTCTGGCCACAATGTGTTTGATCTGTGTTTGAAGGGCAGCAAAGGCCTCAGGGGCTTCTCTTAACTCATGACGCTCGGACCCACAAAAGCTCAGTATGACACTTTGTGTGAACACCTTGTGCAGCAGGTACTGTGATCCGGCCCGGCGCACAGCTCGCAGCTACCGTCGTCCGATGAGCTCGAGCCTGGAGTCTGCTGACCCGCGGAGAGGCGCGTCAGCAGCGAGTTCTCGCCTAATCTCTGAAACACAAGAGCCATTGAGCTCAGACATAATTGTCAATGATGATCATGATGGGCTGCGACGGCGCGGCGCATCAGCAGGAGTTCAGGTCTGCTCCCCCTGCTGCGCTGGATGTCTGCGGGCTTGCGGGAGGGAGGCCGGACGGAGCTGCGTGGGTTAGATGGCGGCGTGTAGTGAAAAATTGGATTTGTGTGTGAACGCGGTGCGCACACACCTGGGAAACGTCTGTCAGCACGTGGCCTGCAGAGGAGCGAACTCTGCTGTGACGTGACCTCACCTCCGAGCGCAAACCTGCAAACCGCATCCCTCGCCGCGTTCGAGGACGGCGGACGCCTCGAGCGGCTCGGGGCGGCCCCGCCAGCTCCCGCAGATAAGCCCACAGTTCTGTGGGGCTTTTTTGTCGCTGAGGAATGAGCGTTATGTCAGGCATGCCTACACTAATGCCCGGGGGCTCTGCTCGCTCGCGGCCCCAGACAAAGCAGCAGAACAGAGGCAGTTCCCACGTGTCTGCCTCCTCCTCTCCATCCTGGGCCCTGTAGGCCTCCGTTATTAGCTCTGTTATGCAACAGCCATGGCCGGCCTGCCGCTCGGCAAAGGGAGGCCTTTATACTTGGTCACAAAGCACACCAAATTCAATTATTCTGGAAAGGGTGAGCTGTGTTTCCAGCACCGAAAGGTTATTCACATGCGCTGAACCCCGCTGTTATTTTGCTTCCCCCAGTGTTTTCATTATGATGGCTCTTTTTTGTCTTTTGGTCGGGAGGGGGGAGGAGGTGACGAACATGCCATTGCTTGATCCGGTGTCATTTAGCTTTCTGTGTTTTCTGTGTTCTTCTTCACACATCATGTGTGACAGGCGTTCCTCCCTTTGATGCTCTGCTTTCCCAACTATTGTTGATTTACAATAATAAAGCACTTATCATTGATCAGGTATTGCTTTGCATCAGTTCCCAGGCTGCTCGTCGACCCCCCCCCCCCCCCCCCCCCAAGCAGCCACATTCAGCTGTCGCTTGCTGGTGTTTTTATGTGTATATTGTGAAGAGTGCTACCTAAACAGGACATGCCAAACTCAGTGGACCAACCTCGAGCTCTGGGCCACCATTGTTTTTTTTCCTTCCACACATCTGCACAATTCTCATTCAAAAACAAAGAAAAATGGCGCTGCGGCACTCGCTCTGCCCTTTTGTCGTGTGCGTTTCTGTGCATCACACACGTCTTTTTGCTGTAATTCAGCAGCTTTTCATTTGTTCGTAGTTTAGTGTGCTCACGCTTCAATGAGAACCTGCTTTAATTCACTCTAACACCTTCTGTTTGGCTTTTATATTCAGTGTATAAAACTACAAACCTTCAACACATCGTTCATTGTTATGCAGCTGTGTTCAGTTGTGGGTTCTTCTCAGGATGTGTTGCATTAATGAACACTTAAAAATGTCTTTATATCTGCTTGCATTGTAGTGTGTTTGTGGCTTTCGGGGAATTTGCATACTCACTTTCTTGCAGGCTGATGAGATAATTGATCGTTCTCATGTTTGTAGGTATGAAGGTACTGATGCTAAGATCAGGGTTAGGGCTAGCTTAGCTTAGCTTGCAAAGACTCCAAACAGCCAGCCTGTCCAAAGGTAACCAGATCCACCTGCCGGCACCTCTAAAGCTCACTAATGAACATTTGTTATCTCATTTGTTTAATTAGTGTAAAAACCGAAGTGTGAAAACGAGTTTGAGGTTTCGTATATTTCTTGGCTGACTTTCTCGAGTCTAAAAAAACAGTGAGGGATTTGTTCTTGAAGGTACCAGTGAGACAATATCCAGCCACAGTAACAGATTAATGTGTTAAAAGTTGTATCAGACACCAAACCTGTGCACAAAGACAGCGGTTAATAGTCCTCAGACTGAGGAAATATGCTGCTGCAGCAAAAGTTGAACCAGGCTCAACTTTGTGTTTTCTTTTTGCCGGAGCCCCCTGCATCGACACCCCTGCTGGGCTGCGGTTTGTCCTGCTGGACAGAGCCAGGGTGGCTGTTTCTGGTCCTGTTTATGCTAAATGAATCTGATTGTCGGCCGTCTTTAGCCTCATATTTACCTCACAGACACGAGAGCTCCCCATAAGAAGGTGAAGAAGTACGTTTCCCCAAACTGTTCCTTTGAAATCAAGTGTTCTCTCTCTTTGAGAGACTTGAATACTTTGAACCTCAATTCAACCTATGAAGCAGAAATTGTCTTTATAAAGAGAAGATGCTCGTTACTGTGAAAATTGAGGCAAACTGCAGGCATCTATATTAAAATGCTCATGGTCTGGATGCTGCGCTGGTCCCTCACAGCGACCGTGTGAGTGGAGGAGCCGCTTCTGCATTCGAGCAGATGTAACGACGGCTTCCTTTGGCCTTTGACTGATTTTATATTTAAGAAACAGCACTTCTGTCGGGCTGGTCCTTCCAGCCCGGGCGGCTCCTCTCTCCCTCTCGTGTCCAGACGCTGTCTAAATGTGTTCGGAGACAGAGACGTCGGTCTACTTATAGGAGACCTATTTCTATAAGATTCAACACATAATGGGAGAAGCGGGTGTCCGTCTGTCCGTCAGCTGCTTCAGGCCTCGCTGTGAAATGCGGCACCGGGCCCTCAGAGAGGCAGGACATAAATGACATTCCTCCCAAAGTTGTTTTCACATTTCTTTCTTAACACAGAAAGGAATTTGTAGACCAACAACACTTGCGGCCTTTTCTTTTTTTCTTGCAGACGGTGTCGATCGCCGCTGCAGAGAAGAGCTCAGCATGAGAATGAAAGCAGGTGGTATTCGTGGTGCATATCGGGGTTAAAATGGGAACACGCAGAATCGTCTCTTATCAGCTCTCGCCCGTCTACGACGCCGCATTTGCTGTTTTTCCGATCACATAAGCAATGCTTGTCCTCCAGAGGTCAAACCTCGATTCTTATTTGTAGACCTCAGCAGCTGGCTCACTGGGACGATGACAGACTTTCAGTTGTTGGACCAGTTTGTCCATGTCATTTCTTTTTGAGGCGTGCTGCTCGTTAATAGTCCTGCTGTGGTCGACTCTGAATGTTTTATCACACTCGAGTTTGCTTTATTTGTACAGTGAACATCACACAATTAGGGCTGCGACGATAAAGCATGACGGCGGCGCCGCAGCCACCGCAGGGTCGAGCTCGTCACGGTCAGAGTTACGGGAGCGCACGTGGCGTGTGATGTGAAATGTAACAGACACAACAATCATGCATCAAGTGTCATCACTGTCCTCCATCTTTGTTCAAAGGCACACAGAGGATTTTCTTTGTGTCAGGGCTCGAGTATCTACAGATGACGTTCACTTGAACATGTAACACACAGACATAAAGGATTGCAGGTGCTCATCGTGAACACGCTTAACGCTGATGATGAACCAGTACAGTCCAGTGCAGCTGATGCTAGCTGGCCGACATGATTCAGTTCGTACATGCTGTCCCTCACGTCGATTAAAATGTCTTCTATCCACGTCTCCGTTCGCTCACAGCAGCTCCACCTCTGATACCGTATGGCTTTGGGTCCTTTCAGTAACTCATGAGCCCACCCGGATCCTGGTCCTGGTTTCTGCCTGTTAAAGGAGAGTTTTTCCTTGCCTCTGTGGCCACTTGCTTGCTCATGGTGGGATTTGTTGGGTAAATTTTGTAAAGAACAGTCAAAACCTGCTGAGATAACCTCTGTTATAACGTAAATAAATTAGCAGCGAGTGTGTTTTATGATCGTTGAACAACGCTCGCCAGCAATTAGCATAGGCTAACTTAACCGACTCCCCTCCTTTAAGCCCACGCTTTGGCGAGGCTTTGGTGGTAAACCGCTAAACCACAGGGATGCGTAGCTTCCCGTCGCAGCCCTAAACAAAACGAAGCCTCGGTGTCAAAAACTCGTCCCCCGTGCACTCCAACGCTGAGCAGACTGCGCTGAGCTATGAGCTAAATTAACACATTTGGTGGAGCGATCAACGACGGGCTGCTTAATTTAATATGAACCGAGTGAACCGTGTGAGAGACACCCGCAGCAGGAGACCCTTTGAGCTTCGTTAGCTGTTCAAAAACATGTGGCTGTTGTGGTCAAGCTGAAGGATGGTAACTCAAATCAAACCCAGCGTCTTTGGCTCCACAATAAAATATAACAAGGAATTTGATGCTCTGAGCGAAGCAGTCTGCCGGTTGGCACGCCCCAATTTGCACATTGTTGTAGCAGAGAAACAAAGGTTGAAGAGCTGGTGGGGACGACCAGACCAGACGAGGTCCAGCGGCCCAGACTCCAGTTTCACATGCCTTTCCCGTGCAGCAGCCCGTCGCCAGGCAAAGGCGGGTTGCTGCAGATAGAAATATCCTCTGGGACGACCCAGGATGGCGCAGATTATTCTAGAATTAGCAAATGTCTTTGACAACTAAATATATTTTGCTGGGAAGTTGTGAGACGTGGACGGGCCCTGCAGCATTTCATTCCTCCACAGCTGAACATGCCTGTCGTTCTGTTTTTTCTATTCCAGATATCTGTCTCATTTTCTGTTTCCTGTCAGACTGAAAGACGATCCTGGAGAATGCCACTGTCAGCTTTGGTCCTTATTGATAACTCATGTTTTCATTGCAAATTATATACGCGGCACATCAGTTTCACTATGCTGCTGTGCTGTTTTTGTGTATTTTTAGGTCGTCAAAGCTTCTATTGATTCCAGTCTGATTTAAAAACTGTACTGCAAAAACTGCAACCAAGTTTGAGAGTAAAAGCTGCTAGCGGCTCCGCGAGGCTGCAATTTGAGCTAAATGCTAACATGCTAACAGTGTCAATTGTATCATATCGATGCTAAGCATGTTTCCAGTGGAGTTAGCATGCTAACGTGCTAATTAGTGCTGGACAAAAGTGCAGATGGATGAAGTCTGTGGGATTCGTCCTCTGGGGGCCGTGAACGTCTGTCCAGAATTTCATGGTGATCTGTCCAATAACTGTTTAGGTGTTTCAGCCATGCTGCTAAAACAGCTAAAAATCACTGCCCTCACCTGCTGTGGAGGTGCAGTAATCCTCCAGGAGCTCTATGATAATCCTTCAGTAATATAGTTATTACAGAAATCTGTGTTTTGCTGTACATACCGGGCCGGGCCGGGCCGTGCCAGGCCTGTGTTGACCTCTGTTAGGTAATCCGTGTTGTTGACAGATCCGCAGTGTCAGCAAACAGGGGTTCACCCGGGGTCACTGTGTCAGCCTGACGGGGAGTGACACGCTTATTTTTCTCCCGCAGCTCGTCTGACTCGGCGGGGAAAGAGCTGATTTATAGAAATGATAGTGAAGGTGTGTCAGCGCCTTGTGGGTTCGCGATCCTCGCCTCCGTGTTCGCCGTCAGGACGTGCGTCCTCTGTGCTGCGTGGTGGCGGTCGCTGAGCCTCCTGAGACTGAGACTCGGAAACACAGAGGCCGCTGTCACAAGACTGCGTAACAAACCAGACATTCAGATCTGCGAGAGGAGGACATGTTTTTCCCTCCGTCTCCCTCTCAGGGGAGGTCGAAGGGCAGCTCAGGACCGAACTCCCTCTGACGTCACGCCGCTTCCCATCCTCCCCCGCTCTTTACGACCATTTTGACAGCCACGGTCCATCAGACCCGCTGCCCGGCTCTGATACGGCTCCTGATCCCTCCTCTGCCCTGTCTGAGTGGTTTTTAAGTATTTACAAGTGCAGTTAGCGTCTCGACGTTTGTTTGCCTTGAACAAACAGTGAAAGCAGGAGCAGGTGGGGTGTGCGCTCCTGTTTGCTTTGTCCTTGTTCACCGGAGTGTGTGTGCGCTCATTTAAGCTTGTCTAGACAGCCCGATTTCTGTGAATACGCAGGTCTTTATCGCGCTTATCTGTGCTTTTCTACCGAGCAGGGGTGGATGATGAGCAGCTGAAACAATGAGGCAGTTAATTGATTTATCCAGCGGTTCCCAAGCTGAGGTCGAGACCCCTGCCCCCACTTCCCCTAAGGGGGTCACAAGATGGATCTCAGGGGTTAGGAAATGATCAGCGAGTTAAGGAAGAACAAGGAAAGCAGTTATGAGCACTGTGTATGTAAAATCACTGAATCGCTTCTGGCGCCTGAAGTGATTCATATTAAACCATGAGAAGCGCTCAGATTGAAGGCATCGCCAGCTGTTTTGACAATCAGGTAATTGTTGAGGTCATTTTCCGAGCAGAGATGTCAAACATTTTGTGGTTCCAGCTCCTCCGCTGCGACGATTCGCTGCTGTTCTTTGTGTGATATCGATGGAACTCGAGCATCCGAGTTTTGGGCCGTTGGTCGGACGCGGCAAGGCTTTTGAAGACGTCACTTCTGACGCTCTCTGTAAGTGTTTCGCCATTTTGTGATATTTAAAAGACCAAACAATGAACTGATTAATTGAGAAAGCAGTTGCTAGTCGCTGTCTCACCTTAGCGTTGGTCTTACTCTCAGGACGTTACCTCCTGTATACATTCATGTTCATCATGTAAAATGTAAAATCAAAAAAATCTATCTGTAAGTATTTGAGATGTAATTCTGAGTCACCTCATCTTTAAGTTGTGCACTTTAATGAAGAAGTATATGAAGAAATAACAATGACTCCTGCATGCAAAGCTGCACATCAGTGACAAAACCTGCAGAATTCAACCAAAAATGAGTGAAACATGAAGGGAGTTCACTGAGTTTGAGGCATTTGAAGCTTGCTTTCAGTACGTGCAGACAGCAGTGATGTGCCTCATTTTATCAGTGTATTAGAGCACGCTGGAGGGACTGAGGGTATGACGTGCAGCTTTTATCTTATTTATGTCACGAAAAATGCTTTGAGAAGACGCGCTCTGTGTTTCCTGCTAACGTGAATCAGCGGCATGTGTCTCGCTGCTGGTGGCCTTTGACCTGAAAACCACGTCGCTGCAGCCAAACTGAAGTTAAGATGGAGTTTGTCCCGAGCTGCCGCCTCTCTCTCCTGAGGAATGTGGAGCAGAATGCCTCGGCTACTCTCTCCGGGCCGTCCCTTCATTGTGTGCATACCTCGCCAGACTCGGGCCTCGTGCGCGCTCTGCACTGTGAGCATGCTGCGGTGGAAGGGGTCACTGCCGCCGGACCCCCCCCCCCCCCCCTTTGTCCATGCTGATTGATGGTGATCAGACAGTTACTGCATGTGCTGCTGTCATCAGACGTCTCGCTGATATGTGTAGATTAGTGGGGTTAGTTTTCTATCAGCCTGATGTCATTACCTCTGTGTGTGTGTGTGTGTGTGTGTGTGTGTGTGTGTGTGTGTGTGTGTGGCTTCGGCTTCATTTCACAGCAGATTCCTGTTCAGAAATCTAAAAAAGATGCATGTAGGCGAACCCATCAATAAGTGTGTATTGACTCCTTTTTTCACGATGTAAGCTAAATAAGGCAGCTGAAGTGGACATTTTCATGTTTATTTTTCATTTATTTACGAACAACCCTGATTCCAAAATAGTGAAAAACATAAATAAAACAGAATTCAGTCATTTGTAAACAAACTGTGTTTACTGACAGCAGTTTACTGAAGTGTCCCTGAGCTCATGTCGTAATCTCCTTTAAACAATCATGTGTTCACAAAGTGGTGAACCTCGCTCCGACCTCTATGAACGACTGAGCCTTTCCAGGAAGCCCCTTTCATACCCAATCATGATACCATCACCTGTTACCAATCGACCTGTTTACCTGTGGATTGTTCCAAACAGGTGTTTTTGGAGCGTTCCGCATCTTTGCAGTCTGTGAAACGTGTTGCTGCATCAGATTCAGAATAAGCAGATATTTACAGAAATCAGTGAATGTATGAAGAGGAGCTGCTGAATTTACAATTTCATACAATTTACAATACTACTACTACTAATAATAAACAATACTTTCATAATATAGCTTCACCACACCAAACTATGAATTCCACCAGAGCCAAAGCAGCATCTGCTACACACTAAGCTAGGCTAGTTAGCTTTTTAGCACTGCAAGTTCAGCGAATCTTTCTCCATGACTGGGTTTACCCACTGCTGTATTTATGCGAGATAACAAATTAAATAACCAAGATGTGGCTTCGTATTAATTGCAGGTAAAACCTACAGGGGAAAATAAATACTGTAAGTTTAGCTTTAGCTTTAGGAGGCTAGCTGTTGCTAACTTCAGCAGAACTTGTCTCTCTGGCTTTAGTTGTGCCGCTGACTGTTTGTTTTTTAGCTGTGTTTTGTTGGAACTGCAGATTTAACTTTATTTGTTTATATATATGTCAAAAAGTTTCTGGTCTTCACTGCATTTTGAGTATTTCTGGCTTTGTGGAGCCGTGTTAGCCAGCAGGCTGTGACGTTTGTGTCTGCGTGCAATCATCAAGGTTTTCCACTTTATTAAGACTGAACATCTGAGACAAAGTTGTCTTCTCTGCTGACTGCCTGGACTGATCTGCTCCATCCCCAAGGGGCCCTGAACTCAACACCTTTGTAAGCTTGTAAAACTCTCAAACTTGTAAATCTGACAATCACACACAGATAAAACTCGGCCTCTGTTGATGAATCTGTAGCATCCTTCTTCTTTTTGTTTGTACGATAGTTGAAAGTGTTTTTTTTTTTTTTTTGCTGACGCAATTTAATAAAGTAATCCTATGACTATGTCACAGGAAATCATTCATTCTGTTCAAACGAGGGAAACCTGAGAGTCGTGTCCCTTCATCGCCCAGTCAAGCAGTTAGACAGAAGAAATTACTCTGAGATTTTGGGATTGACCAACACAAGTCATTTAAGCCAATCACAGAAACGCATAAACATTCATTACCTGCATGTATTCATACTTTAAAACCTCATTGTTTTTGTGTGCGCTGTGAGACAAAAGCTGTGTTGGATTATGTCCTGCGACCAGATTTTGAAATGATCACTCTGGATAATTGGCTTCTCTCCGTGATAATAATATGTATCTCAAAACTTACACGGGAGGCTGAGCTACGGCTCTGGTCGAGCAGGACTGGTACAGTTTCAATGCTGAGGGTCGGGCTGCTGCGGGAGAGAATATTCTTTAGAATGATTGTTGACTTTTTGCCTCTTTCCCCTCGATTAACACTGAAAACTGCCTTTATAAACACCATAAATGGAGCGCAGCACCCTGCAGGCCAGTTAACGCTAACAGGGAAAATTGCATAATGTGGGAGATCAGGTTTCTGTGGAGCTGAGAGTGAAATAGATGCTGTCGATGTTATTATTCCTTAAGCTGATTGTAAAGTGCATTCCTTGGGGTTACAGTGGCGCTGAATACATTTTAAATCATTTCAGGATCACCAAACCGCTGACGTTTGCCGACTGTGTTGGAGATGAACTGCCTCTTGGGTGGGAGGAAGTTTATGACCAGCAAGTGGGAGTTTACTACATCGACCACATCAACAGTGAGTACATCCCTGTCGTCTCCGAGTGCTGGAATTGAGTGAATAAAAGGAAAAAAATACATCAACACAGATTTTTACTGTTTTCATGAGCCAGCGTATCTGAATCGCGACGCAGACACACAAGTTATTTTTCTGTTAACTGTTGTTAACATTGCGAGATTCGGCGTTTGGCCCTTGAGGAATGAGTGCCATGTATCTTAAAGTCCAGTAGGTGGTGATAGAGTTCAGTCGTGAGAAAACATAACCAATAGTAGAAATACGATCGTATCTCAACCCACAGTCGCAGGTGCGAATAATAAGAGGTAGCATTACATGTAGCTTCTCAAACTTCATGGAGCTTTCGGTGGTTTCATGGGAGACCCGGTGCAGCTGTAGCCTCGCGTTTTTCTCAGACTAAGTTGTTGCTATGAAAACGTAAATACGCACATATCATGCAACTGATTATTCTTTTACTCACATCCAAATGTGAATTGTCTGCAGTGAACTCCACCAGAGATATGGAGTGTTTGATTATTACGCTTCACGAGAACAAACAGTAACATCGACGTGAAGTTTGGACCAATGCCGCCGCTCCCATCACCCTTCCGGTTTGCTCATTGGTCACTTCTGTTGTGTCCTGTCCTCAGAAACCACCCAGATTGAGAACCCGCGGACTCAATGGCGACAGGAGCAGGAGCGCATGCTGAAGGAGTACCTTGTGGTGGCCCAGGAGGCCCTCAAAGCCAAGAAGGAGATGTACCTGGTCAAGCAGCAGCGTCTGGAGCTGGCTCAGCAGGAAATGTTGCTCTTCCACGAGCTCTCGGAGGACAATCGCTCCATCACCAGCAGTAAGACACTAACGTCCAGCTGTCTCTCATGATCGTAACAATATACGCGAGCGTACGAGGAAAGAAAGGATTATAGGATGAGACAAGTGTGAACTGGAAGGCTATATTGTTGATGTCCCTTCAGGAACTGGTGGGGGTGCAGATCTATAGAAAATCTTCCAAATCCCCATTCCTGGTTCACCCCACCCTTCCTTTTATCCACCTACACCCGGTTCACCCCCAGACTCCAGCCAGCTGTCACACACAAAGCGTCCACAGCGAGCGAAGGCTGGGAGACGACACCGGATCCCCCTCGACTCCCAGTATCACCAGTTAACTTTAAAATCATTGCTCTCACCTCACCGCTGATCCCTCTCTGCCTTTTGTTTTTCTGTCTTCACAGCGCTCTCCGGCTCGTCCTCAAACGCGAAATACGACCCCGACCAAATCAAAGTGGAAATAGCTTGTAGACGAGAGCGGGTAAGTCATTATCGGAGGAGAACAATGGGCTGCAGCGAGGGGCCCTTTTGGGTAGAAAAGGGGGCTGGGGTGTGGCCCCTACAGGATACTGTGGCTCTGGCCCGGGGCCTCGAGAGGATGAGGATGAGATCATCATCAAAGGGTCAGGCAGAGGCTAGGTCACTGACTCATACGGCCAAGTCGGACATTTCTCTGAGATCAGTCACACGGGTGAGGGCGTTTCTGGATCAGAGACGCTGACACTGAAAAGATGAGTAGGACCTAATTTTAAGGTCACAATGGAAATCACAGACAAAGTTCAAAGACGTTTTTCAGGACTCTATATTTTGTCGTCCAGTTCCTCAATATTCATTCTTTATTGATGTGTCATTCACAGGCAACGCCCACAAATCAGCATTATTAATGTGAAGTAGCCACTGAAGCCCAGAGCTGTCAAAGTGATTCAAGGCCTGTCATGTTTCCAATAAAAATCACCGCTCATCAGTTTTATTTCCGTAAATGTCAGGCTAATCTTTGGGAAATGTTGTTAGTTTTAGGCCTGGCTGATGTGGCTGAAATCATCGTGATGTTCAGGGTCTCCAGAGGACGAATTACAAGAACTTTGATCCTCTGAAATTTTGATAATTGCACCAAATGAAACATCCGTTTGTTTTGGTTCATGACCAGCTGTACTTGCATTTAGGGCTAATTGGCAAGAGCTAGCATGCTAACATGCTAAACTGTGACCATGGCAGATGTTACCCAAAGTTTTGTCATTGTGCGCATGTTAGCGTGCTAATGTTAGCATTTATCTGAAAGCCTCACAGAGCTGCTAACATAGCTGTAAACTCTCAGTATGTTCCTGTTTTACTGATAGTGACAAACAATCCATCATAATATGTCAGAGACTAATTTCAGACCTTCTGAATTATTATTTAGATTATTATTTATTTCCCACAATGCAACTGGGCTGCATCTTCATCAGACCTTCCCTGCCTGCTAAATGAATGCCACACTCTCAGTTTCTAACAGGAGCTTTTTGCTTAAACATTTGTTGTCTCAAAGGCCACCCTGGTGACATCATCAGGGTTATTTTCAGTGACTGTAAATAAAGATGGCCGACACGTCTCCTCTTCCTCTCACTGTACAAAACTGAATTTGTCTCTGGAGCCAGAATCTGTGCAGTAGGGATGGGGGCGTGGTATTGAGCTCCCGAGCGATTCAATCACTGGTTAGTGTTAGCCATCAATCATCCGCTAACACGGAGGGGGCGGGATTTATGACATGTGCTGCAGCCAGCCAGCAGGGGGCGATCGAGAGGAGCTGTCATGTCGTCCAGCTTTATATACGGTCATTAGTTATTTTCTCAACCTGCAGATATTTTCTCCCTGAGCCTCCTCAGTCTGAATCAGACGTCCTGTGACGAGTTAACTCCACTGGATGTGTAAAATCGATGGAGTACCTCTTTAACGCAGATATACAACGACGCTGAGTCAATACAGGCTGCAGTCACACACTCACACACCTTCTCCAGCAGTGACAGCCTCAGTGTACGAACCGCTGTGCGTGTGCACGTACACACACACACACGCAAACACAGCACAGCATTCCTGCATGCGAACACTCATGACTAAGCAGTTTTGGCCGGCGGTGGTGGTGAGAGAAGCCCATTGTGTGCCACGGTAACCCCCCTGCTCGGCCTTGTCTCCGCAGCTCTCCAGACTGAAGCAGGAGCTGGCCCAGGTGAAGCAGGAGCTGCAGTATAAGGAAATGGGAGTGGAGACCCTGCAGGAGTGAGTGTTCCTCTGCCTCCGTGTCCCAGGCCCACCCTTCCTCCCACGGCCGCCCTTCTCCTTCCTACAACCCTCGGCCCCGCTGCCCCCCACCCAGCTGCCTTTTCCCTTTCTCATCCTCTCCCACCCTCGGCGTCGGGTCTTGTCCTCTATCTTCACTCAAACTGTCCTCCTCTGCTCCCTCTCCTTTTCCTGTCCTCATGTCTCCTTGTGTTCAGACAGAGTATTTCATGTAGTATTTCATATTTAGGATAATATTTCACTCGACTTTCTAAAGATTTGGAGCAAAAAGACCTTTGACCTGTGTAGAAAAAGAGAGTTTTCAGGGAATAATGAGGAGAGACTCTTCTTCTCTAGCTTGTATTTTAGAGGCAGTTTCCCGTTTTCCTTTAGTTTGTGTTGCTCTTTAAACGCATACACATAGTCTTTTGTGCTGGAAACATTTCTGAGCGGTTCCAAATTTCATGTTAGAATCAGAAGCTCCACCTCTCTGAGGAAAAAAAAGGAAAGCAGAGCGTTTGAGAAAAGGCAAATGGAGGGAGTTTTTGATGGAAAAGGGGACTCCACCTCAGGAAGAGGATGCACCAGTGGAGTGCAGGGAGCCAAGGCTCAGCCTGGAGAGGAAGTCGCTCCATGGAGAGGGGAGGGGAGGAGGGGGAGGTGTGGGCTGGAGAGCAAGTTTTAAAAACAGAGAGATATCTGGCAGCAAATTCCTCAGCACTTCCTGAGTCCTGGCAAAGAGTCCCTTATCTCTTAGATAATACACAACTCGAGTGATTCCCAGAATAGTCAGGAGAATACACAGCTTGCAGAAAACATGGACGCATCCTCCCTTTGAGTTTTTTACGTGTGTGTGTGTGTGTGTGTGTGTGTGTGTGTGTGTGTGTGTGTGTGTGTGTGTGTGTGTGTGTGTGTGTGTGTGTGTGTGTGTGTGTGTGTGTGTGTGTGTGTGTGTGTGTGTGTGTGTGTGTGCGTGCACGTCCTATTGTTTCTTCTGGGTCGGTTTTTGCCCAGCAGGGTGAGGCCAGGAGGGACCCTAGGGCTGTTGTTTTCCAATCTCAGCTGCTGTCAGCAATACAGCTAATTGTCCTCCACACCATGTCGCTTCAAATGAAGCACACAAACAGCTTCTGGCTGCCCCCCCCCCACCCCCCACCCCCCCACTGGTCATTTTATCATCTTTTAAAGAGTTTGTCTCTTTCAGACAGTGCAGGAATCTCTTCTGCTCATCTGTGTTTCACCTTATCAGGTCAAATTTCTCAATGTTCACGTTTACTTAACCATCGTTTCGGCTGCTGCGTTCAAGGACTTAATCAACCTGAAACCTGTTGAAAATGTGAGCTTATTTGCTCCACAGTACACAGGGTTGGGGGTTCAGTACAGGCAGGCACTGAGGGGTGGGTCGTTGTGCCTTTTTTTTTTGCTAAGCATATAAACTCCCAGGCCCTGCCAATGGGGTGGGGGGAACAAAGCCGAGCTTGTTTTGGGAGGAAGAGGCAGGGTCGGGTGGATGAACAGTACCTGCTGTTGAAGGAGAGCGAAGGAAGCGGGCTGTGGTGAGAGCGGGGGCCACGTGCCAGGCCCGGTGATGGAGGAGGCAACCAGCGCACCGACCAGACCCCCCCCCCCATACCCACACTGAAGAGTACAAGACCATCCAAAGCTGGAGAGCAGATTTGTTATAGCAGAGTTTACAGAGACGTTAATCAAACCGTCTGTGGGTGAATCTTCACTTTTGAGGGTCTCGAGTCTTGTGGCTGAGATTTCCCCTCCAAACGACAGGGCTTTGAAAGCAGCACGTTAAAGGCTGAAACCGTATCCAAGCGTGTGGAAACGAGCACAGATTAGCGTTTACACCGGCCCGTCACACACAGCGTCAGTATTTCATTACTGACCGCAGCCTAAAAAAACACTTTACCTCCCACACACAAATACTTCACATGTTCGTCTGGTGATTTTCTCTGTGACTTATTCTCTGCTGACCTGTCCTCCACTTAACAGCATGAGAGATGTTTCCAGTCGACTGGGTTCTTATGAGGAATACACTGTGTTCACATTATTACACACATGCCGTTTCCCATAAACAGTCAGTACGATTATTATTCAGCCGTATTATAATATGGATGTTAATTCAAGCAAATGACTACAGCTTTAATAAGGTTTTGAATAGGTCTCAAAATCCATTTTTCCAAATGATTCACGATGTAGCTTCAAAACATTCCAGTAGAAATCTGTTAATTTGTTGCATGAACACATCTTTTTTTCATAATATAAATGCAGTTTAAACAAAAAAAACACATTTACAGATGAAGTTACATATTAACTCTCTGAGATCATTTAAAAAACTCTCTCATCCACTAAACTTGTCAGTCTGAGGACAGTTTCTGCCTGTATTTCTGCTTTTTTGACGAACGCCGCCGCCCCTCCCTCATAGAGCTGAATTCTGAACCCGCTGCGTAAAAGTGGCCAAACCTCACCTCAGTCCAGTTTTCTGCACTCTTTATTCAAATATAAGTCCCAAATTTGATTTAACATTGTTTGTCGAGGCTGTCGGTTACAAACAGACATCTCAATGTGTGTGTGTGCCTCACAGGATTGACAGGAAGATGTCCTGCAGTCAGACCAACTACAAGCTGGACGAGGCTCAGGCCATCTTCAGCGAGCTGCGGAGCATCAAGAAGGCCATCAGCTCAGGCGAGAAGGAGAGGCAGGACCTCATCCAGGTAGCTGCGTCCCCTCTTTCTGAAGCTTTCCTCCACATCAAAATATCTGCAGCCCTCAAATATCTGCTGCTGGAATATTCTCTGCTGACCTCTAGTGTCTGTTATCCTCTACTGTTCTGCTGCTCCTCAGCATTGTCTCTTAATAACAGACATTTCCAGACGTCTGAATCACCGACCGCATCTCCGATTTTGTCAGCAAAGCGAAAAAGTGTGACGGTGGATATAATGAATAATAGGCGATGATTCAGTGCGATTGTCGGGCCACATTTGCAGAGGCATTTCCTGGCAGAGTCTCAATCTATTTCTGGACGCACACGGGAGGCAAATGACATGCTTCAGATGTTAAAATGATTTGGAGGAGAAATCTGTGCAAAGTGATGCTGTTATTTTGCACTTTTTGGTTGTTTTATGCAAAAACTGGGAGTGACGAGGGCTGAAATCTCATGACCACATGGTGCGTGCCATGACGCAGCATGTTTGAATAAATAGTTTAGGTGATCGCATGGAAAGGCTGATTCTTTTATTGTATTTTGAATTACGTACCTGACAAATTAAAGGTACTTATTCTTATATTTGAGCATTTTTCTCCTTTTTTTTTTTTTAGAACTTTTGTGCAACTTTTCCATCAGATGTGTCCGATATTGTGAGACCGGTCTGCAGAATACTTTTCAAAATACGGTTTTCTGGTCTGTGGAAGGGTTTTCATGCCTAAACCACATCCATGCATCAGAAACCTTTCTTTTAGATGCAAGCGTTTTTTTTTTGGCTGCATGTATCCGTGTGGAAAAATGCAAAGCGACGTCCAAATGATGACAAATATTGCCGTAAACACTGTGATCTGCAGCACAACAGATTGCAGATGATTCCGTCTCTTTGATATTCTCTTTTGTCCTTCATCGCCGTTCCATCCCGCAGAGCCTGGCGAAGCTGACAGTCAACTTCCAAAGCAGCTTGTCTATCGTGGACTCGTCCGGCGAGGTGGCGAACAGCACTGGAACCGCGGCGGACTCGTGCAATCTGCAGCAGTACTGTGACACTGGCTGTCAGACGGACATCATGGGAGAGGTAGGAGACGCTGAGACTCCTCCTCGTCTCCGCTGAAAACAGATTCCAGACTGCGAGGGAGAGGAGGGAGATGCACTTTGTTGTCTTTCTTTGAGTCACAACTTCTGGATCTGAACACAGACGTGACGCTCGGATGTGACTAAGCCATCAAAGATCCAGAAATCAAAGAAAAAGACGCGTCTTGTAACTCCAGAACTTGTCTAAGAATCGCCATGTTTTTCAGTTTAATTCAGTATCAGACTATTCCAGTGACAGCGGTCTGACCATCCATCAGGACACTGCATACAGGAGCTGTTAATAGCTAATTCAGCTCATGTTTAATGCTGCCAATTTTCCTGAAACAAAAAAAAAAATCAGGACCAAAAATATGGAGCTCAAGTTGTAGCCCATAGCTAGCTAAGAGGGGGGTGAAGCCCAGCCCTAAAAGAACCATCAGCTGTCAAGTGATGACTGGATAATCTGCAGGAAGCTCCACAAACTCCCCTCATATGTCTGAAATGACTGGTGGCTGTTTGTTATGCTGTGTTTTAAAAGCACTTTTAATCCTCTTTTTTTTCAGTACGGTTCCCAAGATTCCTCACATTTAGTGGACAAAGTGAAAGTCAACTGGCAGTACGAGGAAGCCAAGAAGAAGTAAGTGCGTCTGTTTGTTGTCTGTCAGCTGTAGTACTATGACACACCGGCATGCAGCACTGACTCACGGGCCCCGTCAGCCCCCTCTCGCTCCTCGGGGGCCTGTCCAGTGGGAGGGCGTGTTATGAATAGTATTTGCGCCCGGTGGCCGTGGCTGCTGAGCGAGGTCTGGCCGGCGGAATGAGCTGGGTGGTCACATTCTTCACGGCCTCGCTGCTGCTGACTGTGTGCTGCCTTTGTGTGCGCAGCCAGAGAGCGCGCTGCCCACCGCCGGCCGGCCGGCCTGCCTGCCTGCCTGCCTGCCGCGGTGAACACCCTGCTCCTCCACAGCGTGGTTTCCTATACACACACTGCTCGCTTAAATATATCCCAGCTCAGCCTATAGCGCCATCTAAATTATACGTTGGCAAAATCAACAGTGAAAGAAGCCTGTTAGTCGTGAAAAGGGGATCTGATGAAGGTCTGACGTGAGGCTCTGCTGTGACTGGACGGTCCGCTCCAGCCGTGAGGGGCAGCAGCGCGACGCTCGCTGCAGCCAGAGTCGCCGTGTTATTATCCGCACACGCTTTTAGAAGTTTCATGTTGCTGTGGTGACCCGGCAGCAGCAATGCCAACCATGACATCAGGGAGCGGGAGAGAGAGGAGAGACCTGTGGAAACTTGCATGCTCTGTCACTGAGTCACTCCGTCTGAAATCCAGCACACGTAAACACAGTGATTTCATCAGAGCTCAGTTAACCCCGTCTGAATAAACGCTCGCTCGCACACACCTGCGAGACCGCCGCCTGATGCAGCAATAAGAGCTCAGGTAGAAAATTGCTGCGTTGAATGCTGTCATTATAATCTCGGCGTGAAGTGTCTGCTTGGCTCCAGGATGCGGTCTGACGTGGAGCTGATTCTGCAGCACTGCTGTAAACACTTGTGCAGAGTACACAGAGGCTGCACTGAACACTGCAGGTAACATGAACTCCGTAAACACTCATATGAATATTAATAAGCACGGGAGCCGTCTAAGAATGCTCTTTGAACGATTCATATTTCTATGTGAGTGTAGCAACATAAACCAAAAGCTTTATCTAAAAACTTTAATTACAGGAGCGTTAAAGCTTCACTGTGCAGGAACATTCAAACACTGCCTGCGACTGCAAGCAAGCTGCTGTTGCAGAGCAAGCTAACAAAGCTAACCGCTGGCACCCACCTGTCCAGCAGAGACTTCACCGCTCTTCATCCCCATCCTGAAAGCCAGCCCCAGACTGACTCTCGTTCCAGAATGAGCTTTGTCATTCACCTCGCTATATATGTCTTTTTCGCCTCTGTGTCCGTTGGGTGAATCTGTTGTGGTTGACTCAGGTGTAACGTGTCTTTGCGTTGTTCTCTCTCAGGGTGCAGAGCATACAGCACCAGCTAGCACAGCTGGACAGTGAGAGCTGGTCGGGGCGGGCCGAGGCGGACCGCGACCGGGACTTCATGCAGCTCCTGCGCGAGAAGGAGGCCCTCCTGCAGGAGATCATCCTGGTCAGCAAGCAGCAGCACTCTCCAGAGACGCTGCTGCAGCTGGAGGAGGAGCGCACCAGGCTGGAGGAGGAGGTGCAGAGGGCCCACAGCTCCCAGAGCCAGGGAGCCAATCAGAGGTGAGACGGAGGACAGTCAGCCGTCACTCATACAGTCAAATGCTCTTTAGATTCAATTTATGAGCCGTTAATGAAGGAGCTGCACGGAGCAAATCATCGTTAGGGAACCAGATTTAAGGTGAATAACATTAACAGTCAGCGTCATACCAGATATGATGAGGCCGAAGGTTATTTCTGTCATAAATACAAACATAAAAACAACTCGTGAAAGCGTCTCAGTCGACGTTTTATGCGCAACAGAAACATGTTTTGTATATCAAATCCATATTATCAACCTGGGTCCGTTAGTCTCAAAGCTTTAAAATCTAAAGATGTGACAAATTGCCTCCAGCTGACGATAGCCCATAAACCATAAATCTTCTTTTAAGTGGGGACATTTTTATTGTTTTACATTTTACATTTTTACAGCTCCTCCATCACAAACACCGCTCCATCATGGTTTTGATATGTGTGCAGCTCGAATGTAGAAGCCAGCTGGGTTTCTCTTTTTATATCACATGAATTAATCGCGTGAGTTTCTGAACTGAACTTGTTCTTCAGGATCCTGCAGCAGGAGAAGAGGAACGTTCTGCTGAGGCAGCTGGAGGAGGCCACGCGCATCACCACCTACCTTCACTCCCAGCTGAAGAGGTGCGGCACACGCTCCCCCGTCAAGCTTTCAGTGGTCCTCCTGCATCCCCTCTCACGTGTCTCTTGTCTTCTGTGTCTCCAGCCTGTCTGCCAGCTCTCTGACGGTGTCGTCCAGCAGCAGCCGCGGCTCTCTGGCGTCCAGTCGGGGCTCCCTGGCGTCCAGCCGAGGCTCCCTCAGCTCCATCAGTTTCAGCGACATCTACGGCGTCCCCCAGTACGAGCGTCACGACGGGGCTGGGGAGCCGCTCGACCCCCACCTGCGCTTCCTGCTGCCGCCGGAGACTGTGTCCAGAGACTGCTCCATGTTCACTCCGGACCCCCTGACCCAGAGCAAAACCAAGCGCTCCCACGACACCCCGCAGTCCCTGGCCTCCCTCTCCTCCCGCTCCTCGCTCTCCTCCCTGTCGCCCCCCAGCTCTCCCATGGACACGCCCTACCACTCCGCCCCTCAGGACTGCCCCCTCACCCAGATGACAGAGGAGTACATGGAGCAGGCGGGCCGCGGCCTGTTGGAGGGGCTGCGGGCGCAGACGCAACCCCTGTCACACAGTGCCATGTTGAGCGGCGAGGACGCCGCCGTCCCCGCCGCCGTGCATCAACTGGACAGCAAGACTCACCGGGACAGCGGGGCTCAGGGGGCTTTCACCTCCACAGGCAAGTCACCCTGATCTGACCCTCGTCAAACAGAGTGAAGACTACCTGACGGCTAACCGAGCGTGTTTTCTCCTTTAGGAGTGACTCTGAGGGGAAACAGCGGCAACAGGAGCGGCAGGAGGGCCAGAAGAGTCTCTGCAGGCGTGTCGGAGGACGCTCTGGCCACAGACAGCGGCGTGTTCGAGGCCTGGGGCAGAAGGTGAGAGGAGGTCCACCCTCGCAGTGCTAGAACACAGCATGAGCACTGGCTCTCTGAAGCAACTGCGCCTCCTGGTGACAGAGGAGGAAACTGCCACACAGACAGTTCAGCTCTGACTCCAGTGGCGTCGCACAGTGTCGATGACAGCGTCTCAAAAGCGCTTAAGTGTTAGAAATGAATTTGAATCAAAGTAGGTGGTGACAGTCCAGTGTGTCACGTCTCATCACTGGACTGTCTCCAGATGGTCATAAAAGACGTTTTTGTCCAGTGAAAGAGGAAAGCGGCCTGTTTAATTCTTGTTCTGTCGTTCCTCTCACAGGGCAGAGGAGTCCGATGAGATGTCCTACATGAAAGAGCTGACGTCTGTGAGCGAGCCCACCCAGATCCAGCTGGGCCTGCTGTGAGTAAACTGTTGGTGTGCGCTGAACGCGGGTGGTGTCGTTGTCTCGCTGTCAGCAACGCTTCGAGGGAATTTCTTCAAATTTCAAGGATGAACCGATTAGACTTTGGTGGTCAAAGGTCACTGTGACGTTTTCTCACCGTAAATGAAGAATTCACACACTAATTATGACTAAATTTCTCACAAACGTCTCACAGGATAAAATGATGATGATATATCCAAAAGGTCAAAGGTCAGCTTCACTGTGACATCATAACTTTTCGGGCCGTTGTTCAGCAGCGTGAATCAGGAGCAGAAGGACAGATTGTGACCATATTTCACTTTAGGTCAGATACTGAGTTGGTGACTCTAATGTGAGTGAAGCGTCCACGTTTTACAGTTTGTAGCTTCTTTGCCGCCATATTTGAAGCATTGTAGTCCACCACAAGCTGATTGGTTGAGCTGATATTGATCTTCAGGTGATTGTAGTGATGAAGCTCTCTATCAGTCCTCTGTACAGTGACTGTACACAGCATGTCTCTAACTGGAAATACCTTTAATTAAGTTCATTTAAAGTCTTCACTGCATGTATAATATCAGACAGACATGGATGCAAACTGCTCCTTGACTGGTTGGTGGAGGCAAACAGCCAGGCGGCGGTAACTGCAGCTGTACTTTCGTCTTCGCAGGTGGGACTCTGGCTCTCAATCTGTCCGGCTACATCTGCTGCAGCTCAAGAATCTGAACAGGTCCATTGTGAGAGACGGCTACAAAGTGTGAGTACTTCCAGTCCTGACGATTGAGGTCAATAGAAGAAAAGAAATATGCTAATTTGCCTTCTTGTTAGTTAAAAAGGAAGTTTGATGTGGCTCTCGTGTTTGCATGGTAAATATGAAGCGAGGAGATGTTAGCTTAGCTCAGCATAAAGACTGGAAACAAGGGGAAAGTCAGCCTGACTCTGTCCAAAGGTGAACCAGCCTCTGAACACTTGCCAGATTTGGGGTTTTCCACCCAGCTGAGCTACTTTTTATTCAATGGAGCCTCTGTGGCGACGTGATAATTTTGCTTTCCACAAAGAAACGAGGCCACGTCCTGATTAATCTGCCTTTACTTTCCTCTAATTAGCGTGATTGAGAGTGACGGCACAGAGTTTGGTGGGCTTAAAGCACAACGATCAAATCAGCACTGTGGTTCATTTTATTAGGCTGAAACTTTGAAACTTAAATTATTATTTGCTCCTAGCTTTGTGATAAAGCCTTTAAAAGAGGTGGATTTTGAGAGCCAGGCTAGCTGTTTCCCCCTGTTCCCAGTCTTTATGCTAAGCTATGCTAACACGAGAGTGGTCTCAGTCTTCTCTAACTCTGCAAGAAAGTGGAAAAGTGTGAATTTTCAGCAGCAGCAAAAAAACACTCTAAAATAAAACAAAGGAAGTTTATGTAACAGGAACATTAAAGGTAATTTTTTCAGGATTTTCCCTAAAACAAGCAAAGTACACACTCACCTTTGACCCACTGGAAGTGTGTGTCTGCCCTCTGCCTCCACTTTCTTACTTCCTGCTTATTTTGCTGGTGGCGACCAGGCTGAATGTGTAATCTGTGGTCTGAAGCGCTGCTAATTTCTCTTGCCTGGACACATTAACAATTAGCTAATGCTGCTGTTGGCTTGTCGGCTGCCGTCTGTAACTCAGCAGATCACAAGCAAAGTAATTATGTTCTTAGCGTCACATGTAATTATGGCCTATTACCGCATCTGTTAGCGAGCGAGACTGAAGACACTGACGCTAAAGACACTTCTTACGCAGGTATGCGATGCTGCAGGTGGGTCAGTGGGCCGTGTGTGATCCGGCAGCTGTGGTCAGGGGATGTGTGCCTGAACATGTTATTGTTGTTATCATCATTGTTGCGTTCGTGTCCAGGTATGTGAAGGTGCACTTGATTCCACTGGACGCCGGCAGGGCCTGTGCGTTTTACTGTTGTACGGCGTTGGAGCCGCAGTCCCAGATGAGTTTCAACGAAGGCTTCTGCATTCCTGTCCCTGCAAACGCCCTGGCGGTGTGCGCTCTGCAGCTGTCCGTCTGCTCGCTGGGACCCCAGGCTCAGGAGGAACTGCTGGTGGGTCTGAAAGGCCGAGCAGCTCCATTGAGACTGCAGCGGACCAGGAAGCAGCATCGCGCTGACGCTGCAGCGCCGATTCTGCTCTTTTAAGATAGTTCACTAATACAAGGCCTTCAGTCAAAATGCTGATATCTGAATGACGCTCTCCGTGTCTTCCTGCAGGGCACAGCCCAGGTGAGCCTGGCAGACTGTGAGGGAAGTGCTGACATGGTCTACCACTGGCTGCGAGTGCAGATGCTGAGCGGGACGGAGATGTCCAGGCCTGAACACAAGAGCCTCAGCCACCGCAGACACCACGACAGCCAGGAGGATGAGCAAAGGCCCCGAGCCATGGTACGCGCACACACACACACACACACACGTTTATTCTGCAGCACTGCAGAGAGAGAGAGACAGCGGCTTCCATCTTCTTTTCCCCGTGACCCCTTAAAATGAAGACGTCTCCTCATGTCACAGGTTGATGCCTGAACACTTCTTCACCTCATGCGGCCCATCTGTTCGCGCTTTTGTCCTTAAACTCTGGGTCAATGTCCTCAGTCAGAAGTCTCGGTCCTGATCGGTTCACACAGCCGACTATAACCTTCTCAAAGCTGGCGTCTCCACATCAACACACAGATCAGATCTGTGCTGCAGTTTCCTGCAACCAGTTCGACTAGCTGAACGAGCTCCCTGTGTGCTGCAGCTGCACTTCAGCTTGATGTTTCTATGCTGAAAACCCATCAGAGCGCTGAGGCTAATTTCTCTCTATGACGATGCAGTCGACTTCATAACCGTAAGAAGTTATTAACATTATTTGCAGCTGTCACAAACAATCACTAAACCAGCTGTTGTTGCTTTTGAGGTTTGGAATCTCATCAATAAATATGAAGTAAAATATAGATTTTTACCTAACTATGTAAAGTATCTATTTTATAGTGATGTTGATACAATTAGCACAATAATATATATAATTAACACAAATATCATCACACTGAGCAGTCGCTATGTTACAACCCTGATTCCAAAACGCGGGGATGCTGTGCAAAACATATTTAATGGAGCGAGGTTCACCGCTTCGTGAACACATGACTGGATAAAGGATTTCACTGCATGGACTCAGAAACACTTTGTAAACACAGTTTGTTTGCAAGTGACTGAATTCTGTTTTATTTGTTTCACACAGCGTCTCAACTTTTTTGGAATCAGGGTTGTGTAACAGTCGACGATCAGCTGATCGTCTCACTGGTGCTGCTGTCTTCTTCCAGCTCTGTCCGTCCGTGATGCTGTGTTTATGTTTTAAAACCAGTCAGATATTTGCTGAAACGTAGGCGTAAAGTGATCACAAGCAGCAGATCAGAATCTGCACAGTGAAACACATTCAGGCTTCCGGTGCAGGAAGGAAGCTAAACGATAAAATAACACTTCCTTGTTGGTGAAACACAGAGTGCTTCTTCCTTTTGAGAGGGTTTGAAGGACTTTTCCAGGTCTGAGGAGGTGAAAGTATCCAGCAGTTTACAAGAAAACAGGCAAAAACTAACAAGTGGTCAGAAAAATAAACATCAGTTTGTGCGAGACATTTTTTTCTTTCCCGTCTCTTTAATCATCTTGTGACTGCTCAGATAAGAGGGGGAAAATGCAGAGGCTTATGGACGGCCCGATCAGCAGGCAGATAGGACATATCATGGACCTGAGTCACGACTCGGGAACTGAAAGAGGCTCTAATACACTGACTTGGCCCAAAACCAGAGCGATCCTGAGGCGTTTCCTCAAAAAATGAATTTGTGCATTAAATACATCAAAGTGTAAATGCTGCCTCGCCTGCAGGAGAAATTCCTCTCGATCCACAGTCCGCCGGTGAGCGGCTGAACAAAGCGCCTATTTGCCAAGAATGTTTCTGCCGAGCCAAACAAGCCTCCGCGCTGCCGGAGGAGGGAGGAGGAATGTGGACTGCGAGGACGGTGTTTGCTAGTTTGCTCTGTGACATTACAGGACACTGTCTGCACCCTGCTGTCACGCACCGCCGCCGGCGCCGCCCATCTGGAGGAGCGGGAGGCAGAGCTGGAGCTGCAGAGGCTGGAGAAGAAGGAGGAGCCGGGGGAGGCGGTGTCTGAGAGGTGGAGACTCTTTCTGCTTCTCTCAAATACAAAATTCCCGTCTTTTTGCCGCCTGCGTGTTAACGTGGCGAGGGTGTGTTTGGCAGGAGCTGGCAGGCAGAGTCGGTGGACAGCGGCTGCAGCAACAGCACGGCGTTCACGGCCGCCTGCTCGGAGGGTCTGTGCGCAGAGGGCATCTGCATCACCACTGGAGGGCGCTGCGACCAGACGGCCAGCAAACTGTCCGCGGTGAAGGTAAAGTCCGCCGCCGAGGTCCTGTGCAGCCGATACCTGCGTCTGTGGCGCGGATGCATTTAAGCGCCGCTGGTTTGCTGTTGCAGGTGGAGAAGGCCACCATGACGGAGGGCCTGTTCCCAGAGCCGGCGAGGGTGCGGCCCAAAGAGAGGGGGGGTCGCTGGGGTCACGCCTCGCCGTTCATGCGCGGCAGCACCATCGTTCGCTCTCAGACTTTCTCTCCTGGCGCCCGGAGTCAGTACGTCTGCAGGGTGCGTACATTGATCACTGTTGACTCGCGTTCACTGTTCAGGTGTTCATAATTCTGCCTGATCGTCTTCACATCGAACGATTTCTCCTTCCAGTTGTATCGCAGCGACAGCGACAGCTCAACTCTACCAAAGAAGTCGCCTTTTGTCAGGAACACGTTGGAAAGGAGAACGTTGCGATACAAGCAGGTACGTTTTGTTTCAAGCTTGCACACATCGGAGCGTTTAGGGTCATGTTTCTGAGGTGTGTGTGTGCATGCGTGAGCAGCAGTCGTACCGCTCCTCCCTGGCCGAGCAGCCGACGCGTACCTCCCTGGACCTGGAGCTGGATCTCCAGGCCTGCAGGACGCGTCAGAGGCAGCTGATGGAGGAGCTGAGCGCCCTGAGGGAGCTGAAGCTGCGACTGGAGGAACCGCAAGCCAGGGAGGACACGGAGCTCCCGCACTGGGCCCTGAGGGACGAGCGCTTCCGCTGCCTGCTCAGAGAGGCCCAGAGACAGGTGAGGCCGGACGCCGCTTCACGAGATCACGACATTCGGCCTCGGCCGGGAGCGGCTGACTCTGTGTTGTCGTCCCGCAGGCCGGCCAAAGCAAGCAGGAGCAGCGTCAGGAGGAGGCGGCAGAGAGGAGGCTGAGGAAGGCTTCCAAAGAGGTTCTGCAGATGAGGGGGCAGAGCCAGAAGGAGCCCCTGCCTGTGCAGACATTCAGGTTTGGACTTTCACTCTGTTACTCCACTGAAGATGTTACACAGCGTCTGCAGCTGCATCTTCAGCTTCAGCTTCAGTGATGTGATCCAGTTTCAGTCAGAGCGCCAATCACAACAAATGTTGTCTCATGGCGCTTTTCATATGAAGCAGGTTGAGACAAACTTTTTAATTTACTCAATAACAGTTCCCTCATGAGCAAGAATTCGCTGATGGCGAGAGGGAGGGAGGGAAGGAGGGGGAGAGGAATGATAATAACAGCTAAAATAATAATAATGTCAAAGTATATATACATACCAGCAGAAAAATTCCTATGTATATGTGTTCATTTGTGATATTATGAGGGTCGATGATACATATAATAATAGAAATGTGCCTAATAATAATAATAGTATATGATAATATATATGTTCTATATTATGTGACATTATATCATGGTATGTAGAAAATTATTCATATAAATACAAATATTTCTACTGATAATATATGATAGTTTAAGTATATAATCATAGAAATGTGACTATATGTATAGATTTTAATATGTGGCATTATATCAGGGTTTGTGTAGATAATAATGAACTTTATATAATAATACAAATATGACTAATAATATACTATAATATATACATTTATCAGGGTATATGTGGGTAATATTAATAGAACTATGATTTAAAAATAATAACAGCACAGGTGAGGTTTGACCAGAATAAAACATCGTTCAGTCGTTTTGAGCTCTCCTTCTCCTGGATTTCTCTGTATTCAACCAAAGCAGAGTTAGTGATGATTGTTGGAACAGCAGAAAGATGAACCAAGAATGTTTTGGTGAGTTTTATTTTGTTTTGGTCGCGTTCGAATGAAGTTTGTTTTCCCGGTGACAAAATCGCTGGTGGCTTCGGCCAGAGAGATAAAACAGCTGCTTCTGGTTAAACCAAATGCATCTTTCTCTTTAACAGAAATGTGTCTCTGCAGGGATCCTTTTCTTGTCATCAGACACTTGTTTTAACAATCAATCTGAGCCTGTCAGAGGAAAAACAAACACTTTTAGTGGACGTACATTAACGACACGCCAATGCCTGGAAGGGCTAAAACTGTTGTCTCCATTGAAAACTCTGAGCACAACGTGACTTTGATTGATTGAATGGAAAGTAGGTCAAACTAAAACCAGCGAATCGTTCATCGTCACGGTAGAGGACGTTCTTTTATTTACTCTGTAATGTGTTTTGAATGTTTGAACCCGTGTGGTTTTTTTAGAAGGAATACTCAAAAACATCATTTTTGACCAATTTTAACGGCTTTAATGTGAACAGGCGCTCCACAGCTCCACCTAGAGGCGACAAACCCCACAGGGCACCTTTAAGGCTACAAACAACCCATAATGCACTGCTTTCCTCATTACAAAATGTGCAGCATATATAGATATATTTTAGACTTAATTTCCAGTTTGTTTGTTTTTGTCTAACCTGGAGCCTCTACGTTATCTGATAGGCAGGAAATGAGAGGATCAAAATATGCTTTCGCATATTTACCAAGAGATAACAGAACAGCTGACTCGGGGACAAAGATCAGAAGCTGTTATCCTCCGCTTACTTTACGAAAAGCGACTTTCAGCAGTCTGCTCACGAACTCGTGAAGCAGTCGTCTTTATTTTGTGCTGATTGACAGGATTTGACAAAGTTTTCTCTGTCTTTGTCTGCAGAGAGAAGATGGCTTTTTTCACTAGACCAAGGTTCAACATACCTCCTTTGCCAGCTGACGACGTATGAGAGCTTGCCTCTGTGTTATGTGACTAAACATGAAGTATTTGTCGAATTTTTCTGAGCTCATGAAGTACAAAGTTCTTTCTGCCGAGGACGTGGGCAGCGTGACGCGCAGATGATGAAGATTAGAAGATTTCACATTTTCAGAAGTGTTTGTGCGGCCGTAATAAACACGAACACAGCAGACGCAGTTATCGACGCTCATTTCCTCTCCGGGGAAGACGCCGCTCATAAGGAAACTGTGTCTCTTTCCTCTCCTGTCGTTTGTGCTTACAAAAGGCTGGAAGACGGGAACAAACGTCGGCTTGGACAAATTCACTGTACTGTAACTTATTTTATAGTACTTTTCCTTGAAGGAAATTAAAAGAAACGCTTCCTGCTTTTTAAGTGTATTTTGTAGCTTTGAACAAATAGCACTTCGATGTTTTTGCATACAGTTAAATGGAGCTATTGTCTGATTTTGTTTCCTGTTACCTAATTCTTAAGAGTTATTTACATAAAATGTCACTTTGTAATCCACTCTTATGACAGATGTCATTGTCCTTTTGTTATGTTATTAAAATTAATATTATTTCATGTACTTTTCAATATATGAAACACTGTATTCAGATTTTTTTTATGATGTCTATATGAACATCTGCAGTGTTACCTCTTGTGAAGATAAAACCATTAAACCACATCGTGACGCTCGGCTTTTTATGTTTCAGGTAAAGAACAGGATTTATTTAACCTGAGCAGGGACCAGGAAAACATCACATTCTGCACACAGAGACATTTTCTTTAAATGTGTCACGATCTCTGTGCAACCACAAGCACTTCGCGATGACCCACTTGAGTGTCGGGTTGCCGATTCTTAAGAGGCCGTACCGCACGCCAGGCAGGCAGCTGTGTCAGCGGCTCGTCTGATGCGACATCCTGTTTGAGAGGCTCTGGTAGAGCTGCGCTGAGTAGAAACGCACACCTAAACCTCCACATTCTCACGCCTCATTCCCAAACAGAAAAATGCAGCTCGCGGTTTGAAAAAAACACCCCACGGCCCTGCAGGCAAACCAGTCCCAGGTCTCTGCTTGTCTCGGTTAACTGTCGTGCTCGGGGCCAGCTTCACAAACACTGCCGTGCTTCCAAGAGGAGATGTCAGTGCAGGGACAGGCTGATGCAACAGGCTGCCAGCTGCAAACCCGCCGTGCAGCTCTGCAGCTTTAACGCTGATGTTTGACGCTCAATCCACAGAGAACGATTCCAGCACAGGACAGAATTCACGTCAGCGGAAAGACCTCGTTTTTGCTTGGTTCAGCCCTTTTTTTTAATATACAAATAATGTGCGATTCACATGACTACACATTGTTCCAGGCTGGTGTCAGCGCGTAATGAAAGTCAACATGCAGAGATCGTAAACTTGAATTATACGATCGTCAGGTAGCATCACATCTTGTGGGAAACCGGTGGCTCGTGTTTCATAGCAACAACAACACGGCCCTTAAAGCGTTCACAAAGCCGGCTCCTTGTTTACCAATAAAAACTTTCTCATGAGAAAAATACATTTCGAATAATGCTGAAAGAAATCTGCCTCCTCCTCCTTTAAACACGAGCCATTACAAACATTCAGTGACTTTTACTCAGCAGTAACTCCATCCAGCTGGCCAGCGGTTGGCTTTAGATAAGAAGGATAACATGGCTGATGCAGCGTGTGCTGATGAGTACCTGTCAGTGTTTACTTCTCATAAATCCCTGTTTCATTAGACTATTGATCATAAATTTAATTATACAACATGTGCACACCTGAGTCCCAAAACAAGTATGATACATCTCTCCTTTACGAGGTTACTTGTTCAATTCCAAAGAACCACAAACTTTAAGCTGCTGTTAAAGAAGTAAACGCTGCAATTGCCAGGCTGTAAAAGTAATTAACTGGGAGTTGCACCAGTAAACATTTCTCATGGCGCCGCAGCAGGTGGAACACGGAGAGGTTAAAACATGTCGTGTGATCACACAAACAAGCTGCAGAGAACAAAAAGCTCGTCTGTGCGCCTCAACGCATCGCTCATGTAATATGTCCCTGATGTCCCTGGAGAAAAGTTCACGTGACGCTAACTTAAAATGTAAATTGATGTCAAACATCCTGCGCAGGTAAGCCCGTTCACCTGGACGATGAGCAGGAGTTCACCACAGTCCAGCCTTCAGGTCAGAGGTTTCCATATGGGGATGGAAACAATGGTGGGCAGCTCCCCTATAGGTGGCGGATTGTACTTCTCGACCCTCATCAGTCGCCGCAGAATGTCGTCGCGGTCGCGCGGCCATCCGTAGACGTGTGTGTTCTGAAGCCAGTTGGGAACGTGACACTGTTGTGATTACAAACACACACCGTTTTGTTAATGTGGCATCGTACACGTGTGGTCTTTTGTTTACGAGCACACAGCGAAGTGCCCTCTTGCCTGTCGTGGAGAGTAAAATTTACCTTCTTCGCCCCCGGGAACACGATGGGAATGAACCGGAAATTCTTGCTTCCATTCTGGATGAACTCATTCTGGAGCTGCAAGGCGCACACAGAAAGATTGAAATGAGAAAAACTGCAGAGTTCAGAGTATTTCAGCCTTCCTGTGGACTGGCGGGCGGCTCTGGACCTGTTTATGGATGTAGACGGTGTTGAAGGTCCTCTCGTCGTTCTCCAGGCCCACAGGGGACGCCGTCACCGTCTCATAGTACTTGGGACTGATGATGATGATGATCAGGTACTCTTTCTGGGTGAGAGGAAGAACATAACTTTTCATCCTTGTTTCACTTGTTTGCTCTGGCTGAGAGAGAAAAAGCTCAAGAATGAACAGACTATTATCTGAAAAGTGTTTTCAGACGTCGTCTTCTTCTTCTTTCTATGCATGTTTGGTGACTTAGAAGGATCTTTACCTCACTGAGGTATCGCTCCATGAAGTCTATCTTGCTGATACTCCTGAACTGCTGCTCGAAAATATCAATCTGAAATAAATGAAGACGTCAGTCAGAAAGTGGCAGATCTACAGCTGCAGTCCTCAAGCGAACAAGTAAATATACACACATAATACACAGAATGCAAGTTATTTAGACTAAAATGTGGCTTGCTGACATTTATTTTGCCATATATTTCTTTTTAAGCCACAGAAATGTATAAAGTCAAAGAAAACAACATGTTAAATGTGCAGTCACAACAAAAAGGTCAACTATACAGCTAAAGCACAACAGCTGCATCCTTGAAGCTAGCTGGAGCTAAACACAGCTCGCCGCCGTAACAATCCTTAATTATCTCATCTCTAACACGTTGGTTTGTTGTCTCACATTCGTAAGACAGAAGCTGAATCCAGTCATGGAGGATAAAAACAATTAGCCTCATATTAGCTTAGCATGGCAGCGGTAACCACATCAGTTTTGGACTCTTGTGGAAATTACAATGAGGTGTAAATTTATGATATTAATTTTAAGATTATTATATTTTTAAAAAAAAGTGGATGGAGAGCTGAAAGAGCCCATCTTGTGTGTTGACATGTGTTTACTCCTCGAGGTTTTTTGGAGGGTAAAATAAGTCAAAATAAAGGAATTATATGCTCGACAGCTTTTTCTCAACTTCATCTTTTCTGGACCAACTTCCCTTCGTCTCCATTAAGCATCATATTAAAAAACATTTATATCAAACGTATAAAAAACCTGAACATACGTGCGTATCGAAGCCGTTTTGTCGCAGCAGAGCCACAAAGTTGATGATCTCGTTGACGTGCTTGTCGCTGTCCGCTTCGTACGTGACGAACACCCTCCCTGCGTTAAAGAGCCACAAACACATAATGAGAGCGTGTCCGGCAGCGCGGCCAGTCATCCGGCAGCTCGGCCAATCATCCGCCGCCGCTCAACACTCACTCTGCTCCAGAGACAGCGGCGTGCTGTAGGGAGGGCCCTTCTCTTTGGCTGGGGCTTTGTGGCCGCTGCGTGGAGGTAAAGAGCTTTTTTTAATCACAGTTAGAAACATGCAACAGGAGGCGAGTGGCTCAAACATGTCGAAAGACTCACATGTGGGTGAATCCAGCTCCGGGAAGTCTGCAGTCAACTGGACCTGGAACAGAGGAAAGAATCCGTTACGACTCCTGACAGGTGCCTGAATCAGGGTGGATTAACGGGGGCAGACTTACAGTATGGGCCATACGCCGGGTGGTACTGAGGCCAGAGGGGCTTGGTGACCACCGGCCCCCTGGTGAAGGCGTCCGCGGGACACTGTGCGCAGCAGGCAGCTCCCAGCGGCGAGCACGAGTACGGGGGCAGCGTGTGGTGGCACAGGTTGGCCGAAGGCGGGTTGGAGCACAGCGACAGCGGCTGCTCCAAGGTGCTCATGCCGGTGCTGTGTCCGCCGGGCAGGGACAGGGACTTGCAGCCCGAGAGGCGTGTATCTCCAGTGCAGCTGGAGACGTCTTTCTGGCCCAGAGAGGACGGCAGGCTGCTGGGATACCCCGACCAGCTGCTGGCGAAGCTCGGATGGAGCCAGGCGCCGTTGGCCTGGCTGGGGAACGGCGTGGGCTGGCTGTACCCGGCGGGCAAGCTGCAGGGAAGCTGGTATGAGAAGTAGCTTGAGCCAGGCGGAGGGGGAGCGTGGTCGCGCTCCTGCTCTCTGTCCGGCCTCTGTCCTCTGAACTGGGAGTCATCAGCGAGGGTGGCGTGCTCTGGACGGGGGCAGTGGCCATCAGGGTGAGGGGCGGGGTCTGGCTGGTGGACGACGCCGGCTTCTCGCTCCTCTAAGCTCATGGTCTCATCGTCCTCTTCCGGCGTGTTGCGGTGGCTGTTGTGGTACCTCCTCAGCTGGCTGACGTGACTGTGAGGCGACACATTCATCAGCATTCATCTGAATACTGATCCAACATCAAACAGCGTATTTGAGTTCCTGCTCACCTATTTGGTGCTAAAGCTGAGTGGATTGAAGTGGGCATCATCATTAGGCCTCTTCCTCCTGACATCCATGTGTGTCCAGTTCAAGCTGCGCCTGAAATCCTGTCGAAGAGTCAATTAAAACACAGCTGACTGAAGCAAGACATCTTCTGCCCTTTAACACTTGAAAGGCAGATTTGTACATCAGCCCACACTGCTGCCGCTGACTTCTTGATTCACATGAGAACTCATTACAACGTGTCTCCCACACAGGGGACTTTTCTCGAGCCGTTTGGTGGTTAATACTCAGGACACAAATGAACTCAGATGTGGGAATAAGGAAATGATGCCTCCCACTGACAGAAACCACACTCAGATGGAAATTAAAAAAAAATCAAACCACAAAACTTCCAAATGATAAGAATGTGTGTCTGGATTTCTGTGTAATGGCACGTTTGATTCACGGCGGGACCCTCACTGTGCTCTTTACTGGTGATGATTTCTAATATGCAGCCATCAAAGACGCGAACATACTTCAGCACAGAGGCCAAATCAAGCTGAATGGGCCAGTTTGGGCAGAAAAGCTGCTTTCAGGGTCACATGAATTCAGTTTTTAAACTGACTTTCTCCACATGAACCTCAAAGCTGTCTAACCTGGACTCAGGTGGGCTCGCCTCCCAGACGACCCTGAAGCTTCCTGTGAATGCAAATCCGCTCATTAAAACTTTCCTGTGGTCGCATGTTGTTGTTCGCACTTTCCACTGAGACAGACTTAGATCTGCCTGCGCCTGCTCCTCATTTCATGCTGACTTCAGGCACGTTTACAGGTGGAAAAAACCCCAAAAACAAACGTCATCTCCTCACCTGGACGCACTGACGATGTTACAGCTGCTTTTAGAAACTGGACTGTTTAATCTGCGAGTTACCCCGAAGTTAAAGGTCGGAACAGCTAAAAAAAAAAAAAAAAAAGCCTCCGAAATGAAGTTTGTGATCAGTGATAACTTACATGTCAACTAGTTTTATTAAACGCTTACACAAAGTACACATAAGCCTTAAAATGTGTACTTAGTACACGTTGTTTGTCGAAAGTGCAAACATGTAAAGTGTCATGACTTCACTCACCGTCTGAGCGTCTCCTGCAGGTCATTAATCTCCTCCAGGTGGACAAAAAAACAGGTGAAAACGCTTCACGGCTTAGAGTCCAATTCGAGTGTTAGCTGTCCTCTACTGTCCTCCGATGTCACCTACTGTCCTCTCCACGGGACATACATGTAATGACGCTGCGGATGAATTTGTTCTTTACTTCGCCGCCGAGCAGCAACACCGCCCTCTGACAGACTCCACCTCTTCACACACACACACACACACACACACACACACACACACACACACACACACACACACACACACACACACACACACACACACACACACACACACACACACGCTGTAGGTTTCTATCATTTTTGGGGACACTACAAAGACTTACATTAATTTCCTGGAGACTGAGCCAAACCATAACCATAACTACTGCTTCCGTCACCCTGACCCTTACCTTAACCTTAACCAAAGTCTTCACCCTTAAATATAAGGATTTACATAAAGGGGACTTGCAATTTGTCCCCACCAGGAAAGCGAGTCCCCACAATGTGACTGTGTAAACATATGTCCCTACAAGAGTAGCACACATACAGGCACACACACCTGATGTTTTCAATATTTTTGGGGACATTACAGACTTAATTTCACGGAGACTTGACCAAACCATAACCAAAGTCTTAACATCCACATTTAATTATTTATATGATGGGGATTTGCAATTTGTCCCCACAATGTCAATGTGTAAAAAGTTCCCACAACATGAGTAATACATAGCCGCCGCCCCCCCCCCCCCCCCCCCCCCCCCACACACACACACACACACACTTTGAGGAACACTACATTCATAACCTTAACCCAAGTCTTCTCCTTAAAATGACATTATGGGGACGTGTATTTTGTCCCCACAATGTGAATGTGTAAAAAGTACCCACAACATGAGTAATACATGCCCCCCCCCCCCCCCCCCCCCCCACACACACACATACTTTGGGGAATATTATATTTACAACCTTAACCCCAACCCTCACCTTAAAATGACATTAATGACGTCAATTTTGTCCCCATGAGGAAGGCGAGTCCCCACACTGGGACTGTGAGCAGTTTTATGTCGTCACAGCATGAGTAAAAGACACACACAGTTCTATCTTTGTGAGGACACTCATTGGCATTATGCATTCCCTAGCCTCTTATCTTTACCTTAAAATAAACCTAAAACCTTAAAATAAACCCAATTCTAACCTAACCTTTAAAACACACACACACACACACACACACACACACACACACACACACACACACACACACACACACACACACACACACACACACACACACACACACACACACACACACACACACACACACACACAGGCATGTTTCCATCTTTGTTGGGGACACTGACTTACATTCATTTCTTGGAGATTTACCCAAACACCAACTATAACTCAAGTCTTCACCCTAACATGTGCTGATTGACATTATAGGGACTTTATGTTTGTCCCCATGAGGACATTAGGTCCCCACAGTGTGTCTGTGAACAGACTTACGTCCTCACAACATGAGTAAGACATGGGCACACAGCAGTGCTGAGGTGTGTTTTCTTTATTCACTCCTCCAGTCGATTATAAATCACTGAGTGCAAACTGTCTTCAAACGATTTGACATTTGGTGCGTTTTCAAGCCGCCGCTCACACATTTCATTCCAGCTTCATACAAAAGGTCATTTTAAAAAACAAGATGTAAAAACGGTGAACGTCAGCGTCGTCAGAGCTGATGCAGGAACGCTTCGGCGTTGACTCTCCGCTGTTTGGAGAAGCAGGACTCCAGCCAGTCCTTCTGCACAGGGACAGCCTGAGCGTACTGACAGACCAGATCCCGGAGCTCCTGTGCACACACATCACAGCAACCGCAGTCTATCAGTGGAAACAAGGTCAGAGGTCAGATCAGTATCAGTGGGCTTCAGCGTGATCCTCACCTGTGTGTGGATCCTGTCCTCCACCTCTGCCACGACGTGGGTAACCTCCGGACTCATGATGTCCTCCTCGTCTCCATCATAAGTGCACTGCAGCTAAGGAGCGCACATGAACACACACAAACGCTGCAGGTGTTCCCAAACAGGAGCCAATTAGGTAATATTCATAATTTCAACACCTGAGCTGGGAAGATGAAGTCGAAAACGTGCTTTGACATGAATTATCTCACACGTGATGACTGCAGCTTATCGGCTCAGTGCTGCGCTGAAGACGTCCAGTCTGAAAGGATATGTGATCAGGTAGCGTGCCAGCCTCTTCCTCTCTGATGCGGGCAGGTTGTAGAAGAAAACCCGGACTCCCTTCATGAAGTCGGGGAGCTCTGCGGGGCCGGGGCTCCGGGCGGGGGCCGAGGGGCTGGGGGTTTCTGCTGCCGTCACGTCGGTCGACCCGCTTGAGTTACGCAACTGCGTTTGAGTGGAGGATGCTGAGGCGGCAGCGGTGGATGTCTGAGGCGGAGCGGCGTTCTTCGCTGCTCTGCTGTGATAATATCTGTCAGCCAAGTTAAGAGAAAACGACTTTCAGGGAAACAGATTCTGAGAAAAAAATAAAACCTTTTCAGATTTTATCCGCCGAAGCCTTTCAAAGATACATGAACGTAGGGATGCCTCTGGAGGCCAGGTGCTTCCTGATCAGCCTCTCTGTGCCGTACCAGTTGAAGCCTTTGGTGGCGTGTCCGATGCGAGGGAGGTGAACACTTGCTTTGTGGGAAAAAACATAAAGATATTCAGAGAGCAGCAGCATATAACTGATACAGAAGACACAGAAGGACTCGTATAGAGACGAAGCTGGGGTGTTAGGGGACTAAGACAGATAACACAATTGAAACAGGCTATAAACAGGATTAAACAGCTTAAGTCAAAATTATTTTTTCTTCAGAAAATCCATTTGACCATCTTGGTATCATCATGCTACATCTATCTTTAAATACACATATGGAGAAATTCAGTCATAATTCCTCTAATTGGAAGCGAGGTGCTGCAGAACCCAGAATCTGTTTAATTCATTGATGGTAAAATAGATATTCTGAGTTAAATCCAATGCCTGCACAAGATGGGAGGTGTTTAAGGGATATATTAGAGGAGAAATCATCAGCTACACAAGCTCAAACCAACAAAGAACAGAGATAAAAACAAAAGAAATCTTTAGAGATAAATCTCAATCAAAGAGATGATGCAACAGAATAAAGAGATCTGCTGTGTTTGAGGACCAAATCTAATAAATTATCTGCTGATAAGGCTGCAAAGAGTGGCTCAAATAAGCTTATTGTGGTTGTGGAGAGAAAGCAGGGAAACGTCTGGCATGGAGAGTTAAAAAATGTAGTCAGAGAGTGATTAACAGGAAGTCAAACAGCTGATCCGCTCTTTGAATGAGTCTCATCTCAATGACTGGCCGTGTAAGCACAATCATTTCTAACCCTCCTTCAATCACTCTCTCTCTCCACCATCTTTAGTGAAGGACCTCCATGTGAGCGGCAACCTTCCTCCATCTGATCTGATCAAAAAAACACCTCTTAAAATACCTGCAACTGAAACATCTCACATCCTCAAAATCTAAGCGCGTAACAGCCGAGCCGCCAGCGTCACGTAGAAGATCTCACACTTCTGAAGCTGAAAGGACAGAAGCACTTTTCTCCATTACAACACAAACTGAATCATCAGACGTTCCAGACACCTGTTTTTAATGCGGGGTGTTTGTTTGAGATACCTGGAAACAGTTATTCAGACTATTTCTGTGCAAATCTGTGTTGATGAGGCCCACATGCAGAGGATGCTACTGTTAGCTTTAATTTAACTTTAACTGACTGGACTCCTGTAGACCTTCTGCGGGCGGCATCCTGTACTATTGTGGAGAAACTGGCTTATATAACCAGAGGAAGAGGAGCAGGAGAATGTGGGAACATCTACTGGAGCTTCTTAATCTGCAAGGTGTGCTGAGTTGTCTCTGTTAACTGGAAAACAGGTTTCAGTTTAGTTACCGTCGTCTGTTTTTCTACTTTCGAAAAAAAAAAAGAAGCTAATTCAGAGAAACGGCCGGTGAGGGTTGGCACAGCTGGACCACTTCCTATGTTTACGATCTGCTCGAGCAGAAGAAGGCGGGGCGGCTGTCGCTGATGCTGCAGAAAAGCCTGAAGCGTCTGTTACCATGAAACACTGCGAGGGGAGCAAAGACAGAAGCGTTCAGCTCCAGATGTTCTGAGCTGCTCCTCTATCGTGCAGCACCCGAGGGAAAGTCGGAGTCTTGTTCTCCTAATTGTGTTTGCAGGAATTTGTCTGTGCACACACGGTGACGCCAGCAGCATAACTCAGAGCGCGTCCTGCACATCCCGTCAGTCAAGTCTGACAATCATCAGACACTTCATGCTCCTCCTTTCTTTGTGCCCTCACAGAGGCTCAATTATGAGCACGTTATTAACCCCCTGAGACCTTAAAATAGTTATATTTCATCAAGACTCCACGTCTCATTTAAAAATCTGGCAAAAATAAACCAGATCCTGTAAAAAAGATTCAATTCTGCGCTCCTGAAAAGTCCACTGAAGCGCAGCGTTTGTGCAGGCTGTGAAAATGTAAACAGTTAAACAATGTGTCGAGCGTGGTGAAATACAAATTGATTTTTCCTTTTTATGATTTACTACTTGCAGCTGTGATTGTGCTGCGTCTCCATAGAGGTGCAGGACTTGAAAACTGAGCGCAGGGAGGGTACAAATGTGACACAAAACACTCCGAAACTGGGGTGATCTGGCGGTTATCTGAGATGCTCATTAAAGCGCGGATGACTCACCTTTAAAAAAGTCTTGACTCTACAAATGCACATTGAACAATCAACTTGAAACCGACGGCATATTAAGTGTCTGTTAAACAACTTGAACGCTCAGTGTTTGTACCCTTGTTTCTTTTGGCCGCAGCGTAAATCTTCTTCAGGCCTTCGTCCAGAGCCGTCAGGAGGATCCCAGACAAGTTGTTGGCTTTGTCTCGCTGCTGTGCCACTATCAGGGCCAACTGAGGTGACAGGAAGGAGATGGAAACAGGTCGAGGCATTATCATTTTCATTCTCTGCCACCACACATAAACCACAACCCGGAGGATGAGCGCTGCTGCTGCTGCTGCGAAGAGGCAGCAATGCGCGATCATGGAAGTGGCATCTCCAGGCAGTTTTCAGCATCTTTGTGCAGAGCGTACCTGATCCTGACCGTCGAGTCTGGACTGTTTGTCATCTATGGGGAAGAGCAGCACGTTTCCAAGGTCCAAATCTGAAAGAAATAACATTTTCACGCTTTATTCACGTCATTAAAGGTCTTTGCAGATCGAGACCTTTAACGACATGAGTAATAATTCTCTTTGAAGCTATGATTAATGGTACCTTTCATCTTGCCAGCCAGTTCATACTGCTTTGGTGGCTCATCTGATCTCACCTCTAGAGCTGTGAACAAGCCTCCCCTTCCCCACCGGCCTGAGTCATCTACACAAAAATGATCATAGAAGAAGTGCTGAAGGGGCGCCACCTTATCACTTCGTTATCAGCCCATCGTGCAAAGTGCGATGCTGCTATGTGGCGATAAAGTAGTTCGTACCAACACAGTGGACGATGATGGCGTTTCCCTGAGCGGCGTGAGGATGAGTGACGTCGCCCAGAACGTAGTGGATGTCTGTGCTGTCGGAGTCTGTGGAGCACACGCTGCTGGCGTCCTCCTCTTCTTCTTCCTCGCTGTCCACAGACGGCAGGCAGCGTGACCTGTAGCCGCTCGACTCCCACCACGCCATTCTGCACGAAGACGAACACGCCAGTTAAAAGGTGACGTCAGAGAGAGTCGAGAAAGAAAACACAAACTGACAAACGTGTACTTTTTCTTGTATTTCTGCTCTTGTTGCTTCTTCTTCATGTCCTCCTGAAGTTTGGCTCTCTTGGCTGCAGCCTCCTCTCGTCTCTGGCGCCTCAGCTCCAGCTCAGCCTCAGTAAGAGGTTTCCTCTTCCTCGCTGGGATCCCAAGAGCTACCGACAGGGAAACCTGGGAGCACACGCACAAAGTCAGTTACTGACATGCAGAAGTCAAATATGTATATTCACCATGACTGTTTACTCCATGAAGTACTGCATCCTAACATGGCAGACAAGGGTTTGCCTGATTTCTGTGACTCCTGGTTTCAAGTGCACAACAATTCAAGGCATTTTCATTTTATTTTCACCTGTCACTTCCTGACTTCAGTGTATAAATCTCAGTTCATTTGGCATGGCCATACGAGGATTAGTGAGGAGAAATCTGTGTTTATAAGGAAGGAAAGGTCGTCTGTTGATGTTTGGTATCAACCCTAAATACTTCCGTGAAGCTGAATTTAACCTAAAGTTAAATATCTTGTGTGCAAAGCTGCGTTCAGGTACAACACAGATTCCAGAAAACTTGGGTTGCATCCTGGAAAGGCTCAGTCATTCACAAGCGAGGACGGAGCGAAATTCACCGCTTTGTGAACACGTGATTGGATAAAGGAGATTAGGTGATTTCGGTGAAACAAAATAAAATCCACTTCATGTTTCATCGTTCATCATACAATGACTTAAGGGTTACTCTTTTTAGTAAATTCTCCTTCAGTCTGATATTTTTTCTGGATTACAAAATAATTTGAGCTGTCCTGATTTTGGAACAGAAGACGGAGTTGTTTGTTTCCAATGTGAAATCTAATGAGCTGTGGGTCTGTGTGAGCTGGGCGCATGTATGCATGTATGTGCATTATGACATAACTAACTGGCAAGTCAGCAAACCATAAACACACAAAGACATGAAAGAGAAACTGAACTACAGGTATGAGGTGTGACCTGATTCAGTGGGTTTTGCATCCACTGTCATGCCCTACATACAATATCCAACATGCGCATTGACCTGAAACAACAATATTGTGCACCCTCTAGATTTTCCACTAATAAATGCAGTGTTGTCAGATCTAAAACCATCAGCTGGAAGTGAAGGAGACGCCATCTTACTCCAGCTTTGTGTCTGAGAGCTCGTCCCTCTCCTGCAGCCTTCTGGAACTCGGCCAGCTGATCCTCCAGCAGACGGTCAAAGCTCTTCTGGTCGTCGGCGCTGGGGTCTCTGCTGTAGTCTTTGCCCTCAAAGTAGTACATGTGGTCTGAAGGATGGGACAGAACGACGGTGAGTAACAGAGTACCTTCTATTATTTGGAAAGGAAAATACGAGCCCAACACATGAAGCGAGAACCAAAAGCAAAAGTGAGATGTTTACAGGCCAGAAGAACCCGTTCAACAACAGAGGACGTGATTATCAGTCTGTGCCGGAACGTACTCGGCCCGTCAGAGTCCGAGCTCTTCTCTTCCTCCTCTTCCTCCTCTCTGAGCGAGGTGAAGTCTTCTTCATCCGCCCACTGACCGTCACGCGACGGACCGAGGATCTTCTCCAGTTCCACATCCTGTACGGAGCTCTCCTCCGATGACAAAAGCTTATCAACCCCAAACTTCAAGATCTCACTGAGCTGCGGGGGACAGGAAGCCGTGAGTAGAAAGGGTGCAACAAAAAAAGACAGCTGGAGGGGTTTTGTACAAGGTGGACAGAGACACAGGAAGTGGAGAGCGCAGGATTCAGAGACGTTGACACACCTGCAGTCCTGCAGCAGCTGACTGAGCCTGGTCCAGCAAAGAGAAGCGTCCTTCTTCTATAACAGTGTTGGTGAGGTGCAGCTTGGACACGGCACGAGAGTACATGATCTCCTCCACAGTGTCTCTGGCCAGAAGGCGGACCACTTTCACAGGCCTGGAGGAAGTGACGGTCGATAGAAGATTAAAGGGGTTCTCGCAGATAACACAGATATCAAGGCAGCAGAGGCTGAGTTTTAGAGCCCTGCACAGTGTTGGTTAGGCTTCAGTTCCCATAATGCAGCTCAACAGCATCTTTCATTAGAGCCTATTGAACACCTTTATCCATCAAGCTCCATGGCCCCTGTTTATAATGCAGGTTTGCGGTCAAATATTTGAAGTCTTTCATGGGAACTAGTCTGATTTCACACATCGGTCTGTTAACAGGTGTTGGGGAGTACTGCTGCATACAGGGGAGAGTAGCTGCTGTTACAGGAGGACAATGGTGAATCAGTGGAGCGCTCTTTCAAGCCAAACTACAGACACCTCAGGGGCATCATCTGGTTATCCTCTGTGATAACTGGAGTAACTAAGCATTCACGTCACCTGTTCTGACCAATCCGATGGCAGCGTGCAGCAGCCTGCAGGTCATTCTGAGGGTTGAAGTCGCTGTCTATGAAAATGACCGTGTCAGCAGCTGTGAGGTTCAAGCCCACTCCCCCTGCAAAGACAGCGTGTTAGGAAGCCAGAAGGCCTGAAAACAGCGTGCACATCATGTTTACACTGAGAAGTTAGAGGAAATCAGGTTTTTCTCTTCGAACTTTCTGTGCATAAAACACGCTAAGAGAAGTCGCTGGCCTTATTTGCACGACTGCGTCATCCTGCCACAGCTCTTATCTCTGCCATCAGCTCCCTTTCCTCTCTCAGCTATGTCTATGAACCCAGCTATAGATTTAGATATGCAAAAAAGCTTGCAAGTGCAGCTCAGTCCGTGCTGACTTATCGTGTCACCTTACTCTGTTATCTCCAAACTTGCCACAGCGTCGTTCAGAGGATGCATTTAATCACTAACAAAGCCTTCAACCTTTACCACACTTACTACAGAAACTCTGTCTATGAGCAGGTTATATGAGAAAAGAGGCTGCAAAATTAAAGATGCTTATGATGTATAGGGTGACTCACCATAAAATAGCAGCAAACAACAGTAATTAAAACATGCAAATACATTATTAAGCACAGTATGGTTACCTGATAATGCCAAAGACACAGTTTGCTTTCCTGTTCAACCTCTTTGGCTCACCTGCTTTAGTGCTGAGTAGAAACACAAAGATGTCTTTGCTGCTGAAGTTCTTCACCGCCAGATTTCGTTCCTCCCCTCGGACGGATCCATCCAGACGTTCGTAGCTATAACCTGAAGAGAAAAGCTCAGTTTAGAGAAATTAAAAATGTACCGCTGGAAACATAATTAAAAATGCAGCAGCGTTTTCTCTTGATGTTTCAAAAGAATGTAAAAGGCGGTTTAAAGGATTAGAACTGGACTGTGAGGATGTAAGAGACATGTTCAGAAAGAGAGTTAAACTCAGGGAGAGTAAGAGGTGCCAGCGCCCCCCCGTTCACCTCTGTACTCCATGTAATCCTGAAGTATGTCCAGCATCCTTGTCAACTGAGAGAAGAGCAGGACCCGGTGGCCCCTTCACCACAAACATGCAGAGAGAAAGAACGAAAGACGATCATTTCAAAGTCGCATCAGCGGTGAGAATGAGCCTAAACTGCCACTGGGTGGAGCCCAATAACAGATGACTGACCCGCTGTGGAGGTAAGCGAGGATGCTGTCCAAAAGGCAAAGTTTCCCACTGGCTTCAACCAGATGTTCCCCCATCTCAAAAGGCTCCGGTTCCACGCCTGCCCAGAACAAAGGGAACAGAAGTTTAACATGTGCTGCTGTGTCCCATTAACAGCCAATAAGATGCATTCATTCATCACAGAGCACATCTCACCATCAAACAGGTATGGGTGGTCAACACACTTTCTCAGGTTCATCAAGATGTTCAGCAGCCGGTTCTTGTTTCCCTGCTCGTTTCCAAAAGCCTCTGAAAACAGATTCATGAGAACCGAGTCTGCAGCCGTCCCTCCATCGATGGATTTTTATGCACATTTTGAAGTACCGCCTTAGAAAAGGTTGATGGAGGCGGCAAAATTAAAACAAAACAAACGATTTTACGCCTGTTTGAGGTGGTTTTTGCCTTTTTCAGAAGAATTAAAGCACTAAAGGACAGAATAAAACACCTTTTAAAATCATCTGTTTCCACTCGAAGCTCAATGTTTGAGCTTTAACTCTTTTAATTATGTCCTGGTGTTGCGCTCTCTTCTCCTCCAGCGGTATTATTAGTGGAGCCACCTCCTGCTTCTCTCCATGAACTAACTCCTAATAATGGCACAAAGGTAGTGGATAGAAACAAGCAATCGTTCACATTTTCTTTTGCTGATTTTCTCCAAATTTGGATGGAAGCCAAACTTCCATGAGGTTGCTCTGTATGTATCTTGGTCACAATTCTTTAACAGAACAAATATGTGTGATCCATATAAAGACTGATTGTTTATGTGTTTAAATTAAAAATACTGTCGGCTGATATCATTTTAGCTCTTAAATATCAATGCAGCATCACTCATGCGATACACCAACAGTGCAGACGTCTCACCCAGATCCTTCATCAGGAGGGCTTTGTAGTACTTCTTCTGCAGAGCCGACATGCCGTGGTACACCACCAGCTCCGTCTTCTTCGGCAGATCCACAGCCACCTCTGACTTGACTCTACGGAGCAGGAAGGGCTCCAGGACACTCTGCAGCTCGGCAGCTGCACACAGAAACGCAGTATGACGGACGCAGCCTGCCAGCGTTGACTTAACGAGCAGCTTCCACAACATGCACAAAAACGATGTCTGTCCTACCAAGAGCAGGCTGGCTCTGCACATTGGAGTAAGAGCTGACAAAGTCGTCCGTCTCATCAGCTGCGAAGATGCTGGGCTGAATGAAGCTCAGCAGGGAGTACAGCTCCTGCAGGTTGTTCTGGATGGGGGTCCCTGTCAGCAGGACCCTGAAGCCAACTGAGAACTGCACAGCACAGAGTGAACATGAAAAACAACGTCAACAGCGGTAAAGATGAGCTCTAACCCAAACCAGGTGCAGCTCAGTACCTGGGTCAAGGTTTTGTGCAGTAGTGACTCCTGATTCTTCAGCCTGTGAGCTTCATCCACCACGAGCACGTTCCACTTCCACCTGAGCAGCAGAGCGATTTGATTACATGGAAACATGGAATTAATGCAGGTAAAGCAGCTCAGAGCTGAACAAGGTGAGCAGTGACTGTAGCTACCATAAGTCAGAACACACTCACCGTCTCAAGAATGAAGCGTCTTTGAGACACAGCTGGAAATAAACACATAATAAAGACGGAGACGTCAGTTACAAGACAAATGAACCTTCAGCTCGTTCGGTTCTCATGAAGCAGCCACAGACCTCGTATGTGGTGAGCAGAATGTGAAAGTCCTGAGTGTCTGTCTCCCTCTGAAGCTCAGCTCGTCTCTCTTTGTCTCCCTTGTAGCACAGCACGGTCAGAGACGGGGCGAAGCTGTGAAGCACAGGATTTCATACATGAAGCTTACGGGCGGTGTTGTGAGTGGACTGTAGAGAATCGATGGAGACTCGTATATGAACGTGATTGTACCTCTCCAGCTCCTTTCTCCAGTTCTCCATGACGGACAGTGGACTCAGCACCAAGAAGGGGCCTTTCTTCCCGAGAGCTCCCGACATGTAGACCAGCAGAGAGATCGTCTGAAGGGACAAAAGACGAATTCTTGACATTCAATATGCAGTTTTTACACAGCAGGTCGCGGTGTCTGTGACTTTTATGAGGCACGCATTGAAAAACCTGCCGTCTTAATCTGCTTTGGGCCACATTTGCTTAAAAATATGTGACTGCTATGCAGGACAGACCGATATGAAAATTGATGAGCGTAGTTTCTTGTTCAATCTGCCAATTCTTAGAGGAGAATTTCCAGCCAGTCCAGCGATCCAGCAGACATAATTCAATAAACTCAGCCTTTAACGATGTAACTCCCTCCACCTGTGCACCTCAGATCAGGTAATATTGTGACAGTCAGGGCTGTTATCGAAGATATTTACTGAGCTTATTTTGACATGTCACAGTAGGAAAAGCACAGATGTGAATAATAAAATCAGTCATGGCTCAGTTCCATTTAGCTGCAGGGTCCTGATGTTGTGCATGCTGGCTCGCCATCACACCATCACGACTTACTTTAACATTATTAGTGCTGCCTGTGTTTGTACCAGGTCAAGATGTCTGCAGTTAAAAAAGGGGGACAAGTTTTCAGACATCCTTTCAGTGACGTGAAACAGGAGACGGCCAGTGGAAAAAGAGACGTGCAGAGGAATTTCAATCAAGCAAAAAACATCTGGATCAGCCACAGCGACCAGTTATTCATACATGTTTTTAAAAGAAACGGTCCTGCATCACCATTATAAGACATTAGAGACACTGATGGAGCTCACACCTGGCAGGTCTTTCCCAAACCCATCTCATCTCCCAGAATACATCCCTGCTGGCTCTGCAGGCACTGAGTTAACCACCGCACACCGTCCAGCTGGTAGGGCCTCAGCTGGATCCCTGTGAGGAGACAACGGTCCAGGTTAGCAAAGCTGGGGCTGGTTCAGAGCAGAAGGCTCGATGATGAATCATCTGCTGGAAATTAGGTCAAGTAGGAGATCCGTCAAAATGAGTCTGGGAGAGGAAACACTGAAGACGAGTATTTTAAGCTAGTTTAAAGAGTAGCCGGTAGCTGGTTCACGGTACCTCGCTAAATGAATGAAGACAGCTGAAGTATGGTTCGTGACTTTACTTTACTTTACGAAGTTAACGAGCCTCCATACCTCTCAAACCCCACTGCTGCACGTCGCTCTGAGCGACAGTCGTCTTCTTTTTCGCTGCTACGCTGTTTTTTATCCTTAAGAAAATGTCTGACATGTTTCCGGACCGACCGAGCTCACACGGACACACAAAACCTGCTCCAGCGCAGACATGTACGGACAAGCGAGTCCTCAGTTGACATCAAGTCCAGCTTCACTTCCTGATTGGGTCACGTGACGCCGGGAAAAAGGCGCGTCACAGCCGCGCCGCGCGCCCGTTCAGTCTAATATTAAGTCTAATATTTTAAAAATGCATTAAAACACGCCGGAAAACTTCCCGTACATTTGCAGTATTTGCTTATATACATTTATTTTAAGATTTCAAATACTGTTAATCAGGCTTACATCACCTGGATACTGTATGTTAGAAGTACAGAGATCTTTTAAAACAAGTTCTGAGCTAATTTAAATCATATTTTATAAGCTAATTATGGTTGTTACATATAAAATACGTATATTATTTATTGTACATATATTGACATTACAATATAACACACAGTACATGAAGTACAGAGCAATCATTTTTCTCTTTGTTGCACTGAAGTAGATGTGGTAGCTTATATAATAGAATACTATACAGGCTAAAGGAACCTCAGAGTACTCTGCTCGAGTAAATACTATATACTTTTCAGCGTTAATGCTGTGAATGTGGAAAATATTTCAATATATGAAAAACTTAGCAAAGTCAACTGCATCACAATCGTGTCTGGTGTGTCTGTGCAATGCAATTTTAACCACAGTCAGATTATTACTGCAGGCATTTGTAGGATCTGAGTTTGTAAATTATATTTGTGCTTCACATAAATGTTATTTAGATTATAGAACATTTTGAAATTGGAAGACTCTCTTTATAGAAGTCTTACACAGAAATAATGACGCTGCACTCATTTACGAAACCATTAAAACATTAATTTATTACAAGTATTTACACATATTACAAACCAAGCCCACACTCATTAAAACTGGTACAAGTGATCAATACATACCAACAATCAATCAGCTCAATGAATGAAGCACAAAGCAGAAACAGAAGCATCTTTGGAGATAAAACGTGTGCGTATGTGCTGCAGGAAGAGTCGCAGACTCTGAAGCAGAAGCATGAGGAGGCTGTTTCAGTCACTTCAGTCCTAAAAAACACGTCATCTAGCTGGAAGCCACCGCACAAAGCCTCACTTCAAGCAGATCGACACCATCCTCAATATTGCCTCCCTGGAAAGTTAATTCACACACATCAGACATCCAGACGGGCTGCAAATGACATTTTAATTCTGAACATTTCTGCAACTGTTTTGAATAAATGGTGTTTAAAAGACGAACCTCACAAACGGGATGTACGACAGACTGTACCTGCAAACAAAGCACATTTTCTGTCACCATTTTTTCTTCATTTCAGACCAAAATCCACAAAGACAAACTGAAAAGACTCACCAGGTGAACGACAAGACTTGCAAGATGCAAAATAACAAAGCGAGTCCAAAGTTCTTCCACTGAAAGAAAAACCAAAGTGCTGTCTATGAGAGATCAGCCTTCATCACTGCATCACGTTCTTAGTTAGAAATGATGATGAGCTCGCTCACCCAGAAGGCTGCACAGAGGGTCAACACAAGGCACGTCTGGAAGGATGAACGGGACAAACATGGAGCTTTTTAAACATACTGGTTGAGGCTTGGCCCTCATCCTTCATCAGTGGTGAGAGAATGAGTCTTAATTTCAGGTGGTGAACTCACACACAGTGCACTTAATCCCATTTAAAGAGGTTTGACATGATTTCCTTTGAATTTTTCATTTACATCAGCAAATTTGCAACACTTTTTTGTGCTTGAGCATATTTAAATAAGTAACACGTACACAAAGTCCTCAGTGTTACATCCAGGTTAATGTCATCATATTTTCCTTATTAATTTCCCTTTAGATCTCTGCAGACTTATGGGAAATTAGGCTGTACGCGCATGAAACAGAGCAACAGGTAAAATCAACACTCATTCTCATTCAGGTCATCGTACTTCTAAATGCTTTGCAAAGGCAACTGGACTCGCCTGTAGCTACAGAAGACGTTTCGGTGCTCATCCAAGAGGGTTAATCAGGTCTAACTGGCCGGTGGGGAGTCCCAGACATTCATCCTCTTGCAGGGTTGTTCACACCATGGGAGTTGCTGAGGTCACATGAGTCATTAAGGTCAGATGAGTCATGGTGTGAATGAGTGTTATTGTAAGTGGATGATAAGTGGTGTCAAAGACTACCTCCTCTGTTCAAGTGCAACTACATCTTAAGGACAAGGAACACTCATTTGAGGACAATAATGTACTTATTTTGGCCAAACAAGACCAATGGTTTGAAAGAGGAGTGAAAGAAGGCATCTACGTCCAACTGGAACGACCATCACTGTACAGAGGAGGTGGTCCAGTGACTCCCAAGGTGTGAACGATCCTGCCAGAGGACAAAGGCCTGGGACTCCCCTCCAGTTGGTTACAGATGAGGAGGCCTCCTGGATGAGATGAGAAACGTCCTCTAGAACCTCAAGCAAGTCCAGCTGCCTCCGAGAAGCTCTTAGAAATCACCTCTGTGCACTCACAAGCATGATTGTGGTGGCCAGCGCTCTTGTTTTGTCACACATCCTTTTCAGCTGCTTCAGCGGGCCCATCAGAAACATGGTGCTGTGAGACAAGAGAAAAAAGTCTATAGTCACAAATTCCTCCTTAAAAGAAAACATCAGTTTCATCACCAGCTGCTTGAATCTGATTCGCTCTTCTTGTCGTGACACTGACCTGCACAGAGCACATATGTTTCCGAAAGTGTAAAACACAATGAAGAGAGTGAGCCCCACCCTGGGGATGAAGAGCACGCACACCCCCTGCAAAGACAGACACGCAGACGGATGGTTGGTGGTTTTCTCGCTCAGAAACTGCAGGTTTCATCTCTGAGCTGCAGCTGAAGGCAGGGCGCTGCCAAGCTTCACATCAGCGCATTCCTCAGGGCAAGAAGAACCAGTAAGGCCACCGCGCGCTCTTCCTCATTGTATGGAGCTCAACACAGCAACAGCAGGTGATCACAGAAATTATTATAGATCCTCACCAAAACGGTGCACGCGGCCCCGACCACGAAACAGCCGATGAATCCCTTCACACGTGTTCCCCAGCCCAGGGTAGAGGCTTCATTGACAGTCTGCACGAACAGAGTTTAAAAATGAACAAACAGGTGAGGTTACGGTTTAAAGAGCGTGAGCCTGAAATCAGTGTCCAGGTTTTACCTCCAGAACAGTTCGGTCATCTCTGCGCGCCTCCTCGCCGCTTAACACAGACTTTAATTTATCCATAGCTGGAGATCCCTCAGAGGCGACTGGGCTGCTGAAGGTTTCTGGTTGTTTCCTGGAGCCAGAGAGGAAATTTGCCGGTTTCCTCAAATCTGTGAGGATTGACAATACCGTCACGTGGTTGAGGACCTGTCAGGTATCTTACCCGGCCAGGTGGATGACTTCAGGTTAGTCACGAGCGGAGACGCAGCATGAGCTCTCACTCTGATCTGTTTTTTGTCTGCTACGTAACTCAAGTTTACAGCAAAACAGGGAAAAGTTCACCAACTTTAGTCTGATTACAGAGACTTGAAGGAAAAATAAGATTCAGCCTCAAGCATTTCAATTTATCTTAAATATTTAGTTTATTTTGATGCAACAAGGCGAAACATTATTAAGATTTCCAGTTCTGATGATTTGCTTTTTTCCCCCGTTTTATCCGATAATTAAATTAATTTTTTGAATATTTTTGCTAAATTAAATTGACATTTTTCACTATTTTCTGACATTTCATACATCATTTGTTTATTAGATAATCCAGAAAATGCCTGTGACATTGGTCAATATTAAAAACAATTGTTACTTGCAGGCCTAATTATATACAATTACGTCCGGTTTACAGCATATCAGATTATCTGTTGTAAACAAAGGGAATCTGCAGGAAGGAAAGCTTCAGTATTAAAGCTAACACTGTCAGACGTGACACGTTTTTAAGAAATGAGTGATTGGTCTTCTTGAACACAGACGATCTTTGCTGACGCCTGTTGTCAGATATGTATTGTGTTGTCCTTACAAAAATAAGTCTGCAGGGGGAATTTATCAGCCTTTTCAAGCTATTTCTGTCTCCTGATCAAATGATCTGAGTGATTGTTTGTTGTTAACATGACATACTGTGATTTCACTAATACAGTGAGAAATAAGATTTATGGTGATACATGCATGATTTTGGTCATCTCATCAAGTCTCACAAAGAATAAATTCTGCAGATAGTCCTATTATAACTTTTCAAATGACAGGAAAGTGTTACTATAAAGTGTTTTATGTTACGTACCACTGACAAATATGTTGTCCCTGCAGTCCCTTAAGACGCACCAAATAAATACAGCAAAAAAGAAGAAATGCATAAACAACAATAGCAAATATAATATAATCAGTAATTAAGTCCAATAGCAAAAAACAATTTTAATAAAATTATTATTTTTTGACAGTTGTATTTGACTCACATGTGTGACTCAACCTCTTAACATTGAAAAATTAAAAAGCCACATAAAATACTTTAAGACATGCTTTCAAGTAACACGGTATATGATTGTTTTCACCACGAGCTGCTGAACACCGAAACGTCTGACAAAGAAAAGTTTGGCAAGTCAAAAAGAAAAGCATGCAATCCATAAAAAAGCTTCCCTTATGAGTTCATGTCCACTTAAACTGTGTGTGCAAATGAATAATGACAAAGTGATATGACAGTATATGAAAGGTATCAGGCCACAGTGAAAGGACAGGCACTGCTCCTCCTCCTCCTCCTGAGCAATGATTCTCCTGACCATCTGCAACACCAGCCTCTCAGCGGCTGAATTTCATTGGTTAACGCCTAAATTTGTATCCACTCAGTGCTCTCCTGTCTCATTACTGTCATTCACTGCAGCAGCTGGTATACACCGGTCACTGTATTCAGTCATTAACTGTCTGTCACTGTATTCATGATTTCATTCATGCATTCATCAGCTGTTTATAGCTGTATATTCACTGCATTTATTCATCCATTTGTATTGTGTGAATAGTTTGTGTGGATGAAGAATTAAGGCCCCCCGCGACCCCGAAAGGGATAAGCGGCATAGAAAATGGATGGATGGATGGAAGAATTAAGGCCAATGTACACGAATTGAATGAATTAGTTAATTGCCTTTTGTTTTGCCTTTGTTAAGAGTGGTGCCCCATGGTGAATTTAATGCATGTTAAACTCTATTATTTCATATAAATATTGATTATTTGTGATAGTTGTACTGCTGCTTGAACTGCCAACATCATATCCCTGATTTAACTGTTATATACATGAGTCACAATGTAGATGTAGAACAGTCCTCTTCATAAAATCTCATCCTCTGACTCTGGATCCCTCTCCCTGGGCTTCAGAAGTCCCATTTCCATCGGAGGAGTCCTCTTCAATCTGGAGCGAACCACACTACAGAGAAAGCACAACAAACACCACAGTCACACATGACATAAACCGCTATGAGAGAGTGTGAACGTATGACTTCTGCAAGACTTCCACATGTGCTGTGGAGCAGGTTCTTACCAGCTGACGGTGCAGTAGAGCACGCTCACGACGAGCATGGCGAAGGCGAGGTGCCAGGAGTAACACATGGTGATGAACATCATGTTGTTATGATCACTCAGGTCCCACTCAGGGCCATGAGGAGGGTACAGCACAAAACCAATCTTTGGGCAAAGAGAAGGCGACGTCAGGAGTTATTAAGCACTGGCCTTAACTTCTGCTCATACACGCAAACATTCAGATTTACCTGCCAGAACCAGCTTCCCTGCAGGAGAGTGAGGGTGCAGCGCAGCAGCTCCAGGATAATGTTACCTCGGTGGAAGACCTCCAGGAAGGCAACAAGAGCATCACCAAAGATGGCGTAAAGAAGGAGCTGATGTACATGGACGTCCAGCATACTCCTGCCATGGAGGTGGTAGAGGAAAAGAAATCCTGCCCGAACAAAGAGACAGTCATCAGCAGGAACATAGACAAGAAATAAGTTTTTAACCTTTTATTGGTTTTTAGTTACTCGCTGGCATTCGTTAGTTTGTCAAACTGTCGAATGGCGTCTTTACTTCATTTTTGTTTGTGATTCAGCTGTAAAAACGCATTCATGTGCTCCTTTTTGAGGGACTTATGTACATACAGTATGTCCATGGTCTAACCCAGCCAGGGTACAGTTCTGCAGTTACTGGGGGTACATGGGAAAACTGCAGGGTACCTCATCTAAATTGAAAAAAATTAAGTAACTAGATTACAAAATATATTGTGTCAGCTTTAACATGAGCACAATGTGTTGCAAATGAATGTGTGAAAATTAGCAGAGAACTCCAAACAATTAGCTAAAAGTGTGGTTGAAAGAGTTAAAGGTAGCGAAGTGTTCAAATAGAAAAGGAATGGATAAATGGTTGAAACAGTGGGCTAAAGTTGATGAATGGTTGAAATTTATGGATAAATCAGTGGATAAATGGTTGAAATGCTAAAAATAATTGCTAAACAAGTGAAACACCTAAAAGTAACGGAACACTGAGTTTAAAGGTATGAAAATACATTGTACTAATTGTAACTAATATTGTACAACATTTTGACAGTTGTATGAACTGTAACCAATAGAGTTAAATAACATCCAGTTTATGATAAATGTAATTGAACCCATTTGGAACCTGTTGGGAGGGACTGATGACGTTGAGTTCCTCTGATTGGCTTGGGGGGGGGGGGGGGGGGGGCGTGTCAAAATGAATGCTGGACAATGCAAATGTCGTTTTTCTTACCTTCATTGAAGAAAGCGATAGCCAGCATTAACCTATCCAGCGCCAGCGGTGCAGCCTCTGTGGTGTGAATGATCAGAGTCACAGTCCCAAACAGGCCAAAGAACAGATACATGGTGGCGTGCTGCCAGTTCATCAGATCCTCCCAGTGTTTCTCTGCAAAGTCGTACAGCTGCAGTTTGGGCCCATCTGCCAAAAACTGCTCTGCCATCATCCCTGGGGAGCACAGCAGAGGAAACGCTCAGATCAGAGTGAATAGTGTGAGCTCGTATTTGTGTCACTCTCTGCTCATATCCAGTCACTGAAGTCTCTTTAAACTGCTTTCATGTGTGCTGGATTTAAGCAGACAAAACCTCAACCGGTCGTTTCTTACAAGCTCATATCGCTCATGTCACTTTTCCTATTAATGTTTGCTGGCCAAACAGGAAGACCTGTGTACGCACCAAAAAAAGAGAAGAAGAGTATGACAGAGCTTTCGATGATCTCCAGGCGGCGCTGCGAGGCTCTGCTGGCCAGCCGAGTGGAGCCGATGTTCTTGTTCCTGCGGGTGGCGTACCAGAGTGAGTGCTTCCCTATCCACCAGATCCCAGCCACCAGAAAGAAGCTTCCAGGAAGCGCGTGGCCTTTGAAGCTTCCCATGACTCACGACACCTGAATCGTACAGGAAACACATCTATTAGTGGTCGTTACGGATAATTGCATTATTGCAGGGAAGTGCTGACATCTCAGTGATCCGAGAAAATGTGATTTCCTCTCGCACTACAACAGAAAAGGTAGGCAGCTAGGTGGCACGGTGGAACAGTGGCAATACTGTTGCCTCACAGCTAGAAGGTCCCAGGTTCGATTCCCCCCTGGGGCGTTGAGGGTGTCCTCCACCATGCCTTCGGTGCCTGCTGTCCTTATCTCGAGAGGAAAAAGGGGCCTTTCTGTGTGGAGTTTGCATGCTCTCCCCGTGTTCACCTGGGGGATCCTCCATAAGAAATGAACCCCCCCCAAAAAAACATGCATGAAGATCACCACCTGACCAGGAAGGACGACTAGGATGGGTCAAAAGCGGACAGAAAATTTCACCAAGCATGTGTACTAAATGCATGTACTATGTGGTGTGACAATAAAGGCTTCTTCTTCTTCTTCTTCTTTTCTTCTGAAAGCAGATGCTTCCTCTGGACATGAATCAGGGTTTTCTTCTCACTACTGCCTCTACATTCCATCAGGAAGTAAAACGCAGGTAGTAAGAAGCGTCAACACAAACACTATAATTTGGCATATATTTTAGACAAAGTGTTCTTCCACTGGCATATACGGTATTTTTAGCGCTGCTGGCAAAGAGAAGGAATAAGAAATGTGAAGGGAAAAGCGGAGGAGTGCCTGCAATTTAGTTCAACAGCATAATTAGACATAATTAGTGTGTGTGCTGGCGACGGGCCCTCAGCTGACCTTGGTAGAAGTGTGTCTGGACGGGGAAAGAAACCTGTTAGAGCATTGCGAGACTCGCACTTTAACCTTAACATACGAGATCCAGTCCTGCACTATACAACAGAGCAGTTTTTATGACTGGATTAGACATTGATTGTATTACATCCTCGGTAATGATTAGCCATCATTTCCTTTCAAGCGAACCTGAGCGTGATTGATGTGTGCTGGTGTCGGTGGACGCAGTCCGGGCTGTCATCATCCGCTGTGTGCAGCCACATGTTTGCTCTCTCAAGGGAACAAAACGTATCTCCAATAAAAGAAAAAGAGTCAGAAACAAACAAAGCTGCTACTTCAAAGTCAGCCGTGTGTTCTGTGCCTCCTTGTGGTTTCACTGTAAATATGAAATTACTTTAAAGAGGATGAAGGCGCTTTAGAAACCCGTCTGACTGTCTGATGCTTTTTAAACTCTGGCAGCAAAACAGGAGCGACATCAATAGTGAGAATCAGAATGAGGTGTGTGGCTGCACCCCCTTTGTGATGGAGATGACAATATTCCGGTCGCAACAAAGGGAACCTTTTAAAGGAGGACGCTCAATAAAAAGGGATTGTTTGAGATGTTAAACTGAGCTCATCTGTGTCCGACGGCCCTTCGCCTGTGCAGCCTCTTCAGAGGGAGGAAAACACTTCAGTCGCCATGGCAATCGCTCCCTTGTGTCACTCCATGCTGCTGAAGACTTCGGATTTTACTCCCAATGTCAACAACAACATCTGTGCAGCCTTGTTTCCACATTCAGAGGTTCCCACACATTTTCATATGAGGGAATGAACACACATTTTATTATACTCAGTGGTGGAAAGTAACTTGAGTATTGCACTTAAGTACAACTGTGAGGTACTTTTACTTTCCTTGAGTACAGCTCTGAGATGCTACTTTATACTTCAACCAAAGGAAAACAATGCACTTGCTCCTCGATCATATTTATTCGACAGCAAGCTCCATGTCAAGGTGCTGGCCTACGGGAGGAGCTGGGGACAGAAACACCACCAAACAGATCAAAACAGATCAAATTAGCACCACCTTGACCAGTCATAAAGTTTAAGTACTGCTTAGGTATTGAAGCATCAATAATAAAGATCAGCTGAGGTCATTGCACACGATGAGTCAGCTACCTTACAGCTACTGATACCTTTAAGTGCATCTGCTACTACTGTTTTTACTTTATTTTAGACGCAGGACTTCTTAAAACCTCCCATACACGAAGGGATAAGGCTGAAAGTTAATATCACATGCATCACTTTTTGCATCATTTTTGCATACAGAGCTCGCTGACATCAGCTGAGCTTAGTGGAATAATTGTGAAGGCATTTGTGGGGTTTTTTCCATCTTTTTTAATTTGCTGGTGACACCTTTTATAAACAAGTGTACACCTGTGTACAAAAACATTTTTTTTAAGGACATTCATGACCTGCCAGAAAGCTCTCTTTGTCATTTACTCTGGCACAGCAGTCAAAGGCTGCAGAGCTTATAAATAGAGATTATAAGGGCTGTTAACCTGATAAAACACACAAGTCGCTTAATGTGTACCGTGAGATAATTAAAACAAACAGGGCTGCAGAGACCAACATTAAGATGTGGTTTACTGAGCCTGAACGTGAACATCAGACCTTATCAGTGCACAGTATAGTGTAAAAATCAAACTTGATATAATGCATTATGAAGCCACTGTACAGGAAACAGTATCCCAAAATTCCTTCACAGCAGAAAGGAAAAAGGGGGGTCTTACCCAAGTGTGTTTGTTCCTGGAGATGAAAAGTTGCGAAGTACGTTGAGCCAAAAATAAATCAAAACATCCTCATTTTCTCATCACGCAAATCTTTTTTCCCGTGACAACATCGAGATTTATCCCCTCTGCTCTTCGGCAAGTCACGAAGTAAACATCGGTTATCTCCTCCGACTCCCAGCAGCCTCCGGACCCGTTTCACAACGTTTTCTTTTTTTCTTTTTTTTTCTTCCAATCTTTCCGTCTCCAAACATTTTAGGCTTTTACCACCAATAAACCATCCCATTGGATGGCAGCGATGAGTGGCGTCATCGGTGCGTGCTGTCATTGGCTGGAGTGCGCGTCGGTCTCAGGTGTCCACGTGTGCACTTTCACTCCGCCTGTTCGTGCTCCGGCCCGGTCCCGCCCTGCTGGGTGGAAACCGCTACTTTCCGTCTGCCAGGCCGAGCCGGACCGGGACAAGACGTCCGGCACGTAGACCCTCTTATCTCCAGCCTGGAGCTTTGGTCCGTCGCTTCACTTCTTTTCGTGGTAACACCCGCAGTTTAAACAGTAACTTCCTGTAATTCACGGTGTCATCGTATGAATCAGAACGCCGACACAGAAAATGCTTTATATTGATTCATATGACCAAATTACACCTTAAACTGCGGCCTGTAAAGTTAATACTGAACGGCAGCGATTCACTTTAACTTTAACTTCAACTTTAACTTTAACTTTAAGAAAACTGCAAAGGACACCTTTGCCATTGTGAGTCCAAATAATAATAACAAAACAACAACAAAAATAATAATTGAACACATTACAGTTTATAAAGTGTGCAAGATTTCCCTGCATTTTCAGGAGGAATGGAACTCACTACTTTCTAATATTTACAGTATTTGCTGTATAATTTCTCCTAAATGGATGCAAAACATTGGATAAACAGGAACAGGAAGTGTTCTGACAAGTGACAAGGCTTTGAGATGGTGCTTGCAAACCTTGATGGAACGAAACCGTCAATATCATTTATGCCTACCTGTGTTTTACCTGCTCAAGTCAAAATATCTGCTGAGAGAGAGCTATTATGATGCTACTTGCTGTGATTATAGGATCTGAATCCCTCCAATGCTATTATTACTGGCCTCGGTGTGAGCTGCAGAGTTAAAATCCGAACAATAAAAGCGATGAAGAGGTAGCGACTATAAATGGCATATTACGCAGAAAAGTGTATGTTTGTTGAAACCACATTAAGCATGGGAGTGTCACGTCAAGACCACAACAGTGGACAGCAGGGCTGTGTGTCAGCAGTTGGCTCTCAGGGGGACAGTGAACGCAGCAGCTGAAGGCGTCTTATAAAATGTCAGACAGCGACAAAATGTTTAATATTTCATGTATGAAAGACAATCCGAAAAACAAATTTACATCTCTGAGAGAGGACAGCAGGCCTGACTATAGCTCAGTGACAATTCCCCTTTAAAGAGATAAGAAAATGACTTGGATACCTTCCAGCTATAATTACTGAGATCCTAACAGACATTATCAGTGGAAACACATGTTTTTTAGTTTGGACACAAATCCTGACAACACCTCAACTGATCACCGGGGTTAGTAAAGGATTTAACATCACATGAAATAAAAGCAGTAGTGATACACATACTGTACATGGGAAAACAATGACATATTTGTCAGTAACTAGAAATACATTTATATGGATATATTTATGTACAGGCAGTCCGATTGTGTTGGACATCGAGCAGACGCTGTAAACTCTCATGTGGCAGTGCAAGATACTCAACAGTTCGTAGATGACGGCAGATTAGACCTCACATGCAAAACAATAGCACAGATAAGGCAGGAAGATGGAGCAGATGCTAACTGAGGTACAGGATGACAGTTCAGGAGGAGTTCACTTTTCAGACTTCAGAGTGAGTATTATCAACAGGCAGAAAACAGGTGGGTGCGTTCACTCACTCTCAGTCACCGTGAAGCTGTAAGTATCATTATTTCTGTCCATGCCGTCAGCACGGACTGAGTGTACAATACATAAACACTGGCCAGTTAGTTTGAATATGCAAATACTACACACACGCTAACACACTGTTGACACTCTGTATATGATGTGTTTGTGCTCATCAGACAGAGGAGAGGTTTAAAAATGGTTTATGTTATTAAAAAATGTGTTGTTCAGATGTTTATTTTTCAAAACTAAATGTCAATTCAATGTGCAGAAAGTTAAATGATCAGGACTTGATTAAAGAAAAGAATTGGACATCTGGGGAATATGCCTTTCTGCTTTCTTGTCAAGAGTTAGATGAGATGCTAAATATGAAGCTAAAACCAGCAGCTGGTTAGCTTAGCTTAGCATAAAGACTGGAAACTGAGGGAAACAGCTCGTCTGGCTCTGTCAAAAGGCAACAAAATCCTCCCACCAGCAGCTCTGAAGCCAGTTAATGAGTCATATATCTTATCTATTAAAGTGTAAAAAATAACCAATTTAAGGGGCTATTTCTTGGCCTGGACCGGCTGCCAGCAGCGGTGTCCGGGGCCTAAAGCTTGCATCCTGCTATGGTGAAGGGATGACCCGCCCCACTAGGCCTCTGATTGGCTTGTACTAGTTGCCTTCTTCGGTTGGGTTGGTTAGATTTAGGCATGAGAAGTGATTATTGGTAGGACAAGGTAAGAACATCAAGGTAAGCTAATGTGAGCAGAGTAGAGCAGGACATCCCTTGGCCATGGCAGGATTTGCAAACCACCCTTGACATATGATTGGCCAGCTCAAATGCCATCCTAAAGTACGATTGGCTGTCTACCCAGCGAGAGGCGGGACCTTTGTTTGAACCAACTGTTTGATGAGTATTTTTAAATGTGCATTGTTTTGTTTGTAGCTTACTTTTGGAAGCAAAATTTCTTTTTGAGCACTTGAGGAAGAATAAAATATGGAAACTTTATATTATATTTGTACGATTTCACTCTGTTGTGTTGTGATTGGTGGGTATATTTATCTTTTAAATACATATTTTAAACACACAAATGTGAGAAATTGTAAAACATGGTTATGTAATTAAAGTAGATAAGTGAAATGGAAAATGAATGCTATTCCCAAAAAAGCCCCAAAAAATGACATTTTCTGTCTGTTATTTTGGGGCCACACACTGTCCAGGGGCCCTACTATGACAGAAGATGAGTGCTGTTGTCAGTAAACCCTCACACGTTGACCAAGGAGCACCGTTCATGCAGAGGGACTGAGGTGAGGTGGAGGTCTGGGGATCAGTGGGTCACACGGGCATGCAGACATGGCAGGTGTAGGTACGGGACCATTATGGGACTTTGGTGCGGGACGAAGACCAGTAGAGGGGCTTCAGCATGGACACGTGGACTCGGCATGTGGGGCACATCTGCTTCTTCCACAGCCACTGCTCCATGCACTGAAACACATGTTAAAAGAGCTTATTACAGGCTGAATGTTTGTGATTCCTGCAGGTATTGATTCCCCTCACAGATGCCAGGAGGTAGTTTCCAACATGCTGACCCACAGAAAGCACACACACAACAGGCTCCACAGTGACCCTGAGCCCCGGCTGTGAGGACGCTGCTGTCACATGTGGTTACAAAAGAGCTCAAGAAATAAAAAGTAGATAACTGGATAATTTTTTGCCCTGATTATTTATTTCTCATCTGTTACAACACAAAACACAAACACTGAAAACACACATTAGTTTGTCCTCCATTAACTTCCAAGCTATCAAAATGACACACGCTGTCCTACAAGTCCTCAGACTCTACTGTAAATAACATTACTGGAAACAGGAAATAGCTAAACCACAGCAGTTCATCTACAGTAAGAGCCATATTAAATCTTTTTAATACTGTTTTGTTTCACTGAAAGACTTTTCAGATGTTCTCCCTGTGTGATATTTAAAATCAAACAGAAAAGTCCGATTCCATGACATCCTGACATCTTTTATATACTGCTATGAAGAAAATACCTCACACCTGTGCTTCATGAATTTATTCTCTATTTGCTCTCTATTTTTATTCCCTTCTATGTCTCTGTTTCATATTTCTAATACTATTGGCGCTGCCTGTAACGCTATTTTCTCCTATGGGGCATTAATAAAGTGCTAACTTATCTTTTAATTCAGACTTTCCTAATTGGATGTAATTATGATTTGTGGTTTATCTCGAATTTGGCTTTTGTTCTTTTTGTATTATGTAAAGCACTTTGTGTTACAGTGCTTTGTATGAACAGTGCTATACAAAGTCTGACTGACTGATTGCAAATTATCCAATTAAACCCACAGAGCAGTTTGCAGTTTGACAGGATCACGTCAGGCACAGTTACGGCCCTGACATTTGAACACTTGAACGCCACACCATGACCGGTTCAGGTGCGGCCCCTGAAGTTAGGCCCCACGGGCTGCAGATCCTCCACTGTTCCTCCGAGGAGTCACCTCCTTCCGCAGAGTGATCTCAGCGATGCCTCCGCAGGGACAGCTGACGCCGCAGTGCGTGCTGCTCCTTCTCCGTGGGGATCGGTCCGTCCGCCGACTTCCTCCTCTCGTCCGAGAGCCTCCTCACCTGCAACGCCGCCGCTTCGCTGCCGCTGCGGGGCCGACACTGCTCTGTCCTCCGAGCTGCCTTCAGCGCCCATCAGACGGAGACACGGCGGTCAGTAGGAGCTGCTGGAGCTCCGCGCTTCCACAGAGAGAGTTTCAGGTGCAGGCAGATTGTTTGCATCCCGCTTCACATCATGCATGTCCAGGAGTGAGCTGCCTGCATGCGCCGTGGATCTGATATGTGACATGCTGGGATTGGGCTGAACATGCAGAGGCTGCTGGCGATGGGAGGGTCAGGGTTGTGTAAGCAGAGGGTGCAGGAGACATGCAGTGTCTGACTTGAAGAACTGTGTTTTACCTCCTTGTGGAAGCGGTGCGAACAGTGCTGCTCCTGAACTCCGCCTGCGCTCCTCCTCATGTCCTCATGACAGATCAGGCACAGCTTATCTTCATCGTTCTGTAAAAGAAAGAAATCAGCTTTATTTTTAAAGCTCAGCCTCTGACCACAATGATCGATCAGGTATACTTACAATACTAATGCTGTCTGGCTCCCAGTGGTGGAAAGTAACAGTACATTTACTCTAATAGTTAACTTGAGTATTTCCATTTACACTGCTCCTCCACTACGGTTCAGAGGCGACTTTCATGACAGTTTAATGATACAAATATAATGAAGAAATCAGTTATGATGCAATGTTAAGCTAAAACTTCAGTATTCAAGTATTTAAAGTTAAACCACATGTACCAGCTTCAATATCAATAAGCACATTAATTCATCAATAAGTATAATCGAATACTATGATATATGGTATTCTGAGATATTCTTTTCTACATGACGAGCACTTTTACTTCGGGTACTTTCAGTGTTTTTTAATGCTAATACTTTTGTTCTTTTACTGAAGTAAAAAATGCAGGACTTTTACTCGCAGCAGAGTATTTTTACGCTGTGGAAAGCACAAAATCTGAGTACTCCTTCCACCTCTGCTGGTTGCACTGTACTCTTACTGCTCCAGTGCACTGACGGAAAACAGTATTTTCAAATGATTAATATGAAATTTGAAGATGAAACACAAACATACAACAGTCCAACTTTTGATTTGAAGGCTTTGTTGAACGTAATACACATTTGGCTACAGATGATGAATATACTGCATGTTATTAGCAGTAAATATACTGTATATGCAGTGAAAGTATACAGTAATTGTTGCAGTGAAGCTATTCCTTCTGCTGCTTTGCTGAGCTGTCAAAACAGAGAAGCCTAATTCAGCGTTTGCTGTCATGTCCAATCACAGAAAGCTTCACTCACAAAGATGAACAAAGATGAGCTTTTCAACACGTCAGGCCGTTCAAACCTGTCCGTGATCCCGTCAGTACGTTTTGTAATCTGCATCTAAGTGCTCTTTAATCTTTAAGGCTTCATCACAGTGAAAGACAGAGTGCACCAAACCTGATCCACCCTGCAGTTAACTGGATGCTCTACAACACGCTGACCTGGTTCAGAAAACTGTCAAACCTGCTTAAATCTCCATTAACTTTGCAACACTTCTGCTCACCAGAGACATGTTCTGCTTGTCGCGGAGACACAGCCTCCTCTCGAAGGACTCTGTGAGCTCTGGGATGGTGGTGATGCGGTTCTCCAGGACGGTCGACTTGGAGCGGTTGTTGTCGTCCGAGGAGGTCCGGCGAGCCCTCTGGTGGGGCCTGACCTCCCCCTTCTCCTCTCTCGGCTTGATGTGGCTCGGGGTGGGAGCCATTGTAGCCGCATGGAGCCTGTTCAGCTTCATGGCGTCTAATTGTGACTGTGGGCCACACAGAGAGGGACAGTACGTCCTGTTAGACAGTGTAAGACCTCAGTGACTCAGCTGAAAGGAAAATAATAGTGCGACATTTCCACGTTTCCCACAAAAGCTGAAAATGTGAAGACCATTAAACCAAAGAGACGATCCTGCTGAGCTGTTGTCTGAACGGGGTTAATCACGCCTGATATTCTTAAGTAACCATGTCAGCAGAGCATCCACCTAATTATAGTTTACATCTAGACTCAGGCCGGTCTGTTCAATGATTATTTAAACAACAGCAGTAATCAGATTATTATACTTATGTGTTGCAACACAGGCAAGCTGAGATTACAGTCAAAACAAAGCAAGTGTTAACTTTTCTTCGTGTTATGACTCTTTCATCACTCACTGCTTAACTTTAGTGCCGGTGATGAAAAAATCAACAATTCACAGTGATGAGTGTGTCAGAAAGACTCCAGTGATTTCGTTTAGCGCACTTCAATGTAAAGCCGGGCTCCTCACAAGAGAGACAACACGGCAGATGCGGAGATATCCTGATTTTTAGGTCCTTAGTTTTACTCCACGAATACTGGATCCTACATCTACCTCCTCCCCTGAATTGTTGTAACCCAAATCCATTTTGACATTAACTCAATGGAAAACAGCACCAAGACAATATATTTAATGTCTGAGCTCATCAGCTTCATTGATTTTTGTAAATATCTGCTTATAAAACACCTGTTTGGATCATTCCACAGGTAAACAGGCGTCCTGGAAAGGTTCAGTCGTTCACGAGCGAGGGTGGAGCGAGGTTCACCACTTTGTGAACACATGATTTTATAATGGAAATTACTGCATGGACTCAGAAACACTTCAGAAAACTCAATAAATACATAATTGCATTCTGTTTTATTGACATTTTCACCACATCCCTATAATGGAATTAGGGGCTGAATATGAGTTCATCAGCAGTGTCTAAAAAGACTCCATTACAGTACATATCTCTGTACTTATGGATTAATAGTCAGATGATTCAGCTTGTTCCTCCTCTGGGTCAAACGCTCACGTCGGTCTGCATCGGCAGCAGGAAGCACAGGCTTTCACAATGAAAATAAATCTAATTTTCAGCTGAGCCGCAGCCCTCTGTGCTTTGTTTGAGAGGCCCATCTATATGAGGATGTGTCATCAGGTTTCCCATCAGCTGCTTTTGCTCCACATCACCATCAGGATTTTCTTTGGTTCCAAAGGAAGAAAACACAAAACCTCCAAATGTAACAGAATAGCAGTGCAGCTCTGATCATATGACAATATGCAAGTCCTAAGCTTACAGGGTATACACATACTTTCTGATGAACACCCACTTTGGTAAACTGAATGTCCCTCATTATACTGAGCACCTCCTGCATGAGCCACAAGTGTGCTGCTGTGTAGCTGCCATTGACCTCTGACCTCTCCGTTATGGGAGGCGAGTGAAAAGTCAGTTCACTCATGGCAGTGAATAAAGCAGCACTTTGTCCACCGTTCCATAGAGCACATGCTCTCTTGCATGCAGCAGTCCATGACTGAAAAAACATCACAGATTTTTAGAAACGTCTGTGACTGTTTGTTTCAGCTGGAGATAAATGGCGAGTAGGAAAGTCAGCAGTGAACTCTGGTTAAAGCAGCATGTGGCAGAACGTTTGCACACGGCACAGGAAGCTACATAAACTCATGCATCCACGAGTTGCAGCAGGATATGATCAATTTAAAACAATCTATCTGTGCATGTCTGTGTGTTAGTGTGTGATGGAGGAGAGTCATATACTTGTGCATCAGCTCACATTATTGATGAGCAGCAGGTTGAGGCAAAATACAGGTCAGGTCATCCTGTTACTGAACGACACAGCAGACATGCATTCATCTACTGGCTGCCAGAAGACAGATTTTTCTTCAATATGGTTTTCTCTTTTATATTTCAGTATAACTTTTTTCAGTTTCCCACTCTGACGTTGCATTGTGACGTCAGTGCTTTTTTTGCTAATTTATTCTTGAAGGTAGTAGTATCAAAAAGTTTACATCAGTTTAAAAACACCTTTAATGCCGTGCCAGTCAGATCATTGGTTCAAGGCGTCTTACTGCTGTCTGTATGTCAGTGTAAACACATATTGTTCAAAGTCACATGCTTGCATCCGTCAAATGCTGGCGGTCCTTACCACAGTCGGGAGTGATGCCCTTCGATCCGCTTGCATTTTCGCAGGTCTTCTGAAACTGCGTTTTCTCTCTCTGGACTGTCCGGTTTCTGCTCCGTGACCCCAGTAGCTGCTCATCCACTTTGTGAAGTTGCCGTCATCATCTTCATCATTGTCCACAACGAAAGCAGGCAGGAGCCTGAGAGACATGATGGAGCTGTGCAGGGAGCCTCTTGGTGCAGCACGTCCGAGTACAACAAATGAAAGTGTGATCCTGGCTGAGTGGCACGGAAAGTAAAGACAACGCTGAGCTGACCTACTAAGCCTCTGACTGACTGGCTGCTCTACAACACAACACTGTCCCACAAGGCAAAGGTAGCTTACTTAAGTTAGTTCCCTCTGGAGCTCAAGCGCTGCTGGAGTTGTATTCTTGGATGATCCAAAAATAAGCTTCAGAGCTTTTACTCTTTAAATAAGTGAATCCCCTTTAATCTAGTTACTCTGGCTGGGAGAAAGTAAAAATGGAGGTGATGGGAATAAACACGGGGCAGGAGTCTGAGAGGAACGGCTAGTATTTTGGTACTGGGTGGGTGATGTGACCACAGCTTTTAATCTTTCCATTACAGTCATGAGCCTGGGGGTAGACAACTGAAACTCCAATGTCCCCATACTTTCCACTCGCCGAGTACATCAAACCTGTCAATAATTATGGAGTGCAGGCTACCCTGTCTACCACTGTGTGCTGAGAGCCTGCGGCTTATTTAATACAGGCCAGAGAGGGAGCATTTTTCATGTCGCACCAGGCACTACTGAATCATAATTTTGCTTTTCTCGCCTTCATTTCTTATCAAAATGCTCAGGCATAATTCTCATGAGAGAGAAAACACAATTCAGCAACAGGAAAAGCAACATTTGCACAAGTTGAAATCTTTGCAGCACACAGTCTGAATAATATATGTGCAGAGCAAACATATATCATAACACATTACTTCTGCTACACTAGATAGTATACAGACATCGTGGAGTCTTATGGTACCTGGAATGTCCATTATGGGCTGTGCTGAATGAGCAGATGCTGTAATCCTGCTGCAGTGACCTCTGATCAGACACAATAGACGTATTATGGAAAACATGATATGGAAGGAAATATTAGATAGATAACCACTTTTGAAAGTTTTTTCCTCTAGTTTTCTGCTGCAGAGGAATTTATTAAGATGAAATTTACACTTGAACTTGAACACAGTCTTCCTTTACATGAAGAGGCTCAATCCGAGAGTCTCTGGAGGAGGACTAATCTGGGCTGTTATGAGACGTTCATGCAGCTTTGTCATGTAACATCAGATCATGGCTGAGTACAAGATTACAGTAATCGGCTGTTTTTCCAAAGACGGGAGCCAATTAAGGTTGCACCTGCGCTCAAATGATCGAGAATAATGAAAAAAACAATGAGTGCCCTTTATATATGCCGACATGACCCCAGAAGATGCAAATCTTTCGTGCAAATAAGACAATACTTCTCCATTTCTGGAAAATAATTCAGTAATCAGATTACACATCAAGAGGGATTCGCCAAACCAACATCTTTTTTTAGATGTCTTTAAATTCTTTATCGTGGATGTGTATTATATAAAGGACAAATTGCAGTCTGATGTAAAGAAGTACAAAGAAACGGGGAAAACAGTTGTGTTGCTCTGTTTCAAATCTACAGTTGGGTTGCAGGATCAGACTTGTGGCTGCCATCCAATCACTACAATCAGTATGCTTTCTCTTCTGGATGTGTGCATGTCACAGGTCTGCCAAACAGTGCAGCAAAACACTTCTTGGAACGCGGACCAGTTATCCAGAAAGCTAACAGATCAACAACAAACTGTATAAATAAAATGTACCTGCATGAGCACCTGAAGTTAATCTGATCAAATGATCAAACTGGAATGACTTGGTGTATTTATGTAGTTGATTTCTAAAGATTTAGGATTTCAAACACTTCCCAGCATGATGGCAGCACAGACACATCTCAGTGCTTGCAGGTTTCCAAACATCTAGTGGCAGCAACTAAAAGTAAGCCGGGCTGCGCTAACAATAGCAGGCAGTTTTCACAGGAGACAGGAATAGCTATAGAGGAGATCAGACATCCTTGCTGTAACCTCTGTCAGTCGGCCCTTTCACCTCTCTGAAGAAACAGGGTCTGCGGGGTCATTGCAGACAGACACACCACATGTGCAGTGTACAGTACAAGGTCATTGTGTCTCATCACGCGTTGGAGTTTAGCGGCAAAATTGATTTCGGGGCTTTTTAAAACAAGCTACTGTGTCAGTGTAGAGTGGATAATGTTAGGCCAGCTGCATTCATTTAGGATAAATTATAGCTGGGAAACTCTTTACACTTTATTTGGTTTTTCATTTGATGAAACTACAAATACAGAATCAAACTCTATGTACCAGACTGTGTGAATAGATTACCAGTCAGTCCTTGAATTACAGAACACCTCCTGAGGGAATAGTTATCTTATCAACGGTCTGTGTCGCTGGAAGGACAACCCTCTTCATTACACAGGCTTCCCTCTAACCTGCTGAATACAGCTGACTTTGAAAAGTGTTCGGTGCTGGTCGCTGTTGGAGGACAGATGGCCTTGGGCACAAATTGAGCAGTCAGGCTGCAGCGGCGTCCAGACAGACCAGCACAATGCTCTGAAATGGGACAGTGAGGGGACTCAACTTTGCAAAGACACAAACACACACATGCAGACTCAAATAATAAATCTCATTGATCAGAATATTAAAAACACACACACAAAAACAAAAAGGAATGTGTACCAAAAGATGTATACATACAGCATTTTTAATTCATGTGGTTGTTTCTGTTCAGCACTAAAGTGGGCAAATGTGGCTCTATGGAGAAAGTCAGTAACACTGCCACCTAGTGGCTGCAGTCAACCTGCATACAGATAATATTGATTTTTTTTGTAGTTTTTCAAGATTCAAAAACATCACTCATTTGGGACGTTTTACATTTACATGATTTTAAAATCATCTTAAATTCATGCTTTTCTTGCACAAAACAAAACTTCTATTCAACCAACTTAATGCAAATTAAATGGTAAATTTGGTGGCTGGTAGCATCCCAGGACAGGCCCACTTGTTTCTTTCTATGCCCCATTCGTTCTGTAATTTATGTCTTTAATGAAAATGAATAATGAATAATGAATGTCAATCAATGTTCATTCAGTACGTGCATGATAAGGTGGGCTGCAGTGTGGATGCGGTGACAGTGAGAGGTGGGGGTCAGTAGGGGTCCATGGTAACTTCAACTCTCCAACGAGTTAATAAAACCAGTTGAACATGTCTGTCCTGTGTAAGTAGTGATTTACGTATGTGATGCACTTTTCTAACTAATTTGACACAGCCCTTCACTGCTCACTGTAACTGAGACTACAATGCATCAACGCCTCAGTCCTGGAGAACTACTAAAATGGACGGCTATAGGCAAAATTCAACTCGTCATGATTCTTCCAGGATCATGTTTCACACTTATGATGTTTGGACTACAAAATGCCACAGCCGAACTACAGCTACAGGCAGCCCCGTGGATTCCCCGCCAGTATCCCATGATGCCTCGTTGTGTGTGACCTCGCAGAGCACGGGAAGAAGAAGCGGCGGTCGCTCACGCTGTTTGCTGGTGGTGCTGCTGGCTGGCTAACTATTGCTCGGTCGTACATCATGGCTGCTTCCAAGCCAGTCGAGCCGCAGTCCGGTACCGGACTACCCCGGTGGCAGCTGGCACTGTTAGTCGGGACTCCCATTGTGCTGGGAGTAGGGGCGGTTTACCTCTGGAACCGCAGCAGGACGAAGCAAAGGAAAGGGACCGGGGAGCGGAAAACTCCAGAAGGCAGCGCCAGTCCCGTGCAGGGCCAAGACGGCGCAGCGCGAGCCAGCCGGGAGCAGGAGAACATGGTACCGTTGCCTAGAGACTCCGCTTCCCTCTGTTGTCAGTGTGCTATAGCATTCCCCACATTAGCATGATTTTGCAGAACGAACGCTTTTCTGACTAAATATGTCTTTACAGTTAAAGTGCACTCAAGGACACCTAACGTTGCTGGTGCTGTCAGTGACAGCTACCTTCACCAGAGCAAGGCCGATAGCCACCGGTTCATCGCTGGTGGATTAGCCGATGTTAAGCGCTAGCTAGCTGTTGTGTAAGCTAACGGTATCAAGGTAGCTAGCTTGCTTAATTACCCCGGTGGCAAATCTCTATTAACCTACACGCCGGTAAAGCAAGCATTACGTTAAATGTGTAACAAGTGCAGCTGATAAATCATACGATGAAACGCACATGCGAACAACGTGACGACATGTCTAATAACTGACACCAATGGTGTAGCTTTCGTTTTAGCGCATGCTAGCTGGCGGTGTTTACTCAGAAACTGAAGTGGGGCGGGGATGGCTGTCCGTTGAATCCGTCTTGTTTACGCAGAGGCAGGTTTACTGGGTAATCTAACAGGCTGTCAGTCTTCACGTTGTTTTGTCACGCACAGGTAACGTCCAGTAACGCAGTCTGACACATGTGGGCGTTGTTACTGACAGCTGGGTCGAAGTCCAGAGACCAACAATTTAGCTTTGTGATTGAGCTCTCTGCCAAAATGTTTGTCAAGTTTTCAGTTACATTCAAGCTATTGTGTGACCATAGTAATCTGTGAGTGTGAGGTCATTATATCACAAAATTTATCAGACAGGATCCGTGTGAGGCCTTAGGTCATATTCATGTGTAGCCATGAAAGCAGAATTACTGGTGGTAGTAGGCAAGCATTATTCAGGTATAATTTATTCCAAGACTTTCTGGTTATGCACATCCATTGTTAAGCATCACAGTTGTTTGCCTTTAAATCAGCATTACTGGAGGCGTGCTTGTTACTAATGGTTCCTTAGCAATCTTATGCAGGCTCTTCAACCCTTAACCCAGTGCATTGAGTCACAGGGGAGTCCATTTAATCAATAATCGTTGCTTTCCTCTCTCTCATTCAGAGCCCTTTGGATCGGGCTCAGGCAGCAAAGAACAAGGGCAACAAGTACTTCAAGGCTGGCAAGTATGAGAACGCCATCCAGTGCTACACAGAGGCCATCGGTCTCTGCCCCACCGAGCAGAAGACTGATTTATCAACGTTTTACCAGAACAGAGCAGCAGCCTACGAACAGCAGGTTGGCAACACCTTCTTTTAATGTGTTCAGAGATTGTTTTTTAATATGGAAGACACAGCTGGTGTGCAAAAACAAGTCATTATGACAAATGTCTAAGCAAAAAAAGTGAACAGGTCATCCTTTGCTATAATGACAGTGTGGCATTGATACTTGATCAGTTTTGCAGAAATTGACAGTAAATTCTTAATTTAATTAACACACTGTAGCTCTTGCAAATGTTTTTGTACTGTGGTACACATTGACACACAGGCCAATACTTCTCATGTTCATTCAACTTAAAATTTGCCCGTAATGACTTCACAGGGTCAAGGCGTCCTCTGTTTCTTCTTATTGCAGCTTATAGCCTGAAGCGATGGCCTGTGCACAGATCAGTGGCTGTCCCTCTTTGGTCAATGTGTTGTGGATTGAATGTGTCATGTAAATCATCAACATGCAGATCTTTCCGCCCTCATGTGTGATTGAAGGTGTACAAAGTCGCAGAGGTTCATGCAGCCTCATCAGGTCCACTGCGCACATCAGCTCTCCAACGTTAATTAATCAGTGTGGAAAATTTCATCCCAGCCGGCAGCAGTGAAATGTTGTTGGCTCGTTTAGACTTTTGTCACTGAAGAAATGTTGCTTTAACGTTTTAGGTGTCAGTTTTCCAGTTCCAAAACATTGCAGCAGTATTTTTTTTCTCTTTATTTGGTTTAGGTGCTGTAACTGAAATGTATATAATGATTGGGAAAACCCTGATTTCTCTAAATTACATCTACATTTTGGCCATTTCTGCAATGTTCTGCGTTTTACAGTTGATTCTGTTTTGTTATTGAAGTCCAGTTTCCACCTGTGTTTTCTGCATTGCAGAACTCAAATCTTCTAGGTTAAAGATTAATTTTATATATATTCGTCTTCCATTGTGAGACACTATAAGTCTCTTGGTCCACTTTAAAACATACAGGTCTGTGTCTCCATTGGACCTATAAGCCTTCTCGGGGTAGTGGACAGACCTCTGAACCGCTGCATATTCAGATGCACATGTGTGTGGGAGATAACCAGCATTTGAATTATTATTTCAGATGAAATGGACAGAAGTGGTACAGGACTGCTCTCAGGCTGTGGAAATGAATCCACGCTATGTCAAGGCCCTGTTCAGGAGGGCTAAAGCTCTGGAAAAACTAGACAACAAGAAGGAGTGTCTAGAGGGTGAGACACTCGTTTCTTCTGAAAATATTCTTTTACTAGTTTAACTTGAAACGTGTGACTTTTAGTTACGGTTTTGTTCCCTGTGTATCCTTCAGACGTCACAGCTGTGTGTATTCTTGAGGCCTTCCAGAACCAACAGAGCATGTTGCTGGCAGACAAGGTACTGAAACAGCTGGGAAAAGAGAAGGCCAAGGAGAAATACAAGGTACTTGTCCACTTGTACACACAAGCGTTTCTTTCAGTTTTCTTTCTCTGAACTGTCACAGTAAACTTTTTTCCTTTTTTGGAACCCCTCCTCTGTAGAACCGTGAGCCGATGATGCCCTCTCCTCAGTTCATCAAATCCTACTTTAGCTCGTTCACAGACGACATCATCTCACAGCCCCTGCAGAAGGGGGAGAAGAAGGATGAAGACAAGGACAAGGAGGGCGAGGCAGCTGAGGTCACTGGAAGGTCAGAGAATGTTTACTCAGCATTAACTCACCTGGCACACTCAGGTTGAAGCAGGAGGGACGGAGGAGCTGCAGGCATGGAGTGACGTGCTGGGAATTTTTCCTAACGCAATAGGAACAAAAGGAACACTTCGGGAAACGGCAGCTCCTCACACTTCACACCTCTGTTGTTTGCAAACTGAAAATTATCACCTGGTAGGTTCACACTTTACTTCATCTGTTTTTCCACCTCTTCAGCTCCGGCTACCTGAAGGCAAAGCAGTACATGGAGGAGGAGAACTATGACAAAATCATCAGCGAATGCACCAAGGAGATCGAGTCAGGTGGTCGATACACCGCGGAGGCCCTCCTGCTGCGTGCCACATTCTACCTGCTCATCGGTAACGCCACTGCTGCTCAGCCTGATTTAGACCGCGTAATCAACATGCAGGACGCCAACGTGAAGGTGTGCACTGTTTATTTGACGGCCTGTTCGTAGTCGAGAATACCTGGGCAATATGACGACATGCGTCTCCTCTTTACAGTTACGAGCCAACGCTTTGATCAAGCGCGGAAGCATGTACATGCAGCAGCAGCAGCCTCTGCTCTCTACGCAAGATTTCAACATGGCAGCCGAGATTGACACGCGCAACCCTGACGTCTATCACCACAGGGGTCAGGTAGGAATGCGGCTGAATCGGTTTCACGTCAGTTGACAGCTACTTGCTTATCTCACTTTACGCTGCAGCGCTCTGTCTAAAGTCTTTATTTTCTCTCAGCTGAAAATCCTGCTGGACCAGGTGGACGAGGCGGTGGGAGACTTTGATGAGTGCATCCTGCTCAGGCCCGACTCTGCTCTCGCCCAGGCACAGAAATGCTTCGCTCTTGTAAGTCATCCACTCAGGATTTGAATATCAAGTGTGCCGTCGTCCGATTTATCTAATGAATAAACTGATTCTTTTCTTTTGATCGGCCCTGCTGCCTGTAGCGTCAGTGGGTGATACAATTCAAGATAAGCTGCTGAGTTTCTTTTTCTCGTGTTCCTCAGTACAGACAAGCGTATACTGGAAACAACCCGTCACAAGTACAGACAGCCATGGACGGCTTTGAGGACGTCATCAGAAGGTTCCCCAAGTGTGCCGAGGGCTACGCTCTTTATGCTCAGGTAAAGATTCATTGATTTCATTCTCTATTTGCACGTCAGTGATTACTTTAATACTCATTTGCTCTGTTCATTTTACAATAAGTTTGCAGAAAATAGCAGCTGTAGCTCGATGTCAACATGCACAATACGTCTGCTTGTGCCTTTTTCAGGCTTTGACTGATCAGCAGCAGTTTGGAAAAGCAGACGAGATGTATGACAAGTGTATTGAACTGGAACCAGACAATGCTACCACATATGTCCACAAGGGGTAGGTGTTTTTCTCCTTTATGCCGGCATGCTGTTAAATAACATGTGATTAGTCATCAGTTCCTAAATGTTCAATATACGTCCAGTTTGTTACAGCTTCAGTGGAAACAGGACCTTGACTTGGGTCTCGAGCTCATCAGCAAGGCCATCGAAATCGACAACAAATGTGACTTCGCCTATGAAACGATGGGAACTATTGAAGTTCAAAGGTGAGACTGACAAGTTGACTCAGTGCGCTCACGAGGAGACTTCTTAAAGTGCTCGAAATAACGAGAACCTTTCCTTTCAGGGGCAATCTGGACAAGGCAATAGAAATGTTCAACAAGGCAATTAACCTGGCCAAGTCAGAGATGGAGATGGCCCATTTGTACTCATTATGTGATGCAGCGTACGCCCAGACTGAAGTGGCAAGAAAGTACGGGCTGAAACCTCCGACACTGTAACTCCTCCGCCAGCTGACCGCCAATCTCTTCATCGCTCAACGTAACTGTGTTAAAAGTGCAACTGTCTGACCTACTTTGATTTGTAAAAAAAAAAAAAAGAATACTGGATTATAAGAAAAAAGAAGAGCGCTGAATATAGGCCGTGTTTACATCACATTAAAGGGGGTTATTGTCACGGAAATAAGGATTTCTATTCACAATCAGGCTGAGGCTGTGGTCTAGGCCAATGGGTGACCAGGTGGTCTGTCCCGGTGAGGGGGGGCACTTCATCGTCAAACCTTTTTATTGGTCTGAATAAAGGAAAAGACTGTATCACCTAGAGAGAAAACCGTACATGAACGGCCATGTATACCTGTCTAAATTAATAGCAACTATGTGAAGTGTAAGAGAATTGAAATGCGTGCAGTCTTTTGAACCAATCACTGACTTTAAGGCTTTTGTGACTCTTCGATCTACAGAAAATACTGTGAGAGCTTTATATAGTTCTAATGGACTGTTCACCTGTTAATTTATGCTGATCTAAAGTGGTTTTGTCCGGCTCCTTTCATATTGTAACGTACATAATCAGTTCCGAATGCAAGATTAAAATTGTAGTCAAATGTGTAATGTCAGTGTTTGTGATGCTGGAATTGATCTCATGGACGCGGGCTAACAGAGGGGCTAGTTTAGCATCCTGAAGTGTGTTTTTTTTTTATTATGAGACTGCTTGTTTCCTTTTTTTTTTTAATATATATATACTTTGTGCAGCATGTTCACTTTATAAATAAATGTAAATGCCATGCTCGTGCTGTCTTGAACACTAGGAAAAACCCAACTATGAGACTTTGGGCAAAACACTTTTGATTAGAAAAATTTAACCAATTTTGTCTTTAGTTTTTTGAATTTTTTTTTTTTAAATTGCCGCTAGTGTCAGAAGATGTCACAAGGGATTGAATATTCAGTGTTTTTCCTAGCTCACTTTAATTGAGAGACATGATTTTTTTGTATTTTATTGTAAAATGTTCATTTTTCATGCTACGTTTGATTTCATCTTTTGAGTGAGTAACCTGAAGACAGCGGTTTTAGTTTTCTCTCTTTCTCCTGTTATATTCTCTCAACCCAAGCCTTATTGTTTCCAGACCACACGCAGCCCTCAGAAGCTCTTGGTTTAATGCATGATTTGGCTCTCAAGTAGCATCCATCCATAAATAAAATTCACTGCCACTGCTGAATGTTTGGAACATTTTCAGTTTTTTGAAAATTCAAATAGTTGTGTGACGTTCATTTATCCAGAAGCAGTGATGGCTGAATTTTATTGAATGTGTGGTAATAGTGAGGAACCGATTCATGCATCCAAGCTGCAGCTGGTGAGGACTGCTTCTCAACAAAAATCATCTTTCTTAAGCTTTCAGAGTCAAATGAGAGTTAACCTCTGAGCAGATGTCCCTGAAACTTTGGCTGTTTGATAGAAATTACACTGACATTCTTCATCAACGATATGTATGGTGACCAAAGTGAAAGAGAATATAAATCCTAATAAAGTTATAATTCCTGGAATGAATTTCACCTTTGCAAGTGTTCCCTGGCTTGTTCAGCTGCACATTCAGCCAAAACACTGATTGACACTTCTGTTTTCATGCTTTGAATCGTTTTAGTTGCTTTTTTTGCCTGCTCGCTGTTAACTTGAAGACCGATAGTCACTCGTATTTGTGTTTGGGGTTATACGTTTAAGATTTGTTTTTATAGCGTGAAATAATTCATGGATTTACACCAATACATAACATTGAATCTTTACAGGTTAGCTTTAGATTAGGCAGTTTATTATGTAACAAGTAAATATGTGGAACTACATAAGGAATTGTGAAATATTAGAAAAACTGTGAACAACATTCATTTTGTTTTGCTGGCTCACTCCTACTGTCATAGCTTTCTAGGACACTTGAATAAAATGGCCAATACACCTGTGCTTTACCCACTTTGACAAGTCAAGTTGCTGTGAAAGGGCTAATCAAATAGTGATCTTCAATTAACAACTATAAATAGTTTCAATAACACTCAGGTTTATTGCTCCACTATTTAAAGACACAACTAAGTCAGCACATTGTGCAAGCTGCAAATGTAAAATTGAAAATCCTAAGCACATATATTATGTGTTCAGGATTTTATGTGTTTGAAGATGAAAAGATGCAGTTGAAACAGTGCCTGCAGGAGGTTGTTTTGAAGTGTCGGAGCACTTCAGGCTTTGGGCTCTAAAGTGTGATGAGGAACAATGAACAGTCTGGTCTTGATCCTGTCAACACATGCAGGCTCATTAAAGTGCAGGATTTGATATTAAAAGAAGATCATATGTGGCATTTAACCTTTTTGAACATAGCATCAGCATGTTTCTTCATATCTGTTTCAATTAAAAACTAAAGTTGTCACAAGTACCATCTTTATTACAGAGACAATTAGCTGCACTCAATCTCTGCGGCTCATTAATCAGTCAGAGTTCGCGACACATCGGCCGTGTTGACGGCAAGTGACGTGTCTCCGTCAACACAACAATGGCGGATGCCGCGGAGGAAGCCCTTCAGGGCAGCTGGTGAGACAATTTGTCAACGGACAGACATTATACGAGGCGTTTTTTCGATTGTCAAACAATTGTTCCGGCTCCATGTGACATAATTTGATGTGTAGCCACTAAATATGAGTTTGCGGAGTAGGTCTGTTCCGCTGACGATGGATGCTCATCTGAAACCAGCTGGGTGCCGTTACTACTCGGCAGCTAGCCAGCTAATGTTAGTTGGTGCCGATAAATTAGCAGCCCGGACATTAAAACGGACACAAATTACCAAAAAGCTTTTGAGAAATATCATTAAAAGTGCTTATATTTTCATAACTTTGTTCCTCGCGCAGACAAGTTTATAAACAAAGCCTGTTAGCCAGCATGCTAACAATAACTAGCTAGATAGCCGGTGTTTGTCGGGTTCTGCTTCCCTTTAAACAGATCCCAGCCTTAGCTTTTAACCGAGCTCCAGTTTCCTCCTCTCGGTAATATGCTAAACTCGAATCCTATTATAATGATCAAAGTGACATTAAGATTCAATGTTCAACTAACCTGAAAGTTGTCAGTGAAGTATTGAACTTGTCAAGACTTGTCAAAAAACAGAACTAGCCGGTTGAAGTGCTGGGCGTTATGGAGATAAATGTCGCCGTAAAAAGATTACCATATTTTTATGTGTCGTGATATCTGCCTGTAGTGGGAAATCACCTGTTAAATGGTCGAGCTTCAACACTTTTTCCTGCATAACGGTGTACAGACAAACCGAAATGATCAGCTTCCAAATAGCTGGACTCAGTAATGTCTTTGTGGTAGTAATTTTTATGACAGCAGTCATATGGGACTTATGTAATGATTATTTTGTAATACATTTATCGATGCCAAGAAATACTTTTATCACATGCCAAACTTCACCACAAGTGCTGATGCCAGAGAGCAAAGGTGATGAATTGCTCATGCTGAGATTAGACCATTGTGGGAACTGTAATCACACAGAAAAATGACCGTTTATGCTTCACTCGTCTGTTAGCTTGTTTGACTGTGCTGTTTGTGTTTGTTCAGGGACCAGGATCTAGCTGAGGCTCTTGACTCTGGTGGCTCAGACATGGAGATGGAGAGAAGCGTCATCCAGGTCCAGGAGCATTCAGCTCAACACAGGGCCAAGATGTGGAAGGTGAGAAGTATGACGAGACTTCACACATGCTGAAAACGACATTTACAAAAAGCCTTTTCACTTGTAATGTGACTAATGTTGTAGTTTAAGTGTGTTTGTGTGTGTGCGTGTGCAAGCTGAAGCCAGTAGTGCTTCTATTATCAGAGTGAATGTGCAGTAAGGGTGGAGACGTCTCTTGTCAGAAATAAGTCAACAGACTGGAAAGACGAGCATCTCAGGCACAGATGATGTACCTAAGATGCTTTGTGACGCACATTTAAGGTGTCAGTCATGTTTGAAACAACAAAGCTTCTGCATATTTTTGTGTGTGACTTACGTGGACCAATGCTGAGAGGTTCTATTTTGGAGTTAACACGTGTACATGTTAGCGCGTAAATTGTAGTTGTTCATTAATGGAGGAGCGGTTGAGTCACTGAGTGCAGATCAGTCTCAGTCTTTGATAAGAGGTTATTAAATGTCCTCTTATCAGTCAGTAGGTTTTGCAGTGATTCCCTCTTTTGTGTTGGCAGATTGCTCTAAACGTCTCTGGAAAAGGAGACAGCCTGTCTCCGTGGGACGGCGTCCTCGATTTACCAGAACAGACCCTCATTCACAACCGCAGTCAGCAGCTGATTGGTGAGTCAGTTCCTTGACAAGATGCTGGATTTTGGAATTACAGACCCCTGCAGCCCCATCCTCATCTCTGCTTGAGGCTCCAGATCACATTAGCTGCTACGAGCACAGCACATCTGAATCTCTGACTAGACTGTCAACAAATCAAGCTGCATTGTGGGTAATGTAGGGCCCTGATTTTGACTGGGAGTAACTGTTTTAACTGTCATCTTTAGTCCCACAGAGTTATAGTTAAGCAATCAGAAATCGCTGTGCTCTTTCAATGCTACACATACTTTAGTTGACGGCCGTCTGGGCAGAAAACATTAAGGGAACATCAACATACAGCAACAGAAAGCAGCCTTTCTTGGAGCTTTTCATGGATGCATATAACTTTGCAGCACCTTCTGGTGAGTGTGACACACACCAGGAAGCAGCAGGAGAGAAGAAAGAAGGGTCGTGTTAATTTTGGTTCTTGCTCACAGTCTGAGTATCTAAAGAGGATCGTCAGGATTTCAGAGGAACAAATGACTTTTATTAGTCTGCTCTTCTGACATGTTGACAGCAGGATCTGTTACAGCTCAAAATAGAAAGTCTCTTATGAGAATGATGCTCAGAAAAACTACGAACACAGCAGGAGTGCTCTTTTCATGTATTATTTTATGATTTAGGTTTGTCGTGCTGCTAAGTTTTCCTTGTCATGGCACATTCTACATTTCCCCGCTTCCTGTTTTTTAAGGCCGAATGTAGATGACGACATCTGTGTAAGGTGACTAACACTTCCTGCTTTGGTTCCCATGTTTAGACCAGCTGGGAGTGTCGGAGGAAGAGAGGAGTGAAATGGTGTCTGATGTTGAGTCGGTCATCACGTTCTACTGCAAGTCCCGCAACATTTCCTTCACCCCAGAGCTCAGCTGGCCGCACCTTCTCAAACCACTACTGGGGCTTCGGCTTCCCCGCAGCGACCTCTACAACTGCTTCTACGCTATTATGAATAAATACATCCCCAGGTCTGAGCCCTGCTTCAGTCATCTGTCACATTCCACTCACACACAGACAGGAAGTGGAGACCTGAATTCTAACGTGTATCACATACGTCCATTTCAGGGAATGTGTGCCGAATGGCCGACCCTTCCACCTGTACAGACTACTGCTGCAGTACCACGAGCCCGAGCTCTGCTCCTTCTTGGACACCAAAAAGATCACACCTGACTCCTACGCCTTCAGCTGGGTTTGTATTTTTTTTCTCCACCGTCTGTCTGACGAGTTACTGACTGGTGACAGGTAATATATATGTGTTGTCTCTTCATATTTCCTCTTTAGTTGGGCAGTCTGTTTTCCAGCCACTGCCTTCCTGAAGTTACGCAGGCCTTGTGGGACTTCTACCTGCAGCAGGCCGACCCCTTCCTCATCTTCTTCCTCATGCTCATCATCCTCGTCAACGCCAAGTAGGCAGCAGTTAGTCTAACCTGCAGAAACATGACCACGCTTAGAAACCTTCAGTGTAAGTTTGATCTGTCTTTCTTTGATGTGCCTGCAGAGAGACCATCCTTACACAAGAAGGAGACAGCAAAGAAAACATCATCAGTAAGTCTGACTCGCCGTCGCTTCGTTTGGTAATCATGTTGAATTCTGGACTTTAACCCGACTTTCTTTGTCGCAGAAATGCTCGAAGCGTCTCCTTCTCACCTGGAAACCGAGGACATTGAAGATTTGTTTTCTCTTGCCCAGTATTACCAGAGCAAGACCCCTTTGTCCCTCAGAAAGGTGAGGCAGTGTACGGATATGTTTGATGCATGTGGAGCAGAGAAAGCTAACAGAGAGATAGAGGCAGCTGCGCAGGAGAAGTCTTTGTTCAAACGCCAAGTGTGTGCTTTTTCTGTCCCGCCAGATGAACCAGAATCTGTTTGGTAGCAGCCTGGTGGCTCTGAAAGAAGAGGACACTGACCTGAGTCAGGCCCTGTGTCTCCTCGTGTCTGTCCCTGAGATCCTGCAGGCCAACCAGCTGCAGCAGGTCAGTAACACTCACGTTACTCTCAACCCTCTGTTTGTTAGCCATGTGAGCAGAAAGAAAGAGAAGAGAATGTGATAATGATGGATTGTGCTTTCAGGATGGAGTACGTTTCTTCGTGGTGGACTGTCGGCCTGCAGAGCAGTACAACTCTGGACACCTGTCCACCGCCTTCCACCTGGACTCCGACCTGGTGAGAGCAGACACTGCTGATTCTCCCTGAAACATGTATGAAATACCTGAATGTGTAATAAACGTGTTTCCCTTCCTTCTCACAGATGCTCCAGAACCCCTCTGAGTTTGCTCTCTCGGTGAAGTCCCTCTTGGAGGCTCAGAAGCAGTCTTTGGAGTCCGGCTCCATCGCCAGTGGAGAGCACCTGTGCTTCATGGGCAGCGGGAGGGAGGAGGAGGACATGTACATGAACATGGTGCTGGCGCATTTCCTGCAGGTGGGGGACATGAAAAGAGACGGACGAGGAGGTGGCTGGAGGGAACACAAAGTGTCGCATGATCTGCATTTTGCTGATTAAAGTTTTTCTCTTACAGAAAAACAAAGAGTATGTCAGCATCGCTAAAGGAGGATTCATGGGTAAGCGGGGGAATATCTGTCTCTAGAAACCTGCTCTTCTGTCATAAATACCATTTTGCATGTGCACATTGTTTATATATCTGGCCCCTGGTCAATTTGTGTGATTTCAGCCCTCCAAAAGCATCTGGTAGACATGAACGTGGAGGGTCTCGACTCTTCGTACGTCCACTGGATCGTCAGCACGTCTGGATCTCACAGCAGCCTCAGCTCTGCCGACGTAAGAGGCCTCAAACGTGTGAATGCACGTGTCAGTAGATTAAGAAAATCACTTGGGCATCATGTTGCGTGTCTGTCTTCAGCTTCATGTTGGACAGAATGTATCTTTACTTCTTTAAACAGATTATCTTTTCCCCTCTGATTCAGGGAGAGTCACTAAGTAGCCCTGGAGACAGCAAAGGCGTCAAGTCTTTAGTCAACAAAATGACGTTTGCTCTCAAGTCCAAGTCAGTAAACGTGAAGGAGAAGATGATCAGCTTCATTGAGAATACCTCCACCCCCGTCGAGAGGTGAGGTCTACATCCATCACGGGCAAACCTCCACTCCTGACACACACACTGCAGCACACTCTCACAACTTTTCGAAGTTTTGCACAACACAAGAAATGAAACACTGAAATCACTTTATCCAGAAAACACATGTTACATTTCTTTTTTAATTCACAATAAATTCCACCAACATCAGGCGAGTATCAAACATCATTGAGGTGCTACAGCTGCTTTGGGGTTTAATACATATTCACACCTGACTGAAGACATTACAAAGTGTGAACTATGAAGGCTGTAAAAATGAAGAGTGGACTATGAAATCAGAGATTTGTGGTCATTTGATGAGTGTCACTGATGTTTAGCTTTGCAGTTTTTTTAAGTTCACCAAACCTTGTGCCTTATTCCATGCTAGAATATCTTTCAATCTGCCCTGGCCAGAGAAGGTGACTCCAGATCGGTAAGAGCTCCCTGCCATCGAGCTGTTTGTCACCAGCATGCCCACTGGCTGTAGACCCGCCCCGGTCCGCTGGGCTGCTGGAGAGTTGGCCTGTGTCACATCAACGCATGCTTAGTATCGGCATCTCTGCCCACACCCCTCACTCATGTAACACCCCCACGCGTCCCCCGTATGGTGTGGGCAGGCTGTGTGCGACATGTTCGGGGTCTGTCTGACGCTTTCACTAACAACATTCAGCACTGCTGCTCAGTTGGCACCACTGACGCTGCCGTGGCCTTTCAGGAAGCATTGAGTCATCTGTACATCTGCAACTCACTGAGGCCGTCGTCTCTTGTCTGAATACGTGAGGTGTTTTAGGAAGACCCTCAGCTTCACTGCTGTTTGCTTGGAGATGCTCTTAACAGTTTGTCTTTCCATTTCATTGTTCTGTTAGATGATAGCCAGGGCTATGCGGAGGCATTAATCCACTAAAAAAGATAAAAACAACCCTATGACTGCCTGCAGATAGCCCTGAATATCATAGCCTGACTAATCTGTAGCCCCTCTGGAGTATAAATGTCTCATTTAACCTTTTTCTTTATGTTTAACAGCATTAGGTGGCAGTAGTGGGCTGAATGTTTCAGCGCAGCCTGGAGCTGCTCATGTCATTTCTATCTTCTTATGTGTGTTTGATTTCATCACAGGCGTTCATGTGTCTTCACATCCTTCACTGATGCTGATGTTGCTTTCCACCTGCAGGCACGTGAGCAGCAGCGACCGCGTTGGCAAACCTTACCGCGGGGTGAAGCCCGTTTTCAGCATCGGTGACGAAGAGGAGTATGATACAGGTAAAGTCCCGCTGAATGTAGCCGAACAATTTCAGACCTTTTTATTTTGAAAAACTAAACAGGAACCTGCTTCGAATGCCCCCTCAGATGAGATCGACAGCTCATCCATGTCGGACGATGACAGGAAGGAGATTGTCAACATTCAGACGTGGATAAACAAACCCGATGTGAAGCATCACATTCCGTGTAACGAGGTGAAAGAAACCGGTCACATGTTCCCCAGGTGAGCTGCTGCCTGAATGAATGTGTGTCAAAATACTGCTCGCCAGACACTCTGACGCATCCTCCCCATCAGTCGTGGGTGTGGAGGGTCGGATTGGGCAAGAAGTTGCATTTGAACATGACTAATCTGCACTTCCTTAAACGTGAATGAACAAGAGGCCTCGCAATACTTCAGGAATCCGTGAAACGCAGCACTGACGCTGTTTATTTGTTTTTCCAGCCACTTGTTGATCACAGCGACTCACATGTACTGTCTGCGCGAGATCGCCTCAAGGAAGGGCTTCGCCTACATCCAGTCCAGACAAGCACTGAACTCTGTGGTGAAGATCACATCCAAAAAGAAGCACCCGGAGCTGATCACGTTCAAGTTTGGCAGCAACAACTCAGCTGGAGTGGAGATATCTGCGGTGGAGAGGTGCCCGCTCACAAATATTAAATCCCAACGATTAGAAAAGGCCCTAATTGTCATTTTAAGGCAGCTGTGGCCAGAGGCGCTATTTCCAGGTTGTCCGTTTGTCCCATGAACGTGATATCTGAGGAACGCCTCGAGAGAATTTCTTCAAATTTGGCACAAATGTTCACTTTGGCTCAAAGCTTTTGGTGGTCAAAGGTCAAAGTCGCTGTGAAATCGTTGTCATGAGCGCAGTATCTCAGGAATGTGCCACCAACAGGGTGAATATTAATAAATAATAAATAATAAAATTAATAAAGATATAATTAGACATTTTTGTAAATATGCTAAATATTGCAATTAGAAATTTTAGAAATACACGGACAAATTTGCAAAGTATTCTTTTAGAGATTATCCTGGGAGGTGAAGTGCAACAGGCTCGATCAAAAATCAATCTTTATGAAAGACGGTATTTCCTCTTTGCTATTCCACTCCTGTGTCCTCTGGACTAACATTGTCCTTCCCTCCCCCGTCAGATATTTGATACCCAACGCCGGCGACGCCACCAAGGTCATTAAGCAGCAGATCATGAAAGTCCTCGACGCGCTGGAGAGCTCGTAAAGGGAGACGACGGGGTCGTGACGGCCAGCCGTGACGCAGACTGTAAGAAGCGTCTCCGTCTGCCCGGAGTGAAACCTTGTCCTGCTCTCCCTCGGCTGTCCTCCCTCCTGGACAGATCCAGCGCAGCGTTGACTGTGAAGCCCTGTGCGGTCTGTGTTTGGGACATGGGGACACACTGCTGACTGCAGGCCTGTGGGACAGACTGTGTGTGATGAAATACTTAGGTGCTCCGCAGTCATCCAACCATCCTCTTAGACTACTTTAAACAATATTGGTTGTGCTGTATGTTTTTCTTGATTACCGATGAAACATGGCATCTCATTACTGTGCAGTTCCACTTTGGCAACTTCCCTCTGGCCTTAACGTAGCGTACTGACCGACCTGCTCACTCACTACACCACTGACCTTTTCCTTTGACCCTGACCCTTTTGTTCTGCAGTGAACAGCGCTGAAGCTCAGTCATGTCTCTTCATTTACTTTTCAGACGCGTTGAGATTAGATTTAGCGTCCATCGCTCTGGTCAGGAAGTGAGCACGAGTGAGCCAGCTCAGTCTACAATGCACATCCCAAAAAGAAAAAGCAGCAGTGCTGGCACATGAGGCAGGTTTCCTACCGCAACAACTGTTTTTGATAACTTTTGTTTTCCAGCAGGCAGCCTTAAATAGAAACTATTTGAGGACGTTTATAAGTATGTGATGTATATATTGTGTAAAACTGCTCTATATCAGCACAGACCTTTGCAATGTCATTTTGAAAGCATATCCTGATCGTTAGAATATGCAGTGAAACTTCAGCTGGCCCCTAAACCAGCTCCCCTTTCTTTCTAGACTAAGAAGTAAGCCTTTTACAGAGTGTCTGTGAGATCATTTACTCTCTTCTTTGACATATATTGATGAATTAACCTCATCTTATAGCAGTGTGATGTAGCTCTCAGACAGCGTTGTTCACAGCCCCTCTGGACTACATTAGTATTACAACAGGAGGTTTGGTGAGTGTAGTTACTAAGAGCCTGAGCACCTCAGTATTTTTCCATCCTATTCAGATTCAGTGTGTGAATTATTTTCCCAGTTATCCTTCTAGAAGTGTCCGGGTGAAACAAACTGCTGATCGTGTTCGCATCTGGAAGGCTCTGACCGTCATTGAAGCTAACTGCTACATATTTAGACAGACGGATCGCTGTAACAAGGACTGTGCTTTGCACAGCTTTGAAAGGAATGAAAAGAAAATGTGTTAAAAGTAAAGTCATTATATAATCTATGTTTTCAAACCAGTCTGTCTTCTCCATCGTATTAGTGGAAACTACGCTGTTTCAGTTTGCTTGCCACTGTTGCCTTCGGCCTCATGCCTGTGATGTGTGATATTGGCACCAGCAGTGGCAACATATCACAGTATATTGCTGCTTCTCCTCTAATCTTTAAACCCTGTTTTGGACTTTTCCTCCTCGCTTTGTACTTTTGCGTTAGAACCTGGATTCAAAGTGTCAGAGCCTCTGAAGTGATGCAGCACCTTCCCGACGGCTCCAGTTGAAACGTCTGTCCAGAGACGCTTTTATTCCATTTATCCCTTCAAATGAACCGTGGGGAGAGGTCAAGCTAAAACATGTTTCAAATATGGGCAACAGAAACCAAAACTTGAATTAAAGGCTCACTAATCTGGTCTTTCTTCACTCCAGTCTCTCATAGCATTCCTGTGTAATCCATGCATTGTGTTGTAACTTTGTGATATTCTTCAGTATTGACTGGAACATCCTTGATCAGGAGTCTTTACATTACTCTGTAACATCACTGGCAAAGGATGTCACCACTAGTCAAAATGCAACATGTCTAAAGTGTAATTTGCACCTTATTGTACTGCTGTTATTTTCTAAGCCTTTCTGTTTTTAATAAATGGAGAGTATTTGACTGCACCCCTCTAAGAATACTCATTCACACGTTGTTACTTGGCCTGGAAATAGTGGTTATATTTGCAGTGACGGACATTTTTAAGAGCGTGCACAGTCTTCTTCTATGTTGGAAGGTTGCGATTTGCAAGTTAGATGATTCTTTCCTAAATGATGAACGACAAATGAGTGAACAAATATCCCCGGCAAGAAGCAGAACAGCCAGTAGCAACATGAAGAGTCTGGTCTGTGTTTTTACCTTCACTTAAATGTGTAAATAAAGGTCCAAGAATACAGAACGTTCATTCAGGGGCAGTTCTATTAAGTAGAAATATACAGTGTATATACAATTAGTACCTGTTCATAAATACTAATCCTCAGGAGTATTAAGCATGTTAACTTTTCTTACCTCTGCTCATTTAAAGCTGGTATTTCCGCCTCATGCAATTAACCAATGAGGAAAGACTAAAACTGGATCGGCGGAATAACGCCCACGTAACCCGATGACGTAACTTCGTGTCTAAATTTCACATTAAAGGTTCTGGACCTTCCATGAGCCTCAGCAACGTGCCGCAGAGAGACTTTAAACTAGAAGAACGAGCAGTTTGGATCTACAGGCGTTAACTGTCACTGCCATAATCACTGTGTGTTGTTTTACGGCACTTTTCTTCCGTCGTAAAATCAGATCTGCCATCTCTTCTTCAGCTTTTCCCGGGCTTGCCTATTTGATGCGTGGTAATTCCCCTCCGCTACTGCAGGTGGCAGTATGTAGAAGATTAGCTGTAACGCTGAGTGACTATCCATTAACTCAACGGGCAATTGAAGAAAGAGAAGAAGAAGAAGAAGAAGAAGAAGAAGAAGAAGAAGAAGAAGAAGAAGAAGAAGAAGAGGAGAAGGAAGAAGGAGGAGGAGGACGGACTACCTGCTCAAATATCTCATCAAATTGGAGGGGGCTCACCTGAAGAACAACGTCATTTAAAGTTATGCTTTTGGCTAAATGTGCTACACGGATGTTAATGAATGACAGGAAAGGAAAGCGATAAATCAGCCAATCAGAAGCGCGAAAACACTCCACCGTTGACTGTATACATCTCTGCCGTCCATCATAATCACCCTCTCCCTGTAGTCACTTAATGCAGGAGCCAGTTAACCCGATCCCAGGAAATAATTAACCCAAGGTTACACTTCCCTTGCTGTTAAGTCCCAATGTTGACAGGTGCGCCGGTGTCAACACTGTCAGGACTGTAGACTAGCTACAGACTCTTATTTTGAAAGCCGGAATCACGTGCCCTATCTGGGACACCGAGCAGGACAGATCTGCATACATGTCCCCGTTAGCGAAAGCCATGTCCAGTAAGTACAAAGTTCTCTATTTTACTGAGGTTGCAGCTGACTAACATGCGCTTTCACTGTGTTTAAAGTTTAAAAGTCAGTCTAAAAATGTCTCCTCCGAGCGCAGACAGTGCACTGATATAAATCTGGACCAAAAACCTCTTGTTTGTTGTGGCAGAGTTCCGTCTGGCGGTGGTCCAGCTGCAGGTGACGAGCGTCAAGGCGGACAACCTGAGCCGAGCCCGGAGGCTGGTGAAGGAGGCAGCGGGACAGGGCAGCAAGGTGGTGCTGCTGCCGGTGAGCAGGAGGGTCTCCGATGGGGGGGTGGTAGAGGACGCTGGGTCCCATCATAATGCACACCTGTTCATTTTGTCACTCCACTGGTTGCTGTTGGTTGAGCTCGATGCACATGGAGAGTAAATCACCACAAGACAACACAATGCATGAATATAGAAATACATTATTGGAGATTTAGGCTGCACAGCCAGCAGGAGCTGCAACCGACACCTGTTTGCATCGTCGATTAGCTGTTTGCTCTATAAAATGCCAGAAAATGGTTCAACATGACATCCTCGGATGTCTTACCCACAACCTAAAGATGTTCAGTTCGCTGTCACAGAGGAGTGAAGAAACCAGAGCCTGGACAGATCTGCTACCGGTGCCCAAAGAGGTCAAATTCAGTGCGTAAGACTCCCCACAGCGCACACTTCCTGCTGCAAAGCTGACACTGTGTCACCTGTCGTTGATGCAGGAATGCTTCAACTCTCCGTATGGAACCGGCTTCTTCTCTGCGTACGCTGAGAGGATCCCAGGAGAGTCCACACAGGTGCTGTCCGAGGCGGCGAAGGAGAACAAGGTGTATCTGGTGGGAGGTAGGAAAGCATCACTGGCTGCGCTGACACTCACTGCAGGGTCCAGACATCCGTTAATCCAGTGTTTTCCCACACTGGAAATCTACATTTATTGTTAATTCTGTTGATAATCCCACTCAGTGCTGAAACCTGGAAGCCTCCTGCATAGATTTACAATTCAGTATTATGTTGTGTAGAAATGTGTCAGCTCTGTGTATGAAAACTGTCTTGTTTCTGTTGAGTTTGAGGTGTCAAATATCTCCAAATACAAGGACAGACTGAAAGACGAGAGGAAAGCACAGGAGTGAGCGTAATTACAATAATTTTTTTAATCCTCTTATGTCAAGATCACGCACAGCTTCGTTGTCTGGTTTTATTTGGATAACAAAGTCATTTCCTTGAACAAACAAAGGTTTATATTTTTTTTTATTTTACAGTGTCTGTGTTGATCTCATGCCAGTACTTCATCTTGCATTAGTGACAGAGTTAAAGCCAAACAGCAGCAGAGTTAATAAATGATCTCAGCTCATCTCCTCTCTCTCTTTATCTGAACTGGCAGTAACAGCTGTAAAACAATGGAAACAGCAACTGGAAACACTGGAAAGTCACCGTTCCTTCTCCCATGATGCATTCACAAACACCACAGCGTTAAACATCTGCTGAAAGCCATCCACAGAGTTATCGTGCAAGTTTGACCCGCAGCAACCCTTTTTAAAGACACTGCAGGAACAGCCGACATCGTTAATGTTATTAATTACACCTTCGCTGTGGAAGTGCTGTGGAGGATGCTTTCACACCTTCGTCTCTCGGGGACTTTCCCTCTGGCTTTTATTACTCCTGATTTATTCCAGTTTGCTTCTCTTGCAGCAACTGAAACTTGATTTCTGTGCACTCAGGGATTGTGATTGTCTGTTAGTAGACGGAGCTGCAGGAAAGGCAAAGTGCTCTCCTCTCGTTGCTATTGGTTCTTACCTGTCAGCTCATTACAGCTCGGAAACTGCACTAAAGAAAGATTTTGTTCCCCAGGATCCATCCCCGAAGAGGACGGTGGGAAGCTGTATAACAGCTGTACAGTGTTTGGGCCTGATGGAGAGCTGATCCTTAAACACAGGAAGGTTCGTTTGCATCAAATACAGGAATTTGTTTAGTCTGCAGCCCCGCTTCCAGGAAGCCGTGACGCTGTTTAAAAGATAAATAAAACAGCATGTGATAGTCTGCTGATCCTTTTTGACATAAACTCAACTGAAAACAGCACAAAGGCAGTATATTTAATGGTTGAGCATCAGCTTTGTTGGTTTTTGTAAATATCTGGGAAAGACTGGGAAAGATGATGAACGCTCCAAAAGCACCTGTTTGGATCATTCCACAGGTAAACAGGTTGACTGGTAACAGGTGAGAGTGTCATGATTGGGTATGAAAGGGGCTTCCTGGAAAGGCTCAGTTGTTCACGAGCGAGGATGGAGCGAGGTTCACCACTTTGTGAGCACATGATTGGATGAAGGAGATGAATGCTTCAGGAAACTGTTTTAAACGCAGTCTGTTTGGAAATGATTGAATTCTGTTTTATTTGCGTTTTACACAACGTTTTACCTGATTGTTTGGAATCAGAGCTCACAGAGATCAAAGCAGGACGTTCAACGTTTCTCAGGTGTCTCATTGTCTCCTTCCAGATTCACCTCTTTGACATCGACGTTCCAGGGAAAATCCGCTTCCAGGAGTCAGAGACACTGAGTCCAGGCAACAGTTTGTCAGTGTTCGAGACACGTAAGTGACGTCTTCGACTCCTGTCTTCGTCCCTGCGGTTGGACGGCGCCCTTTTGATGCGTCTCCTCTTCATTTCCTCCCGCAGCGTTCTGCAAAGTGGGCGTCGGGATCTGCTACGACATGAGGTTCGCAGAGCTCGCGCAGCTCTACAGCAGGAAGGGTAAGCGGCTGGTTGTTCGGGTGACATTTTTAATGCGGTGAAGGACACCTGATCAGCTTGTCCTTTTGTCCTCAGGCTGCCAGCTGCTCGTCTACCCGGGAGCCTTCAACATGACGACCGGCCCGGCCCACTGGGAGCTCCTCCAGAGGGGGAGGTCAGTGCGAGAGTCCCAGAAGCAACTTCTGGAAAGTGTTTATTAAAGTGAACCAAATATCTTATACAGCAGTTAATTCATGTCCCCCATGAGACAGACTTGTCCCTCCTTCACATGACATGAGTTTATATGCAGAGGAAGACGAGCAGCAAGGAAGAAATAGCTCCAAGTCTGATAATCAGTGACGATGCTGCTGTGGATGACACTGGTTTTCAGAGGCTGCAGGCTTTGATGCAGGAATTGAGCTATGTAAATATTATTATCATAGGAAGAAGGATATTTTGTCGGCGGCATTGACGTCATGCGCTTGTCTCGTCTGCAGGGCGCTCGATAACCAGCTGTACGTGGCCACAGCGTCTCCTGCCAGAGATGAAAGTGCTTCGTACGTCGCCTGGGGTCACAGCACAGTCGTTAACCCATGGTACAGTAAGAGCACGTCGTCTGCTGCGTCCTCTGACCAGCTCACAGTGCGAAGCAGCGTGTCAGTCTAAAAAAGCTTTAGTTTCCGGTAACGACCAGCTGACTGTGTTGGATGCTGCAGACTTGTGATCGTCCTGTCTGTGTTTGCAGGGGAGAGGTGATCTCAAAGGCCGGAGCGGAGGAGGCCGTGATCTACGCCGACATCGGTGAGTGTTTCTGCAGAGCGACGCGCTGCAATCCAGATGTTTCACGATGAGTCTGACTCCACAGGAGGGTTTGTACAGATGTGTGCGTGCAGCTGAGCCTGCTCTAAGCCTCCCTGTGTGACCTGTTCCCAGACCTGCAGCATTTAGCCGACATCCGGCAGCAGATCCCCATCACGGCCCAGCGTCGGGACGACCTCTACACGGTGGCGTCTGTGCAGGAAGGATCGAGCTGAACGAGACAGAAACATCAGAGGCGTCTCCTCCCCAAGAAACACGAGACTTGATTGTCTTAAATGTGGAAACGAGAGATGAAGTTTGGACGGTCAGTAATTGACCGATGGCGGCGCTGCTCGCTTCTGAAGGAGCTTCGTTTTGCGTCACTTCTCCTCAAATGAGCAGCTGATCAAAGGAAAACTGGGAAGCAGTTAACTGTTTATTCTTTTTTATCACTGGGAAGTTAATTATTTGAACAAATAGCTATATTTTTGGTCTTTTATTAATTTCTCTTTGTGATTGTCTCACCAGAGATTTTAAAATGTAGAAAGTGATGGAAAACCTGGACAGCTCTGTAAAAAGCTGAAATAAAACGTCTGTATGAATGAGTGTGAGCGTCTTTATTACAGCTTGAAACGGCTCCTCCCTGTGAGAAACAGAAGCTCCAGTGAACACAGAAAAACAGGAAGCGGTCATGACATTCGTATGTACAGGTCAGTGCTCTGTCGTCTCCAGTCGACGACAGCAGAAATTCATCTCCTGGCATTTCTACACGTCGGTCTCTTTGGCCTCCGGCTTCATCGCCTCGTTCTCCTCCCTGAGCCGATTCCTCCATTTGTATCCTGACGACAGCAAACGTTCGTGTCAATGAGAGCAAGAGATGAAAGCGTGAGACTTAAATGAATGTCGCTGAATGTTTGACGTGTGATTGTCAGTCATTCACAGCCTGCTGGGAGCAGCTAAATACTGAATATCACTGTTTCCGCTCACTGCTGGGACAGTTGGTTCAGCTTGTGCTTCAGATAACAGTGACAGAAAAATCCAAACGAGGAAAAGATGAAATGATCTGCTTTAAGACTCTTAGAGCAGATTTCAGGACTGCTCAAGTCCACCAATTCATCTATAAGGCAGCAGTAATAAAATCTAAACTTTCATTCACTTCAACACAAACGTTTGAGGAAAAAAAAAAAAGTGTTTCTGACGTCTTTTGTGTTGAATCTTCCTGATTAAAAGCTCTACTGATTAGTGATTGTACCACTGATCCTCACCTTAACTCAGGCCTTCAGTCTAAAGTTTATTTATGTTTTGGGAGTCTGAAGTGTTCTGGACTCAATTCAACTGAATCTTTAAAGTTTCGGCCTGCAGTGACGACGAGCCACCAGCAGCAGGCGCTCACCTCTTTTCCCCTGCTGGTGTTGGTACTCGCGCTTCTTCCTCTTGCTTATCCTGTCCAGGTGAACCTGGTAGGCGACCCCCACCACCACCATGACCCCGACCACCGCACACAGAGCCGTGCTGAAGATCCACATGGCCTCTGAGGCCCGGCCCACCACCGGGCTGCTCTTCACTCCATCTGAGCGCCGACAAGAACCAGAGGAGTGATCAATACGGAAAGATTCATCGATCAGTTGTCAGCATTCATTCTGATGATCGATTAATCGTTTTGAGTGATTTTTACAGACATAAAGTCAGAATTTTCCAGCTTCTTAACTGAGGATTTCACTCCTCAGCTGAATATTTGGGGTGATTTGGGAAACACTGATGGACATATTTCACCTTTTTCTGACATTTTAAACTAATCGATGAATCAGGAAAACAATCAACGGGTTGTTTGGCAATGAAACTTTGATTTCTGGTCACTTACAGCTTGTGGATGTCAAGCTTTCGTTCATGGGCTGGTTCTCTATGGTGCACGACACGTTGGTGTCTCTGGAGACGTTGACCTTCAGGTGGCTTGTGATGTTGAACAGACGGGAGTCCGGGAGCGACGCTGTCCGCGTCCTCACGGAGCCTTCTGGGGGCTTCTCGGTGTTGTTGATGAGCCAGTGGACAGCAGGCTCGGGAAACCCCCCGGTGGAGTGACAGAAGAAGGCCGTCTCATGGCCCGGAGACGCTTCATCCCTCTGAAGCTGCGGGGGGCTGAAACTGGCTGCGAACAGCCACCACAGACACAGTTAGTTCCGTTAAACTCTGCTCTCATCACCTCCTGCGTGTCTGACACTGACCTGCTATCCTGAGGCACACGGTGCACAGCGCCGCGCTTTGCTTTCCCTCTGAAACCACGATCAGACTGTAATTCATCCGGTGCTCTTTGGGGTCGACTGCGGGCAGCTCCAGAGAGACGTTTCCAGTCTGCGCGGCGTCCGCTGGGATCGTGGCGCTGTTGGCGCTCAGTGTCTCCGCATTTTCACCGTTTCTCCACACTGATCTGAGCACCACCTCAGAGTCTCTCCTCCACTCAATGGAAAAATTCACTAAGCCTTGTAATTTAGGGTAGAAGCAGGGCAGTGAGACCGGCCGTCCGACCACGCCGAGGACGCACTCTTCCTCTGTGGAGAAAGAAGGTAAATCATGAGCGAGGGTCGGTGGACAAAGTTGTCTCAGTGTGTGGACATGTATGAGCAGACAGTCACCTCACCCAAACACGCGCAGAGACTGAGGAAGCAGAGCAGCAGTCCTGTGCGCCACAGCGCCACCGGCATCCACCGCTGGGGACACTTTTGCGCACCCAAGACGCACAAACAATCCAAAAATATGATCCTCTTGACTCTGGAGAACAAAGACGAGCCCATTGCTAACTTAGAAAGCCGCCTTCCTCTGCGCTCCTGTCTGCTGCTCGTCCCCTTTAACCGCTCAGGTCAGGCGCACACCTTTCCTCTCTCCGCGTGAAGTCACAGTCAGTCATGTTGTGGCTTGTTGTGCCATACCTCTCCCTCTCTCCACTCTTCTCTGATTTTAATGGTTTAACAGATATACAGAGTCCGAGGCAGAAATTAATTAAGAATCATATCTCTCAGCTTCCACCAGCACATATCCTGTTAGGAGCCACATCATGAAGGCTGGTCCGACCGGTTTGACCCAATTTCAGGTCGCAAGCCCGGAAGCTGAACGCAGCACCAGACACCCACACAGAGTTTTTTTTTTCTTTTTCTTTTTTTTTCTAAATGTATAAAACGGATGTTAAAATTAATAAATATTTTCTCTCAAAATCAAAATGCACTTAAAACAAGTATTAAAAGTGTTCAAGTTATTCTTCACCAGAAGTTTAGTTCCGTTTAATATCGAATACAAAGATGACACTTTTTAATAGCCGCAAATTATTATTATTATTATTATTATTATTATTATTATTATTATTATTATTATTATTACTAGTAGTAGTAGTAGTAGTATGAAATCAACAGATTTCAATTCTCAATTTTCCACTACAGTGATAAATTGTTGTGGAAGCTTCATGCAGGACAAAAAGGTTGATACAACAAGAGTTTGCTGGCAAGATATTATTTACACAGATTTTATAAAAGCATTTAAAAACAATTGAACTTCTTAATGATCATCTATTAACTGTAACGTGGTAATCAAAACTACCTGACTTCCTGAAAATGTATTCCTCTTTTTTTTTTAAAGATTTATTTGTTATTTTCTTACTATTTATTTATTTTGCTTCTTACTTTAAGTTCATTCTTTGATTCTTTTCAGTGGTATGTTAATGAAATAACTTGTTTTAAGATGCCTGTTTGAAAGTTTGTATTTAAAGTAAAGTTTAAAAAAAAACTGTAGGTCTCTATTTACTTACATACATATACATGCAGTAATATTTCACCATAAAATAAATAATCATGTTGAAATTGATTCAGGCAATCATTGGTCATAAGTTTAGCAAACAACTGGAGGAGCTTTCAGCTTCTATATCCCTGCTGGAGCTTCACTAAACTCAGTCCAAACAAAACTAAAGTTAAAATAAAATAAAATAAAATAAAATAAAATAAAATAAAATAAAATAAAAACTAATAAATAAGTAAATGGAGTAACGACACTGAGCTAAGATTGCACCGCCAACCAGAAGATCCAAATGTTTGAAATTCAGTCAAAACTAAATTTACGCTAAAGTTTAAAGGTGCAGTGACTCGGTAATCCTCCAGGGGGCAGACTGACGCTGTGAGACGATGGTGAAAACATTTTTTTTTTTTTTTTTTTTTAAATTTCTGGGCAGATGAAATGTAATAATCCGTCTGCTAAATTGTTTTAACGTACGGTTTGTTGATTTTCCGATAAAGATGCTAGAAATGACACAGGAAATGACGTAAACCGGAAAGAGTTATTAAGCTTTTATTCCCTGACTAATTTCTAAAGGTAGTTTCTTCCTCGCAGGGTGGGTAGAAAGCGTCGCTCCAGTAGCATTAACGTAACACACACAAACCTTAAACACCGATAAATCCATATATTCAACCACTTAATCTTCGTAAAACGTTCCGTTGGCGAAGCAGTCTGTTTTTTAGACGCAGCGTGGGAGGAGACGCTGCCTGTAAGACCAGACTCCGGGCGAAAACACGCCCCAGTCTGAACACGACATCAGGAAGATAACGCGCTGTCATTTACAGCAAAACACAAAACTCTACCTTAAGTTAAATGTATGAAGTGTGACTAAAGTTCAAACGGAGCATCACCAGCAGGCTACCTCTGGCTACAGCAGGTGGCGGTGTGCGCTCTCCAGCTGCTCTGTGATCCTTCAGTAAGCGCGAAGAAGAAACGTCAACAGCGCTCACGTGTGACCTCTCAGGCACAGCTGCTGCTGTCTGAGGTGTGAACGCGGTCCCGATGACAGCAGCGGGGGAGCTCCTGGAGGAAACATGACAGCACCGAGGAGGATCCGGTCCTGGCTGCCGCTCCTGCTGCGACCCTGTCCGCGAGCAGCACCCACGTCCCGCACACTCCTTCACGCTCCTCCTCACCGTGCAGCTGCAGCGAGGGCCGCCTCCCCCCTGCAGATCAGACCGTTTGCACTTTCTGCATGGAGGATGAGGAACACGGATGACTTCAGCAGCGGATTTACCGAAGGGGAGGAGGAGGATGAAGACTTCATTGACGACAGCGAGGTGGAGGAGTTGTTCCAGCAGCAGCTTCCTGCGGGCATCGGAGAGGGTCAGCACAGGGTGTTCATCGTCCACCCCGACGTGAAGTGGGGAAGCAGGAAGCAGCACCTGACCACCGGTAACAAGACAAGGCGTCTGCCAAAAAGTGATCCCCGTCCGTTTTAAAGGTGTTTAAACTGGTAAAACTGGTGCTATTCATAATCTAACAGGTAAAATAACGCAGAGGCGTAATGATGATTGCAAAAGAGATCACTTCTTTATTTTACGTCACCCATCAGTCGATTGTATTAAAAACATTACAAACACATATAATTATTGGAAACAATAGCAAAGTATTGCTGTTAATCATATAAGTGTCATGTCTGATTACGCTATATACACCAAATACCTTTTTGGACCTTAAGGTTTCACAAGGACAGACCTTAGCTGTTACCAGGGACATAAAGTTATCTATGTTTGTCCATCAGGACAGTTTGATCCAGATAGAAGCTGCTGCAGACGTGCGAACGGGCCGATAGGATCACTTTTTGGCACTCAGGTGTGCGTGTGCTGATCGCGCAGGTGGATTTCTCTCACTCATCCTGCTGCTTTCTCCACAGCTGAGCTGATGATGGCCGAGGCCGTGGGGCTCGTCAACACGTTGGACAACTGGAGGGTGGTGGACAAGATCGTCCTCTCCACCAAGACACCGGAGAAGAAGAGGATATTTGGCAAAGGCAACTTCCAGTCTCTGACAGGTGTGATCCGTGCTGTGAATCTGTGCACGGAGGCGCGGAGGCGAGTGTGTCCTAATCTCTGCTTCCTCTCCTCTTCAGAGAAAATCAGGAAGACTGCAGGAATCACTGCTGTGTTCGTGAATGTCGAGCGTCTGTCTCCTTTGTCCGAGGTGAGCTTATCTGGAAATCGCTTTCTGGCTGCGCGCACAAAGGTTTCGTGCACTGATGGACATTTTTTCATCCCTGCAGAGGGAGCTGGAGGAAGCCTGGGGGGTCAAAGTCTTTGACAGATACTCAGTGGTCCTGCACATCTTCCGCTGCAACGCCAGGACTAAAGAGGCCAAGTTACAGATCTCTCTCGCAGAGATCCCCTTGTTGAGGTAATTCTGCTCTTTCAAAACATCCCGTCACATGTTTTTGCCCCAGTTTGAGCTAAATTCTGTTTTTGTTATTACCCACTGGGATTTCAAAACGTCTTCACCCGATGGCGGCAGATCTCGTCTGAAAAATGAAGTCGCGCACTTGGACCAGCAGGGTGGAGGATCGAGGTACATCGGAGGTTCAGGTAACGTCCAACACCTGAGCGATGGGTACGCCTGCCTGTGTGTTGGAGAAACCTGTCAGAAAGGAGCTCCAGCTTGCTGATTGGTCGTTACAGGTGAGACCCTGCTGGAGGTCCAGCAGAGACTGCTGAAGGAGCGGGAGCTGAAGATCCGAGCGGCGCTGGAAAAGCTGCGGAGAAAGAGGCACCTGCTGCGATCTCAGCGGAAACACAAGGAGTTCCCCGTCGTCTCTGTGCTGGGTTACACGAACTGTGGTGAGCCTGGGACCAGTTCTGGTTCACTGACGCTTAATGTTTAGGACTTCAGGTTCATGATGCTGATGTGCTTTTCTGCTTGTCCAGGAAAAACGACTCTGATCAAAGCGCTGACCGGCGACCACAGTCTTCAGCCCAGGAACCAACTTTTCGCCACCCTGGATGTCACCGTCCACGCCGGCCAGTTGCCAAGTCACATGACGGTTCTGTACGTGGACACCATCGGCTTCCTGTCCCAGCTGCCCCACCAGCTCATTGACTCCTTCTCTGCCACCCTGGAAGATATCAAACACTCAGTATGTCCCAAACATCGAGAGCCCTTGTGGTGAAATGCAGAGTTTCAGTGTCACTGTCGTTGACTCGGTGCTCGTCTCTCTGGCCCGTCCAGGATCTGCTGGTTCACGTCAGAGACATCAGTCATCCAGAGACGGTGAATCAGAAGGCGAACGTCCTGAACGTCCTCGAGAACCTGCAAATCCCCGACCGGCTGATGAACTCCATGATAGAAGTCCACAACAAAATTGACCTCGTTGACAAGTAAGAGAAAAAACTCGATTTTAGGCATGCGTTGAGCAGCTTTTTAGATTTAGAAGATAAACAAACTGTATGATTGGTCGAACGCCTCACAATGCATCACAAAACCACAACATTTAACTTAAGCTACTCAAAAGTATTTCCCAGGATGCTGGATCATTTGTATTTTAATGACCTTGTGTGTCAATGGGGTTGAGCCAGAACTTGGTTCAGTCTTCAGAAGAAAAAGACGTCAGATTATTTCCTGTTTTCCTCTTAGCTATCAGCTCACTGAGCCCCACACGCTGCCCATATCCGCCCTGGAAGAGCGAGGCCTGGATGAGCTGAAGCGAGCCGTGGAAGAGCAGATCGTGAGCTCGACGGGAAAACACATTTTAGACCTCAAAGTCGACCTCAGCACTCCGCAGTTAAGGTGAGATCTGCTTTTCCTCGCTTTGTTTTCAAAGTTTAGAACTAGAGTCCATCCAAAGTAAATGTGCGTCTCCTTCCGCGCACAGCTGGCTGTACAAAGAAGCGACCGTTCAGGACGTGCGGGTGAACGCGGACGATGGCTCGGCCGTCGTCGCGGTCATCATCAGCGCCGCCGCTTATGGACGCTACAAGAAACTGTTTGCAGTCAGATAGCAAAGTAGGAAGGACAGCGATCCGTCCTGCTGCAGCTCTGAAGATGCAACTGCTCCATGCAGACTGTGTCACAAACAGTGAATGTATTGTACAGCATATTAGAGTGTTTTCTGCTGTAAACATACATTATATATAAAATGCACATTACAGTTTCAAACTGTACAGAAACTCAGAAACAGATTTTTTCACATCATTTCTTTCAGCTAGAACTCTCAATGGAGGCAAAAGTGCAAATACAGATGTAAAAAAAAGAAGAAATGAGGTATACTGTAGCTGCTTTGGGATCAGTTCCTGTGGAATAAAATCAAGGTAATCATGTTTGTTTTATCTGGCGCCGTTCTTCTGTACAAGTTTTTGGTTCAGTGCAATGACCAGAGAACAGAGTGGCAGTGGACCCACGAAGTCTCCCGCGATGATATTCAGGCTCTTTGGGTCCGATCCAGGTTTCTGCTCCTCCAGCCATTTCCTCAAACTCTCCCAGTTACTGAAGGTCAGCGTCCGCAGGGATTGCTTCGGGTTCTCGGTGATGTAATACCTGTCAGCCGTCAGGTTCAGGCCGGACACGAAGAAGCCCTCTGCGGGAATAAAAAAACAAAAACCAGCTTAGTATGTTCGTGAAAACACACAAGAGTGACAGAAAGTCAAAGCCACGAAACCCACCCGGACGTCCCAGGTCTTTGTTCCAGTCCAGGAAGTTGATCACTCCCTGTGCCGTGTGCTTGTTGGCCCACCAGTAGGGGATGGCGGGCCACAGCTCCCGATGTCTCGCCGCCGTCTGGGAGTCGTAGGACAGGACGACCTGGTAACCAGAAGCCCACAGACTCCGCAAGGTCAGGACCGGTTCCTGTGGAGGGCAGGTTTGCTCGTGTGAGGCGCTGTGCTGTTTTCACATCGGCTGCACGAGGAGGAAACTAACCTTCTGCGGGCACAGCTTCGAGCCGAACAGCTTCTTCAGGGAGAAAATGAAGGCCTGATGGAGTTCGTCACTGATTCCCTCAAAATGGCTGCAAGCAAGGATGACAATCTCTTTTGGGTGAGACTCCAGCCAGGTGGCGACAGACACCAGTGTTTCCTGCGGAGGAAGGACATTCACTGTGAGCACACTGCAAAGGCCCAAACTGAAGGTCCGACTTAAGATGATTCTACCCACCAAAACCGTTAAATGTGTGTATATGACGTGTGTGAAGTACAGGTCGCTGGATGAGTCGTTGGGTTTGTGCGCGACGCGGAGATCGAAGAACCGAATCCCCATCGAAAGCTGCTCCTCGATGCTTTTGTCCTGCAAGAAAGAGATTCGTGAAACATGAGCAAAAATACTTTTAACAAACAACAAACATCAACTTTATTTGTGTTGCACCTGGCGTACAAGAGGAGCAGCTCAAAGTGCTTATGGATCAAACCACTGAGTGTGTATGAAGGGGGTCAGTCATGGAAATGACCCCTCAGAGAACTATCTTCAGAAAGTTTTATATTTTTAGCTTGTTGTTTTGGTTTTCTGGCAACCCAACTTCAATATTTTGGTTGACTCTAATGGCTCTCATCAGCTGTTTTTAGAGGAAAAAGTCAAATAAAACTGCTAAACTCAACACTGGATCGACTACAAACCCTGAAAACACACATCTCACCGTGGCTCCTGACCCAGCACAGCACAGCAGTACCTTTTTAAACCCATAGGGGTCCTCACACCACTTCATCAGCACAGGCTGTCTGGCTGCTGCTAGGCTTAACTCTTACCTGTGTTGTAGCCCATTTGAAAATAACAGGTCTGGTAAAACAGTAGAAAAGTCCATCCAGGAGCCGGAAAAGGTCCGATTCAGACCGGACCAGGGGGGAGTTAATGTCCAGACAGTAGCTCATGGCATCGTGGCTCCCTGGATTAACAGAGAGAACAGACACATTAAAAACAACTCTGAACTGGGAAAAAGTGGTTTATTTGTGGGTTTGTTTGTTTGTTTGTTTACTTTTAGTACTTTACTTTCACTCCAACCAACTAATTAAGTAAACCAACAAAGGTGATCAGAAAAGGAGGAAAAATAAATGCAATAAAAAGAAGGCATGCCAACCCAAAGATATTCAGTTTCCTGTCATAGATGAAAAAGAGTAATATTCACCTTCACAATAGAGGCTGGGAGATAAATATATTAGTATAGACCTGAGCGTCTGTTTGTACTGTGGTCCTCAGTGGAGTGACACTCTGCACGAGACATTCACAACAGCAAGAGAAAAGGTGTTCAAGTGTGAGACATACCGGGGATGGCCAGGTTTGTCAGCGGAGTGTCCCACAGCTGCTCGGGCAGAGCTGACATCCAGTCCTGGCAGCTCAGATCCATGTCGCACAGCCGCTCACAGACGTGCAGGAGACTCTCTGAAACCAGATCTGAGAGACCTGTTCAGGCTTGTCATCATGTGATCGGTCCCGTCCTCCTCCTTTATCTAGTTCCTTTCAATGATCGACCGCAAGCTGCACCACAAAGGAGGAGGCGGGAGAAGAAACTTGGAAGTTCCTGGTTCTTCTGAGATGTTGAAAAACCGGTAATTTTACGTTACGCTGCGTGTCAAGTGCAGCGTTTCAGCCAGTGCGGAAGTTCCGCTTTTTTCTGACGCTACGGGAAAGTTATGTTATTTGTATTTCTATGCAATATGAAATACATGTCTCTGAAAACAGTATTTAAACTCTTTGACCAAAACACTTCCGGCTTCGTTGCCATGACGTTTGGAAGGGGGCGGAGCGAACACCAAACCGGAAGTGGACTACATCAATGAAGAAGTCTAAACTTCAGTCCTCCAACATTTCACAGCAGTTTCTGCTAAATCCACAACACCGTTATAAACGATGAAACTATGTAAAATGTGTTTGCTTTCAATCAGATGAACGGATATTTATTAATGTTTATTTTACATTTTAAAGCTAATTCAAATGATCAGAAAGTGTGTATCTGCTATCTGCTATTCTATATTAAATGTAAGTTGAAATCACAGAAAATGTTATTAAGCTATATGGGATATTGGTTATATTTCAGTAATATGTAGCTGTAGCTGGGGCTGCGGCTGCACGGTGGCGCAGCAGGTAGTGCGCGTGCCTCACAGCAAGAAGATTACCGGTTCGATCCCCGGGTCAAGCGGGGCCTCTCTATGTGAAGTTTGCATGTTCTTCCCGTGCATGCGTGGGCTCTCTCCGGCTTCCTCCCACAGACCAAAAACATGCTCATTACATTAATTGATGACTCTAAAATTGTCCGTAGGTGTGAGTGTGAATGTTTGTTTGCAACCCCCGCCTCTCGCCCATTGTAGCTGGGATAGGCTCCAGCCCCCCGCAACCCCAAAAGGGATAGGCGGTATAGATAATGGATGGATGGATGTAGCTGTTAGAACATCAATCAAAATGGGACACATAAAAAAGAGTTTGAGCCACAGTTATTTCTGTGCCTCAGTTATGTCTCTGAAAACAGTATTTTCTAATGAAAAGGAAATTTAATGATGATGTTTTTTTTGTCTGCATATTATTCCACAGTTTTTAAAGGTGGTGTTTGTAGCTGCAACTCACATGAAATGATGAATGTGTGTGAGAGAATGAGTCATGACAAAGTGTTGATTTCAAGTTTATTTATGCATCCCTCCATCACATAAGCAACACAACTTTAAATCCACCTCATCATGTGATTCACACATCTCACAAAGAAGCAGCTGCGCCAAGAAGGAGGAAAAAACAAGGAAGCAGAGGAAGCAAAGTCCCTGATTAAATGAGTGCAGTATGAATAAATAACATAATCCTGTACATTCAAAACCACATTGGAGATCTTTAACCGTGACCGTTAACTGAAAACGTGGGGGGCTGTTACTGGAACAAGTCTAGACTTTTCCGTTATGATTAGGGATTACTTTAATTAGTACATTTCAAAATAAATGCTGGTGAGAGAATTTGTTTTACCTTTGTACACAACAGTGAGAGCTCCAGCGACTCTGTGGGTCAGACCTGTTAATGTTTACATCTATATTAATTTAATGTCTCTATAATGCAATAAAATTCTCTGATTGATACTACAGATGGCCACAGTGGGAGTTCTGATTGGCCAACTGTTATGTGTTGGCAGCCAATCAGAGCTCCCACTGCTGCAGCTCTTTGGGTTGGACTTTATTTAGTTAAATTTCATTTAATTGCACTGTTTACACATCCTTAAAGTCAAATAAAGAGATCACAAAATTTGAGCAGTCAAAGTTAAAATGAATTGTGAAAGTGAGAATGATTGAAGACACCCGACTAAAAATCTTTTAAAGACGATTTCGTGTTAAAATTCACCTGGGGGGCTGCGACACATTAGTGACGCTCCCTCACTGAAGCACTTTGAGTATCATCATAAAGCGCTATATAAATGTAATCCACCACTATTATCAGTATTAAATATTAATAATCTAAACACAGAATAAGGAAACAGGATTGTAAAATAGCTCATTTGAGGATCTTTTTAGTTTTAAAATCCAAATTCAACTTTTCAATTCAAATTAAAAATTGAGCCATTTAATTCAACATATGAAAAGTCTATAAATATCCCAGTGACATGCCTCAGTCTCAATACTAAATGCAGAATTTAATGGCAATTACCTGCCATTACTAGAAATTTAGCTTACAGTGCAAATAGCTTTGTACCCCAGGCTAACAGCAGACGTCTACATCTGGATTTTACCCTTTATCTTCTCTTACAGTGAACTCATCTGAACGATGAGCTTCACGTGAATGATCTGCCTGTTTTTCATCAGCTATGATGGAAACGCTTGGACTGACTGGATCCCAGAGCAGCAGAGTTTCAGACAGATGATGTAATACAAACTATTGTGAGGGAACGCAAAGCATTGAAAAGGAACACAGACTGCAGGGGGACACAAAAGCTTTTCCCCCACTGTGGCCCTTTAGGGACTGAAAGCACCACAGACGGGCTCACTTCTATTGTGCAAATGAACCGAACGCCTCGGTGAGCGGAGACTGTGCCACTCCGGCAGAGGCATCTCTGAAGGAAACATGTTGGGAGCGAATCTGTTTTCAGGCTCCAGCTCCCAGTTCAGTATTCTGCGAACATGCACTAACCCTCCTGTTGTGCTCAGGTCAAAACCTCAACCCTAACTTTGGGAACACAGGACCCCGGGACCGATAGGAACAACTCGATTTTACCTTTGATTTGTACGTGTGAATGATCAGTGAATAAAAGTGTGATTATTAAAAACGCCCATGTTTATTGGAAAAGCTCATCTCCACAGGCACAGCGGTGCAGCATTATTTTAAATCAAGGCTGACCCTATTGGCTAAAGTAGGCTATATTATAAGTAGAACAGTCAAGGTTGGGTCCATGCAAATTAGTTTTCCATGCAGTTTGCATAAGTTTCATGTCTTATCTACATTCTCTATGGATAAATACATGTATTGTAGGTGATACAGTTTAGCTACTTCTTACACTTGCTGCCAACATCATTTTAAAAAAGTCTGGCCTACGTTACGCTCACATGTGCTCGTTGAATACATCGTTTGTGCTTACTCTTCTAAAATGCCTACATTAAGGTGAGATTGGTTGTATCATTATTGCTTTGGTCACCGTAACATAAAACCGGCCACCTCGCTGACTCGTGAAAACTGACACAGTACGTTGCATAAATAGTGAAGTGAATGTAAACAAACAAGTGCAGGTCAAAATACCAAAAAGCCTGTTTTCAAGCAGCTTTAAGACTGAAATACATGTCACTGCCTCCACTAAGTGCATTTATGCGTAGATGAGTAATTCAAGTACTTTTCGGTCAGTCTTAATGAAACAAGCTCATGTGAAGTTCATGCTGAGATTCACATTTTTTGTAGAATAATGCAAATTGAGGCGAAAGTCATGAGGACCATTTCAGTAGTTTCTCATTCAGTGTGACAACAGTTGGTACAAACTGGCTCTCTGTGATAAAGTCACCAGCAATGATGTTTAGAGAGCCGGCTCTGGAGCCGGGGGTCTGCTCCTTCACCCAGCTCAGCAGCGTGGGATACGTGGACATCACCAAGTCCTTCAGGGACTCCGTCGGGTGCGTGCAGATGTATTTCAGGTCCTCGGTCAGATTAATTCCTGTGACGAAGAAACCTCCTGAAGCACAAAATGTTCACATGAAATGCTGTGATTAGTGAAGGCCAGCGCTAATTAAAAAGCAATAAATCCTCAGTTTTGCTCCCAAACTGCTGATATGAATCAGTCTCAGGCTACCTGGTCTGCCGTGTTGCTTCCTGTGCTCAAAAGCCTCGATAAGAGCCTCAGCTTTGCATTTGTTGGCCCACCAGTACGGAATATGTGGCCACAGGTCGCTGTGACAGCTGGCAATATTGTGTTCATAGGACACAATGACCGAGCAGCCTGAAGCCCACAGGTTTCGAAGAGTCAACACCTCCTGAAATCAAGAGAACAGCGGGGTGAGCTTCCTGTAACGTTAGAGGACGAGGCTGGCATTATTCTACATTTTGATTACTGTCAGAGAAACTCAGCAGCAATGTGTTAGTGCGTCTCTCAATCAAGATCTGAGCTCATGATGTACATCTGTAACGCAGTGTAAGCTCTCATGCATTCAGTCTTTATGAAAACATGAAGACACGAGGCATCAACTACCACTGCCGTTAGAAGACACGGAAAGTTTACCTGTGAGAGCAACCTCTGTGGTCTAAAACCTGGAACAGAACCCAGACGTTCTGGTTTCAGTTCAGCTCTCGATACTTTGTCTTAGCGACCCCGTCAACCCCGAGGCCACTGGTTCCTACTGGTTCCCGTTCAAACAGGAGTATCTTTGTATTTAGCAGCAGGATAGAGGAACCAAACAGACCTGTCAGGTGTCTCAGTTCATTGTTGGTTTTGGTTTGTTCTCAGGATTCAGTGACAGTAAGAAAAACATAGATCATATCCAGCCTTGATAACTGAGTCCTTATTTAAAGGTGGGGGAGAAGTCGTACCGTCTTGGGGCAGAGTTTGGTGGTGAACACTTTGCGTATGGTTGTGAGCAGCAGCATGTGGAGCTCCTGGCTCAGGCCGAGGAAGTGGCTGAAGGAGAGGATGACCACCTCTTTGGGGTGAGCGTCCAGCCACTCTCTTATCTCCACCAGAACAGTCTGCCAGGAAAACACAAGGTACCATTTAGTCTGCTTCAGCAGTGTGTTAATGCACAGTTCACAGCCTCGCTCTACAAGCTACCAGCACACACTGCCAGGTTCAGTTACCTGGTAGGACTCGATCTTTGGCATTCACATAATATGATGGAAGCCTGTAACAGCGTGCCAGAGCATTTCTGGATAGATGACATTTTTCGCCACCTGGCAGAGGTGAGGAAAGATTCATCACACAAGCTGCCTTATCTTATTCTGCAACCCAGCTGGATTGTGGGCATGTTGAGGGCCATAAACACATCACGGAAACGCTCACAGGCTGATTTATGGGCGAGGGGTGGGGATGCCAGTCAGTTTGATTCTTTGGCAGCAAACACAACCAGCTGTTTTTCCTCAAACCCCAGGTGGAAACCTGAAATGTGGTTGTTGTGTCTCCACATTATTTTACTTTTAGACACAACTTGTATCCGTTTCCCTTTAACGTCATAGAAGCCAAAATGCTTCTACGCGCTAGTTTTTACACCAGGGGGAGCCGGTCGATCGTTCAGCCTCACTCATCCTCACCAGAACTCAAGAAGCAGCCCGGCTGAGAGCGCAAACGCGACGCTCACGTCAACGTCCGTTACGTGTCACCATCCCGTTGGTTCAACGGCCAGGTAATACAAAATCCACGCAGGTGATCACACCATCCAGAATAAGAGGGTCAGAATCATGACGCATCTATCGCACAATCGCTTTTTTCCTCCCACACCTGCTATGAGCTGCTTAATTTCCACTGCAACATCACAGCTGAAGGTCCGTCAGGCTGCACAGCATTACTGTGCGAGGACAGCAAAACTTCTCACATTTAATACCTGGAAATGCTGCTTTTGTTCTGCAGCCACGGTGAAAAGACTTGAACAAATCTGATTAAATCCTGAGCTGGAAAACCGCCAGAGCACCCAAAGCAGCAGATCTTACACTGAAGACTGCCTGCAGCTCCTGTTTATGCACGAATACTGTCAGAAAATTCACAAGTTACAGCACATCTGAAAAAGCAACTCTAAAAAGAAGAAGCAGCATCTTCCTCTTCATCTTCCTGTTGAACTGCACCCTCACTCTGTTCAATACACTGTGTGGTTTTCCTGCCACAGCCTGAGCTCGTCTGGTATGACCAGCAGTTTACATGGCGGCTGATCATCATTATCAACATTTAACTTCATGAATCTTCCGTACCTGTGCTGCTGCTACACGACATTTCAGCTTTTACTTTCATCCTGCAGTTGTTACTTCTGGCTGCTGTTAAGCAAAACTAACACTGGCTTCTAAATAAAAGCGCTGAACTGCCATTAAAATAACCTTAAAAACATCCTAAACGACAGCCACGATGTTGATTTCAGTGTGACAAATCCCGGGATGATTTAGCGTCTCACTCTCGTCTTTGCTGAGCGCGACTGTTCTTTATGGTGATCTTTACGGTTATTGTTGTAGATGCAAATGGCCATGACAGGAGCGTAAATCTCGCCGTGGCGACAACCTCGTGGACGTGTGTGTCGGCGTGCCATTACTTCACCTCCACAGTGAGCGTGGTGTACACGCCGTGGTAGAAGTACAGATCGGTGGAGCTGTCGTTGGGCCTGTGTGCGATCCTCAGGTCACAGTATCTGACCCCACAGTCCAGCTGCTGCTTTATGGTGTACTCCTGCAAGACACGGGGTGCACAATTCACCAGCTTAAATAGCTTTTCTTTGCTAACAGTAAGTAAGAGCTGTTACGTCTGTTTCCGTGGTTTATCACCTGCGTTATGGCCCACTTGTACACAAAGGGGCGAATAAGGGGCTTCATGTATCTGTCCAGCTTTTGAAGCATGTCTGGCTGAGTGAGGTCCACAGGGGATCTGTCGTTCATATCCAGACAGTAGGTTATTGCATTGTGGCTGCCTGTGTGTGGAAAAAGATAATAAACACAATCACCATGAGACACACGGTTGGTGCGTGTAAGAGCTACGGTGGCCCTGAGAGCTCAACATACTGCAGCTGAAGAAAACGACAAAACGGGGGCAAAGGAAGAAAACATCTTCAGGTGTTTTCATTCCTCTGCGATGATGCAGCCGCAGCCAGAGGTGTCCTGTTTTTGGGTTGTCCTCCTCCAGATACGTCCGTCCATCCCATTCTCAAGAACGCAATATCTCAGGAACGCTCTGAGGGAACTTCCTCTTCAAACGTTCGCTCGGACTCAAGGATAAACTGCTCAGATTTTGGAGGTCAAAGGTCACTGTGGTCACATAAAACTCGTTTTTGGCCATAATTCATAGGCAAGTTTTGATAATATTTCATACAAATGCCTCATGGGATAAACTGATGAAGTGATGATGTTTTACATCTGAAAGCTCAAAGGTCAGCATCACTGTGACGCCAAGAATACTGGCAATAATATTTTTATGGCATTTAGTATTTTTATAATCATGATTTTCTATTCTACACCCTGTATACTTTCATTTTGACCCTTCTGTTCTTGCTCTTGTGGTGTGGGATCAATAAACCCTTATCTTGTAGCTTCTTTGCAGCAGCATCCATATCTGAAGCGTTGTAGTCCACCATAAGCTGACTGGTTCTGCTGATATTGAGCTTCAGGTGATTGTTGTTGCACCATGTGATGAAGCTCTCCATCAGTCCTCTGAACTCCTGGAAAAACAGTCTCCAAGTGAGGACAGCATGTCTCACACTGGACACTGGAATCACACGTTAGTACAGTGATAACATCCATTTGGCCAAAAATTGGCTTAATTACTTTTATAAAATCCCTCCAAGTCTTGAGTCTGGACAGACATGGATGTGAACTGGCTGAGTGTGATTCTGTTTTAATTGCATTTGAAGTGTGTCTCTGTGTCTGTGTCAGCTGGTGAAGGTGTTTTCCTTAATTTGCTCCTGTTTCATCTATTTGCATGTGTTTGCTTTAGCTGCAGCACACCCAGCTCTCTGGCTAGCCTACACAGCAGCACAGTCCTACAGTTTGTCGAGTTATTTAAGTGTTGCGGGCTAACACACTGAAACCACTCACACACCGCACATGTCCACTGAGGACATCCAGTTAACCACCAGCGCCATCCTCCCTGCAGTGTGCTGTTGTATGGCAGCCTACCTGGGATGGCCAGATGGTACAGGGGAGTGTCCCACAGAGCACATGGCAGGTGAGACATCCAGCTCTCCATGGGCAGCTCCGCCAGGCTCAGCTCGCTCTCTCCGGACATGCCGAGCTCCAGCGCTGCACCCGTCAGTGGACACACATTCAAGGGTTTATTAAAGCTGCAGGACACTCATGTTTATTTAGGATAAACACCACAAACACGATGTGTGGAAAGCTCCTGCACCGTGTTCAGGCTCGCACACAGTAACGTGACAGCTGGCTGTTCTGCTCATCTCACACTTACTTGATCAAACTGCTGCGGCTGCTGCTGCTTCCTCCTGACGCCAAACCAGCCGAACCGGCCAAACCACCAGAGGGGAAACGCGACGATTACAACTCCAGGCGTGAACCAGAAGCAGCCGTCCATCGCACAGCGCTGGAAAATGTCATGACTGTACGGAGAACATGCGTGATGAGAACCGGAGATAAAGCGTGGCGGCTCAGTCTGGTTACCTTTCACACCTGCATAGCCCGGGATGACGAGGACAGCGGGCCCGGCGCATGTTCTCTCCGATCATCGATTATCCATGACGGATCGAATATCCACGCGCGATCCGCAGGCTGCTGTCAGGCGCATCAACGCGGGATGAGTCCCTCGGTGCGCCGGCTGTGTGTCGGTCCTCTGAGGCGCAGCGGCGGGGTGTGCGGGGAGGGCGGCGGCCCGGCACCGCGCCTGCTGACGGATCAGCAGATGCGGAGACGCGCTCCTCTTAAAGAGCCCACAGACAGAGGCGGCATGCGGGCCGAAATGCCAGGGAGGGGGGCGGAATGAAAGAGGGGGCGCTGGGGGTCCTTCCCTAGAAATATAAATCAATAAAAAAAATCAAATAATAAAATAATAATAATAATAAAATAATTAAAATAATGACCCAATTTTCATTGACTTTGGGAGGATTATTTTAAAGCTGTTTTTGTAGCTCAGTAATCTCACACTTTTTTTATATCAGGGTAAATACTGTAGAGTTATTTGGGGATTTTTATGTCAATAATTTACTAAAAATGACAGTTACTGACTCACTTCTGCACTGCTGCTGCTTTTCTTGAAAAAGAGTGAAATATTTTCTGCTTCACCCAAAAATTGTAAGAGCAATAAATTCACATGAAAGACTGCAGTACACCCACCATGCAAATTAATTTATCCATTTAACATGGATAATAAAGCCACATTTATTATTATTATTATGTTGTAGGAAAACCATTGTGTTCCAGACCTGAGAGTTGAGACCCTCGTGGGGGTCAGAGGATAATTCAGAGTGGCTGTGATCCAGTATCCTTGACTTGAACATTTCCTTCCTCATAAATCATTTGGCATTAAAAATAAAATAATTTAAAAGGTTCATCCTTCTTCTTTGCCTTCGTTTGCTCATCGGTTCTCTTCTTTGTGTATCTTGTCAGGGACCACTTGTAAAAACATTGCTCCACAGCGCCACACATGGTCAAAAGCTCCACAGTGTACCTATTTTTTGATACTTCTCTCATGTTTGCTTCTTTGTTGTGTCATTTTGAAAAGGTCTAAAAGTCACTGAAATGAAGCAAACTGAAGAAGAAATTTCACCTTTTGATTGACCTGCTTGTCACATGCCTGCAGCCTGAGACTGGAGGTCATGATTGGATGTTGCTTTGCTTTGGTCATAAGCCGAGGAGGTCAGCAGCTGCTGACACAGGTGATAACACCTGTGTTAGAAAGCAGTGAGTAGAATGTGTACAGGGCAGGATTTATAACACACACATTTCTAAATACCAGCCATATTCAGATGTTAAATGTGACAGTTTGGCTCAAAGCTGTCATCCACACACTGTTTCAGCTGTCTGAACGTAAATAGGCAATGACTTTAGAACTCTGGACTTTGTACTACACTGTGCTTCCTGAGAGGAAATTGATTAAGTTGTCTGTGTGTTTACGATAATTTGGTCGGTCAGGTCTTCCTCAGCTCCTTCAGCAGCTCAATAAACCCTGAAACAGCACTAACCAGCGCGGTGAAGCGAACTACACGAACTGACTCAACAGCACGTGAACTGTTGAAGTCCAACCTCGCTGACTTTGTGCAAATCACGTCAGAGCTCTCCTTTTCCTGCTCAATGACTTTTAAAAGAGGAAAAGTGGAAGGACAGTTTTAATTGATGGCGTTAGGTATGAGTGCAGTTCATTTACTTGCAGGCTCTCAGTGTTGTACATGCTGATACACCTGAACTGAACAGCCTTCATTCATTCATGTTCATGACGCCTGTGCTTTCCATGTTAAAAGGCATCATGTCTGCAGTGAAAAAGGCCTAAATACAGTCAACACAGCCTCTGCTGTAAAACACACTTGCAGTGGTGGATTTAGTTGATAAGTGTGGTGATGCTGCCATCTAGCTTCCCATCCACACAACTGATACGACTCATGAAATAAACAAAGGCCTGATTGTAAATATCCCACTGATGTTTTGCCAGCAGGGAGCCCTTCCTTCATTCATTCATTCATTCATTCATTCTCTCGTCCTAATTCTCACCTTCTCATGAACATTTATAAGCAAACCTTTGACTAAACTGCACGACTCATCACCTCATCGCTGCCTGCAGCTTAAAGTTGCTCTTTGTAAGAGCAAAAAGAACAAGTTAATTAATTGAAAAAATCCCTTTAAAACGCATTCTGTACAGCAGAAACACAACATAAAACGCTAAATGTAGATTACTGTTTCTGAATGAGTCAGTCGCAGTAGTTTGTTACTGGCTAATTACAGACTTGAGCAACATAATTAAAAGGCCAGAGAGGAAAAACGTAGGCAGTTTTCAGGCTGTGCTGCACAGTGAAGTACAATACTGAGACTTTCTGTGATTAATCCTCGTCGACCTTTTAACAGAGTAATCGCTCAGTAAATCCACCACACTGTGCACCACATACAGAGGCTATTTGTAAAACTGTCACAGTGATGTTGGTAAGAGGTGAAAGCCAGGTACACCAGCTGATCAGGACTCTTCTTCACGTGTTTCAAGTGAGGCAACAGATTAAATGTCACCTGCTTTCTCTTACCTCACTTGGTAATCAGGCTTTGGCCTTGCTGTGAGGCTCAGCACTGGGTGAGGGTCTCTCTTCACTACATCTGCACATCTATCACTTATCCTGCGTGAACACACGAGCCAAAAAGCACTGAAAACTGACACCAAATGCTCGGTCAGATGATTCATTCTTCCGTCAGATTTCCTTTCTTAAATCCTGATTTGGTGCATTGTAAAAATGAGCTTTTTGTGGGAAAATTTTGTGCTGAAGTACTGAATTGGCATCAACAACAATATTAATAACAGCGCCCAGTCCCAGTAAAACTAGTTACACCAGATCATTTATTATGAAAAAATGTGACACAGAGAACAGAAAAGACGGCAAATATACTGAGTTCCAAAGTTCACAAAGTCTGTGATAATGGCAGCTGATCGTGTGATGATCTGAGACCAATAAGAAAGGCCATCGATTGCGTATGTGTACTGTTTTCATGCGTCCGCTTTCAACCACATCACTGAAGGACACATCAGGTGATGTTGTCACGCACTTCTTTCCGTTCTGAGAGGAGAACTCAAACGCTTCTCAGGGTCCGTTCATCTAACCGTGACTGAAGGTACTAACAGTGTGAAACTGTGTTCCTACACACAAAAGGCATTTGCGTTCATAAAAACGACTCCACTACTTGACAAATAGAAAAAGGTCACCCCGCCGGTTTATCGCCTGTGGAACAGCAACAGGTTGACTGCAACAGACAGCGTGCAGGACACAGAAGCAGCAGAGACCAGAATTCACCACAGAGTCCCATCTGGCTTTTACCTCTGCAGCAACTTTGATTTCTGAAGTATCAGTAAGTGGAAGGTGTGTGATTCAGTTAAACATGACCTAGACATCAACTTGACCGTCTTATGTACAGCACTTTCAGTCAAAGGCCATTTGAACCTGTGTGTGGGGGAGCAGGAGTGTTGAGTACGAAATGTAACGCTAACCACGATGAAGGGCGAGCGCGATAATCTCAGCAGACGGACAGACGTGCTCACGAGGCTGCGTTTCTTTCTGAAACCCATTGGGAGATGTTCATGGCGGCCCATCGTGCATCTTCTGCTCCATGCATGCAGCGCCGTGAGCGCGGGGTGTTGGGTCTGGTCCCCGATGGAGATGTGTTCACAGAGACGGCCTGGCACTTGGGAAGAAGGTCAGGGGAGAACGGCGGCAGCGAGCTGAGCGAGCACACGGCTGTCACCTCTGCATGGGGTGTCTGGAGCCCAGCGACTGTTTCCCACGACTGACCCCTTTCCTGGGAGCGTCTGGCTGAGGCGGCCCGACGTGCCGCCGGTGCCTCCCTTTGGCCTCCGGCTCTGAGTCACTGAGCTCCAGGTCGGGACAGTATCCGTCACTGTCCTGGTACGATCTCGCGCTTTTCGCTTTGTGCTCAGCCACCGGTTTCGCCCACAGCGTCTCCTTGGCTGAACCCTTCCTGGACAGTTTGTCAGAGGCCCGCAGGTCCTTTGTGGTCCGTACCAAGTTAATGGTCGCCTCTTTGAAGGACCGGCCAAAGTGCTCCATGGCAGACTTACGAAAGCTGCTCTTGTCCAAAGCCTGACGTGAAGTGTCCTGGTCGCTGGGCGTCTGGCAGGAACTGTCCTTCTGCGCCACAAACTTGTCGAAGAGGCCGTTAGATTTAGCCATGTGCGCTCTGTCTTGGTCCAGTTTGCCGTTGCTGTTGGAGGAGTGGCCGTGGAGCGCGGCGTGCAGGGCTAAAGGTTTGCCGGTGGGTTTCACAGGAAGCCCCGAGCTGCTGGAGGAAGACAGCCGCCCGTTGGAGCGCTCGTCTCTCCGAACGAGTCCGTGCAGCTGAGGCTTCCCCTGACCCAGCCCTTCAACCGCGTGCTCACTAACATTGCCGCTATTGTCCGGGCAGAGCGGCCCGTTACCTGACTTGGAACTGGGATTTCCGTTTCCAAGACTTGAGGATTTGGGCATTTTAAGCTTGAGCGTTATCCTTGGAGGAGGCCGGAACAGCATGCTCTCCGCTGGGTATGAGGACGGCAGGCCTGGCGACAAAGAAAGACATTCAGCCGTGAGTCAATTTAACAACCGAATATTCGCCAAAAAGCCAAATCATTATTGGAATCAGCTGTTTTTTAATCTAAAATGTGTGCTCGTGGTGACAGAATAGCTGGCGAGCTGAAGGACAGCAGATGGCTCACCAGCAGAGAGCTCCTGGTTCACCAGCTTCACGTGCAAGTTGAACATCTGCTCCTGGGCTTTACTCTGCAGCAGCTTCAGCTTCTCGCGCCGGCTCACCATGTAGCACAGATTCCTCACCTGCACAGTGAGGAAGAGGAGCAAAGCAAACGCCGTCCATGAAGAGCAGGCACTGCGCGTCTGTAAAGCCTCTTCTGCTCTCTGCCGCCTTCAAGAACTCACTGATCTGAACACACAAGCCTGAGACTGGAGGCTTTCGACTGTGGGTCATAAACATGCTGCCGATACGAACCTTCATCTCAGCTGATTAGTTCAGCTTTAAGAAAAGACAAGGTGTATTGCTTTTTAGATATTTTTAGAACGACATGTTAAGTGCAATCAATTGCTACAAACTGATAAGTCCACATATAAAAGAGAGCTGAAGCCATTAATCAATTAACTGGTTGATTTAATGATCCAACTACCAGTTCCACCTCCTGCATTGTGAGGCTCTGCCGCTTTTCTTTGTCTTTTATGACAATAAACCAAATAATTGGGGGATTTGGATTACTGGTCTGACCAGCAAATAATAAGAAAAGGCCACCGTGGGCTTTTTTTTTTACAGTTTCTGCCATTTTTAATCAGCAGAATAATGGATTCTGCTGATGTGCTCAGATCGATTTATAGATCTAAACAGCGATTACGGGTTTCCAAAACAAGGAAACATAAAAAACACTGAGGAGGGTGAAAACTTAGGAGACAGTGTATGCTGACTTTTGTGAGATCAGCTCAGGAAATTCAAAACTAGAATATTTTTCTTTCCTGGAGTTTCTCACTTCTGTTATGTGTTCTGTGGAATAACAATACATGAAATGTGTTTGAACATGTTAAACTGACAGTGATCGTCACAGTGAGCTCATGAAAAATGTGAATTCTAGCACGTAAACTCCTCCTGCTTCCTCATAATGACCCACTGAGCAATGTTAAACAAAATTAAGAAATACAGCGTAGACAAATGTTCTGGACTCAGCGAGCAGAGATACCATGACTCAGCACTATTCATACAGCGATGTGTAAAAAAACAAAAAGCACCCACCCTCTCCAAATCCTGCCGCAGGTGCATGAACATCCGCATGCGTGTGTGGATGCTGTCCTCGTGAGGCTGCAGCACCAGGTTCTCCTCCTCCTCTTTAGGGGGCAGCAGAGCTTTGTTAAAGTTCGCCCTCCTCTTCAGCTTCCAGTACTGATAGATGAAGTCCGCCAGGCGCTCGGAGAGCCCGAGGGCCTGGGCCAGCTCCTCCAGCTGGATCAGAGTGTAGAACTCCTCCTCCAGCTCCTGCAGTCTCTGCGCCCGCTGGCCCACCTTCTCCGCCTCTGCGGGGGCTTTGGAGCGAGCCGGGCTCAGGCCGGCCTCCCCAGTTTTAGACTTGCTGTGTTTGAGGCAGTAAGACTTGAACTTGACTTCGTCCCCTTCATCCAGGATGGTCTTCATCTCCAGGCTGTGCTCAAAGGCGCATGTCACGTGGAAAGGAGTGGTGCAGTTCTTCACCGAGCACTGCGAGACGAGGGAGGGGGCAGGTTAGCATGTTTACATGGTCTATGACCCATTTACAGGGAATAACAAGATTATGGTTAAAGGAGCTTTTAAGAATTTACAGATTTTGCAGAAATCCTGAGTGACTTGGTTTTACGTGATTTGATGATAACTGGATGTCTGGATGGATGTGGTCATGATCAGAAACTATGTGACCCAGTAAATATGGAAAATGAGGTGGTTGCAGTGGTTAGAAACAGGGAACAGCCGGCCTATGACACACAGATCCACGCTCACCTGGATACACGCGCCTGTCTTCAGCTTACACAGACTGCAGATGAGGGACCAGCGGCTGGGTGGGATGTGGGAGACTTTGGTGATGGGCTCCATCCTCTCGGGACACGCGATGCTCACCTGCAGAAGAGGAGGGCGTGATGAGGTGTTTAACTCTCACTGTAGAACATATAAAGAGATCCAGAGCAAACAGAGGACGTCAGGCTTTGTTCATCTACCTCCGGTATCCACAGGGCACAGCTCACGTGTGCCCACTTGGTGCCGGCACGTGTCGCCTTCATGGCACCGCCCTTCTGAGGACACAGAAGGCACTGCGGGTCGATGCCGAGGACGCACGTCCTACACAGCCAGTTTCCGACAGGCACTTTGACGATGCCGTAACAGGCCTGCGAGGAGAGCAGCGGGTCAGGACGTTGGCTGAAAACCAGGTTTGATATCTTAATTGATTGAGCCGCCATGCTGTCTCCGCGATGAGGCGTACTCCTGTTTACCTGGTGCACACAGATGTTGCACTTGTCACAGAACACCATGTCGTTGCCCTCTTCGCTGTCGGGGGAGCGGCACACGTCGCAGATGACGTCTTCGTCGTATTCGATCCCCAGCCCCTCCACCGTCTCGATGGCGTGGTTCATGTTGTCATGGCACTGCCTCTCCAGGGCCTCCATGGCGCGCTCCATCGTCAGCTCGTCTATGGGCTCCTCCCCTGGAGGACAGTGAGGAGCAAACCCCACACGGTCAGGGAAACCCCCGCAGACTGCTGAGACATCACGAGTCCAACACACAGCATGGTGTAATTTCACGGCGGATCATCTGTTCCTTACCCATGTGGTCGAGCTGTCTGTTGAGCGTCTGCAGCCAGTACAGGTCCACGTCGTCCAGATCGTAGCGACACATGGCCTCTGCCAGCTCTTTGATGTTGACGTAACCTGGTTCTGTCGACTCCTGGCCCGAGCACTGGACGTACTTCTTCTGGTGGTTGTACAGCACCTCCACAGGCTTCTCCATGATAACTCTGAAGACAGAAGACACGAACATCATCTGTCAGCACGTCCAGACCGCTTTGTCCACTGCGGGACCTCTGGGAATCCGACGACGCCGTTACCTGACTGACGGCTCTGGGATGGTTTCCGGACTCGCCAGCACCTGGACTCCCTTCTCCCACTCCTGCTTCCAGGTGTCTGCCAGCAGGTAGTAGTCCTCTGCAGACACATGGTGGGAATCAGGCAGCTTCATGGCACTGATCAGGTCTTTTCTGAACACCTGCGGGAGACGTTGTAGTCACAAACCGGACGTTTAACAACACTGATCACAGAGTCCGACGCCAAGAATGGGAACTTACTTCAGCCGGTTTCTTGTGGTTGGAGGCAGGGGTTCCAGGTTTACTGCCATACTTGTTGGAGGAGCAGAAGGAGGTAGAGGGACCTAAATAAAGAAAGACATGAAGGCATGAATGAAAGAACAGCAGAGAAATGCAAATACTCTGGTTTAGTCTTTAAGAGAGGCGACTCACTCTCATTGTCAGAACTGTTGCTGCCGCTTGAGGACCTGAGACGTTTCATCCTGTAACATCCTGCAGAAGAGACGCGTGTTAAAAGTCATCCACACATCAAAACCTTTTAAAAACACTTCCCTCTGGACCAGCTGACACATAAACCAACAGTGTGCACACACAGGAAACAGTCACTCACCATAAATTTCAAGTTGAAAAGCATGCTAGTGGATTCCTCTGATAAACCCTTAACCACTTAATTTTGTGCCTGCAAATAAGAAATATGTCAAAGCAATCAGCAGCACTAGAAGAGAAACATGGGAAAGCGGCTTTGCATAGTTGGGTTTGCATTATCTAAATATTATAGTTTTCCCAGAAACCTGACTGTGAAATATTTAGTGTATTGATACACTAATAGCATTTAGCACTGTTAGCATCAGTGCACCATTTAAGTCATAACTTTCCTGATTTTTATCATTTTTTGTGCTTGAATTCTAAAAGTGAAGTTTAAAGTGAAGGAACAGAGCAGGCCGACCCCACAGGCTCACACTGTGTGCCTTTAACCCACTGAACCACTGGGACGACTCATTCAAAGCTTTCTAAATACCGTGGGACTCAGTACAGTACGCTGTTTCAACAGACAGGACATGCCTCGCATTCCCCATGAGGACAGGAGGGGCAGGAGGGGGCATGGAGCCAGTTCCACTCCATACCAGTTTGAGTAAAATCCAGCAGACTGATGCCAACTGCTGGGAAACGGACAAGCGGTTTGTTACTGGTTACAGCGTCCAAACTGGGGCTTGTGGACATGAGTCAATCCCTGCCGACACACTGAACTGTCCCATACGTCAGCTGTCATTTCTCCTCTGAATCTCTGTTTTTAAGATAAAGTCACCCAGCACAAACACGCTGCGTGTTCACCTCCACAGCAGAGCACTCAAGACGCCGGACATCTGCTCCTGACGCGAGTGTTTCTGTCTCTGAACGTTCACTTCAGATACTCCAGACTGATAAATAAACACAGGATAAACCACGAATAATGTGAATTTTGGCCTGTTTGGAGTGCGAAGCTACGATTCTGACTGGCTGGAGATAATGTTATTCACATTTCTTGTGTTTCCATTCAGCGTTTCCAGTTCTTTGCAGGACTTTTTGTCTCATCTCCTTGTTTCTCTCATTCATTTTTGTGCCCTTTAAGAAGCAATGAAGCGATTAGTTAACTGATGGAAAACTAATTGGCACCATCAATCTATTGATACTAAAGCAAAAAATGGCAGACATGCACAGAGTCCAGCTTCTTAAACGTGTGGATTAGTGCACATTATTGCACACAGCAGCAGCTCTTATTCAACGCTGATGCTTTATTCCCTTGCACACAGAAAAATATGTGAAAATTAAAAATGTGCATTGTCTGACGTGTCTGCAGACATTTTTGGCTGAATCGGCCTCGTGAGCGCAGCCATCAGCCGTGTCCTCGATCTCAAAATGACAGATATCTGCGTCTAATCTTTGGGGCTTTGACTGCTGGACGCACGGGACGAGGGGCCTGGTGCCGTCGCCGTGGACTCTGGGAAATGAGACGGGCAAGTTTCATTACTCTCAGTCACTTTATGGATGAAACAATTGATCCATAATGAAAACAATCACTGGGCCCACCATGCAAAAGTTAACAGTGCAGATGGAGAAAATACACAACTTGTGTTTTAATGGTACTTAAACTTGATTTATACTAATCACACTACAGTTGAGGAGCAGGTACTTGCAGCTGGTCTCCCCTGGAGGAAGTACAGACTGTGGCAGAGTAGTAGTAGACAACATGAGTCATTTAATGCCTTTCTGGTCCCAGCATGAACTGGTTGAGTGCACGGATGTGACATCAACCCGTCCAGGAGCCCCTGATGTGATTTTCTGGGAAACAGGAAACAAGTGACCAAACTGCGGCTGCCGCCCTGTTTACATCCCATACGGTGCTGTCCTAAATATGCTAACGTCCGGGGGCAACAAGTGTGTGTGTGCGTGGGGGGGGGGGGGGGGGGGGGGGGCTGCTTTTAGAAACGTAGAACACACACACATCCAGGTGCCTGCCCTGCCCAAAGAGCCCTGTTGGCGCCAAACACGCCCGCAGGCCTGAAGCGGGCTGCACTGCAGGCGGTGGGAAAATCAAACATGGGCGCCACCATCATACAAAGATGTCACTTCCTACAGCAATTACGACTATTCGCTCGCTCGGCCGGGCTTATTGTTCACCGCACGGAGCGGAGGAGCATCGGGAACACGTTAAACCAGCAGGAGGTAATATTCATGTAGCCACAACGAGTCCCGGACGAGCAGAAGAGGCGCAGGCCCCGTGGCCTGGATAGACCATCCAGGGCAGATCCTGGCACACTGAGCCCACTGAACACACGAGCATATTGTTCACATTCCGCCTGATTTACCTCCAGTCCACGCTCCGCCGTCCGCTTTATCCCAACCACGTACCACTCCGGACAGGCCTTCCAGCATGTACATGTAAAAACAGGGGCTCTGGGTCCAGCTACGGATTAAATTTAGGGGCTTTTTGTATCCCACCACAGTGGGAATCTCCAGGGCAGCAGTCTGTCCACCACCACGGCACAACAGCTCTATTGTACCGCGCGTCCCGCCGGGTCCTAAGCTCCGCCGCTTTCCCTCCAGCCCGGGTGCGCTCGATTCGTTCACTAGCGTTTGCCTCTGTTCACGCGCCACTAAACAGTCCTCCGCAACGCTGTTAAATAAGCAGTCAGTCTCCAGTGTGCTTCCACATGTTCTACGGCTTTTAATGTGACTCATTTCATAAAGACAGTTCATTTAAGTGTAGAAAGAGCAAATGACAGACAAATGTGCATTTTCTCTACAAAAACCGGATGCTCAAGTACAAAAGATTTACAAATACAAAAGTACATGACAAGAAGAAGTCCCTACGTGTTTGTTTCTGAAAGGCAACTGTACAAAACGGTTTGATATATCAGGCTTAACCTCTGCAACGTGTTGCATGTCATCATTGATAAATGAGTGAATGATACGGGCCGGCACCGGCTGGGCGAGGTCCAGCTGCCGGGCGTTGACTGGAACAATCAATAGAGGGCCACATGATGAAACTGCTGTCTAAGTAAGTGGAAGTCAAATAGCTGAAGTGAAAGCTGCTCGCTGTGGTTGACAAGAGGAAGACAGCACATCGTTAATAAACTCCCCATGGAAAGATTCACTCTGCTTCAGAAAAACACTGCAACGACAACGTTTCCACTCCAGAAACGACACTAGCCTCTAATGTTTAATCACCAATGAATCAAATTCATGAAGTAACTTTTTCCCAGTTTTACACTAAACACATACAGTCAGAGATGAGTCTTTCTACGTGCAGCTTGTTCAATGTTAAATTGCTCAAACTGAACTTTAGCAGCGCTTTATTTAACAAAGGGCAGGTTGATCAGGTTACAGAGGGGAAACAGAAAGTTCCTCACATCACGTAATCTCTAACCGACAACCTTAAACCCGAGTGGTTTCGCTGAGATCGTGACAAGATCTAAAACTACACAAACTCATCGAGATTATCGACTTTTGTTTCCCGCAGCGGCTCAAGTTTGTCACCCTGCGACGACCATCGAGAGCCTGATGACGAAGTGAAGTCACATGATGAAACCTGACCCAAAAAAAAAATAGATATAATAAAGAACATGAATTCCTGTCTATACAAAAACATCTGAGTATAAAACAAATATTACAATATAAAAAAAATGACCACATGAGTTTCCTACATCAAAACACCAGCAACAGATCAGTTAAACTGAACTTTGGCCTAACAGAGATCAGTGAGGATGTAGTTATCGTCTACACAGCATGTCTCAAATATACACATTTAAACAGGTTCATCTAAACCACGTACACAAACAAATCCTCACGAGAAATAAAAATATGATTCATATAAAATCTTCTCCCTCAGGCATTCTTGTGCTCATGTTTTTTTTTTTCACTGCAATGACGGTTTCAGACAGCAACGCTTTAAATTAAAAATGAATTACATTTACAGCAAAGAGCTACATTCACGATCGATAAAAGCAACAGAATTACAGAATACATTCAGAGAAATATAAATATTCACAGCACTCTTAGCAACTAGTGGATGTTAGGTGGTTTACAGCAAATGTTTTTGGATGGGGGGGGGGGTTTAGACTCGTGGTTGATGAACTGAATTGTTTTATCGAAGTCAGTCCTGAATATTTTTCTTTACTATCTAACTTTTGAGAAGAAAAGCAGGCAGATAATCAAACACTACTCATATGCAAACCGTGCTGGGCGGTGACGGGGGGGACGGGGGTGTTAGAAAATCCCATTTTGTGTCTGACAAACAGTTTGTTGTGATACTTAATCATTCACAGGCCCATCTGCATGTCAGCGAAGTTGAAGAAGTTGTCCACGTCTCTAGAGGACGTGTTTTTGTTATCTGAGACAAAAACCTGTGGAGGAAAAAGGGACATAGAATATTGTAGATTAGTTGTTTTTGTTAGATATTTTTCCTGAGAAAGAGAAGCGAGCTGCGTCCAACAGGAAAGACAGATGCCACAACAACAGTGCGATTACCTTGGTCCCACTGAATACTTCGTTAGCGATGTTCTTGCAGGCGTCCACGACTCCGTCACCGTTCAGCTCGAGTGCAATGACGGGACCTTAAGGAGTAAGACGTGAGAGTCACAATCCCACAGAGCAACAACAGTCTGAACGTCTGTACTGGTGATTTCCAAACATTTCCAACTGCTGTGCAAGTCCACAGCTACAGTTAACTCCAGCGAAATCCAGGTTTCATCCCTAAAACCCTGTTCCTGTAACACACACTGTGGCTATGAAACAGCAAAGCTAGAAGAGGAATGGCTGAATATCTGTAAAACTCAAATGAGTACTTCAAGATCTGGTTATTGGAGGGAATTTACATGGAAAAACATGATTAGATTTTTTATTGCTCCTAAAATGCAACTGCCTCAGACAGGCCAGACAAGCTATGGAAGGTGCTGGCGAGAGTGTGGAAACTCCCGGGCAGACCACTTCCATGTTTTCTGGGATTGCCCAATTACACAAGCTTACTTGGGGGATGTAGTAGATAAAATGAAATTAATAATGGGTTTCGAATTTGAACATGATTTTTGTACAGTTTATCTTGGTATTATCTCTTTTGTGACGAATGCTCCGGACAGATATTTGGTTAAAATAATGTTAGCAGCCAGTAAGAAAGCTATCACAAGATGGTTGAATAGATGACCCTGCGCTGTAAAAGGAGATAATTAATAAATACCTATGTAATCATTGTTTATTGCACAGCTGTATGAAAAGCTTTGGAACTGAGATGACTGAAGAACCCTGGATCTACCTCTTGTCCCTACAGACAGTAACAAGACTATAATTGTGACTCATGTACCCCTTGCTCTTTTCTACTTGATCATCTGTGCATTTCTTTGGTATTTAAATGTTCTATTTTTTTCGTAAAACAACTCAATAAAAATAAAGTTAAAAAAACAAACAAACAGTAAATGCTCTCTACTGAAATGGACATCCTGACACTTTCCAGTATTTACTGCCAAATCTATTGTATTCATTCAGTCAATTTCTGCAGCAGCAGAAACAGCAGAAAGCAACAGTGGACTGTGGTCTGAGAGGGGTTAAAGTCGATGTTAAGCATTTGGGTGTGTAAGTTTACAACATACATGCTAAGAAAACAGTCATTATAGCATTTTTTACGCCTACTGGAAGACACAAACTGACCCTCTTTGTCAGTACTGACATACTACGACACACGGTGCTTTTTTCCTCTCTGTACTCTCATCACTGTAAATGCAAATGAGCATGCTGCAGCTGCAGGCTTACGAAACAACCTCACCAGATAACATCGCACAAATCTGGCCGAGTCCCCACCCAGCTGATATTTTGGAGATGTTTCTGAGCAACAGCAACGAAATAAAACAACAAAAAAGACACACACGAAACAGAAAAGTACCTTTCGTGATCCACTCCACCAGGTCCTCCGCACTGTTCTGGAACACCCGCTTCACGTCTTCAGGCCGCATTGAGACTTCCTTTGTCTGGATCAGCATGAACCCTTTGGCGGTCGCCTGTGCAAATGAGACGGACCAAGTTGAATAACACAAATCTGAGGTGAGCCACGAAGCGCAGAAGGAATCCCCCATGCACAGAGGAGATGAACTGCGAAGACGAGTCTTGCAGCAGGACGTCTTGACTGTCCCACACCAGTCTCATGCCTATGTGACAGAGTAATGCATACTTTGGCGAGAGCGCAAACATCACTGGAATGTTCATGAAGCAACACAGGCAGCCGAACACGGCGGATTAGCACTTCAGTCACACCATTCCTCAAGTTTAAAGCGAGTTAGAAATCCCATAATGCGGAATACATAGAGGTTACTGTGCTTACAAAAACACTTACAACACTGATCTGCAAATACTAATCAATGCAATATGCAAATGTATCCCATGAAGAAATGTTCATGTGTGTGTTGAAGAAACACACTGAACACACTCAGACTCATTTAGAGCGTCCGGCATTTTAAACTCCAAGTCACGTATAATCAGAAGAAACAATTAGGCGGTTTGATAAGACTTGTTATCTTAAACCCTCTTCCTTGGGTGATAAACGCTCTTTTCATTTGGCTGATAACCCGCTTCAGATGCTTGTTTTTAATTACTCCAAGAAGGCTAAAGCTAGATTTCTTGAATATCTTAACTTAATGTAGGATTTCTGTTAAACCTCTGTTCCTTCTACGTGGTGCAGGCTGCACAGATTTGAGCTTTTCCTTCAGGTCGCGCTGCAACCTTTTAAAGCACAGTTAAAGCAAGGCTGACTTGTGTAAGCAGTGTGTCATCAGGTGTGCTGCTCTGTTTCAACATCGCCACCAACATTTTCCATTCCCATCCTAAAAACAGACCTTATTATTCTCCTCACCTCATCAATCATTTTGCGGGCGTTTGCGGTGGTGTACTCTCCGGCGAAGAAAACAAAAAGGCAGGACTCTTCGCTGTCCTTACGCCTCCCTCCCTTTGTCAAAGGCACAATGCTTCGTGCGGGGTCAGCGGAGATTCGCACAGACTTGAAGTCAGACTCGCCGTCTGGAACTGGTACAAAATCCAGAACCGCTGAAGCCTCTGGCAACAAGCTCCAGTTGTTCTCTCCAGACACCGGCGTGAAGTCGTGGATGTTGCTCCAGTTGTTGTTGAATATGCTGAGCCCGGCGTCCTTGAAGTGGAAGGCCAGCTCGGGGTAGTAGTACTGAAAGCAGCCAAACTTCATGCCCGTAGATGACTCAATGATGGGCTGAGTGGCGCAGCACAAGAACACCTCCATCTTTTTACAGTCCCGTGTGCGAAACTGCTGGCAGGCCACCACACACTTTATGTCCTTACAGTCTCTGAAAAACACACTGCCCTTGACGGGTCCTAGAACGATGCGGCAGTTGACGCAGTCATCGATGGTGATCGTCGCTGAGTGGTCGAACACGTAGATGTTGCAGTTCTCACACTCTTGGATGACAAACTGTTGCCCGTTCAGTTTGCCAGGCAGACGGCCCACCGTGACATCTTTGAGCCCTGTCAGCATGTAGTCTTTGGGATCAACCTGTGCAAAGGGAGAGGACTAGATGAGTATTCAAACAACATATTTAGAGATGCAACAAATCGCCTTTCCTGAACCACACTGGTATCTGATATATTCCCACCTCCATCACCCAGTAACAACACTGATAAGTTTCTAAGAGTCTTAACTTCCAGGTTTCTGCAGAACACCGAGTTTTAGACTTGCTTTTATATGTTAGAAATGGGATCGCCTTTCTAATGTTCCACTAAAATTACACGTGTTTTACTTTTCCATGCCTGAGTGGTATTCGATCACTTACACAATTTGCATGTTTGTGACAAAGTAATTTCTGACTCCAGAACCGGATACTGCGCGAGGCAGTGTTTTATCTGGCGTACCACAGCTGAGGTGCAACATCCCATGAGTCAAAACGGAAGTGTGGCCGCCGGTGAGTTAACGCCTATAGTGTCTGAGCAAGCCATGTTAAATGCGGTCAGCTGTGGAAGCGCAGTGTTATGAAGTAATCCGATAATGAGATAACGCGGGATGCAAGAAGTAAGAGAGAGAGGGGGCGAGGCTTTGAGTCTAAAACTCATGAGTGTTTTCAACGTAAAATGAGCCTTGCATGCATCCCCTGGCTACTTAGGTCACAGCTAATATGGTGGCCACGATAAACCGCCGCTGCGCGACGAATCAAGCTGTTAAACATTGCTCATTTACAGGTGCAGCACTCAGGAAGTCAGGTTAGACGTACAAACACCGTGAGGGGACGCGCTGGCTGGTACAACAGGGTCACTGACCCTCGTCGTAGAAGACAGCTAAAAAACACATGTTTTTGTCACACAGACGTTAGCTACGTGTGTAATTAGCACGCTGAAAGGTGTGAATGTAGCTCACTGCGCCTCTTGGGTAATGTACGTAACGCCACAGTAATATTAGCCACCTGGAAGCGACTTAACACTCAAGTTAAAAGATGTTAAGCTGTCGGGTTTAGCTAGTTAGGGCCTCCATTTGGCACAATTTTATTCTATTTTAGCACTTCACGTTTCACAGGACCGACGCGTTACCTTTTCTCTCTTATCCCAGCTGTACTGTTTCGGTGCCTCGTCGGTGTTGTTGCCAAGGGGAACCGCGTTGCTTGTCGTCGTAGTTTCGACAGTCGTTGTTGTCGGCGTACGATCATCTTTTTCGGATGACTTCCTTTTGGATTTTTTCGAAAAGAAGCACCCCATTTTGGTCTTTCAATGGCTACCAGACAAAACAGTGTTTGAACCGTAACGTTGGCACCGACAACACGAGAAAACGAGAGGGAGAAGCTTACGTGCACTTTAGTTGACAAGATTTTTTTTTTTTTTTAGCTTCCTGTTTCCCAGCTTCGTTTCGCAACCAATCGGTACCGTGGTAGTCGTTACAACAGCCAATCACAGACCTGGATGGTTCATGTGAAAGAGACGTGCACTCCTGAGGCGTTTAAGTACACGTACAAAAGAGAGCTTCGCATCTAGATTTTATTTTAAACATGTTTTAATGCGAGTAAATGAACACAAAATAAAAACAGAGATGTTAAATATCGTCTTCCCAAGTTCAATTTCATATACTTACTTCGTCTATCGCATATAAACACATAATAGCTGCTATTGTGAAATACATTAGAGTCGCACAGATGACTAAAAATTAATTCCTCCTCTGTATTTTCTTTTTTGCAAAATAGAGTTATACGTCGCACTTCATAAAGTAAGGTACTCTCAAATTAGATTGACCTCGCCACTTGCATCAATAGTCAGTGAGGAGAACCAAACAAACAAACAAAAAAATTCACCAGATGATCATGAACGCACCGCCATCTGCACATCGGGCACACCCCTCTGGGTGTTGTCTACCACAAAAAACTGCTTGCACCAGTGTCCTAGTTCATGTAAAATGTATTATTTTCAATAATGTGGGGAGTTTTTACGCACCAGCATGGTTTGTATGTTTGTAATGTGTGCAGTGAGAGCTACAGAAGAAGACCACACGACCAGGCACAACACACCACAAACGTGTCACCATGTCCAACCAGACATCAGATTAGCTTGCAACTTAAGCCACCGAGCCAGTCTAATAATAGGTAATCCCCCATCATGCTTCTGTGAAAGATGCTCTGAAGTCTGGCCTTTCTGTGCATCTGCTGTGTGACCGTATAACCATTATGTGACAGATTTACCGTTCAAATACTATTCTGCTGAACTTGCGGAGGAGGTGGTGTATGGTGAAAAGGCAAAGCAGCCCACTGACAGACTTAGAAATCAAATCACTTCTAATAGAGAAAAGTTGCTTGAAATGTTGTAAACATCTTACAGGTTAAGCAGCACTGACTGAAGTGGACCTCACTGTCTTACAGAAAGAAAGTAGAGCAGTGCATTAACTCAGGATGAAATCAGAAACACCCATAGCACATGATGGCACAAAGCGTGACTAACCTGTTAAGGGGCCCTGGGCTGTTGAGTCCCACCACACACAAATACCCCTCACACTATCATTACCCCATCACACACACACGCACCCTGCACAACTCCAAGTTCCCATCAAGTCACAGTCATTTATTAAATACTTATTTATTGTAGTACATGTACACAGTGAGTACAATATAATCTGTGAAATTATTAAATCTGCATGTCACTGAAGTTTTTGGCAACCAGGAGCAGTGTCCTCAAACATGGCTGTGTAAAGCAGCTATGGTTTACATGTTAGCAAACAGTTGCCTATTTGCTTATGTAATCTTACTGCACCATGTATTTTTTTTTTACTGTGTAACATATTTTCCACTTTGCAAATGGTACAAAAATGCTGTATTTAGTTTTCCATCTTACATGAGCAATTCAAAATTTTCCACTGAGACACTGAGTCATTCTTCATGAGGCCATATTATTTTTTTATACTCTTTCAAATATATAATATACTTATATGAAGTTGATTTTGTTTGGTATCCTTTTTTTTTTTTTTTGGTCTTTTTCTACCTTTTTATTCTTACTGTCTGCAACAGGAAATTTCCCCAGCATTGAATCAATAAAGTCTTATCTTACACGTCCAGCAGAGGCAAATTGAGTCTGTCTACCTGAGAAATTTGTCATTCTGTCTTTGGTCTCCACCAACCCCTGACAGATATATAGCTACAGGTTGTGTTTAATGGAAAGCAGCCGCTGTTTGGTGCTTAGTAGGTAATTCAAAGTGGATTTATCAGAGCTTTTTCAATGCAAACAGCTGCCTGCTGTTGGAAAAGAGGCCGGTGAGGGTGAAAGAAAAGGTGAAGTTGGACCAAAACAATGAGCTTAAAGAAGCTAAAATGCTCAGTAGATCTTTCACATTGTTTGTTGGTCCATTATTGATTTAATAATATTGATTGGTGCGGCTTTAACGTCTTGGGGGACACAGAAACGCCTCCTGAAGCACACTGCTGTGGTTCCCGCCTGGGCCCTCCTCCAGCTGTGCCCCCCCCCCGGCATCTCCCCACCTCTCACCTCCCTCTACCATCATTATCCGAGGCGGATATTTGCTTCCACTTCTTTTGAAACGTCCTGCCGTTTAACACCCGTGCACAGCCCTGTGAATTTCCTGTTTTAAGGAGGACAGAGCACCGAACTGCACATTCATCAAAATCTCGGGACAGTGACTCAGTAGCTTTGAAACCAGTCGACTTGGTGGCTTCGGTCTCCTCCACAAGGGCAGCGCAGTCCCCCTCCGGAGCGGCTCCGTCGCCCTTCCTCGCATCGCGCAGTGTACCTTTAAAAGGTTGAACTCGCCGGTCTGCGAACGCTGGACCGTTTCCCCTCTCGGCTCAGCTGAGCGTATCCTCCAGCAGTGACATGGCATAGAGGCGGTGTGGTGTAAGCGGCAGCAGCAGCAGCAGCAGCAGCAGCAGCATCCTGCACCATGGACGCTCTCCGACAGCCCAGGCGGCGCGGAGCCTTCGCCGCGCTGGACGCGACTCTGCCCGTTTGGATCTTACTGATCGCGGTTTCGGGACTGAAGGCGGAGGACGACGGAATGGAAGAACTTGCCACCGAGAAGGAAGCCGAGGAAAGTCACCGACAGGACAGCGTTAATTTGCTGACATTCATTTTACTGCTGACCTTAACCATTCTCACCATTTGGCTCTTCAAGCACAGACGGGTCCGGTTCCTCCACGAAACCGGACTGGCAATGATTTACGGTAGGCTTATTGGATTATATGTTGAATGCACACACTCACGCACACTCACACACACACGCACACGCGCACAGGCTCTCTCTCCTTCACAGTTGCCACCTTCCCGCGGGCTTTGCATGATTCAGTCTCCCTGGTGGTTGTGCGGCGGCTGCACAGAGGCGATGGGGAGATAAAGCTGAGATGATTTAAGTCTGAACAAACGCACTGACGCGCCTCCGCATTTCCACCAGCTCACTCTGCTCCTCACTGGCTGGGCCGGTGCTGCTTTCTAGAAGGTGCTGTCGGCTGTTCAGCCTTGTCTGAAACTCCAGCAGGCTGATGCATGTGCAGCCCTGACTGGGAATCAGCACCCTGTCATCTGAGGCCACTTAGACTGAGGTGTAAGAAATCAGATTACAGTGACCTTGATGTAGACTATTGTTTTATCTCCTGTGATACCATCGAGCATCTCTCAAAGAATGTCACGTGACAGAAGAAAACATAAAGTGCATGTTTTGCATGTGTTGTATGTCCTCACCCTCCACATTCATTGGCTGTTTAAAGCGCAGTCACTACAACACAACTGCACATCTAACCAACATGATCATTAATCTATAAAAATGGACTTAACCTTTGTCTGTGGATTTGAAAGGCTGCAAGATTAGAAAATTAAAGGTATGAAAGCAGAGATCATGGCATGCAGTGTCAGACGGGCTGCCATCAGCTGGGGTCCAGATGTATTTCTGTGCCACTGAGTTTGTGTTTATTCCTGCAGGGACATCCACATGAGCACAGATTATTCATGGGATGGAACATGCTACACCGGCAAACTGCAAATGCTTAGCTGTGAAATCAGAGATCTTTCTAGTTTCCCAGCAGCTGAAGGGAGGCAGATATTTTTCAGAGAAGAAACTCTTTAAGTAGCAAAACACACAAACACCGTGACCCGAGTCAGTGACTGACCACTGTTGGGCAATGCTGAACTGAATGTTTCAGGACACAGCTGGCCACAAAAAGGCCGTGATACCACATCTGTAGTATTTTGTTTTTCCTCATAGTTTATCGGAATGATCCCATTCATCAGTGCTGCAAATGTTACTCATTAACCAGACATCCCACATGGAAAAGACAGACTTTGACTTGTTTTTACAAATGCGTAAAGAGTAAACTGTGCCTTGGCGTTCCTCCCGTGTAGCTGCCTTTGTACTTTCATTTTCCAGCTCCACAGATACGGGCCAGCTCCTGGCATTGGGACAAAAACACACATGGAATTAGTATATTAAAGTCAAATCATCATCTCAAACCTCATGGCTACAGAATATTATTTTCTCTGGGTTGAGTTTGATGTGATGAAGTTAAAGCATACGTTGTGTTAGAGCACACTGTTTGTAATTTTTGGACTCTCACCAGGATTAAAGTGCTGCCAAGCAGAAACCTTGTCACAGTATTGATTCGCTGTATAAAGAGCAGACTTTACAGAAAACCTTGTGTTTTCAGTTGGTGTATTCAGTGGCTTATTGTGGCACAAATGCAAGAAAAAGACAAATCAATGACTACGAATGTATTGATAATAGTGCTTGATGTCGGTTTAAAGGCAGACATCAGATGGCACTTGCTCGTCCATAAACATGGAATTTCCCCTTCGCTGGAAAGAACCTAAAGTTTGAGGTGATTATTTTCATAGAAACTGAGACATCAGACAGACAGGTTTAATTCTCGAGGATTATTTAAAGCCAACCCTGTTACAAAACTGTCACTATTTGTGTGCGTGTGTTTGGTTAGCCTAAAGGCAGGGTGTGATGTGCGAGGTTAACCGTCTGGTAGGAAGCGTGAGCGCGGTGCTGGCGGCTTTGCTGTGCCATGCCTCCTGCAGATAACTGCTGTCTGATCGCAGGATTAATGCTCTCTAACTGCCTGCCTCATTCCTTTCTTCCGGGCTTTAGCATCTCCTCATTTTTCTCCCTTTGCTCTGCTGCTCTCTGCCTGTCACTGCCTGATCCTGGGGGCTTGTGAGGCAGAGGCACCTGGACCATTACCTCGCACTGAGCAGTTGGCTGGAGGGGGTTGATTTTGGTGGCATTTACCTTCTGGGTGGTTCTTTCCCCAACATTCATTAGCTGATTAACTGAAAACGCTGCACCCATGAGAAACCTGTCTAAGGATATAAATTTCATGTGCGTGTCTCGGCCTTTCTGACATCCTCAGGTTTGCTGGTGGGTGTGATTCTGCGGTACGGCATCCCTGCCACCAGCTACCACAACAAGACTCCCCCAAGCTGCTCGCTGAAGGAAGGACCTGTCAGCACCCTGCTGCTGAATGTCAGCGGCAAGTTCTTTGAGTACACCCTCAAAGGCGAGATCAATTCCCGAGAGATTCACAATGTGGAGCAGAACGATATGCTGCGCAAGGTACCAGTCAGAGAAGAACACCAGCTCTTCTTCAGCACTGCATTTACCAGATTTACTCTGCTAACTCCTCTATTTTACGCTCTTTTCCAGGTGACCTTTGACCCTGAAGTATTCTTCAACATATTGCTGCCTCCTATTATTTTCCATGCGGGGTACAGTCTGAAGAAGGTGAGATGTGAAATTCTGCACCTGTGACTGTTTCAAAGCTGAGTTTGATAACCTGAGGTGATGGTGGTCATACCTGCTGCCGCAAACTGCTGTCTCATTGGACGGATAGTTAGCTAAGAAAAGCCCCCATTGGCCACGCTGAGAGTGTTCTGTGTTCATACTGAACATAAGCGGCCCTTTTGGGGGGAAGCACAGAGCAGATGTCTCACATTTCCTCTCTGCTGTTTAAGCTGGTAAAGAAAAAAACGGCTGACGCTGACAGAATGAGTAGTTTCTGCTTTTCATTGTTGAAGAGCAACAGATTTGTTTTATTTGAGGAACCCTTGTGGAGGCTCTGCACTCTGAATTATTAATCCATCACCGTGTGTACGGCTATGAGATTTCAGGTGGTGCTTTCTATGTGGGAGAATTGTGGGTTGTAGGTGCTTTAGTGCCCCGACCTTGAAATAATGGAGAGTGAAATGTGTTTAAGCAGCTGCTGACATCTGATATATGTTCTCATTGCGAGGGCGCACCTCAGCCTTTTCCAATTACGCAGTGATAGATGATATCAAGGAGAAGTCAGATGGATGAGGGGAAATAACGTTGTGCTTTGCTACCGCGCAGAGCATCACGTGAGGATCTGACCGTAGCGTATAGTGAAGTGGTTCAGTTTTTATTCTGCTTTCAGCCATACCCGCACTGCGGCTCTATGGACGGTAGTTTCACCTTTGTGGTCCAGACTGAAATATCTCACCAACTGTTTGATGGGCTGCCATGAAATTTTATACGGACTTTCATGGTCCCCAGAGGATGACTGGTGATCCCCTGACTTTTTGCTGAGCGCCACCATCAGCCCCGAATTTCAACGTGTCAGATACTTTACAAAATGCAAAGACATTCCCATCCACCTCAGCTGTACTTTGTGTTTTGTGCTCATTAGCAAAGTTAAGTATACTAATGCACTAATCTGAATATTATACCTACTTATCATCTGTATGCTAGCATGTTAGCATGCTAACGTTGGCATTTAGCTCAACAAAGTGGCCCCACAGAGCTGCCGCTGGGGCCTCTTGTCTTGCCTGTGCCCCAAGAAATGTTTTTCTTAATATTTAATAGCCATTTTTGTAGTTGTCTCATCACCACCCACAATTTCTGTACATATTTTCTCCAGATGTGACCTCCATATCCTTTGTGCATTGCATTGTGGCAGAATAATGTCCATCAGCAGCACGCTCAGAAATGCAGTCTGCAGACTGACTGGTTTATGCTTTTGTTGCTTTTCAAGTGAGAACTCACTATGAAGTAAATGCATAAGCTTTAGTCTTGGTGATATAAATTTACTGTAGTGCTGCAGCGTGCAGATTTATTTTTTAGCATATAAAGTAGTAAAAAATACAGAAAATCACAAATCACAAGTTCTCAAAACCCAAGGTTTTATCACATTGTTTTCGTCTGACAGCAAATGTCACCTTGATAAATAACTTCAGTGATCCAGCGATTATTAAAACTGTAGGTTAATGTTTTGTTCATTCATCTATTGTCTGATGGACTAGCAGTTATTTCAGCGTTAACTTACTGCATGTTGCTGTTAAATCTAGTCTGTGGAGAATATTAATTTCTAAAAGTACAAGATGCCTCCAGTTTGCGGCGTAAAAAATCTCTCTGTGGCAGTTTGAAGCTACTGCAGGAGTGTGTATTAACAGGCCTTTTTGTTTTCCCAGTGAGGCTGTTATTCACAATGTAATTTGCTGAGTCAAACAACGGGCCTGAGGAAATAGGAAGCAGGGGGTCATGTTAGCCTGTTTTTTTAAAAACGTTCTTTCTTTAAATCATCTGTTGCAGCGGGAGTTCATTTGAAGCACGCTGTTAACAGCTTTGGACAGAAACAGAAAGACTGAGTGTGCGTCTCGAGCGTTTGTGTGCCTCCTCTTGCTAACTTCAGTTAATCATCTGCTTTAGATCACTGCGGCAAAGCACGCAGGACTGCAACTGATGAGCAAATGTTAGCATGACTAGCAGCGTGTCATCTAACTGCGCCGTCACAGTCGATCAGCCGAGTGTATCCTGAACGTAATCATCACAGCATTGTTTCTTTCTTTTTGCTTGATTCTTTAAGGTTTTATTTGACAGAAATCACTCCTGGCAGTCAGCGAGGAAAAGGCTCGTTTCCTGGAGAAATCTGTATCAGCATGTTTGTTTCGTAGATGCTGGCTGCGCAGAGAGTTGGCGGGACGCTCAAGTGATCTGGAGAGGCGTCTTTGTTGTGCTGCTTGTTTGTATTACAACCAGTCCAGCAGCTGAATCTGTGTTTGTGTTTCTAGTCCTGTTTGACAGGGAGACGCTCGCCCACCCGTGGCCCTTACTGACCTGAGTTGAATCCTTCATTGTTGAAAGACATTTGTCTTGTGAAGGGAAAATAAAATACGTTTAGTGTAAAGATGTGCAGCATCTGAGAACAGCAGTGCTAACTGTGAACACTTTTGCTAAACCTGTCCTTACAGCAAGTTAACAAATGAAAAGAACACACACGTAGATCAAAAATACAACAAAAGAGACGCTTTCACAGTTTTTGTTTCCTTTCTTTATCTTACTCTCTTTTTCCTTTTCCAGAGACACTTCTTCAGGAACCTGGGCTCCATCATAACCTATGCCTTTCTTGGCACTGCCATCTCGTGTTTTGTGATTGGGTGAGTGTCCACTTCCTGTTTTATGACTTTGCTTTGTGATCACACCCTGCTGTTTTGACCTGAACGCGCTGCACCTTCTGCTCTCTATCCTCAGGAATCTGATGTACGGTGTGGTCAAACTGATGCAAGTGGTCGGACAGCTAACGGACAAGTTCTACTACACCGACTGCCTTTTCTTTGGCGCCATCATCTCTGCCACAGACCCGGGTAGGACGCATGCTGGCCAGGTTTATGCGGTGCAGTTTATGCTTTTAGATCCTCTTTGAATGTTTTGCCTATCTGCGTCCCTGTTTGTAGTGACGGTGCTGGCCATCTTCAATGAGCTCCATGCAGACGGGGATCTCTACGCTCTGCTGTTTGGAGAAAGTGTTATGAATGACGCAGTGGCCATTGTGCTGTCATCGTAAGTTAAATCTGTAAAACTCAACACTTTCCGTCCTTCTACACCAGATAACTGTCTCCTCCTTCTGGGTTTTGAGCTTTTTTCCCCTCCTGATGTTGAAATTCAACACTGACATGTGAGACAGAGCAGCACCGCTGTGCATCGCTGCTCCTCGTGACGGGCAGACGGCGCTCTGCCTCCCTCTGCTGGAAGATCATAAATCACCGACTCACCAAATTTTTTTTAATCATCTATTTTTTGATCCCCTTTGCAAGACATGTAAACAAAACATGGACACAGAGATTATTTTCCAAAAAGAGAATCAAAATGGAAATTATGAGGAAGTGAATTGAAAGCATCATATGACAAATGCTGAAAGTACCTGCTGCTGTTTTTTGTGTTTCAGGTCCATTGTGGCCTACCAGCCCAGTGGAGCGAACACACACATGTTTGATGCCTCAGCCTTTTTCAAGTCAGTGGGCATTTTCCTGGGTATTTTCAGCGGCTCCTTTGTGATGGGTGCAGCCACAGGAGTCGTCACTGCTCTCATATCCTTCTCTGAAACCCTCTTTGTCATGAAAACGCAAAAATTAAGTCTAATTCCCAGACTGATGTCAGTTTGATGGAATAGCACGTGTGTTGTAGTTTAGATTAGTAAGGATCCCGAACAGTGTTGCGTCCTTAACTCGATTCCCACGTCACCAAGTTCACCAAGCTGCACTGCTTCCCTCTGCTGGAGACGGCGCTCTTCTTCCTCATGTCCTGGAGCACCTTCCTGCTGGCCGAAGCCTGCGGGTTCACAGGTGAGCTGAGTCAGGCAGTGGTCGGGATGGTGAAAGAAGGCTGCGTGTTCAGCATGTGTCAGACTTCTCTCTGTCTTAAATGAATCAAATATTGTCTGTGAAGATTCTCAGTCATCCAGGTCATGCTTTATCTGGACATGCTAAGACTGGTGTGGTTGTTTTTGACTTACTTCTAGGTATGAATCAAGCATGTTGAAGAGGCAAAAGACAGTCAGTTTATTTCTACTCATAAAAAAGGGGACAAAATTGGGAAAAAGTGTGGACAAAAGTGAATATTTTGGTCAGGCCATTATCCGCTATTGTCATATTTTAGGTTTATAATAAACTGACCTTTTTTTGTATCTAACCTCTAATGGTTTGATAGTGCATGGGCATTTTTCTTCTCTATGACCGGACATTAAAAGGGTACAACAGCGATTTAGTATTGTATTCTAGAAAGTTGGTAGACTCATAAACGTCAGATTAAAAAAAAGAATGACTAAAATTGAAGCAGCAGAAGCCAAGATATCTGTATTTTCTAGTCCTTAGTCTGGATCCTACATTTCCCATAATGCAGCTCTTTGTTCGCTGGTCATTTTTAAAAGCTTCTTCCAGATAACTAAAACGTAACTGATGATCATGCACCAACATGATTATGAGCAGTTTAAACTAAAAGCTGTTACACCATCCTCAGAGAGCTGCATCTGTCTGTTATACAAATGAAATGTGACAGGGACTTAAATGCAGATTATGCAGCAGATGTGCAGCAGATGAAACAGACAGACAGTATAATACACAGAAGCAAAGCGGTCAGAGGGCTGAAAGGCTAATCCTCGGTTCTGATGTTTCTAAACAGGCGAATTGTCAATCGCATATCCAATTTATGCAGCCGACCCGCCTGTGCAGTGCACTGGAGTCATTGTGTTTGCATGTGTGTCGTCCTACAGGCGTCGTGGCCGTGTTGTTCTGCGGCATCACGCAGGCTCACTACACCTACAACAACCTCTCTGAAGAGTCCACAAAACGCACCAAGCAGGTAGCATCCCACCACTTCACGAACCATCTATTTTGGACAGTTTTGAACCCCCCAGTAGTACGAACAGGGTGCTCGTCCCCAGTGCCAGATGGCTCAACGCTCAGCCTGCTGTGACCTTAATCGGGGTTGTCTGAGGACATCCCTCCTGACACGACTCTTTAGTTTCCCAGAGGGGGTTCAGTCTTGAGGACTGGGTACAGATTAGCACGTAGACAGCTCGCAGCGTGACACATTTTGGATCAGTGTCCTGGCAGGCTTGTGTTATTTGGTTTCAAAGAAAGCTAGACATGAATACATTGGCAAGGTCAAAGTACTTCATGTATTAGTGTGTTCGCCCTGTCCTTTGCCTCCCTCGCAGAGCAATGTAGATGCACTCGGCTCTCTAATCATCTGGGAGAGGAAAGAAAAACATTACTCCCAAAGCTTTTCTGGATTCTGAGGGAACAGATGAGGCGCATAGCTCAGAGAACCAGGAAGAGGACTTTTATTAAGCAGCGGATTGAACGTTAGAAGGCTCTTTCTGTGCATTTTTACTCGTATTCTTGTTCTGTTCATCCATTTCTAAACTGAATTCCTGATGAATGTTCTATTTTGCACGCAGCTCTTTGAGGTCCTTCACTTCCTGGCAGAGAATTTCATCTTCTCCTACATGGGTCTGGCTCTGTTCACCTTCCAGAATCACATTTTCAGCCCCATCTTCATCATAGGGGCTTTTGTATCCTTTCTGGGACACGACAAATGTGCATTTTTCGGTCTTCATTTGGGACTATCCCTCTCATAGAATTACAAATTTTCCACAGCTGTAGAATTGGGTCATAGCTAAGGTCCTTTGTGGGGGATTTTTGTGCTATTTATGTCCAAAAAGACAATCGGGTCATTCCAAGAAACATTTTGCTGCTTCATTAAAAGGTTCACTTTTATGCAATACATCCGTCAGGACACCCGCTCCCTTTAATCTCTCCAGCATTAAATTGTTCAGTTAAAGACTTCTTGACCTGTCTGTCAGATTGCCATATTCATTGGAAGAGCTCTCAACATTTACCCGCTGTCCTTCCTCCTCAACCTCGGCAGAAGACACAAGATCAAGGGAAACTTCCAGCACATGATGATGTTTGCTGGTATGAAAAAGCCACTTTTTTCCCTTTTTCCTTCAGGCTAAATGTGATTTATGGCTGAAACCACACATTATTTATCCTCGATTATGGTCGCCTATCATTTCTTACTTAGTCAGTGAATCATTTGGTCTGAAATTTTAAAAAATGTGAAAAAATGCAGTTCACAATTTAACAGTAATGTCTTCAGTTTGCTTGGTTGAACAGGCTAATACCTTTCAATTAACAGCCAATGGTCACAATTGAGAAGCTGACACCAGAGATTGTTAAATATCTATAATTTGCTATTATCAAAATGGCAGATTTTCCTTTAGCTGACTAAATGTGATTGGAGGATTTTTGGATGTGACCCTCTGCAGGTCTGCGCGGAGCGATGGCGTTCGCCTTGGCCATCCGAGACACGGCCACTTACGCCCGCCAGATGATGTTCACCACCACGCTGCTCATTGTCTTCTTCACTGTCTGGGTGTTTGGTGGTGGGACAACGCCCATGCTGTCCTGGCTACACATCAGGTGACATGACAATTTTCTGACAATGTGGATTAATCTACACGTTCTCACAGCTTAAAAATTTCCTATTATGAAAAAAATATTTTAAGGAATACCCGTAGTACTGTTCCATTACTGTGCTCTGCCACAGAAAGCGTGCAGACAGCTAAAGCGAGAGACGTGAAAGCTAGCAGGTGAGCTAACCACAGCTAGCCCTCGCTAAAGCTGAAACTAAATTCACTAATTCTTTTTCCCTAGATGTTGGATGTTGATGAAAATATCAATGTTGATGAAATGACACCTTGGTAATGAAGTTAGCTCCACATATCAAAATGAGGCAAAACCTAAATCTAAACATAAGAGGGGGAAAAAACTGCTAATCTCCTGCTAAAGCTAAAGCTAACTAGCTTAGCGTTTGCGGAGCACCAGTAACCAACATCTCTAACGTGGAAAATTTTTGTTTTGCTTGTCGCACCAGAGACACCAAAGAAAACAGAGAAAATGTTAATTTCTACAAGCTATGAACTGTGAATGATCAAAATAAAGTTTATTTTTATTATTATTTTTCAAAACTAGCTAAACAAACTAGAATGCAGAAAAGACACATTTTTCCGCAAAGGCAGCAGCTGCATTTCTAGTTATCAGTTAGTTACAGATATCATTTCATAGTTATCATGTAGCTTCTGTGGCAGGTGTTTTTTAAGATAAGATAATTAGCCTAAAAAGACATGAAATTAAGGCATGACAACTCAGTTTGAGCCAGTTTTACTGAGTTTACCTGAAGAAATACCTGTTATCTCTGTTGTTACTGCTCAGTCTTTGGAGGGCAGTTATATGTTTGCTCTGTTTGCACCAGTTTTAATGAAGCATTACTATTTCCTCTTCTAATTCCTCTCCAGTTGACATTGTTAAATTCATCTTGTGCTGCCTGGTGCTTTCGTCCAGGAGATGGGGCCAGAGTTCTCCTCTGCTGCCAGCTCTCCATCTCAAATGTGTTTTCATGCAGGGTTTTCAAGTCACAGGGACTTTTGCTGCATCCTTGAAGAAATCCTGGCGTTTTCCTCCAGAGGAAGTGCCGTAGCGTCTTCACTCTCAGGTCGAATGCTGGCTCTTAAAACCAACATCATTCCTGTTTATCGCCAAGCTGCCACACCTTCAGATGTCCCAGCTTGAGATGCCATCAGCGGCAGGATTGGTGCTTTGCTTGCGTAGCTGTCGGTCTGTTTGGGGGCCGGCCTCGCGTATTTTTTGTCTGACCATGATGCACTGGGAGCTTGTGTTTGTCATGACAAAGCGGATTATGGGCCGGTGATGCGTGTGACAGCAGCAGAGGCGGCCTGAGTGGACAGGCTCTGTTTAATATGAGTAATGCCTCCTCGGACCGAGCAGGAACTATTGTGTTTGGTGGAGGTTTACAGCGCCGCCAAGTCTCCCCTGTGCACTCATCGCCATGGTAACTCAGACATGTGGCGCATGGCGGGCGGATGCTCAGCGCTCCTGTTATCATCCTCTGTATATGTGCATAAATTTGCACATTTTTACTCTTTGTGGGGGACATGTTCAAAGCCCTGAAGAGTAGCCGGATGTCACATGATGCGGAGCATTAAAAGAAGTTTAGTCTGTGTGTTTGCATATAATATAAGCAGTCTGTTTGATAGTATTTTCCCCCAGTATTTAATACTGAAGATTAAACTTGTTTACTATTTTTATGACACAATCCTCTGGCTGGGGAGTCAGAGAGAAGCAGCTCTGATGAGGCAGTGAGGGCGACGAGCAGGATGTGTTGATGCTGTTTTAACTGGTGCTGAGATAACAAACGTCTGGTGTGACCCTCGTCACACGCTGTGGTTTCTTTTAATGGGTTTTAATGGACGATTTATAAGCAGGCAATAGTGAAGCTTATCAGTCCCGACAGTGTAGCCATCGACAGATAAAATGATCCCTATGTGCAGGGCTGTCGTGGGGGGTGGGGTGCGAGGCCCTGTGCGAAGTTGAAATGTGAAGCCCTGCTCACATACATGGATTCGCAATTGCACATGAATAACAGTCACACGGACACAGCTATTCTAGTTCTACTGCACGGATAATCCCGCTGCAATACGTTTTTATCAAGTAGAATAATACAGCATAATCATACACATAGTCTCAGCTATGACTATTTGCTATTTATTTCAAAGGGGCAAAAATCAACTGTGCAACGAATGGCTTTACAGTATATCAAGTCAGCTCAGTCACTATTTTTGGCATCTTGACATTTTAAAGAAGTAGGTTAGGACACTTTTCATTCATAATATACGTTCATTTTTATTAGAACTATACACAACATATTTACTGCACTGTAACTCTAACAAATAAGACAGACTCACCTGCATAAACTGAGCAGAAACTGATCATGTCAGAGTCACTTTCTTTGCCTTCTTGGCCACAAACTCAGCAATAAGATCTTTATAATCCAGTTTGGATGCAATGTCCTTTTCAACTGATAGCAGGGCAAGCCCACACAGTCTGTCCTGTGAGGTGGAGGTGTGCAAATAGTTTTTGATTAGTTTCAACTTTGAAAAGCTTTGCTCGCCTGATGCCACCGTCACTGGAAAAGTCAACAGAATCCTGAGTGTAAACTCACAGTTAGGGAAAGTTCCTTCAATCCCTCTGAGGTATCAAAGTGTTTTAAGTGCTGTAGTTGCTCCCTTTGGGATTATCTCTCCAAGTATCCTCATCTCCGCGAAGAGGTCCGGTGCATTTATATCCTGAGATTCGGACGTGCTCAGACGTGCTTCAGTGAGGGCTAATGACATCCTGACAATGAAAAACCCACTTGATTTGTTTGATTTCTTCTTTATTTATTTATTTGTTTGTTTGTTTGTTTGTTTTTAATGTGACCATGATGGAGACAGACAAAATCATATATAACTAATGTATTCATTTAAAAAAAAAAAAAAAAAAGCAGAATTGCAGGCGCAAGGCCCCCTAGTGTGCGGTTGCACAGTCCGCACAGTCCATAATCCATAGTCCGTAATCTGCCTGTGTGATCATGCTGGCGCAGGAAAAAGCTAATCTGTCATCTCCAGTGCTGAACATTTTTAGATGCACTTGCATCTTTATTAACGTTTACTGAGTTTACTTCAGTTCAAATTTTTTGATTCGGTGAGCATTTTGAGGAACTATTAGCTGTAGAGGCTCACTTTGGGTTTTGGTAGAGTGTTGCTGTATAGGAAGCAGATTCTGGGGAGAAAACTGAAGTGTGCTTGCAGCTGAAAGAAATTAAAGCGGCTTACAAAATATAACTATTGAAAGACGTTGGCATGGAGGTTAAAATGGAAGTGCTGAAATAGGAGGTACATAGATGTCTGTGTGGACCCTCTGATGAGGAAATCAGAGGACCCTCACACAGTTGTGGACGTGGAATGTATAATTTCGGCTAAACACTGAAAGAAGCTGAAGTGGCAGCCAAATTTGGGATGGCAGTGCTGAAAGGACTGAACGAAGGTGAAGTGTTTATTTTAGTGTAAGTGCTGATTGCAGTTGATGTGGTCAAAGTACTGAAAAGGATTTACAATTCAGCCGAAGTTCAAACACTGAGAGGAACTGAAATCCATGAAAGTGGAAGAAATCAAGCTGGAAGTGTTGATAATAAGAGATGAAAGCGGTCAGCTGGGGAGTTCTAGTTATTTCATCCCGTGTTTTTATTTTTATTTATATGTGTGGGCTTGAACATCTGCGGAGCCTCTGTGCCAAGTCCAGGGATTAGTGCATGTCCCCAAAACAGAGGATCATATTTGTCCGAGACCGAGAAAACAAGTGGTCACTGTTATCTGCTTAAACTCTCATTTATGTCTCGTCCGCCATTAAAGTCCAGTGTCGAGGATTTAGGGGGATCTTTTGGCTTAAATGGAATATTCATAATTCTGTTTTTGTTTGTGTATGACCCAAAATATGAATTATTGTCTTTCTGTTACTGTGGACTGAGCTTTATATATGCGCAGAGGGATCAGAGGGAGTCCGCCACGTTTTTAACGGCCAGTGTAGGGGAGGGCTGAGGCGAGGTGTGTTCAGCTGGCTGCAGTGTGCTCCCTCGACACTAGATGGCACTAAATCTGACACACTGGACCTTTAAACTAACACTGACTGTTCAGCTTTTGATACTCAGAATGGTGTAGATGATATGCTGTTATCTAACATGTGAAAACTTTGCCATTTTCATGGAAAAAAAACAACAACGTTTATTCTCTAAACATACAATCTTCATCTGTATCTAATGTTAAGACCAAATGTGAGAGTTTTGTGTTGCACTGTGACCATCCCAGTTCCTCATATGAGTATCTAACACACAACATGCTTCTTTTTGCACATACACATATATCGACGCTGAGTGTGTGTGTTTATGATGTGATAGCGCTCGGGGAAGCGAAGTGCTGCAGGAAGAGCGACGTAAGCATGGAAAGTGGGAGTACTTCAGGTGCTGTATGTGGATGTGTCCAAACTCTCTGACAGTAACTGGTGTTGGGAAAGTGTGTGGTTGCTTCAGATGGGACTTTCTTTTTTCACTGTTTACTTCTCTACTTCTGTTTTTCTGATAAAGGGGAACATGGGGTACCTTTAGAAAGAAAGAAAGGGGGGACAGTCCCCTTTATTTGTCACACACTGCATAGAACATGCTACACACACGCCATGCATTGGTGAAATTCTTCCTCCACTTTTGAGCCATCCTAGCAGACCAGGAGCGGTGGGCTGCCATGCGACCGGCGCCCGGGGACCCAGTTTCCTATGTCATCACCATTGGTCAGGTGGTGATCTTCATGCATGTTTTTTTTTTTTGGGGGGGGGGGGTGTCATTTTATGGAGGATCCCCCAGTTGAACACGGGGAGAACATGCAATCTCCACGCAGAAAGGCCCCTTTCCTCGAGATAAGGGGCAGCAGGCACCAAAGGCGTGGTGGAGGACACGCCCTCAGCGCCCCAGGTGGGAATCGAACCCGGGACCTTCTAGCTGTGACAAAGGCAAAGGCCCATGGGAAATGTTCAGACTCCTGAGAACATGGAGAATAATATTCATAGGTTGGAATAAGTTAAAACAGGTTTGATTCTTGAGAATATTTTAGGAAAGCTGGTTTTTAAAGAGCTGAGCAGCTCTGGTGGAGGCGCTGCAGCTCGAGGGTTACAGCACCGTATCCTGGCTTTCTCTGGGTGATGTGAAAACCCTGTTGGTTTCTCTGTTGTCTCTCCGTGGACAGTCCACCGGTTTTTCACACAGCAGTGGAAAGAACAAATCACACACCCCGGTGCCCAGAAGTAGCTCGACAGATATGTGTGATCTGATCTGAAAAGTATGTGCAACAGAGGAAGGTAAGAAAGAAACCGAGAGCCGCGTCCTGGCGGTTCCTCCATCTTGTTCAGGATTGTCTTCCCCAGAGGACGCAAACCCTGCAAGGAAATTGCTTGTGAGGAATAGCTGATGGGTTTAAGGAGAGGAGGGAATGTTTTCAGGATTAGGACTGGAGGTTAGAGGGTGAGTTGAAGTCAGTGGGGCACTCTTACGTAAGAATGTGTGTGCATATGAGCACGTGTGGCGGCTCTATACTGTTTCTTATCAGAGGAAACGTGTGCTGCACCCCCAACAGTTGTGTCCTAATCACACAGATCCTTCCTGGTGCAGCACCAGCAGGCGTTGCACCTCTTTGTTTTTGCAGGCACTTTGATATACACCCAACCTCCACCCCCTGAAGATCCTGTATGTGTGTGTGTTGGTCAGACAGGGGAGAGTCGGCTGGACGGCCGTGGCCTGCTCCTTCTCAAGCTGTTAAGGTGGAAAGCAGAAAAAAAAATGGTGTTACCGTTCAGTCAGAATGGATATTTCCTCTGTGAGGCTGTTATGGAAAAGTCTAAAGATAACCACACACATTAGTCTCACCTCCCACTGTTCAGCCTCAGTTGTAGTTTCAGATCTAACCATGAAAGGCCACACATCCACGCCTTGGCCTCTGTCCACAAGGATTAGACTCAACTGCTCCAGAGCTTATGTGAATTAAAAGTGCCCCTTTAAAATCTGCTTGTGTTCAGTTTAATCCTTCTTGGTTTGGTAAGAGACACCACGGGGAAATTAATTATGTCCAGCTTCGAAGACTGGAAATGTGTGCGGCTGTAACTTTAAAGGAACTGAAATCTTATTTGCATTCTGTACGGTGAAAGCACCTGATCATGAGACAGGCCATCGCATTTCCCCAGCACATACAGCACAGTTCTCCATTAGTTTGTGAGGTTTTTTACAACAGCTTCCCAAAATGTCAAACTGTTTCTTTAAATAGTAATAGTATGAATATGGTACACACTAAAAATTCCTGCATTGACCAATTTTTGGTCAATATTTGCACAGCTGCTGCTTTATATTTCAAAGTTTGGTTTGACCCAGTGTGTCTTCCAAAATACAGTAGTGCAAACTGTTCCATCCATTCCAGCCCTTTTTTTAACACGCACAGTCATACATAATTATTTCAGTTATGTGATCTTGCATGCATTTTCGAGGGGGACTTGACGGTGATTTCTGGTTTTGGTGTAAACCTGTCTTGTTCCTAAGGCTGTGGTTTTGTGCTTTGGGTCGTGACTCATCTTTGCCAAATCTTTCTCCATTTCTCACGTCACGCTGAATTATGCAAACTGTGTCATATCTTTCATCTTCTCACTCTTTTTCTGTCCGTGCTTGAGTTGAGTGCTAATTTGCAGCATTTTCCAGCCACTGAAAGGGTCTAGCAATCAGCACTTTGATGTGTGTGCTTTGAAAGCAACTTCTGACACGCAGCAGAGCCGCGAAGAGAGCAAATCAGTGCTCTGCAGGTGCAGCCGTCACAAAAAGATGATTTCTGTGTCAGAGAGAGCTTTCCACAAAAATCACGTCAAATTCAAGCTGCATCGAAGGAGGCATCGAAGATCACTGGTCACAAGTAGGAAAATTGCAGACTTGCAGTATAAGGGACTGACAAATCCTGCTAATTAGCATCTGAGCAAATATGAGTCACATTTGTAACAGGCTTTGCAGCAATTTAGTTGCTTGAGAGTTAAAATACATTTTCATGAGATGCTAATATTCTCTTTTGACTTTCTTCCTGTCTTTCAGGGTTGGCGTGGACCCAGATCAGGACCTGCAGCCCTGTGGAGACAGCTTCCAGGTCTTACAGGGGGTGAGGAGCGCATTTGTTGTTGCTCTGAGTCGATGCTGCTCTCACTGCTGAAATGGTTCTGCTTCTGCAATTTTCTGTTGACGTGGAGCACAGTCAGCGAGTCCTAAGATATGCATAGGGTTTGTCAAGAGAAATGGAAGTGAGTTTCCTGAATGAGACACAGGAAGCAGATAGTCACCATTAGCTGTGGCACACATTATGATTATTATTATTATTTATCATTATCATCATTATTATGAACTCACTCTTCAGTCATTTCAGTTCAATCTTGTCTTGCAGGGAGGAGTGCAGGTCACCATGGAGCTGTGTGATGTTAGCTACACCGATCAGTTTGTCACATACTTAGTATAGTACAGAGTATTTAGGTGGTTTAACCACAGTCTTGTGTGGAGCATCATTCATAGTTGACATAATTATGATTAAAGATAAGAAAACAAAATAATTGAGGTTTCTGACTGTTATCAGACCACTGGATCCAGAAAACACTGCTTTTATCTGTGAGATTATGATGGGAATATGTCATTTACAATTCAGGAAATGGACTTGAGTCATAAACATTGGACTGTATACGCTGAGATCATCAGTACAGAACCAACAGCATGCACTTTCTTTAGCGGGAACTTAATATGCACTTACAGCCAAACAAAAACACAAAAAAAGCACAAAAACATAACACCACTAACAATGTGGAAACACATCAAATGAAACCTAAAGCCCCAATGCATGCTGGTAGTTTTTGCTATACGTTTCCATTACATAAGTGCTGTCATATGATCAGCCCTCAGCAGATCATGTGACTGCTGATCATGGTCCTAACTCTCATGTTGCCTACATTTCAAAATAAGAGCGTGCTGTTATTCAACTTCTTTTTAGTTTGAGGAACCAAATCAGCTGGATGAGAATTGCCAAGATCCTTTTAGTCTGATAATATGTTGGATCCAGATCTTTTTATGCAGCTAATCTTGATTTTTTTTTTCTATGTGTTTCTCCAGGATGGCACCCAGGGTGAAGGACAAAGTAAAACCAAACAGGAGAGTGCGTGGCTCTTCAGACTGTGGTACACCTTTGATCACAAGTATCCTTCTGTGCAGATTCAGAGAAAGCTTCTGGACCACAAAGTAGCTTTTTGTGGTAATATCAGGTCTTGTATCCAGTCAGGATGATTGTCCAGGGTCCATTTTCCCTCTGCACTCTGAATAAGCCATCAAAATCACAATTGCAGTTGGTGTCCTCATGGGCTTGCCCTGGAATCAGAGTGACAATTCATATTTCATTTCATATTTAGTTTATTTTGCAGCGTTGAATTCCCTGAAGAAAACTTAGACACGGTCCATGCCTGAAAAATAAAAATCTCATGCACAAATCTGTAAAATGTTTACTGTCCCTGCTCAGAGTGGCAGCAAAAACATGGTCCTGAAAATGCGTTCAGCAGCTCATCCTCCCATTTCCTCCCCCCGTCCTCTCGCCTCAACAGCTGCCTCCCCAGGTGGCTGATTGTGTGGCTGGTTTTGAGCGGAGCAGCTGTGTTTTCCAGTGGTGACTTTCTCCCTGGTGACACGTGCTGGAGGCAGCTGAAGCGAGCTCGTGTCCCTCTGCTGCAGATGCTGGGGTAAACATACATGACGCACAGCCTTGGTCTCTGGGTGGCGGACCGCGCAGTAGGCCGCTGATTTTGATTTCTGTTTGAACATGCATGTTTCGACTGCCTCCGTCCTCAGAGGGATCGTGACCTGACCAGTTGAACAGAGAATTGGGTTTTTCCCACACTGCAATCCAGCCTGACTAATTACAAAAAGGAGGCAGAGGAGCTGCTGCTTCACTCTCTGCTGCACTGCTGCCAAGCGTCACCAAATTACTTTCTCCTCACAGAGCCCCATACAGATTAAGACTCCAAGTACATCCTGCTGGCAGGCATTATTAAGCCATAATTCATCATTTGAAATGCTTTTATGGTGCAGGAAGAGAACTTCTTACAGGAAATGAATGACTTTATCAAAGCAGACAATTTAAACTGTTTTATTTTTTAATGAACTTCTGCAAACTGTTTGATTATTCATCCTTCATTCACTTATGCTTTATAGATCAATATCTAAGCCTTTAAATAGGAGCAAAAAAACAGAAGTGTCAAGTGTTGTTCCAAGTTAGCTAGAAGACAAAGCAGGTGTCATGCTGGACTTTTGGACTTGGTTTTGGGTTGCCAGGTTGTGGAGGATTCATCACAGCCTGGAAGATATTAATTATTATAACTGATCTACAGAGCAGCATTTCGTTATTAACCTTAGCCAAAGGCATTAGTACAACTTAGAAATGCTTTTATACATAGATGTATATTAGAAAGTGGTTCAGTGTAGAAAATCAGATCTGGGATATAAACTTAATTATTAACTTCACTACATTCGACCAACCTTTGCTCACTGATATAAATTGTTGAGGTCTTCAGGTCATTTTCCTTAATAATTGCCCAGTTACCTGAAGCCCATTCTGACACACAGCGGTCCACCTCTCACCTCCACTCTGCCAGCCTACTGTGGACCACTGGCGAGCTGTCTGACCAGCCCCCAGGCATATGAGGTGAGTGTCCACGTGCACTAAAAACACTGTGCACGCAGCAAATACACAGTGACACTCCTACATAACCAGTGATGTATGAAAAACTGTGTTCACACAAACAGAGGAAGAGACACAGCAATAGTTGGAGATTCTTGCAAATAATTAACTTAATTCACTGTTTTACCGAGAGTTAGATGAGAAGATTGATACCACACTCGTCTGTGCATATGAAGCTAAAGCCTGTAGTCAGTGAGCATAGCACAAAGACTGGAAATGGGGGGAAACAGCCTGGTTCTGTAACAAAATCTGCCTGCCAGCACCTCAACAGTTTGTTTGATTTATACAAAAAAAAGTTGGTGTGTTTTGTTACCTTCAGTTGGAGCTACAAAATGCTAGCTGTTTCCCTCTATTTTCCGTCTTTATGCTAAGCTAAGCTAACTGGCTGCAGGCTGAAGCTTCATATTTTCCATACAGACATAAGAGTGATATCAATCTCACCTGGCTCTCAGGAAGAAGGTGAATTTCCCCAAAATGTCAAACCTTTCCTTCAAAATAACACATTTTTGTCATTAATTGTTTTTGTTTCATGCTATATGTGTCAAAAAATATGACTTTTTGAGTATTTTGTCTGACTCATCTTGAACTCTGGGATAGTTTAATAGATGTCTCTAATCAAATGTCGTTTGGGTTGACCAGCTAACCAACCCGTCATATAAGACTTGACCATTAGCCAGCTAGCGCCTAGCTAGCGGAGCCATATCACAGTATGAGGTGTGTGTTAAGTTTTCAGCTGGAAAAAGCTTTGTTTACATTTCCAAAGAATATGGTTTATTTGCGTTCTTTAAGAGTATGACATGTTTTTTTGCAGGCGACTTTAAAAGCTTTTTAACTGGAAAATATGTTTCGGTGCTGCTAAATTGCTAATTTAAAATTCTTGATTTCAAGGCTTTTTCTAATTAGCTATAACCACGTCATTCTGTGAAACCACTAAGAGGTGGTAGTTTTCCTTTCCTTTGTTCAAAGCTGAGCCCGGTGCCTCAGGAAGGATCTCTGTGAATACTGAAGGTTTTTCTCTCGGGAGAATTGTGATAGCGTCAAAGTATTCTCAGTGCCTGCCAGTAAACAAACAAAGCACAGAGAAAATGGACAGTCAAGAAGCCTTTCTGCATTCAAATGCCACAAAAGGCCTTCTCAGCACCCCCTCAATGATGATCACTGTTCTGAAAGACATTTCAAGACATTTTAAGCACAGAAACACCCATTGACCAGACGGTCACACTTGGATCCCCTCTGGCAAATACTCCCTTTCATTTCATGTGAAATACATTCGTGTGGAGGCGTTCGGCCATTATACTCTTCTTTCTCGGTCACCCGGAGAGCCTTTCACTGACATTTCCTTTCTGCAAAGTACGCAGGGATTGTCAGTTGAGTTTAATTCCCTGAAAGTTTAGTTCAGCTCCGCATCCATAAATGTTTTCCTCCCCTGGTTCGCTGCAGTTGCTTTTCCAGCGTGAGGCTGCCTGCCAGGCGAGCCATGAATTTAGGCGGTTGTTCATATAATCAGGACCGTCCAGGCCTCTGTGTTGCCAAGTGGGGGGAGACTGGATTAAATAAAGCTCCTTGGATTTTTCCTCTTTGGTTATGGATATTATGAAATTGGGAGCGAATAAAATGGTCCACAAACAGGGGAATTTTTGTCCCCATTGACTGCAAATTGCATTAGATTTGAAATAGGCTTGTGGGATATGACAATTGAGTTTCATGAAACTGAAGTTTATCAGTTCTGTTTAACTGTGTTAGATGAAAAGGCTTTGAAAAGACTGCCTAAAGAAATTAGACTGACCACGAAGGATAAGGCTGGCAGTGTTCTGTGTTTTTCTGATTGTCAACAAATCCCGTGGAAATACAAAACCAGCGACGCTTTAGCCCGTCCCTCCATGTGAAAAACAGCTCACGCAAAAGGAGTTTCATTTCCTGAAAAGACCAGACATTTTCCTAAAACTGCTGGCCACTGCACGTCTTAGCAAACGCTCCTCAGATAGGGGTAAAGAGTGCATTCGTTGGGGCCTTTTTTCCTCTGCGGACTGGTACACATTCGGTGTTGTGGTAAATATTGATGGCAGTCGGGTGATCGGCTCAAAATAAACTACAGTGTAACGAGGGAACATGTCAGCCAGTGCCACGCTGAGGCTCACTGATGTGTTTTTAATGGTTTTTAATAACAGAGGAGGTCTGTGGCTACACAAGCAATCCTTATAATCCTTTGATAAATATAAATATAGAATATTACCAGACTTACCCTTAAAATGGCCTTTAAGAGCTTCTTTTCTTTACTCCTCTCACTCTGATTTCTTTACATTTGTTATGTTGTCCTCTTTTCATTAATTTAGAATAGATTTATTTCTGCTTCATGCAGCAGTTTTGTCACTATCTTTATTCGAAAGCAGCTGCACTCTTTTTAACCACTTAAAATGCCTGATGGCTTTATCAGGAGTGTTTCTTTCCTCCGTTTCCCTCCAAGTTAATTGTTGGAGAGAAGAGATTATGTAATCTCTTCCTTTTTCCTTTTTTTTTTTTTTATCCGTTCATCTGAGTAATCCCTGCTGACCCGGCGTTAGCTCATCCTGTTGTCCCCGAGGACATGGCCAGACTATTGATTGTCAGCCAGTCAATTAGAGCTGTGAGGACCTCATGCTACAGTTTTACAGCTCTACGTTACTTACCCAGAATGCAATGTGTGCTTTTGAATTGGGTTTCTCACTTTCTGTGGATGTTTTTCCGTGTCACAGCTGTCAGCAGACTCATAGACTCACTGTGGTTCTGGTTTGGGTGTTAGTGTGCAGCCTGTGGTTTCCTGTGTTTCTTGCTTTGGCTTTAATTTCACTTTAATGCAGATGCCACTAAGCTCAAGTCTCCTCTTCCCTCTCCTCTGTAAATCCATAGTGCCCCTTATGAGCCTTTGCACTGTGTTAATGTCAGTCTGTTCACCTGTTCACACCACCTGCATCCGCTCTGTGTGTCCTACATCTGTGTGTGCGTCACCCCCATGCCCCCCCCCCCCATGTTCCTCTGTGGATATGTTCTCAGAACCACGAGCAGCTGAGGGACCACGACTCCGACATCCTCCACAATGACGGCGACCTGAGCTTCATGTTCGGTGACACTGCCATCACGGCCAACGGGGCGTCCGGCGGCGGGGGGGATGCAGCCGGAGGCTCGGGCTGGAGCGTGAATGGCAAACGGAGCGGCAGCACCTCGGAGGAGGCGCTGGAGCGTGAGCTGGACTCCCGCGAGCAGGAGCTGCTGAGCCGTGGCACGCGCCTGGTTTTCCCCATCGAGGATAACGTCTGACCCCCCCCCCGTCCTTCTGCCCACGCTGTCGAACCTCCCTGACCTGACCCCCAGACCGCCTCGCCCTCAGCTCTCTCCACATCCTGCGGGCAGAGCGTCCAGTCCTTCGGAGAAAAGACAGAGTGGAGATATGGGAGTAGACAAGAGGGGAGGGTTCAGGGCTCCCAGCCCGGGAGCAGAGCTCACGGAGCATTTCATCCTCATTACAGAGCTGGAGTATATTCTCCAGGAGACATGTGTCCTCTAACACGTCAAGCGATGAACTCTCCACACTTTTATACTGTGATTCACTTTTACTGTTTCCTCTTACTGTTGCATAAGCAGGAAGGAAACCTTTATAGGATCTGAGGACATGCGAGATTCAGTCTGCACTTGGGAACATGTGACACTGTGTGTGTTCAGCTGGAGTCATGTGATCTGATCAGTTTGTCTTCACATCATGCCAGTGACCACTGAGAAAAAAAAAGGTTTCTCTGTAATCATAACTCATCTCGACGCTGAAATGAGGCTCACCAAACTTTAACCGCTCATGATCGAAAGCAGAGCTCTGGTAAATGTGCAGCGTTCGTCTGAGGACCAGTGTTTGGTGTGTTTGTGAGGATGTGTTTGGCTTCACGCAAACGGAGGAGACTGTGTTGATGCGAGGAGCGCGGAGGGGCAGCGAAGGCGTCGCCCTCTCAGCCCCCGCATCCCGCATGGCTGAAGAAACGGGGGTGAGGAATATGAGCATGTAAATAGCGACAATACTGCGCTTTGTTCCTGTTTACTGGCTTTACTGTTTCTTTCAGTGCTTTACATCATGTGACTGTTACAAATGGCACCTGTGTGTCTCGTCTTTGAGCCGGTCTGGATCTCTTTCTGTGTTCTGGGCTGGTTTTCACAACATTAACACGAATGAGGAACGGAAGTGTTTGATGCAAATTGTTTTTTTTCTTACGATACAATGCTGATTCCCCAAATTTTAACCTGACATGAGACATACGCTCTAACACAGTACAGAATCCTTTTCAAAAACTACATGATTGTAAAAATATTTCAAACTACCTGATGCATTCACGCATGTTGGGCCGCAGCTCACAGTGATTTTCACCATCAGTTAATCTGCTGGTGTTTTTCTGGATTGATCGGTCAGTCGTTTAGTTTATAAAATGTCACAGCACATCAAATTGATGTTAGTTTACACTGTTTGTTTTATCCGATCAATAGTCCAAAATCCAGTTTACTGGATACTCAGTTTACTACCGAGAACGGCAGTGAATCCTGACACTGGAGAAGCTGGAGCCAATGAATGTTTGATATTTTGGCTTGAAAAATTAATTTTCTTTTGTTTCAGCCTTACATTATCATAAACTTAAGCTTAGTTCCTGGCTTAACTTTAATATTTATTAACAGACATATGTTTCTAATTTGTTTTTCTGGTTCATGATTGAAGCCTTTCTCAAAAAAAAAAAAAAAAGCTAAGCTAAGCTAACTGCTGGCTGTGACGCTCAGCCAGATAACAATTCAGCTCATCTCCCAAAATGTGCAACTATTGCTTTAAACTCATTTTGCAGCTACAACACTTCACTTACACATTTATTACAGTCACTGCACAGAAATAATACAAATACAGACTTCCCTTAACTTTGATTACAAGAAGAAAGAAGATATTTTGTGAATATGCAGCGTACTGACAATAATTGGGAACATGTTGTTCTCTTTAACAGTCTGAACAATAATGTGAAACTCATGCACTTTGTGTGTGTGAGCTGTGACATCCAGTAAACTTACAGTGTCCCACGCAGTATGACGTCCTTTCAACAGAGACATGAGACACCTGCTTTCAGACTCAGCTCCAACATGAAAATCCTCGACAGGAGACGCTGACTTTGGCCTCTGAGTTTCACTCTGCAGCCGTCTCTGTTGGCTGACATTTTCCACAACAGACCGCTGAACCGTGTTCTTTTCCTACATCGCTCCACATGAACTGTAGAAATGTTTAATTATTTACGCTGCATCAGTTACTCTTTGGTGACCCTCTGAACACATTTCCTCATTGCTTGTAGTGGACCTTTGGGAATTCTTCCTATCCAGCATGATAGGGGGAAATGTTTGCTCATTTGCATATTTTTCCCACCTCAAGATAAAATATTTAGCTCTTTTTGAATAAATGTAAATAGTGGGGCATCAACTTCCAGACTTTCACAGAGTCGTGCAGGTCTTTCGGCTGGTGGAGCAGCCGGTTGAACCAAAGGAGAAGAAGGAGGATTTTCTTTTCCAGAGCCTGACACACTTTGTGTTCCCTTTACCGCGTCTAGATGTCTGAACCAGTCCTCGTTTTAAATTCACCACACAGCACGTGCGGCCTTTTGTTTTGTCCCTCGACTGCACACAGTGGCTGCTGCATTTATGTATGAGTACACGAGGGCAGGTGTGAAAGGCTTGATTGTGTGAGCTGAATCTGAGGATTTGACACAAGGGAGAAGCCCCGCACAAGTTTTATGGCTCACCGGGGGCCTCCGAGAGGAAATGAATCTCGTTACGTAAGCTGTTGCTCAGCTGTAACTGTGGGTCATTTAAATTCTAGCTGGATGGAGAAGTTCAACTCTGTCTGGTGATCGTGAAGCTCGTCTGTATCTAGGGCATTAAAATACTCGCTTATTTACCATTTTGTCTGGACAAACTGTTTCTGTTCACACCACGTCTTCTTCTGTGATGTGGAAGGTTACACACACACACACGTGCAGTATAACTTACAGCAGATATGTCGTCTGTGGACTGTGCAAAACTGTGATTTCTGATCATCTCTGTTACATTTCCTGCTGTATCGGCGACCACGAGTGCAGATAAAAGACAGAACAAGAACTTGCATTTGTTGATCCGTGCAGGACGAACGGACTGGCCGATGTAACTGGCGGCTGCAGGCTAATATGTAAGCAGAGTTTGGCACTTTACCTCAAGCAGAGGACACTCGCGGGACTCTTGTATAACCTTCATGTGCACTCTATCTCCAGACTGTTGTGCTGTCAGTTGTCTTGCAGGCTATATTTACATGCTCTCTGTACCTGAGAAATATGAGATGTAGCTCAGTTGTCAATATGTGCACCTGTTGTAGTAGCAACTGGCTGGCTGCCTGGTTTACCTGCCATGGTTTGCATGTCAACATGTTAATAAAAATCATCAAATTATGAGCCACCAGTTTTGTTCATTTTGACCTCAGAAGCTGTTTAACTGAAATGAGCTATTTTCGTGCACTCATTTTGATTTGCCAGCATCTTTTTTTTCTCACCTGTAACTAAAAAACTGCACATAACCATCACATATCGACACATGCGTAACTTAAAGGCGCTGTGCGGAACTTTAAGAAACCCCTTGTGGCCGTTCAGTGAACTGCAGTCAGCATCCTGTTGATGGCGCTTTGTAAGCATCATCCTGAGCATCGGCCAAAACAGAGACGTGACAAACATGAGGCTGAACCCTGAAATGAACACTTAATACTGGAAAATGAAGCATAATCATATTTAGAATAACCTCTATTTGTAATGTTCCTATATTTTAATTGGACCGTGGCTCCATGATGCCAACTAGCTTGCTGTTACAGCTAGCTGGCTATGATTCTATAATGCATTATAATCTACGGAGGTCCATTCAGTCTTATTGTATTTAGGATTCAACTGCATTCAAAAGCACACTGGATAACTGTGGATATGCACATTATGCTGCCATGTAGGGTTTAAGTCATAACCGAACACATTAAAGCCTAATGCAGACACCAGAGCTATAACTCAACCAATATGTCAAGGTTAATGTATCATTAAATTAGAAATTAATCCAAAAATCAATTTAGCACCAATGTGCACAGCAAAGAGAGGCTTCTCTAGTTCTTAACTCTTTATTGCAGTCAGTTTAAATAGTCTCAAAGTTATTTCTTTCTTAGTAAAGAGAACATCTTCAGGTGTTTCACCCACAACAATTATTACAGAACCAACTTCTAAAGTTGAACACGTGATGCTGGTGAAAGTTTTACCCCTCCACAATATGTCGGCAAGCGGAGGGATGTCACAGCATTTTACAATATTTTAGACAAAAACACTAAAAACAGTTCAAATGGTACACAGTATGAGTCAGTACCGTCTGCCGCCTTTGAGGAAACTTGCTAAAAAGTTAACAGGGAGAGGACAGCTGCAGCTCTCCAAGACACGTTTGAGGGATATTAGAAAATTTCACACCCATGTGAGTGTTTTGTCAGGGGGGCGGCTGCAGCTGTCTGGATTCCTGAGGGGCCGGGGGTGGAACAATAGTTCCTCAGTCAGGCCTCTTTTCCAGAAAGCACTGTAGTTTCTCCTTTCAAAGCCTCTACATCAGCACCGTTAGTGAGCCCAGTGCAGTTAAGTATCAGTAATGCTCCAGATTACTGCCGCGCTTAGTCACAGGCTGGACGGATAAGTTGCGCAGGTGAAGGCGACGCTGCCACCCTCCATCCTGGCAGTCATCTCGCAAGAAGGACCCATCTCTGGCTTTTTATGGCCCTCGCCTGCAGGGGATTTGCGGGGGGATTAGTACTACTAAAAGGACAGAAGGATGGAGGCAGGCCAGTGTAACGGCAGCACAAATCTGCCTCCTCTCTCTTCTATCTGCACAGAGCCTGCTGGTTTAAAACAGGTAACGCTGCAAAAAAAAATAAGCTGCCTTCTCCGCGTGTCAAACTCATCTGTCTGTGATTGGCTGCTCTCTCCACTTGGATTTTCTCCAGTTCATCGGTCCGGCTCGGCTGAAGGAAAACAACCCCAGAGCCGTGCTTACGAGCTCCCAGTGGACCACATTCCAGCTGCTTGTTTTCTTATTCCACCTTTTGCCCTCAGCCTCGAATACCAGGCCTCTGGAAGAGAGAAAAGAAAAGCTGAAGCTGAAAATAAAACCCTGATGTTGTGACACTGACAGAGACACAGAACACAAACACTTTCAGTATGATTAATAGTGTTCATAACCCCCAAAAGCAGCTCGATCAGCGCTAGCATGAGGGTGGAGGCAGGGTGATAAGGGGGATCCACTGCCTCCCATCCTGTTCCTGCTCCATGCTGGCGGTTTGCAGGCGGCCCGGCCTAAAGGGTCTGTTTGTGAGAGCTGGTGGTGACAGGCTGGTGGTAACCCGGGGAGCTGTACCCCGTCAGGAACAGCCGCACACAATGATCCCCTTCTTGACAGCAGAGTCTGAGGCCCAGCCACTCGCTGCCAGCCCCCCCGCTATCCATGAGAGGACCCGGCATTGCCAGGGAGAAAACAATGAGGCCTCTATTAAACAGCAGATCAGTCGGCCATTAAGGAGGGAGAAATATTTCTGTCTCGCTCCAAAAATCTGTGAAAAGTGCTGTCACTTGTGTTCCAGAGGCAATGCCGGAAATGCCTGCACTTATCGGAATCCAACATGTGATTCATGAATTAATTAGAAAAATAAAGGGGAAACTGTGTGCGAGCAAAGCAACACAAACACTGACAACAAAATAGAAGCTTGAACGCTGTTTAAAGCAAATAAATCAGTGTCATCACTTGCTGATCCTTTTTGACATAAACCCAACTGAAAACAGCACAAAGACAATATATTTAATGTTTGACCTCAGCAGCTTCATTGATTTGTGTAAATATCTGCTTATTCTGAATCTGATGCAGCGACACAAAAACACCTGTTTGGATCATTCCACAGGTAAACAGGTTGATTGGTAACAGGTGAGAGGATCATGATCGGGTATGAGAGGGGCGTCCTGGAAAGGCTCAGTCGCTCATGGAGGATGGAGAGAGGTTCACCACTTTGTGAACACATGATTGGATAAGTTCTAGTTCTAGTTGTCAGTTTGTTTGCAAGTGACTGAATTCTGTTTTTATTTACATTTTGCAGAGTGTCCAAACTTTCTTTTTTAGATTTGGGGTTGCAATCAAACAAAAATCACCAGAATCAACAGGTGGACTTCATTGTATATTGTGCAAGATGATATTCAGGCCCTCTCCAGGCATGTTTTATAAAAACACTTCCATTTAAAAACTAATTTCTGTCTGTTTGGGGTTTTCAACTAAAAGCTAATCTAATGTAAAACTCCTAAAATGACAGCATATGTGCTCGGCAGGCCTCCACACTCAATGTGCTTCAGAAATCATCCCTCTGCACATGTCTGAAAGAGAAACTTCCCCTTCAGCAGATGAAAGCGAGAAGAGCCTCCCAGCGTCTGCACATCCATCACTGCTCGGTGAAGGTCAACCGTCGCGGCGAAGTAACAAAGAGCTAAACAGATGCTTTCTGGAAGGGGACTTCGAATGCATCACATCAGTGCGTCATCTGCAGCGTCAAATGAAGAGAAATGTGGGCCTCTACTGATCCCCATAAGGACCCTGTGTTTCCAGTTTGTCAGGAGGAGGTCAGAGGTCAGGGATCAGAGCAGAGCGGCAGCAGACCTGAGGCCCGAAGGCTGCTTTGAGTGAAACCACAAACTTCCTGCAGTGACAGGAGCGTAGCTTTAAAACGACGAGTGTGTGCACCACTCTTCTCTTCTGCCTCACACATCAAACACTGCTGATTTCAACCTTGTGTGATCTCGCTCACAGCTTTTAAAATAATGGCCAACTATTTTTTATAATTAATCAATGGGTCTGAGTAATTTTTAAAGAAAAAAAAGGACAATGTAAATATTTTCTAGTCTCTTCACCAATTTGAAACATTGATTGATGTTTTTCATCATTTTCTGACATGTTTAGACCAAACAACCAATCAATTGATGGAGAAAATAATCGACAGATTCATTGACAGGGAAAATAATCGTTAGCTGCAGGGATAGATCTTACCATAGCTCCTGGTGGTACCTCCTCATGTTGCTTTATCCACGCTGTTTTTCTGATACCCGAGGTGCCTCATCACTTCGCTGCAGTAGGCCTCCACCTGATTTATCTGCTCAACGTTGAGTCTCTCCCTCCAGGCATATATTGCCTCCTTTGCATCCCGTGATGATATCAGGAACGGCCTATCTGATGAATACCCGCGACCGTGCGTCATGTTCAGCGCAAACTTCTCCAGGGCGGGGAAGGTGGAGAGGTTGGAGAAGCGGTACAGCCTCTGGAGCTCCTCCATGGGATGCAGGACCAGGTCCTCGTAGCGGATGCGGAGGTAGTTCCTCCTCACCCAGGGGGGCGCGTTCATCACCAGCATCATGTCGCTGAGCCAGTTGTCGCAGATGAGCTCCATGGCGCTGGAGACGTAGCTCTCGGCCCGGTTCACCTTGCTGCTCGGCACCAGCAGCCGCTTGTACTTGTCTGCCTGCTTCTTGCTCCTCAGCACCTGGATGCTCTCCTTCACCAGCGCCTGTTTGGACTTCAGGCGGGAGTTGTGCACGGCCCTCGGGTCTCTGAAGAGCTGAATGATCTGGAGGTTTATCGCCGGGTCTTTCATCAAAGGAACCAGCGTGCTCAGGTCCAAAACGCGGACCCCTTTGATCACCATCACCGGGTACTTTTTACACTCCCTCTCCAGCTCCCTTATGTCCCGCTTTTGGCACTTTGCGCACTGATCCTCTTTCACCAGCCCGATTTCGTGCCGCTTGTGCGCATCACACAGCGGCTCCGAGCATATCACCTTATTCATTTTCCACCCGAATATGAACGACGTGGTGATATTCTGCGAGCCGGCGTAAAGTTTGAGGACGGAGAAGTCGCAGCGGTACAGGGCGTTCATCATGTCCCGCACTGCGCCCTGGAGACTGGCCGCGTCCCCCGGGTACAGAGCCTGCCATATGTGCCACATTGGCTCGTACAGGTAAAACGCATCGGGGTGCTGGTTGAACAACTCCCCCAGAAACGACGAGCCAGTCCTCCAGGTGGCATGCAAGTAGATGTGGATCCGAGACTGGCTCCGGTTGAAGGCGTGCTCCGGCGCGTCGCTGCCGTTAACTTTGTAACCGTTATCCCAGAGCAGCGCCACCGTGTTCTCCAGTTCTGGGCATCTGGATTGTTGCTGCGGCAGTCCATGTCCAGCCTGCTGCGCGGATTTATCCCGGTAATCTAACACGTACGGGATTAGCAGAAGCAAACCTGAATATGCCAGGATCAAAATCAAATATTTCTTATGGAGCCTCCTCTTCATTTCCTTTCTCCAGGAAGGGGGGCTGGTTAGTGTCTTCTCTGAGGGGTCCACGCAGCGCTTTGTGAGCTCCGTGGTCGCGACAGTAAAGTTATGTGTGTAGGGGAAGGAGCGTGTGTGTGTGTGTGTGTGTGTGTGTGAGGGAGAGAGAAGGATATTAACCACGCCCCGTTAAAGACGAAACACCGTTTTATTTTTTTATTTTCTTTCCACACATACGCAGACGGATCGGTGAATTGATTGTATTTAACCAGTTCAGAAATTTGTTGAACCGTTAAAATAATTTAACGAGGACGAGGAGCAGCTACGTTAGAAATCACAAAGAGCCTTGAATGGAAGATGATCCACAGGCGACTACTTACGATAACCTGACTGGGGTGCAATGCATTATGGGAGATTAGAGAGAAACGAGCGCTCCCTGTGAATAAACGTTGCTGTATTTAGTCGCTAATGTTGTATCGCTAGACGGTGAGTATTTTCGTTCTCCGGGTCGGCCTTTTAAAGTGAGCTTTTTAAGTTAAAAAAAGAAAAACAAAACAAAAACAAAACTGTTTTGGCGCATGCGCAGTTGCCCTCGTTTGTTGTCGGAGGCAAACCGCGCTGCATCTCAAGAATCAGTGGAGAAATAACTAAAGCTGTCGTGCCGTCGCATTAAATGGCACTGTCTGGGTAACATTTCTTGTTCGTGCTAGCACGTTAGCTTGCAGAGATAGCAGGCCAGCAGCAAAGCCCTGCCGGCAGCTAACGTTAGCTACGTGTAGCAGCTTCTAACGCTAAGCTAACGGCGGCGCCACAGTCAACATCAACATGGCACACTGGAGCACCTTCGAAAGGGAGACTGAGAGGGAAACGAAGAAGCTGATAACATGCATCAGCGGGGTCGAGGATGAGGAGGACCAGAATTTTCAGCTGGCTTTGAAATTTGCCTGGTCGAATTTCAGGTGAGTCGGCTGGTGGCAGGGTGGGAGCTAGCTTGTCAGATGCTAACATGTAATGAAACGTTAGCCACAAACAGTGATGCTAGCTGTCTTTTGTTGACAGGTTTCATCGTTACTTGGACGTGGACAGCCATAAAGTCCAACGCAGTGTTAGTGGGTGAGTGAGCCTGTTATTTTTAACTTCTTTGCATTACTTCTGTCAACGTTTGCACATCACAGTCCTCCATTAGACATCATTAGTATATCATTTACCAAGAGTTTGACATAGTCCATTGACTTATCAGTAAGACCTGCTTTTCAGTAAAATCCCTCGTTGTTCCTTGTTTGAAATTAACTGATTTACTTCTCCAAGCTCATTGATGTGACTGATTGTACCATTAGGAAGATCAGACTTTTCCATTTCCCTTTACATTACACTGCACGTCTTTTCCATGACGCACTCAGCCATTCATAATCTGCTGTGTTTTCCAGAATCTACGAAAAGCTCATGGTCCACTCAGACTTGAGTAAAGCAGAGAGCTGGATGAGGCTGACTGAGGAGTTCCTGAACTCACCTTTACCCAATACAGATGGAACTAAGGTATGGCACTACCACTGCCTTCAAGACAAAACCATCTCCCTGTGTTTTCTCAGGCCACAGTATCCTGATAACAGATGTTTTTATCTTATTCTTCTTTGCAGACAGATGCGCACTACAGCCTGCTGTCACTGCTGCTCTTATTGTCAGGGTCCCCCTCAAACACAGAATTTACTGAGAGACCCAGGGTGAAGGAGGCCGGTGAGTTGATGTTTGACCGACTCTTAATTTGTTGTGTGAAAGATTTACAGCGTTTAAAAACACGTCCATGTTAATAATTATCACTTTGTCTTGTGTCTGCAGAAGAGGAGGACAACTTTGACTGGGCCAGATATCTGATGGAGGGTGAGGACATCGACACCGGACCATACCCAGATACCCCTGTGAGTCATTACAGCAGCTTATAGTTACTGGAGGGCATGTTGGTTGTGTTACCATGTGTACGTAGGTTATAAAGAGATGAGAGTAAATATGTAACTTTAACAGAATCCAGTAGAAATAAAGCAGTCTTAAGTGGTTTTTAGGAGTGGTCTGAGGAGGAGAGCGAGGACGATGACAGCCAGCAGCCAATCAGCAGGGAAGACTCTGGGATCCAGCTGGACAGAACGCCGCAGGAAGACCAGGACAACAACAACCAGACAGTCCCCGTCACATGGACGGGTGCGAACCGATCACACAGCACAATAACATCATGTGAAACAGATGCATCTGGAGCATCTGTGTGTCTCCTCTGAAGCTGTTTTTGGATGTGAAAAGAACTCCGTTTGTGTGTTTGCAGTGGGAGAGCCCGACGCCCGGTCCTGGCTTGAACAGCATGTGGTGACGCCGTACTGGGTGGCTCACGCGCCTCGTTTCCCTCACAGCTTGCATTTACACTCCAACCTGCTCAATGTGTGGTAAGGCTCCAAGCTGTTGTATACAATCAAATTTTAAACTTAGTATGGATGCATCGATTTTTTTTTTTCTAAACTTTCAAGAATAATGGTAATAACAAAAAATTGATTTATAAAAATCTAAATTTTTCTCTTAATGTTATGACTTTGTTCTCAAAATATTCAGACTTTTTATTACACGTATTTCAAAATTGTGGCCATTGACATGATTTTACAATTTTTTTATTTTATTCGTGAAATCTCATTATAATGAAATTGTCTTAAATGTAGGCGTAATTTTTTGAAGCTGGTACCAATATCCAGTATTTCTCAGCCATAGCAAATATGCATTTTTGTAATAGTTGTAGTACAAGTGCAGTTACGTTTTCAGGTAATTAAGTGGTCTATGCATTTATATCAATAGTATTTTATTCTTTGCTTACAGTTGTGTTAAAATACATTCTCCTAAAAAATCTAATGCCAATTCCATAACCTACAGAATAAATCAGTAAAAATATATAGAATTTAAGAAGACGAGTCAAGCCTTCAGGTCTGTATATCAGTGGATCATTTTAACATAGACTGAGTGGCAAACAGAGTGTATTTTTGGACATTTGACATGATTGAAGACGTTTACCCTCAGCATCTCTCTCCTCAGGGATCAGCACTTGTATAACACTGATCCATTGTATCTGCCGGAAGAAAAGGCCTTTGTCACGGAGACTCAAGTGATACGGGAGACGCTGTGGTAAGATGTGTTGATGCTGTGGCATGTGACTGTGCTCATTGTGCAGACTTACAATGAAGCTGATCTCAGATTTTCTCGCATGTTGAATCTTTGATTATCTTGTACATCCCCAAACACTGGAGTCCTTGTTGGATTTAAGACAAATCTTTCTTTTCATTCGCAGGCTCGTGTAGACGCTGTGATTTTGGGGTGTCATTAACCTGAGCTCTCTGACTGTTATGTTGCAGGCTTCTCTCTGGGGTCAAAAAACACTTTATATTCCAACACCATGATGGAAAAGTGTCCGTGAGGAGCAACGTGGTGGTCACTCATCTGACCAGTGTAAGTAGAAAATCTGAAATTGCTTGTAGTGTATCCTATCATGCGTCTTCTGTTCGTTGTAGTAAACAGTCTTCTCTCTTTCTGTGCTGCAGAACTGCCTGCGCTCTGTGCTGGAGCATATCGCCGTGTACGGGCAGGCGGTGTTCAGGCTGCAGAGGTTCATAGACGAGGTGACGGGGTACAGCTCGGAGCCCTGCCCGCCGAGCTCCGGTTCCTCCTACAGCTCCAAGAAGGGCTCCGAGCCTCCTTTCAGGACCTACCAGGCCTTTGTTTGGGCACTTAACAAGTACTTTACCGACTTCAAACAGGAACTGACCACAATTGAGAGAGAGCTCATATGCAATGGCAAGTGCAAGTATGTTTATGGTGCTGAAATCGTTGCCAAGTCTGGATATTATAATATAACTCTGCATTAACAGCAGAGGATGGCGTTTGTATCACAGTACACGTGACAGTACAGCCTTTTGAATGCACACAACTTATGTGTGCCGTCATTGAAATAGAGCAGCCATAAACTGACTGATGACTGAAATAGAAAACTGAACTGTGTGAGAGTTAAAATGATGACCGTTCGAAAGGAAATACTGTGACATTTAATTCGCACAGGGCCTAATTAGCTATTAGCATGCAGCAATCTGGTCAGAGCCCTGGATTTTAAAAAAGGTGGTGGATGGAAACTGGTGAGAAACACTTTTAATGTGAGATAGGTCACACTGTTCCTGTGTGTTCATGGCTCTTTAATGAATAGTGCACTCTTTCAGGATGTTTGCCTCTGCAGCAGCCAAACAGCACTTTAGCAGCTTGACTTAAGCTGCTTGAAGGAACGCTTCCCTTTGATCACTGACACCCACTAACAGATCATTTCTCACTATCCACAAGAGCTGACTCTGTGTTATCTCGGTCAGCATTAGCACTCGTGCTAGCTGTGGTATTCTTAAACTCCATGTGTCATGTTAGCTAGCTGCGGCCGACAGATGTCTTATCAGCATGAGGTTTGCAGTAAAGAAACATGCACATTTTCAGCAAGTTGCTTAATTTCTACATCCTGAAAATTTTCGAATATAAATTATCATGACATTGTTGGCGTGTTTCCTACCCAGCTGCTGCACTCTGTACATTAAAGCTGTCAGCTAGCTGTTTCCACTGCTAGCTCTGGGGGGTCTCGAGGGGTCTGTGTCAGCTCTGTCAGCTGGTGTTTGATGTGTTGTCCTCCCTCGCAGATGAGACGGTCACCCTGTCTGGAGTTCTGGAGCGACTCAACCCTCACTTGGCACAAATCAAAGTGCTGCACAAAGTCTTCTGCACCGGGGTCGCCGAAGTCCCTGCTGAGACCCCCAACGTCGTGCGCGCCTCTCACTTGCTCAACACGCTGTACAAAGCCATCATCGAGTATGACAGCGTCGGGGAAGCATCAGAGCAGGCGGTGAGTTTGTCAGTGTGAATTTATGGATCTTAACAAAGAAAGAAAACGTGTCTAATCATTCCTGCATGTCGTCTTCTCTCGCTAGGTGGCCTTGTTATTTTCTTTATGGACCGAGACAGTCAGACCATATCTGGAGATTGTGGATGAATGGATTGTTCACGGCCACCTGTTCGACCCCGCCAAGGAGTTCATCATCCAGAGGTATGTGGACAGATTGTTTAACAACAGCACAACTTTCTAACCAAGCATTTTGGTGGCTGCACGACAGTAAACTGACAGAGACGTTTGCTCAGGAACAAGGATGTCCCAGTGAACCACAGGGACTTCTGGTACGCCACCTACACGCTGTACAGTGTGTCTGAGACGGTGGAGAATGAGGAGAAGCTGAACGACGCAGCCAGCGGGAGCTCCGGAGGGGATCAGGGCTCCAGCAACAGGCAGCTCACCATGGTGTCCTTCCTCAAACCCGTGCTCAAGCAGATCATCATGGCCGGGAAGTCCATGCAGCTGCTCAAAAATCTGGACTGCAAGGAGGCCAAACAGGCCGAGAGATCCTCCAGAGGTCAGTGTTTGCTTGTGTTTCGGGTTTTTCTCACTAAGCATTAGTGGTGCTGGTGTACTTCTGCTTGAACTGTGTCAAGATTGTGCGCTGCAGATGCGGAGAGGAAGAGTTTGTACACGTTGTTCCTGGAGTCAGTGCAGTCACGCCTGTGCAGCCAAGAGGAGTCGCCCACAGACACGGTGACTGAACACCAGGCCACTAAGAGGAGCCTCATAAAGATGCAGTCCATCATAGCACAGCACCTGGAGATCGACGACATCCACGATCCATTGTTGGCTATCAACTTCGCCAGGTAAGAACTGACCGCGGCACTCAAAGGACGACTACCTGTAGCTGAGCAAACTGAAATGCTTTTTCCTGTCAGGAATAAAGCTTAGATCTTCAGTTTAGTCGTCATTATGAAACACCTGTTTGCAGCTGCTGGTTTTATCATCTCTCAAACTGTCAAGCTAATAAGACTTCAAAGCCATTTTATTATTGTTGTTCCAGACTTGTGTTTTTAAAACCTAAAGAAGCTCTGGTCTGTGTCCCCCCCCCAGGCTGTATTTGGAGCAGAGTGACTTCCACGAGCGTTTCTCCGGAGGCGATTTCATCGTGGACCGGTCGTCTCAGTCTGTTACCTGCCAAACCTTTGAGCTCACGCTGCGCTCGTGCCTCTACCCCCACATCGAGAGGCGGTACATCGAGTGCTGTGGGAACCTTATGAAGACTCTGAAAAAAGATTACAAGTAAGCGTCTCTCTTTAGGTTATACGAGCGAGGACTTTTTTTTTCCTGCATGTTGAGCATTTGAGTTCCTTGATGTCTCTGCAGGCTGCTGGAATACCTCCAAGCGATGAGGAACTACTTCCTGCTGGAAGCTGGAGACACCATGTATGACTTTTACACGGCCATCTTTGACAAAGTGCAGGAGAAGGAGAGCTGGCAGCAGCTGTCTTTCCTCAACGGTCAGCTGCAGGAGGCAGTTGGACAGCGCCACCCTGAGGACAGCAGCAGGTATTACTGTTTATTCTGAAGATGTTACGATGATTAGGAGGACCATTTCTTTTCATATTATTACAAAGTCGCTATTTTCCTCCGCTGTTTCATGCTTCGCAGGCTGTCAGTCTTCTTGGAGAACATTGACCCTGCCAGGAAAAAACATCCTGTCAATAACCTGGAAGTTCTCACCCTGAGTTACAAGGTCAGCAGTGTGAACGTGTGCGCTAACGTTTTGTTCGTTCTGTGTGAAGCAGCCGTGTTGATATTTACTGACTTCACTCTGCTCAGGTCCCCTGGCCTGTTGATATTGTGATCAGCTCCGAGTGTCAGAAGATCTACAATCAAGTGTTTCTCCTCCTGCTGCAGATCAAATGGGCCAAATACAGCTTGGACACGCTTCGATTCAGTGGTATGACTTGAAATGGCTCTTTGAAGCTGTGCTTTGCAGGAATTGTTCATTACTGTTTGTAAACGCAACTCCATGTCGCTCTTCATCCCCATCCTCTCCTTCAGTGCTCGCCAGCAGGTGAAATACAGCCCAAGACTCTCTTTTGCTAAAGCTTCGTCTGCTTTATGTTTCACCTTCTTTTATTTGTGTCTTTTGCTCCATCTGCCATTTGTCTAGCTTCCTCCTGGATGCGTGCTACACAACATCAGTGACACCTGGTCGCTACCTTTTTAGAAAGTGCCAACCTCACCTGAATGCTGTTATTGGCTGGGAGATACACACCCAAGATACACACCCAAAGGCTCAAAGGCTGCAGCCGAGAAATGTCCCAAACACAGCAAAATAAGAAGAAAACATTTTCTTCAAGTCTGTACATTGTTTTTTTAGGAAAAATCCTGCACAGTTGACATTTAAAATCAGGTTAATGTACTCCATCCTCCAAAATAAAACTTCATTAATTGATGTGTCTGAAAACAGCTTCCTCATGTGTGAGTATCCTCAGGATACAGAGAACCTCCACAGCAGTTTTTCATCGTGATATTTCTAAGAAGTGACAGGTGTTTGTGTCACAGATTTCACAGACGTCACTAAGAAGCTGGAGGGAGCGCTGTCTGAGGAAGCGAAGGTCAGAGAGCCAATAAATCAGCAGATTCACCGAATGTGCCTGCTGCGGGTCAAACTGATGCACTTTGTCAACAGCCTCCACAACTACATCACGACCAGGGTGAGACCAATCGCGGAACGGAGTTAGTTAAAGCTGTCACGGTGGGAAGAAACATTAATGACGCACAGTACAATGTGATGCTTTGTCAACAAAGCAGCTCAGTGGAAATCATTCACTTAGTTATATCTGTAAAAAAGGCTTATCACATGTTTGCACATATCAGCGTTTTTAAACCAAAATGCTAAGATTTGTACTCTTCTTAATGGACCACGTGGTTTAAAATATTTTCCCCATTTATTTTCATCATAATCATCAATGCGTATCATTGCGTAGGAACAATACACTGCAAGAGACTGCCTTGAAAAGTCACACTGGTGGTGCATTTAAGGACAGCAGGAAAGTACAAGAACTTGATCAAAACCACTTAACATACCGTCTTAAATGTGTCTGCTTTGTCTCCTGGCAGATTTTGCACAGCACAGGACTGGAGTTTCAGCACCAAGTACAGGAGGCAAAGGACCTGGACCAGCTGATCAAGATCCATTACAAATATCTGGCAACCATCCATGACCGTTGCCTACTGAGGGAGAAGGTACACAGCGCTGCTTTTCCTTTAGCTGAAAGCGGCACTCTGACCACACTGTGGGGGCTGAGGCCAAAGCGTTCAACCTTTATTGATCAAAAAGTTAAAATGCATCACTCACCCTTTAATAATGTTGTATTTCCTGCTCAGATTGAGCTTCATACACACATTTATGACACTACATGTGTCTGTGCTGTTGTGTTTTCTCAGGTCAGCTTTGTGAAGGAGGCCATAATGAAAGTTCTCAATCTCGTCCTCATCTTCTCTGACCGATGGCAAGCTGGATTTGGAGCCTGGAAGTAAGAGCTTTCCTATAAAATGAAGGGAAATGAACATTTAAGCTGGACCTTTCAGTGTGTTTGTGTCTGTGAAATAACAATAGAAGTACACACACATCACGCTCAGTGTCGTGTGTTGTGTTCACATGCTGATATATTTATTGTACCAAACTCTAAACACCAAACCTGTGCTGCTGCAGCTCCCTGTCGTCCCGTGTGTGTATAAATGTCATGTTTATCTTTCAGGATCGAGTCCATTGATAAAATGGAATCAGATTTCAAAAACTGTCACATGTTCCTTGTGACGATACTCAACAAGGCCGTGTGCCGTGGCTCCTTCCCTCACTGTAAGTAAAGCTCTGATCCTTCTGATGGCTTGATACAAGTGTTCTGTGTTCTTTACTTTCTACCTCGTGCACACATCGGACTGTTTAGAAGTAATCGTACGTTCTCTGCTCTTCCTCCTCGCACAGTGGAGTCTCTGGCGCTCTCTCTGATGGCGGGCTTTGAGCAGTGCTGAGGATCCATGCGTCTGTTTTCACGTGATGGACTGAACTCCATTGTTTGGTTCTCCGTCTCGTTGCTGTCTGTTCTCTGACTGCTGTCTTTGTTCATGATGATGTGCAGCGTATGACGTCACTATCTGCTCCAGCTGTTGGAGACGGATGTATTTGACATGATTGTATTTTTAAAGCTGCAGTCAAACAGGCGTCTTGTAAACATTTGTACATTTTTGTAAAGGTGTTTTTTATGAGCTGACTGTTAATAATGTGTATATATGAAGCACAAGAAATCTCAATATTGAACATAATGTAACATTGCATAATAAATCTATTACATTAGTACTTTATGTATGTGTGTAGACTGTCTGTATGTACATATATGTAATAGACACACACACACCCTTATTTTGCAGTTGTGTTGTTTTTGGGTTATCTTACCCATGTGCCATCCAGGGTGGGGGTAGGGTGGAGGAGGGGGGGGGCACTTGGAGGGAAAATAAGAGCCCTTTGTCGGGCACTTGATGAACATTTCAATGCATGTGGATAAACGAGTACCATGCCTGTGTACTTCTGTGAAAGTTATTCAGACTGACGATTTGTTGTCATTCTCAATTATTAATAATTTAATGAACATATGCACCTGGATAAATTTGTTATTTCTTGGAAATATCACCACAAATGTGGGCTCTGTCTTATAGTTTTAGAAGAATTAAATTTCACATGATTTACATTAACTGTATAAAATCTATAGTACACTGCAAGGCCATAATAAAGTAAATTAAGAGTACTGCTTAGTGAGATGCAGTAACTAGCTCATGCCAAATTGCTGCAGTATTAACCTGTTAATTCCAGCCAGTAAGTGAATATTTTTCATTAATAACAAAAAAAGCCAACTGTTTATGTTGTACCATGTTTGACCGTAGCAGCCACCATATCCTCATAGCTCTCAGAGAGCCTGATGAAGCTGCAGGCCTTTGGCAGGGTGGTGTTTTTCATGCAGTGACACGCTGTGAGCTGTGTATTTCAAGGATTTTTAAAAGCAACAGATTTTCTTTCAAAAAGTCACTAAAACAAAAATTTCTCACATAAATGTTATTGCTTTTTTAAATTTTTTGTCTGGTGGCATGTGTTTGTGACATTTTTGTTTTTGCTTCCATTGTTGGTTATTTATTGTGTTGCTCTAAGTGCAGTAATTTCACTTTTTGACCTTTATATTGGGCATATATCACATTTTCTTGTCTTATTGATTCTGTGTGATTTTAAATCCATGTGCAATTCATCATTCCCTGTGCAATTTTTACATTTTCCCATGAGCAATATTATTTACAGATATTTTTTACTTTGTTATTTACTTTTTTATATTCTCGATACTGTTGCTGCTGCCTGTAACACCCTAATTTCCCCTATGGATACAGGGGATTAATAAAGTGTCATTTCATCTTACCTTATTTTAAATGATTGTTGTTGTTTTTTTAATTGTTTGTTTTTGTGTGGATCCCAGGATTTATCCTTTCCAGCCCATGTTGGCTTTCTTTTTTCATTCACTATGTATGGTGTAAGAGGAAGCTTAGACTTATCCTATTAGCCTCATTTATCTTAGAGTTCAGTCAGGGCGTCTAAGTGGCTCAGTGGTCAGTGCTGCTGTTCACAGGCAGAAGGACGGCCCTGGTCGTCAGCTGTGAGATGTTTGAAATGAGCATTTTTAACTTGTGTCTGTTTGGCTTTCCTGCAGATGCTAAGGGTTTCTCAAATACCGGCTAGCAGAATAAGCAATTTGGAGCATAAATGGATTTTTTAAATTTTTTTTTAACTTTAAAAAAGGAAGATCTGTTATTTTTTATTATGTATGAGTAGTATTTTTACTACACAAAACTGCATAAAGGCCACTTTAATCATGTTTCCCTGTTATTTAATGTTTATTTTCTTGTTTTAGCATTTTTAATGTACACATTTTTATGTTCTTTAAACTGGTTTGCCTTTTATCTTGTTTGAAAATAAAATAATCACTAGGTTACTGAAAGTGCCTTTTCTTCTTTTTATTAGTTACTTACGGCAGTGGTTGTAACTTACAGTTAGTAACTAGAAACTATAATTATATTCATACCCATGTAAAATAGTGGACTGTGTTCATGTGTGTGCTTGACAGTTGCTGTTACACCAAATAATGCAACATGTAAGCCTTATTTTGGCATTGCATGAGTAGATCAGTAATATTTAAAGTGACTTTAAAATCGACCTACTGCTAATGAAGTTATATTGAAGACCTGGTTGCTAGTAAAATCGTTGCAAAATAAAATAAAATAAAATGACATTAGGAGTTATACCTTGCAGTGTGAACAAAAATAAACGTTATTTCTTAAAAATGTGTCATACTTGGGAATATTTATTACTGGGGGGTTGGGTTTTGTCGGGGGTCACTAATGACCCTCCATACCCTCGGGCAGGTCTTACTGTACATTCCTCGCGGTTCACCTTTCCTCCGCCGCCTCCCTGCCCTAGCGGAGGCGACCTGCACCGCAGCTCTGAGCGGAGTTTCCTGTTGAGTTTCCCTGTTTGAGGGACAGGAACTCCCTGCTCTGCTTCTCTCCCCCGCCCATGATAATAACACCGACCGAGGGAAGATTCCTCTGGCCGACGACAGGAAAAAAAACTTGGACTGAAGACTTCCAAAGTCGGCGGAGGGATCGACATTCCGGTTCCATGGCGCTCTAACGTTCGTCCCGTCCGGAGAACAAGCGCAGAAGTTTTCCTCGCTAGCCAACAAACTCCGGGTGAGTAGATCCGATTTATCGCGAAGTTTCACACTGTGTTTGTCCAGCTAAGTTGACTAAGCCACGGTGGAGAAAAGTTGAGCGGCATTGCTTTGGGTGTAGGCTTCCTAACGCCGCTTGGTTGAAGTTTTCCGTTCAAAAAACACTCTTTCCAGTCGGACCTCGGAGTTATTAGCTTGAGGAGGTCAACGGCTCGCCGCGATGCAAAGCCATTTTCCTGGCTCACAGGCCCGGGCGGTGACTAATCTCAGGCCACGGCACGGAGCAGGGATACGGCTGTGACCGCAGTTACATGCTCTTCCAGAACTTTTTCCACAGTAAATGTTCGCTGTTGTCAAACGTTTTCTCCCTTTGAACTTTGTTTTAGAATAATTTGTCAGTTATTGTGAGCAGGGAGGTACGTGTCCGCCAGGTGTGATAGCCGCAGTAGGACAGAAGTTAAGCTAGTATTAAAAAAAGCTAAAGTTATACATTATTATTCGGGCTAACCAACTGTCAGTGTACGATGTAAAAATGAACTATTGCTTAATTTTCTGGGGGTCTTTTTCTGTTTCTCCTCCGTTTGTTCCTTTGGGAAGTCCTGTGTTCAGACAGCTGTTGTGTTCAGGAACCAAACTGTATTCCCCACCCTCCTGATGTTGCATTCAGGGCCCAGCCTTTCACTGTAAATGCCATTCAGTCAATTTTCAAATATGAGAAAACGTCATACAAACATTTGGAAAAAATTAGAAATGAGTCATATTTTTGCACAATATTTTATGTGAAAGTTATGGCAACGGCTGCATTGAGTATCCATCAAACTTGGAAACTTTCACTTGATTCATTGCTGCCCTGTTTTAGGGCCATAGTTTCTAATTAGTGTTACCTCGGAAGGAAGGAAGGAAGGAAGGAAGAAGAGACGGCGATGATGCATGAATATACTGTAGGTAAAACCGCGTTTGTTGTTACTTTGGTGAGAGCGGTGTGTTTTCTTCCTGTGGTTGAATTTCTTCTTCAATCATGCTGTAAAGTTCATTTAGGGATAACACACCTCAAATGCTGTAAGCAGTACGCTGTATATCGTACAGCGGTTGAGCCACTGAAACTGAATCGTGGGTTTCCATTTCCTGTAGTTGTTCTGTACTGGTAACTAATTAAATGTCTTTATATTTGCTTTATTAAAATCTGGTTTGCAGTTGGAGATCCCCTTTAAATATGAGTCCATTGACAAACCAAATACAGGCTGCACAGACATGTAGACCAAGCAGTTGCTGTTGGATTGAAGGTAATACTGTATGTATTGTGAACATTAATATTTGGGAGAAGTGAAGTTATTTCTTTGCACTGACTTCCTGACAAACTGAGATCCATAGAGATTCATTATGCACTGATAAGTGGTGTCGATGCATCCTGCAAAACAAGTGTTGAAATGGTGTTTTCACACCTTAGTCTCAAGACTCAGTCGTATACAACTTCCTTCAGAGTGGAAGATGCAGCTCGCTGAAGAAGTCACATGGAGCTGCTTTCATTGCAGCTCTTTTCTGCTTGCCATCTTAGAGGAAACGTTGAGGGTACACTTTCTGCAGGGCATACATTGTTGCCGTTGCATCTGTTTGTCACTTTAGTGGAAAACACGGTAGCTATGAACGTGTGATCTGCTGGTGTTTCTTTGCAGCTTGTTGAAGTGTCAAGCTCTCTTCATCATCAGACAATAGCATCTGAAGACTGAACACCACAGCTTACCACAGACTCTTCTTTCTGCTGCTGTCTGCACACAGAACAAGCTTGAAAATCAGTCCACACAACCTCACTTACAGCTGTTTATCAGTGGCTCTCATCTTAAAACGTTGACAGTTTATCTGTTACTTTTATCTTAAAATTGCAGCTGTTTATCAGTTCCTTCTAGATGACATTATCGACTGTACCTTCAGCTGTTTCGACCACTCTGCTTCCTTGCTAGCTGTTTTTTTTGCATTTTCAATCGCAACATGTTGAGTATGAATATGTGGATATATTTTTGTAATCAAAGTAGTTTCAAAATATGATATTTTCATGTACATCTCAGCAAACGCAGAAGTGCTCCCTGGGTGAAATCCTGGTTGGGAATCACGGATAACTCACAGACCTCAACAGTTTTCATTGTGACTATTTCTTTGGCAGAAGATAAGATAAGATAAGATATAGAAGAATAGAACTGTATATGTTCATTACGTACAGATTATAAAATACTAAATGCCACGAAAATACTACTGCCCATAAAAATACTATCGCCAATATTCTTATGAGAAAAACTACCAATGTCTTATGTTGTATTACACAAGAAAATACTGTTGCATAGAAAGGACATTGAGTTCATGCATATGCCCAATATATAGAGTTTCTAAAAATACTGTTGCCAATATGGATAATAAGTATTCATGGTGTTGCAGGCCAGAGCTGCTGTAACATCTTGTCAATTCAGAAAGTGGTCTCTCCCGTGTTTCACTCATTTATTGACACTTGGTTCCTTTTGGTCGATGCTGTTATTTTACCTTAAGGTATCTTCTGTGATTTCAAGAAGAGCTAAGAAGAGCTGCTGTACTTAAACTGTTGCGTGGTAGAGTCCAGGTTACCTACTTGAGGCTGGTTTAAGCTCCTTACTGTGTAATTACGAGGGAGCCCTACAAACACACGGTGTACGACTTCAGCAGTGGGCATGGTGGCCAGCAGCCTAAATTAACACTTCAAGAGGCACGACTGCTCCAGTTTGTCCCTCACCTGACTCTTATGAGATCAGACAGCTCCAGATGCTGCAGTCTGAACTGGAACCGAGCGCTAAAGCAAAAGCTGCCGAGCTTCCTTTTTTGATAATGAGTGTGGTTTCTCTCTGTAGTTAAAACTGACCTGTAGGTTGTTCTTGCTGTAGTTACAACATTTTTTCAAAGCTGCCTCATGTTTTTTTCTGTTCTCTATTTTCCACAAAAGTGAACTAATAAACTAAGCAGAAAATGTATTTTTTGAAATGCAGAACTGCGCGTCCGTGTCTCTTTTATTAGCTACTTTCAGTTTCTCGGACGTCAGCTCAAATGTTTGGTGTCAGTCCTTCCCTGTCTTCAAGTTGACCGCACACCACGTGTTCTCCCTGTCTGGGCTTCGTGCTTCCCTGTTTTCTGACTAAGATGACTGATCTGTCGTCTGATATGCTGCTTCCTTGACCGTTTGCAGATCAGTTAGGTGAACTAAAAAAAGACGTTTGGCTGAATCATTCAAGAGGCGAGTTCTGAAAGCTGCTTTGCATAGATGACACTTCCCATCTGACTTCCCCCTCGATTTCAAAAACTGTATTTTGCAATAATCCGCACCTATTTTTACTCCTTATAGGGTGAATAATCTTTGTTATTGTGTTGTCTGCTGTGGCAAAGCAGTATAAAAGTGTTCCTTACTTGCTTCCAGTGAAGCCTTTGAGTAGTCGGAGACAATTTTTTGTTCTGTTGCCTCTCTGCGCCCACACATCTGATCTGAAATCAAACAATGACTGTGAGGTTCGAGTGCTGAGTTTCAGCTTTAATTTGAGTGTCTATATTGAGTAAAGTGCGTAGGAACTGTACTATGTCTTGAAAGGGTACAGTGATTGTACTTTTCACTCAGCACAGATGTAAACATCCTCAGATGCCGTAAACCTGAAAACCAGCAGTTGAAGCTCCGTCACTGTGTCATTTCAAGTTCATTGTACCCGAGTACAGAGTCGAAACGGTAGAAAACGTGTCACAGTCCAAACTTAGGAAGTGGCTGCTGTTTGTACACTTCTGAGGTGACACATCAGTTTGTCAGGGCCGTGATGCAGCTTTTCAGAGCGTGTGAACTGAAGTGAGATCTGTTTGTTAAGTACTAATCAGCGCCATTAAAGATACACGGCAGACCTTGAAGTGCTTTGCATCAGCACGAAAATGTTTTTCAGAATGATAAATCTGTAGCACAGAAATCTAATTTACCAACAAGTGCCTTTCAGACCCTGCAGTATTTTCAGTGTTGCTGGACTGTGAAGAAGCTTTATCTGATCTCATCAATGTAAGGAAGCCTCAACGCTACTGAAACAACCGACCAGCCAACATTTCTGTCTGCGCCTCATGTGTGCAATCAAAAGAGCAGCTGCCTTTTGTAATGTGATGCCGTCGATGGTGGTCACTGTGCATGCACATGCTTTGTAGAAATCTGTGGAGGGCATGCCTGGGCTCGCATTAGCCAACCAGCTCCTCTGTATGCTTTGCATAATGCCTGCATAATGAAGAATGAAAATGTTTGGATGGAGTAAAGAGGAACGAGGGAGGTGAAGCCGTAGGTCCTACTTCTCTTTATGCTTTAAGATAAATGCTATCTAATACCAGGTAGCAGCATTTGAATGTCTATTTTAACCAGGATAAAATGGCCATTATTAGTTAGCATTCACAGCCACATATCCCATGAGTCAGAGGGGCGGGACTGTACAGTGGTGATTTCATGAGAGGACAGTGAGCATTCAGTCAGCCGCCCAGTTGTCAGACATCTTCTAATGACAGTGTGTTATATTAGCCCTTAAATGTGGATGTCCTGCAGCAGTCTGGTGAATATATGGAGCCTCTCCTCTTTGTGCTCTGTGCTATACTTCCACCTACAGAGCAGGAGGTCAGCGACCTCCTCTGACCCCGGGCCTGTGCACGCGGTGACTGCCCGGCTTTTGTGCTGGTGGTTAGTGGCTGTGGATTGTTTGACTCGCTGTCAGTTCTGATTGCAATAGGTTTTTTGATTGTTCAGTGTCAGTGACGTCCAAAAGGCAGCCGTCAGCAGCAGCGTGAGAATGCAAACCAAAGCATACCGCGCCGCTTTCTGATACTGTACCAATGTGTTCGCATCTGATTTCATTTTGCTCGCGTTGTTTTCTCGGTAGGTGCAGAGGAATGGGAGAATATGTGAGAACTACAGTTTCTGCTTCATTTGAAAGTGTGCTTTCCCTGGAATTGATTACATAAAACATCAATGAGACGCGTGAGCAGCAGCTTTCACACACTTTGTGAAATTACACTGTTATTGCACTACTGCTCAGTACACACACTGATGACACATAACCAGGGAAACTCCTGCTTTAGTCACATTGATCTTGTGGAATTTTTTCATCACTTGCAGTTCTGCACACATACAAAGTGCAAAAAGGGAGAAGTGAAGTTATTTCTTAAAGGCGGCGAGATGTCCAGATGAGTGGTGATGCCACGTCTCAGCGTGTTTGAGCAGTGCAGAGATTCAGCGCTCACCTTGTTGGTTGATAGTGAGGCTGTTTGGGCAGGAAGCACTGTGCAGCCTGTCGGGACAAACGGAAACCTCAATCACTCTGAAGCTCCTGTGATGGGGAGCGTTCTGTCTGCAGCTGCATCAGCTTATTATTATAGAGCTGGAGATTCTGGGCTTTCTGGATGAGCTGTGGTCATCCTCCACTGTGTCTCTCCTACGTCTTTCTCTTTCTACCGTGACCTGTGTTTTTAAACCAAACCAGCGTGCAAGTAAAAAGCACACACCTACAATGAAGCCATATTGCAGTAGGTCTTGTGCATAAAGGCTGCCATGCTTTGTTGCGCTCAATTAGAGCTACGTGTAGTTCCTGCTTTTCCAAATAAAAACTATAAACATACTTCTTTTTGTCCTTTTCAGCAACATGGCGTCCACAGTGACCTTAGAGGATGCTCTGTCCAATGTGGACCTGCTGGAGGAGCTGCCACTCCCCGACCAGCAGCCATGCATCGAGCCCCTCCCAGCCTCAGTCATGTTTCAGGTCGGTGCTGACGTCCGAGCAACCATCACAGCAAAACTTTGTCTTTCCAGAAACACATAAGTGTAAACAATAGGTCAATAAGTTGCAATATGTTCAGTAGTATTTCTCAGCTTGATTAGGTTTCATTCAACCAAATGTGATTTACTCTAATCAAAATGATTACAAACGGCACTGGTTGTAGCTTCTCTTGCCCCCAGATATTGAGATATAATCCAGTTTTCTTTGTTAGCAAAAGAAGAAAAATGCCAAATGTCTCTAACAGAAGTTTATTGTTGGGGGGCTGCAAAACAGCATTACATGCACACGCTCATTAACGAGCAAGTGAATGCACCATTCTGGCCAACTGTTAAATCAGTGAGCACATTTCCCTGAAGCATTTAGAAAAGATGACTGCAGAATGATTTGGGTCAGGTGAGTTTATGTGGGTGAAAAAGACCAGTCAGATTTCCTTTCAGTGCTTATTTGTAGCTTCCACACTCACATGTTGAATATGTTTTTGGTCGTTGTTTGCCTGACATCTTTACTAGTGTCCTGTTTTATAATCATCATTTCCATCTCCCCACAGCCCAACTTCAACACCAACTTTGAGGACAGAAATGCATTCGTCACCGGCATCGCCAGATACATCGAGCAGGCCACCGTCCACTCTAGCATGGTACAGCAGGGGGTCACATCCCCGGGAAAAATCACTTAATAATGCTTCATTTTTAGCCTCAGTCCTCTCTCGCCTCACGAATGACTTGCACTTTGGGAAAAGCAAATTCACCAGAATTGGGTCAAACGCTGCTGTGAACCGGATCTGTTAAAGGCCCGTCCCACCAGAGCTTTTGGTATTGTGTAGCAGGCAGCTCTTAGGATCCAGGCCCAGAAGCAAATGGCCCGGGGACAAACGGATGCTTTGGACCATCTTTTACCAGGAATAGTGGTGCTTTGTGTCTAATTAGTGAGGGATAATTGCTCGGGGTCTGAATCAAACAGCACTTTGTGTGGAGGCAGAGCTAACACGCTTCCCTGTCCCCCACCGGGGATAAATGGTTTAGAAGAGAAGCAGTGGTGCGTGCGTGTTATGGACTGTTTGTGTGCTGTTTTGTGTCTTGAACCGACTGACTGGTTCTGTTTGTTGAATCAGAATGAGATGTTGGAGGAGGGGCAGGAGTATGCCATCATGCTCTACACCTGGAGGAGCTGCTCACGTGCCATACCACAGGTAACCTCTGCGTTTCAGCTAATGCTGTGTGTTCACATCACATCATGTGTAGACTGAAACGATAAGTCAGTCATTGTTTTTCAATCTCAGGTGAAATGCAACGAGCAGCCCAACAGAGTGGAGATCTACGAGAAGACGGTGGAGGTCCTGGAGCCAGAGGTCACCAAGCTGATGAATTTCATGTACTTCCAGGTGATTCACATTCTCCACTCTGCAGGGACCGTCTGCTGACCAAGCCGCAAAAAGCTAATGACGTCTCTCCGCTTTTCCCTCCTCCAGCGTACAGCGATCGACCGCTTCTGCGGGGAAGTGCGTCGTCTGTGTCACACCGAGCGCAGAAAAGACTTCGTCTCCGAGGCGTACCTGCTGACCCTCGGGAAGTTCATCAACATGTTCGCCGTGCTGGACGAGCTGAAGAACATGAAGTGCAGCGTCAAGAACGACCACTCTGCCTACAAAAGGTATTGAGGAACATCGAGGTTACACCTGATTACCACAGCAGACACTAGGTGGCAGCATCGCTCAGCGTCCATAGAGACCGTTCTGTGTTAAGTTTTATCTCAGCACTTTAACAGCATGTGTGTACCAGGGATTTTCAAAGTCTCACACTCCACCTCTCTGACCTTTCTTGTGTGTGTGTCCAGGTTTTCATGACAGAGGAAAAAATGTGTTACTGTGCTGTATCTGTATGTGAATGGATAGAACAGAGTGTCAGTGTACCAGGAATATAATAACCATGTCAAAGGAGCATTCTGTGTCTTAGTATTTAAAGATATTGAAAGTGCAGCAAGTTTTGGAGCTACAGTTCTCATAATGTCGACAGGAAGTATAATGTTAGCGTGCATTCTGTGAGTTTAAGCCTATATTGGCACCGTTTAATTATTTGCAATTCATCGCTGGATAACTTTGATAGTGAAGAAGAAGAAGAACTTGAAAACACGATGATTCTTAGGCGAGTTCTTCTGAGTGGTTTATTCATGAAGTGTAAGTCACACTGCATCTAAAAATAAGCCTGTCACATCTGTGCGTTTAGATTTGACTGAGTTATGAGGCCTCGCATCTCTCACTCGGCGCCCCGTCCCCTCTGGGGAGTTGCGTCTCACCATTAGAAAATCTGCTTAAAGTCTGCCTGGTGTGAATTTGTTGATTAAAATAAAATCCCTTTCTTGCCTTCGCCCAGAGCTGCCCAGTTCCTCAGAAAAATGTCTGAGCCTTCGTCCATCCAGGAGTCTCAGAATTTGTCCATGTTCCTGGCAAACCACAACAAAATCACTCAGGTTGGTCAGATGTGCATCGCACTGTTCATTCAGCATTATAACGATTGATTCATTTGGATGTTAAAGGACGAGCTCTCAGCAGCTGTGTTGCTGCTGTTGAGTGTATTTCAGGCTGCACATGCAGGTCTGGTTTGTTGATTTCTGAGCTGTAAAGATGTTTAAGAACTGCACTAGTAGGACAATAATAAGATTCTTCTTGCTTTGCTATGATCAGAATGAGTCTTTTGAGGCTTAAGGATGTGAATTAAGGCCAAGAAGAAACTGAGAATACTGAAATGAGGAATTTACTGTGCGATCAATGGCACCGTGGTCTAATATCTGGTCTGTTCTCTGCTGTGTGTCAGTCTCTGCAGCAGCAGCTGGAAGTGATTAATGGATACGAGGAGCTGCTGGCAGACATCGTCAACCTGTGCGTCGATTACTACGAGAACAAGATGTACCTCACCCCCAGCGAGAAACACATGCTGCTCAAAGTAAGTGACAGCGTGGAATTGGTCTGTGATCGCCTCTGTGATCCTGCTGGTTCTGAACAATGTGCTGGAACATCGCTGGCACTCATCATCGTCCTCTGTGTAACCACCTCCTAGGTCATGGGGTTCGGCTTGTACCTCATGGATGGAAACAGCAGCAACATCTACAAACTCGATGCCAAGAAGAGAATTAACCTGACCAAGATTGACAAGTTTTTCAAGGTAAGGAAGCGCGTACATGTGCTAAACAGACACATGAGCACATTTTTGTACTCCTCTGCACCACATTAGAGTTTAATTTCCCAACCCGCCCTAAACACAGATCTCCAGGTAATGTGGTCTTTGATTGTAGTTGCAGTGATTATTTTCATTATCGATTACTCATCATGTGGACAATAAAATGTCAGGGAACAGTGAAAAGCGCCTGTTTCAGTTTCCCAAAGTCAAAGTGACGTCTTCCTGTACATTGACTAATTGATTAATTGACCTGTTATTTTGTCTGTAGTGTAAATTTTAATCTCATTGCATCTCATCTCACATCTTAAAGGACTGCAGATATTCCTTTGAGATTAAAGCTGCACACGTTGCACAAGAGAACTGATGCGATGTTGTTAATATCTTCAAGATTTTCATTTTCATTTCCCTCGATGGGTTTTTTTTTGGACCCTTCCTGGCAGTTTTGCCTTTTTGTTGTCATTTTGGTTTGGACTTCCACTATTTAATATTCCAAACCTGTGGTTCTTGGTCTTCGTAGCAGCTGCAGGTGGTCCCTCTGTTTGGTGACATGCAGATCGAGTTGTCCCGGTACATCAAGACCAGCGCTCACTTTGACGAAAACAAATCCAGGTGAGAGGAAACACACTTTGACCAGGATGTGTCTGTGACTGAAAGATTTTTTTTTTTTTTTACAGTTAAGAGTTAGCTCAGTTAGCTGCTGTCAGAGTTCAGGCTGTTTTCCTGCTTCTCGACCTCATGTGACCTGCAGTTGTAATATTACCAAAGCTCATTTCATCATTTCACCATTTCAGCATTCATTTTCTGTTGTTGATCTGTGATTATGAGCTGTGCTTCAGCTCATTTCTCAGTACTTTTAACTTTTTATCAGAGCCGCTAGTGACTGTTAGCATGGCTGTAGACTCCCAGTCTTAACAAACTCAAATACAAGTAAAGATCTAGATGTTTTGACAACGAGAAACATGTGATATTAATAATTCTTTATTTCTCGCTCTTAAAGGCCACATTACAGTTAGCTGTAACTCTCTTCACTGGGTGCTGTCACATCCTCACGACTGAAAAAGCTTTTCTTTGAGGTGCATCGTGAGATGTGCTGACTGTTTGCACTGCTTTACTGCTGTTGCTGTTACTGTCTCCTCCTTATTTTTCCAGGTGGTCTCTCGCTGTGACTAGTGACAGGATAATTGTCTTATTTTCTTCTTTTATTGAACCGCTGTAAGAAATAAGGCTAATGTTTTATTTTTGTCTTTGTATTATCAACAACTCCCCCAAAGGGCCTAAAACCAACAATGAATTAATCCTGCCAACAGATTGTTTGTGAAGACATCCTGCTCTCAAACCGATGTCACCCTCAAGCCTCTATGTCTCACCTTATTTTGCATTTAGATTGTATCCTGCTCCATCTTCTCCTCTTTTAATGTGTTTTTTCTTCCCGTCGGTGTTGGTATGTCTTTATATTTATTCTTCCTGCGTCTCGCCTCTTACCCCGTAGGTGGACTTGCACGTCTATATCCAGCAGCCCGCAGTACAACATCTGCGAGCAGATGATTCAGATCCGCGAGGATCACATGCGCTTCATCTCCGAGCTGGCTCGCTACAGCAACAGTGAGGTTAGTATGAAACTCCAGAGGGCTTAAAGTGAGACGCTCTGGTGTGCCGCTGGTGGAAATGTGTTAGATTGTCTTTGAGGCTGAGGCTGAGGAGTGGATCAGAGCATCACATGCATACTGTGCCCTCATTAAAAACATCCACCACCTGGATGTTTGTCAGAAAATCTCTTTCTTACATGAGGGAATGTTTGAATTCTCAGGGCTGATAGAACAAGCGTTTCAGCAGATGTCTTGCCCCAGTGGATTTCTAGGACTCTGTGTTTCAGATGCAAGTTGAACTGACTCTCTTGTGGATCAGAATTGCTGATCTACTGAAGACAGAAATATTGGGAATGAAAACAGGATTTAAATGAAAACAGTTTGCCCCTTCTTTCCCATTTTTGCAAATCTCCCTGATGTGCACGTTAAGGTGGGGGCGCTCTGTGTTCTGTCCGGTGTGCTAAAGTGTGTTCATGTGTGTCCGTGTAGGTGGTGACCGGATCAGGGCGTCAGGAGGCCCAAAAGACTGACGCAGAGTACAGGAAGCTGTTCGACTTGGCTCTGCAGGGCATGCAGCTGCTCTCCCAGTGGAGCGCTCACGTCATGGAAGTGGTGAGGAAGCACAAGTCGCTCGGAGATGTGGATGAAAATGTCGTGATGACTTTTTGTTTCCTGTGTAAATCCTTTGTTGGTGCACAGAGCTGCAGAAGTCGATCATCAGGCCACATCCTGTGCTGTTTGAGGCTTTAATTGACGGCATGTTTCTCCTGATTCATTTGTGGTTGCTGTTAATTTTATGTCTGACTCTCCCCTCAGTACTCCTGGAAACTGGTTCATCCAACCGACAAGTACTCCAACAAAGAGTGCCCTGACAACGCCGAGGAGTACGAGAGAGCCACCAGGTACAACTACACCAGCGAGGAGAAGTTCGCGCTTGTGGAGGTCAGTTGTGTTTCCATCACACACGTGTGCTTTTTTTGATCTGCTAATGCTCTCGTCACTGATGTAATGATGCGCTTGCGGCAGGTGATGGCAATGATAAAGGGACTACAGGTGCTGATGGGACGCATGGAGAGCGTGTTCAACCACGCCATCCGTCACACCATCTACTCGGCTCTGCAGGACTTTGCTCAGGTCACTCTGCGCGACCCTCTGCGACAGGCCATCAAGAAGAAGAAGAATGTCATCCAGAGGTACGGATCACACCGCCGGCACATCTCAGCTGTTAAAAAAACTCTTATACATGAGTGATTGTGTTAATAATATCACCCAGGAGTTATCATGAAAGTGTGAATTATTCAGAGTGCGACGACTAACGAGCCAAACAGAGGCAGACCTATGAGGTGGTTTATTTTGCGGTAGTTGTAATAATTACGTACCAAATGGCTAAAGTTAAGCAGTTCAGTTTAGCAGCTAATGAGTGATATTTCCCTTTAGAGCTGGTGGCGAGCAAAATAGAGAGCTCAAAGGAGTGAATACTGGACTTACATTTGTTTAGTGGGCAGAAACACAACTCCAAATGAGTGCTTGCTAACATGTTCGCCACATCAGCCCAGAAGGTGATTGTTCCACTGTGACCAAAATATTAACATTAAATTCAAACTTAGCTTTAAGCTATTGTTTTTTCATAACCAAACATAGCCATACTTTTATCTGAAATGTCATGGTGAGATGTCCCTAAATGCACCAGCAGTAATCTCTGTTGTGTATAATAACCCCTCTGAGTTGAAAGACCCTCCAGCAAATGTGTCACAGCAGCAATATTTTCTGCACTTTATGACATTCCCAGCTCACAGGGGAAGCTCTATGCAGAGATTGCAGCGTGCGTAGACTCTCTAGCCAACAGTTGATGAGAAAACTCATTGTGGTCTTTGAATCGTCCTCTCGCTGCAGCGTCCTCCAGGCCATCCGGAAGACGGTGTGTGACTGGGAGACGGGCCGGGAGCCACACAACGACCCCGCCCTTCGTGGAGAAAAAGACCCCAAGGGTGGCTTCGACATCAAGGTTCCTCGCCGTGCAGTGGGGCCGTCCAGCACACAGGTCTCGCCTCCGTGCCTCCGCTCAGTCTCATTCTTAAGCACGCCACGCTTTAACTTCTCCTCTCGTCGTCCTCTTCCCTCATCTACGAGGTCTTGCACAGCGTGAGCCAGGCTGCCGCAAGTCCACGTTAATCAGGCTTATGAAGCTCACGCAGCCCCTGTGAGCGCGTCAGAGGCGAGCTCAGGTCTGCAACGTGTCATGTCAAAGTGGAATCGCTCCTGGATAAAGGAGAGGAGATAATATGAGCTCAGAAGATCTCAGACTGTGCCTCATAAACTGTATTCTCTCTTCACTCCGTCTCTGGATGAGTGTTGATAAGCCTTACTTACTCATTTAAGTCCTTACACTTCATACATCGCTGAATAGTAATCACCTGCATTTATATATCACATATATTGTGTGTAGCTCCCTTATGTTGCGTAAACCAGCGGGTTTATCAGCTTAGAGCTCAGTTCCAAGAATTAATTTGTTTTCCAGGTGCAGGACTGTAAAGCTCAGATAAATAATCACCTTCTGTGTTTATCTACCCCGAATCAACAGATTTCAGCTCTAGTGTTTTGATCAGTAAACAATGGAGATGATGGCTCTAAGAAATGTCGCCCACTGAGATGAACTCCAGCTTGTTTTGAGTGATGATCAAAAGGAAGATGTATGATGCATGTGCGCTTTTATTAGATGAGGTTTTTATTAGACTAGAATTTTTCTCTTGGAAGGATGCTGCTGTTTGAGGGACACGTAGCTCGTACAACATATCAATAAGATTCCACTGACATCTATTTGTGCTTGTCTACTTTTCTTTCTGTGCAGCTCTACATGGTGAGAACGATGCTGGAGTCTCTCATCGCCGACAAAAGTGGCTCTAAGAAGACCCTGCGCAGCAGTCTGGAAGGTCCCACCATTGTGGACATCGAGAAGTTTCACCGCGAGTCCTTCTTTTACACCCATCTGCTGAACTTCAGTGGTAAGAGCCAGAGAGCAGTTCGACCCTGTAGCCCTCCAGAGCCCTTTGCATGCTGAATAAGTGCTGTTAGATGGAGACCCTGTCCTAAAAAGCTGTGTCTGTACTCTCCCTCTGTGCAGAGACCCTGCAGCAGTGCTGTGACCTTTCCCAGCTGTGGTTCAGGGAGTTCTTCCTGGAGCTCACGATGGGCCGCAGGATCCAGTTCCCCATCGAGATGTCCATGCCCTGGATCCTCACCGACCACATCCTGGAGACAAAGGAAGCATCCATGATGGAGTAAGGATGGCATGCAGGATCTTTTCTGTCTTCCATGGCAAAAATAACAAACATAACAGCAAGAATCAGATCCGCTTCCTCTTTAATCAGTACAGCTCTGTGACGGTTTGCCTGTCAGTCATGCTAAACTGTACATGTGTAAACACAGCCCAAAGTGCATTTTAAAGCTTCAAAATAGTTTTTTCTAATTTGCTACACTAATTGTGTGTTGGGCTCTGAGTGCTGCTGAAATGTGGGTGACCTACACTCAGTGCTGTGCCTAATGGTGTCCTGCGTAGACACAGACGGAGCAGATGCTGCTGCTGCTGCTGCTGCTGCTGCTGCTTTCACTATGCAGGCCATTTAAGTTGTTTGTCTTTCTGGGAGCTTTTCTGTAGCTCGTATCAGCTCTGCACAGTCGTCTAAATCAGCATGTGATTCATGCATCAAGCAGCGGAAAGCTAAATGGATGCATGGAGGGTCTCCTGTAACCAGACCTCTGGGGGAGCGGGGATGATGACACTTTTGGATATGGAGAAGCAGCAACTATGGCTTTAGGAACACCAGTGTGCAAAGTAGCACCACTGATTGTTTCCTGTATGGAGCAAACAGGTTCTCCATAGTGTAATTTGATGGTTGGAAGCACTCAGATGCAGCTCTGCATCTTTGTCGTGTCAAAATGAAAGCATAGACTTTGGTTTGAAAAGGCTGAGGCAGTGTGTGGCATCATTAGTGGTGCGACTGGCCAGAGGCGTTCAGCGACTTCACTGCTTGATTCTTCTGTTTTCAAAAAGGACCCTGCGTAAACTCCTAAAAAATGGGATTAACCGTGAATGTTTTCATGTCTGTTTTAAATCTTTGCCCCAGGATTATGCTGATGCCAGGCAGGTTTTACATAAGCCATTAAGCACATCAACTGGCATGAATCATAAGTGCTGTAATTCTTCAACTGTTCACCCAAAATTACCCAAAAAAGTCTGCATTTCAACCATATTGATGTTTAATATCGACACTTATTGAATTATGGAACGCAAATAAATTTGATTTCTGTCCCAATATGAATGGAGTTGACTGTACGGTGATGCTTTTGCAGTTTTGCAAGTGAGCTGTGCAGAACAGTCATGTTAGTTTAATACAATTAACTCCTAAAACTTAGAAATTCATAAAAGTTTTACGTTTCCCTGAGCTGAAATGAGTCATCACGAGTGGATTGATCTGGTTTGACAGATGTTTTACTTTCTCCACTGCTGCATTTTCAACACTGTATGAACTAATGTGGAGGCCTTGTTATTTCAGGCACTTTGGACTAAAACGTTCTGCTTCAATCCTCTGCAGGTATGTGTTGTACCCCCTGGATTTGTACAACGACAGCGCACACTACGCCTTGACCAAATTCAAGAAGCAGTTCCTCTATGATGAAATCGAAGCCGAGGTAACGACAGATTTGGTGCACCTACGCGATGATCTGATGTGACAGAGAAGCTGCACAGACTCGTCTTTCCATACGTGTCCTAGTATCTCAGTGCACGTCTAATCATTGTGTAGCTGATGTTGCTACTAGCTTTGTTAGCGTGTGTGTGTGTGTAGTACACGCAGCTGGAATAAACTAAGAGGTAGAAAAAATGGACTCAAGGCCTACAAATAAGCTTGTTCATGTCGACTCTAATAGAAAAGAGTTGAAAAGTTATCTAAAGGTTGAAGCTCAACAATAACCAAAACATTGTTCTACTATGGTGCTTCTTTTCATATTTATTTATTTTTGCAAGAGCAACATGTCAAAATATCATGTTTTATGTTAGATAGTTACACATTTTTTAACATTTCTTGTTATTTCAGGTGAACTTGTGCTTTGATCAGTTTGTCTACAAGCTGGCTGATCAGATATTTGCCTACTACAAGATTCTAGCAGGAAGGTGGGTGAAACGTCCAGATTTACTCCTTTTTCTAATGTACTGTTCCATCAGTAAGGATGTGGTGGGTTTACCTGTCTCATAATGCAGCCATGGCTTACAAGCTTGTGGAGATACGAAGATTGTGATTAGATTTAGAAAACGCAAAGTCCAGAAGGAATTGTGTAAAACCCTTCAATGGAAATAATTGACCCGACTCTTTCTCTCTTCATTTGAACCCTTCAGTCTTCTCCTTGACAAACGTTTGAGAGCCGACTGTAAGAATCAAGGGGCCAACATTCCCTGGCCGGCCTCAAACCGCTACGAGACGCTTCTGAAGCAACGCCACGTCCAGGTATACGCCGCACCACTCGTGCATCCTGATGGCTTTGTGCTGCCGCCCTCATTATATGGGCGTCATGTTGCATCTGCCTCGCTAACCATGTGTGTGAATCTCAGCTTCTAGGCCGCTCCATTGATCTGAACAGGCTCATCACTCAGAGGGTTTCAGCTGCCCTTTACAGGTCTCTGGAGCTGGCCATCAATCGCTTCGAGAGCGAGGACCTCACATCAATCATGGTATGTTTACTGTGATGATTTGATAAGCAGCAGCCTCTTTTGTTCTGTCTACCAGTCCGTTTATTATTTTGCTGTGTACTACTTAAAGGAACTGGAAGGTCTTCTGGAAATCAACCGCATGACGCACAAGCTCCTCTGTAAGTTCTTGACTCTGGACAGCTTTGACGCCATGTTCCGTGAGGCCAACCACAACGTGTCGGCTCCCTACGGCCGGATAACCCTGCACGTCTTCTGGGAGCTCAATTACGACTTCCTGCCCAACTACTGCTACAACGGCTCCACTAACAGGTGCGTTGGGTCAGACAAACATTTCAGAATGAAAATAAACATAAAATATGCTAAAGATCAATGAAAGGTCAGAATGATAAACACAGAAATATAAATGCAAATGCATGCAACCAGCATCAGTAGTAGTACGGCTGGATTACCAAGTGGGTAACTTCACCAGAGCCTCAGACCTCCAGGGGCTAAAACAGGGAACCTGGGGAAGGGAGTAATAGCATTGCATGGCTGAAACTTCTTTTTATTAGTAATTGATTAATCCTGTGTGTAAAATGTCAGAAAACAGTGAAAAACGCTGATTACAATTTCACAAAGTGCAATCAATGAACATAAATTGCTTGCACTGTCCGACCAACAGTAGAAAACCCACAGATTGTTGGTTTCTGGGCTTTTGCGGAAATGATGGAGCTAACATGTACAGTGAGAGGCAACAGGGCCAAAAAACAAATATTTGTCCAAGGGCCCGATCGCAGGTCAATCTGGCCATAAGTGAGTCGCAAATGCAATACAGACTTCAACAGCCAAAACCCTCTGTCTGCCAAGATATGCCTGTTTTTGGTCCTGGTGTCATTAAAGGGTCTCAGTTCGATCGGCTCATGTGGAGTCAGATCCCTGATTGCAGCGGACTGTCAGAGGGGAAACCTTTTAGTCTGTGGGTGGAAAGATGGATTCTCTGCGGGGCTCCTTTCAAATGAGCAGTAACAGCATCTGTATAGTCTACAAATAAACACACAAGTTGATCTTGTTTGGCTGTTTGATGAGCAACAAATGAATTGCGTTCAGCGTATTTTATTTCTGCTGCTTGCTGACGTACATCTCTGATCATTTCTGCAGCACAGCACTGCTGCAAAGGTACAGCTGTGTGTGTATGTGTGTATGTGTGTTTAAACCTCCTGCCGTCTCTTAACCATGATTGAATGTTTGATGAATGTCTGTGTGTGCTCAGGTTTGTGCGCACCGTCCTGCCCTTCTCTCAGGAGTTCCAGAGGGACAAGCCGCCCACTGCTCAGCCTCAGTACTTGTATGGGTCAAAGGTCAGTGAGTTGTCTCTATCAGCCACAGAGAAAGCATGGTCCTTTGAGTTTATTTTCTTGGATTCCATCAGTGGAGGTTGTTTTTAATCATGTCTGCCATGACCTTGCTGGCGGTGTGTAATGTCTCTGTAGTCCACATGTTGAAGCCAAACAGTCACCACATGTTAGCAATATATACACATCTGTAGATTACAAGTAGGAAAGCGTCTTTATGGGAAACGATTAAATATCTCACAACATGTGCAAAGTACATGGAAAAAAATAACATGTTTGTATGCAAAAATCAAAATTTATATCACAAGAACACGTTCAATGAAATAAATCACATAGACAGGATGAATTACTGCTGCATGTGTTGCATTTGAGGAACATTAATCATTGAAAACTCTGGAGCAGCGCAGGAACATTTTGTTCTGAATGGCTCCTGTGAAAATGTTTTTATTCCTCCTAAACACAAAAAGGATTTTACAGAGCCCGAGAGGTGTCGTGGAGAAACTGAAAAATGAATATATTCTCTGGATTGACTCATTTGTGCTCTCAGATTTTGTTTTTGGTGCTCTCAGGCTCTCTCTCTCTTTCTAGACGATGATGTCAGGGCGTGATGTGCATGAAATCTGATATCTGGCTGTCTGTCTTAAATCAAAACCAGTTACACGATGCTGAGTTGCATGTCCAGGCCTGCTGGAGGCAGCTGTTCCAACAGAGCGTACAGTTAAATATGAAAACACACTTCAGTGCTCTCAGTAAGTTCATTATCTCTGCAACTGACCGACAGAACTGGGCACAGACACCCATTCAGAATAATCAAATAAATGTGAATTAGATCTGATGGTGTCGTGTGTCACCTGGTTGTGCAGCCACATTAGCCAGGTGTGTTTTGGAGCGTCAGTCAGATGCTCAGTTTACTCTGGATACCTGGGCCAGAGAGCAACATCAAAACACGAGTTAATCACTGTCAGTAAGTAGTTAAAGTCACTGCTCGCTGCTGCACAGACGAGAGGAAAACAACTGGAGGCGGCACCTTTAAACTCTACATTTTTCTACACAAAGTGATGGATCTGCACCAGGCTGTCAGTGTCTTTGTTGCAGCTCTGCTAACTGTGGAAGAACAAACAATAACATGCGTGGGTCAGGCCTGCCAGTGGACTGAAGAAAACAATCAGTCGTGTTTCAAACTGGCAGCCACAGTCAACAGGTTTCATTCACTGAAATTCACTTAAATCTAGAGCACGAATTAGACAATTGAGAGCATGAATTAGTGGAAAAGCATTTGTTTCTGACACCTCCTGAGCTCTGTGGGATGATAATACTCGATGACAATTCAGCGCAGGCAGAACGTGGACGTGATGACCTCAATCCAGTTGATTCAAACTGGCTCGGTGCCAGACAGCTTAGCCAGCGTCCTCAGCTCGTGGTCCTGGGTAATTATGTGGCCGGTGGTGTGCCCTGAGAGGAGGGGGCGTTGTATGATGGCGGCGTGTTTGGCGCTGCCCTCGCTGGTTCTTCTGGGAGTGTAGGATCCAGACCTGTCTTGGCGGGTGGAGTTGGTCGCCACATGGCAGCCGTCTGTGGCTTGACTGGGGATGGAGCAGATGGTGTGGAGACATCCCCACAACAGGATGCCAGCGATGACCAGGAGCAAGATGCAGCAGGTCAGCCAGACGCCCATGGCGAGCTCCCAGCCCGCTCTGTCGTGACCTTCGCCGCTATCGCTCAGAGTGCTGAACACCTGGCACTGGTCCCGCACCGGATTGGCTGCCTGACACGTCACACACAAGAAGTAGGCGGTCTGGGGGAGGAGGTTGGCCAGGTGCGTGCTGGTCTGACTGACGGGGATTCGTTCCTCGTGCATGAAGCTCTTGCGCTTGTAGCCCATCAGGAGGCTGTTCCAGTTGGGGTCGTACATGACGCTGTAGAAGGTGTCCAGGCAGCCGGGGGACGACGGCCAGCTCACTCTGGCTGAGGTGGTGGAGATGTTGTAGACCACAATCCCCATGATGCAAAGCTGTCTTTGTAGTCTGCTTCCAGAGGCGAGTCGATGCTTGAAGTGTTTCCTCAGTGATTACAGTCTCAATGAACTACTGGAACAGAGAGATAAGGAAGAAGAAGAAATTCAGATTGCTATAATATAAAACTGCAATGTCCCTTCAAATTTAGATTTTTGCACGTCTCAGAGCGAAGAGGAGCTTACACCGTCACTGTCTCTTTCATTAAAACACCTTTTCTGTTGTAATTACAAAAATATCAGAATTCTGACTCACCTGATGTAAACAGAGTCATTACAAACTGTAATCACATCCTTCCTACTCACCGCGCTGATGGTGCACGGCGTTAAACATAATTAAAAATGTCACGGCCATCCCGCTCCCTCATCAGACAAAGCATGAAAAGTGAAAGAATATCAGAGGATAATAAGCTTTGTATGAAGGATTATCTATCTGGAACAAAGTGCAGCGGAGGGAAGTCGGCGAGTGTGTGCACAGATGTTCAGCAAATGACATAATGCAGAATGATTTGTGAAGAGGCTCATCTGGGCTGGAGAGTCACCTGTGACAGGACAGGTGACCATCTGACAACCTGGAGCGGTATTTACCTAAATTATAGTCAGCTGGTAACAATAGAAGCCTTACAGGTGTTAAAATTGTCCGAAATGGAAGAGAAGCTGAAGCACGGTCGTCAGAAAAGCCCAAAGTAGGTCCTGAGTGTTTTTTATTTACATGAAATTTACACGCCTTCCTCTGTTTGAAGTAAGGCAGAAAGGGTGTGACTCTCACTGGGAGTAAGGCGTATTCAGGTGTTTAGTATACTCATTTTATTTTCTCTCACGACTCCTAAGTGGGCTTTTCTAAATAAGCCATCATAAAAAAACTCTGAAGATGTAACATTTTCATACACAGATAATCTCAGAAGAACAGTTAATAGATTTTAAGTCTTTAAGAATTTCAGTCAAGCCTGGAAGCTCACATCTATCTGGCTCTTATAGAACAAGTCCTTGTGGAGATACCGCTGTTCTCCCGCTAATGAAATGAAGTAAATGCATCCTTTCACACGTTCATCACAGCAGCAGAACATACTTGACGGTATGCTAATGAGCCACGTTAAGAAACTCATCAGTGACCGTCCGTTCAAAGCACGATAGAAGGGAAGACTTACCAGAGAAACCCTGCGAGCACGTGTTGAACACGCCAATCTGTCGCGCCTGAAGTCGTGGTTTGGATATTCTCTCCCACTCTGCAGTCACTTTAGCATGTGTTCCTCTGATGCTGGGAGCTGCTGTGCAGGCTTCAGCCTCAGCAGTGGACCTGAGGTTGGTGTGTCCTCGTCTCCGCGACTGCCGCTGTGGTGGGAGTGCTGCTGGATTAGAGCAGCTTCACTCCTCTGCCGACAGGGGAGAGAGAGGGAGCTCAGATCAACACGTAGAAGCAGCTCAGCAGCCAAATGGGTCATTATAGACACTTTTTATGATGGTTGTAAATGCAGCTGCTGCCCGTTTTTCCCCACTTGTTCCTCCACAGAAAATCAAAGCGATATCGATCGTTAATTTCCTCTTTGCCGGTCCACGTCGTGGAATGGCGGTGGCGTATAGCGAGGGAGCTGAAATGCTGCTCAGCTGGTCGATCCATCTGTCCGCAGTAAATTCTCCCGACACCTGCTGTCCAGATTGTCATGAGATTTACTGAGGACATTCATGGTCCCCAGAGGATCGTGACCGCCTGACACCGGTGTTCCTTTCAAGCAGATATTTCCACTTGGACGCTAAAAATGTCAAAACCTATTAGGAAGATTGCTGGGAAATTTATCCTTTGCATGTTTCGCACTCCGTGAGCTCTCTTGCAGCGCCACCCTCAGGCCATAATGTGAACTTTGCACACCAAATGTCTCCTAATCTCTCAGGCAGGTTGCCATTAAATTTAGGCCAACAAACCCGTTTTCATTGATGATCTCACTTGGGAGGGTTTGTTTTAGCCACCTCAGCGTTGTGTCTTAAGGGATTGAAATGTCTCTTGGTTGGTCCGTCTTTTTGGTCCAGACTGAAATGTCTCAACAACTATTGGACGGATTACCATGAACATGGACATTCACGGTCCTGAGAGGATCAGCACGGCTGTACATCCTCTCTGAATGCTCGTGTGGTTTTGTGAAAGCTGCAGATTCTGTGGATGCTTACGTGTGTTTGCTCCAAACAGACCGACGATGTGCCTTTGGATGTTGATGTATTGAAAGTGTTTATTGTGACAAAGTGAGTCAGCCCTTTAATAACCACAGATACACCCACAGGATCTCAGTTTACTGTCAGCACCCGTTTGTTCAGAGGATACGTTCTTTCGAACACTCCCTGATGCATCATGGGTGATGAAAGCACAGAGTCTGAATTCAAGCGATGAAGTTTAACCGTTTCTCGTCATCTTTCCTCTGAACGCAGACCTTGAACCTGGCGTACAGCAGCATATTTGGCTCCTACAGGAACTTCGTAGGTCCCCCACACATCAAGGTCATGTGCAGACTCCTGGGCTACCAGGGCATCGCGGTGGTGATGGAGGAGCTGCTGAAGGTCGTCAAAAGCCTGGTGAGTAAGACACACTGTATTAAGGTATGCGGGAGGCATGGTGCCATTGCTGCAGAGCAGACTTTGAGAGGTGGCTTTCTTCATTAGAACGAGGCTGATGTTAACATGTAATGAATGAACAATGAGGAAAAATGGACATTTGTTTGTGTGTCCGTTCTTCATCGTTGCCTCTGAACTGAATATTTCAACTGTACTCGTACAGCTCCAGGGCACCATAATGCAGTACGTGAAGACCCTGATGGAGGTGATGCCCAAGATCTGCAGACTTCCTCGCCATGAGTACGGCTCCCCAGGTAACCGACTGTGCAGCCTCTTCTTCTTGTGATCACTGAAGCAATCGACTGGCCCAAATTAAACCTCATGAAAGCATCATTAAAGACTCGAGCCTCGTCACTATGCACATTTGCATTTTATTGAATTGTCTTGGAGAAACTGGTAATTCAAGTAATTTTTAATGCTCCTTTCCTGCATCTGTTAACTGCAGTAAAATGATGAAAATGAAAACAGCTCAGTTAGCCACGCCAGTTAAATTGCTGTTAAAGAGCCAAGCTGTGCAGACGCTAACAATGAGCTTAAAGGTCCAGTGTGTAGGATTTTGTGCATCTAGTGGAGAGATTGCAACCAGCTGAGTCTCCCTCATGCCACCCTTCACTAACATGCATGTAAGAGAACCTACAGCTTTCAAATATGAGGGAAGCTGGGAAATTTTAACCGAATTTAGAGAAAGTTGACAAAAGAAAATGTGAATGAAAGCTTGTTTCCATCCGCTGTTGTTACGTTATATTATTAATTCATTGAGATAAACAGAAGGTGGCACCAAGTCTCCAGTTGGAAAATCATTGTATAATTGCAGAAGAAGAGGGTGCAACACAGTGACGTGATTAAATTGTGGGAATCATGATGGAAATATGTTTTTGTTGTTTTATGTATTAATGTGAGGAAGAGTTCATCAGATGTGTGACTGAGCAGAAACAGCTGATCAGTCATGTCAGCTAAATGTTTGCTATGCTGGAACTCGTTCTAAAGGGCGTTTCCGTCTCCCATTAAGCTCATTAATTCTGTTTAGAAAAGGGCAAAAAAACACCTCAAGTGAGTGTTAAGCGCTGACGAACACGACTGTTGTTACTGAAATGAACTCTGCTGATACACCTCGATCTAACAAACTACCTGCCATCAAATCTCCATGAAACAATAGAACAGATACTGAGGTTTGTACTGATTTTGCTGGGATGGTTTTTCCCATTTTTTCCCTATAAATGATGGAGAGCAGAGTTAAGAACGAATCACACTGAGTTCCCTCATTTACAGACCTGTGACAATGAGCCGCGAGGCCTCACCAGCAGAGCAGATGACTGCGGTCCACCAGCTGCCACTGTGATGGACAGATGAGGGCTACTTCACTGTCACCAAAAAAAGTGGGAGATGAAACATTTAGCTTGTTTTTCTCATCAGGTATCCTGGAATTCTTCCACCACCAGCTGAAGGACATTGTTGAGTACGCTGAGCTCAAGACGGTGTGTTTCCAGAACCTGAGGGAGGTGGGCAACGCCATGCTGTTCTGTCTGCTGAGCGAGCAGAGTCTGGTGCGCAACAATGCAGAATTTCACTCATCCACGTGCATTTCAAATGTATTTTCACACCTTCACGTGTTTTTGACCTTTCCTGTCTCTGTCTCTCAGTCACAGGAAGAAGTCTGTGATCTGCTGCACGCTGCACCTTTTCAGAACATTCTTCCAAGAGTCCACGTCAAAGGTAAAAATGCAGAGAGAACAGAGAGGTGCAGCTGCTGCTTTGAGTTCAGTGCTACGGAGCTAGTTCATCCAGCGTGCTGTCTCTCCACATTGGAGGAAGACGCTCGAAGGCAGAGTGACGCGCAGGCGTTTAGAGAAGTGAAACGTGATCATTTCAACAAGACAGTGGCAGCCTTTCCTGCAAGGCGTCTGTAGTGTTTCACCCGCTCGTAGAAATAGAAGAGAGCGCGAGACGAACCCAGCTGGCCAATCACGATGTAAAGAAAGTGTGTGAGGAGGAGGAGGAGGAGGAGGAGGAGCTGCTGACCATCCGACAAGCAGTTCTGATCAAAGGTTTTTCTCACCGTCGACAGATTCCACTTTAAGTCCGCGGCTGAGTCCAGAATCACTCCCTGTTCACTGAACTGTTGGTTATATTTACTGTGTGCGTGTTATTTTACAGTCTGAGTGAATCCATGCTCTCTGTGCGCTCAAAAATCCACATAATGGGACGTGAACAGTGGCTCCCATGGCACTCAGACAGGAGAAAACGGCGCGTTTGAACTTTCCGGCGGCAGATCAATACAAATTTAGTGCTTCGGTGAGAGCTTATGGCAGCACAGTGATGTGTGCGAGTGAAGTGCTGTGAGTGTTTGCATTGTGGAACGACGGCTCTTTGTGTGTTTTTGGACGACAGAGCAGCTCTAAAGCACAGAGGAATAAACTGTATAAGGCTTTGGATACACAGACTATACTTTGTTGATTTGTTGACAACAAGAAAACTGCAGACTGTCTCCAGATTTATCTCACCACGCTTTTCTTCTCAGAGGGGGAACGCCTTGACGCCAAGATGAAGCGCCTGGAGGCCAAATACACGGCGCTGCATATGGTTCCGCTGATCGAGCGCCTCGGCACCCCACAGGTACGGCCGGTCTGGTGCTTCTGCCGTGTCACAAGTGAAAAACTCCGACCTGATGATCTGTTGAACATCACGGCTCTTTTTCACTTTCTCTCCCAGCAAATAGCCATCGCTCGTGAGGGCGACCTCCTGACCAAAGAGAGGCTGTGCTGCGGTCTGTCCATGTTCGAGGTCATCCTCACCCGCGTGCGAGGCTTCCTGGAGGACCCCATCTGGCGCGGCCCGCTGCCCAGCAACGGCGTGATGCACGTGGACGAGTGCGTGGAGTTCCACCGCCTCTGGAGCGCCATGCAGTTTGTGTACTGCATCCCTGTGGGAGCCCACGAGTTCACAGTGGAGTGAGTGCAGCAGCGCACGCCACATCCTGTCGCCACATGTGATTTCGAGTCGTTACTCACGCGCCCCGTCCTGTTTTCCAGGCAGTGCTTTGGAGACGGCCTTCACTGGGCCGGCTGCATGATCATCGCCCTCCTGGGGCAGCACAGACGCTTCGACATCCTCGACTTCAGCTACCACCTACTCAAAGTGCAGAAGCACGACGGCAAGGACGAAGTCATCAAGAGCGTGGTGAGTGGGAGAGACGGGGGTTAGCGGCGGCGGCATATACGATGGCAGTCCATCGTGACTAGAGGAAGTTACTGCACTCAGACAAGAAGTAGTCCAGCACATAACCCCATGTTTAGGGTTCTTTGTATGAATTAAACAAACCAGATATAATGTGTTAAGTGGTGAGCTTTAGAGGTGCTAGTAGCTTTGGACTGAGCCAAGCTAGCCGTTTCCATGTTTCTCAGTCTTTATGCTAAGCTAAGCTAACTGGCTACTTGCTGTAGCTTCATATTAAGCATACAGACATGAGAGTGGTGTCAATCTTCCTCTCAAACTCCGCAAAAACACAAAGAGTCAAACTGTTCCTTAAAGGCCCAGAATCCATATGAAACATCCAAAGTTCCAAAGGAAGGTGTCAGGTCGGGTTTTGGGTCATTGTGGCTGCATTTCTGACTAATTAATGAAAATAATCATTAGCTGCAGCACAAATCAGTTCAAAATGAGCTCCAATTCACCAGTAAAATCCTGCTTTTACGTGAATGCATGAGTCAGTTATCTCAGTCGCAGGGGACTTTTTTTCTGCATTGAGCACTTCTACTGTTAGTACTTGAAAAGTGTATTTTCCTGATAATATGGACACACCTTTACTTGTAATTTGTATTTTTCAGTGTGGTATTAGTACTTGAAGACCTGACAGGATGCTGATCAGACCCAGAGAGAAAACTTCTCCACTTGTTTTCTTTATTTCTGCACAGATTATTCTCACTGTGTTCGTATTTTCTGCCTCCTTCAGCCACTGAAGAAGATGGTCGACAGAATCCGCAAATTCCAAGTCCTCAACAACGAGATTTTCGCCATCCTGAACAAGTACCTGAAGTCTGGAGACGGAGAGAACATGCCGGTCGAACACGTCCGATGCTTCCAGCCACCGATACACCAGTCGCTCGCCAGCAGCTGAGGCGCCACCGTTGATACCGAGGACCGGCGTGAAGCATGACCAGACTATCCGCAAATATTCCTCCTCACTTACTTTAGGTCTTCAGTAGCAAAGGACCATTAAATGTAAGGAAGTTGGGCCACATTTTTTGTCAGAATAATTTTTTTTGTATTCACTTGTGCCTTATCAGAAATGAATAGATATTTCCCCTTTTTGGATGAACTATTCTTTGTTTTATACTTGGAGAAAGCAATAGATCAGGGAAGGGAAATTAGTTTTATCAGATGATATTTAAGGTTTTGCAGTGGTGGAACATTAAGGGCGAGCAGCCGCCTGTTTTAAGTTGGGGTGGAAGTAAATCTGTATTTTCTATATTGTTGAACACGCATGCTAAACATTTTAAAAGGAAATTGAAAAGTAACAAAGCTCATACTCATGTTAAGCATTTATTCACTGTGCCTTGTGTTTCAAATGTTTTAATCATTTTAATTCAATAAATATGTAACAAATCTGTTGGTTCGTCTCGAGAGCTTTTCATGTAAACGCTACAAAAAAAGTTCAGAATGACCCCCAACAAATATTGTTGTCAGCATCAAGTATCACGAAAAAAAACCTCAAATCAGTGACTGTCCTTTGAACTGTCATCATCGTCAGCAGGACCTCGTATAGAATATATATATTAAAACCTTTATCGTTTTGATTTATAGAAAGTAAGTCAGTGCATGAATATACATGTACATATAACAAAACGCTTCTTAAAAAACTCATATTTACAGCGCTACAGAGGAATGAAATTAAGTTCTAATTAACTGAATATGAGCAGGTCATATTCTGAGAAAAGTAAGGCAAATTAAAACCTTAAATACAATCCACTGGTCCGCCCAGCTCGCTCAGCTGATTGTCTTATTGTTTTCATACGCCATTACATCGCCACGGTTGGTGAGTCAGTCAGGGAATGGAGGAAAAAAAAGTTCCTTAATGATCCGATGAGCAAGTCATCGCCCCGTTTCTTCTAGAGACGCTGTCAAAAGGCAAGCCCATTTCTCTGTCCTCCATGTCCTCGTTGGACTCGTTATGCAGCAGTTCGTAGGTGCTGTGGGACCCCATGCCGTTGGCAGCGGGGAAGGCTCGTTCCTCCTTCCTCATGGACACCGCGAGCGAAGCCCAGCTGACGTTGACGTCTTTGAAGGCGTGGAGCAGGAAGATGCCCACGATGATGGTGAGGAAGCCGCTGAGGGTGCCGATCACGTCGTCCGTGCCCATGTGCCCCCACTCCTTGAAGAGGATGGCCGAACAGGTGAGCACGGACGTGGTGAAGAACACGTAGTAGATGGGAGTCACCAGGGAGGTGTTGAATATGTCCAGTGCCTTGTTCAAGTAGTTGATCTGCGTGCTCACGCAGGCCACCAGGCCCAAAAGCAAGATCCACGCCAGCGGGTCTTTCACAACGTTTTTCCCGGCGATTGCTTCCTTGATGGCGATACCCAGCCCTTTGACGCAGGACACCGACAGAGCCCCTATCACCGAGCAGATGGTGATGTAGACCAGGATATTGGTCTGACCGTGGCGGGGGCCCACAACAAAGATGAAGATGAGGGCCACGATGATGACAAGAGTGGCAAACAAGAAAAACCCTAAGAAAAAGGGAGTAAAGGGGCGTTAAGTGAATATGAAGAGAGAAAATATAACATTTGTCGTGTTTAAATCAAGCAAATTAGGCATTATTTTGATATGGAACATCTGTATTTTGACAGGGACGTGAACTCTGGTATAAAATTTATCTGGACAGGATCTCTGGCGTCCACTTTGTTCTGTACCTGGATCAACCAGCTTCCTGGTCATGTGCTCCAGGCTGCTGATCTCTTCCTCTTGCGGAGCGTGGATTACCATGGTGGTGGAGCCCAGGATGCTGAGCAGGCAGCCGAGCTTCCCATGCAGGTTTAACCGCTCCGTCAGGAAGTATGATGACAGCACCGCGCTGCAATGACATTACAGTCAGCCACAGTGAGCCAGGTTTAAACCTTCCAGTCATGCAGTGAATCAAGTGTACCTGACGAGCACACTGAGGGCGCCCAGGGGGGTGACCAGAGTGGCAGGAGCGAAGGCGTATGCTGCAAAGTTGGCTGCCTCACCAGCTCCCACTGTAAAGGATCAAGACATGTTAACTACCAAATATAAAAAGGGTGACTGTGTTGTAATTGGAGTTTTATGTGTGCGCTGCAGCAATGTTTAGTACAAAGACGGCCTCCCATGTAAGCACAGTGGGTGATTTTCAGGTCAAACCAGACTAAAAAAAACCCCACCCAGTTTGAATCGAGACATCTAAGCATCATCATTTCCACTTTAACTACAGGGTGCCATCACTTACTTGATAGTAAACCAGCCCACCAGAGCCATTCTTTCAGATACGCATGACCACCCTGACCTGAGGAGCGGAAAAACAAAGATTTTAGTGATTTCACTCATTCAAATATCGTCTGCTTTAAAGCAAAGTCTGACTTGTTGACTCAATAACAACTACATGTCAGGCGGCTGCACCTGAGCTGAGCTGAGCTGAGCTGAGCTGAGCTGAGCTGAGCTGAGCTGAGCTGTGGGAAAGGGGAAACGGTGAAGTTAATGATTACAGAGGTTGTAGAGATTGTAGAGTGCGCTGATGACTCATTCGCACACAGCAAATGTGATATGTGGTGAAGGTTAAATCAGATGTTAATGGGCTGACTCCACTGGTTTGACTTCTAAAATGACTTTGAGCGTTGCGCAATTAAACCAGGGAGTGCCTCAACTAAACTGACAAAGACGCACAATTCGCTCCTTGTTTGCTTGGTTAAAACGTGCGTTCACACACTACCTGCTCGCATCGACCCCTTCCTCGCCAGCCGCAAAAGCCCCTTCTTCTTGAGGATAAAACTGCCTCCGATGAAGATGCTGGAGCTGATGGCCAGTCCCAGGCCGATGTAAAAGTCATACTTCCCTCTGTCCTGACCCATGCTGAGGCTGGATGTGTTGGTGTGGTCTGTCACATTTACGACAAAACACTGCAGATGCTGACCAAAGGTGCAGTTCTGGCCAGCCCACGCACCTGAGAGCAGAGGACATGGAGGACAGCAAAGCATGCATCAGCTGCTGAGAGAAAAAGTCAAAGTGAGGTATTTCTTTGGTCAACAGCAATCACCTACCGTCTCCACAGGTGATGTTAATACCTGGCAAACCATAGCTGGATGTGGGGGAAAAATCCACCATAGTGACATTTAAGAGCTACCGAGCTTTACAGCCGGCTGGTCCCACACAGACAAAAAGACGTGACAGCGAAGAAACCAACCGGTTGTTTGGTCGTTGTACTTAGAGAGCTTTGCGTTACCATTCTCGAGTCAAGCCACAGGAATCCAGGAAGTGGCACGCCACTCAGGTAAATGTTTACTTGGGTACGCTAGGTGCAGCTCGTAAACCGCTAGCGCAAAGTCGCCGTTTCCCGTCTGTCTGTGAGATAATTACTCGTCTATCAAATGTCACGAGACGCATGTCAGAGCCAATAGCTCTGCAGTGGTTCCAAAGAGTCATACCTGGGCTGTTTTGACACTACTTAACAGCGTTAACATCCCTTGTTAGCCACATTAGCTCACATTAGCGCGGCGGCTAACTGCTTGGCTAGCGAAATCAGTTAGCATTGACTGCGAAACTGAGCGTCGGTCGCTTGCTAGCTGTTAAAAGTCATAGAGTTAAATACCTGCACAAAGGTGGCTGGTTCCCCCGATAAGAAGAAAGTGTTGGTGGCTGGAGGTTAGCTAATAGCTAGCCTTCTTCTTGGCTCCGTGGCTGACCATCTCATACTGCTCTCTCCACGTTCAGCCAGCACCGACACCGCTTGACGACTGCCGCACTGCGAGACTCTTCTTCGGCGTAAAGCCGGACATGCGACCGCTGAACTGTGTGCCCCCGCAGGCTGAAGACCAGTACCGCAGAGACAACATGATCCACCAGAGCTGAATCCAGTAAGAATGAACAGCTCTGCCTGTCTCTTATATTGAAGTCGTCCTTTATGGATTTATAATTGATATATGAGTATAAAAACACTGTAAGTGGTGTTGCGATGTGAAAATCCTCAATTCAAGACCATGCACATGAATACGATGTATATATTTAGTTTTTCATTAGTTTGACAAAATGAGTCACTAAAAGAGAATGAAACCTTATTTATCATTAAGATACATAATCTAAATAATCATAATGTCAATAGTATTTTCATGGCAGTAGCTGAATTTTCCGTTTGTATATAATGTACATATATATAGTTAATTTTTATTCTGTATTCAGTTTTTTGATCTTTTCTTTGTGTCTCTTTTATCCATTGCTGTCTGTAACAATTTAATTTCCTCAGCATGGGATTAATAGTTTCATTTTATCTGGATTTATTGGGTTAGTTTCTTATTTATCCAAAAACCTGCATTAAAGGGCTCTAAACAGTGACAATATTTACAGGTGATATATAACTACTTGGATTTAGTTTAATACTTCATAAATCAAGCAAAATAACCAATCGCTCGTCAAAGAAAGGACAGTGTATTTCTCACAGACCTTCAGCACAACAAATGCTTGTCAAAACCGGCACAAAGCTGACACATCCAGAGGTGGAAATGAGTGTAAACGTTCATATAAAGTCAATAAATAATCCATGATCCAACTGACGTTTTAGTTAAACATGTATACCATGTAGCAATAAGACTGAACAGCCAGTGGGCACAAGACAAAAGTTTATATTTGGCATATCAGCTTTACAAATCCATCCATTAGAATCCATTTACAAATCCATTAGACAAAACGTTGTTGATGCTGTTTGCACAACTCCTGCACTAAAGAGACTGCTTCTGAAATTACACTGAATAATTCAGAGGCACACTGAAGGAGTCAAAGCGGGGCTGATCCCACACAGTCCAGCATCCAGTGCGCCTATCAAAGCCTTGAGGGCAACACTGAAGTAAACAGAATATTTTCTGTATTTGACAAATTGACTGTTTCCCAGGTTATATTTGAGTGTGACAGTCTCACGATGAAGTAAGTAAGTAAGGACTGTTTCATAAGAAACGGCGAGGAGGTTCAAGTAAAACGTTGAGTGAAAGTAGTGATAAACACGCTGTAAAACATAGATAAAAACAGAACAAGCAGATATTTACAAAAATCAGTGGAGCTGAAGGGATAAAACATTAGATTTATTGTCTTTGTGCTGTTTTTAGTTGAGTATATGTCAAAAAGGATCAGCACTTGTTTTACACAGTTAATAAAGACAATATATTTAATGTTTGACCTTAGTGTTTTTTTGACTCAGGCTTTTATGAAGGCACCTCAATCAGTCTGTCTTCTTCTTCCAAGTGAGCAAAGCCTCCTGGGAAATGCGGAGTAAAACGACCCCGACGCACACTGTTGCCAGGCCGCAAAGCATGGCGAGGCTGTCGGTCAAAGTCAGCGCAGTCCACTCCTTGAAGAGAAGAGCAGAAGCGAGAATGACGGTGGACGTGAAGGTCACATAGTAAATGGCTTCAAACACGTTGGAGCTGAAACACTGCAAGGCCTTGTTGATGAAGAAGAACTGTATCAGGATGCTGACAGCCAGCGTCCCCAGCAAGCCCAGGAAGAGAGCCAGAGCTCTGCCGCTCGAGGGCCCTCCTCCAAAGGCGTCCTGTGCAACCAGGCCGAGTCCTTTGCTGCTCGGAACGGTGAAGCTTCCGAGGAGGGAACATATGGAGACGTACACCATGATGTTTGATGTGCCGTGAGCTGGAGCGATCCACACAATTAGTATGACCAGCAGCAGGGCCACCAAGAGGGAATACAGTACAAACCCTGCAGGATGAGAAATTATATGGTCATTTCCATTATATTGTATATTTTTGACTTTTGACTGGCGTGCTTGCAATTCTGTCGTGTACCTCATCTTTAATAATTCTGGAGGAAACATTTATCAATTCAGTAGAGTGAATTGAAGGCAAAAAACACAAAGAAAACTGACGTCACCTGGGTCCAGCAGCCTCTCCTCGAACTCCAGCCTTGACGTCACAGCTTCTGCTTTAGGGGCATGAATGATCAGCACGACGGAGCCGCAGCAACATAACACACAGCCAAGCTTTCCCAGGATATTTAAATGCTCCCTCAAGATCTGAGAAGCCAGCACAGCCCTGCATCACACAAAAACAGCATGGCAAGGCGATTCATCGAGTCCTGAAAGTGGAATAGCTTTAAATCTCGACTCTGCTCTCTTGTGCTTGATAAACATAAAATAATACAGCGACACAATGAGATTAAAGCTGCTTGTGATAGCTCAATAACATGGGACCAAAACGAACTATACAGACTGAAATTGGATTAAAATAAACTATTGTTCTCATTTCACGTTAGAAATGAGAACAAAAGGATTAATAATTAACCACAACTTCACAGTACCTGAGATAACAAACTTGCTGGATCAGGTAATGTCTGCTCGGACTCAGATATAAGGACAAATCTCTTCAAAATAATTCTGCGTGGTGTCTCTAGTTTGATCCACACATATCTCAACATCAAGCTAAATACTAAAAAATAAAACACCAACAGAATTCAATTCTTAGACTTACCCAAATAACACTCCCAGGGCCCCCAGTGGTGTCACTATCACAGCAGGGGCCACATTGTATGCCAGGAAATTCCCAATTTGACCAACAACCACTAATGAGATTCACAAACAGATGTGTTAAAACATGTAGCATCAAACATTCACGGAGAAAAGTGTTTTACATGAACACGTGAGGAACTCTGCCCAGAACTCTGGTTTCCAGCGGTATTGAACTGCGCATCCAGGATCGACAGGGGGCGCTGTACTCACTGGACAACGTGCCACTCCACCACACCACGTCTGTGAGGTACGAGCCTCCTACGGAAAATATAGGGAAGAGTTTAGTCTGCGGCTTCATTTGGCTCCATGATATAACTTATATGTCTTTCACACTCCTGCCCGTGAAGACAAACTTAAGGAAACCCGTCTGTCCGCCAGCTTCTCTGCTGTTTCTGTCTACCTCTGTCGCGGGAGCGTAATATTCCCTTTTTTTGAAGCACAAATGTCGACCCATTGATGAAACTTGATATCACTGCTATCACTACTCCAGCTACGGGCATCGAAACGCTACTTGGTTCGGAGACAGTGGCCATAACAGTGGCTGTCATTTATGAGGATTGGCTTCACTAGCAGGATGACTGAGGGTCTGTCGGCTAACTTCCTGGTTCGACTCAGGAAGTGAGACGCTGCGCATGCGCAGCGCCGGCTTCTCTCACTAAATGATAAACTTTTCACTCCAAACAGTTCATAACATAATTTACTGATTGTCTCCACATTCAAGTGACATACTGTGTGTAATTTTCACGCTCACAAAAAACGTCCGATATTATCAATCAATGAAATGACACTTTGGGCCCATATTTAAAGCGACCACATAAAGCATTGCCTTCTGTAGTTACTGTGTTCTGCTGTAACTGATCAGTTCTGTTAAGTGCAAATTAGAGAGGAGAGGGTCCTTCACACTGGAGTAAGAGCGGCATGCCTTGTGAATCGCATTATTCATTTTAAAGATGAATCTTTCTCCTACCTTCAAAAATATCCCCTTGAGAAAAAAAAAAAAGATTCAGTCTGAAATGAGCAGTCAAGCATTACACTCTCAGATCTCTCATTACGCATCAGTCTTTCTGCTGGAGTTTCTTTGAGCAAGACAACAAATGCTAAAACACAGTTTTTTGCCTTTTCATGGGGCAGATATTGTACAGTGTCAATAAGATGATGATGATGATGATGATGATGATGATGATGATGATGATGATGATTATTATTATTATTGATCCCACATCGGAAATGTAGATGCTACAGATAGCAGATATCTTGATATTCCCTCCTCTGAAATATCTCTTTGATCTATTGTGGAAAACATGACCTTACATTCAAAAATTAAAAATTGTAGACAGGCTGATAATTGTCAAATGGTCAATGGTCAAATAGATAAATAAGTAGCAGCAAACAGATTTAACAACAGATAGCAAAATTACACAGACATGATGACGGCTTTAAGGTGGTATAAAATCAGCATTAATTAATAAACTCTATCGTTAAATAAACATAAACTATGTGAACAATGTAACTGTGGCTAAATAAATCATCTGTGAAGTAAATATCCCCACCCTTTCCTTGAGACACACCGCCGCCTAGCGGACACTTGGCCTTCACTAGGCCAACCCCGCCCCTCCTATGTCCCGCCTCAATTCAAAAGGAGCGCACTTTTTATTACACCGGCCGGTGCGAGCGGGCGGAGTAGAATCTGTGGCGAACGGATCAGCTCGCGTTAGAAACCCCACCTCAGCGGGCTGTTGTGGTAAAGAACAATCGCATTGAGTCTACCAGTTAAGGCTACGTAATTTGTTTCCATGCCTCGTGCCCTAGTGCGCGACCTGTCAATCAAGTCCATTATGAACGGCTTGTTAATGCAGCAAAGCAGCTGAGGGGACGAGAATAGCTTGAGAAGAGACCGCAGGTAATTTAAAGAAATTTGTTGGCAGAATTGACATGTTACCCGTCGTGTTGCTGAACTCGCCGGGACGGTGCATGTCGTTCGGTTCAGTGTCATGTCACAGGAGCTTGTTCATCGTTGCCTGGATGTTGAGATCTGGTTTAGCGCTAGCTAGCTAACGCTGTGTTAGTATTAGCTGTATAGCAAGCTAAGTAGTTAGCCTTAGCTGCCAAGCTAATGTGAACGTTACCGAGCATTAGGCGTTGCTTTATGAGCGTGCTGATGCTGTGTCAGTGTGTTATTACCCCCCGGGCTCGTGTTTATTATCATATACGATAACAAGGTTACAGCCACTTTATCAAGGTTAGCAGAGACTGTGCCCTTGCTAGCATTTAATGCTACGATATTCTCGTTTTCCTCCCAACGTCTCATGTAACGTTAGAGTTATGGATACATCTTTGGCCTTAAACTCTGGCGTTAATTGTGTTAATGAAGCTAATGCAAGCTACAACTTATAGTTACATGTCACAATTGTAATTTTTAGATTGTGATAGGAAGTTGCGGCTATAACCGCATGTATAATTTAAGGGGTTGACCCAGTTAAGGATAAAGCATTTATGTGTAACGTTACTTCAGACAGTCATGAGAAAAGCAGCAGTATTTAGATGTCACCCAGCTGATGTTTAATATTAGTTGAGTATTAGAAGACATGTCCTTAACGTGGGAGTGACTCCTGTGAGTCCCGTGTTTTGAAAAGTGGCGTTGGGGTTCTCCTGTGTTTACACCTTGGTGATAATACTGGTTGGTGTTGGCATGTTCTCTGACTGAAAGGTTGGTTATGCAGTTTTTGTCTGACTGTGTAAGTTCACCAGTCTGAGGTTATGTTAGTGTCAGTGTTCATCTTGAAACAGATTGTTGTTAGACTGCTTTTTCATTCAAGTCAAAGGAAACAGGTTTGGAAAGGAGCCTGCTGATGTTTGGCGAAAAGCTTTACCCTCATTGTTTCACAGGCACTTTATAATGTCTGGCTTTCTTAGCTGGTTTTCATCTTACCTTGACTAATTAATTTGTCTCATATCATAACACAGCCTCTCTTTATCTTGCAGGTTGGCTGCGTTTGCAGCCAGGAGAGGAGCGGGGAAGATGCCCTCTCCATCTTTTACCCTCGATGCTCAGCTGAGATTTCATGACAAATGGCTGAAGATAGACTTACAGGTATGTGTATATGAAGGAGTGATTCATATGAAAATTGCTGCTTTTTCATATCGAGAAGACAGCATGATGTTTTTTGACTGAGGAGAAGAGGACGTGCCAGGTTTGACAGTATTTTTCATCTTTGCCTCAGCTGCAGCATTATACTTTCCTCTATTGACTCAGAAAATGTTGCTATCTTGGATGATTGAGTCCATTAATCTGCATCTGCTGCAGCAGTCCTGGATGTCTTTCGCTATCTAAAACAACTGTTCAGCTGAGCTTAATTTAGAATCTGCTTAATTTCCGAATTGTTGTGAGTCTGACTGTCACAAAATGTTGGGGATGAACTGCAAAACCTCTAAAGTGTGATGACTCGCTGATAGCAAGTGTCTGTCTTCTCTCTCTTTTTCCGAAACATTTTTTCTATGAGGCCAGGCAGTGAACGCACCTTACCGTCGTTAACATAAACATCCGAAATGGTCAGAATCAAACGGAGAGCTGAACAACAGGAGCTACGTACTGCAGCCGCTGACCTGCGAGTTGCATCAAGCCTCTTGTGCAGATGATTATTGTTTTTCCTTCAATGTGAAAAGAGGCGTAGACTATAATTTTCCACTAGGTTTGGGTGAAAAGCTAATAAAAAAAAGATCTCTGTTGTGAAAACAAGCTCATGTTGGTTGTAATTATGAGGTCTTTTATCAGTGTATGACAGATTTAGAGAAGCGTGAGATACAACACTCCGTATCCACCGCCTTGCAGTATGAAATAGGCTGTGCCATGAGCCCTCTGCTCTCACCTCCACACGCTGCAGCCTGTCCGTGCTCACCCTGAGCTTGAAAACTCGACCAAATGAAGACTATAGTTGGGGAAGGGTGTCATGTTTTCCCATCGTCGGAGCTCTCACCAGTTCTGAAGGCAGCTTTAGTGTTATGTGTCTGCTCTGGTGTCATCTTTGAGCTAACATGTTTTTGACATTTAAGACATTAGATCCTTGAAAGCGAGGGCTCGGCTTTCCACTTGCGAATATTTCTTATTAGAGCAAAGCTTGACTGGTGTACCACTTGGGTGATGACACAGATTTCGCGGTCGATGAATCCTTGAATCAGTTTGAACTCGGGGATGAAGGAGCTGTTTTGTACTCTCATTCTTTTACTTTATTTTATATTATTAGATTATTAGTTTGTTGGTGTTAGTTTTCTTAACTTGGTCATGAAGCCTGCATAAGGGATTTCCTTCCCCAATCGAAACAGATGTAAGAATTTCTGTTTTTGCTCTAAATGTTTGAAAATCTAAAGAGAAATGAAGTATGGCCATGTGATACCCATGGGAATGGTTATTTTTAAATGCACCAGTGTGAAGACAATATTTTTACATGGTAAAGCAGCACAAAACAAGCTAACCCCAGTTCACTGGATCACATTCAGCTGCGATTATAACGCCTTCATAATGGGATAATATCCTCTCTGTGACATACTGAGGCAGACTTTACAAAGCAAACACATGCAGATGTGAACTCACGTGATTTTATCTATGTTTCATGCTGATTTTCTGTTTTTTCCTTCCATTTCCAGAGGGCATTCTCTCCAGAGGGACTGAGTGAGATGTGGAATGAAATGGTAAAAGATGAGGAGATAACATTCAACGGAGAAGAATCAGCTCACCCAGGTACAGCACCGAGAGGTGACAGCGTCTGTTAACCCTCTGTGTTTCTCACAGGTATTCAGTGATGCTGTCGATTTACGAAGGCACATTTTCGCTTGCTCTCTAAAGACGTGAAGCGAGCCCGGGGACAAGGTCGGGACTTAACCTTTCTGATGGAAAAGAGGGTTAATGTCAGGATTTCTTTTATTTATTTCAGAGGATTGCACTGACTGCTTTGGAACCCAGAAGAAGGATGAACCCAACGACAAAGAGAAGAAAGAGGAGGAGGAGACGTCGACATCTGTACATCACTCCATCATTGAGACGTGGGACTGGGGCCGGCAGCCAGGTGAGAGTGCGACCTGAACAAGACCAGACCAGAACGCGTGAAGCTACAAAACATCCCGCTGACCCGCTGCTACGACGCTGCCCCGTCCTCCCGTCGTGGCTCTTGTTATTTAACGCCTTTCTGTTTCCAAGTAGGGTAATTAATACCATGTTGACAGCAGATGGTTTCACAACACCTAAATGTCGAGTAGATTCAGTGATACTGATCATTTCGACACATGGTCAGCCTCTCTGTTTATCAATTTCACGTCTGTGGGGCCCTGCTGACGCGTGCGTGTTTTGCTGGCACGTGATGTGTGGAAACTCTAAAATGACAACTTGCAGCCTGAAGGTCTGCGTGGTTATTTTTACCCCTCCGAGTGTAATCTTGGTAGGCGTTATAATGTGGCCCAGCTCGGGGTAGCCTCTCTCACCCTTGCTGTGTTTACTGGCAGGACTGGGTGGGACGGTGTCATGGTGGTGGGAGATAAGCGCTGGGAGGGAGGGGGGAGGGTCTACATGCTTACTGAATGCAGACTTTGCAGTAGCTCCGTGGCTGCTCGTCGCTTTTTTATTTTTATTGACCGAGTCAGGGAGTCACACTGGTCTGGTTGTACAGTGAGTGAAACTGGATCGCTGCACGGACGAGTGCTCTGTCATTGATGCTTAAAGTTCAAACAGCATACTTCCTGCTTTTCCATTGAGTGGCCAGATATTTGGAACATGTTGATCTCAGCAGTTAGAGCCCAGACCCAGCCTATTGTTTGAAAGCAGGTCGACGTAGGGAGATCTGCGCTGATTCTTAGCCGCTGATGTGTTTTACCTCTTTTTTTTTCCGCGAGGTAACTTTTTAGCCATGGGTGATGCGTAATGAACACTTAGAGACTTGTCTGACTGGTATTCATATCTGTCCTGACAGCTGAGCACAGCTGACTGTAGTGTGGCTCATACAACCTCAGGCCAGTCTGGCTTACATAAAGCTTTAGTAGACTTCAGACCAGCTATTTTGGCCATCTTTGCCCCCCTGCAGCGCTGCTGTATAGACACATAATAAAGCATTTTCTCTTGCACTGGATCAGAACAAAGGCATGTTTGTGCTAAAGGCCAGTGGGGAAATTTTTGACAATGGTGAATATTATTTTTAAACACATAAGACATCGTCAGTTTTTATTTAAGCCTCAAGGGGCTTTACTACCTGAACTGTATATGACACCCTCTAGTGCTTAGATATTAATTAATATTTGGATTTTAAACCGGATTGCGGATTAAATTATTAAAATTCAGCAGTATATTTACAGTATGGCAAAAATACTTTCACTGTTGGATGTTTCTGTTTGTCCTGTGTCATCTGCTTTAAAATTTGAGTTTTCATGGGTGGTAAAATAGAATTTTAAAGCATCGCATTTAGATTGGTTATACTTTTTCTTTTCCCACTCTGAAAGCCTTTGTGGTGAACAGTTACAATATATTGCATTTACTGTGAATGCATTTTTTACTAATTTTAAGAAAAGTCTTGAATTGTAGAAGAAAAGTCTGAGATTAGACTTAAAACTTTAAGGGGAAAATAATAGTTTTTCAATATTGAAATAACACCAGTACTCAAACCATAAGTATTTACTGTATAATAATAGATTTTAAATAATAATACATAGGCTGTCAATGTGTATTTTGAATAATTTCATGCTCAGGATGATGATGTCTTTGTTGGCGTTTCCTCCTGTGTGTAGATGAGACTGAGCTGAAGGACTGTCTGATGGTCCTGGTTGACGACCAGCAGAAGCTCTCCGTTCAGATGGCCAAAAGCACCCTGTCTGCCCAGCGCCTGCGGCAGCGCCTGGTCATCCTGGAGCGCTACCTCATCTCTCTGAGCCACAGCATGATGGAGGAAAAGTACAAGGTCCGCTGGAAGACGCCCCCCAGCCCACCGCTGCCTGCTGCTGACAATAAGAGGTAACAGTAATTAATAATTAACTATAGATTGAGGCAGAACAGCCACAGTGTACATAGAACAGTACAGCTTCTCTCTGGTATGTACATATATGCGCTTACAGGATTATTCATGTGCGTTTGAGTTAAACGCTGCAGCTCAGTGTACGAGTGCACACTGTTTCCCTCATGAAGGCCCCTCAAACACTCTCACAAATGCATCTGTTGTTAATCCCTGTGCATTTTGCTTTGCTCCTTCAGCCCTCGTCCGGCCAGTAAAGGCGTCGAAGGTTTGGCCAGAGTCGGCTCCAGGGCCGCTCTCTCCTTCGCCTTCGCTTTCCTGCGGCGGGCCTGGAGGTCAGGTAAGAATACTGACAGTGAAGATGTTGTGTGCCCTCGTGGTGGTGATGATAGCTGCTGTCATGGTGATGGAGCTTTGCTCAACAGCTGTTAATGAATGTGTTGCACCATGTTTCACGCTGCTCGTAGTAAACAACCCAGCATATTTCACAGTGCCATGTTTTTAGCCTTGTGTTGGCTGCATGAAGGACTGCAGGAGATCATGACCTGTAGGGAACATTCTTACTGCCCCCCCCGTCCCCCCCCGTCCCCATTACAAGCGGATAACTTAGGGACAGTCAGTGATCTGTCCGTCACAGATGTTGAACATATAACATGCTGTTCTGTTAGACTGTCAAATACAACACACACCACAGACTGTGACTTCAAGAAAGACAACCAGAGTTGAATTTGATTGTGTAAGCAATGTTCAATCAATCAAGCTGCATCTCAGTGTATGTCAGTCACACCGTGTCTTTATGTCCAATAATGAACAGCTTTGGCTGCGTGAACTTAAAAGTCCCAAACTGTTCGCTTTGCAAGCAGAGACGCTGTTTTTGTTACGTGTGCTGATGTGAGGATGAGAGCTGCCTGTCCACAGGGACTGGGTGGGAACAAAGAGCTGGCCTCTTCCAGCCTTCCTGTAACATGAGCAACACACACACACACACACACACACACACACACACACACACACACACACACACACACACACACACACACACACACACACACACACACACACACAGTTAAGCCTCTCATTCTCAGTGTAGCTGTATTCCTGGAATACACTACAAGAACAACAGAAGTGTAACAGTATGTTCTTTCAGCCACCACCTGCTGAATGAGCACATCTACAAATCCTGGATGTTATGAAACTTTTTTTTTTTTTCGTTTTGCAGGATAATGATTATTTAATCTGATTGGTTGAATGCATGCCAGGTTGAGACCGTTTTCACCAATCATCTCAGGATCAATCAGTGGTTCTAAATAGTTCTCACTTCCTTTTTGTGACTGAGGAAGTCAGTTTTAGGCCAGATGTTGGTGCATTTGCGATGTTTCTATCATTTTATGCATTAGCTTCATTTTAGATCCACATTTAGGGAAACATGGGAAAGTATAAATGCTCTCATGCTGGGCCTGGCAGATTGTACAGTGTGTTGTGTAGCCGTATATCAAACAGAAGCTTGTGTTTTATAGGAGATGATGCAGATCTTTGCAGTGAGCTCCTCCAGGAGTCTCTGGATGCCCTGAGAGCTCTTCCAGAGGCTACGCTGTTCGATGAGGGAACTGTATCATCAGTGTGGCTCGAGGTTGTTGAGAGGGCCACCAAGTTCCTCAGGTTCGTATTTACTGGTTAGTTGTTCTGTTGTGAGATGTGTTGGACGATGTGTAATCTTCATGTATTGTCTTTTCTGGGACCAGTGATGTACACGGAAGTGCCAGCACCAAAGGCAACATTCCTCTTCAGGACCAGCACCTGGCCCTGGCCATCCTGCTGGAGCTGGCTGTACAGAGGGGCACTCTCAGGTAACCAGATACCCCGAATGCCTGCTGATTTGCTTATGCTGATATGCTCCTGCAGATGAAATGCAGTGCTCCCTCTCTGCTCACTTTGTCTCTTTGTCGCTGTGTCTTTGCAGTCAGCTGCTGTCTGCCGTTCTGCTGCTGCTGCGCCTGTGGGAAAGCGGCACCAGAGAGATGGACAATGAGCGCTCCACCCAGGGAACCAGCGCCCCTCTGCTGCCCCTCCTGCAGCGCTTCCAGAACATACACAGCAGCAAGGACGAGCCCATTCCCGAAGAGGCAGCTGAGGTGAATTTTCCCCCTCTCACTTTTTCTTTTCCCGTCATTTAATGAAAGAGCAAGAAACCTCAAACAAAACGTCATCAAATGATGGTCTGCTGTCTGGTGTGTTGCTTGGAAAGGCCTGTTTCTAAATACCCCCGTCGCTCTTTTCCTGCTTGATAATCAACCTAATTACGTGGTTGATTGCTGTGATTTCCAGATCCTCACAGCCCCCCTGAGTCCAAATGAGAGTTTCCTGCGCTACCTGACCTTGCCTCAGGATAACGACCTGGCTATTGACCTTCGGCAAACAGCCGTGGTGATCATGGCTCACCTGGACCGCCTGGCTTCTCCCTGCAGTCCTCCACACTGCAACTCCCCCACATCACACAAGGTGACAGCTCTGTTTTTAGCAGCTGACAATGCCTGAATCATTAGTTATCTTATTTTGTAGGTCAGTGACGCTACCGGTTCCTTCAATTATTGCTTGAGTTACGTGTCTCTTTTTCATCTTTGTGCTATATATATCTCTGACTTTGCACTGAAGTCTTGCATTGCTCTATTTTAATTCACCCACTGTTTTTATATTTCATCATTGTTTCTTTATTTCAACCATCCACTGTTTTAAGTTTTATCCCTCTTCTGTCTTTTATGCCATTTAACCATCATAACTGTATTTCACTGCTGCTGGCTGTAAGGCACTTTGTAACACTGGTTTTGAAAAGTAGCATTCAAATAAATGCAATTATTATTATGTACTCTGTTTCCCTTGTAAATCCTCCTTTGGATTCACGACGGTTATTAAAATACTGCGCATGAAATTCATGCCAGCCTCTCTCATTTGATTGTGGTTAAGTATGTCTGCCAAAGGGGACATTACATCCACAGTGGCACACAATCACCATGAGCCTGACTTTGTCTCTGTCTTGTTTTGTTCCAGGGAACCCTGCAGGAAGTGATCGCATGGGGCCTGTTGGGCTGGAAGCTTTATGCCAATGTTAATGGGCCCATTCAGTGTAAAGCTCTGTCAAGCCTCGGAGTCACACAGATTGTCTGTTCAGAAAAGGGTTTTCTCATCCTGTCCAGCAGTGGTGCTGTTTACACCCAAAACTACAAGAGCACAACCCTGGTCAGTTCTGTTACACGTGTTTTCTGTTTATCTGTGTACCCTCTCTAATGAACTCGCTGTACTCAGAACAAAGAAGTAGCTTCTGCAGATTGAGTCACCCAGTTGTTTTGTTGCAGGCTCCAATGCTAATCCACTGTCTGAGCTCCAGAAAGATTGTGAAGCTTGCAGCTCATCCTGATGGGCAGCACTACTTGGCCTTGTCATCCAATGGGGAGGTGTTCTCGTGGGGCTGTGGCGACGGAGGCCGCCTTGGACATGGAGACACCACGTAAGAAACCAGAGAAAAGCCCAATCTGATGTCTAATTTCCAGGGTCCCTCTAATTTTGCATTTCTATTCAATATAAAATACGAAGGTATATAGACAGTTTTGCAACTCACAAACACCAGTAAATCTGTAGATTTTGGGCATTTCAAAAAGATGTAGCCTAACTGAATTATTGATGCTAACAGATGCTAAAGTTATGCATTAATTACATCCCAAGTCTAGGATGTTGCATTCATGTTTTATGCTATTAAACAAAAGAGAGCTGCCATTAACTGCATTTTAAGAAACAATGGAAAATACCCCACAGCAACAAATCCTTTATAAAAAGTATAAAACAATGCTTGAGACATAAATAATTACTTTCACAATGGCCAGAGAGACTCCTGAAAAGCATCTTGTATGTGTACATCCCCGTTTTCCCTTTATTTCAGGTATCTAGAAGAGCCCACAATGATCGCAGCCTTCAATGGGAAACAGACAGGAAAGCACGTGGTACATGTTGCTTGTGGGAGCACATACAGCGCTGCGATCACTGCTGATGGTGAGCTGTATACATGGGGCAGAGGGAACTACGGTCGACTGGGCCACGGTAAGCTCCACCTGCTTTGAAATTCTTCACCCAGCCTGAGCTTGAATAACAACATCTTTGTCTGTTTTACCACTGAAAATGAGCTCTGACTGCATTGATAGGCTCCAGCGAGGACCAGACCACACCCATGCTGGTGACGGCGCTGAAGGGACTAAAGGTGGTGGATGTGGCATGTGGAAGTGGCGATGCACAAACACTCGCTGTGACTGAAAATGGTAAAAACAAGAGTCTTTTCTTAAATCCTTCAGCATCGCCTTAACTGCAGCGTTAGTGTTTTTGATGACCACCTCTGCGTGTTTCCACAGGTCAGGTGTGGTCCTGGGGGGACGGAGACTATGGCAAACTGGGCAGAGGAGGCAGTGATGGCTGCAAGACACCCAAACTTGTGGAAAAACTGCAGGACCTGGACATTGTGAAGGTGTGCTGTGGCAGCCAGTTTTCAGTGGCCCTCACCAAAGATGGCCAAGTGTACACCTGGGGGAAGGGAGACAATCAGCGCCTTGGTCATGGCACCGATGAGCATGTTCGCTACCCCAAGTTGCTCGACAGTTTACAGGGTGAGCTGACTATCTTATATACGTGTTTATATTGTCAGAAGCTTCACACAAAGGCTGATCTTGGCCTGCTCTTTTTGCACTCAGGAAAGAAAGTTGTGGATATTGCTGTGGGCTCTACACACTGCCTAGCCCTCACTGATGACGGGGAGGTGCACAGCTGGGGCAGCAATGATAAGCTGCAGCACTTTGATACACTCTTTTCTAACAAGAAGCAGCCTAAGGCACTTCCAGGGCTCAACTCCAAACACATAGTGGGAATCTCCTGTGGTCCAGGACAGGTAATGCAGAACTGCCGTTGATGATTTTTATATGCTTGTAATGATTGGACCCAAAACACTGTCTGTGTGTTTTCAGAGCTTCGCCTGGTCCTCGTGCTCAGAGTGGTCTGTTGGGCAGCGTGTGCCCTTTGTGGTGGACGTTTGCCCTATGACCTTTGAGCAGCTGGACCTGCTCCTGCGACAGGTCAGCGAGGGAATGGACGGCAGCTCAGACTGGCCTCCCCCTCAGGAGAAGGAGTGCATGGTAGTCGCCACGCTCAACCTGCTCAGGCTCCAGGTAGGCGACTGTCTATCAGCAGTTGGTGTTTCATTTATTTGTGTCAGTGTTAGATTTTCTCAACAATATAAAGTTTTTACATCTCCACAGCTTCTTTCATGCCTAGTTTACCTCACAGAATAGTTTCTAAGATTGCAAAAGTGGACTTCTTGGACCTCTGAACATAATATTTCTAAAACTTCCCTCCTCAGCTGCATGCAGCCATCAGTAACCAGGTGGATCCAGAGGAGCTGGGACTGGGGCTTGGCAGCGTGCTGCTGAACAACCTCAAACAAACAGTGGTAGTACTCGCTAGCAATGCTGGGGTGCTTAATACTGTGCAAGCAGCTGCCCAAGCAGTCCTCCAAAGTGGCTGGTCAGTGCTGCTGCCCACTGCTGAGGAAAGGGCTAGGGCATTATCCTCACTTCTGCCTAATGCAGGTGAGTGCAAATCAGAGCCTCTCCTAACACTGATTAAACACAGTAATGGACACTTAATATTCCATTAACGGTGCTACGAAGTCAAAAACGGTCAGGACAGGAGACGCTGAGGTCTTTATTTATTTATTTTTTTCTCCAGCATCCGGAAATGAAATGAGCGTGAGCCCTGGACGTCGCTTCATGATCGACCTGTTGGTCAGCAGTTTGATGGCTGATGGGGGGTTGGAATCTGCACTGAATGCAGCCATCACTGCTGAGATACAGGTCAGTGTGTTAAATGCCATTAAATGAGTCATCACTCCTCTCTTTTCTTGTGTAATGTATTCAGTTTGAATTTAATTTTCATCAAATTTCTTCTGATTTGTTTAACCCAAACTCTGGGCCTTTTGGCAAATCTATTAGTTGAACCCTGCTAACTGGGAAATCCTTCAACTAATACAGAATAATAGACTTTAAAAGTCAAAATATCCTGCACCCGAAATAATGCAGGAAATGACGAAATGCACCTCTCACTGGACACAGCAATCATACTTTGCAATTTCTTTTTATGGCAGGACATTGAAGCCAAGAAGGAGGCTCAGAAAGAGAAGGAGATTGACGAGCAGGAGGCCAATGCTTCCACCATGCACCGCTGTCGCACCGTTCTGGACAAAGACCTCATCAACACAGGCATCTATGAGTCCGCAGGGAAGCAAAGCCTGCCTCTGGTGCAGCTTGTACAGCAGCTGTTGAGGTACCTGCTCTTCGCTTCAATCACGCTACACCTACGCAGCGTAATCCCATGCTGTCTGCCAGCACAATTACTTATTTATTTGATTTCACCAGGAACATCGCCTCCCAGACCATTGCGAGGCTGAAGGATGTTGCTCGCCGTATTTCCAACTATTTGGAGGCGGAGCATGTCAGCAAGGAACGCTCTGCATCTCTGGACCTGCTGCTGCGCTTCCAGCGGCTGCTGGTTAGCAAGCTCTACCTGGGTGTGAACGGCACAGAGCATGTCAATGGATACAGTAAGTCGTGCATTTCACACCAAGTGTTTGTTTCTAGTCATCCAGATAAGAGTAACTGCTTTACAAGTTTGAAAAACAGATGGGTAGCATTTGACCTGTCTGTTGCTCTTGCAGATCCTGAGCTTCTGGGTGTTGGTTCCCTGTTAAAAAAGTACATCGCCCTGCTGTGTACTCACATTGGAGACATCCTCCCAGTGGCAACGAGTATTGCCTCTACTGGCCGCCGTCACTTTGCTGAAGTCTCTCGTGTTATTGAAGGAGATCTAACTGGTAATCCCTCCCTCGCTGTGCTGACTGTTGCATGGATTATATGCATACCTTTCAGGAACTGAGGAAATTACGGATGCCTTGCTGTTTCTTCTTCCATAGGAGTGCTGCTGCCTGAGTTAGTGGTGTCCATCGTCCTCCTCCTCACCATTGATGCAGGTCTAATGCAGGAGACTGGCTCTATCCCTCTCCTTGCTGGACTCCTGGAGCACCTCGACCGCTTCAACCACCTGGCCCCAGGAAATGAGAGGGACGATAATGAGGATCTGGCCTGGCCAGGCATTATGGGTATAACACCAATTGTGTCTTACACTGTTCCTGATGTGAAATTATTTAAATCTTAATTCTTTATGTGAAGATTAGAAGCTGTTCACTGTATTATGGTTTAGAACGTAAATAGCCCCCTTTGTGCTCCGGCAGGATCCTTCTTCACAGGGCAAAGTTCGAAGAACAATGAGGAGGTTTCCCTCATTCGCAAGGCCGACCTGGAGAACCACAACAAAGATGGAGGTTTCTGGACGGTCATTGACGGAAAGGTCTATGACATCAAGGACTTCCAGGCTCAGTCCCAGTCGCTAACAGGAAACAGTGTCCTGGGTAAGGTTGAAAAACCTGTTTGCAATCAGATGTAACGTAATAAATTTCAGAGTTCTTTATTTACTTCAGAAGGTAGAGATTACTGACTAATGCTCAATCTCATTGCACTTTTGTTTCTGTCATTTTGCAGCCCAGTTTGCAGGAGAGGACCCTGTGGTTGCTTTGGAAGCTGCTCTGCAGTTTGAGGACACCAGAGAGTCAATGCAGGCCTTCTGTGTCGGCCAGTACATGGAGGTACCAACTGTCCCAATACACACCTCATACATCGATGTCATTCTCCATGATTGGTTACAGTCTTTGATATTTTATCATCTGCAGCCTAACCAGGAGACAGTCACCACTCCAGACCTCAGCAGCCTCTCCTCCCCGCTGATTGACACAGAGAGGAACCTGGGGCTGCTGCTGGGTCTCCACGCCTCCTACCTGGCCAAGAGCACCCCCCTGTCCCCCATGGAGATCGAATGTGCCAGTGAGCTCAATGATTTTTAAAACAACCAAATCAAGATGTGTCTTCTCTGAACTCTGCATTTGAATTGGTTACATTTTTTTCTTTCTTTGCTCAGAATGGCTCCAGTCCTCCATATTCTCTGGGGGGCTGCAGACCAGTCAGATCCACTATAACTACAATGAGGAGAAAGATGAAGACCACTGCAGCTCTCTGGGTACAACCACTCCAGACAAGGCCAAACTCTACTCCCGAAGAATAACCCTCAGCGACCACGCACAGCCTTTCCTGCAGGCCATTGCTGACAACAACACTCAGGACCACACTGTGAAGGTACAGTACAGCGTAGCTGCACAGCATCCATTAAAACTGAAGTAAGCAGTCGTGCCTTCATGTTTTGCTGTTGGTGTCACATTACAGGACTTCCTATGCCAAATAGAGCGTTGCTGTAAGCAGTACCATCTTATTACACCCATCACCTTCCCCCCGGAACACCCTGTGGAGGAGGTCGGCCGCCTGCTGCTCTGCTGCCTGCTCAAACATCAGGACCTTGGTAACCTAGCAACTGGTCTCAGACAGACTGTTTGACGAGCTAATTTTGGCTCACTTTGCTACTGAAGTGGGCTTCTCGTTGTTACTGCTTATGTGCAGATGCATTTAAATCTTTCCTTTCTGCACTTCCACAATCCTCAGCACTTTGATAAGCAGCTCGTCACATCTGGCATGATTTGCACCTGTGCAGTGATTCAGAGTGAAATGTCTTTCTGTCACAGGTCACGTTGCTCTTTCACTCGTCAGTCAATGTGCCTTGGGTGTGGACCAAGGGAAACAGAGGTCCCTCCCTAAATCTGTGATTGACGTGTGCCGCATGGTCTACCAAGCAAAGTGTTCTTTAATTAAGGTATGATTACCGCTGGACTAATAGACCAAAACACAAGATAACTTCCCAAGTGGAGAATATCAGGTCATTTTGCAATACAAAGGAGAATCAAAGATAAACTAATGACGTGTTTGCTTTGTCCCACTCACTGTAGACCCATCAGGAACAAGGTCGCTCGTACAAGGAGGTGTGTGCTCCTGTGATCGAGCGTCTGCGCTTCCTGTTTAACGAGCTGCGTCCGGCTGTAAGCAACGACCTGTCTATAGTATCCAAACTGAAGCTGCTGAGCTCTCAGCCACGCTGGAGGAGGATCACCCAGAAACTCATCAGGGACCGCAGGAAAAAAAGAGGTGGGTTACTCAAAACCGACCACACTGTGATCGGGTTTTTATTTCCTTATCATATAACCCATTTCTTCATTTAAATGTATTCTGTCCTTTAGTGCCTAAGAAGTCAGAGTCTGCTGACATAGAAGAGCCAAAGCTGGAGAATGAAGGGACCAATGAAGAAGAAATTAATGTCCACATCAGCCCCACACCTGCTGACAGGAAATCACCTACGAGCAGGACATCCAAGGTAATTTAATGGGGCTTAATTATTGTAAAAATAAATAATGTCCCAATAGCCTTCGTGCTTGAGACAGTCTAACAATGTTTCTTACAGGTGGAAGGCTTAGTCTCAGTGTATATTTTGGTAATACTTCTAAAAACTAATACAGTAGCTGTGGTTGAGCAGTTTGACATTCCTGTCCTGTTTTGTACTTTACAGCAGGACAAGTGGCATCCGCTTCTGAACACTGTGGCCAATGTCCACAAGTACCGGTGGCTGAAACACAGTGTTCAGGGTGCTTTTTCTCAATCCAGCCTCATGGCCACCATAGTAGAGTTTGCACTGAAAGAGGAGCCCCTGGACGTGGAGAAGATGAGGAAGTGTCTTCTCAAACAGGTGACTGGAAACAAAAAATTGTCACTGACTTTGGCCATAGTGATAGAAAACACATGAAGGGTCATCATGATGTATGATGTACGTGTTAACTCATTGTAGCTGGAGAGGGCTGAGGTGAGACTCGAGGGCATTGACACCATGCTGAAGCTGGCCTCCAGAAGCTTCCTGCTGCCGTCTGTGCAGTATGCCATGTTCTGTGGCTGGCAGAGGGTCATACCAGAAGGGACCAACATCGGGTAAGTCCACAGTTTGGATCTATGGATCTATTGTTATCACAGTGAAATATGATTTGATCATCATGTGATTTTGTGTGAATGCTCAAGCAGAAACAATACTAATGATGTAATGATGGTATCTGTAATCAGGTGTTAGGCCTTCTAATCTTTCAACTGTCCTCTTCAGAGAGCCCCTGTCTGACTGCCTGAAGGACGTGGATCTGATCCCTCCTTTCAACCGCATGCTTTTGGAGGTGACCTTCGGCAAGTTGTATTCCTGGGCCATCCATAATGTTCGCAACATCCTGCTTGAGGCCAGCGCCCGCTTCAAAGAGCTCGGTGAGTGTCTTGGTCTGGTCTCATCTCAGAAAGTGGTACTGGTATAATATCATTTTTAGACCTGTTATACACACTGGCCTGTTCTTGTATGCAGGTGTGCAGCCTGTACCCTTGCAGACCATCACCAATGAGAACCCTGCAGGACCAAGTCTTGGCACCATTCCACAAGCCCGCTTCCTTCTGTCCATGATACACATGCTGTCTCTCAAACATGGCTCCAACAGCCTCAGTCTCTTGCTCAATTCTGGCATACTGGCCCTCACACAGAGCATACTGCGGCTCATAGGTGAGTGCTGTGCAGTCAAATACATGCAATCCAGAATAGCAGCAGACAGGCATCTGCACACATTTAGGGATGGAGGTGTTTGAGGTCTCCTCTGTTCTATTTCAAGGGCCCAGCACAGACAGCAGTGAGGAGGACTTGAGTTTATGTGCACTCGGAGGATCGGCCACAGTACTGGAGGAGTCGAGAAAGGAGGCTGCTCCTGCCCCACTACCCGCCTCTGGCCCTGAGTTGGCTGCCATGATGAAGATAGGCACCAGGGTTATGAGGGGAGTTGACTGGAAATGGGGAGATCAGGTAGCTGAATGCATTTTGCAGCCACTTAAGCAGCTCATGGGTCTCTGCTTTGTAATTACAAACCAAAGTAGGGAAGAAAAAGCCTGTTTAGTGTTTGACCCTGTGCTTGCTCTGCAGGATGGACCAGCACCAGGCCTCGGCCGGGTCATTGGGGAGCTGGGCGAGGATGGCTGGATCAGGGTCCAGTGGGATACAAGCAGCACCAACTCTTACAGGATGGGCAAAGAGGGCAAATATGACCTTAAACTGGCAGAGCCACCACCAGCTGCCCAGCCCCCGACTGAGGATTCAGACACAGAGGATGACACAGGTCAGCCTCGGTACAAATCACCATAGCTGCAAACAACACGTGAGATTCAAATAATGACGTTTGCAATGTCCTCTCACTGTTACAGAAGGTGAGCTAATGGAGAAGAGCAGCCACCCGACAGCTATGATGCTAACCAGCACAGTCAACCTGCTGAAGACACTGTCTCTATCAGCTGGCATCTATGCAGAGGTGTTGCAAACAGATGCTACACGGACCCTCTGTGGGCTACTGAGGATGCTTGTGGAGAGTGGAGCTAATGACAAGACAGGTAACTGACCCGCCATATTGACAAAGAGCAGTTTATGTTTGTGTGAGACAAGTTGTTGGACGAGTCTTATTCTAAGTGGACCCATCTTTGTTGTCAGGCTGCCACTCCCAAAGGCTGGTCTCTCGGGAGCAGCACAGGAGCTGGTGCACGCTGGGCTTCATACGCAGCATCGCTCTCATGCCTCAGATGTGCACCACACTCAGCTCCTCGGCGTGGATTGGCCTGCTCATCCGAATTGTTGAGGGACACCAGTCCTTCAATGCCATCACTCTGCAGAGACAGGTGGGATGATTAACATGGTCATGTCAGATGTGCTGCTCGTGCTGTTGTTGATGCATTTTTTCTGAATGCTTTTAGACAAGTTTTGTTATCGAGGTTCTCTAGGAAAATATAATCAGGAAGAACCTCAGAGCAGTGGACTTGAAACTAACACTTGTGCACCGTGTGTGTTTCCAGATTCTGGCACTGCGTCTCCTGCAGGCAGTCTTGCCATCATGGGACAAGACGGAGCGGTCTCAGGACATGAAGTTCCTGGTGGAGAAGTTGTTCAACTTCTTGGGAAGCCTGCTCAGCACCTGCTCCTCAGACCTGCCACTTCTCAGAGGTATGTCGATGAATCGTGCTCAGGCTTTTGCTGGAAATCTTTGTTTTCTTAAAAGGTTTAAATGTCTACTTCCTGCACACAGAGGGCTCCCTGAGAAGGAGGAAGTCCCGTCCTCAGGCGTCCCTTACAGCCACTCACAGCAGCACTCTGGCTGAGGAGATCGTTTCTGTCCTGCGCACTCTGCACTCTCTCGGCCAGTGGAACAGCATGATAAATGATTACATCAACACTCAGCTGAGTTCCATTGGAGATGTTATGGCAGGCTGCCAGTCTGAAGCGGTAAGAATTATTGCAGTATTATGGATTCAGTTATTAGTTAAAATGTTAACTCACAGCAGTGCTGTCATTCAGGCTTCATCGATCAAATCTGTTAAATGTCCCCTCTCTGCCTCAGTGTTTCCTGGAGGAGTATTTTCCTGATTCAGAGGGTCCTCGAGTGGGCAGTCTGATGGCAGTGTTGGCTGTCATTGGAGGAATCGATGGGCGCCTCAGGCTGGGAGGCCAAGTTATTCATGAGGAGTACGGAGAGGGAACAGTCACTCGCATTACCCCAAAAGGACGCATCACCGTCCAGTTTCACGAGATGAGGACCTGCAGGGTTTGCTTGCTCAGCCACCTCAAACCGGTATGGAAGCATTTAGATCATGTTTGCTCAACTTTTACTTAAAGCAAGTTCAGCAGACAATAAAATAGTGATTTTCTGTCTCTCATTTCTGTCATTTTTCAGCTGCCTGGAGTTACCTTCAGTGTGCAGAACCTGCCTTTCACTGAGTCCATGCTGGCAGTCTGGGCCCAGCTGGTCAGCCTGGCCGGAAGCAAACTGGAGAAACAACGCATGAAGAAGTCCCTGAGCAGAGGACTTACAGGTGCTGAGAGACGCTGACTGCATTTAGGCAAAGTGCCCTGCAGGATGCATGACTTCATTCTTAGGATAAATGATACCTTGTCTGATTTCGTCTTTTACAAGTAATGACATGCCCAAAGGTTTTATTCTGTGGGCGATGCTTCGATTCAGTGTTCAGAGCCTCAGGTCTAGTCCAGTGGATTTAATCAAAGCTATTGTGTTTCCAGCTGACCAGGTTGACATCCATTTGCTGCGGTGCCAGCAGCTGAGGCTCTACATTTTAAAAGCAGCGCGGGCCCTGCTCTCTCATCAGGACAAACTCAGGCAGATCCTCTCCCAGCCGGCAGTTGTCGACATAGGACCCAACCCCAGTGGTAAGACCTCATCCTGCGAAGGGTTGAATTTGACCTGCTGTTTTGGGGCACCATTGCGGCTCCATCTGGGTGGACTGGGTGGGCATTTTGTTTATGAAGAGCTTCGTTTGCACAATTAGTGCAAATCCTTTTGATGCAGCACAGCGGTTACTGCGTGTGGGAGGATGCCAGTCAGCTTACCTTGCACTCTTGTGCATAATATGTGGGTGGATGTTTAAGTTTTCTGAGCAGAAATTTGAAGCACCAGGTAGCTGTTATTTATCTCTTCTGTTTGGGCTTCTTCACGATGCCTGCTTTTTGTGTTTTTGTTTGCAGAAGATCCCGTGGTGTCATCTCCTGATGTGGGAGACTTGTCCCCTGAGGGCCCCTTGCCTCCATTGATCCTCCTGCAGCAGCTGCTGTCTGCTGCCACTCAGCCCTCCCCAATCAAAGCCATTTTTGACAGGCAGGAGATGGAGGTGAGTCCGTAAGCCTCTCTTTGGTAACCCAGCGTTAGGTGTCAGAGTTAAAATTGCACACATCAGAGCTGGTGTGTTTGGTTTGACCTCAGCGTTATCTGTGCATGGTTGTATACGTAGGCTGCAGCTCTGGCTGTGTGTCAGTACCTGGCTGTGGAATCTGCCCACCCGTCCTCTCCACTGTTTGAGGAGAGCAGCTCCAGTGAGGCCACCACGCCTGTCACCGTACAACATGTCCGACCTCCCAAGCAGAAGAAACAGAAGACCTCCCCTGTCCCTCCTTTACCCATAGTCCTCCAGCTAATGGAGATGGGGTTCCCACGGAAAAACATCGAGTTTGCCTTGAAGTCGCTGTCTGGAACTACAGGCAGTGCTTCTGGTGTCCCAGGTATCATTTCATATGACACAAACCTGAATTTGTCACTTTGCTTGTGCTGCCATTCCTGCTGCAATCTGTCTGCTGTATTTGATATAATACTGAGATCTGCTTCTGGAGAGTAATTGAGCATATACATCAGGTGTTGAGGCTCTGGTGGGCTGGCTGCTCGACCATCCAGACATTCACGTCACCGAGCTGTCAGATGCAGACACTGTGTCGGATGAATACTCTGATGAGGAGGTCCTGGAGGAGCTGGAGGAGGCTGAGCCGACATTCTCTGTGGTACATTAACTTCTTTTATTTCTGCTATAAACCGACTCAATAATAGACTGAGTCACCTGCCACTCGGCCTGTCCTTATGACATGACTGATAATAGCTTTGTGTGACATTAGCCTCCAGGTGCAGTGGTGACTGAAAGCCAGACGTTTAAGAAGAGATCAGATTTCCAAAGCAACGATGATTATGCTGTGTATGTGAGAGAGAACATTCAGGTGAGAGCAGCGGCCTTTTCAAGAGTTTCTAAAACTGCCTTGAGGAAATGTGACAGACGTCTGATGGATCAGTGGCTTCTCCGCAGGTGGGGATGATGGTAAAGTGCTGCAGAACGTATGAGGAAGTGTATGATGGCGATGTTGGGAAAGTGATCAAGCTGGACAGAGATGGACTTCATGACTTAAATGTGCAGTGTGACTGGCAGCAGAAAGGAGGAACGTACTGGGTCCGATACATCCACATCGAGCTACTCGGTAAACTTTGAGCTTTAATGTGACCTGATGCTTGAAATGAGAAAACCTTGACAGCATGTTTTCTCTTCATTCTTTGACATGTTTTTGGTCATTATTTGTAGGATTCCCACCACAAAGTTCTCCTTCCCATATAAAGATTGGGGACAAAGTGAGGGTGAAGCCCACAGTCACCACGCCAAAGTACAAATGGGGCTCCGTCACTCACAGGAGTGTTGGGGTTGTGAAAGGTAAATCATCCTCTGCAGCCTCTTCTCCAATTTTGATCCTGTTTATAACCTGAACGCCTCCTTAGATGAGTTTCCTGCACTAATGGAGCCAAATGGTTTGTTTCAGCTTTCAGTGCCAATGGAAAAGATGTGATCGTAGACTTCCCTCAGCAGTCCCACTGGACTGGCTTGTTGTCTGAAATGGAACTGGTGCCCAGTGTTCACCCTGGAGTGAGGTATTGATATGTTTGAGGTTTCTGTCAGCCCAATTAACTTCGTATCTCAACATGATGTTGAAATAGCAACTGGTTTCGTCTGCAGGTGTGACGGCTGCCAGATGTTCCCTATAAACGGCGCCAGGTTCAAATGCAGGAACTGTGACGACTTCGACTTCTGTGAGAACTGCTTCAAGACCCGCAAACACAACACCAGGCATTCCTTTGGCAGAATCAATGAGCCTGGTACGTCACACATTCATCAAGATCGTATCCGCGGCGTTTCCGTTTGCCTGCACGTGTGTAAAAACCTGTTGTTCATCTTCCCTGCGATTAGGCCAGTCTCCGGCATTCTGTGGCCGCTCAGGAAAACAGCTCAAGAAGCATCACAGCAGCCAGCGAGGGATGCTGATTGACGACTGGTCTCGTGCTGTCAAGAGCCTCAATGTGTCATCCTCCGTTAACCAGGCGTCACGGCTCATTGACTGCAGTGATCAGTGTTGGCAGTCCTCGGGCTCGCAGGGAAAGGCAGGAGATTGAATTGCATATTCTAATAAGCAGGACGACAGCCTGTTTGGTTTAGTTTTATTAAAGTGTCATGCATTACCTGACGGGTTCTGTCATTCCTCCCTCTGCAGCACTGGATTCGTCTTGAGCTCTTCCCTGACGTACTTGTGCACAGGCTGAAGATGATAGTGGACCCAGCGGACAGCAGCTACATGCCCTCACTAGTGGTGGTGTCAGGTGGGTTGTATTTATGTTCACAACATGAATATTTTCCCCTAAGTTTGAATAGAGGCTGTGTTTTGCTGCCATTAGACAATTGTATTCTGCATTTCTAATCTACTGTTTGGTCTTCAAATTGGGGTGTTCTTGAGTTTTCATATTTTTAATTGTCTTTTATCATCATGAGTAATGCTTGTCATGATGCACAGGTGGAAGCTCTTTGAACAACTTGATTGAGCTGAAGACAATCAACATCAATCCCACAGACACCACTGTCCTCCTCCTCAGTGACTGTACTGAGGTTGGTTAGCTGAAGACATCAACTTCTGATCATTATTTTTTGCTTTAAAGAACAGCCCTGTATTAACTTGAATGATGTCTTTGCTCCAGTATCACAGATATATCGAGATTGCTATCAAGCAGTGCCGCAGCTCCGGTATTGACTGCAAGATTCATGGGCTTGCTATCGTTGGGCGCATCAGAGCAGAGGATGAAGACCTGGCCACAGTCCCTTTCCTGGCGTCGGACAATGAAGAAGAGGACGATGACAAAACTGCCACTGGGAGGTATGACCGGCCAAGGAATAAGAATTTCAGTGCCGCAGGAATATGTGCCATGTGGCTGTGGATGTTTTCCAGTGAACATGAATCTGGCTGGGAGTTTCTTCTGATGCAGGCTAATCTGCAAAGCTTTAGTTTTTGGAGGTTGATAAGAAAACAAGAAAACTGAGAATGTAGAACTGAATAGATTAATATGTATACGCTCACAGGTGCATGGCTTCATGCAAACATGAAAGATCATCACGGTCGAGGACTGTTAGCTGAATTAAGTGTGTTTGTTCTGTTCCTTTTGTGCAAACTCACTAATTTTACTCCAACGCAGCTGTGTTGTTTTTTCATTTTCAATCAGTAAAGACAGGAACATTCAAATGAAGACAAAGTGGATTCATATCATTGTTCTCACGGTGTGTTCATGTCCTTCAGCCTTGCTCGGAAGAAGTCTTCAGGACTGGAGTCTGCAGCCACCATCAGGACCAAAGTGTTTGTCTGGGGGCTGAATGACAAGGACCAGCTGGGAGGACTCAAGGGCTCCAAGGTGCAGCTCAGAGTGTTTTTCATTAAATTAAACTTGGAGAGTAGCCTGTGGTTCACATGCCACAAAGGCGTAACACAGGTAGTTTGAGCTTTGCTTTCCACCCATGACCCCAGTATATCAGATCTACAGCACAGGCCCGTGCACCGTCTTTGAGCTTGATGTATGCTGAGCACATTTGAGGATGTGTTTTCATAACCTGCTGGTGGTCATAGAGGAGAGACAGCAGATGGGAGGAGACATGTCTGCTGCATTCTCTCATCAGCGTTGTTCGTGTCTTCACAGATCAAGGTGCCCTCCTTCTCTGAAACACTCTCTGCTCTCAATGTGGTTCAAGTGGCCGGTGGTTCCAAAAGCCTCTTCGCAGGTGGGAGACATATTTTTCTTTATGTTCTTATGTAAGATGCACATTTGCTGTATGTAATACTGTGTCCCTGCTGCAGTGACGGTCGAGGGGAAGATCTATGCGTGTGGAGAGGCCACTAATGGCAGGTTAGGCCTGGGCCTGTCCAGCGGGACCATCCCAATCCCCCGTCAGATCACGGCACTCAGCAACTACGTGGTGAAGAAGGTTGCTGTGCACTCCGGGGGGCGACACGCCATGGCCCTGACCGTGGATGGGAAGGTCTTCTCCTGGGGAGAGGGAGATGACGGCAAACTGGGCCACTTCAGCAGAATGTATGTTATTTTGCACAGACATCTTAATCAGATCTTACTGTACCTTTTCTAGAACTCAGGTATTTTTTAAAGATGAGATGCTTTTGTTAAGGCTCTTGTTTTTCATAGACTTGTTTCACTTAAAGTTATTACTGTTCTCAATAGAAGTTGTCCTGATGATGTGATTAAAGAGAAGTGTGACTTTCCATCGCAGGAACTGTGACAAGCCTCGGTTAATTGAGGCACTGAAGACAAAGCGCATCCGTGACATTGCCTGTGGCAGCTCTCACAGTGCAGCAATCACCTCCAGTGGGGAGCTGTACAGCTGGGGTTTGGGGGAATATGGACGCCTTGGACATGGGGACAACACCACTCAGCTGAGGCCTAAACTGGTGCGTCCATGTCTCCTACCTTTACTCCTGTACTTTACAGGGACATTGATGACTTTTCTGGGTTTTCTGGGTTATGATGTTTTGCTGCTATGAATCCATGAGTAGTATGAAATGTGTAATGCGCACTTGCTGTGTCTTTGTCATGAAGGTAAAAGTGCTTCTGGGACACCGTGTTATCCAGGTGGCTTGTGGGAGCAGGGATGCTCAAACTCTAGCCCTCACTGATGAAGGTATGTCTGTCAGTGTATTTAACAGCATCCTGTGGAGATCAGCCACATCATAACAGTGAAGACTCCACATAACACCTTTAACACTTGGTATAAGTTTTCTTTTGGCCTTGATAGATGTGTTTCAGTTTGTGGGTGATGTGCTTATTTTTGTAGGGCTGGTGTTCTCCTGGGGTGATGGGGACTTTGGGAAGCTGGGTCGTGGAGGCAGTGAGGGCTGCAACATCCCCCAGAACATAGAGAGGCTCAACGGGCAGGGGGTCTGCCAAATTGAATGTGGAGCGCAGTTCTCCTTGGCTCTCACAAAATCTGGAGTCGTGTGGACATGGTCAGATGGACCAAAGATTAAATCACGGCATGAGATCAGTCGTCATTTGTCCTTTCTAGTTGTTCATGGTTTGTGTTTCCAAACAGGGGCAAAGGCGATTATTTCCGATTGGGCCATGGCACCGACGTCCATGTGCGGAAACCCCAGATGGTGGAGGGACTGAGGGGCAAAAAGATAGTCCATGTTGCTGTTGGGGCTCTGCACTGCTTGGCTGTTACAGACACAGGACAGGTCTGTACCGGAGGATTATAAACCAAAGCACATAGTTCAGGCACTCTGCTCATTTACTGCCATGGCACTGATCCAGAGGTGAATCTCCCCTCCCGTAGTTTATTTATCGACTCTCCCTCTACTTTTCCAGGCACCTCTGACCTTTGCTGTTACACAGCTTATTTCATCTTGTATAATATCTTCCCTCAGAACAAATTTAATAATGTTAGCACATCACTTCCAATGATGAGAGGCAGCTACTGGATATTTGACAGCTTGAAGAGCTTGTTAAGATTGAGTGCTTGGAGCGGTGCCTTTACGTTTTTCATGTGTGGCAGTATGGAAAGCTGTATTTAACAACAGCTCACAGAAACCTTGAAGGCTTTTTAGGCACTGACCAAAGTGAAATCCAGTCATGGTGTCGCGTTTCTCTGCCAGGTGTATGCGTGGGGTGACAACGACCACGGGCAGCAGGGCAACGGCACCACCACAGTTAACAGGAAGCCCACCCTGGTGCAGGGTCTTGAGGGACAGAAGATCACTCGAGTGGCCTGCGGCTCCTCCCACAGCGTGTCCTGGACCACCGTGGATGTGACCACACCCTCAGTTCACGAGCCGGTTCTTTTCCAGACGGCCAGGGACTCCCTCGGAGCATCCTATTTAGGTACTCATCCTTTCCCCTGCAGCCTTCAATCCAGCCCACCCCCAATGGTTAGATGTGAAGCAGCTCTTGGACCAGCTTTGAAGTTTCTCAAAGACTCACTCATGTATGTTTAGCAGAATGCAGATTGTCCACAAGGGGGAGCTCTCCTGTCATAATCAAACCAAGGCCGGTATTTATGAAACTGCCTGTCTAGACGGCTGTTGGAGTTCCTTTTCTTATGGAGAGGTCCAGTTTCTTACGGAACTGTAGGGCTGAATCTGCTAATAGTTGCTGGTTTAGCTTCACATCATTGACAGCATGCCTCATTGTTGTTGTGTTGTACACCGCAGGCGTCCAGTCAGACAGTGACTCATCAGCCGTGAACAACAAGATGAGCGGGCAGAGCAGCGTGAAGCCTAATCGACCCTCTCTGGCTAAGATCCTCCTCAGTCTGGATGGCAACTTGGCCAAACAGCAGGCTCTGTCTCACGTGCTGTCAGCCCTCCAAATCATGTACGCCAGGTATGTTGTCCACGCGTCCTCTCCTGGTGGGTCATGTACAGTAAGTGCAACACAACCAGTTAAGTCTGGACAAGGACCTCTGTCCCATGACACCCCCCCTGTCCTTTGCTCCGTATTTCATGTTGCGCTACCCTCTCAGACTGCAAATAAAAAGCAGAAATCACATGTAATGTACTCACAAAGATATCTGAAAACAGGGGCAACAAAATGTTTGGGAAACACAAACAAAGCATGGAATAGGTGTGCTTATGAAATAGACAACAAAGAGAGACTGCGTTCTAATAATTTCAGGACGTTTATGAAAAAAAGTGCAGTTTAAGTTTTGACGGTTGGACTGTCAGTTGGCCAAGAACACAGGATTAAGAAATTTGTAATGAAGCTGGATGCCACATGTATCTCAGCGTTGACTGAGATCAGTAAAATCTTTAAACTGTCCACATCTCGACCAAGACAACCATGCAAAGGTTCAGGGCAGGACTACCATCATGTTTATCATCCGTTAAAATCCCAAATGCTGCATTTACAAACTAGAGGTGAGTGACGCCCTGCTGAGGCCTGAAGTCTGAACAGGACGAGCTAAAAGCGCGTACGACCTCTAAATAATTAAATCTGCTGACTGGCACTGGTAATCATCATTAGTCGGTATTACTGTTGACAGGATGTGCTGTGTGTTCCCCCAGGGATGCAGTGGTCGGTGCTCTGATGCCAGCCAGCATGATTCTGCCAGCAGAGTGTCCTTCCAGCTCACCTGTTCCCCCATCAGACTCCTCTTCCTCATCCAGCGTGAGTGACGAAGAGGGTCCTCCCGTCCTGCCTGAAGCTGAGGAACGAGTCAGTCCCAATCCCTGGCAAGACAAGAAGGGAGAGGTGAGGAACACACACCAGCCGTGTCTGTGAAACGCTTCGTAGTTAATAACTGTCAGTGTGGGTGTTCCCATGCTGTTAGGCTTTTTTTGTCATAAAAGCGCTGCCTCAACTGCATTTTGTGCTGATTTACAGTGAAACAGTAACCATGAGCATTTGTTCCCATATTGACCAGGTGTATAGATGCAACCATCAGCAAACTATATGTGGGTCCAACTTGGAAAAATCAGACTCACAGGGTTTTGATCATAATTGTAACTCTTAACGAAGTTTTCTTCCACAACTTTCTCCACTTTTCATTCTGGGTCAGGAAGTTAAAATCCTTTAAGTTTCAGTCCTGGTTGATTTGGTGTCACCAGTAGTTACTGATGGAAGCGGCAATTGTAATTTAACATACTAACACTGAAAAAAATGCCAGAAATGACTGTTTTGTCTTGTATTTTTGATAAACGATTGTGGTCAGCGCTAACCGCGGTGAAAACCACTGTTTCACCATTTGAACACTTTAAATGTAAGCAGTGACAGCAGGATGATCCGTTCGCATTAAGCAGTAACTTAAAACAGCTGATATGGTGTGAAGAACGAACATTAAACCGTGAGACTCATAACGATGAGGAAGAATTCCCAGTGTGGAAAGACGGCATTGACATTTTTTTCATCTTTTTGCTGCTGCTTGTGTATTTTATTCTTTTCAATCCTAAAGACAACTTGAGGATGAATCGTCACAAAGACACTTTGTTGACATTGTCTAAAATCACATAATTTTATTTAAGATAAGAAATAAAAAGGTTTTTATGTATTCAATACTTACCATACCGTGTGTGTGTTTCTGTGTGTGTGTGAGTAGGTTCCCTCATCAGAAGAAGCCGTCACCCCGTCGTCAGCCATGACTCCCTCTGCCTCTGGTGCCTCCTCACGTCCTTTCATCCCCGTCACCGATGACCCCGGAGCGGCCAGCATCATAGCTGAAACCATGACCAAGACGAAAGAGGCGAGTCTGTCGAGCTGAGCACGTGTTCAGTGGAGCCGGTCACTCACGCAGCCGTATGTACCTAACTCAGCCTTCCTCTTCTTCATCTTCAGGACTCTGAGAGTCAGAGTAAAGTGGTTGGTCCAGAGCCTCAGTACCTCGACGAGTTCACGAGTCTGCTTGTGCCTGATGATACTCGTGTCATGGTGGACCTGCTCAAACTGGCAGTGTCTTGCCGCTCTGGGGAGAAGGGCAAGGAGGTGCTGTCGGCCGTGCTGTCCGGCATGGGCACAGCTTATCCACAGGTCATTTACTGCTTTCTGTTTTTGATTTGACAGCAGCTTTGTGATTTAAAGGACTTCAGCTGGTAACATTTGACTTCTTCTGGTCTCTGCGGCGTGCAGGTCGCTGACATGCTGCTGGAGCTTTGCGTCACCGAGCTGGAGGACGTTGCCACAGACTCGCAGAGTGGCCGTCTGTCCTCTCAGCCAGTTGTTGTGGAGAGCAGCCATCCGTACACTGATGACACCTCCACCAGCGGCACTGTGAAGATCCCAGGTAAGAGAGGAAAAGCAGAGATTCTGTAGTTCAGTGAGAGTTAGTTCAGTTTCCAGCCTTTATGACTTCCTCTTGGACGGAGACAACATCTCTCACTTCCTCTTGTAGGTGCCGAGGGCCTCAGGATAGAGTTCGACCGACAGTGTTCGACTGAGAGACGCCACGACCCGTTAACAATCATGGACGGAGCCAATCGGATCGTCTCTGTCAGATCAGGTGATGAGAGGACGACCGTATAACTGAGTGTGGAGTGTATGCCAATGAATCCAAAATGAATATGGCTGCATGCCGTGTGTTTCAGGCCGGGAGTGGTCTGACTGGTCCAGTGAGTTAAGGATCCCAGGAGACGAGCTCAAATGGAAATTCACCAGTGACGGCTCTGTCAACGGCTGGGGCTGGCGCTTCACTGTCTACCCCATCATGCCTGCTGCTGGTGAGCCACATCAAGCACATTAAACAAACCGCTGCAATCAGTAAAAACACCCTCTGAACAACAGCACAGACATAAACAGATATTTCCATTGCACATACAGACTGTCAGACACTGAGCCTTCTCCACGTCTTTCCTCAGGTCCCAAAGACTTGCTGTCAGATCGCTGCATCTTGTCCTGCCCCTCTATGGACTTGGTCACCTGTCTGCTGGACTTCAGGCTCAACTTCGCCTCCAACAGGAGCATTGTGCCTCGCCTGGCTGCCTCCCTCGCTGCTTGTGCTCAGCTTAGTGCACTTGGTACAGTATGAGAGTCCTGCTTCACCATGTGTGGTGCGCGTTTGTTCGAGATTAAATTTCCATTCACGCTGTATTTTATGTTGTTTGGTCCAGCTGCGGGACACAGGATGTGGGCCCTGCAGAGACTACGGAAGCTCCTGACCACAGAGTACGGTCAGTCCATCAACATCAACAGGCTGCTGGGTGACAGTGAAGGCGAGGCTCGCTCTATGGTGAGTACACGCCTTACCTCAAATATTTATTGACTTCATGTTTATGTATAATGATCATTTGTAGAATAATTACCACAGGGTGTGTGATAACTATTGTAGTAATACATTGCTGACTATCATACTGTTTGATTTCACATATTAATGTTGCTCATTTTACACCCAAGTGTGTCATTCAATCCAATTTTGATGCAACCTTGTTTTTTTATAATTAACTTCTCCGTGTTCATTTCGTATCTGGTCACATCTCATCGTGCAGCGTTTAGACTGTAATTCATTTAGTTGAGCTCTGGTACCTGAATGTGTTGTTGTAATACTTGTGTGTAGTTCACAGACATGCATGAAATAACGGATCAATGGCACCTCTCTGGTCATTGTATGAGCTGGTCTCTTCAGTTGTTATTGATGATGTATGATGTAATTTGTCACTGTTTATTTGTTTGATTGATTAGATTTTCTTCCCTTCAGTCGCATCTTTTCAAGTATTTGCTTTCTACTCCCACAGCTGTTTTCTTTCCTTCACCTCAGGCACCATCTACTGCAGGGCTGCACTTTTCTCTTATGCTTTGTGTAATTCTTTGAGAACTGAAACAATGATTAAAAGGAACAAAAGCCGGGATATTGAATGGAGAGCCAAGCCTCTATTTAGTAAAATGTAGCCTGTATTTTTAGAAGTGACTGATACATTCCATTGATTCATTGATTGATGGTCTATTTTCTTGCAGAGTTTCACAGGCAGCGCGCTGGCCGCTCTAGTGAAGGGGCTGCCAGAGGCTCTGCAGAGGCAGTATGAGTACGAGGACCCCATTGTGAGGGGAGGGAAGCAGCTGCTTCACAGTCCATTTTTCAAGGTGTGCTCACAGTTGTTTCCTTACCAACGCATTCGCACCAATGCTTGAGAGTGTGATGGATTTCTCCAGATCATTAGATGCAGTTGTCTCTCAGAGGCTAATTTTAACATTTTGTTTAGGTCTTGGTGGCTCTAGCCTGCGATCTTGAGCTTGATACCTTACCCTGCTGTGCCGAGACCCATAAGTGGGCCTGGTTCCGTAGATACTGCACGGCCTCCAGAGTCGCCGTGGCTCTCGACAAGAGGACATCTTTACCAAGACCCTTCCTGGATGAGGTGAGTGTGCCAGGCTGTGCTGTCTCTGCCAGCCTTCACTTTTCTTCATAACACTTTGTCATGAGTTTGTTCTTAATCCGTTTCCTCCAATTATTCCTGTCCCTTTGAAGGTCACAAAGAAAGTTCGCGAGCTTATGGCCGATCACGAGAGCATGAACGGCCTCCACGAGAGTCACGACTTGTTCAAGCGCGAGCACGACGAACAGCTCGTACAGTGGATGAACCGCCGACCGGATGACTGGACCCTCTCTGCCGGGGGGAGTGGCACCATCTACGGCTGGGGCCACAACCACAGAGGTCAGCTGGGGGGCATCGAGGGGGCAAAGGTCAAAGTGCCCACTCCCACCGAAGCCCTCGCCACACTCCGGCCTGTGCAGCTTATCGGTGGGGAGCAGACTCTGTTTGCTGTCACTGCTGATGGAAAGGTATTTAACAACCTGTGTAGGCTGCTCGCTGCTCCTTCTCTGGCTGTAGCACATTCTGGAAAGAGTATTGCTGAACAATGTCAATCGAAGTCGATGACTTCCAGGAAAATGTAATATTGCCAGACTAAAATATGTTGTCTTGATCCTCAGCTGTATGCGACAGGATATGGAGCTGGAGGCAGACTGGGTATTGGAGGCACGGAGTCCGTGTCCACTCCCACTTTACTGGAGTCCATCCAACACGTCTTCATCAGGAAAGTGGCTGTAAACTCTGGAGGGAAGCATTGCCTGGCGCTGTCCTCTGAGGGAGAAGTCTACTCGTGGGGAGAGGCTGAGGATGGAAAACTCGGCCATGGGAACAGAAGGTGGAGACAGAATCAAATCTGACACTTTTCACTCACAAGTTTCTGTTCATAACACACAGAATAATAATACAAATCATGTCGCTGCAAGAGTGAAGACAGTAAAGTGTATTTCTAGTAACTGTGACTCCTCCTGACTTCAGTCCCTGTGACCGTCCTCGTGTGATTGAGTCCCTGAGGGGAGTGGAGGTGGTTGACATCGCAGCAGGAGGGGCGCACAGCGCCTGCATCACTGCCAGTGGAGAACTCTTCACCTGGGGGAAAGGTCGCTATGGACGGCTGGGTCATGGAGACAGCGAGGACCAGCTCAAACCCAAGCTGGTCAGTGGTCATTTAGCTCAGCTTCTCACACGACTTAAAATACCGTGCTGTATACATGTAGTGCACTCAAGGTTTGTCAGTACATGGAAGAGGCTAAAAGAATAAGTATCAACCTGAAATGTTTGGACAGGAATCAAACCGTTTACTCTGCCTCACTCTGACAAGGTTTCTGACACAATCAGTGAGCTAAAGCTGATGTTGGTGTCTGTGTGGTTTATCCAGGTGGATGCACTACAGGGTCACAGGGTCATTGATGTCGCCTGCGGCAGCGGGGATGCCCAGACGCTGTGTCTAACAGACGATGACATGGTCTGGTCTTGGGGAGACGGGGACTACGGCAAATTGGGCCGGGGAGGCAGCGATGGCTGCAAAATCCCCATGAAGGTAAGACAGTTTACACAGCAGAGTGCACCGGAGGTCAGCAGCAGCAGCAGCATGTTACATTTCTCTTTAGCTATTTTTCACGAGAAGAGACCAGAGTAGGTTGAAAACGACAAGCTGAGCTTCACACGAGTTTTCTGCTTCCTGTAAGATCAGTAGCCACATTTATTAGGTGCAATGTACATTAGTTAAGCGCTGCTAGCTTAAAAACGTAAGCCTAGGCAGACAGAGGTCAAAGGAATAGCTTGAATAACTCACTTTCTTGCTTGAAGCTGATGAGAAAATCAATACCTTTCTTCAGCTAAACTTGAAGCTACAGCCAGGAAATGGTTAGCTTAGCTTAGCAGTTAGCATAAAGACTGGAAACTATGGGAAAAATTTAGCCTGGCTCTGTCCAAAGATAAGAAAGTCACCTACATGCACTGCTTATGCTCACTAATTAACATGTCATATTTCATCTGTTGAATACATAGAAAATTACATGATTAAGAATCTCACATGTAGCAGTGTGCAACTTCCTGTTTAACAGCTGTTTGTTTGGTAAAGAGTCAACGGTGAATATATCTGCCTTAAAGTAAAGTGTGACATTACGGTACACCAAAATATGCTACTACTATACATTAGTTTATTAGCATAGAGTTAGAGTTTATTAGCATGTCCAGTAGTAGTAGCATATTGGCTGTTTATTAGTCATTATAAAACACTTATTAATGCTTTATTCTGGGGTTATGGGCTATTAAGGGTTAGTTATTAAGATAGTAATTCATGTACATGTCTTAATGTACATGTCTGTGCTTGGTGGTGGGATGAATGACATAGTCTAAGAGATCTGATGTGTTTTTCATGATGGTCCATCACACGACTGATGAAATGATGTCTTGCTCTCAGATTGACTCTCTCACCGGCCTCGGAGTGGTCAAAGTGGAGTGTGGCTCTCAGTTTTCTGTAGCTCTCACCAAGTCTGGGGCCGTGTACACATGGTATGTACGGCACAGCACAGAGTAGGTGTGTCGTGGCCTTTTGTGTCGCTGCTGTTGTTAGGTGACACGGCTCAGTTTTGTACGTATCACGTGATTCCTAGGGGGAAAGGGGATTATCACCGGCTGGGCCACGGCTCTGACGACCACGTCCGACGACCCAGACAGGTTCAGGGGCTGCAGGGAAAGAAGGTCATCGCCATCGCCACGGGGTCACTGCACTGTGTGTGCTGCACAGAGGATGGTAGGATTGACCGAAGTCCTCTTTGCCATTTAGCCAGTTGGTATCATTGAGCCCCGACAGTCGGGTTGGATCTCACAGAGAGCTTTGCTGTTGTGTTTGGCTCAGGAGAAGTGTACACATGGGGTGACAACGATGAAGGCCAACTTGGAGACGGGACCACGAACGCCATCCAGAGGCCACGGCTGGTGGCTGCACTGCAGGGCAAGAAAATCAACAGGGTGGCCTGTGGTTCTGCTCACACCCTCGCCTGGTCCACCAGCAAGCCCACCAACGCCGGGAAACTGCCTGCACAGGTACAAGCTTCATTCTTTGTGCATCGGAAAATGAGTTCTCTGTCCACATGTTCCAGTAGATGGCAGTAAAGCTTTGCAGACAGAAGCATCATCCAAACAAAGTCGCTCGCAGACCTTCAGATGCTGTTCATGCTGTTCACCTGACTGTCTGTGTGGTGTGTTGAAGGTTCCCATGGAGTACAACCACCTGCAGGAGATCCCCATCATGGCCCTGAGGAACAGGCTGCTGCTGCTGCATCACATCTCAGAGCTCTTCTGCCCGTGTATACCCATGTTTGACCTGGAGGGTCGTCTGGGCCAGACTGGCCACGGACCCTCAGTGGGCTTCGACACGCTCAGGGGCATCCTCATCTCCCAGGGGAAGGTGAGATACCGTTTCTCTGAACCAGAGAAACAAATATATAACATGGAAACAGCTAAGATTACAGCTAAAATTCAACCGTGTAACACTGCATGTCTGACACAAAAATAAGGAGAAACATTAATTTTGTTTGAACAGGAAGCAGCTTTCAGGAAGGTGGTTCAAGCCACGATGGTGAGGGACAGGCAGCACGGACCTGTGGTGGAGCTCAACAGGATTCAGGTACGGCAGGAGAAACACGCACACAGCACAGTTTTAACATCTGCAAGCACAATCTGTTTCACAATCGCTTTGATCTTTCTTCAAGTCTCCTGCTCCCCCTACTGTAGTTCCTCCCTCCTCCTCCTCCTCCTCCTCCTCCTCCTCTCACGGGGAGGCTGTGTTCCAGACAGGCTCCTGAGCATTACATGTGATGTCTTTCATAAGGGGATTTTTCTGTGGTGTGTGTGATTCCTGCTCCAGCCTGTCTGCAGGAGTTCCTGGACTGAGTTTTGTACTTTACTGCAGATACAGTGTCGGTTTGGGCCACTGCCTCTCCACACAAGCCCCCCACGTAGCTCCGGCTGTGGTTGTATCCGTGGTGCAGGGAGCTGTCATATCCAGGAATTCATGCCTATCACCACTTCCTCTCTATCTCACAGGAAGTTATTAAGCACAGAACAGAACCAATCTTTTTTTATCTTCTTCACCCTGCAGGTGAAGCGTTCCCGTAGCAAAGGGGGTCTGGCAGGTCCCGACGGAACCAAGTCTGTGTTTGGTCAGATGTGTGCCAAAATGAGTTCGTTCAGCCCGGACAGCCTGCTGCTCCCTCATCGAGTGTGGAAGGTCAAATTTGTGGGTAGGTGCTGCGCTGTCTCGTCCACCGCTCGCCCAAAAGACGTATTATTCTCTAAGAGGTACGTTTACGGGGCATGTGCGCGCTCCTCACCCTGTTTGATTTCCTCAGGGGAGTCTGTGGACGACTGCGGTGGCGGTTACAGCGAGTCCATTGCCGAAATGTGCGAGGAGCTGCAGAACGCCTTGACTCCGCTGCTCATCGTCACCCCCAACGGCCGCGACGAGTCGGGCGCCAACAGGGACTGTTTCCTGCTCAACCCCGCAGCCAAGTCCCCTCTTCACATGAGCATGTTCCGCTTCCTAGGTATAATCCACTTAATCTCCAAGTGAGGTCTTCTGGGGTGTTAATCCTAGATAAACAAAAACTGAAAATATGCATGTTTATTTTACAAATTCACAAAATGCTTCAAGTGCATTTTCACTGATAATACCCGGCCGAGCTGCCCAGCATGCTTCACTTCATGTCCACGTTCCTGCCGTTTGCTGCAAACGTTTTGTCCAGCACAGTGATGCCTGTTGAGGTTTGATCTGTGCGTAAAGCGCTCTGCCTTGCTGTGTCTGCAGGAGTGCTCTTGGGCATCGCAATCCGGACCGGAAGCCCTCTTAGTCTGAACCTGGCAGAGCCGGTGTGGAAACAGCTGGCAGGCATGAACCTGACCATCGCCGACCTCAGTGAGGTACGTACACAGCGGGGCTCTCGGTGCGGATGCTCGACACGCTGCTGGTGATGGAGTGTGAAGATGGAACTTAATCAAACGCCAGGCCTCGTGTAAGAAGCACTCGTCCAAACAAATCTGTCCTCAAGTGATTTAAGAGAACTCTTCCACCAATGTTCTCAAGAGAATTTTCAGCACAAACAAAATTCATCAGTGGTCCAGAGCCGTCGTATGAGTCATTAACAGATATTCCCCCCAGCAGTGAAAAACACTTGATTAATTTAAGAGTTAGATTGCCTTAATGTGAAATGAATTTGAAGTTTAATGATGACAAACTCAAGAGTCTGTGCACTTGGGCAGAAAATATTATTCAATGCACAGGCTTTTTTGATGTAAAAATCTTTATTTTTAGCATTTATTTTACATTTATAGGCATATTTTGATAAATCCCGGTTCCATGGCTGTGTCCTGTATTATGTCTTGCCTTGCTGGAATTGAGAATTGGATTTCTAAAATTTCCCTGCAGTTTAATAACAGGGACTCCTCCTGACCTCAGCACAGCATGATCAATAATATCTATCTATCATTTACTAATGTTAAAAAGAAGCCTGTGATCTCGGTGTCATGTCTGCCTCTAAGCTGTGTTTCGATGCTCAGGGTATTTTAATGGTTTGGTCTCATTTTGGTCTGCATTGAGATGTTTTTAGCAGCTAACATCATGTCCAACCATCCTGTCTTCATATGTCATCAGGAGTTTTGGGTCTCCTGTATGGCTGCTGACACTTCTGAATTTTTAATGTTTTCATCAGCTGATTTCTGACAGCAGAACATGAAGCTCTGTGGTGTGAATGCTTTCTTTTTTACTCCCAGGTGACATTTTTGAAACGTGCCCACAGACATCGTCATATAGGAATTTCGGGGTGTCAGTTATGCTAATGAAGTGCACCTACTCATGAACAGACTGTGAGGTTAAGACAGTTTGGTGACTCTGAAATCAACAAACCTCACAGAGTTTTAGAATAAGAGCGAGAAAATGTTCTGCCATGAGGCTTATTGTTAAATGACGAGCACCTCGGTGTTACATTTGTTTTACATTCTGTACCCTCGCTCGCTTGTCTCACACACAGTATTACATAACATTTCAAACCCTTATGATCTGCATTATAACCAACCAAAGAACACATTCCTATACATTCCTTTTAGGATTAAACCTTAAGCCTATCAGCTCCCTGCTCCCCTGAGCTCGACAGTAAGAAACATGCCTGAACTCATACTGTACCTGCTCTTCAGAAAGGTTAAAATCTATAATTAATGTTAGCTAAAAGATGTGAGCCACAATCTCAGCTTTTGTTGGAGAGATGGCATGAGCCCACTCCTGCCCTCACGCTGTGATCATGAGCTCCTGAGCGGTCTTTGGGAGAATACTGGAGTGGAAAAAAAGACCATTTTCCTTCACAAAGCTGCCCTTGTTTTGCGGTTATGCCCTCGAGATATTAGAAAGGTTGGATGGGAAATGAATCCAGCACAAGACTCAAGAAAAAGTGGATCACTGTGAAGCTCACCGTAACTGTGTTGTGAGCACGAGTGCGCATGAATACATACAGATGAGTGTGTAAAGCAGGTGAGGTTAGAGGTTATGAAGAGATGAATGATGGTGATTTGCTCTGCATCTCCCAGGTTGATAAGGACTTTATTCCCGGCTTGATGTACATCCGGGACAACGAGGCCACAGCTGAGGAGTTCGAGGCCATGACTCTTCCCTTCACGGTGCCCAACGCCAGTGGCCAGGACATCCAGCTCAGCTCCAAGTACTCCCACATCACGCTGGAGAACCGCGCCGAATACGTTCGCCTGGCGATTAACTACAGGTGAGGAAACCAGCCGAGAGAATGAGGTTTACGCCTTCCAGTGCGCGCTTGTGCTAACCTTTGTTTTTTTTCCTCCTCTCTCCAGGCTCCATGAGTTTGATGAGCAGGTCTCTGCAGTGCGTGAGGGAATGGCTCGAGTAGTCCCAGTTCCCTTGCTGTCGCTCTTCACTGGTTACGAACTGGAAACTATGGTCAGTGAGAGCTGGTTTTAAGGTTGAGACTTTGCCTCCGTCCTCAGGCGTCAGGCTGGTTTGACAGTGAGCGTCTCCTCTCCTCAGGTGTGCGGAAGCCCGGACATCCCTCTCCACCTGCTGAAGTCGGTGGCCACGTACAAAGGAGTGGAGCCGACGTCGCCGCTCATCCAGTGGTTCTGGGAGGTGATGGAGTCCTTCTCCAACACGGAGAGGTCGCTTTTCCTGAGGTTCGTCTGGGGTCGCACGCGCCTGCCTCGCACCATCGCTGACTTCCGTGGGCGGGATTTTGTCGTGCAGGTAAGAAAGTGAAAGTCTGACTGCAGCTCCTCTTCAAAAGTCAGTTTCCAGAGACAAAAAAGCCTTTGATTTATTTCTGAATTCGGCAGAAATGTTGGCTATAAACTGTTTCAGTATGCAACTGTGTACACTTAAACTAAAACAGTGACAGTCAGCACCATCAGACATACAACAAACACCGTCACTGCTGCTAACTACAGTAGCTACGACGCTCGATGGTGGATTTTAACAAACATGCTTTGGCTGATATGGAAGTTAAACAGGCATTAACCTGAATTGTGTGTGAGTTTAAAAAGGTAAAAAGTCTTAAATTGGTGAAGGATCTGAGACGAAGGATCTGTACAAAAACTCACGTAAAAACAACAATAGGTTTTACGGCCCTTTATGAGCCAAACTAATTTCTGGCCTTTAGCAACGACTTCCTGGAGTCATGTCATCACTGTGAGGTTGCCAGGCAACTAGTGGAGACTTCATGTCACTGCAGCCATCCAGGAAATGGCTCAGCACTACTTGTCATTCATACACGGCGAAGCCTCTTCACACACAAGTATGAATCCAGCTCTATGTTCACCTGACTGGAGACCTAATGACACGTTCTCGGTCCCCAGGTGCTGGATAAGTACAACCCCCCTGACCACTTCCTGCCGGAGTCCTACACGTGTTTCTTCCTGCTGAAGCTGCCCAGGTACTCGTGTAAACAGGTGCTGGAGGAGAAACTGAAATACGCCATTCACTTCTGCAAGTCCATCGACACTGACGACTACGCCCGCATCGCCCTGTCTGGCGAGCCCGCCGCTGATGACAGCAGCGAAGACTCGGACAACGAGGACGCTGACTCCTTCGCCTCAGACTCCACCCAGGACTACTTAACGGGACACTGAACATTAGCGGAAGGACGAGCGGACTGCATTAACCTCACCTATTAACACACACGTTCATACAGGCATTCTGCTAAGACACAAACGTCTGTGGGGGAAAAATGTGCAATGAGCTTTAAAAGCATTATAAGCTAAAGAGAGGAACAAACACAGGTTTGCTCGGATTTAGTTTCTTTAAAATAAGACGGGGTGATCAGCTGCACATGTAATTGTTGTGTTACATGGGAATTGTGTATATTGTTACAGTTAAAAAATGGCTCCAGCCTAGCACTGTGGTAGATTTCTCCCCCTGGTTTGTGTGAACTACCTTTCCCTAGTTTGTAAATAGAAATTGATGTGCAACAAAACAGTAGTATTACTTTTTGTTTCTTGGTAATAGCCATGTTTCTTTATAAAAAAAAAACAACATTTTTAACTTAAAAAAAGTCAGTGTTTCTCACTCGGCTCACGTCAGTCGGAGCCCACTGAAGGGTCATTTTAAGATTCCCCACCCCCACCCCCACCATGTTTGTGCACTCTCCTCAAAGAATGTATATAATATGATTGTGCCATGTATTCACAGAAGGTCTCATTCCTGCATATTAAATGTTAATACATTTCTGTTAATAAATTCAAGTGAAAACAGGCCGAAGGCTTCATTGTGATGGTTTTGTGAAAGCGATGGAACATTTTGCTGCCTTTGAGAGGCGTTCACTGACCGTGACCCTGTGTGTGATGCTGCAGCCGGATCTGAGGAGGTTTTTAAAAAAAACAAGCGAAACACAGATTGATACAAGCAGTCTTTCTGATAATCTCAAAATGAAATCCTACTTCCTGTATTTTTTGTGCTCTATGAATCATCATCAGACGTTGTAGTCTGGATTAAGGTTACTGTTTGGAAAGGGTTAACAGGCTGCTCTAAAAAAAGCCCATTGCATTGAATTTTTTCCAAACTCGGTCAGAGGATCATTTAGGCTTTATTTCTCTTTTCACCGGGCGGAGCTTTAGCCGAAATTAAATCAGATTTTCCTTGCAGTTTCTTGAAGAATCCCTGTTAATAAACGGTACAAAGGTTGCAGCAGGATGGTGGAGTGTTATCTTGACATCACTGTTAACCCTGCAGCTCTGTGGGATTAAAGAAATCTCCCATTATTACCTCCGTAATGAGCTGTTGTCAGCTGTGCTCGAGCATCGTGAGGGGCTGTGCCTCCCTCACGTGCTGGGAAAAAAAGGTGATGTGAACGAGGGGCTCTTAAGACCCCCGCTCACTCGTGCACAGGCTTCACAACACATTCCTCCTCTGGCTGGAGGACGCTCCCTCGAGGGTGTGCTGTCTACGTCCACTTCTTGTAAACTCACTTGTAGTTCAAAGACATGAGGAAAAAAAACCCTCTCTGCTTTATGAGGGCTTGATTTGGCTTAAAAATCATTAGCATTCTTTGTAGACTTAGTGCTTTTTCTCAGTAATAATCACAAAGTACGTTATGCTGGGGGGAGTCAGGTGCTTCTCAATACAGTGAGGGAGGGAGGAGAGCGGAGGCGAGGAATGAACGGCCTCCCTCTTCTGTGGTTATGTGTTACACAGACTGTTATATAAACTACGACTGTCAGAAACCAAGAAACCCTGATTTCAGTTCATTTTTACAGATTTTCATTGTCGAGTCTGTTCACTCTAGTTCAGAACTTTAATCCTGGAAAGGCCCTGAAAATATATTTTCTCAATCAGCTTCACACAAATCATATCACTGCTTTGAAGTGGGCGTGTTTGTCTCTGCATACATACAGTACGGTCATGTGGGTGGTGTTAGATGGTTAAATGTGAGGGGTGGAGGTAACAAAAGCCGATGGATTAAAATGGAAGTGACGAAAATGTATCACTGATAAATTTAAAGCCGATTTGATTAAAACAGAGCCATGTTTCATCACTTCCTGTCTTTCATTATTTATCATTCACAACACAAAATCTCCATTTATCATTTACAGAGTGGCCTCAAGGGAGAGAGCAACAAAAACTGGGCTGATAACTGGTCTGTGTCACTGTCCACCATTCATCACTCACAACACCCATTTCTACCAAACCTATACCAATCAAAAACCACGCTCACCGACACCTGATCGACTATTGGCTCTCTACTGGCAGGCCGGGGGGCGTTCAGCCCCGACAAAACATTCGAGCAGTGTTCGCACATACGCTGCCTTGATACGCCGGGGTTTACACGTTGCTGCTGATTGGGAAACACACCCACCAATCGAGAGAGAGAATGTACCTCAAACTCCACTGATTTATCATTTTAATTCTAAAGTATTGTTGGATTAATGATTGACACCAACATTACCCACAATGCAACTCAAATGCCGACAGTTTGGCTGGAGTGTTATGCTAATAGTGGCTAACGTGGCCTCCAGCTGCTAGCCTCAGGCAGAAATGAGGAGCGGGCTGCAGAGGTCTGATAACTCTGTTCTAACTCAACACGCAGATTTTTTGCTCAGTTTCAAACTTGTCGTCTTCGGATCTGACTCATGTGACATCACTTGAGGACATTTATCAGATTTCTCTCCCTCTGGAGCCACAAAAGGCTCAATGCAACTTAAATCTCTCACGTAGTTCCAGTTTAAGATACTAGTGATCGTCTGAGATGCTCTTATAAACACGCAGGATGGAAGTTTACAAATAGATATTTAATGTTTGAATAATACTAAAAAGGGTCATATAACAATGTGTAGGTAATGAGACATTATGCACATTTTAACATGAAACCTGAAATCTTCTTGTTGAATTTATGAAGAGTGTGAGAGTCTGTAGGTATTTCAGTGTTTGAACTCTTAAATATGACTTCATTATAAAGTAAAAGTCACTAGTCAGCCTCTTCTAATCCTAGTTTAAACCTCATGTTAAGCTGTTAAACGTGTCAGCAGGCATCTGAGGCCGCTGCACTCGATCACATGCAGGAGGGACGCTGCTCACCTCGGGATGGTTTAACCCGGCCGACAGACAGACGGACAGACGGACGGATGGACAGACAGACAGACAGAGGAGAGAGACAGAGAGACACAGACAGACAGACAGACAGACAGACAGAAGAAGGCAGCTCTGCGGGTCTGCAGCATGTGACGGCATGTGGGAGGTAGACAAAGGAGCATAATGGCCTTGTGTCTGCAACTTCAAAAAAGCTCTTCCTCTTCTCTCTATTCATGCAGGCCCTGTTTTATCTGCACTGTAAATCATTAACTTGTGACTCCTACTGACTAAAAATACTGACTACCACTACTGAGAGGAGCACTATTTTAAATACAGTAGTGAGATGGTTGACGTACAGTATGCAGTTCTGCTGTCAGTCAGCGGCTTTAAACCACTGAAACAGATCAATTCTGCTACTTGTTAGCCAATGCTTTCCTCATTTATAAACTGAAGCTTCAGGCACTCATATATGTTGGTCTGGGGCAGCGTGGATCGGTTAGGAGTACGGTATGATCAAAGTGTGCATAACTGCAGCCAGAACAATGAGGACCAGTGAAGCGTGTATGACCAGGACTAATTCCTGGAAAGAGTAGGTGAGTGACTGCGAGAGGTGGGATGGAAACCAAAAACAGAGCTTATTTAATGTGTATTAGAGGCAGGTTTACACTGAGATAACGTTTAAAGGACCTGAAATGTTTCAAATCATATGCATTTCTCTATAACATGAAAAAACATGAAGAAAGAAAAGTGATTTACTCCCTTTATGATCCACACAATAGCAAGTCAACAGCTGCATGCACGCACGCACACACACACGCACGCACGCACGCACGCATGCATGCACAATGCATTGTGGGACAGTTGGCTGAAAGAACAGTGCAAGGCAGTGAGTGGAGAGTGGATAGAGTGGACGGTGAGCATTACCTGCTAAACATCAGCATGCTAACATTATCCACCTCTTTTGTTCCATTCGATATCACTCAGTAATTTTGTTTAAACCAAGCCAATAATCACGGTCAGTGATGATTAATAAGGCTGATCAGCAAACATGCCAGCCTCCGGACATCAGAGCCTGAACCAGGAGCCCAGACCTCATCAGGGTATCGAGGATCTCCCCTCAGAAAGCTGCTAATTTCAGACTGTTTTCCTGCTTTCTAGTGAATTAGTGGAGTCATTCTGTAGCAGAAGAGTGGAGTCGGGGGGACAGTCAGTTGAAAGCTGGGCCTCTCGGGGGAATCTGGGGGGTTGGCAAGTAGCTTCATCTGCAAACAGGAACACGGTGCGAAAAGCAAATGAAGGAGAACAACACATTACTCAAAGGCAGCGGATCCCACAGGATCGTTTTGTCCAGAAAACAGCAACTAAACTAGATTTTATCAAAGCAGAAAGGCAGCATAGAAAGAGGAGGAAGAAGAGGGGAAGAACTCTTCGCTAACCGGTTTGTTTGAATCTATCATATTTCTACATCAGAGGAGCTTTGACACAAACTTAAGCAAAGGTGCAGTCTGACAGAAGAGATCCAGGATAAACACCAAAGCACGAAGCTTTCATTAGACAGCGGCCTGTCTGCTGGACTTTCACCAGCCTTAACGACTGGCTGCGACAAAGCTCGCACGTGCAGGGCTGTTTGGATGACAGCAGCCGGAGGGTCCACGGACATCCAGACTCTCTGAATGAGTCTAGGGGTCACATGTCGATGCATAAATATGAAATATATCCAAGCCAACTCTTAAATTCAACCATATGGTAAGTTTATTATTGGTGGTGCTGCACTGACTGGCAGCCACGTTGGGAAATGGAGCAGACAAAACATTAGAAACACCTCTCAATATAATACAGTCCACTACAACAGCGCGACAGTACAACGCATGTTTTGGATGGGATGCGACTGCGAGCATTTTAGCACGCTATCCCATCCTCAGATCAAACAGTATCTCTCCTCAGTGCAGACTCTTCTGTTGCTGTTATGTTGAACAGTTTCGTGGAGCCTTTCGGACCTACAGCAGCTGCCCTTGGCCTCAGTGTGGCCTGCAGACACTCAGATGTTGTGGTTAAGTTAGGTTCACGCTACATGTGACCTCAGCAACACAAGTTCCACTTCATATTGACCTCTTCCCAAAGGCGTCATATGAGCGTTTGTGTGTTTAAGGCTTTGGGTGACCTGACCTATGCCACTTACCCAGAGAAACCAAGCAGCTCCTTGCACCCCGAAGGATAAAGGGATCATGGGAGAAAGGCCACAGGCCTTGGGGCTGCCCATGAAAAATTCATACTCGTACCAACAGAGCTACCAGGAGGCTTAAGTACTGACCCATGGCCAGTCGCTGCACTGACTAACACGTAAGCAATTTAACTGCTCTGTTGGTGGCTTGGAAATATTCAGTGGGAACAGACTATATTATCCAAATTTCAACAAAACAGCAGACAACACCAAATGACCCTTTTGACCGGGCTTAACCAGCTAAGGACAAGATTTTAGTTTCCATCTTCAGACATAAACTTGCATGCAGAAATGTTAAGGGGACAGGAATTGGGTGGGGTGGGGGAGGATGGGGAGTTGTAGTTCAGATTTCCCAGACGAGGCTTAGGTTTAACTACTGCGCGCTGCTTGGCCGTGAGCCATCTGTGCCAGAGCGCTGATGAACTGGCAGCGGTGGCCGAGGCGTCGGCCATTGTTGCTCTCAAAACGGTTGGTTAGCTATCTGCTGAGGCAGAGAGGTCAGTGCGTTGGCGGCACATGATCCCGGTCGTCTGACCTCGGACACACCAGCTGACAAAACAGTCTCACCACAAGGTCCATTTAGCAGCTCTGTTTGTTTATCACACATCACATGATCTTCATCATCTGATGAAGTTTGGCCGTTGGTTGCAGGAACTGTTCATGTTCAAATTCCTATTTTCTTTCAGCATTTTTAAGACTTCTCATACAAAACGGCTAAAAAGCTTCTTGATGTCGTTTTAAAATCTAACAGTTCTGTTGATGAAGATCATGAGATATTATCAAAGGCTTCAGTCCATCGACATTCACACACCGCGCTGAGGTCACAGGGAGGTGGAGTTAAGGTTTTGGAAAGATCATGATTGCTGCTGACTTCTGTATTTAAATAGACCACGATGTTTCCCTAGCATGAACCAAGTGCTGCCAGTGTCCAAGAGTGACCACAAAAAAGCTGTCGTCTCTCTGAGATGTCCCCCCTGCCCCCATCACCTTCTGTGACTCCACCATTGACACTGACCATTGACCACCATTGACCAGGACCCTGAGGCGTGCAGGAGAGATTGTGGCTGACCCCTCCCACCCCGGACACAAACTCTTGGAGAGACTCCCCTCTGGCAGGAGGCTGCTGTCCATCAGGACCCAAACGTCATGCCACAAGAACAGTGTTTTCCCGTCTGCTGTCAGGCCCAGAACCCCCCCGACACTCTTCACACTCCACCTCTGCCCCACCTTGTCACACAACAAAGAGCCATTGCCATAAATCTATGCGTTACATTAACGCTCAGCTCGGACTTCCCTGTTATTTTACTGTATCACTGCCAGCTGTGCTGCTCTTTTTATTCTGAAAAAACAGCAACAACAACAACAACAACAACAACAACAACAACAACAACAACAACAACAACAACAACAACAACCACAAAACGGACTGTGTATATATATTTATATTCTTATATTTTCTACTTATTAATAGCTCATTTCTAGAAGATTTTTCATGCACCAACTTCACCAAAACAAACTCCTGGTATGTGTAAAATCGTACTTGGCAATAAAGCTTTTTCTGATTCTGATTCTGATTGTGAGTGGATGGTGAATTGCAAGATTGCCTATTTTGTCAGTAATTTGTCGTCATTACGTTTCCTTTAAAACGAAGCTGCTGCTGCTAATTAGTTATAAATAAAGTGGATTTCTAGGAGCCAGGGCTCCATCTTTTAGGGTTATTGGCTCCTTCAGTGTTCATTCCCTGAGGTCTGCAGAGCTGCAATGGGCTCACATGACACACGATATGTATACAGTACATATGTGTGTGTGCTGCTGTATGTTCACTATGTATGTCTGCTCCACAGCACATTCCAGCTTCAGCTTCACACATATTCTGGGAACATTCAGAGAAGATTCCCTAAAAGTTCTGTAAAGGTCTTTCCAGGAATAACCTCCTGGGAACTTTCAGTGGATGTTCCTAACGTTCCTAAAATGCTGGAGGCTGCAAACAAAGTAACCAACAGGCTGACAGGCTGAGTTTTGTAAAAGACTGCAGCTGTAGATGATCATCACGCTTTACACACCATTCACTACTTTTCCCCTGAAGTTTCTAAACAGACGTCAGGATGATGATTTCTCCTGCATCACATGACTTCGCCGATGTGAGAATAAAACGTCTCAGCGGCGAGTAACTGAGTCATCCAGGGCTCACACAGTCTGTAGTGACGCTCACGTCATTCAAAGCCTCTGGCTCGCTCTCCTCTCCTCTTCTTGTACATGTGATTGCTCTATTCTCCCTACTATATGTCACATCAGCCCACAAGACCAGAGTGCAGTCGCCCCCCCTGGGCATCTTCTCTGTGTAGCTTTCATCCTCTGGTGTCGCAGGCAGAGTGAGTCCAGACCAGGTGACTCCATCCGCTCAATGGGAAACATTGTCTTCACTCGTTTCAGAGAATGAGACGGCGAATGCTGGAATTCAACAGACTGCAACCGCTCAGCTGCAAAGATCACTCTGAGAGGGAGAGTTAATGGAAATATATTTCTGTCACTGATTGTGTTCAGTTCACTGGATAGATAATTATCATTGGGGGAAGGTTTTAGCAGTGGGAGTTTCTAATTACTTAGGTCCTGTTAGTCTGGTTCACTGGCTTTTACTCATGGATGGCGTGATTCCTAATCTGCTCTATTGTGTTGGGTCAAATGCAAATGTATGAGGAGATTAAATTAAAGATACAGTCTGATTTTGTTACAGCTCCCAGCAGAGCCCCCTAAAATCATCACGTTTTGGCTCTCTGTTTAAATATAACAGTTGAATTTGAGTCATTTATGTTCTTACTGAAAATGCTCAACTGGAAACAACAGCTTGACTGATGAAAGTAACTTCTCGTCCCAAGAGACCTTTTTCTGAGCAGTCAGCAGTTTTCACAAGTTTTCTTAAACCCTCTGACCTTTTTTTGTCCAAGCTGACTCCCCTGGCCCCACTTTGAACTTGCCTTTGCACAAAGACTGCAAATAATTTCATCATAATTTACATCCTCTTTTAAAGATATTTAGGCACAAAAATTGAAAAAAAATTGAAATTGAAAAGGCTTCGAATGAGGTTTGCACCAGCACTTTTTTGGAGAAGCACATTATCTGTTTCACACATAAAACAAGAGAATAGTGATAACTAACAACCATTCAGAGAAAAAAGGAACATTTCTTCTGAAAAAACAGGCAGGGGTTTAAGTTTTCCTTGAAGCCTCTCTGTCTCTGACCTGTCTGACCTTTAGGCACCTTAAAGCTGTGGAGTTGACTCACCCTGTTAAAGCGAGTTAGGCTCAGCGGCTTACATTTGACCCCCTCCCAACCAGATAAATCAACATCAATCTCAGTTCACAAAAAATGTGATGGGCGTGAACTATTGGCCATTTTTAGAAAATATGTCTGATGTTGCAGGAAACATCAGTTGAACTGTAGAAATCAGGAAAAGGATAAAATCAGCAGTGGTCAAACTCTGATAAATAAGTTGAAACTTAGGGGTTCTACCCGTATGCTCCCCCATGTATGATTTTACCTAAGTCCAAGGACTGTCAAGAATGTGCATCTTAATTATTACTGTATGATTATTATTTATTATTAATTGTATCATAATTATTTTTATTATTTGTTTTTTTTAATTGATTTCTTTTCTTTTCTTTTCTTTTCTTTTCTTTTCTTTTCTTTTCTTTTCTTTTCTTTTCTTTTCTTTTCTTATTTTTCATTGAGTGTATTTTGCTTGTTACTGTCAGGTTTGTTCTATTTTCTTAAAATGCTGACTTGAACTCGTTTGCAATGTATGGATCTGCACACTGGCTGTGCATTTGTAAAGAAAAGTCAGCCTGGAACTGCCTGGAAAACTGGTCGGGATGCAGAAAAAACCCCTCAAGCACCTTCAGCTGAAAAGAGAAAGTGGCGGAGCTGTTTCAAGATGCACAATGAAGAGGTGCTTGAACAAGAATGGCCTGTGCAGTCGAGCCGGCAGAAAGACGCCGCGGAGCAGCTTCACCACGTGAGCCTCATCCACAACTATCACAAAAGACTGCAAGCCATCTCCGATGCTGAGGGAAACACCCAGCACGAAGAACGAAGGGAAAGCAAACTTCTGAACGGGGAACATTTTGACTGATGGCTCATCTTTTTCATAAGAACGGTACACATCTTGTAAATGCTGCCAGGGGTATTTTGATTCATGAGTACTACTGTGAGCTGGATGCTTTGATGGCCCAACACTGACATCTCCACATTACATTTTTATGAAATTCTTTCTTTCTTCTTTCAAATGTGAAATTTCACTTCAATTTTGGACTAAATTGTAGTTATTTAGTTCAAGAAGCTGTCAAACGTTCTTTTCACTGGTGGATTTGAAGTGCAGAGGATGGGGGTGGTGGGAGGAGGCGGCTAAGAGGCTTGGGGAGTCTGGTTGTAAAAAGGGGAGAAAATGATTGAATGGGAATGTTTGCTGCTATTAGTGGAGAGAAAATTGTGCCACTCCCCCCCCCCCCTCCTCCTCCTCCTCCTCCTCCTCCTCAGCTCCTTCAGACCCAGGCTGCTCCTCCTTTGCTGGGGAGCACAGGAGAGGAAGAAACACCTCAGCCTTTCTCGTCTTCAGCCATCGTGTTCAAATGTAACAGCAAATCTAAAACAGCACCAGTAGCACAAACACGAATTTCTACACGATTGTCTACATGAATTATTTGTGACTTTTCTGTCGGATGTCCATTGGTTAACATCAAGCTTCATCATCATCACCATCATCATCATTGTCCTTCCTCATCCTTCCCATCACCATCATCCAGAACTGTCTTCGTCTTTAAAGGTAAGTCTGATAACTTTCATTTCTGTCTGTCGCTATATCAAAACTTTTAATTTAATTTAAAGTTTGTACATGATGTTTGCCTCAGTTCCTTTGCATTCTTCCTACTGTAGATTTAGTGTTTCACAATAAGGGCTTTGTTTTAGGCTGTTCAAACATTACGTCGTAATACCACACCACAAGAGCTTTGTAAAAATCCCTTTCATTCCACTTATATCTAAATGGACGTGTGGTGGACAGATGAAATGTTATGTTTTTTCAGACATTACCTGATACTGAAAATCAAAAGGCAGGAAAAAAAATACACTTGACGTGTATAATGTTGTTACGGTCTTTGGTTGCAGTGATTAACCTCCTCTAAGGATGCCTTTGTCTTACTCCCACTACACTTGCTGAATGTTTATCTTTACTTGCTGTGAACGAGCGTGGAAAAGTCTGCAGGCAGGATGTCGTAAAAGCATCATTCTTCTGTCTGATGAGCTGCGACACAAGCGATGGACAAGGATATTATGCAAGGTGTAACGAAAACACCAAGCAGCGCTGTCATTACTCTGAATGCCAAAAAACAAAAAAGGAATTAATGAGAATTTGAGAATTCATTGTGTATTGCAGAATAACTAACTGTAAATAAGAAATCGGAGTAAATGAATTTAATACACGATCAATGGTGCAACTTTTAACCTTTAAGATGCTGTGATAAGTATTTTTAAATGGATCAAATTGTGATGTGTTATATGAAAGGGCTTGCCCGTAGTAGTTTTCGTTTTCTGGAACTATTCCTGTACATTGCAGGAAGGATCAGTTATGTGACAGGACTGCAGTCTCACTCCTCAAAGAGGTATTATCACGGAGGGCTTAAATGTCGCACGTGAGTTCATGTTGGCCTTCATGTGAGCAATAATCCCACTGAATTCATGCAGCCTTTGGGACTGGGACGACCACACGTCTGCTGTAGCTGACCTCATCCACTGACCTCACACTATGGTTTATGGGTGTCGTGAATCACTCCGCTTCCGTCTGTGTTGCTGCAGCATGGCGGGGGTCGAAAACACACTTCACAGAGGATGTGTCTAAAATCAATTCTGATACTTTACATGTACAGTATATAACTCATACTGTAGTGTGATAGCTGTGAAGTTGCTGCGAATCAATATTTTCATACATGGGTCACATGACTACTTTTGTCAGAAAGGGGTCACTTGTTGACGAACCTACAGAAAGTTACCAGCCAACTCTGCGCTTCCTCTTAGCTCTGTGGAGCCTTTTTAGCATCTTTCAGCTCACTGTTTTGGTTTTCCTGCTGGCAGTTTTTCTGTTTTGGTTCACTCTCGCAGCTCTCATAGCATCAGCAAAACCATCTGAAAACCCAATGTACATTACATGCCCAGCACCAAATGAAGGACAGGGAAAGTTAGCATAGAGCTGAACATAGTAGAGTTAAGCAGCTACAGAGCCGGATATTTCCCTCAGGAGTCGGTGGAGAGCAACACAGAGCTAAAAGAGAATATTTATATTGGACTTACATTTGCCAGGTGGCCATTAACACAACAACAAATGTATGCTAATGTTGCTCTGTGACTGCTAGGTGTGCAAACAGGCAACTATTTGCCAACACGTTCGCCACGTCAACTTATAAGACCAGCGTTTTTTTCTGCTGCCCCCAAGTGGCCACAATTAGTTATTGCAGGTTTAAGTGCTGAATTGACCTACTTTGAGATACTTGCTGAATCAAACTCTGCCTCCTTCTACCTTCCAGCAGTCTCAACATGTATTTGGAGAACAAAAGCAACCTGGACATTGAGATGTCTCAGACGTCAGCCCAAGGCCATTCGAGCAGGAACAGCCTGAGGACACCAGAGGCCGTCGCAGGGAACTTTGGGGGGCTGCGTCTTCTGCAAGGCATCTCAGAGAGGAGAGACACCCAGAAGCTACAGCAGTCTGCAGTGCTGCCCTCAGGACAGTGCGTCATCCACACTGAGGGCTTTGTCCCTGTTCGCCAAGAGGACGGGTATGTCTACTGAACACGTCTCTGCTCTCTCATGGTGGCTTATTGTAAAGATATCTCAATTAATTGGTGTTTTATTGATTATTAAGAAAGCTGCAGTGGAGGGTCTAACTGGTTGAGCTCAATGTCAATGGACTGACTGAAAAGACTGGCTAAGTGGCATCCTGGAATACCAAAGGAAGAACACCAGCCAAAAACTAAATAAACAAGCATCTTAAGGTTATGCAAGTGCACCGGACAAAGGCTTAAATGTTAAGGCTTGTGAGTTATTGTCAACAAAAATATGGTACCTCTGGCCATACTACATTATTGAACACAATATCACACTAACCTGCTGCTTCTCTTTGGAGTCTGATGTCAGCTGGCTGTGATGATGATGATGATGATGATGATGATGATGATGATGATGATGGTTTGGGTCAGTCGCTCTGGAGCAGAGCTGAGTCTTTGCAGGTGTCAGTTTTTAAAGGACTGTTCACAGTAGCTGGTAGTTTCTTTGCAGCTCATTGATTTCATGTTGCAGGTCTGGAGCTTGAGGTTCACCTCTGATACTTGGTAATGTCCACCATGAAGGCCAAATCACACAGACACTTAACATCACGTCAGGTTTTCCTTCATCTGTATGAATTATTCCAGACTAACTGACCCTCTGGAGCACTTTTGCTGTGTCTGGTGTTAGCAGCTCCACAGCAGCAACAAGGCAGTCCTTCACAAACTCTCCATGAATGAAGTTTCAGCTTCTTAGCATAAAACTTGCCTGCGTAACACTGTCTCTGTCAGAATGTGGTCTCAAAGCTGCTTGATGGGCATCCAAACTCCGCCGAAGAGCGTTAGCACTTGCAGCTAATCCAGTTTAGCATGTTTGTAGCTGTAATGACGCTCGACATTAGCCTTCTTCGTCACTGCGAGCCCCACAAACTAACTTAGACACACTGGCTTGCCTTTTGCTGAACAACAAAAAAACAAACAAACAAACAAAAAAGTTTGTTCGTTTCCCTTGGAGAGCGCGACACTCCATATCTACTTCCGACATATTGACGGCCGCCATGATGCCCTGACGTAATATCAACTGCAACGACTGCGTTGCATTCAGGGACGCTCGAAAAACGATATCTCTACAATTCACACCGTAATCTTTGTTGCTGGAAAAGGTTTTTCAGGAAGCAGTTTTTTTTGTTTGTTTGTTTTGTTTTGTTTTGTTTTGTTTTGTTTTGTTTTGTTTTGTTTTTGTTTTGTTTTGTTTTGTTTTGCTTTCATTGTTTTGTCTTTACTCATTTGCTGTGGATTTGACCAAATTAATTGCAGCTTGACCTCCAATGAAAGTGTAATGTATCTCAATACATAAATCATACACAAAAACTAGACTCTATATTGTTTACTTATTTTCAGGTCAGAGCATAGCACTAAGAGTTTGTATTTGTCTTTAAAACTGCTATAATCAATATGTCTATATTAACAATTTTGTGTAATGTTAATGGGGAAGCTTGTAGGGACAAACCAACACAATAATTATCACAATCTACAATTCTCCTCTGCTCTATGTAGCGTTTTAGCATCTTTCAGTTCATTGTTTTGGCCATACGACCTTCTCTAAGCTCTAAAAACTGACTGTACACTAATTTTCCAACCCCACACAGCAGACAGGCAGGCTGGAAAAATAATGGAGCATTTAGCATCTAAAGAGACAGATTTATCTCTTAAGAGCTGGTAGAGCCCAAAACAGAGCTAAAAGGAGATGAAAACCATTTGCATGTATCATGTGGTGAGAGACATGACTCCAGCTGAACGCTAATGTTGCTCCTGGCTGCTAAATGTGTAAATAAGCTACTGTTAAAATGTGATAGTACTGTGTTTCAGGGTTGTGTTTACAGCTTGTTTCTGCTGCTCACAACAGTCCAAAAATAGTTAATGTGGGTTTAAAGTTTGTAATTTAAGGTTTTATGTGAATAATTGGTTGAGAGTTCACATACTACAAGTTTTTGTTGTGTTCTACTCTAGAAAGAGATTAGCGCTCATTCTCTCTTCTCACCGGGTTTCCTGGAGTAAAGACATACAACAGTTTAAAGACTTTGAACCACACATGCAGAATCACATTACACATGCCCCGCTGGTTAAATCTTCCAGGGGATGTATGAACTTACGTGGAAAAGACTGGAATTTTCTTCTAAGGTATAACTATTCACCCACACACAGACTTATGTGTGTGCGACTGTGGGTGTGTATCTCAGTCACTCAGGGGGGTGCTAATCTCAAGCCCGTGGCTGTGACGTCATTGGGATTAACCTCGGGAATTTGTTGCTTCATGAACTCATGAAGTCAAAGTTGCACATGACAAAGAGCGTACTACAGCTGACACTGGTGTGTCTGCTGCACAGCCCTGTGGTAGGTCAGATTAGATGTTTTATTTTTAAGCTTTCGGCACTGATGGTGATGATAACTTTTTATGTCTTGAGTGGCAATCAGGTGCTATAATCCCCAAGTTCCTGCAGATTAATCTTGACACTTTGACACACATTAAAAATGTGGACAGATTAAACAGGTAGAAGATGTTGCAGGGCACACACAGCATCTATCATGTCTTCAATAAAACAAACAACCATAAGAGAAAACAAAGAGCTACTACGAAAACTGACACAAATGGACAACTGAGAAAAATTAGGAAAACCTACCAAACATGATCATAAGGTCGACAAATGACAATGAGCTCATTTGGACTGAGATTAGTAAATTTCCTCTAAGAGCAAAACCTGCTCACCTGCGACATATAATTTCCTTTTAACAGTAATAAAGGCTGTTAAACACTTGAACTTGATTGCATTTGACATGTTGAGAATTTTCTTTGGCTGATTAGCTCATACCTCAACAGAAGGAATGCTGCAGTGGTGGTAGCTGTCAGGTTATTGTCTGGCTCTTTCAAAATACCTTTGAACACAGGCTTAATGGACTGTAGTGTGACTGTAGGGCTCACTTACTGAACTTAAAGATTACTTTTAATGCTAATCAGATTTCTAGATATTTTTGCATCTTTGTCATTAATCAATCTTTTGAAAATAATTTGAAAATATTTTTTTCAACATTAGATGTTTTCAGATTGGAAATAATGTCAAGCACTATAACCTTACAGGAGGTGAGAAATAAGTTGTAGCTCTTCAGTATGTGATTAATTCCATTTTTCAGTTTCATAGCCCACAACTTGCTGCTTTGGTTCACTCTCACTGCTCTGGTCAGCAGCATCATGGAGCAAAAGCTCTGATAAGCCCACTGTAGCTAAAAAAAGAGTGTGAATATTGGACTAACATTGGTCAGGTGGTCAGAAAGATAATAATGCTATGTATATAAGCTGGGTGTGCCAATAAAAAGCTTTTTGCTAAAGTCAGCATTATCAATTTAAAAAGGCATTGTATACTGTGTTGCCTGTACAGCTTGTGGCTGCTGCCCCCAAGTGGCCAAAAAAGAATCCTCACTTAGATAACCAGAAATAGAAATTAATATCGTATTATGAGCCCATACTGTTTTGGTATAAGAGAACTAGATAAGTAGAAATGAGGAATAACTCCTTTAAAACATGACCTAATCATCTGTTGGTCAGTATTAATCACAATGACTGGCCTTTGTGCGTGTCCTAAAAAGACCACTGCATAACTTCTATTTCCAGCTTCAGTTTGTGCTTTCTGGGCTCGATATGCTTTAAGCACTCCTCTGGAAAGTCACATCGAGGGGACAGGATCAGAGTCATGTCAGGCAAAGAAGAGGGGAGAAAACATTTGTAGACATGCAGTAAATCTCTTTATAGTTGTATAAGAGTATCTAAGAGGATTAATGCAGAAGACTTCCATAATGTAATCTAGTCTTTTATCCAACACCCTCACCACATTCATTGATTCAAAGCCTCCAGCTGTCTGGAGCGTGTTTGGTAACGCCTGCCAGACTTGCCTACAACAGTAAGGCATTATGAATTACTGAATTACATCCCCAATACAACAGAAAGTCAACACAAACCAAACCAGTGTCCAGAATGTATTTAAGCTCAACCCTTTTGACAGCCAGAGGGTAAAAACCCTTCAAGATTATAAGATTAGCAGAGGGGGACCTTTAATTTTCAGAAAGATTTCCATCTAACAGTTTTGGCTCAGTGGGTTGGTCTTCCATTACATAATGACTCTCATGACGTCTCCACTGTTGTCAGAGTAATTGCTGAGATGACTGTGAGCTTGATGAAATACTGGATTGGTATTTTCTTTCTTTCTTTTTTTTTTTTTTAAGTAAAAACAACCATTAATGTGTCAGAGGAGGACATTGGCACTGCCTCTTAGGCACTTTTAACATGTGTGACTGTGTTTAGCTTTGAAAGACAGGGATGAAGACAGATATAGAGTGTGTGTGTGTGTGTGTGTGTGTGTGTGTGCATGTGTGTGGATGTGAATGTTGGTTGAGACCCAGCTGCGATGCTCTGAGGGCAGCAGCCTGCAGGAGCCCCTGGGATGCAGTGCAGCGACGGGGCGACAAAATACACTTTAATGATCTCCTCAGGTGTCGAGTCACCAGCTGCTCACCCACCTTTCTGCCATCGGTGGGTTACAAAGGGTCTGGCAAACTGCTTTAACTGGTAACTGACAGCTGTGTCGTGACAGTGGAGAGAGTTTCTACTGCAGCCAAAGCTCACAATTCTGTTTATCAGGTTGTGAAAAGCACAGATTCATTATTTTTTATTTTTTAACTCATTATATTCCATCACTATTTTTTTTTTTTCAGGCACAGTTTCAGCGTGGTTAATATTCTCAGAGGAAAAACAAATTCAGCCAACCTTACAGAGAGGTCGCCTCTGCTGAGATTCTCTCAAGATGACAGGTAAGTAATTCCTCACGCTGCAGACTGTGAGCTAACGTGATGCCTGAAAGTATCCAGCATTCAATAAATCAATGAGACAGTGTGAAATAAAAAAGAAGAAAAGGAATGTGCAAAATATATGAATGAAAATATACTTAATAATGATTTGTAATAATGAAGTAAACGATCAAAACTCAACTAACCCAACTTACAAAATGTTATTTAATATATGTATTATTATGTGTATTATTTTTTATTTATTTTTGCTGCAAAATTTGGATTTCATAGTATCACTTTTCATCATAGTGGTGTTGTCACCAGTCATGGCCCCGCCCTCTCTTGAGCTAGAAAGCTAAACAGCTGCTACCAAATTTAGCTTCAGGTAAATTAATTCTGAATCAATCAGCTTCAGTCTGAAAACAATACACAGACACACGCCAGTCTTTGTATTTAGCTCCACAGGGCTGACCTCCTGAGCTGACCTCGCTGATGCTGGTTGGCATGTGAGCTTGGCACCATCATCATCATCATCATCATCATCACACAGTGTTAGCTGCAGCAGCTAGCAGGTTAATTCAGAATTAGCCTACTTTTTCCAGCCTGTTCAGTCCCTCAGAGAAAGACTGCGAAAAATAAAAAGTTGTTATTCTTATTTTCTGTTTTTTCTAGCCAACAGGCTGTCTAATTAGCGAGCCCGCTGGGCAACGAGGGGCTTCTGAAAGGCGAGGGGTTGAGGATTGGTGACACCTCCACCATCATTAAAAGTGACATTATGAAAAGTGACATTATGAAAAAAATGTGAAACAGGCGACAACAATTGGTGACATTTCATAATAATAAGCTGAGTTACAGTCGCTTCCTAAATCCTTCAATAATTTATTGGCACATTTACATATTCTACAGAATTTATTCATGTGATCATGAGAAACCTGTGTTCATTTCCTAATGTCTTTTTTTAATTTATTTAGTACACTTGGGGCTCCCTAATCTGATCTTTACTGAAGCAGTTTCACAGGTTGTCTGACTGGAATTACTTGTGTGTTTTTGTTTTTTATATTCCAGGCAGAATCAGAATGACATGCTGCCAGAGTCATTTAATGAAACGCTCAGCTTATAACATCACTGTACAAGCCTTCTTATTCAATTACAGAGTAGTACAAAACATGTAATGAAATTGTGGTTAAAGAGTGCTCCTGGTTTACAGACATGTTTCTGCTGCTTAGTCTTAGAAACATTTTTCAATTCAACAGTTTATGTCCACAGCTGTGTTTATTTTGGCTGATGCCCAGAGAGCTGACGGTGGTTATTTTTTCCCCAGTATAACCTACATGACCCTACATGACCCCAGCTTCGTCGGAGGCGAAGAGCCTTGGGACAACAGCTCCCTAGACCTGGAGAAGAGGTGCCGGCTGGGCAGCGAAGTCACGAGCCTGTCCCTGTCCCGCTCCAGCTCCTCGGACAAGAGCGACCCTCTGGACAACCTCAACCTCAGCTTCAGACTCACCAGCAATATGAAGTGAGACCCCTCGTGTTGTCGGCAGAAAACTGATCAACTGGAATATGTTATATATTGTTCACCCTCAAAGTTTTTTTCCTTTTAACCCCTCATTATGAAGCCATGTCTACTTTCAACCCCGTCTATTATTTTGGAGAGCAATATTCTTTTCTGAGAAAGCAAACTATAAGAAATAAAAGTTCAGAAGATTATAGAAAAGTCCAAAAAATAAACAGGATTCTTTGGAGAAGAATTTATGTTTATTAAGTGACTGTCTACTTGTTTTGTGCTTTTCAGATGCTGTTTCAGAGCCTCCAAAGTTGCCACCATTTTTACCATCGTTGTTCTTTGCAGCGTAAGTGGACGTGTCCCTTCAGATTATCTCACGTTGGTTTAATAACACAAAAAAAACTTAACTTCATGTTAAAAAAAAACCCTTTGTTTTTCTTTATTCCTATTAAAACAGTAGCAAAACATTTAGTAAAATAAGCCAATTTTCTTTCTTTTGGACAGTGACATTAGGAGATTGATGTGTCTGTGTGTAGTATAGAGCCACACTTACTTATCTTAGCATTAAGATTGGGAGCAAGGGGAAACAGTTAGCCTGGCTGCGTCCAACACCTCTAACACCCCGAAATGAGAAATGAAAATGAGAAATAAGGAAATGTTTGTGGTTTTAGAGGGATTTGCATGCTGGAGCCTTCTTTTGACAAACAACAGTTTATCCCTCCGCCTGTTACATCTCTGCACCGTCTGCTAGCAGCCTCACTGTGAATGCAAAAGACTTTTAAACTAAAAAACAAACTCTTGTTTATACACTTCTATTTGTGTGCCGATTAATTAGAGAAGATACATGTGATAAGATGCGTGAGCTTTGATAAAGATATTTCTGAAGCTTATAGCCAGGCTAGCAGATTTCCCCCACTTTCAGTCTTTATGCTAGCCAAGCTAATGGCTATCAATGGTTTTAGCTCCATACTTCACAAACAGACAGGCGGGTGGTATCAACTGTTTTCACCTTAAGAATGACTGTGTTTCTCAAAATGTTGAACTATTTCTTCAGTCATTAATCATATGAACCAGATGAAGCTGAACCCAGAGTCTAATTGTGCCAAATGCAGAGAAATATTAGCATTAAGCTAGTTAGCCCTCTGAGAACCACTGAGTTCTATCATAGATACAAGTTTGCTAAATTCACTGGCTTTGCTCTATGACAGGTGCTGTATGAGTGAAGTTTATTATTATTATAATTATTGTAGTTTTTAAGATACATAATATGTTTACTAAATGTCCAATATTTTATTTTTTTCTCAGTGTCTCGATTCCTCTGGTGGGAACTGTGTGGACTGAGTGAATAATATGTTGATGAATTTATTCTGGTTTCAGCTGTTCTTCAGCATGTATCCAGATCGAGACAACCCCTGGAGGATGTTGGCAGTCTCTTCAACGGACAGCTTCTGTATCCTTTCCCACTGCATCAATGTCAATGTGCATTTGTATTTTATGTTAGGTTCTGATGTTTGCCCCAGCAGGCTAATTGAATCGACAAAGAGAGGGGTGGAACATGACATGGCTGTGCTTTACTTTGCGTATAAGGGCACACAGAGACACAGTAGATTTCTCAAAATGTATTTAATCCACAGCTTTAATCAGAGTGAATGATGCTGGAGAAGATATGAGGTAGATAAGACAGAATGGTAGCAATCCTGAGAGGTGAATAAATGATCCTCACTGCTGGGTTTCGACGTGTACTTCAATCTATGAGTCGCATTCAAAGAGGGACAGTCCCATTGTCTTTATTATAAGCTGAAAATGAGTGAAGAGGAACACTGCACAGTTTATGAGATGTCATATTATAATGGAGCATTTAATTAGTTCCAAAATGTCATCTTTAAAAAATGGAAAAACTTTTCCTGTGTCCTGCGCTCGTCTTCATTCTATGATTTTAGATAAAAGAGAGTCATCTGCAAAAGATTTAGTGCCAGTCTCCTTTCAAAGGCACTAACACACATTCAACATCCACATATCCACATTTTCTCTTGACGGTGCGCGTCCCAAAGCAATGAATCTGACAGATTTTCGAGACAACGCTTTGCTGAAGCTGCAGGTGGGGGGGCCTTTCACAGGAGGGATGGTCGACCTCACCAACCAGGAGTACGTCCTGATCCAGGTGGAGCAGACCGAACAGCTGGGGCAGCGAAGGAGGAGGGCTCAGCAGGTGAGGGCGATACATTCTACTCCTTCGCTGTGTCATCTATGAAGTGTCGTCATAAAAGGTGAACTCATTTGTCTTCTGCTGTTTGTGGACAGGTGATCCATAATTGGACCATTCCTCTGCACGGTGAACGGAGTGACCAGATACTGTTGACAAAAACGTTTGAGATGCTCAGCAGGTAAATTATCTGTAATCTACTGCCATTCATGCCTTTGGTACAATTATTTAGCTCTAAATTGGGCTTTTGACCACAATATAAAGATATAGACTCCTCTTCAAACCTCGACAAGCACATTGAAGTAAGTTGCACATATTGTGCTAACTTAGCTGGCTAATGTTAGCTATGTTAATTTTTTTGTGTGTAAATCTTTGATGTTATTACAATGACATTAACTCATCTTGCAGTTGGTGGTTGGAAAGCAGTTACCCCAATGTAATATCAACCTCAACATTACTTTCATAAGTTTCATAAGTAATAATAATTTTCATTATTTTGCTTTGACCTGCACATCATAAACAGCTGTTACTTTTACTTGAGTAGGTTTCTCAAATGGTAATTTTCACTTTTAGTGGGAGGTTTATGTAATTTTTATTCTTGCTGGAGGGTGGTTGCGTTTTCTTGAGAGAGCTGGAGGGGACCTTTTCTTCACACACATCCACTGCATCCCAGATGGTGTTTTCGTACAGTATTTTCCTGCGTTACCAGAGAAAATACTTCAAGGATGAAGATTAACTGGCCAGTCTGGCAAATGTACGTCTGATTAACTTTCCCACCCCAGATAAAAAGTGGCATGCAGCTGCTCGGCTGTGTTTCTATAAGGCTTCTATCAGAGACTGTCTCCCACAGTCCTGAGTGGTGCTGTATTTTTGAAAACTAAAACATGAGTCTAAAATATGAAAACACCCCCCCCCTTCATCACCCAGTGATTTTTATACAGTCCCTATAACAAAACATGAACACTTGTACAGTATAATGTAACCCCGTACACTGGCCCTCCTCTGTGAGGCTTCTTATATACAATCTTCAAACAGAAGAAATCATTTTACAGTTAACATTAGCTTTATTCATTTCTACATCTGTTGCACAAGAAATCCTTCTGTAGCTACAACAGATCTTCTGAAAGTTGTTAAAACTGACAGGATGCATAAAATCCTTCACAAGATGCAGAATTTCAGATCTGAAAGACATAATTCCCCATCGAGGCCCCCTGGTGACAGAGAGCTGAGTCTGTGTATCCAGATCTCTTCTGAGCACTTTGCCTTCACTGCAGGCTGCCATTACTTCCTCTAACCCACTATCTCATTTCTAATAACATGCTTATTGTCTGATTCAGCGCTCGGCAGTCTGTGAATTTATGCCACATAATGTCATGTATTGTAACACTGGAAGTGTTCATGGTATTTTCTCTCGGCTGCTGGACACACAAATATTACACCACAGATTTCTGACAGCATTTTCCAGCTCAGGCACTGAAAATGTTCAGTGAAAGGAAAAAAAACATGCGCATCATTCTTGCCTTGATGCTTCCTTCCCCGCACAGTGATCCCATCATCATCACGATTCAAGCCTTCCTGCAGGATAACGAGGTGGTGCCATTATCCATGACCCACCAGTCGCTCTACGTCAGTGTGGAGACACAGGTGGCCATCGCTGGAATCATCCTGGCTGGGGTCTACGTTCTCATCATCTTCGAGGTAAAGGGTCTGTGATGCAGGCGGTTGATGAACGAGTTTGTTTTCAGTACAGTATCTGCTGCCTTGTCAGACATGTGTAACACGTACAGCAGGTATGACAGCACATGAAGCTTTGATATCACCCACATCCAGAAATAAACTGTACTGTATTAGAGGTGCTGACAGCCATGGTAAATCCTCACAACTGTTTTCATTTTACTTGATTAGACCTCTCATGAGTGGGTGTGTACACACTCTTCTGTTTTGTTGTACCATGGATGTGTGGAACTGGTAAGACTGTTCTCACTGAGGATGTCACAGCACAGGTATAACCAATAATAAGATGAATGATGGCTGAATGCCATTTAGCCCTGTAACCCAGCAGGTGGCGCTGTGTTGCAACACCAGGTCACACTGAATAACATCCCATCGCTGTCCCAGCTTTTGGGTTTGAATGTGTGATGAACAGCTCGTTAATCCCTAATATGGGTCAAGCTTCTAAAATACTACAGCCTACATTTCCCACAATGCAATTCGATAACATCTTCCATTAGACCCTCCCTGCCTAATAAACCTCTTTCAAGTGCCGCAATTCAGGGTAATGAAACCCAGTTTTAGATAAGCGCACAGATTTTTTAACTTGAACATGGCTGAATCTGCAGTCACCTGACCGCCCTGTGATGTGAATGTTTGCATGTAAAAAACACACGTGACAAGAATGCGAGCGGCATCAGAACGTGAACTTTGGCGACCACGCACGTCCCTCCAGAGCTCTGCATGACCTTGACCTGAGATCAAGTCTAATCGGCCACAATAATGGAAAACGCCTTTGTAACTTTAAAGTGTCATGTTAATTCAAAATACTAATCAGCAATAATTAGTAGATCCTTTTTTTAGTGCTCAGGTCAATAAGTAAAATTAATTAACATTTAATGCCTATGTTTGTTAAACTTGTGTTTGGCATGCATAATATTTATTTATAGATTGCAAATTAGTTTTTAGATCATTACCATTAATGTAATTTATTAACATATATGCAAGAGTTCATTGACTATCAGTCAGTTGATACTCAGTGATCTATTAGATGTGGAATAATGACTAATTTTCTCACATAAAAGTCAATAAAACTTTGACGTGTTGCTCACCAGCTTCTCACCTCACTCAGACTTGTTTAGCTTTGAGCTCACAGGAACTCTTCTGTAATTTTCATTCATTTACAGTCAGTGTTTGGTTTTAATTAGACAGGCTAATCTCCCCGAGCGCGACAAGGTGTGAACTCACTAAGTTGTGTCGGCAGGGGCGATGCTCTGGTGTGAAAGTCAGCAGCGATGACAGCGCAGTTACACTCTGTAAACGCTCTCGTGTGTCATCTCTGTTACTGACAGGGCCGCTCGCAGAGGCTGTAATTGAAAGTGCGAGGGATTGTCTCCAAAGTAGACAAGCATGCAGCGCATGGCTATTCAGACATCAGCAAGATGTCATCTGGCTTCAGCTCTGTCAGGTCTCCATTTGCCAGTGCCTCCCTCCTCTGCAGAGATTTGTTTTTCTCCATTAAACTTTACTTTAATGAGTGATCGCATAAGCTTTCTCTCACTTTTAGGATATTGGGATTTTCTGAATGATAAGTTCAAACAAAGGGATCTCTCCATGTGTTGGTAATTGGACACCAATTTTCTCATTTTTAATGGGCACTTCAGTGAAATGTCCTTACAGAGGTCCGCAAGAGAAGAATCACAGCATGGTTTTCATTTTGTCACTTTTGACAGAGGCTGAGGCAGGAAAAGGGGATGCTTTTGTTCTCCTTTATCTATTATCTGAACAGATGTATTCAGACAAAGAGAAGTTTCTCAAAGTCTGTAGACTGTCTGAGTTATTATTCATCTTGAGTGACGGGACCCAGTTTAGTGTTGAGTAGTTCAGCGAGGTCAGTTTGAACTGAAGACGATGATGATGTTGTTCTCATCAAACGTTGCCCTTTTACAGCAGACAACAGAATTAACTTGCAGCAAATCTCTGTTTTGCCAGAATAAATCTGCCAATAAAACTGCCTTATATGATACAAACGAAATAGGATTATTTTTTTGATTCCATTTAGGTCAAGACAAAGGTCATAGATCCCACTTTCTTCTTCATCATACCCATAAAGTGACCTACTTTCCTGCAATTTATTGCGCTGGCATGAATGTCAGCGGAGCAGCTCTAATGCCTGATAACACATCCGTGCTTATCACAGACAATTTTTAATAATGGGATGCATCATACGTGCGGGTAGTGACGGAGGCTGGTGGAGGAGGGTGTCTCTTAACAGCATCATGGAGATGTCTGTAACATCTCCTTGAAGTTCAGCATTTCTTGCTATTTCACACAGAAGAAAATGACAGACCATCATAGAACTAATGGAGCACAAGCCTCAAACAAGATTTTTTGACTCAACTTTTCCTGTTGCTGCTTCTGTTATTCAGACAGAAACTTTGACAATGTCTCTGTAAAATAAGGGTCTTCACTTTTAGATGCAGTACAGGACATCAGGCTTATTTATTAACAGACACAAAGAAGTGAATATAAAACATTTGCATGAGAAAGACAGTAATATATAATTAATGTAATATAAATAAGGGCTGTAGTTTGTTGCAGTGGCTATAAAGTTATCCACTGTTGTGACTTAACCAGAGGTAATTAAGACTTTTGACTTCAGAGTAGAGAATTTCACATTCCTCTCAGATGTAAATGGAGAATATTTGACTTCATGTGTCTCAGGCCTGATTATTCAGTTTGTGTGTGAATGTATTTGTATTGCATGTGAATGATTATTAAAGAGGGACTGAAACAGACTGGTTGCATCTATATTTAAAGGGTGATATTTAAATATGTTTCTGGTGAATCTCTTTGATTTTCAGATAGTGCACCGCACTCTGGCTGCCATGTTGGGATCTTTAGCCGCTTTAGCTGCTCTGGCTATCGTCGGTGACGTAAGTCTCTTTCACTCCTCTGTTTTACCGAATCATAAAATAAATAACAGAGAGATGCCTACAGCTGTTAGCTTATCTAGACGCTGTACTGCTGTGCCAATCTTCCAGCAGTTTTAAGGAGCAACAACAGCTTTGAATAGGAAGCTAGTTTGCTAGCTTAATAGCCGTAAGCTAGCTATAGCTGCATTGGTGGCGAGTTGAAAATATCCCTTTATGTGCAATAACCTATTTGCTTCTAATACGTCCTTTTCATTTGTCAGTATTAAAGATATCACATGACGTGTGTGTTGAACACAGTCGGGCTGTAGTCAACTTCTTCCTGGTGGACTTTCAAAATCAAGGCATTCAAAATGGCTGCCATGTAAATTCAGCCACTTCTTTTTTGCTAACAGAGGAATATATAGCTTGGGGTATTTATCATTGCCCTGTGTTCACATACTTATCTTAAACCCTTCCAGTTCCCAATAATCAATTAATAGCCAGGGAGGAGTAATATCAGTACTCAAAAACAGTTATATCAAATACATTAGTTATAGTACTCTATCCAATTAAGGATCAATGTATGTGACACTAATTCACTGACTCATTGCTTTTTGCTTTTTCCTCACAGATCTCATCATTGTCAACGGAACCCTGTAAAATCTAATTGTTTTCTTTTATTATCAACAGCGGCCCAGTCTGGTGACGGTGGTGGAGTGGATCGACTATGAGACGCTGGCTCTTCTGTTTGGCATGGTTAGACTCTGAAGATGTTTTTTAATCCCCTTTTGGGCAGTCTGGTTTGATTTTACATAGAAAAATATTATTATTATTATTCATTTTACATCACCATCTGACATCTTAACTATAAATATCAACTGACTATATAAATCATATCTCTTAAAATAAGTCTTAAAAAAGACTGAATTTTATTCAGATCATTCTTTGCAGACACATTTTTCAAATTTTCTTACAGAATATCCAGTTCTCATTATTCTCATAGAAGATAATTCTGCCAGAGCAGTGATATCTAAATTTCATATGGATGAATGACCACAGATGGCAGCTTCCTTTGGACAACTTCCACTGTCAGCAGCTGCCACTGAAATTTCCATCTCATTCTGAGGAAAACAGCAGAGGGACTTTCTGAAAATATTCCAAACCTGGAGGCAATGCATTTCACATATTACCATGTATTTATAGGTGCTACAATACACTTATTATTATTGTTATGTATGATATAAATTCAGGTACTCAGGTGCTGGAGGTCTCTGTCTTATTGACCACCGTCTCCTATGAGAGCGCCATCTTGTGGTCTGTGGTAACTATTTTCAGGGTGACATATAATCTTGTTACACACTGAAAAAACGTCTGCTTGTTGTTTTTAAAGAAATGTGTGCTGTTTCTTCCAGATGGTACTGGTGGCCATTTTTTCAGAGACCGGCTTCTTTGATTATTGTGCTGTGAAGGTGAGTGATGATGATAATGATGGGCCCCAGTGCTAACACACACACACACACACAAATAAAAATAACAAATGCAAATGCAAAGGATGAAGAATGTACAACATTTTGCACATAAAGTTATATGGCACAGTTATTTTAAGTTTTATATCTGAGTCATGTACTAAAGGGATGTTGAGTCTGTGAAAATAGCTGCAAACTGGCCTGATGGAGTTCTCCCAAAGGCTTTGAGCTATTTCTGAATACAAATGACATGACCAATATTTAGGAAGACCTTTGTAATATAAGACCACCTCACAGGTTTTGATGCCTATCTTTACATCGTGACTCAAGGGGACATCACTTTAATAGGCTGACAACACATTTTTATTTTGTTTTGCGGGGAAGATCAGAAAACTAGGCCAATGCTGTCTATTGAAATGAGCCACATTTGTTAAATATTTATTTAAAGAAGAAGAAATTCTGCCAGTATGAACTGATAAACATCACCTTTAAACTGTTTATTTCTTATCTCGTAGTTACATGCAGTTATATATGTGTTCAGACATTTAAGGTGGTGCCATACTCCACAAATGATAGAGAAAACTCACATATGTTACTCTCCGCTTGAAGATTAGACCTTCATCCTCTCTGTATGAGGTGCAGGTTTTCCCCTCGCAGAAAAACAGCTCTGGGATGCTCAGTTTTAATCCTGAATATTCTGTGTGGATGGTGAAGGAGGGCGAATGCCTTTGTCCTTCAGGTACAGTAGCACTCAGACCTGGAGAACAGAGGGATCGTGCAGGCTCATGAATTTTAAGCGTGATTTGGACAAGGGCAGGCACTCCAAATTAAAATACCTTCTCTGAGAAGAGCTCAGCAGCTCTGACACGTCCTGCTATAACATACAAAAGGTGGCCATCCTGAGCTGCTCCCATGGGGTAAAGGCTGGTGTATAAGCATTAAAGACTGAGTGTGAAACTGTGTGTCATTCAGTAGCATATGGCTATTTTTGTAATCTGAGTATGCTACCCTGCCAAGTGCTACTAATGGAAAATTACGCATTAAAGTGCTCATTTATGATATTTCACTATGATATTCTTGAAGCTCTGACAGGCTGAAACACATCTCAGAAGTGTCAGAACTCGTCCTCAGCTCACTGATTACTTTGCAGGGTGGATTTAAAATCTACGAAAAGTGACTCACTCCTACTGTGGATGCATCAAGACATCCACTTAATAGGTTGCTAAGTGCCATTAACACTGACTTGTTGTCATTTTCCTTCTCTCTGCAGGCTTACCAATTATCCCGAGGAAGAGTGTGGCCAATGATCATCATCCTCTGTCTCATCGCTGCCATTCTCTCTGCTTTTCTGGACAATGTGACCACTATGATGCTTTTCACCCCCGTTACCATAAGGTATCACCATCTGAAATTTCCATCCATTCATTATCTATACCTGCTTATCTAAACTAACACTGGGCAAAAGGCAGATTCTTTAATAATGAACCTAATTAAACTGCATGTTTTTGGACACTGCACCAACGCAGTATGTTATAGAAACAGCTAAAAAATGTCTTCCAGCATGCCTGATGTGAATAGCTCTACCAGGTAGTGTACTCATCTGCAGCTGGACATCCAGTAGCTGTGTAGTGTGATTTATTAGGAAATCAATACTCAATAATCTGACACAGTGTTAAGCTTCCAGACATACCTCCAGAAAAAATAGCTACACCTTCTGAAATATCCAGGACTTTCTTGTTGTCTCATTAAGACATCTGCAGTCATCAAGCCATTGCTATATAAATTAATTTACTTTCTTGATATTTTGGGGACCAAACAGCCAAGGCACCAGGACACAGGTTCTTGGTTTGGAAACATTAAATTTATTTCTCTAACCCCCCCCCAAAAAAAATTTAACAAAGGCAAATGAAGACCACCAACTTAAAATAGGACTAACAAAACAAGATGCAAACTGAACTAATAGACCTCAAAAAATGAGGCATGAGGGAGCATATATACTAAAGGACTGAACCAATAAACAAACACAGGGGCCACTATACTAAACAATAAGTCAAACTCAATACAAAATAACCCTGATCCCCCCCGTGCTGTCAGAGCAGTTGGTCTGGTCCTTGGCTTGGGCCTCTGCATAAAGTCAGGCTCCACCCTCAGTCCCATCTTTTGTCCAAACCAGGAAGAGCTCAGCAGGTAAGCAGCAGGTAGACAACTCAAAAGAAAGACAAAGGAATTAATAACTTAAATCACATGGCACTGTGACAAACGATGGAAATTAGATGTGCTTCAACAAACATATGCCAAATTGCTAATAAAACAAATTCCCAAATCAAACTTTGTGTCATATGTATTGAAGTGGCTGCAAATGGAAACAACTTAACATGTGGTGATGTGGCTGAGTGTGACAAACTTAATTGTGTGGCTCTGGCTGGAACCATCACAGAAATATACCTCAGAATTCATAGTGCTCTTATGCTTGTATGGTTAACAAGGAGCTACGGCTAGCAGCCGGTTAGCTAACCCCTCATGAAATGGCACAGATTAAACAAAGCAGATAAAAGTGTTAAGCAGTGAGCATTAAGGGTGCTGGCAGGCTGACTTTGTTACCTGGGACAGATCTAGGCTAACGGTTTCCCCTTGTTTCAAGTCTTTGTGCTAAGCTAAGCTAACCTAACCGGCTGCTGGCTCTGGCTTTGTATTTACAGTGAACCTGATTATTACCCAATCAGGTAATGCAAAAATGAGGATTTCTCATCAGATACGGAATGAAATGACTGTCTGTAGCCTTTTACTTCAGGTTTTGGTAGCTTTTAGCTTAAAGTTGCTGCATCTAATCAGCGATCATATCATATCCAGTAACCTTACAGTATACTGGTGACCTGCTTTCTCACAAAAGCTGAAGCACACATTTCATCCCTAAAAACAGAACCACTACACAGCAGCTGCAATTTAGTGCAGTGCCTTACAAAGCGGCTGCATGCGTGCCGCCCACCTCTTTCTCTCCCTCATTGTTAGGGTCTCTATTTTCTGTCCTTGATTTGAGTTCTACAGTAAACCATTATTATGTTCTCAAATTTGCTGTTGCTGCCAGAAGGTCAGAATAGAGATGATATTTGACTGGACAGAAATTAGACAGCCGATAAACATAACACAGATCCGGGCAAAACCGTGCTCTAATCTATTACCCAGCCAGCAGGGCAGATACTCTGCACAGCCCCGATGTTAAAGGACCAATGCTTTCTATCTTCCAATCTCCTTTTTATATTCCTGCATTTATTTCTCCCCACCCGTCGCAATCTAATCGGGGCTAAAGGGCTTTGCTGTCTCTGTCTGATTTTGCAGGTTGTGTGAGGTGCTTAATCTAGACCCCAGACATGTCCTGATTGCAGAAGTAATCTTCACCAACATTGGAGGGGCTGCCACAGCTGTCGGAGATCCACCCAATGTGATTATAGTATCAAATCAGGACCTGCGTAAAGAAGTAGGCACTTTCACAGCTCTCTGCCTAAACTTGCACTAATATACTGTAACAGATCAGCTCTGTGTAATCTGACACATGAACCAGATGCCTAGGAAAGCAAACATAATGCTCTTCATCACGTGTGTGCAACAAGAAGATGAAGAGGAAATCATTGTGTGAGCAGAGCAGATAGTACAGCACTGACAGGTGAATGACAAACTGACCTGAAATGGATTCATGTCACTCCCACCTCTTTATTTTTATCCTTTTTGTGTTGATCAACTATTCTGGAGGGCGGCAGGCAGCAATATTATTTTGATTCATGGAGTTTGGTGCTGAATTACATTTGTGTGTCATTCAGGAAAAGTCGCTAAGGTCACTGCCAAAAGATGAATTATTAAGACTTTTCCTCAGAAGTTACTGTGTTTGCATTGATGAAGTCATTGTGTTTGTATTGATTCATTGCCCTCCAGGCAGTGAAGGATTTTGTACCAGAAAAAGTAATCAGATATATAAATACAATGCAAGGTCACATTTATTTATTCATTTATTTATATCGAAGAGAGCAGCTAACTGTTATTATTCCCAACAACTCATACCGCTGCAAAGATCCATTTAACGGTATTTTGATCTTAACATTAAATCAAATGACTCCCTGTAATGTGAAAGGGATTCTGATGCTGTCAGTCCATTAACATTCATCATCCAGCTCTGCAGCTTCATGCAGCTCATTGTTGTGTTTTGGTAGTCTGCACTGAGATTTGACAGGTGGGGCGGCCATGTTGTAATGCGTCTGCGTTCTGTTCCGTGAGCCTTTCTGCCCTCTAGTGGTCAAAAAAGACTCAATGCGGCTTTAACGTACGAGCAGACAAAAACAATCCATTGCACTTCCTCGAGCAGGCCAGGATGAGTTGGCAGTCTGAAGTTAGACCTCGCCCTGCGCTTCCATGTCAGACTGCTGCCAAGAATTTGTTTTTCAAATCTGCTTTTTATTTAAAATAGTCGTTGCAAGCAAATGAAATATCAGCGCTGTCAGATGAAATCTAGTCAAGGACAGAGAAAAACAGCCCAGCTTTTTGCTCTCTACATGTTTAAATTTTCATTTGTTGTGACTTTTAAGTCGGTATTTGACCATGTTCTCTGAAATCTCTCTCTGGAGGTTGCAGTCATAAGATATCCAGCTTTTGTGTCTCCTTTCTTGTTTTACTTTTTTGAAAATATGTGTGGGTTAAGTGTAAAAGCACTGGGTACACAGTCCATATAATAATGATTTAAAAATATATTCATCAAGCACTTTTCAAGCTACTCAAAGTCACTTCACACAGCAGGTTAAATAAAAGAGAATAAGAAAGTGTACTGTAGAGTTATGCACTTTCTGTATCTCTTAAACTTTTCCAGTAGTTATGTTGCTGCAGAAAGTTTTTTTTCTAAAGCTTTCATATCCCTCATCGACTGACATTCATGATCCAATATAACATTTTACAGTGCATACACATTGAGAGGGTACACACAGTATTTTATGAGTACGCACTGTGGGTGAATGACCTGTGTTTGCTGGGCTTCACGTGTGTCATCTCTGTTCTACACAGTCTCTCCATGTATTTATACAATCGTGACCCTTATTTACATTGATGCGCAGGTGATGAATGGAGATCTAGTGGCCGTGAAACCAATTTATATTTTTGCCGCTGCCGTCATAAATCACGGGAATTAAAAATGTCAAAACGGTGGCGAAAGAAACTGTAACACCTGCCCCGTGTTACATACTGCCACTTTGGCAGTCTTCCAAACATTTATAAGATTTGACTTTAAACATTTTCACATCAGAAGCAGCACGGCGGCTCTCAGAGCTCCCTCTCCCTGCACGTTTAATTGTTTCTGAAGGCTGCGTGCAGAAAAGTCACCTGCAGCTCAGCAGCAGCTTGTGCCGGTGCGGCTTCAGTCTACTGTAAGTGGCATGTTCGTCCACACTGGAGACCCTCCGTGGGACTAGTGTGTGATTAAACGTGTGAAGGAGACACCTTCACTGTCCTGATGCAATGATGTGTGAAACCATGTAACTCTTCCTGTAGTGGATGACGTTCATCACCTTTGGGTGAGACTTTTGTATGAATCTGTGTCTTTGTACCACCAGGCTGGTGAGGCGATAAGTTTCCCTTATTACGTGTCTTCCTAAACTGATTTTTTAATATATATTTCTACATTTATGTCTCAATAATATATATTTTTAAATTAGTAATTTAAATTTTTCCAATTTTGGCCTTTTAAAAAACAAATTTTCCCTTTTTTCTTGTTTTTCTGCTTGAAAATGTTGCTAAATGTTGTAAATTGTCAATGTGCAGTCATATTAATTTCCTGATTGGAAGTCAGGAAAAACCCGTACACACCTTCAAGTCACATGGCACAGCATACCTGTATTTAAATATTTCTTATCTGTGAATTGACTTTTGACTTTGGGACTAGAATGAAAATGTCTCTGTCAGGCCAGAGGCAAGTCGTCCTCTGTTGTGAACAGAGTCAATCAGAGCAGCCCGTCGCAGTCGAAAAGGCCAACTTGTAGGCTCTTCTCATAACCTTCACTCTGCTTATACTCAGAGGGGCATGATGCTACATTACTGGAAGATATGACATTTTCCCAGCTGCTTGATGTGGCATCTGTTCACCGCGCGTGACATTTTAGCCTTTGCCGATGCAGCAGTATGGGGTCTCCTTCAGCACACAGCAGCTCCGACCACACCGGGCTCGCTGTCCGGTTTGTCTTGGCTCGACTTCCCAGGTGACAGAACCGCAGGGACACGGCAGCAGCGTGCTCGTTCAGTCATGTCTGGCCTCTGATAAGGACAGCTTGTGTGTGCATGCATGGTTTGCTCGCCTGTTTGTTTGTTTGCTTGCTCGCTTGTTTGCGTCCAGGGGATTTTTGGGAGAAATTCAGAGATAGAAAGAATGGCACAGCTGCGAGGTGTGTGTTTAGGTGATTCTGCCCCTCATCGGAGTGTCCTTGTATTTGATTTGTTACAGAGCAAAGTAGCATGGTGCATACAGAATCTCTACCTCCTTTTGGCATAATTTCACTGAGGGACATTGGTGACACTCCTCGCCAAATGCATCTCCTCCAACCTGTCGGTGCTGTTGACATTGGCTCTGAAATATGGACAAACCAGCTCACGGTTTATGGCCGCAAACAGAGATACATTACGGCAGCAAACACGCAATCAAAACCTAGATTCATGGTGATTTGCTCTCTTGTGTCTTACTGCTGAGCGATTAGGAAGATTGGAAATATGTTACAGCCTAAGATAGGGATGCAGTTCCTTGGTCTTTAGCTCTGGTCTCTAGTTTCTAGGAAGAGTTTTCATTTATAACGGGCTTACATGAGCAGCCATCCTCAACCCACGAGGCTGCCCTGAGGGTCACGGCAGATTGAGTGAGTGGGTCTCTTTGGAGGCACGAATGCAGGAGCAGTCACAGCTGTCCTGTGTGTGAGGCAATCAGGTGACATAGTGATGAAATTAGACTGTGGGACATGAAGCGAATCTCTGCATTTAATCTTCTGCACAGCTGATGAGACGTTTAAGGACATTCTTCAAACTCAAGCTTGATAGGATCCTTGATATCTTTTCAGGTTGTGAGAAAATCTTTATTTTTGTCATATGTTGGTTTGTCCTGTTCATCGTCATAGCCTGTAGAAGTCACTATTATGTGTGTACACACACACACACACACACACACACACACACACACACACACACACACACACACACACACATATAAATTACTAACTAATAGCCCAAACTGTCCACCTTAAAGGCTTTATTTAGAGGCTTTGTCATTTTGAATTGCCATGTTATGTAGCTGATGAGCGGCAAGAAGGTCGCCGGTTCGATCCCTGGGCAGGGCCTTTCTGTGTGAAGTTTGCATGTTCTTCCCGTGCATGCGTGGGTTCTCTCCGGGCACTCCGGCTTCCTCCCACAGACCAAAAACATGCTCATTAGGTTGATTGGTGACTCTAAATTGCCCCTAGGTGTGAGTGTGAGCGTGAATGGTTGTTTGTCTTGTCTGTTGCCAACCAGTTCAGGGTGTACCCCGCCTCTTGCTCGTTGACAGCTGGGATAGGCTCCAGCCCCCCCCCCCCCCCCCCCAACCCCGAAAGGGATAGGCGGTATAGAAAATGGATGGATGGATGTAGCTGATGTATATGATCTGATAAAATGGTTTTCTCTGGGAAAGATTTGCTCAGTTTTGAGGACAGCCTCAGCCAAACTAGAGCTTGGTGGACATGAAAACACCTTAAGGATGCACTTTCAATGCCCCTTTTGGGTGCAATAATAATATTAATTTATTGATTCTTGATATAATGCCCGGTAATTACTGCAATGACTGTATTACAGTGTCATAACATACAGATTAGTGGTTACACCTGCTTACGTCCTTTTTGATGATGATGCACAGTTCAGATGAAGGCCACATGTCTCACTCAGAAACTAACGATCTGCACAGCACTGACACTGAGTTTCTCACCAAACCTCATGTCCAGGCACTGCTGCCTTATGCTGTCTAACATGTCGTTGTTCTCCATCTCACAGGGGATTGATTTTGCCAGTTTCACAGGCTACATGTTCCTTGGGATATGCCTCGTCCTCTTCACCTCATTCCCTTTCCTGCGGATGCTCTACTGGAACAAAAAACTCTATAACAAAGAGTCCATTGAAATCGTTGGTGAGTTAAGATATTTTTGCAGACTGGCTTTTGTTTAAAAATGTCTTTCCTTTTCTATTTAGATGATGGTTTGGGATTATCATGATGTTATTGGGCTGAAATGTAAATTGCTCTGGATGTGGCACAATCTAAAATTAATTATGATGGCTTCTGGTTGTTGTTATAGGCTCCATACTACAGTTGCTCACCTTCTCAGGCGTTGCAGTGACCTCATAGAAACTTAATTATCTTGGCATTACGGCCTCAGCCCTCAGGCTCCCACACATGATGTATAGCGCTCTCTGAATTGAAGACTTTCCTCCCTCTGTCTCAGCTGATTTCCACAGTATTGCATTCACATTATCCTCATCAGACGACCCTGTTGCTGCAGATAAAACATCTCTGGATTATGGCGTGCTAGTTAATAAAAGAGGAGATCTCGCTGTGGTCATGACGTCATTAAAAACTGGCTTCACTCATCAAGAGAGCGGTACAGGACTCCCATCTTGGTTCCAATCTTTTCTTCCCAATTGTGCGATTGTATAAAATATTCAGCTAATCTTGTGCTCCAGAGTTCTTTTATACATCTGCTTAATCATCCATTAACAAAAGAAACAATTATTTTGCCATCCCTCAAGACATTACATTGTCCAGAGGTAGAGTAAGATCATTACAGATCATTACAAGATCAGAATTGGTGGCACAGGTGGTAACACTGTCGCCTCACAGCTAGAAGGTCCCGGTTCGAATCCCGCTGTGGGCGCTGGGGGCGTGTCCTCCACCATGCCTTCGGTGCCTGCTGCTCGAGGAAAAAGGACCTTTCTGTGTGGAGTTTGCATGTTCTCCCCGTATCCTCCATAAAAATACCCCCACTAAAACATGCAAGAAGATCACCACCTGACCAACGGTGACAAAGAAGGAACTGGTCCCCGGGCGCCGGTCGGCCGGCAGCCCACCGCTCCTGGTCTGCCGCGGAGGAGGGACGACCAGGATGGGTTAAAAGCGGAGAAAGAATTTCACAAATGCATGGCGTGTGCAGTTTCCCCCCTAACGCCGCATGTTGTGTATGTAATTGTGAGTAATAAAGGGATTTCTTCTTCTTCTAATAGAAACCACAGGGTGTGTTTATGTGGGATAGAAACTGTGTCCTCCATCCTCGAATCTATTTGTTGCTGCTGTAGATCTTTGCATATGAGACCCCGGGGATGGAGATAATGGGCCAACTAATAAAACAGGGATATTTGTGTGAAATTGTTTGCAATTCTTCCAGAAGCACAGTCACCTTTTATCAGCGTTTACCCACAATGCTACAGTTTCCCCCCGCGGAGAGAACTTCAGCAGGGGATCATTAAAAACGGAGACCGCGGGGCTCCCCAGACGTCACCATCTAAGGAGTGAGGAAGAGCGACTGTTAGGAGCTGTACTGTCACACGAAGCTCCAGGCAGATTGAAGGAAGCAGTTGTTCAGTGCAGGCCTGATAGCCCATCTGTAAATCCCACCCTGTGGAGTTTCCGCTTCTCCCGCCAACCTAACCTACCTGGAGAGCATACAGCTAAATCAGCTCAAAAGCCCCTGCCTCGACTGGTAATTGTGAGGATTCGCTTACAGGAAGGTTTTTTTCCTGTGCCAGTTAGATCCCATTAAAATCACCTAGCAACCTTCCTAAGAAAGGATGGCACCTACTGGTATCCACACAGGTGTCCAGCTCCCTCAGGCTGTATCTCTGCTTCAACATTGGCTGTTCCTGAGCTGGTCAATGTGCCCAGCAGCTAGCTGCATTAGTCCCTCTATGGGGGCTCACAGCATATTGACCGAAAACGCCTTTATATCCTCTCAGTTGGCCTCAGCTGCAGGAACTATTATCTACAAATCCACCACTGTAAACATGCTACATTTGCTGCAAAGCTCCATCGCTGTAATGACTGTGTTGAACATGCACTAAACAGGTGGCCTTCTCTCCTGCTCTGTTTGTCCTGCTCCTCCAGAACTCAAGCATGAGATCCTGGTCTGGAGGCAGACGGCTCAGCGCATTAACCCAGCAAGCCGAGAGGAGACGGCTGTGAAATGCCTCCTGATGCAAAAAGTCCTCAACCTGGAAAGTCTGCTCCGCAAGATGATGAAAACCTTCCAGAGGTTAGAAGAAAAGACTGAAAACAGAAGTTATACCTGTTGTTGTGAAGAATGCTTTCATCACTTGTCATGATAAAGACATCTTTGCTTCATACTGTGTTAATAAGACTAAGAATTCAGTAGTTATCATAATATCGTTAATGAGGCTCGGACGGAGACATCTAATAAATGCCCATTAATGCAGTTTTAGTTGAGTTAATTTTGGATTATTTCATTGTTTGAAACACAACAAAAATCGAGGAACGAAAAATACAAGGAAGTACCAAGAATAGCACTTTTTGTCCCCTCGTCCAAGATGTTTCCCCGCCGTAACAATTACAGCATAAATACAGTTTTTATACCACTGAAAAATACCTAAAAACAGCACAACATTCAGTATATCATTTTTCATGATTTGAATCAACTCTCAAGAGAGTGATTGTCTGCAATTACATGTTTGTTTCTGTTCATCAACACTCAGAAAAATGTAATTAATATGAGATTTAAATGTTCTTTTGTGTGACAGACAAATTTCTCAAGAGGATAAGAACTGGGAGCAAAACATTCAGGAACTGCAGAAGAAGGTTGGCCTCCATACTTCGTTCTTCATCATCCGCTGTGACTGCGGAGCACTGATGTTATCTCAATGATGAAGCCGGCCGGTGTTTGAAACTTAAGACGAACGCTGTCAGTAGAATATTATCTTTCTCTTCCACAGCACAGGATAACCGACAAGGTCCTGCTGGTGAAGTGTGTGTCCGTCCTCGCCGTGGTGATCTTCATGTTCTTTGTCAACTCCTTCGTTCCCAGCATTCATCTTGATCTCGGTGAGCGCGGCAGTGTCTCATTATTGTGCTGTTTCCACAGGCCCCACGGGGTGGTTATAGGTTCCGTCATGTAATTATAACACAGCCTCCTCTGCTCTCGTATTTGAAATGAGCTGAAATAATGGGCTGACTCGCAAACGCAACCAACAAATTACATGGATACAGATCTGCATTTAGAGCCGTCACCTCGGATACAATAGCTATGGTTTAAATGGAGTCCGGTCGCTTTTTGAAGAGTTCCTTGGCAAACACAGGCACCAGTAATACGGAGTTAAACAGAAAACAGCAGTGTAAGATCATCACACAGTGAAGTCACGAGGCTATGACATCCAGGTCTTAACACTGGCAACGAGCCCACAGAAAACGACCACCTTGACTCTCCAGTTTCTCTCAGCTTTACACAATATTTCCCCTCTCTCGCCTGCAACTTTGCTGTTTAGGTTCGATCTTATGCTCACTCATTAGCATAGCTTTAAGCCTTTATTTTTAACGTATTTACAAAATATGGTTATAGAAGCCCAACCATGTCTTTCTAATGGTTTTACCATCTGTGACAAATCTCAATTGTCCAATAACAAATCCATCAATGACAAGTTTCGAGGAGGTGGTGAAGGGAGCTGCAGCAGCATGTGGTGTTAGCATGAGAGCATCACGGTCAGGTTACTGTATGAAGTAGACCTGTACAAAAAACATATACCTGTATGACACATAGACCTGTTTAAAAGTATTTATATATATTTTTTTTAAGTAAAAATATGAAAAATCTAAAATATAGCCGTTAAAACTGTCTAAAACTGTATAAAGTAAAGTGATTGGATGTTAGCAGTCAGCTGATGTAAACATGACAAAAGCAAAAGCTTTAAACGTGCGTGCTTGCATATTTTGGGCCTGTTAGTAAATCCGGACATGTGGGTTAGGCTGAAGGTTCTGTCTTGTCTGACACTTCTGACTGTGATATCTCTGATGTGTGCTCAGCGGACGACCTGAACAGCGTGTCGTTAACGCTAACACTGTCCCTAAATGAAGACGGCTGTCTGCACACACACCCTGTCATCTCTCCCCTCGCCACTGAGGCCATTCAGTCACCAAACATGCTCGGTTAATTACGGGCGCAGCTCAGGTTACCTCGCTGTGACATTTATTAAATGGGAATGACCCCACAGCGGTGTGTTTTCTGTCCCCGCGGAGGGATCGGCGCCTGTCCAGGCACAGCTCTCATTAATGCATGCAGGTCACAGTCAGGGTTGAGGACTGCAGCCGGCCCAGTCTATTCACTCACATGTGTTTTCAAATCGAGCCTCATTAAAATTTCATTAACTGCACACAGTAAGATTTAATTTCAGTCTGATCATTGCCTGGTCGTTTGATCCCTCTAATGCATCTGAGGTTACGTGGGTTTGGATGAAACCTTATTGATCCCGATGCAGAGACGGGCAGAGAGCAGCGGCCAAAGGCAGATCGTAAAGCAGGAACATTTACAGTCTGTCTAGTTTCAAACAGATTGGTCGTTCATTTTTAGACACTGTAGAAAAACTCTGGCTAAACTCCAACATTTAAATTGCTTTGAATCTTTAGTCAAATCTTTGGCAAGGCAAAAGCAACATCTGAAACATCAGAGTTTCTTATCTAACCACATGCTCACGAGTGCATGAGATGCTCGAGCCGGAGCACAAATCTCTTTATCTCTTGGCTTCGGCCTTGTGTTCGTTTACTTTGTTCTGAGTACCTTATGGAAAACGGCGACGAGACATTTCTCACAGCACATTTCCTGTCGCAGACACTGTTGTCTTGCGTGTGTGATGGATGAGTCTATCATAAACCGCTCAGACTTGCCTAAAAGCCCTTTTTAATTGGAGAGCTCTTTAGGTTTGTTATCTGCCGCTCGCTCCTGGATGCAGCCTCAGGAAATATAGACGCACTGTCGTATGTTTTGTTGATATTTTTTGTCATCTGTTGCTTGAAAGAAGCACAGAACTCTGATTATTGGGTCTCTTATTCTGAGTTCTCGACTTGTTTTTGCAGCCTAAATGAAATGAGCCTTTATTATTCACGGTGACACATGCCTCAGTGTATTTAAAAGAAGAATTTCATTGTCACATTGAAGCAGAGTGAAGCAACTCTAACTGAAGTCTGTAATGGGTATATTAGCTAAGAGCTGCCCTTATTTGTAGGGAAGAAAATGTCATTTTATCCACACAGACCTTCATCTGTGTGAGACAGACTTTTCCTCTGATGAAGATCCACTGTTGGTTGGGGAGTGTCGTAGCAGGAGTTGTTTTCTAACCCTGCTGACCAACTCTTTGTTGCAGAACTTCCACTTGCTTGAACTCTAAAGTGAGAAACGTTCGCAGAATGAGCTGACAGAGTTCAGAGCTATTTTAGCTTCAGTAGGTGTGTGAACTTAATTTTGAAGCTGCGTGTGTCATGCTTTTAGCTTTGCATGCATAAGATGAACTCTCAGCTCAACAGATTGTTAATGTAAGTATATGATTCCCCTGTTCTGCTCAGAATAAGTAGACTATGAAGTGTTGTGGCGATGATACTGTACAGACTTAAAGCTGCACTAATACATTTGCCTTATATAACAATTGAAAGGGGTCGCCTGCACTGATGAACCCACAGAGAAATATCAACCTGCAGGCTGATAAAGGTAGTGACTTCCTGGTGAAAGTGAAGCATTTAGCAGCCAGATATTTATCTCAGGAGCTGATGGACACCAAAACAGAACAGAGAGGAGACAGAATATTGGACACAACATCAAAGATAGGCTGATGTTGCTCCAAATCTGCAGGATTTGTACAGTAATTTGGCAAGTATTAGCTAGCAAGTTCACCATTTCAACTTAAAGCTGATTACATGTCAGTGTTGTGTTTGCAGCTGCCCCCAAGTTCCTATTATTGCAAGTTTTAAGAGACCAGCGTTTTTAATTTTAGGTCTTATTGTCTTCTAAATGTTTCTGGCATATGGTGGCCAGAAACACATTAATCTCATACATGTAGTGTTGCTGTAATGTAAATGGGCAACTGTTTGCTAACACGCTTACTTCAACAGCTTAACCGGGTCATATGTCAGTGCCCCCAAGTGGCTAAAATATCAATGAATGTAGGTTTAAAGTAAAAGTGTCCCTTCAAAATGTCAAATGCAAATATCATTGAAACGTATACACATATGAAAAGCCTTCATCGTTCATCTGTCTTCTCTTCAGCAGCTGCTCTTTCCCCGTTGCTCAGTTGTTCATACTCGTTGGCCATTTCCTGCAAACTTTGGTCCACATTTAGCCTAAAAAGCTTCCCGTGCCATCATGTAGACATTAAAGTAATACTAGAGAGCCAAATTGTCTGTTAAGAGCAGACATCTCCAGCCCGTCTCCGGCTGAATCCTGGCGGAGATTTTGAGTTTCTGAACATGTAAACAAGCCGTGAAGCCTCTGTCAGTCTTGATCTTACTCTGTCTCCAATCTTCCCTCCGTCACTCTCCTCTTTCTGTCCTTCTGTTGCTCTTCTCTCTTCACTAATTCATCAGTTGTGAAATTACTTCCCCAAAGGCCTCGGCCAAGGCAATTACTGGTGCTCACCTGTTTAATCAAATTTTCTCCAAGTGGATGCACACTCGTCCCGCTTTCAAAAACGCTGCCTGGTGCCAACTTTTGTCCTCCCGACTAGAATGTGTTGAATTAACATTTCTGCGATAATGAATGCCTCATCAGACCAAGACAGACCAAATACGTCACTCATTGTTTCCATCAGGTACCAGCTCACGCTCCGCTGTGCTTATGAACGCTGTGTGAAAACTCCTCGGCAGGCTGAATTCTCACACGTTCATTTTTCACGTTCATTTCCATTTTGGATGCATGTTCAGCGTTGGCTTATTTGAGGCGGCGCAGATGACAAAAAAAGCAGCGGTAGCGTCTGTAACGTTTACTGAAGGCTCTTTTTGAGGGTTGTGATTAAAGACAAATCTAAGTGAACGGAGAACAGATGGAACACCATTTTGCTGAATTAATGAACACGACTTCGTTTAAAAAGTCTCCAAAGTTTGTGTAGCGTGTGATATGTCTTCTCATTACAAATCTGCCAGATTGAGCTCAGTGTCTGTTGGATGAGGCCGTTAAACATTTTTTATGTGTGTGAGAGCTTTCTCGCTCTAAAGGGAGATGCCTGTTGCTCTCTCTCAGGGTGGATCGCTATCCTGGGTGCACTGTGGCTTCTGGTTCTGGCTGACATCCAGGACTTCGAGATCATCCTGCACCGGGTGGAGTGGGCCACGCTGCTGTTCTTTGCCGCCCTCTTCGTGCTGATGGAGGTATTTGACGTACACTCTGCACATTTAGAGGGATTTTGGACTTCACACAAAGTAAAAAACTGATGCCAAGCAACAACTTTTGCTTCAAGCCTTGATTTGTCCCACAAGGTAATTATAACAAATAAAAAGTGAGCCAGGACTGGGCTCCCCTCCGACAAGCATCTTTGCAAGGTACTGAAGAAAACAGGATCATTGCTTGGATCTATTGACGGTACACCAGGCTGTGCCAGAAATCCAGTCAGTCTGTGAGCTTACAGTCTGAGAAGTAATTATCCTTTTCTTTACCCACGGGCCTCCCTGTGAAACGATGAAATGAAAACGTAATGTCAGCACAAAAACCACTTTGTTTCCCTCCTCTGAGTCTTTGATACAGACGTGGGCCCTGTCAAAACTATGTGTTGAATGCATTTAACATTGCACAGTGTGGGAGAGCAGTAACGGCCACCAGCATGTGAATATTTTGCTCTTGGTGTCAATAACGATAACAAGAATGGATTTGTCTCCGTCTGCTTAATGGCCGCTTAATAAAAATCAAATTGCTTTTCTTCTCTTGGTTTAATCCCACCTATAACTAATTCTCCTCCCATTTTCTTTCCATATTAATCTTCTGCCCTTCATTTTTCAGGCTTTGGCCCAGCTGCAGCTTATCGACTACATTGGAGAACAGACAGCGCTGCTTATAAAAGTGAGTTTTTCCTTTGATTCTTAGCCTTAACTGTTGTTTCTCAGAGCTCTTGCGTAATTGATAATTGGGCGCAGGTGAGGCGATGCTGCATTTCATGCATTTTCTTATGCACAGCTCTGAATTCAATTATTTTGCTTACATCTGATTCCTGTCAGCAGCTGAAGGGGTCTGAGGTAATTTTCACCCATATTCTAGCCTGTGTGCATCATGCAAGCGAGGTGTCTCTTAGCAGAGAATTGCACCAGTAATAGGTACGCCAGCTCGCGTTTAGACCGTGGGCCTCTGTAAGTCTAATAATCACACATGACAGGTGGTGGTCTATTCATGGTTTCTGACCTGCTCAGCCTCCCCGAACGATGGACGACATGCTGTGCTGGAATTGCATGGCCTTTCTCTCCTGATACAAGTGGGGGGGCAGGTGAAAGGAGGAGATATTGCCTCCGTTAACCTGGCCATGCATACCGAAGAGAAGACCATCAAGAGGGTTCAAATAACATCATGCTTGTCACACGTGGAGAATTGGCCTTGATGTGTGTGTACAGCAGAGCTCGGAGATAAAACTCGAAGACGCCGCCGCCTCCACCTGCAGTCGCGTTGCACGTTCAGCGGCTTCATCCCCTTAGCCTGCCCTCCCCGACGAGAGGTTCAGTGTCAGAGAATGAACATGACTGTGTGTTTGATTTAAATCAGTGACGGGCTGACGGGGGGGTGACTGCATCTGAGTGACAATGAAAGTAGCAGTTATCTGTCGCTCTTATTATCTCCTCTCTCAGGCGGTGCCAGAGGACCAGCGCTTGGCTATAGCCATTATCTTGGTGATGTGGGTCTCGGCTCTGGCCTCTTCTCTCATTGACAACATTCCCTTCACTGCCACCATGGTAAGAGGCTTCGGCATGATGCTTTAATTTCACACTCCAGTATAACCTCGTGAAATCACACACAAGCACAGTTCAAACAAGACGTGTTCAAACAGGAAGGAGTCCGAAATCATCTGACTTGCGATGGGTTTCACCACTATTTATTACTTCATTTCACTATGAAAAAAACAATTTAGCCACTATAAAACATTTCAATGTAACCAGTATGAAGTGTTTTGACACCTATAAATCGTATATTTAATATCTATTATAGGTGTGACTATTGTTGAGGTGACTTTTGACTTTGGAGCACCATCTGTAAGGGCATTTAACGCTGACTTATTCGTCATTTTACAGCTTTAATAGGAAAGAAAACTCTCATAATGGCTCCAGTGTGAACCTTTCCATCGCAGACGACCTGGCAACTGGCTAGTTGTGTTATTGTCACAGAAATTTATTTCAGTCTATAAATAATTACACTGATTTTGTTATTAGTCATTATAAAGCACTTATTAACGCCTTATTCCCAGGGTTCGGGTTATTAAGGTCATATATATTAACTTCCTTCCTTCCTATTAATAACCAGTCATTAGGATATTATTGATGGAAAACTCTTAGTTAATGTAGTTTTAGTTGAAGAATATGGTCATGTAGAGTAAGACTAATAAGAGCTTTATAATGATTAATAAGTGTCAATATGTTACTCTCATGCACACTAATAAGCAACTAGTTAATGCTGAATGTGTGTACCTTAACATAAAGTGCATTTTACGCTTGCTCATGAATGAAACTTTGAATATGTGCTGCATATTTTCACTTCCTCACTACAGCTGTTCCATAATTTCACCCTGTATCAGAAATACAGCCATTTTTTTACATGTTAGTTTAGTCTCTCAAGCATGTATATTCCTCTCTAATCACACTAGTTTTTTCTCATTTTGAACTATTGTTGGTTACATTCAGGTGGCTTCTCGTACTTCCACACAAAAAGTAATGGATACGCTACTTAAATAGTGAACAATAATAATGATGCTTGATTTAAGAAATCCTGATTTTATTCAGTGCTACTTCATGACATTTTTGCCGTGACATGATATATGTGGTTTCCTGCAGAGTTTATTATTTTACCACTCCTTGCTAAATTAAACGTTAACAGCTGTGACATTTTTAACATCACTGAAACAAAACATCTATTCATACCTAAACTGCAGCATCAGGTCTAATTAGCTTCACATAAGAAGAGCAGAGAAAACAGTGTTGATCCAAGAACATGCTCACTGACTTGCACTTAAAGTTGGATTGTGAGTGTCTGTTAAACGGCTCTTCATCTGACTTTCCGTACAATAACTGCAATGCTAAAATACAGAAATGTTGTCTCAGACGCTCATGAATTATGCAGCTGCTTTCTGATACAAGCCAACTGCCTCATCGCCGCTTTGTTGTCAGCTGTCTGTTTTGCTGAAAATTAATAGATTGTACAGAGAGCACTGCTTCAGAGGGGCGCCGGTCTGCTCAATTAAAATGACAGTTAGAGAAGGAAAAGATGTTATCCAGCCGACAGAAGGAGACGATGCTCGCTAGAATTAAACTGCCAGATTTTTGACTAGTCAACCAGTTTGTCCAGGGGGGTTTAAAATGTTCTCTTCTCTGGTTGTTTGTCCATATTTTCAGGCCCATGCAAGCGTTGTTGCACCTGTAAGAGACAACTTCAAACTGCATCAATTTTCAATTCAGTGCACAGCCGATAAGAAAACATGTCCTGATTGTCACAACAGACTGAAGCTGAGAAAAGATTTGTTTTCCTCATTCAGACCAGAAAAATGTATTTGTGGATGATTCCGTTTACGGGCTGTTTTAAACGTGATTTTCTAAAGAATAGTCGACACATTTTGGAAAATTATTCACTTTCTTGTCAGATGAAAAGATTGATGCCACTTTCACGTGTGTACAGTAAATACAAAGCTACAGCTAGCGACGGTTAGCTTACATTAGCAAGAAACAGCAGAAAACAGTTAAAAATATCCACCTACCTGCACCCCTGAAGCTAATTTAGCACTAATTAATATGTAATTTCTTGTGTATTGACTCCACATCGAACTGTGGATTTTGTTCCCTCTGGACTGAGCTAGGCTAAATTAGCGCTATCCGGTCTTTAAGCTAATTTAACCGGCAGTTGGTTGTAGCATCTGCTGTAACACAAGCAAGCGAATGAGTGTATTTCTAAAAGGTCGACCTTTATGCACAAACAGTTCTCTGGCAGCCAACCAACGCAAACCATTTCATCATTGGAATAAAGTTAGTGTAAATACTCAGTGCAGGTTTGTTTTCCTAATGTAAGGCTATGTACAGTGCATGCATGCTCCGCTAGTCTGCTTTGCAGAAGTGACGTGCAGCCCTGTATTTATTCATGCATCATCAGTTTACACCAGCAGAGACCAGTGGAGATACCCTCACCACACTGCACATGAAAGCTTTAATGTTGTCTTGGTAGACTAGTATTCAGGAGAGCCGCTGGAATTTGAGTAACGTCCTCAGAAAATAACAGTTTTCAAGAAACTCTAAAACACAGCTGAGCACACGCTGCTTTGCCATCATCGTGGGATCCGATCTGGCTCATCAGCGGCTGTATGTTGCATGTAAAACCCATCACATACCACATTACAGATGGAGCCCCTGTGTTTATGTATATGTATTTGGGTGTTTGTAGTATTGGAAAGCTTCAGACTACTTTTAGACACGGAAACCAGTGTGTATTTTCAATGATTTTCAATGTATTTCTGTCCTCACAGATTCCAGTTCTCATCAACCTGAGTCAGGATGCAGATGTGAACCTGCCAGTAAAACCTCTCATCTTCGCCTTGGCTATGGGAGCCTGTCTCGGGGGTAAGTCTCTACTCCTGTCCTCTTCATATGATCAAGTATGAGACTGTTGTTGCACTGAAACGCACCTTCCTCAGGTCACCGGGGACTTCATAGTTGATCCCCGTTTGAAAGGTGTGGATCTTTATCGATGGCCCCTGCCGGGAGACGTCTTATGCCCCAGGTGACAGTCACACTTTGTATGGCTGTGTCACTCCCCGGGGAGGTCAGGTTGTGCTCTTTGCGAGAGTGGCTCAAGGCCCTCGGAGCTCGCCTTATTCGGCTCTCCCACACCCCAGCGGCTGGCCCTCCAGCACTGTGTGTCCCTGTTTGGGTGGGAAGAAAGACACAGAGGGAGAGAGAGTTAGAGGGCTGTCATGGTGTTTCAGTTTAATCAACTGCCCCGTGACAGGTCTGTATCGATCGGCAGGATGATGTCGCCGCCCGGCTCCATCCCCACACTGACACCCTTTGAGATGTGAGCAGTATCGAGTGGCAGGATGGATACGCGCCCTGACTGTCAAAATGCTGCCTACAGTAGATTAGAAATAGTAAAACTTTCTGCTAGGTTAAGTCTGAAAATACTGAGAGAAAGATGATGATGATTATTGCTGGAATTATTATTCTAACCTGCCCTTCTAGCTCTTCATAACTGTGTTTTATGTGATGTAGAGCTGCTAGATTCAGTTTCCCTGAATGCTGTTTTCCTGTCTGTTTAGGAAATGGCACGTTGATAGGAGCATCAGCCAACGTCGTGTGTGCAGGAATAGCTGAACAACACGGTTACGGCTTTTCCTTCATGGAGTTCTTCAGGTAAGCCCCCTCCCCCTTTTACAGCACTAAACAGATCAAATCTTAAACAATCTTAAAATCTTGTTCCCAAAGTTGCTTTATTTCTAGTTCTAATCATCGCTGTGAATGCTGTACCATAGACCATACTGCCTAAAGGGGTACTTACATGTTAATGTCCATCATGCTACAGTAGGAGATGCCAGCAATGTGTATTGAGTTGCCTGAGAACATTTAGACTTTCTTCAGATCCTCAATTACAAATGTCTGGCTTCCCCCGGAGTGCCGCTCATTGAAATATGCATCATGTGGCAGACGCTGCGCTCCTCTTTGAGGGGGCGTTGCTGGAAGTCTGAGTAGTGGTTTTTGAAGGGTTACCACCCGACCTTACTCGGGGTATATGCAGCAGGTGTTCTTGAAACAACCTGGCAGACGTGAGTTAATGTCATCTGGTCTGGGCAGTGATTCCAGTCCGTGTCCTCTCCGGTGATGCTGCGAGGGAGCTGAGAAATGTTTACTACAGCGAGCGCGGAGGAAGTCAAACTGTAGCAGTCTACAGAACAGTGAGTCGCTGGAAAGGAGAAACACACTTGAATCAAGAACCCTCTGGTGGCTTAAAAACAAACCCAAGCGAATGGTGGAAAATGTCATTATATCTCAGGCAGGGTGGTAAGTGGGCTGCCTCCCGAGTTGCCACCTGCTCACTAATAATTCTCACTGCGGTGACGTAACAGCCAGACATAATTTGCAATTTGCCTGCTGGAGAAGTGGAAGTGGTCAGTGATTTTGAAAGACGGATGAATATGAGTCTGATTAGCCTTAATATGCAATCGCTTGGAAATAGCATGTCATTTGATTTATGGGACTTCTAAGTGTACTGTGTGCGATGATGAAAAGAGAGCTGAGACCATTCCTCGCGGGATTTCGTTCTCAAAGAGATTACAGTTTAATCGGTGGCTTGAATGTCTGCAGGTGGGATTTACATGAAACACAGACGTTCTTTCACAGCAGTGAACGGTTCTGTGGCTGTGCCAGCGCTGCGTAGACTTTCATCACTTAGTGTTCCTCAAAGAATCACACGTGCAGTTCTGCCTTTCTTTGCACATTAGTGTGTTTTTTGTGAGATTTTTTTAGCAACACCAGCAGTGCAGCTCTGTGGATGGTAATACCTGCGAGCTGGTCTCTCTAAACTTAAGTATGAAGTTTGGTTCAGACATTCATGGTACCCAGAGGATGAATCCTAATGACAAAGACGCCTCGTTTGCTGGAGCATGGATGAAACATTTGTTGGTTCCAGCTTCTCAAATGTGGGACTGTGTTGCTTTGACTGTTCAATAAGAATAAGAACACTAAGCAGTGATCTCTGGCCTCTGGGAAGCTGTTTTCACATCTGTCTGATCTTTTAAAGGCTACAACATTAATTAGTTCACAGGACAGGTAGAGGAGCAGAGGACAGGTAGGGAAGCAGACGACAGGTGGTGGAGTAGCGGACAGGCAGAGGAATAGAGGACAGGTAGAGGAGTAGACAAGAGGTAGAGGAGCAGAGGATAGATAGACGAGCAGAGGACAGGTAGAGAAGCAGAGGACAGGTCGAGGAATAGACGACAGGTAGAGGAGCAGAGGACAGGTAGACGAGTAGAGGACAGGTAGGGAAGCAGAGGACAGGTAGAGGAGCAGAAGACAGGTGGAGGAGCAGAGGACACGTAGAGGAGGAGAGGACAGGTAGAGAATAGATGACAGGTAGGTGAGCAGAGGACAGGTAGAGGAGCAGAGGACACGTAGAGGAGCAGAGGACAGGTAGACGAGCAGAGGACAGGTAGGTGAGCAGAGGACAGGTAGACGAGCAGAGGACAGGTAGACGAGCAGAGGACAGGTAGACGAGCAGAGGACAGGTAGAGGAGCAGAGGACACGTAGAGGAGCAGAGGACAGGTAGACGAGCAGAGGACAGGTATTGTGACAACAGGTGACCCTTGCCGTTGTAAAGAAAACAAAGACCACTTCGTTGACTTCAGCGTCTTGTTTCCTTCTCTCTCTGCTTCGAAGCCGCTGTAATCAGGACAAACGTCACAGTGAGTTTTAGTTCTGCATGCTGACGAGTTTATCATGGTAAAAAGACTCGGCTGCACGGGGTTCCACTGAAGCTGATAGGAACAGTTGCAGCCTGTCAGCTCCGCTCTCCTCTCGCCATCGCTGTGTTTACAGTTATTGGATGGAAGCACTGCTCTCGGCTGAAGCGCTGCCTGTAATTGGCTGTCTGTGGCAGGGGTCACAGCTGTTCACAGAGACAGGTGAGGGGGAGAGAAGTCTGTCTCAGGCTCCAGGCAGCTGGGACTGACTCGTGCTGTATCAGGTGGTTGCATTCAGGGCCCAGATGAGCCCACGGGGACACGGATGCCTTTTTGATAGACCATCACAAAGGAAAATGAGTGGCCCTGAATAGCTCAGCAGTTAGTTGGTATGCTGCTTCCTCCGTGCCTCTAGACCCTGATCATCCCCCTGTCCTCAAACCATTAACCTGGGGACAACGACAAAGCACCTGTTCCATATGTGCTCTATGGTATGAGCCATTGTTAGTGCTCACATGCTCAGTGTGTGAAATAGCCACTGTTACAGCTTTATTACGTATATACGAACTTCTAGAACAACATGGCTTCACATAGGAAAAACATCACTGAAATAATAGGAAAAGTACAAAAGTATAAATCTAATAGGAGAGAAAAGAAGAAAAAACAAATTTCCGCGACCAAATCTGTGTTAATTTCTTCTCTGACCTTTAACTGCAGTTTTACTTGTTTGGGTCTCAAACTGTCACTGAAATGAAGCCGTATGTGAAGTTTAGAGGAATGAAACGTCTCTTTGCTAACGACTCGGACATGTGAAACGTGACAAACGGCCCAATTAGACACTGTTTTTTAGTCGGGGTTACAAGCCAAAAAGTCTGAGTACTTCAATTTTTGACAAAGGCTTTCAGAGCAAGAGACGATTTTTTTCCATGTAAAATCTTTATCTGAAAAGTGACCGTAGCTGTCACATGTAGAGTACAATATTTCAGTTTAAAGAAGCATAAAATGGAAATTCTCAAGTTCCTGAATCATACTTCAGTACTTTAGCAAATGTACGAACTGTCCACCTCTGATATTTACTGTAATTTGTTCAAATCTAATCTCCTTTTTAGATGTTTTTAAAGATTAATGACAGACAAACACACTGAAACCCTCGTTAGCCTTGCAGGACTTGTGACTAAAACAGTAACAAAGCAAATCACCTAAAGCCTGTGGTTAAAAATATAATGACCACACTGAGCCACTCGTCACGTTGGGAGAGCTCCTGGTCCGCCATCACTGTGCGCTGACCACCAGGCGAAGTAAACAAGGAGACTCCGAATCAGATGACATCAAACAATGTGAGGCCAGTTAGAAAGAGAGGAGCATGATTCAGGTTCTGCGCACCTTGTGCTGCCTCCCTCTGCACCATGTGACACAGCTATTATTCCCATTTATAGGGCTCTCTGCAAAAAAGACCTGTGCTGGGAACAATGGTGCCCTTCACCAGAGACTGCAGGTGTGCTTCCTTTATTTCCAAGAAATCTAACAAGCAGTGTAATACAGAGAAAAACAGATATTTTTAGAGGTTCAGGGAGTATTTTCTCAAACTCTCCAGCCTGAATGCTGCACGTCTGAGTATTGTCCAGGTCGTACCAGTAACTGAGTCCAGCATTGTCGCAGGAAGTGGTGGCGTCCTGTGTCAAGCAGCCTCCACAGCCTCCAGCGTGTCCCTCTGGTTTATCTGCAGAAAGTCTTCAAGACTGCATCGGGTCTTTCAAAGGGCTTCCATCATATGCAATTAAATCAATGCGTGAGATCACAAGGTACGATGGGACGTTTTTAGCTCCTCTCTGTGCCGCATTGTGGCGAGTTTTTCTCCTGCCCCCGTCCCCTCATGCTGCGTCTGTGACGGGGGATGAGTGTCGCTCAGCAGAAAGAGATTCCCTCATGCAGAGGTGACCTCAGCTCGTCTGATAACAGTTTAGAGATCCCTCACTCCATCCATCTTAAGTGGACCTTCATTCCACAAAGATTAAATCACAGTGGTCTCATGTTAATGGATTATTTAAGAACCTTGACCTACTGAAACCTTATTTCCCATTTTCACTTATACGAGTATAATTTAGTATAGGCTCAGCAGCACGGTATGGAGTGAAATGTATTTTCCCTCTACAGATCAATATACACACCACCGAGCCTCCATCTGCTCGGCTGAAAGCTGCATTACTATCAAGCTATGCAGCGTTTCATAGCATCGATTCTGTAGTCTGAGGGCGAGTGTTGTGGCTTAGTGGTCTGAAGTTTCCTGTTCAGTAGCAACACTTGTCACACAGCTGGAATCCAGTTTGTGATTTTCACAGTGAAAAAATGTCTTTTACTCTTGATATTTCTACGGTCAATCTTCGGTTGCAGACTATGTGACAGCAGTTTCAGGTTGCTCCAGCTCATCCACAGTAGCGTAGTAGTTCCTCAGACCAGAGCCTGGATACCATCAATGTGCAGGCTAACGTTAGCAACTGTGTCCTGCTCTGTTGGATTCAGGAAAGGTTACCCTCCAACAAACGTTATCCCAGACAGGCTTACATATGCTAACACATTGGTTGGTTGAAAGCCTTTTTTCATGTAACATTAAAAATGAAAATACTGTTCGCAAAGACGAACAATAAAGCAGAAATATCCTGCAGTCCTGCTTGTCGCAGTATGTCAGAAAAGCTGCAAAACACGGTTACGTTAGCATGAGGTCAGAGCCTGACTAGCTCACTAGCTTTACACCACCATTTAACAACAAAAGTGTTTATTTATGTCCGTGTCTTCTACCTGAATCAACTGGTGACGATCCTGACTTTTTGCTTGGTACATTTAGCTTTAGCCTTTAGCGCAATGTTATGTAACTATGCAGCCACCACGCGCATATTCAAACCTGCAGTGCAGAACTTTTGTCTCCCTCTTCTGGCAGTGAGAGTAATTACACAAACACTGTCGACGGGCTTTTGACGCCATCGGCTCCACCATGCTCCTTGTGGCTGTAGCTAACGGTTGCTCCGTCCTTCAGTTTTGTCAAACCAATCATTGCTGGTTGGTGTAAAACGCATTGCTACCGGTGTGCCAGTGCAGGAAAGTTAGCACATACACCAGATTAAAAAAAAAAGAGATTTACGTGGCGATGATAGGCTTAATCAGCATTTTGTGAGCTTGCTCCTCAAAAGATTGAAAGTGACTCCAGCACCAAGATCCCTGTGCAAGATTCTGCCTTTAAAAACAGCCAGCTCGACACATTAAGTCAGTGTTATCATTGAGTTAACAATTGAGCTATTGTTAGCCTGATTAACTAGCTAGCTGTAGCTGGAAAAATGTGTTAGTGGCAGTTGTCAATGTGGGGTTTAGAAGTGTCAAGGTGGAGGAGCAGCAAGGTTGAAGGAGGCCTGATTATGGGGGCTTTGAGAGTGAAGAGGAGGAGGTCTGGGAGTTGCAGTGACGAAAGATGGAGATTCAAATCAATCAATAGTATCACTGTCAACCTCTTTTGCATTTAAATTGTTTCAATCACCATCGGCATGTTGGTATTAATAGAATTACTGCAGATGTGGAGTTAATTGAAAAATGGTTAATTAACACTTTTGCTGCTAAACATGAAGTTAAAGCCATTTTCTGAAATGGTTAAAGTATATCCTGAGAGGAGGTTTTGTGATGGACGAACCTCTAAAATTACAGGAAGTGACAGATCAAATTAAAAGACAGATCATGGGAAAACTGTTTACGTGGCTCATGTGTCCACCTTTCCGTGCTGGTTTCGAACATTTTTCTTGGAGGTTTCCCTCATTATTCACCCTATAAAACCTCTGATGTGTAAATAACAATGACAATCAGTCTGACCTTTGTGACTCAGCCTTGTTGGCTACTCGGAAAGTTTGGCTCTTCCGATTTAAATTCACCACCACGCTGTACTGAAATCATTCTTAATGAGCTTAAGTGCTTGACTAGCCTCATTAATCCTTAGTTCAAGTACTAATTTGACATTTCCACATGCATATTAAATGGAAACTGCATAATTTTATTCGTCCGAATGAAGAAATAGTTGTAGCAATGAAGAGTAATACATATACCAACACACAATTATCAGATATGTGCAGACACATAACATTTCCTGTTTAATTTAAGGTCCCCTGGACTTCTTGTATCCTTTTCTGAGCATCGTCACTGCAAAAGACTCAATATAAGGGATATTCTGAAAGGTCATCTTAAAATGGGGCTTTGAAATGGCTTGTTCAGAGGACGTTATATAAGAAAGGTGCAATAATAAAGAACAGATGCACAAGGCCAATAGCTGCAAACTCTCTTATTGTCTTCTGATATGGGCCCTTTTCTGTACCGTCTGTATTTATTTGTGTGTTGAAGACATCTACTTTCTTTCCAGAATTCTTATCTGCCTTATTTATGATGCAGCATAACAAAGGATAAACTAATTGGTTCACCAGGTCGCTGCTTTAAGTGCTGAAACTCTCATTTGTCGGAGAGAGATGAAGTCATCCAGACGTTTAACTTTTCCCAGCTGTCAAAAACATCTTAAGCGAGGAACTCATGTAATGCAGCCTTAATTGGCCACTTAGGGGATCTTTAATTCTTTAAGAAGTTCAAAATTTTACCACACTTCATATCAACACCCTTGATCACACCTCAGTGAAACTCGGCACTCGTTCTCTGGGGTGCTCTAGAATTTTGCCAATCAAACAAACATTTTTTTTTACTTGTCCTGTTTTGCTTATAGACCAGTTTGCACCTATCATGGTGCAGATTATCACCCTCTGTCAACACAATGAAATACGATCATGGACAACCCATCCCACCCCCTGCATGAGACAGTGGGGGGCCTTAAGCAGCTCCTTCGGGAACAGACTGCTGCATCCATCGTGTCGACGCTAGCGCAGGTCCTTCAGTCCTAAAGCTGTCAGACTGTTTAACTCCAGCATCAGGTCATGTTGCAGTGTGTTGATGCTGTTTGTCCCATTTCTACATCAAAAACATACCGTTATCTTATATGCTCACAGTATCCACTACATCTGGTGCAATTGTGCAATAGTACAAACACTGTATTTATGATCCATATTGGCAACAGTATTTTTAATCAGCACACTGTACATATCCATAGACCTGTGCAAGTTTATTATCTCAAGTGCAATTCAACATTTGGCATTGGTGGTTTTTTCATAAGAATAATGGCAGTGTTATTTTTATGGGCAGTAGTATTTTTATGGCAATTAGTATTTTTTAATAACAAAGGATATTCAAATTTTGAATATGGATATTGAATCGGAAGACAAAGTATCGCGATATATTGCCATATCGATATTTTTGCCCACCCCTAATATACATAGTTGATTTTTTTTTAATTCTTTTATTCGGTATCCTTATCTTGACCTAGCAACAGGCCTAAGCAGTGCACTTGTTTGCAGTACTTCACTACATTTCACTTTTTTACCACATAAGCCACATAATACCAGAAACCTTCATATCGCCTCCAACTGAAATACGTAAGCTGGAAAGTCTTGTTAGGTGTCCATGTCCATAAATCCTATAGACTATTTCACAAACTGCTGCTGCTGACTCTATGTTAGGTGTCAAGTAGGCTACATTTTTAGTATGAAGTCATTTAATAAGATTCGAGTCCACACCTCTGCTCAATCGACTGTGATTCAGTGCGTTATATATTATACATGACTTATTCTGATTATCCATTCATCTATCCATCTATCATCCCCCCAAAAGTCACATTTTAAGTAGTAAAACTGCATCTGTTGTCTTCATCAAGCCTAAACCACCACACTGGCACACTTACTTACCACACTTATTTCCCATCAAGACAAGCTCATGTAGGAGACTTAAAACTAAAATGAGAAAGTCCTGAGCTGCCCCGCCTCAGTGCTCATCAAATCCTGAACATCAGCTCTAACTGAACCCAAATCTTTTCTTTAAGAGCCTGTGAGAAGGAATCCAGGTAAACAGAAAACACACGGCAGAGACACATGTAACCTTTTGCATGTCTCTAAAAATCAAGCTCGCACAGTTAACCTTTCCATATCACATAATTGTCTGAGGGCCCGTCTGACCCGAGCGCGTGCTTCAGCAGTTACTGCGGTGAAAGACAGATCGGCGTCATGGTTTTTCACAATGAAAAAATAAGAGCGTCTGCCGGTGAAACCACATTTAGACAGAGCAGAATATAAAGTCGTGTTGAATGTTTAATGCTGGCGAGTAACCAAACAAGCAGCCCATTACCGTTCTGTTCTCATGCATCATCATCATAATAATCATCCGTGCATTAGAAATAACTCGCTGTTATCGTTCTGTCATTAATCTCAATCGGAGGATTAGCACGGTTAATAAACAATTTTATTTACCATCGTCAGCGTGAGCTATGGCAGCTGTATTTTTATGGTTATTTTCTGGTTTATTTGTTGCTGACTTATTTATTGAGTTTATCATTGACTCACATCTCATGCCGCACCATCACAACAGTAAGCAACATCTGCTCTAAATGATATTTTAACGATATGGGTTGTCTTTAGGGGCGCTATACTTTTAATTACTTTTTGGATAAATCGCTGTGGCACTAAATACACACGGCATTTCCTTTCTCTTTTTGTCCTGATCTGTGTCACAGACTGAGGGCAAACAGATCTTTGGCCCTCAGAGCAGCCATGTGTCCATATAGGACATATGGTAGACATCCAAAAGACAAACCATCTGCAGCTCTGGAGTCATCTAAGGGTGAATTGCAAATGCATGCAATGAAAATCTGACCTGCGATCTACTTACTACAGTTTTACTGCCGCTGTGTCGTGAAGCTAACTAAACGAAATATCACGACAAACTTCGGTCACAGGTGCCCAGCTCTGGACGAGTCAGTTGTTTGTGTGCACTTGAAGGCTTTTTAGATTGCATGATGTGATTTAATTTGGCAAATATTATACAAGCATGCTTTAACATCTCATCGGGCCCGTCTTGGAGCGGCAGATAGCGAGCGGGAAGATGAACCGTCACCTGCAGGCTGAGGTGTCCTTGAGCAAGACACTGAGTTTGCAGGAGCTCCAGCAGGGCGGCTCTGACCTCCCTGTGCAGGGGGCTGAGTGAGCAGAGTCACGCCGGGGGGCTCAGCACAAGCAAGCATCAGGATAAGGATCAGTTTTATTCAAAGTTTTCATATATGAGAAAAACACAAAGAAAAACAACATGATTAGTTAAATTTGGTGGCACTGGGGAACAGGGGTACCATTACACCTCACAGCTAGAAGGTCCCAGGTTCGATTCCCACCTGGGGCGCTGGGGGCGTGTCTTCCACCATGTTTGTGACTAATAAAGGATGTCTTCTTCTTCTTAAAGAAAAGCATCTAATATTCAGCTAAGAGGCAAAATATGAATGGAAAGATTGTGAACCTTTGTAAAAACATTGGAAATGAGGCGATAGGTCTTTTCGCGGTGCAGCATGTAAAGGCACGCTTTCCCTAAACACTGAGAGCTGCTGCACTTGTTTATTCTGGACTGTGTCTAGAATGAATTGTCCAAAGAAAGAAATGAGAGAATAACAGGAAATATTCACTCATATCGCAGGCTCGATCATAGACTGACTGTGTTTTCGTGGACCCTCATGAAGAGTGAAACAAGATAGTTGTAGAGGGAAGCTGTGTGTGACATTGTCAAATACCCTCCGCCTTATCGAAGATTTATTCAAGAACCAGTTGCTTCAGGCAGTCGTTCCATTTGCACGAAGTAGAGATGTCAGCAAAACACATTTTCTGGACCGCTGAGATGTTTGAAGCCTTTTCTTACAACTGTACTGCACAATATAACATGAAACCTATCTGAGCTACAGAAGGTACAGGAATGTTGGTTGGACTGTATGTTATGTTGCTGCTGTATAAAAGCCTGCATTGCATCATCGTGCAACGATGACTAAACTTTGATAACAATAAGAGCAGACATGTTTTTTGCTCGAGCTCATTTCAGGTGTCTGCAGGGAAATATTTCTACTGCATGGAAATGAGCAGAAACCAGACTGTTGGAAAGGAACAAAACACACTGGAAACCTGAATAAAAACAAGACAGTCTGGCTCCCCTGTTAGACTGCAACTACTGGACAACACACACACAAACAGCGTGTGCATGCTAACAGTAGCATGAAGTTCAAAGTCCAGCTGAGGCTGTTGGAGTGTGGAGATTGGCTTTGGAGGTGTTCTGTCATGGACCTTAAAGACTGACCTGTGGTCTCAGGATCATCAGATCCTCTGGGTTCATCATCTGGGGACCAGGAGCCTCCGTATGAACCTGGACCAAATAAACTTGCACCACTTAGACCAGCAATAAAATGCTAATTGGTGACATGGATGTGTTTTTTCCTGCTTCTTACAGGTTAGGATTCCCCATGATGATCATGACATGTATGATCGGCATGTGCTACCTGCTGGCCACTCACATCGGACTGAGGTGGAACATGTAATCCACCCCTGCTGTACAGAGCCAAAGAGTGTGTGTGTGTGTGTGTGTGTGTGTGTGTGTGTGTGTGTGTGTGTGTGTGTGTGTGTGTGTGTGTGTGTGTGTGTGTGTGTGTGTGTGTGTGTGTGTGTGTGTGTGTGTGTGTGTGTGACCACTCCAAGCATTCAGCTCACCGTAATGTGACACGTAACCTGATTGACTGGTCAGATTACAGACACTACATGAAGCACAGCAGCCATGTTTTGGAAAACGCCTTTGACTGGAGTTCAGACCAGCAGGGACCAGAATTACAGGAGCTTTGACCAAAACATCCCAACATATGAGCGCGATGCGTTACTTCGTGGTGACTGGTCCACCGTCACCCTGTTGAGTTTTACCAGCTTTGTCAAAAACTTGAAGCTTTGTGTCCTCAGCAAAGAGCCAATCCAAGGGAAGGAAATGTGTCTTTACTGGAAAACACGGTCCCAGTCCATAATGCTGTACATGGTGCTACTGCTTCAGTGGGTGTAACTGGTGGATGTGATTCCAGCTACGGCCTCTGACGCCAGACTCTTCATTCATCAGAGATGTATGTCTCTTTACAAAAAGACAAGCGCTTTTAGAGCTTTTAGGACACTGATCAGTTTGTTTTCAGCAAACATTTCACCCACAGTTTTCCAGACTTTCAAAGGAACCACGACACCCAGTGAAAGGGATTTTATAACGGTTAATGTCTAATGTTTTTGTCAGCTACCCAAATCTCACCGCCTCCTGCATGAATCAGAAAAACCAGAGCAGCGCGAGTTAAACTGGAGAACAGCAGAATGATTAAAGCAGACGCTTATCTGAACATTGTATACTACCTGTTGTACTGTGTACACCGTGATCTCATGTAAGCCCAATGATTTAGTTCAGTTAACCATATTTAAAGTAGAGAAGTTTAATCATGTAAAAGCTTTGGCACGGATTGGACAACACCTTCTGACCGTGTCCAGCTGAAACTATCACCTGTATTTATTGTACAGCCTGACGACTTGAACGTCATTTCTTCCACTTCCAGAACATTCAGACAGAGATAAACGTGAACAATAAAGGTTGTGATGTTTCTGGTTTTCATTTGGCTCACTGAGTGTTATTCTAACAGGGTGCCCTTTATGAAGGGTTTCTAAGTTTGTTATTGGTTTCTAAATATTTATGTGTGCTTTATAGGTAAGTTTTAAGCATCAGTAAGAGCCGCTTTTGGGTTGCCAGGTTGGGAAACACCTCTCTGGCTGGCTGGCTTAGCTTCATGGAGCTTTATAATGAATTTCAGCTCATCGTGCAGCTGTCCAGGCACAGTTGTACAGTTCTCACCTAATTGCAGGGGTGGGGCTTGCGGACAGGCAAGCCAGGCAGTTGCTTGGAGCTAGGGGGGGCCCTGTCCACTTATTTACAACAACGATTATTGATAGGCCTGGACTTTCAGGGACCTCTGTTGGAGCTCACTTTGAGAACTACTAATCTATTTTTTTAGTATTCATCTCAAATGTCCAAGAAATTGTGCATTCATGTGTGCACGGCCTGCACGGGTGGAGTGGGGACCCCAAGGATTTCTTGCTTGGAGGCCCAAGATACCCTAGCAACGCCACTGCCTAATCATAAGGCTTTGTCCCACGTTACTGTTGTTTGGTGATTAATGTTAGCTATATTTAGCCATTAGCTTCTTTTGGTTGGTTTGGACTTCACACCAGAGTACTTAAGATGAACTTCATGTCTCAAGTTTATTATCAAACTAACTAGTTTCAAAGTATCGCTCAGTGTGGACTCGAAATAATTGGAGGTTAAAGAGTTCATTGGAGGGTCTTCTTGCCTCGATCCAGTCCTCTGAATCTGTCCACTTCACCGAGGTGATTTGGCACCATGACATCAAACAGCGGTTTCTTATGTGAAAAAACTGACGATTTAATGACTGCCACGGGGGATAAACGACGAGGCAATCGGCAGCAGGAGCGTTGTCAACCTGTGCGCCACAATCATGCAGGGGTAAAAACAACAATGGATGCTGCTATTGAGGCTGCTCTTATAATCCTGATGAAACCAGTATGTTGGCATGGCTATCCATCAGCTGCGACTTAAAATGACATCAGATTCAGACGGTCTCAACTGATTGGTCAGGGAAAATCAAATCCACCTGCCTCACGCAACATCAGTGGACGCAGATACCATTCAGATTCCTCCTGATGAAGAGCTAAAAAGCTAAAGCTAGTGTCTAGGTGGAGAAGTATATACACCAACGGGAGGGATTTTTCACAACATGGCAACCCAAAACTAATAACCTATTACTTAATCTACCAAGCAAGCAAGCAAGCAAGCAAGCCATTAGTTTCAGTTTATAAACCGTCTTTAAATGGTGTCTGATTACAAAGTGGTACCAACATATTACATAACCATTTTTGGGGGTCATTTGCTTTTTGCTCCGTGTGATGAGAGAGAAGTCGGCCGCTCTCTTGCCTGTACTTCACTGACGGTATCATAATTGCTCTGTCCACCTACACTTTTCCACTCGAGCTCTGGGAGTTCTCAACATCTTAAAAATGTCAAACATCACTAAATGTAAAGTAGAGGACGCCGAGGTCAGTGGATGCTCAACAAAAATAAATTACACAACACTATCGCAGAAGAGGACCTCTGACGGACGGTACAGTATCTACAGCAGCAGGGAGGATTTTGTCTTTCATGTGAAAAGCTTTCTGCTACTTCACTGTGTTTCCTCTGAAGCCGCACTGCCGCTCTCCTGCACAGCCACAGCTCTGCTCTTACTGTGTTTATTGGCAACGACTGAGAGTAAAACTGGCTTTCATGTTCTCTGTAATGAGTCAGGCTCCAGGCCAACTAGACCCCAACTACACAGATCGATGTATGTAGCTCCTGTAGGACGATTGTTTCACATTAAAACTCTTGGGGGGGGGGGGGGGGGGGTGAAACTCTGCATCACAGCATTAATTAGCATCTAATTAATTAAAGACACATCCACCCTCTATGTGGTTATACATCATTAATGCGTTTAATTTGTTCCTGGAGTTAGTTCCTGGAGGCTCAAATCCAGGTTTTTCTTCTTATGCACTAAACTGAGCTGCGACTCAGATACCGCACACTCAAAAAACAACCAAATATAAAGCGTGAAAGGAGTAAATGGCATCAGTGCCCAATGAAATAACAATAACGCAAGGTAGAAAGAAAACTAAAATTAAAGTTAGAGTGAAAAAAGTAGAATTGGCGATGATATTGAAATGTAATTAAAATTATTATTGCACCTGATATTGAAAAAGTAGCACTGCAGCTGATATGTTAAGTAATACTGCAGGTGATGTAGACATTATTGGTCTTAATGTTTGAAGTTTCAACCAGTTTTACAGTCTGATGGTAGAAAAGAGCTCCTGTGGCGTACTGGGGGGCACCTCGGGGGTCTCAGTCTGCAGCTGAAGGTGCTCTGATGTGACTCCAGGGTGGCGTGGCGTAGTTTCCTCAGCACTCTCCTCTCTGACACCTCCACCACTTCCACCCTCAGGAACTGAAAGGTTTGACATTTTCCCTTTATGGAGACAATTCTTCACATTTTGACCAATTACTGAGGGTCCTTTCTTAGATTTAACACTTTAATGACTGAATCCTCGCTATATTTTCACACAGTGGGTGTTTTCATTTCACTCGGGTCAGTTTTCACCTTCATATTATACAAAATGAATTTTCCCTTCAGGGTTGATCCAAAGATTTTAAAGCACAATAATGAACTGTAAACTACCAACAACAGAAATATCTGATATTTACTATCAAAGCTTTGAGTTGCAGAATCTCTAGAATTACCTATCTATTATCTTTCCTCTACTTGGACTACATTACCCAGAAGTCATCTCAGTAACTGCAAACTGAGACAGCGATGATGGCGATGGATATATTATTGTTGACAGAAGGAATTCTTTAGATTAGTTTGCTGATAATCTTCAAACATTTTTTTCTCTGTTATATTTTGTGATTTGTGATGTTGGCTTTTAGAAATGAATCAGTGCCCAGCTGTTATTGAATTATTTGGCCTTTTTGATGAAACCAGATATTTGCCACCCCGTTTTAAACATTCCTGTCTTCAGTAGGAGCCAATGGGCTCACGGCTGAGCGTCACAGACAGTGTCACACACGTCAGAAACCATTGAGAGATGGACTACCACACTGCCAGTTTTCATGGAAAAAACAAAGTTGTGCACACATCACTCAACACGCTCCATCTTAAAGCTTCTGGTGGGTTGAACTTTTCTATCTTCGCCTCTTGAATGGTGATTTTTTTGACTGTTGAGCTTTTGGTTCATCATTGCTTTCCTTCAGCTCTTGATGCAAACATCTGATTTTTGCTGTCATTGTTTCAGAGCACTGAGGATGTTTTCTTATTTCTATCGAGAGCCAGACATCACACAGCTGCAGCAGCTTGTTTTATTGACCGTCTGTCTCTGAACTCGAGCCTGTGAAAAAACAAAGCGAGGTGACTCCTGCTGAACACTTTTTGCCTTGTTTGCTTTGCTCTTTTGCATAACTGCTGACATTTTGTTGGAGCTGGAGCTAATCCAGCAGTTCTGTGAGCCACTTATCTGCTGCTCGGCGTGACCGTCCTCGGTGAGTTAGCAGCATATTTATTGTGGTCACTGACCCAGACGCCTCCCTGAAGACACACCACTGAGTATTCAATCTTTGTTTCCAGGAATCAGCAAAGACAATAAAAAATCAATAACAATGACCAGGGATCTAAATTATTGGAATCAGAGGCATATTTTGAGGCCTCATGGCATCTGAGTTGCTGCTGTTTTTCCTGCTTCGCTCAAGGATGTGATTTGGTTTATAATGAGAACAATAAGAGCCTAGCGTTATTTAACCAATCAGGCCTGAAAGTCACTACACGATCAGTGGTTTGAGGCTGCGATGTCACCATGACATAACACAACCACACAGGCCAGGTCATTTCAGGTGATATGAAAAGCAACAGGACGGTTTCACCATGCCGCTAATGACTGCAGAAGAACAGGATGCAATGAGATGACATCATTAAAAGAGCACCAGTCAAACATCAAACATGGAAACTGATATAGCTACTTATGTTTATTTTTGGGGGGACTGTTTCATCTTTATTCCACAATGACCCCCAAAGGGAGAAATATGTCCATCTGCAGTTTGCACCACAACAACAGAGTCATGCGCAAACAGCCTTGCTTTGCTTTCAGCATCTCCAGCGAATGTCAGTCTATAATCACACTTTAATTCCATATTTTGACATTTTTCATAAACAAAATGATTGCACATTTGTACAGTGTGTCGCTGATTAAATGTCTTTAAGCAAAGCAGCAGAAATATCCATGATTATAAGTATTAATTTAAGTGTGGCTCATGTCTTTAGAGCGCCTAAATAAGACGTCATGATTTCGCTCCACACGTAAGAAAACAAACAAGAGAAACAGAAATGAACTAAGTGCACAGAAACATTTATTATCCAGCAAATATGATAAAGAAGGAAATGAAAGGCAATGCACATTAAGCAACGCTGACATTTTAAAACATCTAGATGTGCCACGGTTAGCTGAACAGCTAATTAGCACCTGCTCTTGTGCTAATTCACTTGATTGATTTAACATTTTTTAATTGAATGCTATTAAATGTTTGTTTACATGATTAACAGCAGGGATCTAATAAACTGAAAAATATTTGCACCATTTTTCAAGTTGTGGAAGACTAATGGCAGCTAGCTGGCTTGATTTCAGCAGCCCGGCCCAGACTATTTCCTGCATGTCCTCGGTTTTTCACCACAGTGTAAACACCTGTCAATCACAGGTGAAGCTGGTAACATTAATGCCATTCCAGCTGCAGGGTCCTGCTGTTCCTGCCCACTGGTTCACTCACTGACTGTGGCATAATACCCACAGCCTGCACTCCATTTAGAGGTTTCCCTGGACTCGCCACCTTAATACATGCAGCCTGCTGGTAAGGACAAATCAAGATCACCCACCCACAGCTCAGAGTGTCAACCCTCTGTTGTGGCATAGCAGGTAGCTTACACTGAATGTAAGACTTCCTTCTTCTGAGGGAGAAAAGACCTCGAACTGAAGCTGAGGAGGACTTCATATGTATTGTTCAGTGTCACACAGATCCTTCAAAGAGGTTGGACTAATGCACAACACCTGTGTGGGTCTACAGGCCTTTGGATTGGTTGTTAATAATGCCTAACAATGTTTTACTTGTCTAAACTTAAATTAACTAAATTAGCCCACTTTCACCTGAACAAAGTGAGACATAAAGACAGATAACGACTTAACAAAATATTTGTCAAGCCCAAAATTCTAGAAGTGTGATGGTTAAACATGCAGTAACAGATTTTTTCTGGCTTTAAGCAAACAGTTTCCCACCTACACATCCAGCAGACGTACAGAACAACATCATCATTCACTGGAGTCCTGTTTCTGGCCACATGATGGATGTAAGTACAGTATTCAGTCTCTTTCAGCTCTCCACCAACTCCTGATGTGTCTGACTGTGTACTGTGTGTTTCTTTAGCATGTTTTCACTAACAGCTGCTGCCTGCTGTGGCCGAAAACGATGCTCTAAGAACATGAAAGTGAAATAAGGCTACTATACTACCCATACTGAATCAGTGCAGGAGTATGGATGTACACATCAGGATCATTTCCCGTATACTGTTTGTCATTTGTCACTTGTAATGCAACAGATAATAATTTACATTAATTGAAAATCACCTTTCTAACCTGGTTAAGATCCATATGGTGTTTTTTTTTTTTTAAATGCTACGAGATGTATCATGAGGGAAATAAGCAGTCAACGCTGCGCCTGAGCATCTCCACCGTGGAGGCGCAGTGGAACAATGACAGTCTCACAAGCACAGATTCAGACAGCGTTTCATACATCACATAACACAGGAACCAATCCGCTCACGGCCTGGGACGTGCAGAGTTACTTCTAAACCAACGCAAGACGTGAAGGGATTTATCCATGGAAAGCACTCGTAAATATGTGATTCTGATGAATTCCAGGGGTTTAATTAATGCCTGGAGAGAAACGCTAATAGAGAATATTTAGATAAAGACGTGAGAACCCATGCAGGTAAGTAGGCCAGACAATAGAGTCTATTTATTGCTCAACATGTTCTTTAAGGTTACCCGTGACACTATTGTTCCTCTGACGATATAAATGAATTAATTACACCAGTTCAATGAGAATTCATTCGATTTCCTCTAAGAAGTCTCCTCAATCCACGGCTAATGCTCTTATTCATCAAGAAGGGATTAAATGAGCTCTACCTTCCGTAATTAAGAACTGCAGTGAGGGAGCTTAAGAGGATTCGCTTTAAAGGCTATTTTAAAAAAGCCTGATCCTCCTGTTACAAGACACAGTAACACGATACAGACTGAAATAAACATTTCCTTCTTTGATCACCGCAACACAGAAGGTCTTTTTAATTAGACCGAGAGGAAAAATGACACAGTGCATTATCAAAATAACGAATAGAAGAAGCCTTTAATGTGTGATATTGTTTTTAGATCATGATTAAAAAGCTGTGTTTGTAAAAACTATGAAAAACACATCATTTTACAGCAGAGAAGAAGAAAACCAAACAAGTTAAAGCAAAGCATGAGAGAGAACAAATAACTGGCTTTATTCTGCAGCGCAGGGATAATAGTGAACTTTAAGCTATACTTAGAAGCAGGGCTTTCACAGATGCAGCATGTTGTGCTGAACAAACTGCACAATGATTCACGACGCTGCTCTAAGGTTGTATTTGTAAAGGGCTGGTACAGGACTAGACTTACCGTGCCTGTTGGACTCCTTGCAGGTCTTTAGCAGAACCCACGTGGAGAACTTTTCCTTTAAGTGAGGCTAAGAACAGATCTGATCTTTAAAACATGTAAACTGCTAAATCTGAAGGTAGATTACCATGTTTTTAGAACATAATGGTTAATCTGTTTTTATCGTCCTCTTGTGTTCATTAAGCGCATGAACAGGACTAAGAGTCTCTGTGAGGTTGAACGTCACATCAGCTGCTTATGTTTAGCTGTTATGTTAACCATTGTCACTATTTTAGCTTAGCATTTATAATGTAGTGTGTACTACCTTAATTTGATGTTGCATTCGTTGATAAAATGTCGGGGCACCACCTTCCTCAGCTAAGAAGGACTGCAGAAATTAACTGCTATAACGCTGATAAATACTAACGAATGAACTAACGGTAAACCAGTCTGATAACCTGAAGTGTAAATTCTGGATACAGGGATCGTAAATATTCAGTTCAAAAGGACACCGTCTAACCAGGACTTAAATCAAAATATCATTTATTAAGCAGAATTGTGGATAATGGGTAATGTACCATGAACAATAAGACAGAAGATGGGAGGTGATATGACAGAACAAACAAGAAACTTATGGCAACACAAGGGTAAATAAATTGGCGATAGTGAGAGGCAGTCTAAAAGGAGTAATGGGGACGCGAACGCGGAGTTAAGGGAAAGAACGATTAATGGAGAGAATTTGGACGAATTGACCTAATCTTAACCTCACGGACCAACTCTTATTCAAACCCACTTAGCGTGCCTACTTGGTTGCTGGCGTCCCGTTGTGCTCTGCTCCGAACTGGCTCGAAGACGTTCCAGATGTTCGTCCGCGGCTCGATCTACTTGGTGGTCTAGTGGAAGGCCCAGACCTCCAAGATGACAAACTGGTGCGGAACGGGGCGTCTCTGGAAATGGTTCGGCGGTCGGTTACAGATGAGGGACGGCTCCGGATGGTTGTGAACCGGACCAAGGATCAACAGCTGGCCGCAGGGTTTGGTTCGGTTGAGTCCGTGACGGATTATTTTAGACTGATAGTACAAATTAAGAGTCTCTTCGATGGCCGGTCGAAGAAGGCTACAAAATTAGTATTACTTGCCTAATTTCACTAATGAAAACAAAACAAAACGTTTGGCTAAAAAGGAAGTTAACTTTGAAGTTTACGGCAAATTATAAGAATACGTCTTCTGAAGATTATTTACGCTACTCGGAATGGCTTGGAGTAGCTCGAAGACGAAAAACTTAAAGAGCAAAACGACTGTGCAAAACTTAAGACAAAAGCAAAGAAAGGAATTCAGCTGAGAGTAACTAGACGTGAAAGAAAACAAAGGAACAGAACAAAAGAACAAAACAAAACTAAAAATCTACTACAAATCTACTCTACTATAAAATCTACTATAACTCTTACTCTCCTGAAACGCGCACTACACGCAGTTTTTAAAGGTCGCTCCGGGGCGTGTCGAAAGGCAGGCCATCGAATCACGGGAGACTCTTTGTGACGCGCGGTGTAATCTCGCCTCCTGGAGCTGAACTAATCAAAGAATCATACGAGGGGCTCATCTGCTTCTCACTATGGTCAATCACATATAATTTCAATGACAAATTTCGATGGTATTTCAATATTGTTCACAGCAGGCATTAGATACTTTCTATGGTTGGGTGACAACATTAAATGACAACCATGGTACAATTTTATCCCAACAGGCATAATAACTCAATGAATAACTAATACAAAAATAAAGGTAATAATAAAGAGAGGCAGATTATATTTGTCAAAAAAAAATTGATTATCACGATTACGGTTACTTATCGATAAATGTACCAAGTCAAGCATATTCAATCTGACGGTTAGGAAACTCTGGATGGCAGTATGGTTTTGTGGTGACAATTCATACAACTTTATAAAACCGTTAAAATCACAACTTGGTCATACTTCGGGTCAGAGATACGGGAAAAACATCAATATTATGCGTACCCTGAGTCCTGTAGGTTGAAAACATGAAAAGTTAAGTTTGACATAAAATCTGGTTATCTTGGAGTGTTGAGGAAAACACACAAACGTGAGTCACTAGTTGCTTCAAGGGATGTCCGGTTTACGACCATCAGCATTTGCTGATGTCTGTGGATTCCTCTGAGGCCTGCTATTTGTCTCTTAAGGCAGTCTTGTTGTATGGAGTCCTCGGGCTATTGGGGAAGTAATTAGCATAGAGGGGGACATCCTGGTTTAGAGATAGGCGCTGACCTTTTGTCTCTCTTTCTTCAGTGTGTGAGTAAAGTAGTTTACTGAACCAGACTTCCTGTCTCTCTTCGAAACCAGATTGCATTATAGGTAAACCAGACGGTCTATAATTCAATTGGTTGGCGGGTTTACACCTCCATTTCCCTTGAGTATCACCAGAAAAGGAGGGAAAGAAGGGGTCAGTTAAAGGCCGGTTCTGCTACACATTTTATCATAAACCAAAGTCTGGGGCAAATTCAAATTTTGGCCTGATGGTGGCGCAGGATGAAATTTTCTACAATCCTTCCTTAGTGGACCATGAATGAACCAAATTTCATTACAATTCATCCAACGTTTTTTTTGAGACATTTCACTGAAATGGAACTAATAAACATCTGTGTTAGGTCTACATTGGCTGCAGATGTTTTTTTTACTTTCCTGACAGGCTCTCGTAAAATGAAACCGGCAGAAAAACGACCCCACACAGTGTAACTTTGCTGGTACCCAGCTGGCAGACTTTGGTTCCCAAAACGTTGTGGGAATATCATTTTTTCAGCAGTGGGAATGTTTAACAAACATTCTTGCATAATTTTCCCAAGATATAAAACAGCTAGTTTTCCTGGTGTAAAACTAACATTATTTTATGTTTCGACAATATTCTGCGAAGGTTAATTGAATGTTTCAGGAAGGCCACTGCAGTGTTTCCCTTTAACGTTCTATACGTGTTAAAAGGAGAGTTTTCTGATGTAAAACTAAAGGTTAGTTGAAACATTCCCAGAATGTACTGGGAATGTTAATTGAATGTTCCAGGAAGGTTACTTAAATATTCCCCCTTCACATTCTCTAGATGTTAAAAGGAGACTTTTAACCTGCGGAGGTTAGCTGAATGAGCCTTATGTTACAAAAGTCCTTTGATTTACAGAAAATTTGAAGTGTTTATTTAGCAGAACTGCAGCAGCTTGTTCATGACAAGTTTTCTCTGCTTTTAGCTCCACACTCTTGACATTAAAATGCAGTATCTGACTCCCTGCTAGAGCTCACCCACACATCAGTACTGTACCGCTTCCTCCACTCTGTCTTTACCGCACACAAAAAACAGTGTTTCTCTGTGAGTGTGGTGACGAGACACTCAAACACTCAAAAAACAAAGTCCAGACATTTCAGAAGTTTAATTAAGTCGAAGTAATAGACAAAACAGAAAGTCAGCCTGCAATAATCAAGAGTCAAACAGCAGGCAGAGATAAAAACACAACAGCAGGAATAATAAAGTCTGGAGCACAAATCTGCAGGGAGGACAAAGACGACCTGGCAACAGGTGGTGGATGATGAGTCTAAGTACTGGGAGGACTGATTGGATAATCGAGAACAGGTGATGATAAAACTGAACAGTGACCAGAAGTAAAGCATATGGGAATGCATAAAGAAGAGTTGCTACAAAATAAAACAGGAAATTCAGTTAAAGAGAGCCAGGCTAGCGTTTCCCAGTGTCTCCAGTATTTATGCTTTGCAAGCAGCATAGCATAAATACTGCGGTATTGACTGTGTCATCAAACTCATGGCAAGAAAGCATAAGTCGGGTACAGCTCTAACATTTCAAGTCTTTCTCTCGTTCATGCTTTCACACAGAAACTCCATTCAAACCTGAAAATGTTCCACATCTTTCATTCGCTATTAGTGTTATTAAAACTTTTAAAGCCAGCGCTGCAGTTTAGCGTCAGCTTTTCAACACACAGCATTTACACTTCTCTGCTTATGATTGATGTTGAATCAACATTGGATTTCCAACCATAACTGACACTGAATCAATACCGATTCACCCGTCATCTACAAAGTCAGCCTGCAGCCACATTTCAGATGATTACATATTGAAACAATGTAGTGAAACAATATTGACTCATCTGGCCATCATCTAAAAGGCAGTCCTGTTAAAATATTTAATGAACTATTTTGTTCTTTGACATATATGGTAAACAGTCTAAGAGACCTAAAATCTAAGAGTTAACATACCTCATAAATTTAAAATGAAGAAATACAACATCTCTAAAATGCTCTACTGTGTATGAGGTGGTCCAAACTGGCAAAAAACACACACTAAACAATGTATTTTTGGTAAATATTAGCATTATTAGTTAGTTATATGAAAACAAGTTGGAATAACTTAAAAAATTACCAACAAAGAGGCTCCCAGCAGGGAAGCTCAGGGGAACTTTGTTAAAATTAGCCCCAAAATGTGACTTTATGTGATTATTAGAACATTTTGTGAATGTTACGTTTAACAAATCATTTGCACAACTTTCTTACAACATCGTGAGAGGTTTATGTGCAGAGCTACCAGCAGGGAACCGAACCTTAAAAAATTAGCCTGAAAAAACGTGACTTCATGCGTTTCTTAGAACATTTTGGGAATGTTACATTGAACAAACATTTGTGCAACATTCTTGGAACATTGTGACAAAGTTACAAAACCTGTAAGGAACATTCTGGGAATGGTTGGAGGCTCGAATGCTGCAGTGTGAAAATGCTTTCAGACGAGCAGACTGCTGGTCTACAAGGAGCTCCTCTCTAAACATGTTTCACTGTGGCTGAATTACATTCAGGTTTTATTAATTTTTGCCCCACAGAGACAAACAAAGTCATCTGTCTGACAGAGCTGAAATGATTTCTACATTAGTGAAATGACAGGATTTCTTCTGATAGGATCATTTATTCTTTCACTTGAGAAATTGGCCTCTGGTTACTCATGACGGGCATTCATCCTCATTTGTGCGAATCTTACTTGACTGAATAAAAAATGTTTAACATCAGTGGACTGATCAAAAGCTCTAATCGACCGATATCCTATCAAACATCCATGTTTGTTGTTAGTGTTCCTTCATGCAGAACAGCTTCTGAAATTTCCCATCATAAACAAATAAATATGCCAGTTTTCACTGTGACTAATTACTTAATTTTGAATGCTCTGCAAGTTGATTTCCAGTGCATAGTGAATCAAATGAAGGGTGTGAAATTAATCCACAACTCACCCCGTATTTGAGGATGGTGATCCGTAATGACAATATGTTACAATAGCATTTGTTGTTCCTGGAATAAAAGATCGGAAATCGCTGCCACGACCTTTAAAGAGTCCAGCTTTGGATAGCTGTTTCCTCCTCATTCATTAAAAGTCGTCTAATGGAACCATCTGACATTTGTCTGAATACACTTGTTTGCTGTCATATTCACGAAAACACTGACTTCACATTCATCTCTGTCGGCCCCGTGCACCATCTCAAATGACATTATCAGCAATAACATGATCTGCCTTTATATGTTGGGTGTGGTTGGACATAAAAATGTTAAAAATCTGGGTTGCAGGAGCCGTTACATGTTGGGATTTGTGGACAACTGCTGGGTGCAGTGATTGAGCACAGCGTGACGCCGGCTGCCATGAAGGGTCAAGGCACTGCAGGTATTCTTCCCATTCAAATGTTAAAGCAGCTGGTTTCACTGATTAGGAAGTTTATCCAGCCGGGAAGAAGTAATCAGACAGATCGCCTGGTGAATCCCGCGGCTGGAGCTCAAACCTGCGAGCTCTCAGAGGCTCTGCACTCCTGATGCAGGCTGAAGAGTGCTCCACTCTCCACTCTGTTCAACTTTGGTGATAATTATCTGTCAGAGCGTTCAAACAGGAGTCATCAGAGCTCCTTTATTTTCTGCTCAAATCAGACAAGAGGTTTGAGGCGAAGAGCTGCAGCGTCTCCTCCTGCTTCAGCCACAGTCGTGATCACGGCTGATCAAAACTCACTCGCCTCGTTACCGTCCCTTCCCTTAATAATGGTGCATTTGCATATCTATGACAAAAATGTATTACACTTTCAATGGCGTATTGTTTATAGACATGTACGAGATGATTGCAGAAATGGGAACTAAGACTGCATAGTATCAACTTAATTGGATTTCTTATCTAGGCATTGTGTGCATGATGAAACAGACTATGAGTGTTGAAGTCATGATCCATGCACAGTTTAACTTTCAACAGCTGTTTTGGCCGAACTTTGTTGTCTTTGGTTATTCGAACAGTCTGATGGAGACGCAGCTACAGGTGACACTAATAAAAACATCACAGTGAGTTTTGCCTCTTTTATAGGGAATCATCTTTAAAAAAATGTGAACTGACTCCAGTTAACTGAAGATATGTTGAGTTAAAATCAGTGTTGTTTCTTTTGTAATTCAAATGTAAAAGGAGATTTGTGAAATATGCATATTCACTTTATTGCTGAAACTACAGCCAAGAGAGCGGTTAGCTTAGCATAGCACAAAAACAGGGGGGACAGCTAGCCTGGCAGAGTCGAAAAGTACAACCCTGATTCCAGAAAAGTTTGGACGCTGTGTGAAGCATAAATAAAACAGAAAGGACTAAAATGCTAATCCTTTTTGACATAAACTCAACTGAAAACAGCACAAAGACAATAAATTTAATGTTCGAGCTCATCAGCTTCATCGATTTTAGTAAATATCTGCTTGTTCTGAATCTGATGCAGCAACACGTCTCACAGACTGGGAAAGATGATGAACGCTCCAAAAACACCTGTTTGGATCATTCCGCAGGTAAACAGGTTGATTGGTAACAGGTGAGAGTATCATGACTGGGCATGAAAGGGGCATCCTGGAAAGGCTCAGTCACTCACAAGCGAGAGTCCAGACTTTTTGGGGAATCTCAGTTGTAAGAAAATCAACCAATCAACACCTCTAAAGCTCAAAAATTAACGTCATGTTGAAATATATGAGGAAATATTCCAGCACATAACTGCTGGTAAAACTCTAAACGAACAAAGAGTGTTCACTTCTGTCAGGTCATGTCACATCAAGCAGTCGAGTTGTTTAAACGTTCTTGCCAAACTCCTGCAGTCGTTGTAATTTCCAGTTGGAGATAGTGGGACAAAGAGGACAACAGAAGACTCAACAGACTGTTGACCAACACTGGCACCTACACATATATAAAATCCATTATTAACGCTAATACTGTGGATTCAGATTTAATTCAAAGGGAACTATAGACAGTTTGTTTTTGCTGTCTCTTTTCACTGAACTGCCAAAAATCTGTAACACAACAGCTAATTTAGGCGAGTTACATGATGTCATAGGCTGCTGCGGGGGTGTCCAGCTGGAATAATGCATGAGATTTCTGTCCTTCCCATTCTGCCGACACTGCAGCTTTAAAGTTACTGGTTGGTGGGTTTTGTTACCATTGGACAGAGAAAGGCTAGCTGCTTGTACAATGCTACACTAACACAGCTTCTGGCTGTGGATTCATATTAAATGTGCTGACATGAGTATTGATCTTACCTCTCGGCAAGAGATCGAATAAGCGTTTCTCCTAAAATGTTCAGAACGCCTTTAAAAGCAGTGCCCTCGTGACAGAGGACTCACTGAGCTTGAAGAGACACTGCTGAGCAGGCAGATATGTCTCCTGATCTGACATCCCAGTGGGACAGAGGGCCGAGCTGTCCGGCCTCCACATCTGTCTGTGGAAAATACAAGCTAAACGATTCAGCTGCGTAACCCATCATTTGTGCAGGACATTGACGAGCTGCTCAGTCCTCCAAGCTGCTTAAAGCCACAGTCAGTAAGTGAAATCGTCTAACACTACATATTTATTGTTAACTGCTCAAGAAATGTCGTGCACCTCCTCCTTGCTGTTGCTTGGTAACTTCCACAGAGAAGTAGTTCTCAGGCTAATGTGGAGCGATTAGACTGTCTGTGAGAAACAGTGCGAGGCCACACAGCAGCTAACCGGCTGCATCCTGCAGGCTTTCCCTCGTCCTCCACACCTGCTCCCAGCCGGCTGCACCCAACAATACGTCATTCAGCTTCGTCCTCCAGAGCTGATGATTGTGCTGGAGCGTTTTCCATCAGCTGAGGAAAAGTTTGTGAACTTTAAACCAAACCTTTCACTGTAGAACAAGATGATTGATAGATTTTAACTTGCAGGATTATGCACTTTAAGCAGCACGCGGTGATGTTTGAGTGATTAAATGAATCATTGAACAAATGCTGTCAAATACTAAAATGACATAATTTAATGACTGCTTAAATATTGATAAACATAGTCTCTGTTTATATATTATTGATAATATTATTATCAAAATGCAAATTGGTTAATCTCATGAATGCCATTTTTCTCTTTTCCCTCACTGACATATTATCTCTGTTGTGTTTCCCTCTGAAGTCTTTGATTTTAAGCATCGTGGCTTTAGGGATGCCCACTTCAGACTGAAATATCTCAACTATCAGATGCACTGCCATGAAATTTCGCACAGATCAACCCTGTTCTCACTCCCAACTCGTCCCATGTGGATGTGATGTGCTCAGTCAGGTCACCTTTTAAGGCACCGGGCACCTGCTTAGCCTCATTTTTCAACATGCAGGGAGGTCTGATGGACTTCTATAGACCTGTTCTCAACCCCAACACGTTAAATGACGTAGTGTAAAATGCGAGATCTATTTCTACTCAAAGTTTTGGAGACAAACTTTTTACCTGACAACCTGCGCCTCGCTGACATGTTTGAGGCTGTTACAAACCACAGTATGAGCCTGCAGCTCTTTCAGCTCAATGTGGCTGTTTCAAGTATATTCGACCCTCCAGTATTTAGACCAAATAGCACAGAATATGTCCATGTGCGGTTGAATTGGCAAGCTTTTATTTAAGAGTATAAAAACTGATGAAACTGATGAAATACTTTGTGAAAAGTTTGGTTTGCATCAGCAGAGCAGGAACTTCACACAGCTCCGATGCAGCTGAAAGTGATCAATAATCAGGCCGATGTGACAGCTCAAACAGGAACACAGCAGAGAGGAGACCACCGCATTGTCCCTGCTACCAAACAGTACCACAGCAGTCTGGCTCGGCGTGGCTTTCCCCTGCTGTGAGGGCGCAGGCTGACCCAGGCCCATAGAAAAACCATGTTGGGCTCCGGATGCCCAAACATGCCTCAGTCAAATCAAGTGATTTATGCTTAAGATATGAGAGTTTTGAGTAAAGTCAGTGTGAGAAGATAAATGCTCGGCTAACAGTACAGATAGAAACTGTCCAATGAAAGAAGAACGATAACGCCACACTTCGATTTGGAGAGCCGATAAAAAGTCACGTTATGCAACATCTGCTTTGTTTTAAGATGGAAAATGTTTTGTAGGATGTTGTATTCAGGTGTCAGTCGAGTGTGTTGAGGCCATTCAAATCAGGTTCAGCTGTGTGTGTGTGTGTGTGTGTGTGTGAATTATCGCTGCACCAATGGAAGGAAACTTGAAAGTTGCTTTAAAGGCACAAAAGACAAACTGTTGTCAAGGCCAGTTGACAAAATGGAGTTGCATTGCTGTCGCTGCCTGCAATCAGATCTTAAGTTACGCTTCATTATATCAGAGAGAACACAGTTACCATGGCAACTGACAATTTGTAGTGGCGAGTGGGCAGGACGACCAACACGGTGGCGATCCATGAATGAGACAGACTTGTTTTGTTTTGGTTTATCCTGCACAGACATCACACGGCCACGGCTGCATCGCCGCTCCTGTGCAGAAAGAGGCGTTTAATGACCGCACAGCCGCGATGTTTCATGAATGAATCACTGAGAAGACCTGCGGGCTAAAGCTTTCAGTGTCCCTGCACAGGATTACTGCACCTCGGCTGCTCTGAGCAGTGTTTTCTGACGAGTTAAAAATTTGACCTGATGATGGCAAAAGATGGAAAGTAAGAAGATCACTCGTTAGTAAAGTTATCCTGCGGGGAACATGAACAAACCAGTATATTTTGAGATATTTCTGACACTCAGAGCGATGCCGCCACCATAGCTAAGAATATGTCAGCGTTGTATTTGCAGCTTTTTTCTGCTGCCCCTATGTGGCCAAAAACAACAACACCAGCACTACACGGTACAGAGTTTCTCTAAAATTACAAAAACTATCCTCTCACTTGTTCAGAAAGTTTCCACCTCTGAATTTCTGCTTCCACTCCAGTACAATGGAGGTGAATGGGATTTCATCTGCAGCGCTCACAGCACTGAAAATATTAAAGGATCCGAAATTCAGCGGTTCATGAAGTATTAAGAACTTTTATGTTGTCAGAACAATATGTTTGAGCTTGTGGCCTTCACCAGTGACAACATAGAAAACTTTGCAAAGAACATTTTCTTCTTCTTCTTCTTCTGGAGTTTGGAGCATTTTTGACTGTTTACCTTGATCCACCTTTCAAGTAGGTGAAGTAGTGCCAGAACCACCTCTACTGTGGACGACCCACAGACCTCACTGTGGATAATTTCCATTCATTTATTTTATTTGGATTTGAGTGTGTGTGTAACAACAGGCTGCTATGTTCAGTGCAGATTTAACCCCTGTGGTGAAAGGACAAATATCATCATTATCATCATCACCGTCATTTATTTGTGGCTGTAAACAAACAGTTTTCACATCCAGTTGTGTTACTTCCTCCTTTAACAGCGGCTTTATTGGGTTTCAGACATGTACAATTGAATTATAGGCTTAGAAAAGAACTGTTGTGTTTGTTTAACTGTTTTCTCTCACAGCGTAGCAGGAGTGACCTGCAGCACATCGCTGCTTTAAACATTTTGCTCAGGTGGAGACTGGCAGCCGTTTTCTCTTCTTGCTGCAGATTGTTGACAGTCCATGAATGGAGCAGCTCCCTGATAGGTCCCATTGTGCTTCTCGCTTTTTCCATACCATACCAGCGAGGTATGGTGAGGCAGTGCAGCTGAGGTGAAAGAGTCTATCAGGAGGATATTTTCCTACAGGATGTTTGCAGTCACGTGACGTTAAATCCAGATGGAGGGCAGGAAGTGAAAAACCCAATGGACGAGATGGAGCAAAGTTCATATGGTGCTAGTTTAGATGAAATTAAGGTTTACACAGAAAAGCATGTTGGATGTGACGCTTACATTTTGAATAGGAGCAATTTCTTGCATTCTTCAGCTCATTGTGGTTTCTTGGTTTGATCGATTTGAGCAACCGCAAAAGCACTCAGGGTTAGGGTGAGGGTGTGTGTTTGAGTGCTTCCTATGCAGAAAATCACTTCCTGTCCTCCATCTGCAAAAGAGTGACACGATGTCTCATACAAACAACCTATTAAATCATTAAAGGTCTCGTGTGGAGGATTCAGGAGGATCTATTGGCAGAAATGGAATCTAATACTAATCAGTATGTTTTCATTCGTGTAAAATCACCTGAAATTAAGAATCTTTGTGTTTTGGTACCTTAGAATGAGCTCTGAGTCTGCCATGTTGCACCGCCATCTTTCTCCAGAAGCCTAGCATTTTTCGGAGGGTGAGGCGAGAGGCTTCAGTTGGTTCACCTCGCCACTAGATGCCACTAAATCCTGCACACTGGACCTACTTCAACAGCTTCAATTTAAATGCATTCAAACAAAAGATGTCTGAAAATTGACTGCGCTGATGTACATTTATGAAAAAAGTTTATTCCATATGTTCTGGTTCTTGGTAGTAACGCACATTTCAAATATAAAAAGAACCATAGGTATGAAAACAGCATCAGAAATGGATGGTAGATGTTGGAGCCAAAGAAGCAAAACCGTGAAAACAACCCCACTCACAGGACACCACGCTGCTCGGGAGCACAACCTCAACACTTGCACATGACTGTAGCACTGAGTCATGAGATATCTATGTCACACCGAAGCCACAAGAATGAAAACACAAAGCAGATAAAGTGTACAGTTGAGAATTGTGCATACAGTCAGATTGAAGATAATACATGTCAACAGAAACAGGATTCACCACTGCTGAAATACGCTGCAGAGAGCACAGGTTGGAATAACGCTCGTGGTAGAAACACGCTTTGTGTACAGCAGCAGAGACTCCTCTTCAGCAGGCGCTGCAGCTGTCTGCCAGATTCCTGCCACAAATAATACAACAGCGGATGAACTGGCAAATGATATCAAGCATCTTAAAGCACTTCTAGGCTAATTATTTCTGTTAGGCTCATAGTTTCCAATCAAATGACACGTCACAGTACTGCACTGAATACATGAAGGCCTATTCTTTAAAAAACAAAACTAAACACAGCAGTTTCCTTGAATGATTCAAACTAGCAGAATAACTGAAACAGAAATGTCTTTGGCTTATTAATCACAATAACACAAACTGAATGTGTCTTTATTGAACATCAAGTCACCAAAACTGCACCAACACTCCAGCAATTCAGTCCGTTTACGCGACATTTTCAAAAACGCGCAACTTTCCTTGCGAGGGATTTACATAGCACATTAGTGACAGACAGATAAGTTTCATGTCTAAATGTCTGTCCCTCACATGTCCCATCTGCATAATCCAGCTCATCCTCAGATGACACGATGCCCAGAGCTGGTTCACTGGTTCAGTCTGGAGCCACACACATGCCCAAACTGGCCTGGGATCAAATCCCGGCCTGAATCCCTTCCTGTGTTTACTCCCGCTTGCTTCCCCAGAGCCTGTAAAGATAATACTGAAAAATGTGGACGGTCCAGTTGGAAAAACATGATGCAAAATCAGAAGCAAATATGACGGGGGTGTGAACGAGGCGTCTTAAACAGCCAAATGGAAAATCTGTCGTGTCAGTTTAAAGGCACATTGAATTCATGTTGTTTAAATCTGTCGTTGTGCTAAATATAGCATCATGGGGATGCAGAAATGTTCTATGTAAACCCCAAAACTCAAAAGTAACACCTGCACACCAACTCCAATCTACAGTGTTTATTGAACCACATTAGACGATGCATCAGTTCAGTCTGGATCGATGATACGACAAGTAGTTTTTAAGGAGTCTCAATAAGATCTTACAGAAAATAATGAACCATCTGGAACCGTGTTCACAATAACTCTTGACCTTAAACATTTGAGTCTTACTCAAGAAAAGCTACTGAGTTAAATGCAAGAACTTGCCGCTGTGTTTCAACACTATTGCCTGATAATACAGAGTGAGACAAGCATGAGCTATGCATGATTTTAACAGTCAGGACCTGCTGTAAGTTTCTACGGGTGGGAAACTCAAACGTGGGTGCGTCCTGGTGCTCAGCTGGTGAACCAGCCTGGGAGCTCTGTCACAGGCCTCCCTTCTCTCACTCAGTCGTATAATGGAGGCAGAAATGCCCCTGAAAAGTGTGTGTTCTTCTTATCCTAACACGGTAATGCAAGAGTTATTGTAAAGTAGCACCACTCACAATACCTTATTGCATCGCCCTTCATCTGTCAGCAGAACATCTGGGCTCCACAGAGTAATGAATCAATTAACACTGCAAAACAAACACGGATCAATAATGTCGTATAAAACTGTTTTTCGTTCACGTTGTGGCCCACAAAACGCCACGTGCGGCAGATTATTACTATTATTACTGTTAGGTGTGATTCAGGACTTTGTGTTTGCTGAGGAGACGCTGTGAACAGGTGCACTAACATATGTGGCTGCATCCGTCCTCATTCAGCGTCGTGTTTGTCTGCAGGCACAGTGGGCGGCACTTTACGCCAGCGCTGGCGGAGTTTACTGTTCTTCTCCTGTTTGAAATAATGACCGTTCGGTTTCACCTCCACTGCACACCGACACAACGTGAACACAGCATCAACGCTGGCAGTCGCTAAATACTCCACAGTTCAAAAAGCAAACGTTACACATGCTATATTTCTTTTTCTCCACTGGACTATACTACGTGTGCAGTATCAAACATATTAGTGTTCAAACTGGAAACATAAATGACTGGGCACATATGTGAAATATTTGGCACAAACATAGCAAATATAATCAAAAGGAAACAACTCGGGATAGAAAAAGTTCTACTTAAGTAACTGCCCGAGGCAAAGAAGTAGCCTTTGCTGAAGCGAGGTCTTCACCGCGCTGAGGTTATTATCAGAGGTAAATATGTATGTCTGGTGTTCATCTCAGCTCTGGGCTACACTCTAAGGCAATTCAATGGCTGCTAATGCCAAACCTAAACACAGGGAAATTAAATTATGACACAACATATTAAAACCATAACTCTATCTCTGAACCTGTTACAGCTTCTTCAGTGTAGTGTTTAACTGTCTACTGCATGCAAACAAGAGTCAACGGCCAAACAGAGATGAGTGATCCTAATGTGTGGGATTATCGTATTTGTGCCTACATTAATGTACAAATGACGCCCATCCTATTTAATCTGGGCTCCGCGTTCACCGACTGTACGCAGAACTGAAGGGTCGTTTGTGGTTTAACGGCTGGAAGCAGAACACAATTCTCTGCCCGTCCACTTCATCGAGTGTGTTAAGAGCTGTGGCAACACCAATACATGGTGTGAATATGCAGAAATATAGCAGCTGAATTACAGTGTTGGCTGCCTGTGCTCTCCACCTCAGAGGACCCCAGTCTGGGATGATACAGTTTGTAGACATGAGAAGCTTTCAGGAGCATATTTATGTTCCCGAGGTCTTACGTTCCCGAGCTTAATGTTCTGTTAACACACATTAACCCTCCTGCTGTGGTCAGGTCAAACCCCGAACCCTAACCATGGGAAAATAGGACCTTTTGTCCTGTTCCCACTTTGTCCCATGTGGGGAAATCTGGGGGACACAGGACAGGTCAGACAACGCTCACGGCTTCACCTTTAGCCTCATGCTCTCACACCCAAATAATTCTCATGGAAAACACTGACAGCAACACAAATGAACAGGTGAACATATTTCAGTGAAGTCTTTCTGGTGCAGTATTGGTTAAACTAAGCAAACGTTTGTTACGTACTGTAACTCCGGGTTCTATGGGCTGTTAAATCACTCTGATTGGTGTGTGATGCTTGGCATTTTTCTGTGTGTGTGTGTGTGTGTGTGTGTGTGTGTGTGTGTGTGTGTGTTGCACCAAGTCCCGCCCTACTGTGCTATGATTGGCTTGTTTAGCTTTCTGGCAGAAATGTCGCATGACGTATAAAGGGCAACAAAGTCCGCACAGGGAGGGGGTCAAACCCAGGACTTTCACTCATGTGACCTGGGTTTGTGTCCTGTGTGAAGCATAAATCGGTGTTGACTTAATATCTTTAGACTTGCTTGTTCAGGTTTAGTCAACAAAACCATTTGCTTAGATTGAGAAAAACATTGTTCACCATCAGTTAACCAAGTGTTAAGGTTTCCTGGCAGAAAGAACCCCCCCCCCACGTCACACTGCAAGTGGAAGTCAAAAGTTGACACAGGAACATCAGAATGACTCCATTATGTCAACTGTCTTCAATTATATTTAACTCCAGATTTGTGACTTTTAAAAGCTCCTAAAACCTCCAAAGTGACGCTGACGTAGTCAAAAAATACTGGTCCATATAGAGCTCATATCAATCTGTAGACCACTCTTTACTCACAGTCTTTGAAAGGAATAGTTAGTTGGGAAATAAGCTTAATCTTTTTGATGGGAAGGTTGATACCACTGTCACCTCTGTACAGTGAATATGAAGCTAAAGCCAGTTAGCATAGATTAGCACAAAGGCTGGAAACTGAGAGAAACAGGTAGCCCGACTCTGATCCTCAGTAATTACATGTCATTCGTTTAATTCGTACAAAAGCCAAAGTGCTGGCAGTTGTTTCCCTGTTTCTTTATGCTAAGCTAACATAACTAGCTGCTGATTGTAGCTACATATCTAGTTATATATTTACATTAAAGTGGTATCAGTCTAACTGTCTGACTCAGGCCTACATGGGGCTGGCACTCTGTGCTGGATTGTCTTTTGTACCCACAGAAGTTAGTAAAAGGGCTTTTCTATAATCATTATAGTGTCTCTTGGGTGCACATCCAGGACACCCCAGTGAGACGTTATTTGCACCTGCACAAACACAAACATGAATAAAATATAAGGAATCATTAAAATAATTGGCGTCACATCCTCTAATGTGACAAATAAGCTAATAAATGACGTATTATTCTTCTTTCTGCTGCACGGATCATTCAAATTGTTCTCTTCCCTGGGAACCAATTTATTTATTATACCGTGTGCTGGTACTAATAATGCTGCAAGCAGGAGGAATGAGTCATGCCTAATGACTGAGAGTCAGTCTGAAGAGATAAAAACCTAATGATTTTTCATGTGGTTGTTACAACAAATGGCTGTGTTATAAATGTAACTCAAAGCTCTGAATGAGAGCAGCCATAATCAGTCAAAGCCAGGCTCTTGTATTTTTTTTTTTTTTATAAATCATTATTCCCTGATTATTGTAGCAGATAGTATCTACCCCTCCAGAGGAAGGCACTATGAATGGTTTGAATGTCCTTGGATATTCATCAACTGGATTTGACTGATGGCTGGATAATAACATGCCGGTACAATCTCAACAACACAAGTCATCCTCCTGACTGAGAAGTTTAGGGTAGCAGTGCAAAGCACATTTCCTTTGTCTTCAGAATCCATCCCGTCCTCCCTCTGTGTACAGCATATCGAAGGGAATCAGCATTGTGTTGTATTTGCGTACCTGAAGTCACAGAGGCAGAAATCTCTGCTCGGCACAGGCCTGCAGGCACACCCTGTCCCCTGTTTTTATCTCCAGGTAACTGCTTCAGGTTCCACAGGAAAAGGTTTATTTGGTGTTACCTACTTCATAATCTTGGATTTCTTCTGATAAACGGTGCTGCAGTTCTTTTGTGACCGAACAGGCTCCTGCGGTGTGCTAAAGGTAGAGATAGCCTACCCAGTAGACGACGTTGAACAGCAAGAAGGAGGTGGGGAAGAAGACGCGCGAGTACGCGTCCAGTTCAAGTATATCTATGTGGACACGTCCTTTCCTCCACGCGCCTCCTTTACACTCCTCGAAGCAGCAGAAGAAGCTCTGGCAGTCTTTCCCGTCCAGACACTCGTAGACACAAGCGTCCTCAAAGTCCTGCCAGTACATGGAGTTGTTTAAAGTGATGACGGTGTGTGGAGGTCTCACGTCCAGGACAGAATAGTTCTGAGAAGAAGAAGAAGAAGAAGAAGAAGAAGAAGAAGAAGAAGAAGAAGAAGCAGTCACACATTTTGCTCACTCACTGAATTATTGTCTCCTGGTACAGACTAGTTTTCTTATGTCTGGATCAGACTACATGATTTTAGTTTAAGACGATTTCATCGTGGCGGACGAGTTACCAGCATCGTGATAATTGTGTAATGTGACATGCTAAACGTCTTGTCTAGCAGCTTCTGGGACGTGCCATGAGACCCCAGTGCAACAACTAGCATGTCAGAAATTTTTTTGTCTTGACACATCGACATGTTCCTGAGCATTGACCAATCAGGTGCTCTCTCCAGAGGGGTAACCATGGTGAAGAGGAGGAGGAGGGATACGGAGGTTGCTGCTGTCAGGTGGAACAACGAAAGAGAGGAAAAGTTGCTTATTGCTAACGTCATTACTAGCAAAATACCCTCTGAGTGGATATGTTGTTTGGCTAGCTTGCCAAATTGCTTACCAGCTAATTTTATCCATGATGCTATGTGTTATTGATTTTAGCAAACAATAAATGAACATTCAGCGTTCATTTCAGCGTTCACTGTTTTGGCCGATGCCCACAGGACGCCCGCAGGTGCCTATCGAGCACGAACACGAGCAACAGGATGCTGACTGCAGTTCACTTAACGGCCACAGGTGTCATTAAGAACCAGGATTTTCTGAACGTTACACCTTTACGACACATTCAAACCATTAAATGCTCTGTGAAAATGTAGGGTTAAGTAAAACACAGGCAGCACAAATGCATGAATTACAGCTTTCTTAATCAAGATTATTTCACTAATTTATCATATGAGGTACATTTCTAAAATGTTTGTAGTATTAGTACATAAGGTGCATGAAAACAAAGTATTCTCAAATACTAACCACCCAGCTGATTGAAGACATTTATCACTGAACTCTCTGACAAACATTTACAAACTTTCTTCCAAAGGTACAAACAGGATGGCAAAGCTTCCTCAATGTATCATCAACAAAATGAAATAAATCAATAAATCCTGCATTTATTCAACTTAATGCATCTGGAGGGAAAAAGTCACACAAATATCCAAAGAGGCTTCAGTCCCCTTTGCACGAACGATCGGACAGTTATGCATGCTGTCTGTCTAACGTTACAGGTTAGAGCTTTGGTTTTAACAGAACATGAGGTGACCGTCTGCACTCCCGTCCTTCAGTTGTTGACGGACTATAAGGGCCCGTCTGTCTCTGAAGCTTTTTCAGACTGCTGCAGTGTCCCTTAAAATAGTAACAGTCTTATCAGAAGAGCTTACAAAGGGCAGCGTCACATCATCTCAACCCCTTTTTTTTTTTTCTCACTTCTGTCTTATCTGTGATAACCACAGCCCCATCAGAAAGAAGCTACTTCTGTAACACAGCAAGACAAACAGTAATCCTGCACATAAGGGCATCACCCCAATCTACATTTTTATCATTTGTTTCACCTGTGAGTTCAATATTAGGTGATTTTATGTAATATTGCTGCAAGAATATTTAATATATCAGTCCATGAAAAGGCCGACTCACCGATCTTTTAGGTTCCATGCAGCTGGGTCTTCGAGCGCTGTACGAATAATAATTTAAAGTTGCGTACTCCATCAGAGCGGCGAAGACAAACAGGAAGCAGACGGTGACAAACAGGTCCATGGCGGTGACATAAGACACTCTGGGTAGAGACGTCCTGGCCACACTGCTGAGGGTCGTCATGGTCAGCACTGTGGTTATACCTGAAGGGCACGAGGTTGGACAAACTCATCACAGCACGGCTCACAGGTAATAATGGAGAATGAAGCGTTTTTTTTTAACTCAGGAGTGAGATGAACACAGTTTGATATTGTCTTGGACCGGCTTGCAGACTGCATGAACATCCTGTTTACTGCAGTGAATTTGAGGCTCAGGAGCAGAGAGACATCATACTGCACTATTCCTGAAAGGCTTTATGTTGATACAAGTTTCTTGGACAGCCCCATCTAACCTTCCTAATATTGCGAAATGTCCAGACAGCATGGAAATGCATCACAGCACGCTCTTTAACTGGGAACTGTGTCAAATATTCAAGGCAAACACAGTGAAAACTCTAAATCCTCAGAGGTAGCTCATATCTGTGTTCCTGACCTCTCATTCATGTGTCCAGTTCAGATGTCTGTGCTGCCTCAGAGCCCGAGCTCACAAAACTAAAACAAAAATCTAACTTCACCAACTCATCATACATTAAGTTTAAAATCTGCCTTGTCATCACAGCTTTTACTCTTCGCAAAAATGATCCAAATAGGGAATTTCATAATAAACAGTTTGGAGTATCTGACTTGGTTTAGCTAACTGATTGCTGGAGCCTCATGTTAGCTGTGAATTTGAGAATTTTTGGATGAACAAGCCAGACTACACGTTTTCCATTGCAGTCAGGCTTAATCACAGTGACCAATACCATTATTTTCTCAGTATAGACGTGACTTTTATGTTAAAATATAAAGATGTTTTCTCCTCGCCCAGCCTGAAGACTGCTAACTTGATGCAAACAGTTACTTGTTGTTATAATTCAGGACTCTACCTATTGCACAAATGTAAGTAAAGTTCTCTAGTTTTGGTCTCCACCAGCTCCTGAGGGAAACATCTGGCTCTTAAGCTGCTAAATGCTCCTCTATGTTCACCAGCTAGTTGCTCACATTGCTTGTCTGCTGTTCGGTGCTAAGCGGGCAGCAAACAGTGGCTTTTTAGAGCTTTTTCACTGAACAGCTGCCTGCTGCGTCTGAGACACTCATGAGGGCAGTGAGAGTGAACCAAAGCAGTAAAGCTGTGGACCAAACAATGAGCTGAAAGACGCGTTTTTGTTCTGTCCCCCACGCGAAGCAGAACGTTTTGCCTGCCTGATTTTAACTCCTGGCTTCCTGATTAAATGGTTTTCTTTTTTTGGCTGATTTAATTTGGAGTATTGTTGATGTATGAGTCTATGAGTCTGCACAGGGTGTTTTATTTTGAAAATTTACCACATTCTCTACACCATTCCTGTGTCTGACTTCCTGTCTGCCTCCGTCTGATCGTCTGACCCATCGTCCATCAGACTCAGACTCAGACAGTGCGTATTCTCCATGCAGCAGACCTGAGACCTGCTTCTGAAAAGGACATGGAGTGCGGAATTGCTCGCATTGTTATGCGATTTTAGATTTTAGATTTTACACGCAGTCATTTCTTCATTATTAATATAAAACTAGCGATTAGTGCCACCTTCCTGGATCTACTGCATGTAAAAGAATCAAGCATCTGCCTTTCTTTTATAACTTCTTGTAGTAAAACCAAGCATTTCCTTATCTTAACAATGTCACTGAACTAAGTCAGGAGCTTTTATTTTGTCTAGCAGCAGACATTGATGTCACTCAGACTGACAGAGAAAACCTACATGCTTCAAGCCTCCCTGTATGATGTCCTGCTTTCCTCTCTCCAGTCTTCTCCTCCACGAGCGTTATCGAGAAGCCCACAAGAAAAAAAACATCTGTGACTGTTTCACTGAGGTTCCCATGGTAACAAGCTGGCCCCATCTATTTCAGGCGGACATCTCACACTTTTCTTTTGGCCTCTGCTCGCCACAGTGATTACACTTACCTGCCTTCTGCTGATGCCGTGGCACAGATTTGGGAGTTTTCACTCTAAACGACAGAATGAACAGCAGGTTTGAAGAGAGGGAAAACTCTCAAAAGCATTTATCTTTCCTGACAGCTTAACGTTCTCTATATGATGTGTCAAACACAAATGGCTCAAGGGCCAGATGTGCAGTATATGACCACTCTCACAGCTGTTTGCCTCCACCAACCAGTCAAGTTGAAGTTCACATCCACGTCTGTCCCGACTCATTTAATATATGTACTGAAGACTCTGAAGGAATTAAAAAAAAAGGTATTAAGTGTATTTTTTTGGTGAAATCGAAGTTCTCACTATATTGACGTGTGTGAGAAACATGGCGTCTTCACTTAGAGACTCTTTTTCCAGAGAGGACTGATGGAGGTGCAACAACAATCACCTGAAGATCAATATCAGCACAACCAATCAGCTTGTGGTGGACTACAATGCTTTAAATATGGATGATGCTGCAGAGAAGCTGCAAACTGTAAAACGTGGACGCTTCACACACGTTCAACCCGACAGAACTGAAGATCCAAACAATCAGCTCAGTTTCAAGGTGGAAGAACGAGATTAGAGTCATCAACTCAGCATCTGACCTAATGTGAAATATGGTCACAATCTGTTCTTCTGCAGAACATTATGACATCACAGTGAAGCTGACCTTTGACCTTTTGGATGTAAAATGCCACCACGTTGTCATTTTAGTCTATGAGACCTTCGTGTGAAATTTTTTTATCACAGTTAGTGTGAGAATTATGGCCAAAAATGTAGTTTGTGTGGTCACAGTGACCTTTTACCACCAAATTAGTTCATCCTCAAAGTGAACGTTCGTGCCAATTTTGAAGAAATTGCATCAGGGCGTTCCTGAGATCTCACGTTAAGCAGCACGTAAGTGTGTAATAACTTCCTTCTGAGCTAAGCTAGTGCTGTAACTATCTGCTATTCAGGCTGACACCCGCAGTGACATGGGGTGACTCACTCAGTCCTTTTCTCCACCTGAAGGGCTTCATCTTTACTCCCACACTGGCTCGACTTGCCCTGTGCTTCAACCATCAGCACACATCTGACATCCACTCATTATCGTCATCCTTTCTCCTGATTTGTATGCGGTTGATCCTTTAAATTAGATTAATAGTTGTCCATTTTCAGATGTGAATGTGCAGTGAAGAGCACAGTGACACAGTGGTGATTCCATTGAGAGCGAAAATCATACGTTCATGTACCGCATTCACAACATCATTTCTAGCATAATTAGCAAAGATAGCTCAGTCATTAGCACAAGTTCTGTTCAAAAGAGGTACACTTAGTACTTCCTTTTACTTTTGTAATGCCAGTTTAAATGCTTGAAACTGCTCTACTTAAACTAGCATGTTGTCCGGTTCCTTAGCAAACACAAGCTCGCTAAAAATGTGAACCAAATGTAAAGAGAGAGAGAGAGAGAGAGAGAAAAAAAAGGGTGTAATCAATTACCTTCACCAAAATGTTCCACAGGACTGCACAACAACAAACAGAGAGCGTGTGCAAAAGAGGGAAAAAGCATAACAGAACAGAAAAAGCAGATGGAGTGACTCAAGTTAGGTGACAGACGTCCATGCGGTGTAGACAACGGCACCTGAAGACGAGCACATTCAGAACAAAACATGATTAAAATGTGCAAATGGAAAGCGAGACCTTAAGATGATGTCTGTATCAGTATTCCCAATTATCTGAACTGAAGTTTAAAGCTACGCTCCAGACGTGAACGCTGCGTCCGGGTTTGGACACAACTGCTGAACTGCAGTGAGACCACGGTACCTAAAGTCGTTCTGGCCGGCGTGGCGTCTTTCTTGATCCAGAAGGACACCCAGGAGAGGACCACGGTGAGGATGCAGGGGATGTAGGTCTGGATGGTGAAGTAGCCCATCCGTCGGCTCAGGTCAAAGTACACTGTCATCACCACGTAGTCACCTGTGAGGGAGAGAACGGCACAGTCTGATGTGAAGCTTCACAGGCGAACATGCCTCCAGTCACTTTAGACAAAGGTACATAAATGAGGGCAAAAATGAGGGAAATAACTCTGAAGGTCTTATATGTAATGTAACAAATGGCCATTGACCTACGTGTTACATAACATCAGGATAACGCCTGATTTACACGCCGTGTATAAAGACTCAAAAACAAAATGACTGTGTTTTTCTGCATTTGTTTGTATCAGTTTTAAACGTAGCAGCGAGTAACAGAGCAGGCCGGCACAGCCACAGTCTGCTGGGAGCTGTGCAACGCCAAGGTTCTTGGATACACAAGAGTTTTTTAGACGTGTACTTCATATTTTTCTCGAGCTCAGTGTAAACAAGGAAATACTATTACACGAGCGACGATAGGACCGCAAGAGGATTTTCCCAATTATCTCAGACTTCACTCGGTGGTCTCCACATGGCGGTTTTCTTACTTTTGTACTAAGGCAGGCAAAACTCTCTGGGTGCTGGCTTGTTTCCCGCCGTATTTCTGGCTTCAGATTACCAAAATGTGTTTTCTAGTGTGATATTCATGCAACAGTCTAAGTTTCTACCTCTCAAACCAGCCTGGCTGTGCTTTCATTTCAAGTTGTACAACATCAACAGTTAATGTGACAGACAGAACTTGTTGCAAAATAAATGAAGGAATGATTATGAACTACTATTCTTCCTACGACCACATATCAACAACAATGTTGAACCTGAGAAAGAAACAACAGACACATCCTACCTGCTGTAGTCTTTATTATGTCTGTCGTGTTTCTCAGGCCCATAAAGTCAAACTGGTAGAGACGCCAGGACTTCTGGTCAGCCGCCTCCACAGAGTTCTTCCTCCACTTGTAAATCATCTCATCTCGTGGGTATCCATCTGCAATTACACAGAGCATGTGTGTGTGACCCTTGGCGCTACATGGCACATCCTAATGATGGATATCCCGTGCAGACAGACCTAAGGCCACCCAGAGCAACATTTGTCTTGTGCTGGAGGCTGGCTAATGAAAAGACAGTCTGGAACGAAGACAGAGGCAGAGAGAAAGTAGATTAAATGAAAGCTTTGGTTCAATAATGTACTGAATCCATCTTGATGTTGGGCCTGACCTTCACATGGTGCACGCAGAGCCTGGGAGTGCTTTTACAATCGATCAAGCGAGGTTAATGATGGGTTAATGATTGCGTTCATGCTTTGGTGTCGCACTCCCGGATCTTTCCTGTCTTAAACAGACACATAATCATTTTAAGTAGAAAAGCTAACAAAATTATGATCTTGCCTGATAGCAATTTGATGTAATAGGCTTTCAATTAACAAAAGCATTAACTGTGAGGGAAGACGTCGCCCAAACTACTAATTGTTTTCAAACATGCTTGATGAATGAATTCCATTAACATTTGCCACATTCTCTCATTTGCTATTAATGATGTCATTAAAGATTCAGCAATCGCTGCTCAGATCCAAAATGTTCAGAAAATAACGGCTTACTGTTGAAAAAAGCTCTAACCAAGTAAACTTTTATGAATGGCAGCAGTGGATACGCCTTATTCTCTATGACGTTTGCATGAAAAGGCCTCAAAGCACAGTTGAGGATGATAATCATAGGACTTAATATACATCAGCCTCAGAGGAAGCCCCAGTGCATTTCAAAATAAAAGCTCTTTTGATGGATACAGGTTGAAGTTTGCACTCTTCCTGTCACACCAGGACCTGGAGCTGGTAGAGGTTTAACTATATTGTTTATAACAAAGTGGGTTTGCCTCACATATCTCTGCTTTTAGGCTCTTTACTGGACAGTTTCCATTTTATGCCACTGTATGTGTTTCTGTTGCACCCTTCAGAGGGAAATATGGTACTTTTCACTGTGCTACATTTATTTGACAGCTGCAGTCATCGGCTAATTTACAAAAGAGTTTAGAAAACATGATGCATTGTGATGGATTAAACGACCCACTAGAGGTCATTAGAGCTGAAATGATTAGTCAATTAACGGACATCACCTGTCCTTTGATAACTGAGCCGCTGCGGTCATTTTTCATGCAGACATTGACACTTTTCAGGTTCCTAAATACAAAGACTTGCTGCTTCTCCTCGTCTTAAATAATAAACTGAACCATTCTGGGATTTGGAATATTGATGGGACAAATCGAGCAATATGAATTTGGGCATTTCTCACTATGAGAAAGTATCTGTAAGAGTAACATATAATAGAAAAAACACTCACAGGGGACATTTCTCCACATTGAGATACTTTTATTTTTGATATTTTAAGTAAATGTTGCTGATGATACTTACGCAGGTTTATTCAAGTAACATTTTCAATGCCTGATCTTTACATGCACACTGATAGAGTATTTTTCCTGTGTATTTTCTGAATACTTTCCCCATCTCTCATCATTAGAAACTGTGGTAATACTGGTTCCCATTTGAAAAAGTTTATTGCTCCTTCTCTTTGAACTGCATGTAATGTGGAAACCTGATTTTTCTTTATCTCTATAAACAGATATCTGCTTATCAATACAGAATAAGTAGATAAGGGAAGACTACAGTAGCGGAAGCCTTCTGGTTTCCATTTGTGAAATACTGACCAATCACGTTTGAGCAGGCTTTCCTTGCATGCAGGTAAACTGTCCATGTGGAGGGCAAAAAGGTGGAATGCATTGGCAGAAACACAACCTCAAACCATCAGCTATCGTCTGATAATAATTTAGCTTTTTAAATATTGATCTGCATTCATAAACATGTATTTGTTTGTTGAGACTGGCTGAAATGTCGTCTTTGCACCTGAAGCGCCTAATCAAACTATAAACAATAACCAGCACGCAGAAGAAGTCTTGACCCGGATATCTGTTAGCCGTCAGCCGCAGCGGCAGCCCCGAAACATTACGACCTTCTAACATCTGTGCCTCTAACATGGGAGCGCTAATCTGAATAAGCACTGCGCTGTTTCTCACAACAACAGGTTGAGTTACAGCGCAATCGCTCCAGATTGATATGTGTGTTCATTAATACACAGACTGAAATCAAATGTCTACCCGGGTCACGATTGAAGACTGTAAACATTGTTTCAAACTTATTCTTTTCATTTCCAGGTATTTTAATTCACTACAGTCTATACTCGTATTTGCATTATATTCAGCTAATTATTCAATTCTCCAGAGACATGGAGGCTTTAAAGATAAGCCAATATAGCTTAATCAGAAAACAGAGATGTTGTCATGGAAACCAGTGTAGTGTCCAAGGTGAGGAAATGGGTTTGATGGCTCACAGCAGGATGGGTCCGCAGACGTGGAGGAGCGGTGAGCAGGTATTAAACTCTAATACGCTGCACAAGATGCACGGTCTTATTACGTTCAGTCACTCTGTGATCCGGATAACAGATCTGTGTGAGTCCACTAGAGATCCACAGCAGATAACACATCAGCCACACAGCACGCCTCATTTTCAGCACGACGCTCCATTCCTCAGAGCGTCACAAATAACACAACATTAACCGTCAAATATTTCCTCTTTCCCCCGCAGGTCAACGTTACCGACACAACGTCTGAGCCGTCACGTCCCTGAATGTTTTTGAATCGTCCTTCAGTCCCTTTGCCATCATTGTCATCCATCACTATTTTTAAAAAATCAGCGTGTGGTAAAGCAGCTCTTCTAAAATGAGAGTTTCTTTCAAGTGGCCTCTTCAAAGGGATTCTGCGTTTCTCACACAAGCAGCTCACATCCAGCTGTGGCCACATGTGACACCACGAGCCAACGTCATCACCTGAAACATGCAGATCTAACAAAACAAATATTAAATATAAGCTTTCTACATAGCACGGTGCACTCACAGCTGGAGAAGATGAGCGGACAGGAGTGTTCGTCCATTGGAAAGTTGTGCAGCAGCAGCTGGCATTCTGCATTTATTGTCAGCCTGAAAAGAAAACAGCACAACAGTTTGTGATGCATCTCTCCTCTTTTAATACAAAAGATTTACTGTGAAACCGTTTCGTTTGGTTCAGACTTTCAAAGCATCACATCAACAAGAGCGATGTGCTGCACACTGTTTACAAAATGGGACAACATTAATACATTAATACACATTCATTTCAGTAAAAATCCACCTTTCAGCCTCGAGTGTGGCAGCAAATTTGAACTATTAGCCATCACGTAAGGATCCAATAATCAGTTAGTGTGACAGCTGTGTGTGCAGATGTTCCACAGCTGCAGAGGCTGAGGAAGAATCTGCCCTTTGCAGCTTGTTTTTCTACAGTTTGATTGATTTCCCTTCAAGGCCATTTGTGGTTAGCAAACGTTCATGTGCAAGAAGAGTTCCTGACAACAGAAACATGAAAGTCAACAGTCTGATCTTTACCCAGTTTGTGCTGTACAGCATGTATCAGAGCTGAAACGATGAGTCCTTTAATCGATTGCTTGATCAATAGAAAGTTAAAGGCACCCTGTGGAGTATTTGACCACCAGTGGAGTTGTGCTCTGATGAATGGGTCCATGTTTTGTGGAAAGCACATGCTCCCACACATATTCCTGTTTTCATTTTGACAATCGATTACTCTTTAAGTCACTCTTCAATCAACCTGCCTCTGCAATGTGTCCATTAGCTGCTCTTTTCTGTTTTAAATCACTGTAAACTGAATATCTTTGGCTTTTCGACTGTTGGTGAAGCAAAGCAAGATGTCTGAGGACGACACCTTGAACTCTGAGAAACTGAGATGCTCATTTTTTACTATTTGCTGACATTCGACTGTAAGGACCAAAGATGAATTAATCAGGAAAATAACTGTTAGTTTCAGCGTTTGTATCCTGTATATTAATACCCTTCAATGATTCTAGCTGTAGTTCCAGTATCTAGAGCTACGCATTTAATTTACTGTAAGTAGTTGAAAATATTCCACATTTTCTTCGTATTCATCACTTTATCTTTCAACACGTTACCACTGCAAGCTCACATTGAATGAAACACAGCATGAATGTGAGCAATAATCTAAATTAAAAAATTAAAGGTGGACTTCTTTGACTTCTATCAGCCTTCTGTGGCCTGTAAGTCACAAAACTCATAAGAGGCAGACAGACGAGTGAGCAGCTGCAGTCAGTCTGTGGACTGAGACTGAGAAACGCTGGTTCTGGGGAAACTACGTGACGTTGCACAACCTTATCTTTGCTAGCACGTGTGCCTCCACGACGATGAAGCATCAAACCTACGTCACACACGTCATGTCCGGATGTGCACATGCTGAGGAGATCTGTCTGTGATGCAGCTTAAAGCCAGATTTCCCTTAAGACGAGACAGACCGGAGGCAATTATGCAGCCAATATGTTGTTGACCCTCAATTACGAACCATTTAAAGAAAGCAGTGACCTGACCTCTTTAAACATGGTCATACACAAACAAACACACACACACACACACACACACACACACACACACACACACACACACACACAGACTTACAAGTTTCAAAATAAAGCTGAAGCTTTAATAATTCCACAGTTTGCGTTGCCATGAAACTGGAGCACGTCTGACTGAGGAAACAACATTAAGGAAAGTCTGCTGAAAGCGACTTAAAGTCTAAAGTAAGAGAAAAAATAGAAATCAATGTGTAAATCGCATATATAACGTCCAAGAGTGGACACATGAGACAGGAAAAGGAAGAAGAAAGTAGAGAGGGAAGTCTTTGTAATGTAATTCTGGCATGATCTTTAAACCTCATTAAAGCATGGAAATGGGACAATAGCATGCATGTGGGAGAGGCATGGATATCACAAAATGTCATCTCTGTTTACTGCAGCCAAGCCAATGGACAATTAATACCCACTGACATTTCACCATCTTTCTCTCATGCCATCAACGGATATTACTCCTCAAAGTTTGCCCGCTCCTGAACGCTCCACATCAAAAGAGCTGCACGAGGGAGGGTCGCGCCGTGACTTGACTCGCTCGTCACTTCTTTGTTCTTTGCGGAAATGTGCTAGCTCTGTGCAGATTCTTAGGTTTCTGCAGGTCCAACACAACGCTTGACAGGCCGATGGGAGTCGAAAAAAGCCACGGCGGAAAAGTTTGACGGCGCTCGACTGAAGACTCCAGATTCTTCACTGTCAGTGAAGAATCTGGAGCTGTCTCACAACATAAGGACAGTGCCAGAAAAGACTGAGGACAGTCTGCAGATGCTTATTACTGAAGGAGCAGTTTATATTAATGTCGAGTGCTCCAATTACAACGAGTGCTTCAGGGCACGAGGGTGGCTGCCTTAGTAAATTGGTCTTAAAGCTCAAGCAGGCAATTTGCACTTACAAACAGCAATGACAGGGGCTAATTGCTTTTGCGCCGCTCTTTTTGGGGAATGTTTGCATCACCAGTTATTTTGCATAAATTTCCTGGTGAATGAAACTGCGTGATTGGCTGATTGATAAACTGAGGTTTATCAATCAGCGCAGAGAACATGGAGATTCAGGGAGGTGATTATAAGAACCATGTTGGGAAATGTTGACTATATATTTACTGTAAGTAAACATTCTGCAGCCTGTTGCTGTATCCTAAAGCTCTGAGCTGCTTGATCTTTACAGAACAGAGATTTTGCAGTTAGCATACATGACATTAAAGTATTTGAGGATTTTGTGTAAACTGGAGCTTAAGAAAGCGAACTGACCTGAGCCCATGAATCAGTAAGCTAAGTGACAGAAAGTTAATCAGCAAATATTTTGATAATTGATTCATTTTCTGGCTCTTCCAGCCTCTTAAACGGGAGGATTTGCTGCTTTTCTGTGATTTATATTATTGTGAAGTGAACATCTTTGGACAAAACAAAACTGAAATACTGAAATTAACTGACTTAACTTTGATCGTTGACAGGCAGTCAGGTAACAGCATACTCTTATTGCTGTAATTAAAATCCATTAAAACATGCTAAAGCTTTGACTTTGCATTGCATTTCTACACTGAAGTTCCTCTGTTGTGTTTACCTTAAGGTGTAAAGTATCTTCCCGTCGTTCCATATTCTGAGCAGCTGGTTGGGCATCGTAATCCAGTGCGAATCTGCATTCTTGGAGTTTCTGAAGATGGTGTCTGGCAGCCAAATAAGTCCAACCATATTGCTGTTCAGAGTCAATTTCTTCATTGTGCTGTTGTATCTGAGACGGCTGTCCGTCCACGTCTGGGCAAAGATGATGTCGATTTGGTATTCCTGTAAGAGGAAATCAAAAGACATTAGAGTGGATGTACAGCGCTGGATCACTTGGTGCCATTTCATTGAAAAAACATAGTTCACCATCACTGATGCTGCTCTGTGGCCTTACTGAGAGAGAGAGAGAGAGAGAGAAAATGAGCAGCTTCACCTGCTACTCCAGAGCATTGATTTTTCTTTTTAAATGACACTAAATAGAGGGATTATGGGTTTCAGCAACACGTCTATGGACGGCATCTATCATTCATCACTTTCACCAGCGGGAGCATTTATCCTTTCACTTGTTCACTGGCCTGCATGTCGAGCACAGACCTCACCTGCCCCCTCTCAGTGATTTGCTCAAATCGCCATTGTGCTGCTAGCAAACTCTCCAAGGAAGCAGTGCATCCGCCTGTGGTTTTAAGCGTCTGCCAGCACCTGGACAGCTGCTCAGTTTTACTTGGCGTTTGTAGCCAGAAATCATCATTTATTACCCTTTTAGTGATGTATGGAGAAATATGTCACAGTCAGTGTAAAGTTAATGGTCTGGAGAGCGTGATTGCTGATGGACTGGCTCACAGCAGACATGTTTGACCAGAGCACATGTGATGCCTGATAGTACATTTAACAGGTTCCCACGTTCCCATCAACTCCATTTTTATTATGAGATTTTGTCACAATCACATTTTGGGTAACGATTGATGACACAGAATGAATGACCTGCGAATCCTTAAGTAAAAGATGGCGCTTGGCGGCACAGCTGGTGCTCTCCTGCATGTGACTTGGCCCTTAGAGCTCTTTGTCTGAGATCTACTGAACCTTCTACAAACGTAACAGGAGTCCACAGCTATGCTAGCAGCTCTGTCAGGCTGCAAATGGGTGCAACAGCGCTTTGAGCTAAATGCTAACGTGAGCATACCATCGTGCTTCCATTGACATGCTAGCATGTACATTGCTTATCATGTTCACCATCTTACTTTAGCATGTTAGCATGCTTATGTTTGCTAATTAGCACTAAACATGAGGTACAGCTGAGGCTGATGTGAATGTCATTAGTTTTGCATTGCATATTGTGAACTCCACACAGACAGGACCCAGCAGGCAGGTGTTATCCACTGTACAGCACACACCTCTGCGTATATTTAACAATGAAATGATTTGAAATACTGCAGCACTGTTTTCGCATCGTTGTGTGCCTCAGAGACACTGAAACAGCTTTGCAGGAAGCTTTGGCCTCTTCATCCAGGCTGCTGTCACTTCCAAATCTGAGGGCAATCCATCCAACTCACTGCCTTGCTTTTTCTTAACAGGGGTTTTTGGTTGAGTGCTCAGCACAGAGGATTCAAGAAAAGCAAGAAAACCCGAGCAGGAAAGTGAAGAGTAGCAACTGGTAGACAGACGAGGAACTGCAGAGTCTAGAAAGTTGGAAAATCAATACATGACCACGGGGAAAGAAAGAGGTCTGAGGCTGAAGAGGGACTGTGTCACCATGACAGAGCCCCGGAGTTTCTTAAGTCTAGACCCTCTGACAGAACAGGATCATAAATATAAACATGTCGTGGTTTTAAAAATGGCTGAACAGTGACACTAACAAACACTACTGACATGAATTACTGTGGTTTCTTTACTTGAACACCAGTGAAACTGATGTTTTCTCATCAAGATTCTGCCTTCTGTTTGACTCTCTGCAGATTATAATCGTATCTATTATGAAATCAGTCATTCAGACTGGCCTCGTCTTCACATTGCATTCAAGGAATAGTTTGACATTTAGGAAAATGTACTTATTCTGATTCCTGCTGAGTGTCAGATGAACAGAGTGAAACCACTCTCATGTCTGTGTTCATGCATTTACTGCAGAGTCTCTTCTCAAGATCTGAAACCAAGCACAAATGTTTTAATAGTTTTTTGTTAGTTTGGCCATATCGGGGGTCACCCTACACAGGCGATGCCCTCCGGTGTGTCAGTTCCTGGTGATTTTAGCACCATGAGGTGTTAAGTATTGACAGTGAAAAGCCAGTTTATTGTATGTTGGTCACACACATCCCAGGTGTAAATGTACTTTCTCAACATACGTCCAGGTATAGCTGCAGTTAATGCGGACACATGAAATCATCCAATATGTTTTGCTCTTCGGCCTTGCTGGAGGTTTCCTCATGTTGGCCTGCCGGTTAGCACAGAACAGAAGCTACTTATGTGAAATTATATGGAAAATGATTCTGTTGTTGATGCAGAAACAACAAAACAACAGGTGGATTTGTGCTGGAAAAGGCGTCCAGGCGGCGGGAAGTAACTCTGCAAGATATCTGCATCTAATTCAATTTGCATTCAGATGTACCAGACCTGTGATTAAAAGAGCCGTATCACGGCTGCCTCGCAGTAATTGGAAACTAGATGCAATTTAATGAGGCAAACAATCGCTCCATTAATTGTGTGTAAAATGATATGTGATGCTGCTTACTGTACATAGGTGATGATGCAAATAATGTGCAGCAGCGAAAGTTCAACATAATGCAGATAAGCATGACGAGTCCCTGCTGTGTAATCATACTTGACAGTGATCAACAGCTGAATTCCTCTTAAGCAACAACACAGATAAAGATGTACAGTATAATGAAATTAATAACAGCCTGCTCTCCTCTGGCAAACCACATCTTTTCATACCGCTGCCTGAAATGCGTTTGACCTTTTACCCAGTCTCTACACCAGTTTGAATAGCTCGCCAATTAGAACGAAGTCTATAATCAAGAGAACTACTGGGTGCTCATGACCTTTAACTGTATGGAGCTCAGGGGATTTGAAGTAAGTGAACATTATCCAGGATTTAATGACCAGTGGAGGAAAAGTGCTGCAAATCAAATAAATAGCACTAATATGAGCTGAAGCAATCACATCTGGAAACAGTGAGCTGCAGCTGCAGGGTGAGAGGTAAATCTCTAATAACGCACCAAAATTTCCACCTTTCTAATCTCTTATATAATTTCACATTAAGAGGAAATTATAACTATGCTGAAAGAGTATCGATCTCACTTCCCCTCCCTGCTGCCTGCAGCTGCTTTCAGCCACCACAGCAAGCGTTGCTGAGAATAAAATGGGTTTTTCACCTTAGCCGCCTCAGAGGAGCTGCTATATTAAGGCTGTTGATTTAGAGGTACTGCATATACCTGCAGTAAAATCAAAGATGCTGCTGGACAGTCGGGATAGACCCCACATGATAAATTCATTTCAGCTGAGGTTAAGAACAGATGATCCCCTGAGACATGCACACCTGTCAGGTGCTTAACGCTGTATGCTTAATCCCGCCTATATTGACAGTGAGGATATTGGCTGAATGGGAGCAAATCTCGGCAGCCAGGTTCAAAATCCTGTGGGAAGCCCGAACATTACAGGCTAAATTTAAAGGTTTTGGAAAAGATGTCAAATCATCACATTTCAGTGTAGAAGAAGAAGAAGTGAAGATCTGAAAAATGTGAATTTGAGCTAACAGCAGACTGAAAGCACAAGATCACATTTTCATATCTAAAGGTAAAAAATCTTAGTTTGAATCTGAACTTCTTGCTTTTCTGTTTCTGTTTGTGGCAAAATCAGTCCACTTAAATGAAACCTGCTCAAGTGGATTTTGAGAAGTAATCTGCTTTTTTTGTGTTAAATTCAGCTTTATGAACTTTGACACAGGAATTACGTAGTCGACCAACAGCGAGCAGTCATGACATGCTGACCTTTGTCTTGGCTGTATCGCATCATCCAGTTTAACTTAACCTCCACTGCACTTTATCCAGGAAACAGTCATCGTGGAGCATTCAGGGTCTGTGGGAGAATCTGTACAATTGTATCATCACTTTTTCCTCAAACTTCGGTGGCTATGGAAACATAAATACACGCATATCACGCTGCTAATTACAGCGACTGCGCCTCCGGATTTGCGTATCACAGAAGAGCGGAGGTCTGCGCTCTCTGAGTGACTCTACTTACTTACAGTCCTTTATTATTCAAAGCTGGTGCCCAGTTACAGCTCAGCTAACCTGCAGAGCATCGCTACACACTCAGCTCCTGCAACAGCCAACACAAGACTCAAGTTCAGCATCATAATATACCTGTAAGGCCCATATTTTAATGCCTTTGCTCATGCAAAGCATCAGATTTCCACAAAAAAATTAAATGTGTTCGTCCTGGTGCAAAGACAACCCAGAGTGGTCAGGAGGAGGCTGGACCAGCGGCTCGTTCAAAACTGGTCTAGCCGCCTTCACTAAGGTTCAGCATCCGAGCCAAAACCTCTCTGCTCTTAGTGATCGAGTGCGGCTTTGCTTTTAAAAGCCACTGTGTGCAAAGTGAAAGATTTAATTCCGTCATTCATCATTCTCTCCTGTCTATAAGATGTTAAGTTGGGTCAGGCTGAACAGATTTATTCTTATAATGGAATATTTCCCCATCAGTTTTTAAATCATGTGGACAAATGGGGATATTAGTCATTATTGAAAATCTGCACATGGTTTAATGTTGACTCTGATATGTGGGGAATTATTCTGCCACAGTTTACCCAATGTTTCAAATGACCAGAATACAAATTAGACAGCAACTGGGCTGACTAATGGCTCGGGATGGAATAAACAGCTGCAATGTGAAGCGGCCTGGAAGAAGCCACCTACCATGATGACACCTCGCCCTGCGCCGCCTGCAGAGGTGCAGCTTTTCATTTCTGGGAAAAGAGAGCGGAGGCATATGCCACTGACCTTCCTGTCCCCTGATGCAAATAAGGCATAGTTCATGGTTCTGTAGATTTTTATGGATGGACTGTGTTGTCTGAGCTGGGTAGGATATCCCTAATCACCACATTATGTACATGCAGATTGTGGGCACAATAGTAAAAATCCCATAATGTCATCCCGCTGTAATTGTGAGTCTGTAAAATGGATATTGTTATATTGTTTTTAACTTGTTTGTTGTACTCATGAATGTTCTTGGAGATTCTGCAGTTGCACCATTTATGTCTGACATTCCCATATATTCAAGGGCTTGGATAAGACCTCTATTTTTCGGCTCTCCAGCACTTTTTAACTGCACAGAGAAGTACTTTTTAACACTCCTCCTCCAACAGGTCAAGGCAGAAATGACCCACTTTCAACATGAAATCGTCAGAGCATTAACATTTGAACACCTCTGTGAAATAAACATTTCCACAGATGCAACCTGTGGTATTTTAATGTTATTTCTTTTCCAAAATCCCAGTCCTGGTCACTGCACCAGATACTGTAAACTAGGGCAAAGCATACAGCTGAAGCTCCGCAGAGTGAAGCTGGCATTTTCTGATTATGCAGCAAAAGGCATACAGTACATACTGTATCTGTCCTGTGCTTTGAGACATCTTGTCATGTTCCTCTGTTGGCTCGAAGTCAGTCCTTGTTAGAGGCAGCTAAAGGTCGTTTGGAACCAGGAGACAAACTTTGCACCCACCTGGTGTGACCTGCTGCTCAGAGGTTTTGTCAAGTACACAGATACAGAATGTCAGAGCTGCAAATCTCTGTAACGCGAAGTTTGACTACGATACAACAAAACCCAAAACTCAAGAGCAGTTCCTTTGCGACGTCAGTCATTTCCTTCGCTTTCATGTTATCTTTGAATAACAATAACGATAATTAACTTTATTTCTATTCCACCTTTCGCACAAGAACTGCCTCTCAAAGTGCTTTGCACATGCACATGCACAGAAAACTTTATTATAATAATAATAAAATGAGATAAAACTAAGGATGAACATAGAAGCATGAAAGGTCTAAAAACTCCTATTCCCTTAATACAGTGGCAGTCAGCAATTTGAGACTTAATAGGTGAGACCTCACAAAGTGTTTGGCCTTTCATGCACGCTTCACACACCAATTGTTGCCTCTGAAGCGTCTCTGGACACAGATTCACCACTGATCTTGATTATTAGTTTAATCATTATTGGTTAATCATTTGAATGACACATCTTGCATGCTGTATGGCTCTTATTCACATCATTTCATCTACTTTGCACATTACTAAACTTGGCCAGCTCTCCTTTACTGTGCCGAGAATAAGAGGGTATAGAAAATAAATGAACAGAGTTTGTTAACAGCACGCTTCACTGGCCTCGAGAAGCTTAATGCCACACATGGAACGCTTGTTATTCTTGTATTATTTATGTTTCACAGTTCAACTAATCTAATCAACGGCCAACAAAACTGTCCAACATAATTTGTTCTGCTTAACGTTTCTACTCTGCATATATCACAAACAGCCAAAGTGGATAGCTTGTCCACCCACGTTCTGTCTTTTTCTCCAGCAGCAGAAAGATGGAGCGCAGAGATTAACCCAAAATCCAGATTTCCATGGATGCTGGGTCCTTGTTTAGTAGCAGTCCTTCTTGTTAAAACATCTGTTGACATTTCATGCCATCAAGGAGAAATTAAAATTTTATTTCAGTGCTGCAGCTGTCAGGACTGCAGATAAGAAACATGTGAAACAAGCATGCTTCTTCATTTAGTTTTTTCTGGAAAGTTCATGCTTCTGCCCTTTCCAATTTCAGTCTACCAATGATTTGAAATATGTCACAGCTGAGAGCTCAGAAATTCTTTGCAGGCACAGCAATAATCAGCACAAAAGACGAGAATAAACAGCTGCAATGTGAAGAAGCCACCTACCATGATGACACCTCGCCCTGCGCCGCCTGCAGAGGTGCAGCTTTTCATTTCTGGGAAAAGAGAGCGGAGGCATATGCCACTGACCTCCCTGTCCCCTGATGCAAATAAGGCATTGTTCATGGTTCTGTAGATTTTTATGGATGGACTGTGTTGTCTGAGCTGGGTAGGATATCCCTAATCACCACATTCTGTACATGCAGACTGCGGGCACAATAGTAAAATCCCATCCCATAATGTCATCCCCCTGCAACTGAGACAGTTCACACCACAATCCAGCTCCCAATGTCCAAACTTTCAGCCATTAGTCTTCCAACTGCGAAAGACCAAAATGTGGTCAAAATGTCATCTAGTCCACAGAAATTTTGATTTTTCTCCGTTATATCTACATGTGCACACACAAAACATCTGTTACGGGAATTGTGACAAAGATGTACTGAGCAGAGCATTTTGCAGCTGTAAGATAAACCTGAACCCTAAAATGACATCAGTCTAGCTCTCGAACATAGCGCACTACAATGTGAATGAAATTGTTGTGGAGATACTGAAAGATGTATTTGCTTGTACACACTAAAAAGTGAACATGAGGCCACTTTGAGCACCTGCATCAAATATTCTATACAAAAGGTGCATCAGGATAGAGCTGGTTGATTTGGCTTTTTTATGGTTATGAGGGTCAAACAAATAAATAAAAATTCAATCTGTCAAAAAACTTTTTTAGATTTCTCAGCACATTCCTTACGTGAGCAATTCATCACTCCCTTTTTCACAGTTTCAACCAAACGTGAAAAAGCTCATGTGGTGTGAAAAAAAAGGCTTGTGATGTGGAAAAAACGCCAAAAAAAAATTTACTTCTTTGACATGATTACATTTCAGTCTGTTACCAATGAACCTGTTTACCTGTGGGATGTTCCAAACAGGTGTTTTTGGAGCTTCCCACAACTTCCCCAGTCTCAGATGTTTCTGATTACGGTGATTAGTGGGTGACCATATTTAAGGGAGAGGAGAAAGATCTCTCTTCCTCGTGGACAAAGCAGCTTCTGATTTTCTCTATTTGGTTTTGGGTTTTTCTTGCCAAGAATGGAGGTCTGGTCATCTAGTTTAGTTTGTTTGTTAGCTTAGTTTTTGCACTTCTTTTGGTTTTTTAGGTGAGGGGGAGTTCTGGGTCCTACGGTCCAGAACCTGACTGTCCCAGACTCCCTCCATTTTTTGGTTGTTCTTGGTCAGACCTCCATACTCCCATAGATTTGGTTAAATAAAGACTTCATGCTCTGCAAACTAACCCTCAGTTACGGTGTTCTGTGCACACGTTCTGGTTGCAAGGTTGAGCTAAGTGTATTTTTGGGGGCTTGTCAAACACCTGTCCGAGCAGATGCTGATTAGTGATGCACTGTGCCTTTGGAGTTTTGTTAATCGTGTTCACAATCAACAATCGTGGTGTTTTCGGAGGCGTGTCGTCTTTAAGTTGACTGTATGCGTTAATTTCTTACTGTAATGCTTTGTTTGCACAGCAGGACAACAAAAAACAGTTCGAACATAAATATATTATACTGTTTTCAATTGAATGAAGGTTGAATAGGATTTGAAATCATTGGTTTTTGTTTTCAATTTACGTTTTAAACAGCGTACCAACTTTTCTTGGAATCAGGGTTTTAAATGAACGTTCCTGGAAGCAGAAATAACCTCACTGTTCAGAAGCCTCATGAATATGATTTACTTCCAATAGTGATGAGAATCAATACTTACCTGACACAACAGTGATTAATACTGACCAGTAGTTCATATTCACTTGACTGTAATCAATACTGACAATACAGCTCAAGTGATTTATCCTTTATGAGTGTGTTCTCACTGGAAATCTCCCTGTGTCTGATAACCAGGTGGTGCTTTACTTTTCTTCAGCTGGTTTGTTTGGATGTTAAATGCACGTCACACGTCTGTGGTGTGATGTGGTTCATCTTATTATGTGACAGTGTATCGTTTATTGTGACACACATTAATGACGAGTCATAAAAAACCTCAATGGAACACGGAAAACAGCAAGTGTTACAAGCATTTTGTTCGATTTCTAACAGGGTTTGTCAGAATTAACCTAAAATACATTGAAAGAGCGAGGACAGATGTCTTACTTGAGAAAAATAATGCAAAATGTGATTCATTTAAACAAGGCAATGCTGGATCTCAGGACGGTAATGGAATCTCAAACTCCACTTCAGCCTGAATGGTTCCTTTTTTGCAATTACTACACAATATCTGCCTCCGTGCCTCCCTCGGTCATGCATCACTCCCTCTAAAAGTCTCCAGCAGCGTTCGTGGCGAGTGTTGGAGCAGCGGTAGGACAGTACGTCTGCTCGTTTCTCATGCCTGGAATCAAAACAGCGATACAAAGCAGTTTGAAATGAAGCCGAGGAGTCTGTCTGCAGCACCGAGGAGCACACTGAGGCTGCTCAGCGCTGTGGCCACACGGGTATCATGAAAGTCATGAACACGGGAAAGGTATTTTTGTAAGTTCATTACATGCTGATTGAAGCACACCAGCAGCATGTTAATATTCCACTGAGATCTGTTCTGTTTGTGGCGTTACCAAGAGCCTCATTATAGGATCCTCATGCTGATGACTTCATTAACCAAATCTTCCAGCCAGAAAAATGAAAAAATGAGATGCATCACTCGGGCTTATTAAGTGAAAACATACTTTTCCCCTTGCATCTGAGCCGTCCTGTAACTAAGCTGAACCAGCTGACCTTCTTATTGAAGAAAGATTTTTATGAAGTGAATAAAAAAATTTTTCTAGGCAATTTTCTATCACAGCAGGAACGAGCCAAACAATTACACTAAGCTGCAAATTTCAGGAACATCACAAATTAATATTGTGCTGGGAGCTAAAGAAAACCACAGTGCCAAGGATGTTGCGGTAGCCCTGCCAGCAGCTCGCTTACGCAGCGGGAAATGAAATGGCATGAATATTGTATTTCTTTGGATATCCAGTGTGTGATAGCCTGAGAGTGGGCAGCTCGCTCCACAGGGTGAGAATAGCATCGGGGACCCCACTGGCACCAGCCTTCGTTTTGGCAGGAAATACTGGAGGACACCAAGTTGCCTTGGACACTGCATGACCCACAAGCATAAAAATAGCTTCTTTATAATAACAAGGAGGCTGCCTTCTCCAACGTTACATACTGTTCATTTCTTATTAAAACATACAGTAGCTCAGCGAATTGTTCCTTCTCAATGGTTCATTCACAGTGTGCTCCGTCGTCACTGCGCCTAATGAAGAAACAATGACAGAAGAAGAGACGGGTTTCCCATTTACAGACAATCCAGGACGTGTGTGGGGGTAGAAAGCACTTTGTCTTGACAGCCTAAATAAGGACGCTTTCAGTATTCACAAATGAAGCAACTTGCAGGAAACCAGTCAAAATTACTGGTGAAAGGCATATTTATAGGCTGCACTTGCTTTGGGATTTTTAACACCTCATCACACACCTACAGTCTTTCAGCTCTGGCTCACTAACATGATAAATGGGATTTCAGTGAGAAACAGCAGCTAGTAGCAATGATATAATAAGTTATCTCTACAACTGAGAAATTAGTGCGTGTTGCAAAATACCAGCCAGCAGCATGGGTTTAAAGCACAGAAGCCCCCCCCCCCCCCCAACACACACACACACACACACACACACACACACACACACACACACACACACACACACACACACACACTAACCCTAACCCACAAGTGATGTTAGCATTAAAGGTGCAAAATGTAACAATTTTAGTTCAAAACATTCAAAAAATAAACTATCAACAGAATGTGAAGAAATTAAGATTTTCACATTATGTCACAGATATTTATGTATTGTGTTTCAGAGATATCTACTGTAGTTAGCATGCTAACCAGCTAGCCTCAGCTCGCCCTGTTTTGTAATACCTCTTTGTACCTGAAGGGGCGATAGCGAGTCACTGTAGTGTCCAGTCTGCCAGATTGGGCTCCTGATCCTGCCGTAACCTGACCTCCCTCTAGCTCCTCCCCTGCTTCACGCCTCACCTGTTCCCGCCTGACCCCGCTGTGCCTTCGAGCTCCGGTCGGAGCCGATTTAAATCACCTCTGTGCTGTTTTCCATGTGGTCAAACTGGCCTCCATCGGTTCTGTTTCCCAGCTCTGGTTCTAGTGCCTCTTCTGGCACTGAACCCTTCTTGCTAAAGTCTGATTTGCTTAATTTGAGGAAAACTTTCATTTTCTTGCTCACGTCTTTTGGTTGTCAGGTTGTACTGATTCACCTGGTGAACTATTGGTCAGCTGTCCTTCATGTCTTTATTAAATAAATGTCAAACTTGAGGACATATGAGTATGAGTAAGTGCTTTTGTGGCTGTTTAAAGGGACACTTTCTTGTGATTAATGTTTGACCTTGAAGGTGCTGAAGGGCATGACGTTGAGCCAGTGCTGTTTCCTTTGGGAGGACTTTCAGCTTTGTCCTTCACATCCAGCCTTTGACTGATTTCATGCTCTGTCCCTTGGTGTGGGACTTGGCATGAACTTCACAGATCTGGAAATCAATTTGGTCTACAGTAAAAAGAAAAAAAAAATCTCTTCACATCTTCTGCTGAGAGATTTTTTTTAAGAAACTAAATGTACAACCAGTTTGTTTACAATTGGAATCAAATATATTAGTTTATCAAACATTCAATAATATGATGATAATACAGTAACTGTTATTTTGGAGTTGAATACTCTCACATGGGGATGATTAGTTTGTTTTTCTTTGCACATAACACGTATGTCTTCAAACTTCAGATAGTTTTCTATCCACTATACCTGCAGCTGTTCTTAGCCATGTTCGCAGCGTGGCTCCTGGGACCGTCAGTCGCTCAGTCAGTCCAGCACTTTGTTCCAGAATAAACTCTCTTATCTTCTATTGAATGGATCACTTTGAACTTTTTTACACATTAACGATCCAAAAAGATTCTGGAGACCTTACCTTTCCTCCACCCTGAGGTTCACATTTATGGTTGGACTGCCACCATCAGGTCAAAATTCAGGGCAAATACTTGATTTGTGACTAGACACCTGCAAAACTAATGACGATCCACCTAACCAGCCTAAATATCAAATGTTAGCATGCTAACACACTAAGCTAAGGCAGCAAACAAACACAGTAAGCCTAATAAGCATCAGCACGGCAGCACTGCTGGTGTGAGCATGTTAGCATGGTAACATTAGCGTTCAGAACAATGTGTAAGCACACTCACAGTGCAGCATAAACTCTATATGTCAAGGTGTGAGCAGTAACTTTAAATTATAGAGTATGAGTACTCTCTTGTTGCTGTGTTTCCTTGAGGACATTCGACCACTTAGCCTGAACTGTTCGTTATTCTGACTTTTGCTGGATCATGACAAAATTCACTCTTAACAGCTGCTGCTGCAATGAACTGATCATCTGGTTGAATGGACGTTTCAGATACACTCGCAAACACCAGAAAGCCGGCGTCCATGTTTCTCTCAATAGAAAACGTTAACAAGGTTAATGAATGAGCAGCTCAGACATCTGATGCTCGTTTGTCTTTAAGGGAGTCCGTTTGGGACACTCGTCAGGATGCCTCCCGGACACCTTGTGCAGATATTCCAGGCACGTCCAACTGAACACTCTGGTAAAGACCCAAAATATGCTAGAAGGATTACACATCCCATCTGTCCTTAGAAGGCATCAGTAAATTGTGCAAAATGGATGGGTGAATGGACAGATGAAAAGATACACTCATGGCTTGATAATTCACTTGCTGTTTTATCCATTCAGGGATCAAGTGAGGTCGCCTTTTGTTAAAGAAGAGTACAATGTCAGTCATTTCCTATGAATCAAAAGCTCCGTTACTGCAGTGTGGAAGCCAGCAGCCAATCGGATTAAACCTCCCAGCCACTGTACGTTGGCAGCGCCGCCTTTCTGTTGATAAAAGACCTGGTGCAGTGCTTCAGTGGGCTGATGAGCATTAATAAGTCCATTTCTTTCAGATATTCATATTGAAATTCAAGCAACAATTTTCTCTCTGATTGTACTTTTCTGATGTGAAAATGGCCTAATTTCCTCTGAGTTTATTCCCAGAGCGAAGGGGATTAATCACAGTCTGTCTTCCGGAGAAGTCATGACACCCTGAATTATACACTGCATTGCAATTAGAAACAATACAAGTATGACAGTTGATACTGTGGCTATATGAATTGTCTGACAATGGGGCTTAAAATTAGCTTGTCACACAGAGTGGGTGCGTGAGTGCTTGCTGTAGCAGCACCGAATATGCACTAAAAAAAGCAGTGGTACTAATTTAAATTAAACCAAATGACTGGCTCTCAATGAGAGACACAAGACAGAGGACACGCTGGTGCAGAAAGACATTTGCATGTACGTTATAGGACAGAATTAAAAACAGGGACTACACCGCTTTATCTTTATCTTTGACAATGAAAAAATGCATTCAGAGGAAAATAATGGTCACTCATTGGCTGTTGTTTGGTCACATTTTTCAGGCCTTTCAGTTCACACCTGTACAGACTGCGAGTTTGAGAGCTGGATCGAGTTCAGGTGGCTTTTAAAAAATAAAGTCACGAAAAGATCCGAACACTTGTCAGCTGTTGACACGAAGTCAGTCAGGTGGCAACAATGACGACAAGATTAGAGTCCCCACACACCTGTGGTTCAGGCACACAGGTGTTCTCACTTAATTTGGCTGATTAGACCTCGTCAAGACTGTGTGTGGGTGTGTGCTGGATGCCTGACTGACAGCAGCAATCTTGCAAATGTTAACTATATGTTAGAGCCAACTTTAACCTGAGATTTCTTCACCCAGAATGAAAGCAGCTGTGTGGTTTAGCAGGAGTTAAAGCAAACACGCAGATGTTAGCGTGCTAAAGTCGGCATTAAACTCAAAGTAAAGCTTTAAAACTGAGCGTGAGCTGACCTGAATATCTCAGAATTATGAAACTGAAAACAACGTTTTCTACCTCATTTTTGGAAATTTTAGCTGAGAAACAACTCGCATGTCTGTGTGTTACTGATGGACGAGGAGCAGGGAGGTGAGCTCGGCATAAAGACTGAACGCAGGGGGAACCAGCTGGCTGCCTCCTCTCCAAAGTTCAAAAATACACCTCCCAGCATCTCTGAGGTATAGTTTATAGGATTCTGGAACCATAGACGAACCCAGGACAGCTACTTCACCCTGCTTTGGTCTTTATGCTAAGCTAAGCTAACCCTTTCCTGGCTCCACCTCTTTACTTAACACACAAAGTTGATGCATTTTAAAGATACAATTTCACAAACCCTGTGCTGGTTAGGAGGTGATCCGCAGTCACAGCTTCATGTCCGCTTACACACGTCTTAACATGAAGAGGTTTACAGATTTTACATCTTTGAAATCGAGAGCACTGCTGGCAGATCAGTGCTTGGCCAAAACCCTGAGTTTGGGAACTGGAATCAGTGTAAAGGAAGGAAAATTTGGATCAGTCCTTATTAGAGATAATAATGAAATGAGCCTAATTATTTGCTCTAAAACACAGATGTCAAAGCAGAATAAAGTATCAGCAGCTGTGACTCTGATCAGATTCTGTTTGTCTCAGCAGTTCTGTCTTTAAATCTGTTTCCCCTCTCAACTACAGCCCTCCTCTCTCGCTCTGTCCATCTGACGGTCGATTCTCTCTGCATCCCTTTCTAAAACCCATAACTCTCCCTCCCTTGACCATTCTTCAAACACACTCCAAGTATCCGAAAACCTCCTGTCTGTCGCTCATGCCTGACCAGTTTCTCCATCCACCCTCGACTCCCTCGTCCCTCTCAGGTCTGCGTCTCCCCTCGTCCGCTAAGTTAAAGCCTCTCCTGCTTCAGCCCCAGAGCTGCTGTGGTTTTAAAAAGGAGACTCACAGTAATAGTTTATAAAGATACTGTCTCTCTATTTTAATTGTATTTATCCCGAGGCTTCAGTGTTTAATGAAAATATTGTCGGAGGTCGTTCAAACCAGACTCCAGAGAGACTCAAATCTGCCATATCAGCAGGATATAACATGTTGTCAATACACCTGAGGTCAATACGCCACTGATTTAGCATTGCACTCCGCAAACACTGTCAGATTCATGATGGATGCTTCAAAAACAGGATCAAAATCAATGGAGCAGTCTTCGTCGTCACGTGAAGACATTTATCAGACTTTGCACAGACTTTGTTCATTGCAGAACGCTTACCGGCGTGCTTACTGACGAAGCACAAAGAGATCACCTGAGTGATGCTGTTTTGACAACGGACTCATTCCACGGACGTCTGTTCTCGCCACAAAAACAAGAAACTCAAGTTCAGGAACATAACACCACCCTGCCTTGTATTGTTTCAGCAGAAGCACACCTCTTCTCGCTCTCCTCAAACTAAATTCTGCACATTTCAAGGTAAAAAAAAATAAAAATTTATATATATCAATGTGCATATGTGCAATTGTGCAAGCCATGAAGACCTTCATTTGAACAGATGCTCAGCTGAGTGTGGAGAAAGTGTAAGTAAGGACATAACCTCAGTGAGAGGGATCCACTCACCATATTTATTGACGACACTGGTCCGATGCTGTTCACAAATATGTCGACATCTATAACAGTCGGTTTAACTGTGGGGAAAAAGAGCAAAAATAATTATTGATCAAGACTTCCATTTAGGCACCATACCTGCCTCTTTTGTAAATCAAAGAGAGGCAAAGTGAAGTTGGGTCGATGAGACTTTGCTGTTCTGAATGCTTTGAAGAGCAAGCAGCTGCTGCGTGAAGCAGTCCTCGGGGAGCTGTGGTTGTTAATAATGATCACGCATTAGTCTTCATCACATAAACTGCTGTCATAAAACACCTCTAGAAGTGTTCTCTTGAAAGCAGCAATTACACATCCATGCATCACAAATGGTTCGAGCCACAGACCAGCACCGCGACACAACGTAATATACAATTAGACGTCGTGTATGAGTCCACGTAGGACATCAGGGGAACGTCAGAGGAAGTGCAGGGAAGTCCACTCCACCGGTACTCAATCCCACTTCTCCCTGCTGGTTTTCACTCCAGCAACTAATCATGAACCGAATTACATCTGGGGCGCCAGATGAACGCAATTAACTGATAAACCGGCAGTCTTTCTGTCCCTGATTGGACCGAGATGAAGCGCTGTGGTGGTCTACGTCTGGCTCCAAATTCCAATGTTTCTACTTGACCTGGAGGTAGAAGATAATGGCACAAATTAAAAAGGCCAAAACCTCCAGTCTGAACTGCTAAAAAGGATGTTCATCAGCAGCAGAAGAGGGAAACACAAGCTGTGGTGGGCTGCCGTGCTTTAGAAACCGTCTCCTGTTCATGTATCTTTATTTAGAACAGGGACGATGAACGGAAAACATTAACTTTATTTAAAACAAGGAGAGGTGTAAGAGACGCTGTTTAGCATTTTGCTATTTTTGCTCCAGTCGTCACTCATCTTACAGGAGATTTACATGGACAATAATCCGACAAAATTTGGGTCTGTTACAATCTGAATGTTAAGGTGGTATTTTTTATACTCTTGTATATAATGTACATATATATTGTTGATTTGTGTTTTTTATTCATCTTTTTTTACTGTCTCTAACAATTTCATTTCCCCTTAGCATGGGATTAATAAAGTCCTATCATTAATAAAGTCCTATCATATCTTATCTTAAGGGATAATAAGGAATTAAATTATCTGAAAATATCAGAGTCGACAACGTGTTGTGGGTTGAATCATATTCAGTCTGGTCGGCTATAGTTACTTTACAATGGACAACACTGCAATATTTGAAACTATTCTTATGCTAACTCACAATGTTTCCCTGTCACTCAGTACTGAATTTATTCACAGTGACTTAATCAAATTTCCATCCATCCATCCATTTTCTATGCCTTTCGGGGTCACGGGGGGGCCGGAGCCTATCTCGGCTGTCGATGGGCGGGAGGCGGGGTGCACCCTGGACCGGTCGCCAGCCGATTGCAGGGCACATACACACACCATTCACACTCACACTCACACCTAGGGGCAATTTAGAGTCACCAATCAACCTAATGAGCATGTTTTTGGTCTGTGGGAGGAAGCCGGAGTGCCCGGAGAGAACCCACGCATGCAAAGGAAGAACATGCAAACTTCATACAGAAAGGCCCGACCCGGGAAACGAACCGGCAACCTTCTTGCTGTGAGGCACGCGCACTACCTGCTGCGCCACCGTGCAGCCACTTGGATCATCATTGTGAGATTTTTTTTATAGTTAATATAAAAATATCAGTTCATGCAGCTTTAAAAGGGAACTCCACTGATTTTACACATCAAAGTCTGTTGATCGGTCTTGGGGATTATTATTATATTACATTATTATTACATATGATGAAAACACAGAGTCAGTCTGATAACCTGAAAATGCCTTGAGTGATATCACTTCCGTCTGAAGTAGTGTGAAGTCTGAAAATGAAAACTAGAGTTACCCTCCTGGCTGTGCACCTCCTCCAACCAGCTGTACATCCACGTCTGTCCTGACTCATAATAAAAGTACTAAAGACTCTTTAACAAAATATGCCACACTAGCTAACAATCTCCTCCACCAGGAAGGTCCTGATTTTCAGACATCAACGCACACCAACACTGTCCTCACAGTGCAGCAGGTTTCCTTTTCCTTACTATCATCTTCGATCTACCTGCCTCCTCTGATCTGCCAGCTCGTCTCACGCTAGAACTCCCTTGGCTTTCCCCAACTTTCACACTCGGCGTAAAAGCGTCATTTAGAGCTTGAACTTTTAAACCGGTGACAGCTGTGACATACCGCTGCCGCCGCCGTTCACATTTACATAGCAAAGAGCTCCTCCATCATTTTACATTACCTGTCTTTGGAGTCTCAGTCTCAGCCAATTAAGTCCACAGCGAGAGTTTTTCCACCTGCCAGTCTGCGTTCCAGCGTTCGGTTCACATGCTAACAGATGGCACTCTGGAGAACACTTCTGCAGAGTCCCTGCTGAGGCAGCTTTTCAGAGGCACTATGTTCATAAGCACACAACACCTGGTGAGCAAACCGCACAGATCCACTGTATAAACCTCTACAATGAGACCAATAGATTCAAAGATCTGCATGTAATATTTGACAGTGTCATCCACAAACCTTTTATGGTTCTCATTTGTACATTTCTGTAAATCAGTACAAGCAGCACCTGTTTCACGCCCTACAAACACCAGATGGGAGGGTGCTGCAAACACTTCCGACGAGTGAGTTAACAGCTCATTGTGTGTAAGCTGTCAGGTAATAACGTCAGCTCGTGCAACAGGATGTGTTTTGACCCAGGACATTAAAAGGACAGAATCAACCAAAGCAACCTGCTCTCCTCTCCCAAACGGGGAGTATTCATACACACACACATTTCATCTAAATTACGGAGATTAGTAATGACCACAGGAATCTAAAACCTTTCATCAGGTCACTTCCCAAAAGACGACACACAGGCTCTGTGCTAATCACGAGGCCTTCCGCTATCTGAGTTCAAAGAGAAGAAAATAAAAACTCAATATTTGTGTGATCCCATTGGGCAGATAAACTGGCTCATTACACACTTTCCAAAAGAGAATATCACCAGCACGGAAAAGGTTTCATCTAATTTAGATTACAAATGTGATCTACAGCGCAGCACACACTTCATTATATGGAGGTGCACTGTTGCATAACCCTGTTTCCTGTGAATTAGGCGCTTATGCAGCTAATTCGCTTTAGTAATTTATGTTCAGCAGCAGTAGTAGTGAGACGTTGAAACGGAGGAGGTCGGCATAGAGGATGTTTCTCTTCGTTCACAGATTACACCTGAACTGATTCCATCCTCGTGGTCTTCACCTCTCTTGAAATTATAAATGGCTCATTCAGACTTCCACGTGACGTCATGTCCAGCTGTACAGTTATAAAAAGATGACCAGCAGGAACATTTTGATCCACAACCGCTCTCCATCAAATCTACAGAGGAAAGGATATCCACACCTAACATGTGGTCACGTGACTCGTGGTCAATGACAAATGCATGAAAAAGTACCTGCTATTTTCAGTCAGTGATTTGTTCATTTTTAACAGGTGGAATGGCCCCGACCCTCCAGTAAAAGCTGGATCTGTATATGTGTCCCCTACAGCATTTAGCACAGATGGAGCTGAACGATCAGCAAAATATTACAGGAGTACTACAGGCAGCACTGTGCCTCTATGATCCTCTCGCTCTTCGATCATGGAGGTGGCACTAAATGGTAAATGGACTGTATTTGTGTTGCGCTTTTCTAGTCTGACGACCACTCAAGGCGCTTTTACAACACAAGTCTGCACCTGTTCGCACACACATTCGTAAGGCGGCTAAGCCACCTGCTCATTACGAGTGTTAGCCACCCAACACACCGACGGCTCAGCATCGGGGGTCAATTTTGGGGTTCAGTATCTTACCCAAAGAAGATTCTCTTCTGAGCCACATTTATGCATTATGACCACTGTGTTAGCAGCTCTGTTGTACTTGTCACAATCACATTATAGTTGTGCTGCTGATGTGGGGAGTATTCATTAAAAAGCATTTATTTGCAGTGTTCAGCATTATCTTGCAGTTACCTCACACGTATTTATTTTGTACTTGCTGCTGGCGTCACTGAAAAATGAAAGACTACTATAAAGAGTATAATCACATAATAAGCCTGCACCTAGTGCCTATAATTATTAACCGAGGAGCACTGTGCTGAAAAGAGACCTGATTGGATGTCATCTGACCCTTTGCTAAATCAGTCCGCCGAACAGCGAATGCCTAATCATAGCTTAGAAATTGTATCAAGACACAGCTGGTTTTTATTTATCCACATGTTGAAGCACTGCACACAAGGCTGTTTAGTAAAGTAAGCATCCAGATAGGCTTAAGTTAAAATTTTTCATTTTCAATACTGTACCAAAAAGCAGTATTTTCTTCATAATAATGTACTATAACTGGTTTCTCTGTATTACAAAACTGCTCCTCTATGATCACTGGTGAGCATGGTTACTTCTTCTCCGGGATATGTGGCTTTAGCCTCAGTCCTTTCACATGTTATCATGTAAATAACCCTCAAGTGCACATTAAGGATCCCTTCAACAGAGATCTTGTGCTGTCTGCTTGGTCTACAGTCATACGAGTGGACTGAATGCTGACATACTCAGAGGGACAATGATGTCCTGATGACGTTCAGCAGGGAAAATGTTTACCTTGTTCACCATCTTGGGTTAGCATGCTAAACTAACTGGCTAATTGGCACCAAACATAAAGTGCAGCTGAGGCTGATGGGAATGCCTGCTACTGCTACTACTACAACTACTACCACCACTACTACAACTACTACTACTGCTATTAATAACACTAGTTGTTGAGATACTTCAATCTGCATCAAAGTGGTAGACTGACAGGCCGACGTTCCCTAGAACCACAGTGCTAGCGTGGCTAAAGAGTCAGTTAGCATTTGTTATCATCAAACACATGGTTTAATGTTGATTAGCTTAGCAACAAGTCAACACAATGTCAATGCCTCGCCATAAAATACCAAAGAGATGGTCAAAGCGCATTTGATGGTCAGGAGAGTAGCGTAGCGTAGCGCTGCTTGTGTCGGTCTTTGCAGCGCAACACAAATAAACCCAGAGGCTGTGGAAGACTAAAAACAATGAGTAATTCAGCTGGTAATTATGTCCCTCTGAAAATTTGCACCTTCTGCAATGAAGCCGCATTACACTACTTCCTTTATTATACAGTACTAATTGTGCTGCAAGCTATAATTCTGCACCTGCCAACGGTGCCACTTAGCAACAGTCATTCAGTAAATGGGGACAGCTCATTAGCGTTGGGAAAATAGATAACATGAACTAGAAAATAATTAGTAGTTGTGTGTCGGTTATTTATCAGCGCAGCCATCAGTGAAATATCTGGAATGGTCATCCTCTAAATAAACCTCGCTGTTCGGGATCTGTCTCCTCAGATACCAATACAGTAGAAGTGCTTTGTCTGAAGATGGGCAGTTTTAAATAACAGGAAGACGAGAGAATAACAGCGTGACCTCTCTTGGGGGAGGGTATAATCTGCTATGCAAAGGTGAATGAGCACTTGGAGACGTGTATACAATCATCCAGTGAGGGGGAGAAGAAAGCTTTAACCTCCTGTGAGATTTATTTGTCATTAAGGTGGGCAGAGGCTGATGAACAGGCCCATAGAGACGTTAGCTAATCTCTGTCCGGGTTTGCACTGGAGCCTGTCTGATGAATGGATGTACATTATCTGTTCATGAAGAGCAGGGACAAACTGCAGCCTCGTCTCTCTGTTTGACATACCGACAGCGATATTTATGGCAAACATGTGACCTCGGCTGGATATTTGCCTTTTTATGTAAATATAAAATTAGAAATGTCCTTGTCAGGCTCCATTAGCCTGTCAACTTTATTCAAAGAAACTGAGTTTGAGCACAAACAAAGTAAAGGAAGTAAGAAAAGTAAAAAAAAGGAAACTGAACTGCAGTAACCTCTCATTCTCGTCTGAAGGTGTGCTGGAGTCAGGGTGGAGTCCACCAGCTGCGTCTCATCACTGTAATCAAGGCCTCCACATACACTTAGCTCTGCCATCTCCACCCTGCCAGACTATAGTCTCATCCACTGGATGTGCTGCGATGCTCCTGGCTTGTATTCAGGCTGCATTGCTGTGGCTAACTCTGTCCTCTGTGTCCTTGAAGTCCTGCTGCTCCTGACTCCAGCCCTGCTTCCACCCCCTTGCCTGTTAAATGCCCACCACCCTCAGACCCTGTTTACACCTGCCATTAACACGTTCGATTTGATCACTAGTGGACAGCCAAGACACATCGCCATTCACGCCTGTGTCCATCAAGGGTCTCCAACATGTCTTCAGACTTAGTTACTGCCTACGTTGCTTCCACTCGGTCAGAGAACCCCATGCACAGTTATTACGTGTCCCGCAAGACGAAAAAGAAACTTTTACTCCAGCCACTTCCATCAGAGCTCCTCTTCATTTCTCCAATTGTTTTTTCAGCCGTCACGTCCTGCATGAGGTACGTTCCTGTTACGTCCTTGACTGGGACGCATCAGGACGCATTAGCATTTAGGCTAATACACTCAGCATCCCAGACCATTTTGGCAAGCGGTTTGAGTGATTGGATCATGATGAATCACAACCCGACGTGGACCTGGACCCTGGACCCTGATGGAGCTCAAATATCTGCCTCTCTACTTTGGCTCCTCTTCCTCAATCATCATCTTCTACATACTTGCAAAAAATAGCTTTAACTGCTTCCCCGACTCTCTGGTTTGTCCACATTTGGGTTCCCAGCCTTTGGCAGATCCCAGCAGACAAATGGAGAATAGAATAAAATATAGAAAGTCTTTTGCAGCTGACCTGTGGAGGAGTTTGAGTCCTGTAAGACCTCAGCCACGGTAATTCCCACCTCTCTTCATCGTTTCAGACCGTTTGTATATGACCTGTTGAACTTACGAAAGCACAGCAGATTGATTGTGTCTGTCCTCACCAAGGGTACCTCTGCCTGTTTACGAAGGACTGAAATATTCAAAGGGTTGATTAGACTTCCACTTATGTGAACCAATCAATGACTCCGACCTCTGCTGGATGGGTTTGGATCTTCCCACCACATCCTCCTCTGAACGGATCCTCAGTCAGGATGATAATCCATCTTTGATTTTCAGTAATTCCTCATCGCCCATCACAAAAAAGGAGCAGTGCAGGGAGGTGTTACTCACACTGCATATTAGTGATGGCTGGTCAGTGCTGGAATAAAGGGGATTAGCTTTCCTCTTTGATGCTCAATAGTTTTGGGCAACTTGGTTGAAATCAATATCAAAACACTGATGAGAGCATTTTTCTGATAGATATGTGTATAAATAATATAGCAAAATAACAAAATCACATATAAAATAATTAAATTGAGGTTTAATGCGTTCAATACGCATTAGAAACATAAAAGACTTTACTAGCAGAGATAAACCTGCCCTCAAGTCTGGAGACACAAATCCGCCAGGAAAAGAAAACAAATGATAGTAAAAAAAATATAAACATACTCATCGTCAGTTAAAATGGTAATATACTAATTAATTTTCTAACCTTCAAGGACAAAGTAGAGCTTTATCACTGTCCACTTTCTCAAACTAGGACCTGTTTCTCTGCACGTTTTTGTCCACTCATTAATCACATAAGCCAGCAGGAACTCCTGATGACATAACTACATGTGGGAAAGTCGCAACTCATTCCTGGTCGACGTCTACATGTTCTGAGCCGCCGCGTAATGACTTATGGCATGAAGACTTTAGCTTCTCCTCTCACTGTCCGGGCTCATTACCAGAAGAAATGCCAAGGGCTCTGAAATATTCAGAAAGCAGAACAGATCACCTCCCTCCGGCTAACTGTGCCACGGCCGATCATCTGTCACCCAGTAAGTAGCCAGACACCAAAGCTAGTTTAAGAAGGGCTCTTTAATGAATGTGCAGGAAAATAGCTGCAGTACGGCTGCGAGTTACATTTTCACAGTGACACTTTTCATCTGTGTCTTCTTACAAGTATAAATCTGTCATATTTTGACTAAAAACTGGCCTCATGTTTAGCACTGTGGTGTAAACTATTGTTAATATTTTAGATTTAAGCTTGGTTAGTCTACGAAATGTGCTACTGCATGCTCCATGATGATATTAACAGCTAAAACCTACGATATCACCACAGCATCATCGTCAAACAGCAGGGAACTGTTCAGCCTTTCATACTCTGTCCATTTATTTCCCAAACAGGAGGAGATGAGGCACATTCAGGACCGTTGCTCTTTCAGTTATCTTAAGTTATCAGACGTCCTCTGGAGGCGTTCACAACTGTTCCACTCGCTGACTGCTGCCTATGCTAAATCTATCACAGGCTAAGAGTGGAGTGTTCTGCTGGCCCTGGACACTACCTGAAGACTACATTTCTAACATTTGACGCATACATACCCTCAGTATCATGTGATATGCTACCTCGGTACACTTGGGAATCAAATATCACTGGACAAATGAATTATTATCATCAATTTAGCCACAATCCAGCCATGTGCTCGGTCTCGACGTCGTCTTTTCTCATCTGTTACACATTTTTTCCCTCTATTAAGTTGATCCAGTGTTGGGGATTCTTCCATGAGCAAGATACTGAACCCCAAAACTGCCCCCGTTGCTTTGCCATCAGTGTGTGAATTCACATGTACGTCTGCCAAATGACTAATTGTAATTATTCCTCAATCCTCGCACACCTCGTGACAGACTGAGCTTCAACATTTCTAGAACAAAACTCGACATTGAGACGCGCAGTTCTGAATAATTACGTGAACTAAACCTACAATGTGCGCGCCACATCAATCAGTCACTGTCATCTGCTGAGCCGAGTCTGACAGACCCTGACAGCATCTTTTGTAACCAACTTAGCTACTAGGTGATGGTCTAAACAAAAGCCTCACTCATATTTCTGAGAGAAAGGTGGCGTTGGAAACAGTTTTCCCTTTTCAGGCTGATGTTCATCCTCTGTTACGCCTTTGAAAGCCTATTGTATTACCGTGACGGTGTCAGCTTTTAACCGCTTTTGTCTTGACATTATGCACAATGGAGAGAACAAAACACAGCTGTTGAATTATGAGGGGATTCTATTAAAGTCGATCAGAGAGCTTCCATGAACTCATGGAACTGGACCTGAACTGGGACCATTTTCCTCTTTAAAGTTTTTATCATTAAGAAAAATCAAACCTCATTCACGACATTCTCATCAGCATTCTTTCAGCGTATTTACAATATGTGTTAAGTTGCTGCGAGTGTAAACATTTCCTGCTGCTGCTTGTTCACATTACAACCCCGATTAAAAAAACAAAACAAAAAAACACCTGTTTGGATCATTCCACAGGTAAACAGGTTGATTGGTAACAGGTGAGAGGACCATGATTGGGTATGGGCTCAGTCGTTCACAAGCGAGGATGGAGCGAGGTTCAGTACTTTGTGAACACATGATTGTTTATTGATCGTTTACCTGCAACTGATCTCATTTTAATTTTATTTATGCTTTACATATTTTTTGGAATCAGGGTTGTAAAAGCAAGCGTTGAAACATGGACCCTTTCGTTTCGGCTGACTTTTTAGTTGGCACTTTCCTTCGACTGTTTGCGTGTTACCGTTATCAAAGTCCCCATCGCTACGTGAAAAACAACAACAGCCTCTGAGATACAGATATGGATCGTGCAACAAGGCAGTTCTGGCTCTTTCAGCGAATAGTTAAAAAGATATAAAAATTTGTTTCTTTTGCAGGGATTTTCTCATTTTAGGGCTCCCCATGTTCCACCAACACAAGTTCCCTCCTGGGCTTAACACCGCCCAAGGCGACTGTGATTGGTTTAAAGAAATACAAGCCGAAGCATTTTGTTCCTCTACACCAGAATGATAACTGGAGCCAGACCTTCAGCTCCGGCACAGCCCTTAAACTAAGTGTGAGGATCCGCCCGGCTATGGCGAGCCAAAACGCACCTGCAGAACGAGACAATGGCATTTTTGGCTGTTTTAGGTTTTGTAAGAGTCAGTCAGGAGGAGCAGCCACATCGAGCTGTTAGATGAAGAGCTGCAGGTGACAGACTGCTGAAGACGGCCTGAAGTACCAAAACAAACTGTGTCTCTGTCGGTGTGAAATGTGTGTCCAGTGGTGTCGCAAACAGTGCTGTAATTCATAATAGGGAGAAACTGTTATTTCTTCTTTGACAAGCAGCTTTAAGATACAGCGAAAATAACTGAAATTGGAACATTAAACATTAAATACCGGCACAGGCAGGCGTGACAGAGCTGAATCGGCCCTCGCACGCTCAGCTCAGTGTGGACACCAGCACAGCTATCACTTTACATTCGAGCCATGCGGTGGAAATGCCCCTTGTTGTTTAACCACGGGCAATTACAGGCTTCAAAAAGTCACATTCATTAATGCTCAAGAGGACAAGGTCAGATGACTTTAGTGCGCCATCTGCCATCAAAGGGCCAGCATCACAACAAATGACTAATTTACTTATCTGTGGTTTGTGGGCAGGGGAATCAATAAAAAAAAGAAGCTTATCGCCAACATCCTATTTATCATTGCTTCTTTGAAATGATCCATGCAAGTCAATTCAGCCAGCTTTGGCTGGTCAACCAGGGAGGAACACAGATCTGTGATACACAACAGAATAACAATTTACTGTGTGTGTGTGTGTGTGTGTGTGTGTGTGTGTGTGTGTGTGTGTGTGTGTGTGTGTGTGTGTGTGTGTGTGTGTGTGTGTGTGGAAAAGAGAAGCTGTGGTAGTCCCTTAAGTAGCTTAGTGAAAAGGTCACAGTGTTCATAACTCAGACACCTACAGTAGTTGCCTCCAGTGGTTGACAGCTGAGCAGCGTGCAGCACGAGCAGCATCCATAAAATGTGTGACTCCTTCCCTCCTCATGATTTTCACTGGATTACTACAAACATCACTCCGTCTGAACTCCGCTTTACAAAGTCATTTCTGCCACATCTATAACTATTAATGGCTCATTTAAACATAAATGCACAGCTGAGGATCTGACTGTGAAACTGCTCTGTTAGCTCACAGTGCACAGTCGCCTTTGTCCCCACAGAAATGCATGATGGTACGCTGTCCATGAGTCACGACAAGTTGGAAAATCTTTAACTGATCGTGTTCGTACAAGACGCAGAGGAGCCGGAGCACTGACGTAAATCAAAGCACCTGAAAGTGGCCACAGGGTGAGTGGAAGTAAAGAAAACCTCAGATGTGTTGCATAAGAGAGGAGAGCGAGAGGTTCGAGTTATTTATTGGAGTCAAAGTGACACGTGGAGGAACTGACACAGAGGAAGTGGCACTTAGGGTTTGAGAGAGGACTCGACTCCCGGGACGGCATCAAAAGGTCTTTTCCACCGCTCGGTGTGCCGCTCAGTGACATCCTGTGTACCAGTAATATTTGTTCCTTTCTGTCAGGCCAAAACAGCACCTTACCTGGCTTGGTATCCATAGTAACAGGTGTAGCACGCAACACCTGCCCTCAGGCTCAAGTGATACAGACGCTAAAGATTGTTTGCTAAAACTATGTTGTACATAGTTACAGAATAACCCATAGTACTCTGATAACTGTCTCAGACACTGGCAGATATTTTATATAATTAACAATAAATCAGGATTAGCACTGCTCATAATCTCGCTCTCAACTTTTAAATCACATTTGCTGAATTAATTATCAACCAGGGCTGCAGACCCTCTGGGACACAGACGGACCTACAGTCACTGTGAGGCAATTCATGTGTGGTTATTTGATTACATGCACATTTGTTTGGTGTTTGGTGCTGTAATATGAGCCACTAACGCAGAAAATGAACTCAGAAATGGGAATATTGGATGAGAAGATGGATAGCACCCCTACGTCTTGAGCTAGCAGGTGATTAGCTTATCTTAGCATAAAAAGTGCTAAATCACCTGACTCTGTAAATCTCACAGATAAACATGTTATATCTCATTTGTTTAATCCGTACACAAGCAGAAGTGACTATTTGTGATGTGCATTAACTGATTTTTAGGCAACTTAACGCATTGACACTGGCATTACAACCTTTTAAAACTGAATTAGTGATATGTTAGCTAGCAGCTGCTTGTACAGACAGCAGCATTAACACTAATGTGAAGCTATGATTCTGACCAAGTTGAATATTCATTCTCCTTTTAGCTCTGTTTTTGGTCTCCATCAAGTCCTCGGCCAAATATCTGGCTGTTTAGCTTAGCTTTAGCTTTAGCTTAGCTTAAATGCTCCACGATGTTCATGCTAACGCGTCTGCCGGTTGGGGCTGAGCAGGTAGCGTACAGTGAGTTAATCAGAGAGCTGTTTGGCTGAAAACACCTGAAACAACATTCAATGAACCAAAACAGTAAAGTTTTGGATTTTGATAACAAAATATTTAGTTTAAAAATGCTAAATGAGGGGGACTGCACCATAATTATAATTATAATTCCCTGTCACCACAAGTGACCACCCTCACCTTACATTTAGCCGTTATGATTTCAGTAGTGATTATAATGGCGTTAAAGAAAGTCTACTACACTGGCCTCTTAATAAAAGGCAAGTCTTCAAACACTGCTGACACAGTTAGCAGAGTAAGCTAGCTTGGTCCAGCTCCTCATCAGTGACAGACCCTGCAGAATTTCTAAATGTATCGAGAAATGATGAAAGTCATGACAACAGAGACAGCAAAGAAGAACCGTGGTTAAGCTGAGGCAACAGCCATGTCTGAAGCAGTGACAACAAAGTGTCAGCTGGACATGTTCGTACAGTGACCCGCTGCTGTGTGCACTGCTGGAACAGATGAAAACCCAACCTCCACCCTGAGCTGCTGCCACTGTGGCCTGCAGCCAATCTCTGCTTCTACCTCACGAAGAACAATTCATGCAAATATTTTACATGGAGCTCATTTCTCTCATGCATCCAACTCATAAACCGTACGACAGGATATGACCGTCATACGACTTCTTGATCCTGACACCAAAGAAAAAACTGAGGCAGGAAGTGAACGCTGGCTCTACATGACAAACACACAGCATATCCTCAGATCCTCTCACGCTGTATACGACATGAGGGATGCAAATGCAACAATCACGAGTCGGTGAATCACTGCACTCAAAGTTTCAACCTGCGAATGTAATTTATATTCATGAGGATCTGCTGATGAGCTGCATCTCGACCTTTGTTGCTGTAGGTCAGTAAGTAACCAACGGCTGAAAAACGGGGTGATTTTCTGCTCGCTCGAAACAAACAACCAAGATCACGCTGTTTAAATGAACTGTGTGAAATGCTGCTGCACCGCAGTGAAAGCAGGAAAATACAAATGATTTATTTTGTGCAAAATGATATTAGCATATTTTCATTGTTAACAAAAACTACTGACTTTGACTGCAGTTACTGGTTCCAATGGCAAATGCATCTAAGCTACTGGCTTCCAACCTGTGGGTCCTGACCCCCACTAGGGGTCACCAAAGCTTCACAGGGGGTGGAGAGTGCCTCTTGATTTTAATGGGTGTGAGAAAAGCTTCATAAAAAATATATAGTCAGCCAATATATCACCAAAATTTTTGATTATTTTTTTAAGATATTAAGTTAAAACATCTGGGCACAAGCCTTGTTCAGAGAGCAGATCAGCTTCATCCTGCATTAGAAAAGTAAAGTTTAAACAACCAAAGAGCTAACAGAGCAATGGCCGAGCATCAGGGGGATGAAAACACTGAATTAGTCAAAAAAAAAAGAAGAAGCCTTTCAAGTGTGAAAAAAACCCACAAACAGACAATAGTGAAAAAACGTTTGAAAAACATCTACAAAACTAATCTGCTGCCATGTGCAATTCAAATATTCAAGGCAATATTAACTCTTTTCGTATACAATATACATCTTCAGGTAATGTTTATTTTGTGTCCCTTTTATTGTCTATTTGTTCTTTTCTAGGTCTCTTTTTTTGTTCTTGCTATTATTGTTGTCTGTAACATTTTAATTTCCCCAGCCTGGGATCAATAAAGTTACATCTTATCTTATCTTATCTTATCTTATCTTATCTTATCTTATCTTATCTTATCTTATCTTAATCTAATCTAAAAATATCAGGAAAACTCATCTCTGATGCAAGATTCACAGGAAATAATGCGCTCAAAAATTCACCCAAATCGCTCATTTTACACAAACGTCCTGCAGTCATTGAGCTCAGATGTTCTGTGCTGTTATTGTTATGCATTGAATATAATATGAGAAATCCACTAAACATGTCACTCAGTCAGAGAATGTCTGTTGACTAAGTGACAGAAGAGGAGTCCTTTAAGGAAGAGCACTGGGAACCAATGATCTGAGGCATGTGTTCAAACGCTCTGACTTCACCTGAGGCAGACAATGAGCTGTCACACAGGTGTTACAACATGTCACCACCACATTACAATAAACACCACATCATGGTGCGCAACACCTCACATGCAAGCTGGGTAGAGCAGGCGTGAGCAGGTGTGATGCCTGACCTTGTGAAGCATTATGACCCTCCTGGTTTATTATCTTTTCAGTCCATACACCTGCTGCTGGAAGACATCTTCATGCATTATGAAGGGTTACAGCAGCTCTTGCATTGCATGATTTGTGCAAACATGGTGTTCTTCATGAAGACAGCAGGTATCTGCCCATTTGTCAGGTTACAGCAGCAAATGAATCTGCAGGTTTAGGTGTCACTGATTCACAGTCTGCAGGTGAAAAATCTGTTTTCTGCTACAAACGCATGAGTGAAGCAGAAGAGTCAGTTACCTCCGATATCCGGTCGCAGTTTCTTATCATATTCTTTCAGTAAATTGTTGAGTATTTCCGTGGTGTCGGTGTCCTGCGATTTAGGAGCCAGCATCTGGTTCACAGTGACATCCTCGTAGTCCTCCTCCTCATAGTCGATTGTGAGAGAGCTGCACAGGTAGAAAGAAGGTGGTTGAGAACAGGCGATGCCATGAAGTGAATTCTGCAGGCTGCATGAAATACTGTCAACCGGAGTCCTTCAGATAAACTTGGAGCTGAGCGTAAAGTTGTCTTTAGGAAACAAGTGACAAGCATCACCGCATTAAAGGAGTTTATTTTCTCCAACATCCCTGAGCACATCTTTATTAGAACAAAAGCACGCCACTCACCGTGTGTAAAGGACAGACAGGAGGGAGACATACGCCAGTAATTTGGATGACATGTTTCTCGCAGGGTGACAACAAGTAGAGATGCGTGAGCGGACGGTGCGCGTCGGTGTCTGGTCACAGCTGCTCAGGGGATGCAGCGACGGAAAAGCTCCTCAGAGTTTGTAATCCAGCACAAATTTCACGCATTGTTCAAAATCGGGCGTTTTAAAAATCCTTCCTCGCAGCTTTGAGGGCGCAGCAGCAGCTTCTCACTTGTCAGGTTGCAGATTGCGGACGCTGCTGGTCTGCAGGTGCGCACAATCTGAGCGCGTCCTCCGAAAGACCCTCATTCATCCAAAACTCCTCCACGGGAAGTCTGCGTCACGACACTTTCTTAAGGACTACTTTTTGCAGGTCTCATGAAAACTGTCCAGGCGGCGTAAAAATACTTTTTGTTGAGCTTTTTCTTTCTTTCCTCCTGATTTTTGGAGTATGTGTCAAATAAATATAAAACATGCTTTGTGACTGGATTGAACTCGACTTCAATACTTTGAGGGGACATTAAGAGACTTTAAAGCAAATAAATCTGTGCCATTACAATGAACTGCATCTCAGTGAGGCTCCTGGTGTTTGCCTTCATGGTGGCAAAAGCTGAACATGTCTCTCTTCTTGTTATTGTTTTCAAATGTTGATCTTACTGTCATATTTAATTCATTTCTCTCATTATGATTTCAGTGATGCACCTGCAGTTTGAGCACAGGTGATGTGGCCTCTTTTGAGCCCTTGTCAGCTGCCACATATTCATTTTAAAGGCTGCATATCAAAGTGCAAAAGCTCTTTCAAAGCTGCCAAATTCTACTAATTGGCATGCAACCTTTGTAGTGTGTTTGTAATTGTAATTGAGGGCTCTTGTCACGCTGCCTTTATATTGTCAATCTTCTGTACTTACAGTAGCCGTGATGGCACAGACAGCCAGCGGCAGAGATCTAACAGTTAAAGGGGAACTCCAGCGGTTTAGTCATGCACTTTCAGAAATTTGTGGGACTTGCAAGAAACATGTAAAACAAAAACAGCCAAAATCTGTGAAACGGATTGAGATATCCTGACTGTCAGACATTAGCATGGGTCTTGCATGAATCCTGCATTTCCCATAATACAACTGGATAGCGTCTGCCTCCTGTGTGCCTGCTTCCTTCGACATGATATCGCTAACCCACAGTAAACTGAATGCGTTAAACTGAATCTGTAGAGTTTCCCTTTAAAGGGGCAGCGTTTGGGATTTAGCGACATCTAGTGGTGAGGTTGCAGACTGCAACCAACCAAATGTGAGGGATATTTGGTTGGTTGATACTCACCTGGCTGTGCAACATGGTGGAAAAAAACCTGGTCCTTCTGTACATATAAGGAGGACACATCTTATTTTCTGGTGTTTTATACACTAAAGAAAACATACTTGTATTATATTCAATTTCTGCCAATAGATCCCTTTAAATCCTTCACACTGGACCTTTAAATGTAAGTTGTTCTGTCACCAGAGAGACAAATAAAGGTTGTTGTCAGGTGAAAAAGGCAGGAAACAATGCAGACGACTGCATGCTGTGTGTGAGGGTATCTTCAGAGAGTATTAGGAAGTATAAAGTAGTTTTTATAAAGAGTCATCCAGAGGGTTTCTTCAGGGAATAATGTGACTGCCCCATGACACTTCTCGGCTATCATTTTTAATGAATGGACAACTGGCCGAGCCTCGGTGACGCACCAAGAACGAAACAAGTTCTCCCTCTGTCGGCCTCTTGTATTTCACCTCTGAGTCATACAGAAGACTCTTGAAGGGGAAACACGAAGCAGCCAGATACCACAAAATCTCAGAAATATAGCACAACTTGCTTCTGATGATGATTTTAAGGTGAATCACGTCTCTGCTCTGTCAAAGGAAGACTAGCAGCAAGACAAAAACACGGACCCGTCACTCGTGGAGGACGAGGCCACAGCTGCATGCAGAGGCTTCAGTGTGCTGCTGAACAGACAGTGTGATGATCCTCTGACATCGATCCTGTCTGCAGAGCTGCTGCTGGAGCTGGCTGCTGTCACCCTCTGCTGGTCAGAAACTGAAATGCAGACACGTGGAGCTCTTTCAAACATGATAAGGCCATGCATCACCCTCATAAATCAGCTGGAACCTCATTGCTTGGTGTTTGGATCGTGCGCTGCCCACTGCAAGAAATACGACCTCAGTGGTCCCACAGGAAATCATTAAGAACGTACACATTTTTTATTCTTTTAGCATAAATGGACTTAATATGCGGTAAAGCCGTTCATGTTGCAAACAGCTTCATTTTAATGGATTTAGATTATTTTAATGGGCTCTGAGGATTTCTTTTTATATCCGAGATAATGATTATACACACCTTTAAACTCAAATCATTTATCTTCGTCTATATTTAGTGAGTATTGATGTGTTGTGCATGTTAATTCTCACCTGAGCAAAGCATGGAACATACAAGGCGTTTTATAGTAGGAGCTTTATTATAGAAGCCCGCACCATGTGTGATCCCTGTAGTGAATGAATGGGTTTACATTATGTTTTATTATGATTGATGAGATTATTATTTTATTGTGATAATACAAGAGAAATACAGAAATACTGTCCTGATTGTGCATCTATGCAATGTCATGCCAACACAAGACAAATGAAACATATTGTGAGGAAAGGACAGATGGCATCAAAGAAATATCACATCTTGGAGCTCATGTGGTTTCAGTTTTTCATTTGGGGGTATTTTAGCTTATTCTAATGCCAAGACGGACAGAAAACAGGCCAATAAAGGTCTTTCAATCACATTTTCAGTCCTCAGATTACACAGTTTATTAGTTTTAGAACCTATAAAGTGTTCAGATCAGGGAATCAGTGCAAGCTTTTCAATTTCAGATGAACAGTTTAACTCAGGTGAGCAGCAGTGTAAAATAAATACAGAAAGAGAAACAAATGCAAATGTATGCATTACCGCAGTTTAACTTAGCTTTCCAACATTATAGAGTTACTGTAGCGTTGTGGGTTTATGAGCATGGTTCAAACTACAAGTCATGTAAATATGGGAGGTTTGGCAATATGTTCAATATCCGTGTATCGTGTTCAATAAATAAACTGATGACTGAGTTTCTGTGTCAGCTTTTTATGAGGAGTTTTGCAAATTTAAATTTTGTTGTGAAACCTGAGATGAAGCCATTGTGAAATTGTGTTTTTTTTCTGGGAAGAACGTCATCAGGCTAACATTTGTCATCATTCATTATTTAAAACGTACATGAAGCACCAACTAATCGTCTGAAGTTGAAGTTTTCGACTGACATTTCAAAGGCTTCCCTCTGAACTATGCATCAGTGCACAAAGATAACAGACCTGCACAGTACATGTCTCATTAATAATTTACTCTTTTTAATGTTGGTGACGGAGTGTGAGCATTCATGCAGTCACCGAATTAAAACACGTGTTAATGCGCGCAGTGAGCTGAATACTGTGTTGATCAGATGAAAGGTCGCACAGACAGTGACAGAATTTGCAGAATTTAAAATACTGATGTGGCTTTCAGTCAAATCTTTGGTCAATCCAAGACCCAACAAAGCCAAATCTTTCAGGTTCTGTACATTAAAAACAAGACTTGAAGATGACTGTGCTTCGTTATTAGCACTTTGAAACAACATGCTGAAGAAGAAAAAGCTGAACCATTTGCTTTATATTCTTTTTTACAGTATATTTTTGTGTAATTTCCTCCCTTTCATGATCTTATGTAGCATTTTTATATTTCCATCTTGTATTTTTTACTTTCCTGTCAGATTCATCCTTTCTCTGGTACTTTCCTCTTGTATTTTAAAAGTGCTTTATTAGTATAAAAATCCTTTTTATTGCACGTGTGCACCTGCAGGGTAACCTAATGGTTTTTAGAAGCATTAAAATTCACAAAATGAATTCCAAAGAGATTCAAAAACTTAGCCTCTGAAAATAAACAACAAAGCCATTCACACATGGCTCAAGGAGCCTCCCAATGACAAGAGTGGGACACTAACGAGGCAGACGACTGTCGTTGACACCCAAGGGTCGCACCCTACCCCGCCTTAATGGGGGATCGGTTGCCTCACAATAGAGTGATACCATCCTTGGTTTTGGGGGTTGGCCTCACTCAGAGGATAAATACTTGAACCTAACACCATTTCATCGGACTAGAGCTGTCCTATCTAGTCCGGTGCGCATGAACTGATGAAGCCTGCTCGGATGAGAGGCGAAACGTCTTCCAAGGCAAACTGACAAAGTCCAGTTGCGATCGATTGAATGCCCTGAAGCTTACAATGACCTGGATTCACCTGGATGAGAATATTCACAGGCATCTCACAAAATTATGCAACATTTTGTACTTTTTTTGTACTGTTTTCTATTTTCTCTGCAATATGTGATTTGATGGTTCCTTCCCAACATGAACGCAGTGATATAATCAACACAAATGTTTTTCTTTTCACTTTGATGCAGATCAGTGGCTGACACTGGAAAGAAACGGTCAGTTACATCCAAAAACATGACTTTACGTGATCCTTCGAGCCTCTGCAGAGGAGAGTGGATTCACACTTGAATCTGTAGAAAAGGTAAAGAACACACTCTCAGCACTGCAGAAATCAAATTACATCAGTGAGCTACATGCAGGAGCTACAGATATTCTGTATGCTGATAAAGTAGCTGCGGTGTATGTCTGAACATAAGGTGCAGCGAGTGTCCTCTCATCCCTCCTGACTAAGCACTTTTGCAGACGTGTCATAGATAGTAGCCATAATGAATAGTGCCTTATATTAGAGTTGGCTATGCATACTACACAGATTTTTCACTCTTAACACATCCCCAGATCCTCAGCTGGCCCTGAGCCACAGCCTGTACACCCCTCACTGATACCTGTTTGTGTTGCATTAGCTCCACAAACATCTTTTCTGTGCACATGAACAGCCCACAATGCAGGAATCACTAAAGCCAGCCGATGATCAGCTGCTGGACTGCTCATTTGCAAGAGACACGGTACCAGACATTAGCTGTTAGCTAGTTAGCAACAAACAGCATATCTGTGGGAGTGTGTCTGTGTTCAGCTCAGCCTGTGATGGATCTCACAGCTCATCATAAACTCTGTGATTTCCATCCAGACTCTCTCCTTTTACCCTCTTCTGTAAAAACTGATGGAAACCTCCAGTAGACCAACAGCAGATGACCTCAGCGTTCCTGAAACGAGGGAGTTAACGATGTAGAAGGCGGAATTCCATCAACGAGCCACTGTGTGTAGGTTTTTAAACATTTCTGACTGCTCGTGGGAGGTAAATTGCGAATGAATGGACCAAGTTGGGGGAAGTTGTGTCATCAGAATAATTGTATTATTGTAATCACATAAAAAATGTCTTGATTCATCATCTTACAGCATCAATCTGCCTCAGAATAACTGAAAGTGGCTTATTTTCTTTGTCTAAAGCAAGTCGCATGTAAAATGTGTGTATAAAGGTCAGCGAGCAGCAGCACACTCTGATAGCGTGGAGTATGGTTTGATGACGCCGTGGACGAGAGAGGACGGCCTCTTCGCCAGCATATACTGCAGCCCATCTTCGCTTCTCAAGCTATATACTATGATTGATGTCATTTGGTGCCATCAGTGACAGCTTAATTTGGTGTAGAGTATGGGCCTGCTGAATGGAAAAAGCAACTTAAATGGAGCTAAATCCTTCACAAACAGATGTGAGCCAGATGTTACCGCCACAGAGACCCCCAAGATGGATTTACCAGTAGACCAACTGTAGAGGCTGCATGATCTGGATGTGCATGTGTGTAATCAAAGGAGAAACGGCACGTGCGGGCCGTTGTGCCATCAAGCAAGATTAAAGCAGTGTTTTATCACGTCGACTGCATAAATGCATCTAAATATGTACTGTAGCTTCATCCACTGCTCAATCTGTGTCTGTGTGCGTTTATCTGGAATCTCACAGCAAAGAACTGACATTTATCACTTCATTATCGCTGCGCTTTTTGACCAAAAACAGCAGACAGATTGACTCAGTGAAGCTTTATTTGGAATCAGATATGCATAACAATTAAGAAAAAGACATGATTTCAATAGTGGCCCAACCCTTATGGTGGTCATCTGCACAGATCTTTTACAAAAAGAAAAGAAAAGACATGAAATAAAGACATTAAACATGGTCAGAGAGCACTGTGCTTCCAAAGAGGGACGAGATCAGCTAAAAAGAATCAGAGTGTAGCCGTATATAGAAAAAGACTATTGCCAAAAGGATCAAATATGGATAAAAAGACATGAAGGTCAAATGATCACGTTACCATAAACAGAAGTCATTATTTATATGAGCATTATTTATTGCTTCAGATATTTGCATTTAAAGAACAGCCTGTACCTAAAATTCACTTAATAATACAATACAACTGGTGTGCTCCATAAACTTATTAAATAGTGGCAGGCCGCACAGAAGGCATAAAGTCACATGAGTAGATCACATTCATATTTTAATCTTCTACCCAAACAGACAGCGGGCTCGGGTTCAAAGTGTTCCTGCAGAAGACTGCAAAAACGTGCTCTGCTGAGGTGAGCGTGGTGCATGCAGCCTCCATGGACAAAGTTTGACTTCACATGGTCTTTAGGTGAATTTAAAAGCACTTTAACTTGGAGTTACTCCACTAAATACAGTTACTCGCATTCTTGATGAGGGTTAGATTAAAGAGAAGATTGAAGCAGTCGTGTCTGTACGGTGAATAATGAAGCCAGGAAACACTTTATTTTAAGTTATTTTTTTAATCAATTATCAGCTGAAGCTAACCCTTATTTGACTGCAGTGACTGGACGCTGCCTGTTGCAGCAGCTGAATTTTGATGTAATTTTTTATCAACACAAACAGCGACATTATAACTTTCACAGTAAACTCAACACTTTCTTAAGTTGCATCATGTTTAGTGTTCTCATGCTTTCGCTAGCATCGCTGCAAGGAGTGATGCTTCACCTTGTGCACCTTTTGGTCAAATTGAGAGAAAAAACCCCTAATAAAGAAAAGGAAATACAACAGACTTGTTTTTATTAAAAAAAATTGCTTTCATGTCTTCAAGAATATCAACTGATGTTATTTGTCACAAGCTAGCTGCTAGCTGTTTATTAGCATTTGTATTAGTAGCATATCGGCTCTTTATTAGTCATTATAAATCACTTATTAATTCCTTATTCTGCATGACTGTATCCTACAACTACTAAATCAAGAGTTTTTCCTTCAAAAAACATCCTAATTACTGCTTAAGTATCCTTACTTAAGCTGTTGTACATCAATATTTAATAACCTAACCCGAACCCATAATAACTCTAACTCTGTGACCTCCAGATTAAGGCAATAAAAAACTGCTTTATTATGACTAATAAAGAGCCAGTTTGAATATATGAAATATGAATGTGTGTACCTTAATATAAAGCATTAAAACTTCCTCTGGCTCTTCTATCATTTCTCTCTCCCATCAATTTAACTCATGCCATCACAACAAGGAATGTGGTGCAATGCAGTTAACCGCTACGTTCAAGCTAATGCTACGTCTTAACCTACATATACAGAAGCTGGTGCAATGGGACGCTGGCTCTGTATGTATGTATTAAACAGATAAAAGAGATACAAAGTGTGTATGAGTAAACTTTAAAGGAGCTGGTACAGAGTCAGGCTAGCTGTTTCTCCATTTCCAGATTTTATGCTAAGCTAACTGTCATCTGGCCGTACCTCCATTTTTAGTGCACTAACGTGAGAGTGGTGTCAGTTCTCGTTTAAGTCTGGTCAAAGACACATATTTTCCCGAAAGTCAAAGTATTACTTTGATGGAATTACCTGTTTTCAGTCTTTAGGCTAAGCTAAAATAAGCTAAGCTAAGCTAAGATAAGCTAACCATCATGTAGCTGCACATCCATATTTAGTGTACAGACATGAGTGTGGTATCAATCTTCTCACTTGAGCCTCTTCAAAGACACATACAAGCATATTTCCCCAAAAGTATTCCCTTGATGGAATTACCTGTTTCCAGTCTTTGTGCTAAGCTAAGCTAACAGTTTGCTTCATTCATTTACTGTACAGACATGACAGTGGTATTAGTCTTCTCTCGGTGAGAAAGCAAATAAGTGTATTTCACAAAATACTCTGACATTCAGTTACAAATTCGTATTAATACTCGATCTCACATCTTTCCCTGAAACCCAAAAAATTACAGATCACGTGGTTGTGATATTGATCAAAACGCAATAACCTGGTCATTGTGGCTTTCTGTCTCTCGGATGGGCCTGATGAGCTCACGTCAGTCTCTGAACTACAGCAGCTACTCTAAGTTATGACAAAAAAGTGATCCTGCTCAAAGCATCCACATATTTTCAAGAATACTGGCATCAAAGCTTATAGAAACAACTGACCTAAAAAACAAAATGTCTTAAAAAAGCTTCGTATATCCTGTCAAAACTGCTAAAGCTCAAGCTCATTTCTCAATATCCGCTCAATGAAGCACTAGACTAGAGTAACACTGTGTTGCTGTATATGCATAACATAGAAGCTAACCTTACTGGCTTAGCGGTGCTCTCTAAAAGCAGGGCATATATACAAGTTCCTTAAACTACCTACAGACATACAGGATTCTGGAAACAGAAGCTGCCACAATCACTTTAGCTTGAAATCTGTCCCCATTTAATCTCCACATAAACAGAAAAATTAGATTTATGGAAAACCGGCTGTTCAAAATTGAGAAAAAAGTAGCAAAAGAACAAAAAAGAGAAAAAGATTTCATGAAAAGTTGGAAAAAAAAAGGGCCTCCAAAAAGGAACTGCAGGAGATTTCAGTGCATTCATTACGAGTTATCAGACTCTGAAGGCAACACATTTAGCATGGCTATTCATCTGCTTATATAACAAGGAAGCAAGGGTCCATGTGCCTGGGCCCAGCCTCGCACACCTGGACCTCCGGCCCATTTGTACAAAGGTAAAAGCCGCTTTTGAGTAATAACACAGTAAAAATGTTGTTTTGCATAGCATTTGGCCTTGCTGTACCGTCACCTACTGTACACTCAAAAGGAAAATAGAAATGCCAAATGCTAAAGGTTTTAAAATATCAGGATTTGGCAGAAACTCATCAGTGACTGGAGTTCTGAAATGAGATAAATCAAACTGTCTTTGAGGGAAAGTCGTATATCACACATGTACAAACTCAAGGCAAACATGGCAACATTTTCCTGAAGCAACAGACATGCAATGTTATCCAATGACCTAAAAAAACACACCTATGATACAAGGGCTAAGTGCTTGGCATTCGTTTTGATTGCGTTCCAGTTATGAAATCCTGAAGTGGCTGTCAGGAGGATGAATGACCCGAATCGCAAAGCTTACACGGCTCCTTTGATCACTGGTTCCCTATTGAGATACGTGGCCCAGTACACCAGGTTGAAGGTCCCAAACAGCACCGGGAACACTATCCTGGCCATCTTGTCAATCTTGCTCACGCTGTTGTAAGTCTTTTTGGGGTCCGGGGCCTTGGTTTCGGAGGGTTTGAGCTGTACAGCCGTGCTGTTTGAAATGGTAGCGATGGACGCGTCCTTCGTGAGGTTGGTTGTATAATTCACACCAGCTGAACAGGTGTTGTTGGGCTTTTTCGACAGAGCCAAAGGGTCCTTCTTCTGTGGGGAGAAAGAAACACACTGATTGAGTGAACACACAATTTGGACCAAGACAGGTGCTGCACATTCATTGAGCGTAATAAAAAGGTCTGGGTCCCCACAGTCTTTTATCAACACCCACACCGACAGTAGATACCTTGGGCTGTTGGGCCTCCAGCGCCTTCTTCCCATCCCAGGCCCAGCTCCTCTTGGTGAAGTAGTTCACTGTGGCAAACTCAATGAGGGCGGAGAAGACGAAGGCATAGCACACCGCGATGAACCAGTCCATGGCGGTAGCGTAAGCCACTTTAGGCAGCGAGTTTCGAGCACTGATGCTGAGAGTGGTCATAGTGAGCACCGTGGTCACACCTGGTGGTGGAGAGAACTGGGTCACTTTTGCAAACCAGACCAACTATTCTGTTTTTTTCCACCAGATTAAGTCAGAGCAAAAGGAGGGCGCATTTCAGAGCATTATAGACAACAATGCAGCAGCACCACCGTGCATGCATGGTTTCATTGGTTTCACATTTCAGACATAATCGCATGTTGAGCACAAAATTAACACATCAGATTGAAATCTTTGCAGCCGTTCAACAGGTTTATTCCTACAGCATCTACACAGTGTGAAATCATGGGTAATGATGGGTCCGTCTTCTCCAAACTCACCAAAGACGGTCCGCGCTGGCACGGACTCCCTGTTGAGCCAAAAGGAAACCTGCGACAGGATTACAGTCATGAAGCAAGGCATGTAGGTCTGGATGACAAAGTAGCCGATCTTCCTCTTCAGGTAAAAGTGAGCCATCATCACCGTGTATTGACCTGTGGCAAACAGCAGAACAAAAGAGGAGGAAATGCTCAGAGGATTTTAGTTTTTAGACCCGTCTGAAAACATAATCCTGACTGAATAGAAGAGGGGATACGCTGTAATAATGAAGGATATTTTGTAGGACAAATCTGACCTGCGGACAGCGAGAATGAAAGCTATTAATGGACTGCACCAGTGTTCATCGTTCACCTTCATTACCACAAACACAAGCGCTGTTTATTTACCATCAAGCACACACACATATCGTCCTGCTGCTGTAAAAATTCACCAAGCACCGAACGCGTAATAATCCGCATCTTAAAATAGTCTCCAAAAAACAGAATGCGTTATTTACTGCTGTTTGAGTAACGTTTGCTGAAACTACAGCTGTTTTAAGAAATGACACAGACGATGAACCAACATTCTTCTGGTTTTGCTCTTTTCATGGAATTTACTGACAACAAAAATCAATCTTACTGAAAAATTTAGCTACGAAACTGCTGATTTGTGTCATGTTTCGGCATTTGAGCGGGTTAAATAAAGATACACCCTTTTGTTTACAGTTGACTGAGTTTACACTCCAGAGAACAGACGGTTTAGGATTAGGAATAGTATATAATCTATCTGGAATCTAATTGATAAGTAAATAATACAAACAAATAAGGGTCTTAGGTGTGCACCCCAGCTGATGGCCGACGTTCATGGAGACTGGGACAGTGTTGATGTACCTGACCAGGGGGATTCCTCCCTCTGAGACCCCTTCTAAGACTCGTTTTTTATGTTTTTTGTGCATTGAAAATCTGTTTTGGAGAGTGTTGTTTCCACTTCCTTCAGTCCTCGGCGGCTATTATTAAAGACTAGAGTAAACTGTTCTTCACAACCTCCAGGCCAGACCTCTGAACACGAAAGTGTGAGCTAAATTACTGAAAAAACAGGTTGGTGGGGAAATCTTCAGATCCTGTTAATCAACTGAAGATTGTATTTGAAGGATTTTTTTTCTCAAAAATCCTGTCGAGCCATGGAGTCTGATAAACTATAGAAAATCCACAGATGACTGCTGCTTTCTCCTGGCAAAATCGGATTTTTCTGTCTCACTAATCCCTTGTCACAATCTGCATCCTGTATATCTCTCTCGCTCTCCCTCTGTCTCTCTCTCTCTCTCTCTTTCTATGTGTGTATGTGTGTGTGTGTGTGTGTGTGTGTGTGTGTGTGTGCAGCAGACAGTCCATCCCATTCTGTCAGGCCGGGCCACTCTTGATTGGTGACATACATCCTTGCCTGCCTGAGCTCGAACACTAAAACAGACCTGGATCAGCGGTGATTACAAGCAAGGTGCACAGATGACTGAGGCGGAGGGGGGTTGAGAGGGGCTGGAGGAAAAGTTTGGATGGTCCGTGCAATGCGGCGACAAGCACCATGTCTTTAATGAAAGGGGCACCTGTGCTGCCTTTGCTCCGAGGACTACTGGCCTGCAGCCGCGCTCCGCGCCGGCACGACTGGACAAACCCCGCTCTGATCTGACCGCCTGCCGGGCTCCGAAGTGGATGGAAATCTCCAAGGCGTGAAAATGCGGTTGTGGTGGATTTTACTGTTTGGTTTTTGGAGCGTCTGCGGGGAACTGCCATTCATAGCGGAGAACAACGCGGCTATGTTGGTCAACTGGTGAGTTCAGATGAAAACCATCTGTTGAGCTCTGCCGCTTCCTGTTTTGATCTGAAAGCGCCGATGTGTGTGATGTGATGAAATGACAAGGTTTGCTGTCATCAGTTCAATTCCTGTGCCTATATTTTCATCCTCTTCAGCTTAACCTGGCAGGTCAAAGGTCACATGCACCCAGTGTGAGCCCTTTGCCGAGCTATTCTTGGCTTGTTAAAGAAGGTTTGTACCTCAGATTAGCAATGCTAATTAAGGCTGTGCTGGCTGAGTGTGTCTGAGCAGTGCGGGGGGGGGGTTCAGACTTACATACAGCGACCTGTGCGTTAATCTGAACTTGTTGAGCGTTTTGAGCACTGTTGGATTTTCTCCTGCCCCTTCGTGGCACACTTAGCTTTACACATTTGGTTCTGATGCATTATCTTTCCCGGCACATGCAGGATAAAGCAGCTAACTCTATATACATTACAGCTATAGGAACCCCCCCATCATAAACTCACCAGCAACAAGCAGCAGAAATGTATTATCATACTTCTTTACATAACAGAATTAAGCAGATGCCACTCGCCCCCCCTCGTGTCTCCGCCACAGCAGCCAATCCCTGAGCTGTGACGTCACTCAGTAAAAGCACAACTGATGGGCCTGCATACGGATTAACCCTACAGACCCAATGGCTCAGACCACGGATAAGTGATTTTTTTTTTTTTTTTTTGCCCCCTCTTTCTCTTCTCTGGCTGCCCCAGAGACAGCTGGCTATGTGTGGGAGGCATTCTCAAATCCTTGTGATTCATTCATTGTCTCTATCCAGCTTGATTTGAAAAAAAATTCTTCTCACAGCATCTTTGGATGGCACACACTGTAATAACACAGAGCTGAATAATAGGGTTGAAGTGGGGGCTTAACGTCCCCGCTCCGGCCTGAAGCTACTGTACGATCGGTGTTGTAAGGCAGGAAATAAGTGAGCGCTGTAAGATAACGGGGGGATTAGGACACATGAATTCCAGCTAAGGTGTAGATGTGTATGATAGAAAGGTTCGGGGTGGCCGTATACGCTGAACACGCATATCTGTCTTTTTAAATAACAGCTGCTGGGAGACGTAAAGTCAATCATTGGCTCTGACCCAGTACACGAGGCCCCCTCCTCAATGGATAGATCCTGTCAAGCCAATCAACATCTCTCTGACCCATCAGTCATTATGCTGCTAAAGCAGGACATGATGGCGCCTTCAAAAGCCAAGCATCCCTCCGGCACTGCCAAAAAGAAAGACGAGGGAGAACAAAGACAGAGAGCAGAAGTCGGGATTCAGGTATTTGCCGAATTTACAAGAGAGGATGAATAATTAATAATTTGTCATAGACAGGGTTTCAAAAAGTTAGTAAAGTTTCTTCAAACTCAACAACTCACAAAGTGAGTCTGTTGACGTTCTTCTGGGGCAACAAAAGTTCAAATTTCACTCCAAACTTTTAATGAACATCTTGTGAATGAAGTTATATTTACTACAAATCTGTGTTTTATGTATTAATGTCATTCCCATGGATCACGACCACTTTATGGATTGCAGGAACGTTGCACATTGTCAAAGGGTCGTCATGTTGTCCTCACAAAACAAATAGCCTTATATAGTTACATATATAGCTAAACTACAGTGTATATATAGAGTTTGTAGTTTCATTTATTAGTTCTCAGCTCCAGTCAAAATAATGAGGGGCCCCCCACAGAAATCTTTCCCAGGGGCCCTTGTTGTCTAGAGCTGGCCTGAACAGGTCATCTTTAATCTGAGGCCTGGTCGTCCGGGGTCACGTGGCAGTTCTCCCTCACCTCGGCTGGTGTAGATGTCCTCCGTCCCTGCAGTCTGACCAATGAGATGATACTGATTGAGCCGAGAGCCTTCCTCCGCCACCACCACTGACTTGGCCGCTCCCTGAGTCCACGTGTAGACCACCTCCGAGACCGGATACGCATCTGAGAAAACAAGACCGGATAACACACAATTAGTCCGGACTGGAAACCAGTAGTTTGAATTTCTCTGTTTAAAGTCTCTTTTAAGTACTGATCGTTCTGTTCTTAGGCAACATGAGGCTGTTCAATAACTACATGTCACAGATTTACTATAGTATTATATTTTACTGAGATTCATTAATTCATTTACAGTTATCTGAGAGAAGTATCCTCTTGACCATATCTACAGAAAGCTTCAGGATTAACTAAGAAAGAGGACTTTCTATTTGCAACTTTTACAGCAAACATTTCCTCTAGAAGGTTTGCAAAGTTGCAGCACATCTATCAGTAATAATGTTATTCAGATCCAGTAGATCAATAGATCAGTAAGATGTCCACAGTCTTTCACTGGTGCTAAAGCAGCAGACAGGAGTTGGGTGGCAGGAGCTCAGGTGTTTTGGAGGGTTGGACATTAATTGCAGGGTTGCTGGTTCAGTTTCTTCTGAAAGTCACTGTGGATAAAGGCTTCTGCCGGTTGAAGGTAATGTAATATCATGTGGTGGATCAAAAAAAAAAGCTCATTAGATCATTTCCTGAACAGCAGTGAAGTGAAAATGAGTCCTTCCCGTCGGCCCGGAAAGGTGCATGTTCTGTGTTTTCTGTCCATGTTCTCTGTGAGCTTTTGTTGTTACTTCCTCTCAAGCAAAGACGAGTTTGATGAATGACATTTTACGTGATTGCGATTATGTAAGAGTTGCCCTTTTTTGGTCATGTTAGTTTTCAGGTACAGGTGCTCGTATTTAGCTCCCCCGTGAACTCTGTTATCATAAAAACCCTTCAGCAGATCCGATAAGCAGATAAACTCGGTTATTTCTGCCGTCCTGTAGTCCTTCAAATTTGACAAGCCACTAAGGTCACTTTATTCCTCTCAGCTTGTCAAAGCAGGAAAATGGAAAGCAGAGTCCCTGGGCACGCTCATCTCATCAGATCTAAGATCGATGGCAGGAATAAGCAGGTTCTGGATACACAGATGACACTTTTTAGCTCTTTTTATGGGATTTGCTGACAAAAAACTACAGTAAGACATACATTCACACCAGCTTTCTCATTTAAGGAGTGTTTTTCAGTGGTGTTGACACAGTGAAGACAGTCAGTGGGCAGAACTAATGATTGATAGTCCTCATATACACCTCGCAGGACGTTCTGGTCACATATAATCCAGCTGTGGCAGAATCTGAAGCCTCGGTCAGATGCTGCGAGCTGCTGTCGTGTTGGCGTTACCGTGCGGCTCGACTTTAAGACGTTACGAGGTAAGAAACGTGGTGAAGCTGAGATACAACGCTTGACCTCTCATCCACTTTGCTTCATTACGCAGAGATTAACTTGGTGTCGCTGTTAAGAGCTCGTGTTTGGATCTGATGTAATCAGTGTGAGCGTATCACAATACACAGATGTTACTAATGGTGTGATGTTAGCTGCGAATGTTGGCACAGTCTGAGAGATTGCCTCGAATGATTCTGGGCCCGCTCACCAGGGTTGACCTTTGACCTTTGGAATTAATGGCTTGTTTACTGTTGAGCGTGAAGCACAGCTGATAGCCCTCCATGTGATTCAAATGCATTTCTGAACGCACACAGTCAGTCGTTCATACAACAAGCAAGCCAAGCAAGCTCGCTCAAACTGTGCTGGAGTACAAACTGCACACACAGATACACTAAATCTGTGTGTGTGTGTGTGTGTGTGTGTGTGTGTGTGTGTGTGTGTGTGTGTGTGTCAATCGTACTGCAGTGTCCAATCTAACAGAATTGCACTAATCCAGCAACTGCAGTGTTAGAAGACTTCACAGCAATTGAGATTGACCCCAGTCAACCAGTCTGTGGATTATCGTCTCAGAGACACTCCGCATTGTCTCAAGTGAGTCTTTGTAGAACTGCGTCACACGAGCGGCCGGTTTCTTGTTTTCTTTTGTGGCTTTAGTTATTTCCTGTTTTATGTTGAAAGAGTTTCTCCTCATGTGCCGTGCTTTGCTTTACTTCCTGCCTTTGTCTCATTCCTGCACTTGCGATTGCGGATTAGCTTCACCTGTCCCTCGTTAGCCGTCCCTCCGTTGTGTATTTAGTCAGCGTGCTGTCCCTCTTTCAGATGGCAGCTCGTCAGCGTCTCTTCTCTTATCCTGCATTTGCTTCCTGCCTGTGTTACACTGGTTTGTTCTTAGTTTGGTCATTTGTATTTCGTCTTTGTTTTTTGGGTTTTGCTGCTGCCTGCTCCTGCAGTTTTTTTGCATTTGCATTTGACATTACTCACATTTTATGAACAAAGAACGGCCCAAAAAAAATCCCTGACAATTAAGCTCCTTCTCCTCCTCATGAATTTGTCTACACTTGAGCAGTCCAGAGAGCTTGTCTGTAGATCAAGACTGCATATCGCACGTGGGAAGATAAAAGATGCGTTACGTAATGGCTTAGCCAGCCATCACTTAAAAATGAATTTAAACCAGCGTAATCAAAGACGGAGGCTCACAGTTTGGTTACATGTGTTGCTGTTGTCTTCTGAACAAGCAGCAAAAAAGAGGGTTTTGTGTGTTACAAGAACCCGATCTGAGCCGTACTTTAACATCGTTGACACCTACCAAAATGTCAAGACTGTCTCCCATACTGTAAACTCTAGAGTGTCCTCTTGTAGGCAACACTCACTTCAAGGTTACCATTAAGTTGAAGAAGATATCCAACATTTATTATATGCCAGCCTTTTACAGGTGTGAAAACAAGACTCCAGGAAGTCATTGCCTCCACCCATCAGTCCCGCACCTGATCCTGTAAAACCATGAACTTCAGTTTCTATTCGAATTAAAAGAAGAAGAAACACACGTTAGTTGTGGAGGTGGACTTTGTTACCTTTGGACAGATCCAGGCTAGCTGCTAAAGTGAACTGAACTTCCTGTGGATTGAAACAACAAATATCACAAACTGAAGCGTTTCAGTCAGCATCAACGTCCATTTTTAACAACTCTTACAGAATAATCCACTGCTCTACTGTCAATCCGTTTCTGTCACAGCTCTTTTAAGGTTGCAAGCAGGGCCATGGATTGGTCGCATCCACATTAACATCCATTCTTCCTTTAATTAGGGTTTACCTATCAGCATTGCTGTACTCTGGAAATAATGTATGCTGATCCTATTATGTTAAGTCACTGACATTTCTGGAGAATCCCTGATATCAAACGCCTCCTGGTCCTTGGCAGCTGTGGTTAGATAATATAATTCTAATACAAAGAAGTCTCCTGTCATATGTGACCTTTAGCTGACAGGCACGCTTGTAATGTTCAGGACATAGAAGAGCATACTTAGCATACCGATACTGCTGCAAGTCCTCCTGAGGAGAAGGTACAATAACCGCGAAGACGTGCATGCACTAAGATCTAAACCTGCACGATGGAGAAAATTTGCTTTTTATAGAGAATCGGTATCAAACGGGTGGAAATCTCTGCTCCTTTGTTTTATTGGCGTTCAGGACAAAGTGGTTTACAAGCCGAAGTGAATGCGGGCACTTTGTGAATTTGCAGCGCACAGCTTTTTCCCACGTCCCTGACTTATTTCAGCTCTTTCTCCTGCTGTGTGCCCTTTTGGTAATTTCCTCCATTCCCCCACAGGCTATTACAGAGCACTTCTCAGCCACTAGTTAAAGCTGCCTTTACTCCAGCTGCTGGAAATCATGATATATGTCTTATATTCCCGGCCAAGAGACACGTGGGTAGGAATACAGCACAACACACAAATAACACGCTAATATGAACCAGGATGCGAGTTAAAATGAGAAATGACCTATTAGACTTATTGAGTCAACAGACAGTCTGTCTGAAAATGAGATAATCAGTCTTTTTTTGCTTTCTATTTGCATTTCAGGTCATTCAGCTCCTCCTCTATTCATTTGTGGTATGCAAGCAATTATTTCAACTATGACTTAAAAGGGCTGCAAGACCACAAATGCAAATTGGCACTTTACTACAATATTATCTGAATTAATGAAGGCTAGAACAGCCACAGAAAGGCTTACAAAACCTACAAATATTAAAACAGGCTAGAGAGGACGGAAATAAATCCATGTTAAGTTTCCACTGCTGACTTGATGCAGGGAATAAAACACATTTCATGGTTGGTGTCTCCTAAAATCCAGTCAGCACATTACTAAAAACAGAGAGAACCAGAATATATTTGTGATTCTGTCGGTGTGTGTTCAGTCAGAGGTATAAATCATGTTTTAAATTTCAAGAAAATAGCAGTTAAACACATGAACAATGGTGCAGTTTATAAGAGTTTACCAACTACCAACTCGCGTCTTTTTGAGTCTTTCTCCTTTCACTGAATGCTGCTGTTTGGTTTCTTCTCCCACTGCCATTTTCCTTTAACTTCAGCTTTATTGCCTGTGATTTCTGCCTTTTTTTGCCTAAATTTAGACGAGAAGATTGGCGCCACTTTCATATTTGTTCATTAAATATGAAGCTGCAGCCAGATGTTTGTCTTAGCTTAGCATAAAGACTGAAAGCAGGGTTAAACCGCTGCATAGCTAAGAAATATAAACTCAGCGCACAATGTCTTAACCCTTCAGTTTATGTACAGACTAAACAAATCAAGATATAATTTGCTAAATAGTGAGCTTTGGAAGTGCTGGGCTAACTGTTTCCCCCTAATTCCAGTTTTTACGCTAGGCTAAGCTAACGTCTCTTGGCTGTAAACTGAGTCGATCTTTTGGTCCAGAAAGAAATGAAGAAAGTGAGGAAGTGTGAAGGTGGATAAGGCAAATGGAGCAAAACTATAGAGAAAATCATGTGTTGAAAGATTAAATTGGGGCTTTCTAACGTTAGCATGGCAAGAAAGTCGAGATGGACAACTGAAAAGATGGCTGACTGTGTGACTTGAGAGAGCTGCTGCCAGAAATTAAGTGTAAGAAAGGGAACAAAAAGCACCTAGCGACAGCGCTCTGCGTGCTACCTTCACACCAACACAGCTAACGTCAGTGTATTTACATGATTCAAACACTTTCCATCCATCATTCACTTCCTCTAAACTGTGCCAAAGCCGCGACTGCGTACTGTCCCCGACTGCTTCGATCTACGGTGAAAGACTCCTGAGGCGGAGAGGCTGATGATAGTGGCGCTCAGTCCCCGAGAGGTGATTAACACAAGAGCAAAGGACAGGTCTGCTGAAAGCCTTGAGCTCATGGGTGAGTGCTGTCCATTAGGTCAAAGGATTAGCTAGGGTTAATGGAGCCGGAGGAAACAGGATATACTGCGCCGCGCTAACTTTTACCGCTGACAGCCTCGCACTGGCTGCGCTCTTACTGTGACGTGAGGTTTCTAAAACCTTTTTATGATCAACAACATACTTCTGATTCTCAAGTTAGCGTCCTATAGTTTCTGTTGGACGCTGCTTGTTCTCTCACCTCTGCTGTAATAATAATAATACTCAGCTTACGAAGGCTAGAAATGAAGATTTGAGGTCAAATTCTGAGATATATAAACCTAATATATCATCATATCAGTGCTGTTGTTGGGCTCAGCTATGCTTTTTTAAAGTGTTTTTTGATATTTCATCTATTTATTCATGTATTTCTGACCAGTTACATGTATAGCTTTTAAGCCTTTCATGTTTTACACTTTGTGATTAACAGAAAAAAGTAGCACAAATCTTAAATACACTTCCAGAAAACTGGCAAAAGAATATCTGAATTAACACACATTTCCATCCATGATTGTGATTTATTCTTTGCCACATTTTGATTTTTGGCTTTTTTTACACACAAATTGAAAATTCACATGAAAGCAGGTGGGTGGAAACGTAATTAGTGTGTTTTCTTTCCTCTCCTGTTAACGGTGTGTGTATTTGTTGAGCTGCTGCATACCATCGAGCTTGCCGGGATCAATAAAGTTGTATTTAATCGAAGTATCTCAGTCACCTGTTACCTCAGCTACACCGAATCTACAGGACGCCTGGTGAAGACCTGTATTTAAACTGCATAATTAAATCAAGACAGGTTTTGACTTTCCGGGCTGCCTGATAAGTTAATGAACATCAGATGCGCCAAGTATGCAAATGCCAGTGGAGCCCCAGTTAGTTGCTTTGATTATCCCTGTCCTCGGGCTCAGCTGGGGGTTGAGGTGGTGTGGGAGTGGCTAAATGTCAGGACACCAAGCGTGGAGATAACCCTCCATACGTCAGAGGCAGGGAAGACCTCAAGTGTTAATCTTAAGCCGACACGATCGGAGCTCCCCAGGTATTTTTGTACCTCTGGAGGTGTGTGAGGCGAACTAACTAGCTTAGGAGTCAAAAGGAGGGCTGGGCATGAGCCACAAATGTGGTTTAGCTGTGCATGTGCAAGGCATAGGATTGGATTTTTAAAGGTTACCTTGGTGGTAAATGTAGGTTTGGTGTGTGCGTCTCATGCTGCTTCCACTTTGTGTGTTTCAAATATTTCCCATTAAATGTAGCTGAGGCAGTGAAGGATGCAGGAGAGCAGCCCTGACATGTTGATTAATGGCTTAATCAGGAGCAGTGTGTCAGTGTCTACATGGCTATCTCCTGCACCGCCGCCACAACAATAGCTTTGCACCTGAGGGACACAGGCTGTCAAACACACCCAGGTACATCCATCCCCACATCTCCTGCATGGATAAAGATGTCAAAACTACATGCGACTTCCCTCACCGGTGACCTCAGGTATTTTTAGAAAGATTTGGGAACACTTTCAGAGCTCATGTGTCTCTGGTGCCTCGGCTGCTGACAGGAAACATGTACACTGCACCTTTTCCTGCATTATTTAATGCTGTTACTCACTGTGTGTGTTTGCTTATGGGCATGTTTACTCACAGCTTCCAAATTTAAGGGGACAAGCATGGGCGTCCATTGGGAAATCCTCCAGCTGCATGGGGCATTCAGCTGAAATAGTGAGTCTGAAAGAAAATTCACGCAGGTCACATCATCATCATCATCATCATCATCATCATCATGAACACCATTTTCACAAATTAACGTCTCCTAATATCATAAATAATTTGTTTCATTTGGGTTGTGCTTCATGTTGTATGCAGCCATAAACCAATTAAAATCACAGTCTGTCTTCATTAGTGTGTCTCAGACAGTTAACAGCACCGTCAAATGTAATTTTCCCAGCACAGAGCAATAAGCAACTGAGCCACCAGAGGGAACCAACATGACACCTAACTGGGAAGAATGATGCAACTGCATGGACAAAAATGAGCTTGAGAATTATTTGAGAAGCAGGATTATGTTGTGGAGGAAGGCTGCCACCTGTCTGTGGAACCGCAATAAAGCTCAAATGAAAGCTTTATTGGAAACAAAGCACAAAACAAATGAGTTCATGCCGTGGGTGTAACGTGTGAACGCTCACACAGGGGGGCAGAGTGTGAGCTGATGCTGCCCTCTGCTGGACACACTGATAATGGCCACAGCTGCTGTCGTCACCATGAGAAATTATAGTGTATCACGTATGTATGCCAACAGACAAAATGTGACACTGACTGACTGACTGACTGACTGACTGACTGACTGACATTTAGATACTCTACAATATCACACTGCAATACTGGTAATACCAAGAGATACTTGTACTTCACTGGAGTGTTTACATTCTCTGCTCCGCTCTGCTTCTGCAGGAAGAGAAATCCTGTATTTTTACAGCTAGATTCAAGAGTGACTCTGCAGATTGAGATTCAACACATAAACCACGCAACCATCTTTGAAAATATGAGATGTTGCCGTAAGATTAAAAAACCCTGAACAAGCACCAACCCGCTGACGGGTCAGTCAGCACAAACTCAAGCTGTGCAGCCGAGTATTGTTCAAACACACAGAGCTTTAGTTCCAGCAGGGACACCCACGTTTCCCAAGATACCAAATGTGTAAGGGAAAATTTAAGGTTAATTCGTAGGAAATAATGCACAAGAAATCTGTAATATTTCTGTTTGATGGACGGCGCAGCCATGGAGTTCAGTGTAAACATCATAAAGCTTAAATGAAGAGCTGGACCGAGCTCATATGATGCTGTCAGAGTGTGTATGAAGTAGTTAAAACAGCTTCACTCACCATGACCTGACAGCAGTAACAGTAATATAAAATGCTCTATAACAAACTGCAGTAAGATACCACTTTGATCATTGTGCATAATTAGCTGATAACACTTTTACTTCACATTTGTGTGTTTAAGTAAAAATTGAAGTGTTGGCACACATCTACCACCACTCATAGCACCTTCTACTATATCATTCTAATAAAATGCATAAATAAGATAGAAATTGGCCACAGAGGAAGAATTTCTGGATATTAAAGGCCATCTGCTGTCTCAGCTGTTTCAGTCAAAATATTCCCCACATCAATGCACACCAGCCTGGATATGTGAGGGAGAGCAGAAGCAGTGATGAGTCTGGAAGTCACTGCATTATACTGATCCGGGGATATTACAGAGCACAACATTATACTGTGTAATAATCAGTCTTTGCTTACCGGCTCATTCACTGAGTCTCTGTTTTGGCCTCCATCACTCTCTAGTGGACAATTATGCAAAGCTCAGATGAGGAATTGAGATTTTGTGCTTTGCATACAAAGAGTCCTTCTGATATTTATCTTGATTTCTTATTCCAGAACATGTTGCGTGTCTCAATTACAGAGCATGAGAGACAGTGTTTGACTGACTGATCAGCCGATTTATTCATTGAAAGTAATGACAGTATGAAAGCATCTCCAGTTGAGTAACGAGAAAGACCACAGTGATGTTCTGCTTCAGTCAGGTGGTTTTCTTGTTTCTTTGAGATGAATTACCAGCATAAAGTGTGTCATTATCAAAGTTCAGGATGATGTTCAGCTCATCAGGTCAGTGCAGCTCTGACATTTTCTGACTTTACAGTGAATGACTTTAATTATATGTACTAATAAATCATAATGACCATTAAGGACAGTGCAGACCAGCAGATGAATTAGCAGCTAAAAAGCTAAACAGCTGACGTCATTAGTATTACACACAGGTGCATATTATGCTTTAGATTCGTAGGAATTCACTGTGATCTGCTGTGAAACACACCGTTCAGTACGGCCGCACTGCCTGGATCGAAACTGCGCCTTTCCTCCGAGAGATGTTTTCCCGCTACGCTAGCTGGGGCACTTGTTCTGCAAACAACCAGTGTAGGAGAGTAATGCATGCATAAAATGTTCCTCTAATAACCTTGTTGCCAGAACACAAAAGCATTAACGGGCCATCGTGAGGCCATTTCTAATGGCTTGTAGTGTGAGCAAATGTACTGCAGATTTGCAGCAATTTCAAAGGCAGTGGATCAATAGTCATTTTTGACATGCACCCACGTCCATTTCCTCCAACTTCCTCTATTGTTATTTGATTTGGAGGATTTGTTGTCCTGATAGGATGGTGATAGTGATGTGAAAGTGGATGTAAATGAGATGCTTCTATCTAGGATATAGCATTGTTTTCTACTGTGATGTATTGCTCTCAAATAGCACCCATAAACCTTTCTAAGTACTAATAATGGATGGATTAGACTCATTTGAGTAGAAAAAACAACTCAAAGTGACTTTTAGGAGACAGAAAATGCAAAGTGATGAACTTCCCGTAGCAGCTCATACGACCACACGTGGCTATAATACACGAAATGGGAACTGTGATTGAGAGCAATAAGCAGGAGAGGACGCGCTGTCCTCCTGTCAAAGTAAAGGTTTGTGTGATGTGGTGACACAGTTATTGGTGGAGGATGACGGCGTGAGGAGGAGGAGGAGGAGGAGGAGGAGGAGGAGGAGGACTGAAACACCCAGTTCCCCTGGTCAGAGCGCTGGGTCAAAGCAAACATTTGGAGCTCCTCTGACCTCCAGTTACAGTATGAGGACAACATGATGACGCATCGATGCACCACTGAGACATGTAGTACGAGTGTGTGGGCTGTATCAGTGCAGCGGGGGTCTTAAAAACCATTACCAAAGATGTGTTACAGGCTGATGGATGTTTTAGTCATCACTCCTCTCGTAATTGGATTACACAACATTTCCAAGCCGCGCTCATCAGCTCTCACAATTCAAAGTTTTCCTGTAAGACGGACCGGAAAAGAAACGTTTATCCGGCCGCAGCCTGAAGCGCGATCAAAGGTCAGCCGTACCTCATGGTGTAGAGCAGAGTCCCATCGTCTTTCAGCCGCAGGAGCTTGTTAGGAGTAGTCATATTGTGCGCGATGGATTTCTTCCCGTTGAGGAAGAAGGTGTCCGGAGTCCAGATGTTACTGGCCAGGAGATTATTCAGGGGAAGCATCTCCATCGGGCCCTTAAAGCAAAGTCGTTCGTCTTTCCAGCTTTGACGGAAGAACACGTCAATGGTGTACTCCTACAGAAAAAATAACACTTAAATTACAACTAAAACACATATTAATTGACAACAGTGTGACAATGTGTGGAGTCAGACACAGTTTTATTTGTTCATGCTATGTCACGAACTATAAGGATGCCAGTTAGGTAGAATCAGCCGTGACGCACTGAACGTGGATGCGATGTAAAGCTGAAATATGTAAGGCTTTAGGTCAGACAATCACTTTTTTAATACAGCTGTACTGTGGTTTACTCTCAATTTCAATCTCACATAATGGCCTGTAAAAGAAACCTGAAAGTACTCAGTGCATTTCAGTGGGTTTTTACAACATGTTTATAGATACAGAGCTGTGTTATGTGAAGAAATCCATGCTGCTTTAAGCTTCTTACCATTTCGGTGTCAGACACTGGACCAAAGCTCGTGACAAAGATGTTGGTTTTGATCTCTGTCACCTTTTCTATAAGAACAGACAGAACATTGTGAGCCTTTACAGCAGATTCATATCTTACATTACTGTTCAGAGCCACATCTGTTCTACATGTTCATGCAGGTTTTTGCTTTCTGTGAAGTTCGACATAAAACTGAGGGCCTTCTTTCAAAGAGGAAGGGTTGATTTTAATATTCAATATATGAACATTTTAAGGGTCCTAAACTCAACAACTTAACTTCACGGCATATGTTTTGATCAGACATATGTTGGTAGTTATTTAGAACGAATCTGAATTACGCTGGGACTTTATTTTGCATTCAGTGACACGCTCCAGATGCATGCAGCATGTCCTGAACAGCCTGCAGCTATCACAGTGGCCTCTGGACAAACTCCTGCAGGACCAGTGTGAAGCAGCACACGGTGACCTTAAAGCACAAAACTTCTACTTTAATGGGGCCAAAGGGAGTTTATAATGATTTAAAGGTGTTTAATCATCTAAATACTGTACTGTTTCATGAAGCATTGCAATCTTAAAATTGCAGAGAGGTAGCAGAGAAACATTTTCTTTGCTTATTGTATTAACAGATTCAGAGTCTTTTCATTTCTCTGTTGTGATGAGAAGTTCTCAGTCTTTCATATTTTGACCTGCATCCACTGAGAACAAAGGAGCTGCTGTTTAATACCAGGAGTAATGGCTTTCTCAAGGTCACGCCAGCACACTGTGTGCGTCGGCGTGCATCATAGTGCCATTAAATCATACTTAGAGGAGATGTTAGCAGCTGACGATAAAGGCTTCATAAACACAGACACATCCTCTGGTCTGGAATGAGCAGAAGACGGATGCTGCGGCGCAGAGCATCATTCACTGCGTGGACTGACGGGCTGCGATCTCTCACAGAGAGCGATCGACAGAAGCTCAGCATCTTTTAGCGATATCCAAAAGTCCACAGCTTTCTGTGTTAGCTGTTAGAAAGGCAAGACCCCAAGACATTTTCCTAATGACATAATCAGTTCTCACCTAGCATGCATGAGACCGTTTTAATTAGCAGACTGGCAGAGGTGTTGAGGTTTCTGTTTGAAGTGCTTTTACCTCCCAGTCCAGGGCGGAGTCTGTTGTCATAACCGTCCAGCAGTCCGTCCAGGATGCGAGTGAAGATGGTGATGTTGTCGTTTAATTCAGCCTCTTTGGGAGTTCCAGTTACATCCTGGGAGAGGCTGCATGTGAGAGCATTTTCAGATAAAGACTTCAGAGGGACGCAAAGTAGAAAAAGGCAAAACTCAGCTAATCTACTTCCAAATGAGTTCAAGTGAACACAAAAATTATCTCAAGAGATTATCACAGAATGTTAACGAAGAGCCGAACTGCTGAAAGCGAGTCAGTTCCTTACCTCAGACGGCAGGTGATGCTCACAAGCAAGACACAGACCCACAGACGTCTCATTGCAAAGCTGTAGCACATTCCATCGCCCATCCCTGCAACGAGACGTCCTCACATGCTCAAAACTACAGTAACTGTCTTCTTCACCTGCACTGTTGACGGGCTGGTTTCATCTCAAATTAAGTCGATATTAAAAGATTAAGAAGATTAAGATTAAGAAGATGTATTTATTGTGTAGCCTCCGAGCAGTTTCACAATGGAAGCTAAAAAGTCAATCTGAAATAATACAGTCATCTCATTATAAACAGGTTCATGGTTTAATGCAATCAGCTTTTACAGGCATGGACTGGAATCTAGTAATATTCAGCCCCGGCTGCATGCGTTTGGCTGTAAAGTGATCAGCAAATCTTTATCAGGTGCACAAATATCAGAAACAAATGCACAGTGTCATGATACCCAATGCAGCTTCTCCAGCATTCTGCCTTTTTTAACACTACTGGACAATGAGGACCACATCTGCCGGACCTGCACGTGCTGTCTGAATGACAAAAGGCTGATAATGCAAAGTTCCTCTTTTTTTAAATCTTTACACTTGCAAATAGTGCAAATAATGTCTTTGCCGGAGCCTCTCCTCGCCCACCCAGCTTACTGCAATCTAACGCTCTGGAGAAGTTGAGTTCTGCCTGAGCTGAGCCTTATCCTCCACCGCTGGATCTCCAAGGTGTGACCTGCCTCTGCTGTACCTCCACAGTCACATCTGTAATCCCGCAATCCTCTCTGCACCTCCTGCAGCTGGACCCCGCACGCACAGTGAATCCCCTCAGTGTGGCGGTGACTGTACGCCCCCTGCGCCGCAGCCCCTTCATTCACGACTCACTCGCGCACTCGCATCCCCTCCAGTTTCCCTTCAGCAGCACGGAAAAGTGTGACTACCCCTCTTCCTCCGGCTTGCATCACCGCCACCGTCCCCGGTTCTCTAAGTCTACAGCTCTCCCGGTGCAGGTCCTCTCCAGCAGCACACCTCCGGTACACACTTCTGTATCCTGCCCCCCCTCCAAAGCCCCCACGTCCCACTACATCTCGCTGCGCGCCGGCCTGTAGCAACGCTCTGCTGCACAGCCGCAGTTACCAAAGCTTACCACACAAGACGATGCGCAGTCAAACTTCTCCCAGATATCTCACACGCAGATTGCACTGTTTAGTGTTTGGCATCAATTCTGAAGAACGTCACCTCCATCCGCGCACGAGGATTGCATTTTGGAGAGAGAGAGAGAGAGAGAGAGAGAGAGAGAGAGAGAGAGAGAGAGAGAGAGAGAGAGAGAGAGAGAAAAGATGTGGACTAATTTCACTGTCAGCGAGGTTTATTTCGCCCAAGAGCGATTAAAAGGTTGGCAGCGAAAAAATAAAGGCTTCCCAACACTTCTGCTGACTGACCATCCTTCAGTTTGGTCTCCGAGGAGCCGCGAGCACACAGCAAGATTTGCAAAAAATCCGATAGAGTATCCAAAGGCGAGGTGCAATGCAAATAGAGTTTGGTGGCGAATTAAATGGAGGAGCGTGCAGTGCGGCCAGGAAGGCAGGAGGATGCACAGTGGTGAGCGGCCAGTGAGTGGAGGAGAGATGGGGAGGCAGATAAGGGAGGGGGTGACAAGATGAGAGAGAGAGAGAGAGAGAGAGAGAGAGAGAGAGAGAGAGAGAGAGAGAGAGAGAGAGAGAAACAATACAAAGTATCAGTAGTAACAATGACAACCATCAGAGGGATCTCCACAACAACATAAACCTCTGAAGAGCCTTCATGATCTTCTTATGATGTTTTACCTGCAAACTATAATATAATATAATATAATATAATATAATATAATATAATATAATATAATATAATATAATATAATATAATATAAAGATGCACAGTCTGTGTCTTATTGTACTGGTGCAACAAACTTCCCACACAAACGATACTCATGACAGGTGTGTCAGTGATGAACCACTGTGGTTCTTTAACAGCCGTTTAGTGTTATACACAACATGCAGTGCAGAGCTGCAGCGATTAATCGATTAGTTCTCAACTATCACATTAATCAGCAGCTTTTCTGATGATCGGTTTGAGTCATAAATGTGGATATTTTCTGGTTCTTTACTCTGTGATGTCAGCTGAATGTCTTTGGGTTGTGGACTAAACAAGACATTTGAGGGCGTCATCTTGGGGAAATGCAGACATTTCTCACCTTTGATACTTTGCAAAATCAGCTCCCAAACTGTACATCGAGGAGGTGGCAGGTGGTTAAATTGAGTTACTGACTGTGTGGAGAGCAGCACTGATCAGGATCAGCCTGATACTGTCTGTATTAAGACGTTGGGGTATGTGACCAATCAGAAAACATTACTGTGATGCTCCCCTCTTTCGCTGTGGTGAGGTCCTGGTATGGTGAAAACTGATCTTCTAAGATTTAGAGACCCACAGACTCGACTGAACAGAACTAATTTGTTCCTCAGTCTGTCAAACTGTTAAATCAGTGTTTGGCTTTAACACTGAATGTTAAAGGAAGCGATGATGCTGATGCACTGCAGTCACTTATACGCAGTGTCTGATGTAATATATGTTGTAGTTTCAGAATATTGTGCAAAATATGATATTGAAATGAAGTCAAATAAACTGAGTTATAGAAATTTACACACTTATACACTCTCTTTGTTATAGCTACAGACTCATACACAGCAATGATCCCAATGATATGGAGAACACTGGTTATTGTTATGGCACAATCCGGTGGTGAGTCACCATTGTTGTGTTTCCTTTTGGTAAAACTACTTTATAAAAACTAAGTTTTTTCCCACATTTAGTGCAGCCTATTGTGGTCCTGACTTACAACCTGAAAAAACAGAGTCCTGATTGCAGGAGGAGACAGATGTGACACACGTCTGCCATCAGCACAAATATAACTCTGCGGTATATTTTATCATTCTGCATTCATATCCAGCAGGATTAGGGTCAACTCACTTCCAGCTGAGTCAGATATAGAGGTGGATTTCTTTTAAATTTTAGAGTTGTTTATGAAGCTGGAGCGCCTTTATGAATTTGGACTCAAGGTGAAAGCCTTCTGGTACTGTTGTTTCCTGACAGTGTGGATTCAGAAACAAGCCTCCAGCTGGAGTCAGAGGCAGGCGAAGGGAACACTGTATTGACACGGCAAGTAATTCCTCCTTCTTTTGTATTTACAGGAATGCTGTTGATGGGAACAAAAAGCTGTACGCCATCTATGACACGAGGTAAGCATAACTCCCTACGGTTATATAAAAAGCAGAGGGGTGTTAACTCTGAAATGTAGAGAAAGACCAGCATCTGATGAAGACATGGAAGGAGAAATGTGTTGGGAAGAGTCCAGTTCAAGGACCCCCTGCAGTTATACTGAGCCTCTTCCACTACAGCAAGTCCTGTCGCAAGCTGAAAGAGCTTCATGAAATCTTCACAGGAACAACTTAAATTGGGTGAAGCATTTCACACCAGATCCAAAGGTTCTTTCACACCTCTGCTGCCAAGAATCAAGACGAAACTCACAAGCTTCTCAGGATTAGACGATATAGACAATAGTAGACCTCTGAGGGCCCAAATGGGTTTTAGTACATGTATCCCTCCACTGATCTTTGCCATTCCTCACACCTGAAAACATCTGAACAGCAGTCAGATCATTTCTCATCTCGCAACATGTCATAGATCGGGTGTTTTTCATCTAACCACCGGGGCTGTGCGGGCATTTCAGACACCCAGAGGCGCTCTTGGGTTGAACACAATCTGATATCGCTGTTGGTGTTGTTCCTCCAATCCTGTTATGTTGCTCCAGGACCATCATCGCAACTGACCGGAAAGATACGATGGGAGAAGTTAGCCTTTAGCCTAGTTGGTTAGCCTAAGGTTAACATTGTGAAGGGTTTTATTTCAACACAAACCGAACCTGGTCGTTTGGATGTCTGAACATAACCAAGTAGTTTTGTTGCCTAAAACTAGCCAAGTAGTGTTCGCTTAACGTAACCAAGGAGTGTTAACTAATCCTAGCCAAGTAGTTTTGTTGCCTAAATGTTACCAAACTGTGTCAGAAAACTGTAAAATAAAAAAGGAAAGAAAAGAAAAGAAAATGTATAAATAACATCAAACTCACAAGTTCCACACTGGACATGAACCCCTGTCATCAAAGTGAGGTCCTGGTCTTAAACCAGTCCCCATGTGGACTTTGATCATGATGGTCCTGGAGCAACATTAATTAAAAATTGTAGGAACAACATCAACACAGTGATACCATAGAAACCCTCTGGACACTTGGGCTGCTTGTGTGTCCCTTTGCTGTGATGTTAGAGCCAAAATAAACCATGGAGGTGTCTCATTAGGACACACAGAGTTGATCTAATGGTTTCAGAAGAGGACTGGAGCCCTCCTGCCGGACATCTCAATAACCGAAGTGAACTCCTGCCCAGTCTGAGACCCTCGGTCCAGGACAGCCGCGTGCATCGTCTGCTATATACAGTCTGTCACGTGAGCTTTAATGATAACCTCGCGCGCACTGACATGAAGTCATATTCCAAACTGCTAACTGACTCTGTGAGGGATTACTTCCAACCTGGGCTTCGAACCTGTGGATTTGCACACGTAAAAGTGCGATGATGGATATCTGACGAACACTTTTTAGTCTGGCTGCGAGCTAACCGGCGACGGGCTGAGGGAGGCTGACCGGAGGATGGAGACACGGAGCGGCAGCCTGCGCGAGGCTTCACGGCTCCGCTGCCGTATGGATGCATCTGACAGCCGAGTAAACGCGCCCCTGCCTCACGAGGCATGTTCGCGCAGGCTGCGCCAGCGGTAGACATGATGTGGAAGAAGCCTTACCTGATTTAGGGGAGCTCGGGGGGCGCGAGCGAGAGCACCGGGGCTTCTTCATTCAGTCTTTTAGCTGCACGCCGGACATCACCCCTCCACCCAGACGCCGCACGCGGGATGTGGGGACCCCGGAAAACAGGGCTCTTTGACATCCTCCCACTGCCGCTGGCCGTGGCAGTGATGTGCTGTGCCCAGAGGTGAGTCTGGGGGTTAAAGCCGGACAGGAGTGTGGGTCTCCGTCCTCAGGAAGTCTTACCTGTACTGTTGTCTTGTGTCTTTCAGCGTCAACGAACCGGGGAACATGTCTTACGTGAAGGAGACTGTGGATAAACTGCTCAAAGGTTATGATATTCGTCTTCGGCCAGACTTTGGAGGTATGTCTGCTGCTCCTCATTCGCCCCAAAGGCATCTCCACCTTAATGTTTGATTTGTGTTGTCCATAGCTAACTTTCTTCTGTGTATTTCAAGGTCCACCGGTTGCTGTTGGCATGAGTATAGACGTGGCCAGTATAGACATGGTGTCAGAAGTCAACATGGTGAGTTATGTTCAAATCCTGTCATTGTTTGGCTTATTTGTGGTGTTAGTGGAATTCTGCTGACTGCTTTTTACTATCAATACTGCACAAATGAGGTGCTCCTCTAAAAAAACGACCACTTTATTTTAAGGTTTATATGTTGAAAATACTTTATTCCTTTATAAACTAATAATTCTCTAATGCCTTAAACTGTTCCACCTATTATTAAGTACAAGGTTTGGGTTGCCAGATTGCGGAAACAATCCTTTTATCTGGTGTTTATCCAATTGAGATTAAAAAAGACAATTGTTGCTAATGCGTTCATAAATCGTGGGCTTAGCCGTCATATCAGCGGTTGGATATAGCGCAGAGTCATTTTATTTTTCACAATAATTCATCCATTCATGCAGCTGTGAAGCTTAATAAGTTGATAAATGCATTTTGCTCCAGATGGTTCTGCCAACTAATCTGGCAACCCTGAATTTGTTCTTATTAATAGCTTATTACAGATCTATATGTCATCTGCAAATTACTAATTAACCATAAATAAAGCCACTAATTATAAATGCTGCCTTGTCTGAATGTGGTGCCAAAGAGGGTACCGAAATGAATCTTTACATGCTGGCAACCCAAAACCTGTTCACGCTAAAAAAGAATGAGCAAATTAAGAATTAGCCACTAATAAAGCCGCAACTTAATACTCAGAAACACATGATTAAAGTTAAGTTGTCAGAAAGTCTCATCAAACCTAGAGAAACATTACAACACACACAATAATCTGCAGCATCCTCTTAAGGCTCTTTGTGAACAGAGAGCAGTTCACTGAGGCTTTCTTCCATTGTCGAGAGTGCTTTGGTCATCTGCTGTATCAGATTATGGCTCGTTGTTTGGTTTTACATCCTGGTTCAGCGGCTGTGCGACTCGAGCAGATGAACTAATGGTCCCGTTAGAAGATGAGGTCAGTCAGTTCTTCTGCCGTGTCCTCTCCTTTCAGATATGAAAAAACAAGCTAGACCTCCAGATGAGTGTGTCAGTGTGCATGTGTGTTGGGGCCGGCACACCACGGGGCTCCACAGTTTAATGCCTGTATGCCATCTATCATTGGTCTGAACTGCTGACAGAGCTTGATGCTCTGTCACATGATGCTACCGAGAGGAAATAGCCCCTGACATGCTGTCCTGACAAGTATGCGTGATGCAATGTACCCGTGGTGCATTTTAATGCATCTCTACGCAGCAGCAGCAGCAGCAGCAGCAGCAGCAGAGTGTGGCTTTGTGTGAAGCACACAGCAGCTGAACACTTACTGCCAGTGACAACTGAGACTCATAGTCTGTAAACAAGCAGTTTGTCATGTTAAGTACTGTGGTTATATAAAGAAAATACAGTTTTTTTTCTGCATATTTAATTAACGTTTTGGATGTGGATTTTTAAAATGACAAAATATGACGTTAGTGAAGCAGATGAGCACAGCAGAGGTCTTCAGACTCTGAAGCGGACCTCCACAGGGGGCCAGGAGGGCTGAGGGGAGGTGTGGATGAGGAGACCATAAGACAATTAGTCCGTTTAGAAATCATTATTCAGTCAACTCTAAACACAGACATGATCTTCATACTTTTAGATTCAGTGTGACACACTTACTGAGGATATCGTCATGTACACATCCATGAATCCATTTCAGAAACAGAGAAAAAGTCGCCTTTTTATCGTCTTTTCTGAGGCTTTTAAGGTTTTTTTCAGTATCAAAGTAATCCAACCATAGTTATCTGAGCATTCATGTGTATTTCACAAACTGCTGATAGCTAATTCAGCATACTTGAGAGAAGAAATTAGCCAATTAGTGGGGCTGTTGGGGGGAAGGGGGGCAGTTGTTTCCGTTCTGTGTGAGGGGCCTGCAGGGTCCCTGGAATACAGCTGTACATATAGGAGGACTAATGTCCTTTGCTTGACTGCTTCACTGTTCTAATACAGTACATGAATAATGCACCAGCCTGTTATTGTGGACATGTACAAAGTTTGACTTCTCACCGCCTTTGATTCTAAGAAAATAGACAAATAAACATATTCTTTCTCATTCATTGGCCTTGAAAATCTAGAATCCGTTAACTAAGTCTCAACTTTTAATGGGCCAAACCTAATTTCCACAGCAGAGACCACGCCCGCTTTTAACCCGAGAGCTGAGTCTGCGCGGCGACGCCACGCCAGCGTGAAAGCATCGGGCCTCCCCAGCGCCGATCATATCGGACTGTCTGCTAATGCTTCTAGGTGTGCAGACGGGACAGAGGACATGTCCTCCTCATCGCTGGACGAAGTGGACACATCTAGAAAACACACTCTGCCATTGGCACTTGAGCATGTGCTGAAAATGATTCAGTCATGATACAAATGATGGGACTGCGTCCCGTCCACGACGCGTTATGTTGTCTGATTTGGCAGATCTGTCCACACCGTCCTGCAGGAACCAGCAGGACCACTAATCACTGGTCAGGCTGCTTTAATATACTGGACTCTGCTGTAACTAAGCAGGCAAAGTGACCTCACGTCAGCACTGCTTCCATTTATTTGTTTGTTTAATGCGTGGAGCTATAGATCAGTTTGATCAGGGTACCCTGAGCAGCCAGCACCACCAAACGCGGCGGTGCTTTATCTGCGGTCCTTTCTGTCTAAGCTGCGTCCCCTCCAGAGGGCTTTGACATTTCCAGCTTCTTCTTCTCACATTTTGCTCGCTGGAGCATCTCGGTGTTGATGGAGAATCCCTCTCATTGAGGTACAGCATCGTGAAAAGCTGCGAAACCTCACATTAATCACAACTCTTTGCACATTGCAGTTGCTCCTTCGCATTGTCAATCATCTTATTAATAGCCCCGGCCCTTGTGAGCAAAATGAGCTGCCATGCTTGGTTTTAACTGGATGTCCCAATCAGTTTTTGGCCACAGTCCTGATGTGAGTGGTTTCATATTGAGTATACTGAGCCAAATCTGAACCTGTAGCTGAATCTCACACACCTTAATTTCAGGAGCTGTTTGATCCAAATGCTGACGGCCGTGATCCTTGTAAAGTTTAGTTGGGTATAAATGTTTGTTTTTGCTTTGTGAATTATTGCCGGTGTTATTTATTGGCAGTTTCACTAAAAACCTCACAGCTCTGTTGGTCAGTCATAAATCTTCAATGCAGTTACTCACTTTAAATATTTCTTTCTTCTTAAATGCCGTAAGTCACATTATTCTGAAAAGGAAAACAGGCAAAACATCTGTATTTGAAGCTAATAAGAGACTCAAAGGCACAGAAATGGAAGTAGGACAAAAACGCAGTTTAACGTTACTATGAAGCTATAAAAATCAGCTGAGGTGAGAGGAGAGACGCAGGATGTGTGTCTGTTCTTCCGCTCATTTGAATATTTGGAGATGATGACCTATATCTGCAGCAGCTTCATCGCTGCTGTTACTTCTCACACTCTTCAGACCCTGATTCTTGGGTTTCTCTTATTGCCTTATTGTCACGGCTCCAGCCTTGTTTCTAAAGACCTTTGAGGTGTTTGAGTGTTAAATTACAGCCTCTCAAAGCCAGACTACGTATTACAAGCTCAGTTTTCACAAGATTCAAGTCTGCTGAGAGTCTGTGGAGCCGTGCTGATGCGTTTCTGACCCGTCACCGATGCATGAGAGCGTTCAGATGACGTAACGACTCCGAACTTGTGAATGAAGCGTAATTCCACGTTTGCATCTATTATGGCCGTTTGTGTTTTCTCCGGTTCAGAGGCTCATTGTGCTAAATCGTTGGTGGTGGAAGTTTGACATTTCCAGAGCAGCTGTCACGTCATTCCAGTTTGATGTGTGAAGCAAACACAAATGACAGCCCGGTGAGTGGCGAGTCCGGCGTCCAGTCACATCTCTGATGACTTCGTATTGATGTCTGACTGAAGATGAGAACTGTCAGTCATCTATTGTACCGCTTGATTGGAAAGACATCCGTCCTGTGTGAAAGCTGAGCCTCGTGATACCACACTGAGAGACGTCAGCAGACGTTTAGAGGAACGCTAAACTAAACGCAGCGTAATCTGTCTAAATATGAAAACGCTAATTACTCTACATGATGGTGGATCCTAAACTATCAGCCTCTCTGAAAAGTCTCTGGCTCACCTTTGAAATGCATCGATTGCTGATTGGTTGCTTGTCAAGTGTATGTTTGTGCACATGCATGGTCGCATGTGTGTGTTATTTGCAGTAGTTTTTAATCTGTTAATAGGATCAGAGACTGCATTTAGTAAATCAGTGCCGGCGCTCAGTTTAGAGTCGTGCTTTAAGAGGAGTGGGAAACAGACAGAGCAGATCTGCATTGCAGTGCATGTCCTGTCTCTTTTTATATACTTCAACAAGATCCTGGTGGAAGTACGCCTCACATGAAGTCCAGAGCAGCAGGAAAGTTGTGTTTCTCTGAGCTCTCCGCAGTCCAGCCGCACTTTTCACAACCCACAGGGATTATTGAGTGATGATCAATGTTTCTTGGATAAAAGCCATAAAAGCAGACCCTCTGTTAGTTTGAAATGTGACATGATCTCAAGCTGTGTCAGTAAAACGTCTCCCAAAGCTTCCAAAACAAACACGCTGAAAAGTGATGCTCGGGGGCCCTCGAGGAGAGACCTGTGGTTGCGGTCTGTGCTGCAGCGTCGGATTCCCTCACACGGGCCGGACGAAGAGAAGAGCAGAAGAAGAGAAAACTTGGCTCAAGATCAAGTTCATCTCTCTGACTTTTAGCTGGATGCTTTTCCATGTTCCACATACCTCCCGCTGAACCACACTGTTCTTTACTGAGCTGAAGTTTTCTCCCCGTGGGTATCAGGCAACTTTACCAAAAGTAGTTTTAGAGCGAAACCAAAGACAGACTTCCAAAAAGACTCTTTAAATCCGCCCGGTAACTCGTCTGTTATTCAGCCATAGGAGTAAACATAACGAGTTGCAACCTGTCAAACCTTTAAATGCTTTTTCTCAGTATTTTACATAAATGGCGCCAAAATTATTTTAAAGCGCATTGCTGTTGCTAAGCTAAGCTAACCGGCTAGCCATGAGAGTGGTATAAATCATATCAGCATATCACTGAAAATGTTGACTACAGCCCGACCGATACTGGATTTGTGGCGCTGATAGCAATCAATATTTTGGACATACGGATCCCTCACAGAGTATTTTATTTATTTATGTATTTTTCTGACCATTACACATCCTGAGCCGTGCATTTTAAAGCGTTCTCTGCTGGACAAACTATGTAGTAGTGATACTTTTTCTAAATTACCTCAAACCTGTATTTCATTACTGCATTTTTTTCATTATCTGCCAACATACTCTGTAATAAGCTGATATCAGCCTGTCTGCCAGCTCTAATGTTGCCTCCTGAGTCCGAGCACATTGTTGTTAATGGCTGGACTGGGCAGCCATAGAGTAGTTCTTTACCTATTGTATGTGTTTTTGATTTAAAACGTGTTGTCTTATGTTGTACTACATGTATTAGATATTTAAAGGAAATGCAGGATACAGAGCTGCAGAACTTGTGTGGAGTGGAGAGCAGAAAGGTGTCGGCGGCTTGCTTTCATGCAGCCGAGTCACACGAGGTTTTGGCCCATTATAGCAGGATGTGGGCGAGCTGCAGAGCTTGTTGTCTAGGAAATGAGATTATTAATATATTTCTGTCTTTACTCGCTCCTGTCCTTTTATTTTTAGCTTGGGAATTCAGATTGGTCTGTCCTTTTCTACGCTGTTGTTATTTTTAAAACTCCAACCTAACCAGACGTTGGTGTTACACAAGGAGCAAATATTTGTGTATTTCATTTTTTCGGGATGGCGCCTTCAGATGTGAGTTTCTACGCTTTTTAAAGAAGCGCCTGTCCAGAGACATAAAGCACCATGAACTGTAAAGCAGATCCTCCAAGCAGTGCTTTACACATTTATTCAGCAGCCACAGTGTGAGTCAGCGGGAAGACGGATCCATCAGGTGCTAAAACAGCCGTCCATTTTTACACTTTAACATTATCCACCTTCTGCCTGGAGGAAGCATTACCCTTAAAAAACTCATACTACAGATGTTCCCCCAGATTTATATTGAAGGGCTTACTTAATAAGTCAGCCTCATAAAACACCAAATAGCCTCAGGCTCCAGCTACTCACAAGGTAAGGAGAAGTCAGCTAGAAACACTGGAGTAGCCCTCCGTATACAACATGCTGAGCTTTCCTCTGTGCTGGAACAATGCTGCATTTAGTCTTACACAATAGCGGGATGTGACCCTACAGGAACATAAACCCTCTGTGCAGCAGAACCGCTCTCCTCGTCGCTCTAACAGGGTGCTTAAAATAAAAATGGAACTTCAAGTGCTTCTATTGAGTTGATCTGCCTGATTCAGGGGGAACTAATTGTGGCGGAAACACTTTTAATTTATGCGGTTTATGGGGAAAAAAGTGAGGAAATGCTGAGGTGACCCCCAGCCGGCATACGATTCCTTCATGTTTTCAGAGCATCAGAAATGTTTTAATCACAACGCGTGCAAAATCACTGATTATTGATATATTGGTGATAGATGATCACAGCTATAGGTTTTAAATCTATCTAATTACCACCATGAATACATGTTCTTGAAGGAGAGCATCTTAATTCATCACCTCATTTTAGATAAATAAAGATACAGGCTGTCGTTGTTATGAACACATGGCCTGTAATATTGTAAGATGCACCCACTCATGAAGGCAGTTCTGCTCATTTCTCAGTCAGAAAGCCGTCTTCTTGGATTTTTACGGTTGACTGATTCTCTAAATGTAACTAAAATGACAGCTTTTGACTTTTTCATCTCAGGAATGAAAATTGGAACCGAAAAGTTTTCTTTCAGCTCGTCTGAGATCCGGTGTTTGTCACAGAACCAGTGACGCTTCCTGAGAGAATAACGTCTGACTGAACTCCTCAGTAATCGAACAGAAACAGGTTTTCTCTTGAGCCCCCGTCCCTCCTCTCCACAAAAATAGCTCACCTGCGACTTTGTTCTTAAGATAATAGTACTTACATGCAGTCTGCTATAAGGTGGTGGCAGGAATGAAATCATTTCATGAAAGGCTTTGTAAAATGTTGTGTGGGAGGATGCAGACGCTGAAATCATCAAACGCATGGTTTGTAAAACATACATAGTACACTTTTGAATCCCGCTGGGAACACTTAGCTGTCTTATGGAGAGATGAAAAGCCCCCCTCTTGCACGGGGCAAGCATCTCTGAGTGCTATTCCTGTATTCCCAGCAGATATCCTGGTGTTAAGTTGACGTAGACGATGTTTGACTGGCACACAGTAACCACGTCTGAGTATGAGAGCGTGCACTCTGCGAGCCGAAGATGACGCGACAGTCTCATCCTCCCACTGGGCCTCATTTACTCACTGGTGCTGAGAACAAACCTCTTTCTGTCTCTTGTGGTCTACATATCTGACAACAAACAACTCCACCCTTTAGGCTGACGAAACACACATCAGAGTGAGGAGGAGATACGTGTATTTTCAAAGTTTAAGCAAGTTGGCATTTTGAAATCCTCCGTGGGATGATCTTTGAAAGCTTTTGGTTATCAGATATGGCGACTGGTAATTGCCACATGATGAAATATTACCCTCAAACTCTGGAGACAGGCAGCACTGAAAGTTAATTTTCAATAGAGCTGAGGCGTAATTCAATATTATCCTTAATGACTTTCAGTGGAATCGTCAATATGAACATATTGCGTTAGCGTCTAGTGAAATTCTGTTGAAAGCAGAAGCAAGTCGTAATCAGAAATGGAGCGCAGCATTAGTTCCGGCAGTGAAGTCATGTTTGCATTAGCTGATTGGCATCAGCTGATTCACAATCACTTCCTCATTCACCAGCTGTGGGGCTGTCAGCTGACTAGTAATGTCCAATCACGCTAATGCACCGCACCTGACGCTTCTCACTGTGACTCTGCTGACAACCCTGTTTGCCACCACAGCTCCCTCCATCTCTCCAGCCTCCTCGTGGGTTATGATTTTTGGATTTGTCGATCTAACTAAAATTGGGCATCTCATTGGGCACAGAACACCACCAGCAATATATCTGTAATAAGCTCGTATTAGCTAATACTACTAGCTGTACTGCATAGCCTCTCAAAGCGTGTGACCCTCAGAAACATCTTGTGCGGCCCCCGAACCTGACATGAAATGCATGCACTGTACTTTAATCATTTGTTTTCCATTTAAATACTTTCACTTTCAATCTACATCTAATACACCGCTCAGCTGCCGCGTCAAACTGCGTCCTAACGAGGTTAAGAATGACAACTTCCTGGTTGCAGGGTAACTAGCAGCACATCCCAAATGTGGAGAGCTTTACAGAGCGTGATGACAAACAAGTGGGAGCGTCTCATTTCTAATTCAAACAGGAAGTGTTTTAAAAGTGTTATAAACGAAACAGCTTTATAGAAAGCTTTACAAGTCTGATGAAGGTAATTAGATAAACAACATTGAGTTAGTGTGTGCTGTAGTTATGATCATAAAGCTTCTTTTTGTCGTAGCAACGCCTTTCGTTGGACAAGCGTTGGCAACACTGACCTCCAGCGTCGCTGCCAGAGGATGTTTCCCAGTACAGAAACTGTAAACCCTCTGTAGAGAACATGCTGAGGCCTGGAATAGAGCCCTGTGGGATCCAGCAGGTTACTGGGAGCCGGAGGGTGTACTGTACTGTGTGCACAGAGAGAATTGGTGTGCTATAGCTTGGTTTCTGAGATGCTAAAACAGCCGTCAAGGTAGTCAAGGACAACTGCTGAGGTGGGATCTGAAGATCTAAAACAGACTGAAATAGCTGTGGTCCAGACGGTTGGTAGATGGGCTCCATCTCTGCAGCCGAAGAGCTGTTGTGTAAAGCTGAGCTGATTCACCCAGCCCACACCTCTGCTGCAAGTGGGAGAGGGCGTAATGAGGGCATCTTCTGTTCACAGGGGGTGAAGGAGAGTTGGGAGGGCGAAGGCATCTCTGAAGACGGGTTTTCTGAAAACATACTGTATTACATTGATTACAACAGAACCTGCACCTGCACCAGCATCTTTAAAAACCATGTCTGGCTTTCTTTTTCAGAAGCAGAAATGTCATCAGGAGTGTCATTAATCTCATTTTTTAACCGGCGAAACACTCTATGTAACAAAAAGGCAGTTAAATGGATGAAAGCCCGCACAGTTTCAGTAACTAGAGGCATATTTTTTCACATAGGGGAGGAGAATAAATACATCTTCTGACTGTACACACACACGCTGAATTATTCATAGGAATCAATACTATATTATATTATACTGTCAGTCAAATGGCACAGTGTAATTCACTCCAAACACAGAACAAGCCCACACTTTGTCAGCCATGCATGGTGCAGCTGCCCCTTTGCACCAAGGTGTGTTGTGTTCAGTGTAATGAGAGAGTCAACAAAAATAATGAAACGCTTTATGTTGTCAAAATGAGGTCAGCAGTTTCCTGGCTGAGTCGTAATAATTAGTTTAGTGTAGAAAAGTAAAAAGAAGCAGATATTGATTTTCATATCCAAAGGAAATCAGGGCATTTTTGAACACTTTATTACAAATATGTTATTGCAGCAGAGGATTGAAATGTTGGTATTTTCGGCACGGGCCAAGTTTTTGTTTATTTCCTCAGACCTGCTTATTTATTTAAGAGAACATTAGTCAGCAGAATAAAGCCAAGTGAGCTAGTAAAGAGCTCCATTAAAGGCCTGGAAAAGCTTTTGTGTTTTGATGGATCCACTTGTGGAGCTAACTGCGAATGAACGCCCAATAAATTATTGAAATAGCCTCAAGTCATTGCATGTATGGCTGGTAATATGTAATGAAATCTATCAATCTGTCTTTCTGTCTATCTGTGCTTGAGTATATGCAGTGTAGTTGTGGCATTCTGGTAAAAGTGGTCAGTCACGAAGCTGAAACCTGGCGTTGATGCTGCGCCTGCAGTAATGGAAATCCATAGTCTGAGGGCTAGTGCCAGTCTTGTACACAGAGCAGCTGAGAGAGGTTTCTCGTTGAGACAGGTCTTGAAATATGGTCACCCAGGGCGGACTGATGAGATGTTTGACAATTCTATAAATATCACTTTGTTAGAAAAAATACATCCCGAGCTCTGGGCTGCATTCAGTGCTGAATTTAAAGCCTCGCTCTGGACAACGCTGGCCTGAAGAAACTGCAAACTTGTGAAACGAATTGCATTTATTTGTACTCTATCTGCCGTATAGTATCACTACACAATGCTGTTTCACCTCCCACAGGACTACACGTTGACTATGTACTTCCAGCAGTATTGGAGAGATAAGAGGCTGGCCTATGCGGGGATCCCTCTCAACCTGACGCTGGACAACAGAGTAGCAGACCAGCTCTGGGTCCCAGACACCTACTTCCTCAATGACAAGAAGTCCTTTGTTCACGGTGTCACTGTTAAGAACCGAATGATTCGACTGCATCCGGACGGGACTGTTCTCTACGGCCTCAGGTGAGCATTGTTGTTCTAAATAAACTTATTTCAGTGGACTCCATCAGAACTTCCTGCATGTTTAGCTGTCGCCTTGATACGATCAAAATGATGCCCACTTTGTTAGAGCATCTTTCCTGAACAGATGCAGCCCGAAGTGCTTTACACATCAGGATTTAAAACAATGTTAGACCAAAAAGAACAGTGTAAGCAAAACAAAAACAATAACAATATGATAAAACGTTAAAAACAGTGTAACCAACACTATTGATAAGAATACAAAGATGTTTTTTTTGTTTTAAGATCCAGGCTGAGAGTATTTCTCAGGTTTGAGACATGAAAATGTGGGAAACATGATTAACTTATAAATTAAAGGCACCATGAATGAAACTCAGCACTTCCTCCAGAATTTTCACATTAAAAGCTTTCCCTTTAAAGACAGGCGTTAAATGTGGACAAAAACATCAGGAAGTGTTGAGTTTTGTTGACGCTAGCTTAGCATCAGTCAAGAGTAAGGTAAAGAAGAATAGATTCATTTGTATAATCTGTGAAGAACAAGAACATGAGAGTAACATAGTGGTGTGTATAATATTACTCTGTTGTTGTACTGATGGACGTATTGTTGTGGAACCTGAAGTTTGTTCATGCTAGCGGCGACCCCGGCCATTATTTGAATAGAGGCTATTATATGAGAGTTAACCCTGTGTGACTTCTTCATTAATTCCCTTTCCTGAAGGCATTATGCAAGACAATGTGGAATAACTACATGAAGAAGGATACACTCACATTCACGTGTCTCATATCCTGATGAAATCCGGATTTGATACACTTTCACCAACACACATACTGTATATGCATCTCCATTAGCCCGATCGGAAATCTGACTGGATGAGTCTGGGTTCTCCTCTGCCTTCACGCACTCCAGCCTGATTTAATTGAGAGCTGTAAAGATTACTGTATGCATCTCTGAGAAACGGATGCATTTACACATTTTCAACATCTCACACCACCTCCCATGGTGGTTTTAACGATTGGCTAGCAATCCATCGCTAATGCTTATTGGCTGCATTTACTCTTGGCTTTTACGCTATCACGTAGCTATCCAATCTGCCCAAGACGCGTGAAGTGGCTAAGTGTTTTATTTGTTTTGTTGAAGCCATCTAAGGTGCAGTTCTCACGACCTCACGCTAATTACAGCAGGTCTCTCACCAGCTAATATCACATAGCTTGTCTCATACGTTTATTTGGACTGCAGCTCAGGACTGGATTCACAATATAACACTTCGGCTCTGAAAGGCCTGCTATTAGCAGTAATTGACAAGGAGTCTGACTTCCAAACAAATAATAATGAGCGTCACTGCATTGCCAAACTGTTTGTGTCTCGCTGTAATAATCTGCTATTTGAAATTTGTTTCATCTCAGACTTTAAGGGAGCACTTCTCTATAAATCTGCTGCTGTATCTTCCTCTATTTGACACCATCATTTCAAACAAGGTCACCAAAGTAACGCGTCCTGTGCCTTCCTTTTGGCTTTGTATGACTCAGAATCACGACGACGGCAGCCTGCATGATGGATCTGAGGAGGTACCCGCTGGACGAACAGAACTGCACTCTGGAAATTGAGAGTTGTAAGTTTAAACCCCACATCTTGTGCTTGGTAAAGAAATACAGTGGACAGCTGCACTTTTTCATCCCTTAAAAATATGAACAGCGCTGTGATTCTCATAAAAAAGTTCTCACACTCCTCATCTTGTGGAGACAGAAACTGCACAGACTGCTGAATTGCTTTCAATTTATTAAGCTGTCGTACCTCATTGAGATTGCTTGCTTCACCCTCCCCAGTCAGAGCTACAGTGTCTGTCCAGGAAGCTTCTGACCACACGGTGATTTCCAAACTGGAGCACATTAACGATTAGTCCAATTCATCAGTCTTTGATGGCATGTTTGGTTATCTGCGCTAAAACTACTGACTGTTATGGATCCCATGCATGTGGTTTAAGTGTGTCTGCCTGCAGTGACACACATCCTTGTGCAGATTTACATCTCACGCAATCAGCACTTATAGCCAGTATGTATGATTCATATGACTTACTGTAAATCAACTGTAGCTGTTGGGCCCCCAGATTTCACTGAAGCAAATAAAGATATATTATTAATTTTAGCCCTCCAAACAAGATGAGACGGCTGCACTTTCCGGCGCTTTTCCTCTCGTAAGAATCACACCTCGGCTTGTTTGCTGTGTCCCTGTTTGCAGATGGTTACACAACAGATGATATAGAGTTTTACTGGAAAGGAGGAGACACTGCTGTGACCGGGGTGACGCGAATCGAGCTCCCTCAGTTCTCCATAGTTGACTACAAACTGGTTTCCAGAAATGTGGTCTTTTCCACAGGTGAGTTTGTTTCACCTTCCTCACTTTTGATAAAAACTCCACCTGCACCAGCGCTCATGTTCAGTCATGTCCTTAAGGCAGATGAAAACCTTCGGTATTTTAGTTCGACACTCAAAAACTCGGCTAACCTGCCTCATCAGGACTGTGTGGGAGTGGTTTTATCAGATTTGATTGACAGTAAGCCTAACTACCCAAGACCTGTCAACAGATTTTAATTCAGTAGTTGCTCAACCCTGACTGATGCGCAGAAGTATGTGGCATCAACATTTTGCCAACTCTAATGTCAAACTTTTCTAGCTTTGGCAGAAAACTGTCCATGTACATGTTAGACTTTCCTGACATGGAATAATAATGGAGATGCAATCACTCCTCTATCACTTCAAGATCCTGATAAAACAAGGGGGCCTGTACTCACAGTAATGCAGTGTATTCAAGAGGCAAAGCACCAACAGCATGAATTCTTCTCTTATTGTACTAAAAATCCAAAACTGTGATTATTCCCACAGCTGAATTAATGACATGTAAGATGGATATTGTCCAAACGTGTCTGTCTAATACTCAGAGGACGATTAGATCTCATTACGATCAGGGTCAAATCTTGATGCAGATAACAGATGCTTTTAACATCTTCTCAGTACTTTAGGTGGATCTAGCACACATGGACAAACACAGATGTGTGTTTACTCTCTCAGCTTAGAGAAGTAAACAAACAGGGCAACAAGGCCACTTGAGTGGACGGTCTGTTGTTTCAGGTACAGTTTCATCCACAGTGATAAGTTCGTTCACATTCGTTCATTCAGTAAATTATCTAAAAATGTTGCTTATTAATGTCAAACACCTGTTTTAGTCAAGTTAAAGGACCAGTGCAACATTTTGGGAAATACACACTTTTGCACTCTTTGTTGGAGAGTTAACTGGAGAGTTAAAGGAGAAGACTGATAATCTCATATCTGTATGATAAATATGAGGCTACAGCTAGCAGCTGATTATCTTAAATTTAGCTTAAATGCTAGCTCTGCATAAAGACTGGACATAGGAGGAAACAGCTAACCTGTCCAAATCTGAAAGTACTAAAATCTGTCCTCCAGCACCTCTAAAAGTCACTTAATACCACATTATATGTCTGTTTGAATCATGGAGAAGCCAAAGTGTGAAAACAGGCTAGCAGGTTTCAGTCTAAACGTTAAGCTAAGCTAACTGCTAAGCTTGCTGTAGTGTCATGTTAATCGTACAGGAGTGAGTGGTACCAGTCTTCTTTATCGAAGAAAGCCAATCAGTGTTCCTTTAGCGCAGTATATGTGTGTGTGTTATGTGTTCCACTGCATTGTGCCGTTTGCACACACAGCGATCTCAAGGCTAAGTTTCATAAGACGATTTGCAATTTGAACCACGCTTGCTTGTTTCCATGGTGATGAAAGCAGTTCATGAGGCCATTGCCATAGGAACCAAAACAAAGTGCGAGACGTCCCCTTGTTCCTCTTGAATTAAAGAGGGCTTTTTCTTCTTCGCTGCAGGTGCCTACCCTCGACTGTCTCTGAGCTTCAAGCTGAAGCGAAACATTGGATACTTCATCCTGCAGACGTACATGCCCTCCATCCTCATCACCATCCTATCCTGGGTGTCGTTCTGGATCAATTATGATGCCTCGGCTGCCAGAGTTGCATTAGGTATGTTTTGTCCCGTGCAGCAGATTGACCTCAGCTCTGTGGTTTCACCCTCAGTCACATGTCTTGTGGGCCTGCAGGCTTGTGAGCAAAGACCACCTCTGTCCCAAAGCTGGAAACAAGACTTTAAACAATAATATCATCAAAGTGAAGCCCCTGCAATTCAACAGAGAATTAATAAGAATAAGAATTCGGCTGTAGGTGGATTTTCCTGAGAATCAAGCAAAACCCAGGCTCAGAAATTAAGAACCAAACTCATTTGGATCCTTAAAAAATCAAACACATATGATGTAATGCCTGAGAGAATCAGCAATGAGGACTAGAGAGACAACTATTCTGTTGAAATTAGCAAAAAATAAAAAGTCTTTTAGTTTGTATTCATCAAAACAGAGTGACCTGGATCTTTTGGTGGTTTTAGTGTTATTAAAGCATTTGTCAGTGTCTATTTTTCCTCTTGATTGTTATAAATAACTGAATCACAAGTCTGACATGTACTAACAAACAGCTTTACCAGCTTTTCAAAATTTCCTCCAGGTGAAAGTTTTCCTGAAACTTGCAAAAAAACCAAAACAAAAAAAAAAAACCCTGATGTCCAGAAACTTCAATGCAAACTGTGCTGGCATCAGGTAATTCAAGTGTACAGTATAAACTTTAGAAAGAGACAGAAAGTCAACTTGCAAAATTTTCTGATATTTGAATTGTATTTTTACTTTATTTGTACATTTTCTCGTGCTTAACAGTAACTGCAGATGTGTGTTTTTGAGTGTAAGTTGTAAAGATAAATACAGATTTTGGATTTTAGCTGCATATTTGTGATGTAGTACTACCTACATCTATGGATGTCAGTTTTTGAATCACATCAAAGACCAAAATGTCGCCTGGAACAGACTTAAAGTCAGCTTTGGTTTTAGCCTAGCTGATTGCTGTAAATGCCTTCAGTGACATTTTCCCCAGCACAGACAAGACTGAAAACTAAAGCAGGTCTTGATCACTTGTGGCTCCTACTTGCCACCAGAGGAGAGAGGACCATGAATCACCACAACCACGAGAGGTCTTCAACAAACAGTTAAAGATGTGGCCAAAAAATATGAGTCCAGTGGCTTCAGTATTATAGTAGTAGTATGCACACACACACAAACACACAAACGCCTCGCAGAGATAAAATTGAACAGCATTTTCTTACCTCGTCATGCACATGCACAGCTCATGCCTTGTGCAGACTCGATGGCTGTCACCTATTGAAATTAAAATGTAGGGAGGATCAGCTGCAGTCAGTCTTAGACGCAGAGGGCACGTGGAGCAGATTTCAGAGAAAAAGGTGTGGCACTTAATACCTTGTGTTAAAAGAAAAGCTATTAGGAAAAAAAAGATGGACCCACCACCCTCTGAAAGATTACTGTGATATAAACATTGACAACAAAGTCTGTCATAGGAGGCTCATTTTCTCTGCTCCATCACTACTAAATCCCCTCCTCCACTTTCCTCTCTGTCTGTAAAATCTCAATATACTAGACTGTGCTTTACTGTGTGCATCATCTCACTCACACAGGTAGTAATGGACAGATTTGAAAAAAAAGGGGGGGGGGCAGGAAGAAAAGACAGAGACGGCATGTGAGTGGGAGGTAATGAGGATGTTCTGAATGGATGGCTACACAGCAGAAAATGTGGCTGTGTGGTTTCGTGAGGCACATTTATGATTGATGGCCTTTCTTCCCCCTCGGAGATGCTGCACAGTGGACGGAGTGTTTGCTGGGAGATCATGTCAAGTTCAGGACGTGAGCGGGGGATCTGACCTTTGCAACTCAGCTTTATTTGTGTTTCTAAAACTGACTGGAAGCGATCCTTTCAATGTTAGTGTGGAGTCTCAGGAGTCGAGCAAAGGGAGGACGAAGTCGAACTTTATTATTGCATTATTTCACTCCAGATTTAAAAAGAAAAGCTGCATTATATGGGTGTCAGAGCAGTATAGTTTGGACTTAAAGCTGCACCAATAAATATTTTTACATTAACAATACATCAAAGGACTGTGGAACATGAAAAAGGTGTTGCTCGTAGCGACGGATCCACAAAGAATTATCATCCAAGTCGTAACTCTGTGGAGCCTCTTTCATTGTTTTGCTTCTACAACCTGTAACTTTACTGTTTTGGTTCAGTCCCACGGCTCTCATTAACCTCATTTAAATTTGCAGCAGGTAGCTGTTTACACTAAAAAAGCTTTGACTGAAATTCACCTTGCACTGCTTGCCCAACACCAAACAGCAAAGAGACAGATATCTCCCTCAGGAGTTGGTGGAGACCAAAACAGAGCTGAAAGAGAAAAAATATCGGACTTGTATTCATCAGTTGGCCACAAACACAACACCAAAATATAAGCTAATGTTGTTTAGCTTGATTTCTGGATTTGTAGATAAGCAGCTGTTGGCTAACAAGTACAATCATACTCTACAAATACGGTGTGTTCACTAAAGAAAACACTCAACTGAAGAGACTCTCTAGTTTGGTTTTACAGAACAGTCAGCTGTGCTGCTAATTTCAATAGAATATAAAAAAAAATGCTCGGCCCAGGACAGTGGACAAAGAGGACAACGATTCTCTGTATCAACACAATGTCATACATATCAAATACATGCAGAGTACGATTGGTGAGCTCTTCCAACACTGGAGTCATGTGTGAATAGAGAAACATCTGATTCATAACGTGTCATCATGTCAGTGTGTTCGTTTCGGTCCGTTCAGTCTGTTTGAGGCTGCTGCTTTGTGGTGTAATACTAGACTGAACTCACACTTTCCACTGGCCTCTGGGACTGAAGCATATATGAGGCTCAGTTCACTGCTGGAAACCCCCCCACCATCCCAGGCTGCATTGATCCCTGCTGCAATATTTACTGTAATGGAAATGCTCATTAGAAATCGCATGTTAATGCAGCGTTCATCAAGTCTCAGTTTGAGGATCCTGCTGAGCAGCTAGATATGAAAGCATCTGGCCCAGACCTGTTCAGGGGACGTGAAGACCACTGTCTGAGACGCTGTCAGATCGATGCAGGTAGAAACCATTTACACTTACTGTACTATCCAAATTCAATCACTGTCTGTGGTGATTCACTGAAAGTTTCCATTCACTCTGCCATTATGGTGCTATGAGTATCCTGAGGAGAACTGAATCTGCAGGGATGCCGGTCAGGCCTCACACATGAGCAGTGGAAAATGACGTAGGAATCTCGCTGTAGAGATATCAGGTGATTGACGGTTTACAAAGCACAGGTCACAAAATTCTCATCAAATTATTTGTAATCTTTTTGTTTTAATTGTCCTTGATATCAGAATTAGACAAAAACTTCAAATTTCTAGCTGAAATGACGACTGTCACCGGCAGATTTGATCAGCTGCAGCTAGCGTGCTAAGCTAATGTTAGCACCATGAATTTGCTGAAAGGGCAGGTTTTTTAAAAATGTGTCTAGCTTGACGTTTTGGCATGAGAACCACACATAGAAATATGATTTGTATTGTGTTGTTGTAACGCTGGTGAGTCTTAGTTTTATCAGTGTGATGCTTAATTGTTGGAAAAAAAGGAAACAAAGACATCAAGTTAGCATGAAAAAAGGCGTGTGTGGTGTGAGAGCGTGAGATCTGTGTCAGCTGTGTGAGTCTCACGCTCATGATGAGAAGGTCTGAATGCTCAGCTTACGTAGTTTTCCAATAGTATGTGTTTACAGAAAGGCTTTTAGCATGAGGGCTAACATGTGTTTGGCTAACACGATGCTATCAAGGGTAATGTTAAGTTTCTTTAGAATAGATATGCTAGCATTACCCCACCCTCCTCTGTCACACCACAAACTAATGAAGTTAATCAATGACTTTGGCCTTTTAGGCAACACTCAGTAACTACTGTGGGTAGAAAGCTAATTAGCTGGACATGCTAAAGACTGCAGCTAACGCTACAGCAGATTAACACTGATTATTGCATTTCTGCCAAAAACAAGCTAAAAAAAGTTACAGCTACTCAGGCTATGATTTGAGGGAGGGGTTTAGCAAACAGTAACACGATGTCTGCTCTGATTATCATTGATTCTTCTGTCCCGGTGCTTTTCACTGATGTAATGTCAAAGACAACAGTAACCTCTGCAGAGCTGCACTGACATATTTCAGGGATTTGTTGAGTAACCCTCTCCTCTGAGCTCTGAGAGACTTTAGATTCTTGCTTTTCCCTTTTGTTCTGCAGAAATCGATGCCATAAACCCACAGTGCTCTTAACGCCCCCACACATACAGTACTGTACAGTGCAATATTTTTGTTTTAATTATGTAAGCCTGAGTCGACAGAAATAGACACACCGTCCGGGTTGGTGAGCCGCAGACACATTTGTTGTTGTCATTTATTGTTGAAGGTGCACATTATGGAGAGAATTACTCCACTGCTGTTTATTTTGCATTTGCTGAGCGTGTTCACTCGCTGTGTGCTACATGAGCTGTAAACCATATTGTGGAGCATTTTCTGCTTATCCGAGCTATGTACATTCAAACTTGCGGAGCGGAGTCATCGGGAACTTTCATCTGAACAATCCTGAAAGCTCTTCTCTTGTTTCTGACCTTTTTTTTTTAATTGCTCTAATCAGGTTTGATGGAAATGTTTGTGCCTGATGAAAATGACTCATAATAAGACCTTGACAGATAAGTGCAGTGCTCTCGCTTAGATGGAGTATTTCTCCATTTTAGCCCCTGTGTTGCCACACAAATTGATTTTTTCTGAAAGCTGTGATTAAAGAAACTTTGATGAAAGACTTTTTGTTGCTTTTTTCCACATGGAGGTCTGTCAGCAGTCAATAATTCCAGTTCACACCAGTATTGATATCAATAGGCCCTCCAATGGTGAGTTTCCTCACTTCCTGGGTTGGTGTCACATGGCGTCGCCCACTGATGGGCACCAGTGTTTCCCTCTCTGGCCCCTGTAAGTTCCCACCCGGCCTTCAGATTTTACATTAGTCACAGATGTAAAAACTGCTTTTCTAGGCTCTTGTAAAAGTTTTGCAGCTGTAAGGTTTAAAAATTCATAACACAAAGAATTAATAATTGAAGTAATTGACCTTGTTTGCAGTTTTTTTATAATGGGGGTCTATGGGGAAAATGCTTTTTGGACCACAGGGGATTTTTTTTTGTTGTTTCAATTCTCCACTGGAGCAAGCTACAGCAAGGCTGAGTGCTGCCGTCATATCCATCTTTCTTTATACATCCGTGAGTAGCAGCAGCTACCATATACAGTATTTGTTGACATTAAAAAGTGCCCATAAGCTTTTCTGTGACTGACTTTGTGCACAAAGGGGAAGCTGGAAGTGAAAGGTACCAAATGCATAACTCTGTCAGTGTGGGAGGAAGCCAGGCATCACAGCATCTTTAAGTCATCTCTTATTTTATTAGTTATGATTCACCCAAACAGGAATACATCAATAACAAGGCTATGAACATAATTGCATGAAAAGGTTCTGCACTGATTATCGGAGACTCTGTTATCTAAAGCTTTTCATCAACAAACGATCCCGACTGCCTGCAGCGAGCAAGGTAGTACATCTAACAAATTCCATCCAGTGTGTCTCAAACAAGTTGTCTCTGGAAGTCTGTATTTGATTATTTGTGCTTTTATAATTTTCTTTTTTTTTTTGCTTCCAGGGATCACCACTGTCCTGACCATGACAACCATCAACACCCATCTAAGAGAGACTCTGCCCAAGATCCCCTACGTCAAAGCTATAGACATGTACCTGATGGGCTGCTTCGTGTTCGTCTTCCTGGCTCTGCTCGAATATGCCTTTGTCAACTACATCTTCTTCGGTCGAGGTCCTCAGATGCAGAAGAAACTGGCTGAGAAGGCGCAGAAGGCAAATAATGACCGGGAAAAATTGGAGAGACCAAAGGTGAGAATCATTTCCAGAATCAAGCGACATTCATCATTTCACAGGTTCAGAGCATCGGAGAGCCGGAGGCAGCATTTTTAACTAACTGCAGTAAAGCCGGTCTTTAATGAAGGGCTTGGTGATGTGCATATAATTTGAAGAGTTCCAGCTCTGGCACCCCCTGTAGTCATAAATCATTGTGGATGAGAGCAATGCAGTGTCAGCCTTTACTACCCCAATAAGTACAAGCTCATGTATGCAGATAAGACTGTTAACATGCTCTGTACATGTGGAGCAATACTCATGTCCAATCTATCAGTGTATGCCCAAATAATATGATTATATGTGAAGGTGAACAAAAGTAAGATTATGCAGAGTAAGGTCTGGATTTCCACAGCTGCAAATATTAAACTGAAATCATTAAATTGAAATTTAATTTCTCATCTGTGTGCACACGATGTTAGAAAACATTTAAAATTGTGCTCGAGCAATTTAGTTTTGTACTCATTAAAGCTTTGACAAAGAATATGGTCGGACTGATGGAGCCGAGGCCTCAGATCCTGATCTTTAGTCCCTCCAAAGGTTTAAGGTCCAAAGAGGCTGTTTCCTGTATTTCCCGCAGCTCATCCAGCAGCGGCTTTCCTTTGAACAGTTACTGCGCTGTAAATACCAACATCTTTCAAACTCCACACCTTCAGTTTGTAACACAGACTCTGTTATACAAGCTTTCCTTTCTCACAGTACACGTAAGGAGTTTATGGTGATGACAGTGGAAGGTTTTCCATCGAAGCACAAGGTCTTTGATTCCTCTCAGAAGGAAGCAAAAGCAAGCTTCTCAGTCATAGCTGATGGGCATGCATGCTGTCGGTTAAAATGGTGACTCACCGGCAGATTTTCTAAGCATAGCTAGCTAACCTAAGATGATGCTGACGCTTAAAGTGTGATTTGAGAAGTCCGTCTCCATGGAGAACCCTCTGAAAGGGTCTTAAATGCGTACATGATGGCTGCGTGTGTTGAGGTTAATGCTACACGTTCCAGACATAATGTCAGCATCCTCACCAGTTGTTGATCCATGTAATCTATACAATAACAGGTACTTTTCTAATCTAACCTGCGACCCCACAAAGTGATGCAGACATCTGATAACATGTCCATCACCTTTGGATGTAACCCCCAGTTACTGCTGTAGGAAGAAAGCTAGTTAGCCAGACATGCTAGCATGCAGCTACATCAGAGCAGATTAAGACAAAGTTGAAATAATCCCTCACGTTTGCTCTTGTGTTTTAAACTTTTAAGACACTGAGTATCGCTCTTCTGAGAGCCTCATGCAGGAGCCCAGTTACACATTCTAAGCTGTGATTGGACAGCTGCTGATCGGGGGAGGAGTTTAGAGAAAGGTCAGCTGATGTCAACAACAGTGCTGATGCATTTTTAAACAGGGATGAAAATGAAAGTTGGATCACAGATTTTTATTTCTTTTCGTCTTCATCACGTGCACACTGGTGGAAATGAAATCTCACTTTGATGAACTGCTTTCGCATTACTTGTCAGCGTCCATATGGTCAAACGACTTCCTGATCCTCCCACTCGCCCTCCTGACTGTGAACACTGAGCTGCTCTGGAACCAAAGCTCAGACAAAAGGCTTTCTGTTTGTGTTTCTCCCGGCTAGTCCGTCCTGGAAGGCGGCAATTGCAAGTCTTCGTCCGTTAAACAGTCCAATCAGGTAGAAGGCCGTCGTCACTCACGGCGGGTGAGTGTCTGTCACTGCCTGTTGTGTCACATCTGTGAAAACTTTGCTGCTGCAGGGCAAAGTTTGACCTCCACATTGGACAAATAGACATGCTTCATCTCAGCCAGCCATTTGTGTCATGATCACCATCGCAGAGAAGCATTTTCCCTCTTCCTCTGTGGTGTTTTACCTCTTTATTGTCTGTGTGTGTTTGTGGCCCTGATATCCTGCAGTAATACAAACAAACCAATGTATCATATATAGACATATCATACAGAGTAGACAGACAGCACATACACAATGCCTTCTCATGGTTTAGCCTGTGAGGTAATTACATATCCTTGTCAAATGTTGTAAAATTCATAGGTCTTCCCGCCGAATCATCGACTCTGAAGGATGCAATGAGCTGTCTGCAGCGCTCGATCAATACACAGAATATTGTATCATGTCGAGGATTTATCAGTATGTATATCATGATTCATGCCTAAAATATTTATCCCCATTTGAAGGCAACGAAACCAAAACATCTGCATGAAACAACCCTAAAAACACAACAAGATATATATTTTAACCCCTTAGCGTGCTAACACACCACCATATAGTGAAGCATTGGATCAGGGTTATGGAGCAGAGAGTGCTTTAACTGTGCAGAATCACTGGATTTGTGGTCAGTTTTAGGGTTTTATTCTTGATGATTTCACCTGCTTTAGGAAGCTGTTCATGTTAGAAAAGCAGCCGCCTCTCGCTCCCATAAAACACTGCTCGTATGTTTTCTTTCCGCTGATGTGCAGCCCAAACAAAGAACCAACCCAAACCCAAAAGAGAAAGTAGAAAGCGTGAGGAAATAAATATTCACCTTGTCACTTCCTCTCGTGTCTTGTAACCACATTGTTTTATTACTGTGTACATATTGTGCCTCTATTTTTGCCACACAGGTCTGAATGATTTATTTGTTGTTGTGTGGGAAGCAATAGCTGCCATGACACGAGTATTAGAGACATCCGCTCCAACCTTGAGCTGATTTGTGAGCTGTGATTTAACTTTGGGACAGGAAACCTGGTTTTGAAGGCCGCTCTTGGATTCCCGGGCTGTAATCTGTCAGCCTGCTGGAAGACGCCGGCCCCGGGGCCCGAGGCATGCTGCCCATGCGTCATCAGTCACTGGAGCCTCAGCTCACAGCCCATTTTTAACAGCGCTCCTCTCTGTTGCGCCTAGGTCGACTCCCAGGGGAACATTTTGCTGACAACCTTGGAGATCCACAACGAGGTGGGAGGGAATGAGATCACAACCACGCTGAGCGAGACCCACAACTCCTCCTCCATGGTGTTCGACAACTCGGGGGTCCAGTACAGGAAGGCGAGCACGCCGCGAGAGCCCGGCCGCCACAGCCTGGAGAGGAACGCTCACCTAAAGAAAACCCGTCTGCGGAGACGATCCTCGCAGCTCAAAATCAAAATCCCAGACCTGACCGACGTCAACGCCATCGACAGATGGTCACGGATAATATTTCCCTTCAGCTTCTCCCTCTTCAACTTAATCTACTGGCTTTACTACGTCAACTAACGCACTGATGTTTTTTAACCCATATCTCTTTGTTTTTGATGAGAGGATGCTTCTCAGTGTCAGGAACGACGTACGGTAAACTCCTAATGAACGTTTTTTTATCAGAGACTGTCACTCAGACAGTGTGCATCCATGTTTGCACAATCACAGAGGAGTTATCTTCAGAACATTTCACAAAGACTGTCATCTGCTCTGATACTGTATCTCATGAGCGAAGGCACAGACTCTGCAGTGCTCACAGGACGCTGCTTTAGGTCAGTTATTACAACTGTACCCGTAATTTCAGTTTGAAAAACTTATTGCTAACGAAAAGACAGCTGGCAGTGATTCACAGTATTATTGCATCGCTAGTTAATCTGCACATGGTCAAATACGATCATATAAACACAGAGCTCTGAGTTTATGATCTGGAAATCATTTGCAGTGAAACACGAGTTGAAGGAATGGTTCGGTCTTTTGGGAAATACATTTTCTTAATGCTGAGAGTTAAGATTGATGTCGTTTTCATGCATGTTTGCTAAATGTGAAGATGCAGCCTGCAGCCAGTTAGCTTAGCTTAGCATAAAGACGAGAAGCAGCTAAACGTATTTCCTAAAATCCAGAACTATTCCTTTAACTTGCCTTTTCTTGGACCGACTGTTCACTGGCTGTTTGACCTTGCTCTTGTGATTAATTAACACTGTGCAGATGTCGAAAAGTAACACTGATTTTAAAGCCCAGTTTTATTAACAAGACAGAGGCTGATGGAGTCCATACCAGCACATTTTAAAGTCACTCTGTCAGACAATGCCATTATTTAAACACGGGAAGTTTGCTAATTTGCTCTCTCGCTGAGGTTTGGATGAGGAGATCATGGTGGAAACAGGCAACAGCTAGCGGTTTCCCTCTGTTTCCAGTCTTTATGCTAAGCTAGGCTAAACAGCTGCTGGCAGAAACGAGTGATATTTTTTCATCTCGCTCTCGACAAGAAAATTAATAATAACCCATTAGCTTCTGCTGAAGGGCAGTCCGTGTGTCAGTGACAGTCCAAAGGTCCACAGGCTTCACAGGAAACATGTTCAGCATCAGTTTACACTCTTTCACTGTTCGTCACTGTGCTTTCGGGACTGCCGTCACAATATTTTATTGATTTTGTGAAACTCGTATTCAATACAGCTTAATTCACGTTCTCGCCTTTCTTCTCTCAGACTTTGTGTTGTTTTGGTAGCTGAGCGCAGACTCTCAGCTGCAGACGTCTTCGGCTTCACGTTCAGATTTGATGTACATAATGTAACGCTGAACATTTTCTGTCACTTCACATTAATTACACGGCTTTGTTGTCAACAGTGTTTTTCTCTGTGATTTCTGGCCTGGCTGTTTTGTTTTGTTAGTCTTTACACAACATTATAATTTCCTATTTGTGTTGTAAATATAAACACAATATCACAGCTTGTGATTATTTCCATTCTTTCCTGAAGAAGTGAGCAGATCATGTGAAACTCTCTCCGTGAAGAAGGAGCGGGGTGGTTTTATGGTAGCTCCTAAACCCCAACTGTTGGCACGCGTAGCTCGCAACGCACCATCTGCACGGCTCCATCGAGCGGCTCGCGGCGCGTAGGAGTGACACCACCTGTCAGAAGTCCAGTCAGCTCAGCGACACCCGTGTGCAGCCGCCTGACGGAGCCCAACATCCCAGAACAAGTCAAACTAAAACGCATCACTAATAAACCTGACAGGCTTCGTATTTTTACTGCACCTGAACTTCCTGCATGTTCTTTTAAGACTGTTGTTCAGTATGTTTGGAAATGACCCACAAAGTTTGGACAGCCACGACTGGTATACTGGTATATACTCACCAGTTAGTAGTTGCTTTTTAGCTGCTATTATTAGCATTTTGGCTCTTCATTAGCCATTATAAAGCTCTTATTAATGCATTATCTTAAAGGTTAGGGTCCTTACAGGTTATTAAGTTAAGATCATTATTCATGTACAACAACTTCCTTAATTCCTATCAATAAGCAGTAATTAGGAGGTTATTGAGGGAAACTCTTAGTTAATGGCCTTGAGTTTGAGAATATGGTCATTAATAAGTGCTTTAAAATGACTAATAAGAGTCAATATGCTGCTCATATGAATGCTAATAAGCAACTAATTAATAGTGAATATGTGTACCTTAATTTAAAGTTACCAAAAACAGAGAATGAATGATTTGTAACACAGCATAGCAGAGCTGTAATCATATGATAATACATGAACAAACATTTACTCGTTCACAGGTGTGTTTCTAAATGTCGTGGAGTGTGAAGGCCAAATGCACAAACCACAATCAGGCCCAAAACACTCAAAAATAGCCGTCCAATTGTTTTAAAAGAAATCCTTCTTTTTTAACGAAATGCCCAATAAAGATAAAAATTGTAAAAATCCAATAAAGATAAAGGATGTCCAATAAAAATGAAAAAGAGTCGAATAGAGTAAAAAGGTGTCCGATAAGAACGAAACTCTGCGGGAGTCAGAAGTCCAAGGAGCAAAAATACTTTATTGTGCACAACAAAGGGGAACACACTCAGAAACAGAAAAAGTGCAGTCCTGACGAGCTCCGAAGTACAATGGTCAGTGCTCTGTTTTTCTACACTTCAGCCAGGTGTTTACCACGCCCTGTGGGCACCTTTGTTTTTTGTAAGTTGCTTCTCATCTTACACCGTAAGGTCATCTCAGGGCAGCCGCTCTGACCTTAAAATCCCCTATCTTTCCCAGATTTGCACTGTTACATCAAAGGTGCATCCCAAAGAGGCAGTCCATTTATTTTTCTCTCTATTCTTCCCAAATTACATCATTATCTTTTGGTTTTTGTTTCATACTTAAAGTAAAGTTTACAACTTTATTGCAGGCACAGAGTGGATAACAGAAAGCATAAAAACAATACTTTGGTCATTAAGTGCACATAAAGTGATTATGAGAACTTTCAATCCATCAGTGATTATAGTAAACACACAATTATAAAGAATACATGCTTTAAGGTTACTTTAGGACAGCGAGGTTATGCCAGGTCACACAGAGTAGCAGCTGCCTGAACACCTGCACACCTCACGAAGGGGGGTGTCAGAATCTCGGGCTACGAACACTGTCCTCAAATCTCAGACCATGAGCATTCTCCTTCCGTCATATCCATGATCACTCCGCCCTCCGTCTCAGTGTATCACAGATTCATGCTCAGTGTATCGGCTGTGGCCAGGTGTCATTCTGAGGGCAGTGCATCACAATAACACACTTCATCAGAGCTACTATAATATCAGGCTCAACAAATCTATCTTCTTCAGTCATTTGCTACCATTGATTATAACACTATATTCTGTTTCTCCAGTGAATGCATGACATCGTCACATATCTGTGAGAAAAATTTACACTACATAAACTGTTCATAAATGTGTTAGAAACTCATGAAGACATGTGGAACTTGAAGGTTTCATTGTTGAACAAGCTCCAGTCTTATCATCAGGTGCCATGGTAACACAAATTCTGATGGGAAAGTCAGGCTTTTTGCAGGGAGATCACCATTTGATTCATCCTCTGAGACCACGAATGTCCTATTCTGTCGTGTAGATGTTAACGTGTTTCACAGGACATTTGAATTTTGTGGCAATCCTCCAATATTTCATGAGACTGAAGACCACAAAGCACATGATGGAGGAAAGGGTTCATCCTCTGAGGATCATGACTGCTTGTACACAATGCCATTTTAATCCACTGAATAGCTGCAACGTTGCTAGCATAATTCCACATTACACTTTACTGCTGCAGGATACTGAAGTGAAAGCATGAATGATCTTCCGCAGCAGAGAAAACCATGAGCCAGCCAGAAGAGGCAATTTTCTAGCAGGACCTCGTCAGCAGAAACAGGACTGAAACAACCATAACAGTGATATGATCCCTGTTTTATAGTGTGTGTATCAACAGCAGCGAGGTCACAGCGCTGTGTGATTTCCACGAGCCGCAAGACAACTGTGCCCTCGCTCACCTGCACTCTTCTTCTCTGCTGTTTTATTTCGTCAGCCATTCTCGCCTCATTTCGGTCGCTGCCTGTTTGCCTCGATGTGATTGGTGTCGAGTGGGACGAATGGGTGAACGATGTAAAGCCTTCAGACAGCAAATGAAAGCAGGTGTGTGTTTAACGTTACGACAGTGTGACACACAAGTGCCACATTTTAGGACTGAAACATCTTTCACTCTCTCACATCACCGTGAAATCTGGATTGTACAACCTCGGGTCCTCTGCACTCTGATCAAAGGCTTTGTTCTGGTGACAGATGAGATTAATCAGCCCGATGCCCCGCTGGAGCAGCTCTGGACGGGATGACTAATAATGACTGAGTGGAACAGGGATATGGTACACGTAGCAGTCCTCTTTTTTTCTTAATACTACAATATATAATCATATTTTCAATAATAATGTGCTTCCAGCTTTGTGAGGGGAAGACCCTTCGCTGTCTCAGCACCCATAAAAAAAAGGTTTCTGAGTTTGGTTTGGAAGAACTTGACTACATCAGCGTTGGACCTTGCTCATGCTCTCGTGGTTGAACGGGACCTGATCCCTGCAGCCAGAGTCCACGTAGAAAGCCTGAAACCGGGAGGCTGAAGCCGCCGTGGGTTGACCAGCACCAGTCTAATGCACACATATGGGTGTAATGTTCAGGTGTCCACACACTTTTGGACACGTGGTGAGTTTTTATTCTAGATCAGAGAGTAACTTTTCTTCATCTTTTATTTATACTGTACACATCTTAGATCAGGGTGTGCGAGAGCTCGCTCACAGTTCAGCTCACACAGATTAAAATTCACTTTCGTTTCTTTAGTTTTTAATGAGCTGCAAAGGCTGCAGATCTTCCACAGTGTCGTCTAATACGAGTCTGTCTGCCTCTGGTGGGGAAATGTCCTTTGTAAAACGCTGTGAGTTTGAGTCGGTGGAGGAACTTTGTGGCTGTTGGCTCACGGTCTTATCCCCCATTAATCGCTGTGATCATTATTCCCTCCCTGATATTGAAGACTGGTCAGATGCTTCAACTCGACGTTCCTTTTCAGATTCGACTTGACTGACGGTGCACAGTTTGCATGTAAAGTGAGATTTTTTTCTCTTGGAATCTGTACTTTGTTCATGAAACGCTTTCAAATATTCACAACTGTGTTGATAAAACTCGCCACGCCATGCTGATTAAAGGTCTAATTCACCCAGATACCACAGTATAACCAGTAAGGAAAAGTCTGTGAGATAAATTTACATCATCTCATTGCTATCATGTAGCCTGCTCCTGTTTCACCTGGTCCTCCCTGTGAGTCTGTGTGATTACCTGAGTGCAGACAGGTGTGTCGGAGCAGCTGCAGCCAATCCTGTAATCAAGACTCAGCCACATGCCCCTCTGCAGGGTCATAGTACCTGTTCAGTCAGTCTTCATGTCCAGACTTCTCTTGATGTTTGCCCATTGCCTAATCCTGTTGCCCCAGCCCTTCATCTCCTCAGCCCTGGACCCCCCTGCTAGCTACTCCAGCTACACCCCCTCCTCGACACAACCCGTCACCGGCCCAGTCGTCCCTCCTGCCCGGCTCCTCGTCCCATCATTCCTCCCCTGCGTTAAATCCTTCTCTTTATCCAAACTGCAGTCTTCTCACTTCTCTGTCTCGCACTTTAGTTCACTGGCTCAGCCTCAACAACTCCTACTTTGTACTAATTATAGGCAAAGAGACGTTCAAACCAGTCGACTTCCAAGTAATTAGTTGGAACTCACTGCTAACACGAAGTCCGTTAGTGAAAGCACAGCAGGTCAGCTAAAAATGCAGAATGTGACGACTGTCTGCAGGCAGGCAAGTCAACATACGGGGAGGACACAGAAGATGTTAAAATTAAAGTATTTTTTACTTTAATTTTTAGTTTTAGAGCAATATTGGGTAACACTGTCCCAGAACTTATTGTTTTCCTTGTTTTCCTTAAAGTTAAAGATTTCTTGTTAAGACACTTCAAAAGAAATTAGTGGGAATAACATAAAGAATCACCAAACAAACCAAAACTGAGTGGAGAAAATGCCTCACAAGCAGATTTTTGTGCTGTTTGCAAGAAAGCGAGAGAGCAGCACAAAGAGCGTCCAAAAAGTGGTGCTCTCTCATTTTTAAAATGTGTTGTGCATCATTAACAAAGGACTGCAACTGCCAAACAAATCTCCAGAGCTTTTGGTTCAAACTATGATTTAAAGCCCCAAACAAACCACAAGAAATGTCCACCAATTACTGCTCGATGACAGTGAAACTGCAGCGAAGGTGTCACATCAAAGCAGGCTTAGAGAGGAGATGTTCTGGAGGAAGTCTGCCAAAAATCCCTGAGGACGCTGGACTGTAAAGCCCTGCTCAAAAAACTCTGCTTTGAGGATTTGACGGTATAATTAGGGTTTTTACAGGGAGACAGTCAGATGGAGGTGAGACAGTGTCGCTCAGTAATTGGCACGTAAATCAGATCAGATCAGATGGCAGCAGGTTAGCAGTGAAGAGACGCTGCTCACAAAGTAAACTGAGGTATTTTTAACCACAATCACAACATAATACTACATATTAAGGACTAAGTGAATTCTTGTTAGAATGAAAAAATCATTTTTCGGTTTGTTTCTCGCCTCCAAGCATTCAGATTCTCTCTTAATGAACTTCAGGGCATGTGTGAGCAATAAAAGCAATAAACAGAAGACTTTATTGGCTTTTTTGGGAAACCACGAGAAAGCTAATTAGGCCGAGGCAATAATAAATTTCCCAGTATAATGAGACAGTTTGAATATCTGTACATTCACACAGGATAATTAATCTAAATGAGTGATATTAAAACTGGAGGCGGGAGCAACAACAGCAGCTGCTGTGTGAGTAATCCCCCCGAGAGCAGGTGGACCAATAACCAGGAGGCAAGGCTGCGGACGCAAATTGGATCTCCGAGTTCATCAAAGAAGCTCTTCATCACCAGCACGAAGACGTATGATATCGGCATCTTCAGCAGCACAAATCTGCATGTCTGCTGACGCACGGTGGAGCATTTTTTAGGGGTAAAGCACAACATGTCCAAACATTACGGTGCTAAATCCTCCCAAACGCTCTGACATCAGTTATCTCCGAGTGGTTTGAACTCTCTCGTGGAGTCGTAACGTCCAACATCAGCAGCGGTGGCCTTGAACACATCGTCCCATCACGTGATCAGAGGCTTTCAGGCAACATCAACGCACACATTTCCCAGCAATCATCACTGTACATCTGCAAGTGACAAAAACACCAAAGAAAATAAGAAATGTATTTTAGTTTTTATGGCTCATTTACAGCTTTTATAGTTTATGTAGAGTAAGAGTAGAGTTTGTGGAAAAAATGCTGCTGATTTGGAGATCTGGAGGAGCAAATGGCACCATTTTTGATTTAATATCCTCCTTTGAACAGAGTACTGTATTTCATTTGTGTTGTTGGAGGGTCTGCTGGGAGCCCGTCTGATGAAAGAGGCTGTCATGTTGCATCATGGGAAACGTAGGATTCAGTGTTTTTAGAGCTTGAACCACACCGGTGATTAAAATTGCAGTTATCTTTTGATTTGTACTTTTCTTTTCTTTTCCTTTTGTTAAATCAGTCAGATGTGAGTCTCCAGCCTTTATGGAGGTGCAGCACTAAATCTCTGGAGTGCTCCTTTAAAGTATCCTCATGCAGTAAAAAATAAAGAGAAGCACGGCCATGCAAAGCCTTTTTTTCTGCGTTAAAAAATACCCAATGATCATTAATTAAAGAAAAACAAAGCAAAAATGTCACTCTGACTTAATGAAGTCCCTTTATGTCCTTATCTGATTTATGCAAATGAGCGATGCAGATGTGTGGCCCCTCCCTCTTATTACCAGCAGCACCATTAAGCTGACAGAGAATAAACCACTGAGACGAAAGCACGGCGGGTTCGCAGTGTCGCTGTCAGGACGGTTACAGCTGACCACCTGAACTCATCACTTTTATTAGCACACCTCAGCTGGCTGTTAGCGGCGCTGCTCACCAGCTGGACTGCACAGCTTCCAGATGGTTCTGCTGCATTTGCACTCAGATATATAGTCCGTCCTTACGGATGCACGGAGAGCTGAAACCGTTGGAATTTAATTTCACTCTATAAATGTGTCATATAACCGCTGATTTACTGGGAAACATTTTATTTGGTAACTTTTAGCCTCTCTCCATGACTGAGCAAGGAACAAAGTGTTTTTGTGGAAAACTGCTCTGAATGATCAGCAGACCTCAGATCTGTGAGCATGTAAAGCTAAACAAACTAACATCGTAGAATTACCATTTGAACTAATTGCACAAAGCACTTCATCTCTTAAATGCACTTTATGCATTTTAAAAGCAGAGACTCGAAAAACAAAGTGATGAAGAAGAAGAAGAGGAAACATCTTTGCTCTGTGCTCGCTTCACCTTACCTGTGTGTTTTCAGTGATTGATGCAGCAGAATGCAATAAATAAACTGGAAATTTGGCATATTAATAATTGTTCATTGAGGTTAAGGGTTAATATAAAGGATGTTGACGTTTCCTCACCAGAAAACTGCTCCTTACTGGGTTGTTTGTTACAGTCAGAGTCAGATTCAGTAGTCCAAATCAAACTAACCATGACAGTCACTGGTCCCATTAGCTTTGAAGGCCTCTGCTTTTTCATTGGATGGCATCACATCTCTGACAGTTCTCTTCTATAAGACTCTCTCCAGTGAAATACTTGTTTTTTAATGATGGAGTCTGACCCGGCTTCTACCAGCAGGATGGCAACAAAATCAGCCGACTGTCCCTGTAAAACAGAGCAAAATTAAGAGTTTATTGATTGAAATTTTAAATATTAACATGCTTTTATTGTGGGTGGCAGCAGGAGGAAGATCACATGATGTTTTCAGGGGATGGAGAGTCTGATTTGTGTCTTTGTTTGTGGGTTCCACAGCACACACAGAACATACAGGCTAGCATCGACCCTTTGTGGCCTTGATATGTTAATTGCTCGTTAATTAGCAGTTGAGGCTTGTGGAGGCTGTGATGATGCACGACTTCCTGCGTTTAAAGTACTCGTGTGTCCGCTGACAGCGACTCGTGTTCGCTCGTTCAGTTTAATGATGATAATCTTTTAATCATGCTGGTGGCGCGGCGGCTCGGGGGTGGAGCTGTCAGACCGACTGAAATTATCTCAACAACTGTCGGATGGGTTGCCATGACGTCAAGTCCTGATTCCTCCCCTGGATGAAGTGTAAAAACTTTTCGTTCTTGTTTGTTCTTCTTTGGTTTTTCACCTTCCCATCAGCCTCAGCTGTGTTTTGTGTTCGGTGCTAATTAGCAAATATTAGCTTGCTAACACACTAAACTAAGACGGTGAGCACATTAAACATCACACCTGGTAAGAAATAAGCATGTTAGCATCGTCGTTGTGAGCATGTTAGCATGCTGGCCTTTAGCTGGACGTGCAGCCTCACAGAGAAGCTCGCACGGCTGCAGACTCTTAACAAATACTCGGACAGAAGATACATCTTCGAAAAAGCCTTTTAACAATCCAACATGCCAACATGTTTTATCGCTTGTGGTATTATCATTATTATTATTGTTGTTGTTGCAGCATTAAAAATACTAATAAAAAAAACACTCTTTCATACACTTTTTCTAAAGATCTCTTTTATTATTAGTTATCTAATTATCTGGATTCTTGTTTATTTCTGTCCTGATTTGTCTTAATCCTGTTTCAATCCTGTAAAGCACTTTAGTTTATTATTATTATCATCATTATTATTATCATTATTATTATTATTATTGTTATTATTATTTTACTTTTTTAGTATTTTATATTTTGGTTAATTGATTATGACTAAACATGCTGGGATTTTTTTTGTTTTTACTCCACACACCAGCATCCAGATCAGGTCAGTAATAGTAATAGATTACCAATGAATAGAGTATTTCTATGTGAAAGTTACATCACTTGCTAACTTTGTTTTCCCCCCTTGTACCAGAATAACATGCTAATTGCGCTGAAGAGTGAAGCTGAGGTGAAATGATGTGGAATGGAGGAATGTTTTTGCAGGGTTAGTGTGTGTGCAGAGCGGTCAGAGCACAAAAACAAAATCTCTGTGCTTTTCAGGTTCCATCAGCTCAAGCGTGGAGCTGGAAAGGGCTTGATAAGCAGTCCATGCGCTCCAGAAAACTCACCATTAGTTCAAGGTCAGTGACCAACACAGGAACTGGACTATGATCACAGATGCTTTTAATGAATTTCACACACGATTCAGTGAAACATGAACTACAATCATCCACTTGAAGAATTAAAGCTGGTTTATAATAGAAAGCGGAGGCCTCCTTTATGCAAAGTGTTGAGCTTCACGTGGACGAATGATGAATTTCCTCTTTTCTTCTCACGTAATCTCACAGTGGAGCCTTGTTGTCTTCACCGTGCTCTGTCAGCGTCTCAGTGCATCCTTTCTTTATCGCGATCAGCAGGATCGCAGCTCGTCGCCTGTTCTGCTCAGACGTTTGTGTGCGGATGTTTATGTGCATCTCCGCGTTGGCATGAAGTGTTTCTAACAGACGAACAGTCATAGCACAAAGAGTTCAGTTACTCATCAGCTGCTTCAGCCATTGTGGTTAAACATTCAACCTCATATGATCCAAGCAGAAGAGTGAATGCCCTCTCTATGTAACGCCAGCTCAGGTCACTCAGGGTTTTGAGATGTCTCTGATATTTCCTGATGTTATAATAAAAATAGATAATAAAACTAGCAGTTTGCACTTGCACCTCTGCAGCGCTGCAAGATCTGTTCCATTGAAGAACATGACGTTAGAATAAAGTTATGTTTGGTAGAGAAAGGACCATGTTGAGGTGAGGAAGAGAGGAGTATTGATGATAATGAGTCGATGTTTAAAGACGTGTTTTCATGATCCTTTTACGTACAGGTGTAAATATGTTTTTACAGTAATGAAATATAATTAAAATATATTTTTTTCTCATAACAGTTCCCTGCACTGAAACATTAACATGATGGTGTATCTGTTTAAATGGAAGGACACTGATCAATGAATGATCATCTCGTATTTATCACAATGTGACTGGTTTCACTCTGTCATAGTTGTCGCATTGTATGAGGGCTTATGGGAATATTACTGAGTGAGTAGCCCTGAAAACAAATAAATTCATTTTTAAAACTGGGCTAAATCTAGTCAAACATAAGATGCAGGTTTTAATTTACATTATTAGGAAGCTTGCATTATGTTAGCTTGTTAATGCATGCACAGTTTGCATATGATTGGTATGTTTATATGTGTGATAAATGATAATAGCAGCATGATGAATATTACTGTGATTATCTGAATGTGGTGTAACAGTAAGAAAATGTGTGGAAATCAGAAACTGAGCTCTGCGAGGATGCACCTCAAATGATTTTGTGATCAAATTGCTGTGAGCTGCACTCAAATGAAATCATGTGAGCTTTATCCAGCTCCACCAAGCAGCATACAGCACGTCAGCTTCCAGCCACAGCCGGGTTTACAGCGCAGGAAGTCGCTTTCACGTCAAATCAGGAGTGCTGGGTGAACAGGTTCCTCTGGTGTGGAAGCTGTGGAGGTGACTCAGGCCGGTGCAGATGCACTCCAGGTCGGCTGCAGCCAGTAGAGGAAGAGGGTGACCCTTTTTATCGTGCTGTGCGTGGAGTGAAGCTGCTGCTGCTGAGACCACCTGCAGCCCAAACACCAGGACCTGTCACTTCACCCAAGCTGGCACCAGGCACCAGCACTCCCAGTGACACCGCCCAGTCAGCCCAGCTCTGCACAAAACGCGAGAAAATGATGAAATCTCAGTGGGAGAGGAAGTCGCTTGGTTCCCTCAGAGACGATGAGTTGGTTGTTTGCTGAGTCTGGATCCAGGATGAGAGGAAGCAGCTCTGGCTCCTTTCTCCCAGTAGATTTATGGAAATCTTCACTGCCTTTTCAAATGTTGTAGGGCTGCTTTCAAGAGGGAAGGATCATTTATCTGTCAGCTTGATGATGATAATTTCCCCTTAACGTCACTGTGTGGGATCTTCTTTATCACAGCTGGGTGTCCTGAATCCTGCTGGACCAAAAAATAGAAGGAAAGCCCCATAAAGGAGGTCTGAGACCACATGTGTTCCCAAACCCGTCTCTGTAACATGTTAGTTGTGTATTCATGGTGGAACGCTGTTTGAAGCTCGTGGTGTATTTGTGCTGAAGTGTCTGCTCTGAATTTCTTCTTATCGCTCAGATTTTTGGCTGTTCCAACTGCAACTTCATCCAGTCCACTCAGGGACCTGGACTTCAGAGATGCATCAGCATCCAGCAGAAAAGAGTTTTCTTCAGTGGAATCTGAATCTGAGCTCCTCTAGAGTTTCATCCAGCAACGTGACGCCTACAGAATCTAACATTCACTGCAGCCCATTCTGATATCGGCTGCAGCCATATTTATGTTCTCCTGGGCCCTCACCCATATGCTGTGATAGCATATCGCAGTGAAAGGCTTCCTACTTCCTGTGCTGTGGAAGAGCCAACAGCACTCGACACATCTCAGATTTGTTGTCCTGTCTGTAAACGGTCCTACGACAGCAGATAACAGGATGATTTTAAACCTCTGCAACCGCCCTGCAAGTGTCAGCACGCAAAGCTGTCCCTGTACAACACTCACCCTTAACCCCGCATGTAACGAAGCATACTGTAGATCATCGTTATATCTCTAAATAACATTAGCTCTATGATGCTCCACAACTTTGGCATACTTCATTGGAGCTGGCAGGACGCCCAGAAAGCCTTTAAATTAATGAGCTAACTGTACATATGCTGCGTTCACCTGGTTTCTCTGAGCCTGCACTGATACTGCAAACACACTCTGCAGAGACCTGAGCAGAGAATCTGCATGTCAGTAATCAGGCTGAGACCTGCACGTGGTCTTTACCAGAATACAGGTGTCATTTTTAAGCAAGGCGGCCCATGCAATTAACAAGGATACGAACCATTTGTGTGTAATGTGAAATGTGTTGTTCCTGGTGACGAACCCACAGAGAAACATCACTTTCCATCAGTTATTTTATTTCTTCTACTGCGGAGTCCTTCAGCATCTTTCACCTCTTTGTTTCAGTTTTCCTGGCTGCTGCTAACTGTTTTGTTTCACTCTCAGGCTTTTTGTCACAACCCATTACACACTACTACAGCATCAAATGGCAGACAACGTTAGCAGCTAGCGGCTGAACACGGAGGAGCATTTAGCTTCTAAGAAGCATATTTTTCTCAGGAGTCGGTGGAGATCAAAACAGAGCTAAAAGGAGAGTTCATGTTGCAAATGCTAATGTTTGTAGCAGCTAGATGTGCAAATGGACAAGGAAAAATCAACAACATCCAGCTTAGGTTAGTACAAAGCTTGGAATCAGTGGAAACATCCAGACTGGCTCCATCTTCAAGGTCCCAAAACGTACTCTTTATTTAAATGGTTTTAATGTCAGTGGTGTGTTTTTAGCTTGTTTCCACTGTTTAAGGTGGCCCAAAAGTCACGTAATGCAGGTCTAAGCTTTAAATACTGGCCTTTCATTAGAACTGAACACTACAATACTTCAGTGGTTCTCAACCTTTTTGTGTTATTGAAACAAACCAATGTTAATGAGGCTGTAGAGCCGTCTATGAACGGTCATCCAGATGAGGATGGAGGGTTATTCATACCACCTGGTTCGTTAGTGTTCCTGAATTAGAGTCGTTGGAATCACCTGAAGCCAAGTGTGAATGTTTGTTAAATCTCCAGACAGCATCGCTGGCTGAGGAGGCGACAGGTAACAGCACAGGAGACAGAAAAACACCTTCCTGCTTTTCTTCTTCTGAATTACTGGTGAATTTTACGTCTGTATCTCTCTACAATGTATTCAAGTGAAGTGTGGGAAGGAAGAACTACTCTGTCCTTGAACTGTTCATGACACAAACACACATGAAACCTGTGACAAGCAGACATAAACTTTGCTTAAGGAGGTCAAAGAGGTTGGAAATGACTGAGTCACCCTGATTCAAGTCTCTGGTGTAGCTCCACCCGACGGGTCCTGCTCCTCTCTGCAAGGACATGAACGCCACCTGAGCTCAAAAAGTGCCCGATCAGCTGGATTTGAAAACACAAACCCTTTAATGAAATTACAACTTGTTTATGGAAACTTCCTGTAAGCAGAGCTGGCAGAGCTTTCCCTTCTCCTCCCCTCTCCTGTGAGAGGCGTCCAAGTCGAGGCCGGTCTTTACAAAGGTTACTGTATTAGTAGCACAGCGCTCCCTCTGAGGCAGCACAAACAGCAGAGCCAAACGCTTGATGTTAGAGCGAGTCTCTTATGGGGATACTCGTGGTTGCTGTTTTTCCACTTTCATTCTATGCTGCATCACTTGCTGTCTGTCTCTTCACACGAAGGACTTGCAGCACAAAGCTTCTTCTCCCTTCTCTCTCCCTCCCCCCAGCAGAGGAGGATGTCCCAATGATTGCCTTCAAAAATCACCCACTGCCTTCTCCACCCAGGATTGTTATTATGGATATTTTTACCAATAGATCTAAAAAAATATTGACATTTTTATGCTGTTGGCATCTTCTGTTGTGTGCTTGTTCGACATGTTTAAGTTCTTTAAACCTCACATTTGTGACTGAATCTCCATCCTGCCATTGCATGTAAGCTGGGCTCCTGTATGCACTGAGTAATAAGGATTACTGGACACCCCGAGGGTCAGGACTCTCCTCAGTGTGACACTTTGCCCTTAATAGCCTTATTCATCCAGCCGTGCTTTGGTTTGTGCAGGCTCTCCACGTTACAGGACAAACCAGCACAGACAATATATACATTAAGTGACCCGTAGTTCATTTTTCTGCAAAGTATGTCAGAAATGACATATTGTCTTTTCTCTTGCTCCCTCAGCTCACCTAACAGGAACTAACCTGATAGATGGGGGGTGAGGAGCAGACGAGAGCACAGGGAGGGACGGGCGAAGAGGGAAATGAATGCACTAAATGCCCTTTGGCTCATAATGGTTAGGGCTCATGAGTTAATTCATGCTAATAAATGTCCTTTAAAACGAGTTTTATTACGATTTTCAGAGATGGTGTGCATACGTCTAAACAGTGTTCTGGATCATAGTTGTTGCTGTTTACACAATGCTCGCAGATACTTTTCAAGAGTTTTTATTGTAAATGGAAGTTGATTCCTGCAGTTTCCCATCATGGTTAATGCACTAACTCTCCCTGACAGGTGCTGAAACAATTAAATGGTGCACATAGCATGGAGACAACCATTGCTTTTGCACCTGCTTGTCTCCAGTTTATTAATAATTTGCAGACCTGGATGAGACTTTTATGTTGCGCTCACCTCAGATTAAGGCTGCATTAAAATGTATCCACGTATCCATGTTTGTCTTCACGAGCTCAAGCTTGGTGAAAGTTGGTGAATTATAGGCTAGCTTTAGCGGTAAAAGCACAGTGTCACAATAGCCAGTGGTAATCTTTTGTACTGGGCACAATGTACCTGATACCTGTTTTTATAGCTGTTACAAGAGCTAGATAAGACACAAAATACATGCTACATGATTTGGTCAGCATTTACTATCACCTGTCACCAATACAACACTGCGCTGCTAGCCGAGCTACAGCACAGATGTCCACAAAGCGATTCTCTCAGAGGGACATAAATGAGCTCCTGCTGACTTTCAGAGACTCCTTCTCATCCCAGCAGAGACACAGAGAGTCTGACAGCAGCTTCTCACAGCTGATAGCTCTAACTATCAGCTCTACATCACTGTCCATGCTACACTGAGTGGTGGTCAGTCAGTGTCCCCTGACTCTCCACATCAGACATCACCACGAGGCCTCCTACAGTCGGTGCTGCCTCGCTCCTAGTGAGGTTCTAGTGGACTCGTGCCCTTTAAGAGAGTTTTGCTGTGACAGAATCACACTGTATGAAAGAGTGCATGTAAGATTTAGATTTTATAGTGTGTTTAGGAGAGCAAAGCAGTGCATTGCTAAGAATTACAATACTGTGCAGGAGGGCAGTGATTTATGGCCCCTGTCGCCTCTCGTAGATGGTAGCCCTGACCAGAAGCATGAATTTTCCACTCATTACGCCGACATTCAACATGGAAAGTTTCCATCATCTGCATAACAAATAGTGACAATCTCCAATTTTATGTTGGATTAGCCATAATGACGTTTTATTAAATAAGAGCCATGAAAGCCATAAAACACCATGAAATAAAACCTTCCAGCCTTACCTTAGTCTGCAGAGACGTGTATAGATATCTCAAGGACAGTCTCAACCAGAATGTCTTTCAGGCTTTTCCAAGTCCTCTCATCAACAGTCAGCTGCGTTAAGTGGGGACAGATAATTTACTTTATTGGACAGTTACCACTATAAAGCCTGCAGGCAAAACTCACACACCTCATTATCAGATCAGTTGTTGGCTGATTTTGGTGGACACCGTGGGTGACAATTCGTCACTTCAGTGTTGGTGATGAAGGGTGCCCATTTTCTCGGCCTTTCCACCTTTAGGGTCAAACAGCCTAGTATGGATGCAATAACAATCCTTCTCTCTGTTGACCTCAGCCTGCAAACTCACCGCACTGTCAAAGACACCCCATTACCCCGTCCCAATGGGTCAGTAGAGCAGGAATAGCAAAATAATTTTTAATGATTTATGTGCTATAAGTCCTCCTCAGGTCTATGGGATCAATACCTGCTCAAGAACAAACTGCTGGTAATTTGGAATTAAATATTGATTCCAGTCATTCAACAGTGTGCTGGGAAGCAACGGTGCTGCTGCTATTTTCCATTCGAAAACAGTAATTTACATTTTACATTTACAGTAACTTTTCAATTCATCATGCTGCAGTTTTTACTCATTACTGTAGAAGGATGGAGGTCAAGATGCTTTTCAGCCACACTAACTTCTTTTCAACCACACTAACTTCTTTTCAGGCACACTCACTTAACTCCAGACTGAGTTTCTCAACAGCTATTGGATGACCTGCAACGAAATTCAGCACATTAATGGTCCCCAGAGGATGAATCCTGAATGAATGATTGGGTGATCCTGTCTTTTCCTTTAGCGCCACCATGACGCTCACATGTGGTCTTGAGTGAAATATCTCAATAACTATTGGATGGATCACATTTAAACTTGGCACATGTCTCCAACAGGATTAATTATAGAAAAAAAGACTTGATCACATGACAAATACCTGCAAATCAAATCACATTCACGTCAGCTTCCATTGTGCTTTGTATGTAGTGCTAATCAGAAAATGTTAGCATGCTAGCATGCAAAACATGGTGATAGTGAAGATGGTAAACATCAGCATGTTAGCATTGTCATTGTGAGCATGCTAGCATGTTAGCATTTAGCTCAGAGAGCTGCTAGAGCTGTAGACTCTTGTTACAGGATGTTTTGCAAACATTATGAGGTCACCTCATGTGGTTGTGAGCTGTCACACACTTAACCTGCAAATGTTCTGATTAATTAACAGGAAGGTGATTGTAAATAATAGGTAGCTATAAACTAAAACCCTGCATCCCAATTCTTTCTTTCTGTAAGCAAAACAAATGATCATTTACTCAGGCCCGTGTATATCTTAGTGAAAAAATTAGATGAGACTCATTTTAGGGAAATCACATTTGAGAATGGTCATTATCTGCTTGACAGGAAGTGTCGCCCATTCTCTGCTTCAATTCTCACATCTGACTGGCATGTATCCACCACTCAATCACTGATTAAAGGGTCATATCGCGCCTGTAGATTGCAGTGTCTTGTAATTAAAAGTGCCTTACCCTCTGGCACAATGTATCCATTGTTTATGCAATATCTCTCTCTGTGTGATTTCCCCAAGCCCCACCAGCTGCACATTTCTGCAGATTTAGCAAAAATGTCTCCATTTTGTGGGGAAATTCATCAGATCAATTATTGAGTTAATTACTTTGATTTATTTGGGCCTCTGCACATTGAACTTCTGAATGCATTATACATTCAAGATGCAGTCAGCTAAATCCTTTGATAACCGGATCGTGCACACACAGCAGAGAGTGACTGGTGTTTTTCAGCTGCTATGGATCAACAGTAATAACAAAACAGAAACACTGTGAATAATTAATATCCTTTTTTATGATAACACGTCTAAGATGTTGCAGCCATGTTAGCAGCTCTGTGAGATAAATGCTAGCACAACACAATGACAATGCTAACATTGCTGATGTTCAGCAGGTATAATGTTTAGCATGTTCAGCATCATAGTATAGGGTGTTAGCATGCTCGCATGTTAGCATCTGATGATGATGCTTGATGAAAGGTCAAGGATCAAAGTTACTTCAAAAGATTAGCATTCTTGCACTAAGCCATCCTCCAGCCGGGATGTTGTGTCTGCAAAGAATCTACAGCCATGCTAGCAGCTTTCTGAGCTAAGTGCTAACACACTAGCATGCTCACAATGACAGTACCCTGTTCACCATCTTAAATAATCTTAACATAATTTCATTAGCACTATGTAAAAAGTAGAGGCTGATGGGAATGTGATTAGTTTTGCAGGTATTTGGTCATGTGATCAAATTATTGGAAAAATTTATTTTTGACCTGATGATGGTAAATGATACATTTAAGGATCATCAAAGTTATTACAATTAATCCTGTGGGGGACGTGTACCAAATATAGATATGATCCATCCAGCAGTCAGTTGATCAGCAAATCAGCCACCAAATGATTCAGATTCATCCTCTGGGAACCAAGAATCTTTGTACCAAATTTCACGGCAAGGCATCCAATTACAGTCGAAACATTTCACTGAAATACTACAACTGTAAACCTCATGGTTGCACTTAAGGAAAAGTCAGGTGGTGATACTTACTGATTCATCCTCTGGGAACTACAAAACTTTGTGCAAATCTGTCCAGTTGAGAAATTTCAGTCAAAACCATCTCCAGGTGGCGCTAGAGGGAAAATCAAGGGAGCACCAGAGTTGATAGACATCACCATCTGGGGACCTTGACAAAATTTTGTGCCAATCCATCCAGCACATGTTGAGATATTTTACATGATAAAGATACATGGGAACAATGAATATCTTTATCAAACTTCATGGCGAGCCAACCAATAGCTGTTTGACACATGTCACCAAAAGCTAAAAATGTCAGCCTGCTGGAGCCACCAGAGAAAAGTCACGGTGGTGATGCCCTGAGTTGAAGTTGGTAGGGTTTATCCTCTGGGGTCAATGAAATGCTTCATCAAACCAGCTGACTGACCGACAGCTGTGCTACTAGCATGGCTACAGAAACTGAGCAACCTCGCATGAATTCACACAGTTTGTCATGTTTAATGCCTCAATCTAGACATTTCTCTCATTAAACTTTCTGTAAGAACAAATAAAGCTCAATCTGTCTCTTCTCCTTATCAAAGTCATTTTCACTTTGCCAAATTTCACTTAGCAAATTGTTCCTGCCGCTCCCAGCTCGACTCCCCTGTTTGTGTCACATCGGCCCACGTTCTCCGAGGTGCAGAACTTAAAATTAGGATGCTCAGTCACAGCAAAGGGAGATACTAATTTTAAACTCATCTACATCAAAATGACAACATGTCTCTTTAATTAAGCAGACTAGTATCCACATCCTCAACTCTCGAGAGAAATGTTAATTCAATGAGCTTTCTCATTAAACACCAATCAGACCCTGCATTCCTTGTACACAGGCTTTCACTTAATGCTGCTGCACTTTACATTTGCTAATAAAAGCACGCGACTCCAGCCTAAACACCCAGAAGACGTCTCTGACTTTATTAAAGTTAATGTCATGCTGTTAATCAGTCTGTCCCGCCCGTGCCTGAGGGTGTGCTGGTGACGCCTCGTAGAAGCTTCTGCTTGTGATGATTTCAATAATGGCTCCCAAACAAGCTTCTCGGAGCAATCTGGGGACAGAGGTGGAGTGAGTGTTTGTGATGGTGGCATCCCAAGAAGGTGTGGGTGGGTACCAAAGGTGCAGAGGGTCCGATTGAATGCTGCAGGACGAGGTCAGGTTCTGCAAAGTTTCCTAAATGATGTCTGGGAGGACGAAGCACCACAGCTGCTGCTATGAGCCTTTCTGTCCTCATGTACCCTCGGTAAAAGTGCTGACTCTCGTGGATTTATGCCATTGTTCTGGCTGGGTATTGATTTCATTTTATTGATTTCATATGTTTGTTGACAAACTCTTGGAGCCTGGATGGATGGAGAGGAAAAATTGAGTGAATTGCAGGCTGTGTTTACATAAAGCCGAGTGACAGGTTCAGGAGCCAGATGCCCAAACGTTATCATGCAGTTATCACTGGACTGATGAGGGGGTGTTGTTAAACTCATTGGTGGACTGGTGATGCGCCGCCCCTGAGGACGGCTGTGATGTCTTTGTCTGGTCGTCAGACGTCAGACGTCTCCTCGAGGTGTTTGTCCAGTGGTCAAACACAGAGGGGCTCGTGTAGTCCCAGACCAGTTATCTTACTGGCTAAAATTAGAATTATCTGTCCAAATTAATGCTCTGACAGGAGGTGACACTGTCCTCTTGTCCCAGATTTGATCCGAACCCAAATTAGATTTCTCACAGATGTTCTAAACACACCAAAGTGCTCAAAGCTTCAGCTTTCAAAGGTTTATCTCATGTTAAACTAAATCCAGAGCAGGGGGCGATCATGAATTTAAAAAAAAAACAAACAAATTCCATACTGTTCAGTTGTTCATACTGGTGACGATGTTTTGTACTTAAATTGAGGGAAAACACCTGTTCAGGTGAGTGAGCTGCTGTGTCACAGGCAGACATAAGATGAAACAGTTAAATAAAGCTGCACGCTCATCACTGCGATGCATTTATTTTAAATTATACAGATGAATGTTTTGGCAAACTGTCTCTGCAGGACAAGATACACCTGACAGGTATTTCTACTGACGAGGACAGGTGCTACAAATCAGCTCCAGAGGCGAATGTCTGTCATTTTTTCAGTATTTGTGTAAATTGTAGATGTGTATTTTGCAGCTTCTTGGATATTTGTATAATTTGACTTTTGTCCTGTATTTTTTTGGGTTTGTAATTTCTTGACATGTTTTTAATTTCAGGCCTTTCTCATCTCAAGCTAAATACCGGTCGGGTGACTGTTGTATCTTCACCTAATAAATGCATCAGAGTCATCAGCGTGTGGCTCTCCTGTTTACTTATAAAGACACGGACGGTAAACCACCAATATATCCCCACTGAATGAATAAACAAGTGGGTGTCTGTTTCTTTTTTTTGAGCACTTCGGTGTTTGAGTAAATCTAAAATCCCTGCAGAATAGAACAGACAGCCCAGGTGAAACAATATTATGTTTAAATTGTACTTTTTGAAGAATGCACTAAGTACACTTATATTGTGTATACTTAAGTGTTCACAAGCAGTCCTTGAGTACCACTTGAGTAATACTTGAGTATACTTGAAGAGTAAATAGTTGCTAAATTACTGAAGTACATCAGTGAAAATCAGGATTCATGAGTGCTCAAAACACACTTGTGTACAGTTGTATTATATCACCAATGTGCTGGAAATATATATTTACAATAGTTAAAATGAAGTGAAATGAAAGCACAGCATGCTAATAGTGTATTACAAAGGACGTGAAATAGTACTTGAAGTATTGCAGAATTAGTACATACATTTTTAATACATGTAAGTAGACCATAATGACTTCTATTGAGAAGTACACTTTTTAAAAGTGTGTGTACTTTTAATTTAGCACATAAAGTAGAAATGTACATGTAATGACTTTTCTATACTTCAGTTATATTTCTAATAGACTAAAGTACACAACTGCTCGTTACACTTACTGCTGAGATAAACTTCTCCATCACAGTAATAACACGTGTGGTGTAAGAGGCAGATTTTATAAGGAAGCTGAACCTGCGAGGGATTCTGGTCATCCGTCTGCTGTTTGCTGCTGCAGGAGTGTGTTCTTCCTGTGTTCTGGATACCGTCTGCAGTAACTGATTACCTTCACTACAGCGACCTCAAGCCACCGCGCATCAGTCCAACAGATTGATCTGCAGCGTCAGCAGAATCAGCAGGTTTCCTCACCTGGAAGTCAGCAGGCTGGGCGCTCATCGCTTATCTGAGTGACAAAGGTAATATCCATCCAGTGGATTCATTCACTCACTGTGAAAAGAGGGTGAACGCGTTGATCCGCATGAAGTGAGACGGATGCTCATCACACCTTCACACCTGTGTGTCTGTCCTCATCAGTCTAACTTGGCCTGTGTTGTTTAGCCGGAGCTGGACCTTCTCCTCACTTCTCAGATCTCGGTTGCATGCTTGCTTCAGCTGCTGCAGAGAGTCGAGATCCGTTTTGTTCTGGAGCCTCTTCAGGGTGTCAAAACATTTTCTCGCTGCAGATTCAAATAGAACAGCAGCCAGACTGATAGTAAAAAGCTGGCATACATCGTGCTAATGTCTCTCTCTTCATTTACATTTATGGCTTCCTCGTGGTTTCTTAACACCTACAGATCACTTCAGACAAGCCGAGGTGCCAAACACTGCGCTGTCTCCAGGCAACAGGAGTGTCCTCAGAATAGACAGATTTCACAGGCCTCGCAGTCAAGCCATTCATGTCCAAACCGTCGTGACTTACCGAGGTCAAACGCTCCGTGAGAGGAATGTCTGCTGGCGCCACCTGTGTGACTCGGTGTGATCTGAACGCACACGCAGCGTCTTCACACACTCTTCTCACAGAGACGTCTGAGTTATGGAGGTTTGATGTGGAATAATGTCATCTGGGATTTTCATTTGGAAGAAACAAATGAAGAACAACGATGAAAGATGGAGCACATCACACCTACATTGTGCTCATTTATATGATTCTGCTCTCTGCACCCACACACACACACACACAGGATACGTGTGTGCACAGACACATGCTGTAGTTCAGACTTTGCACTGGAGCTCTGAGTGTGTACTGATTGGAGTATCATGCCCTCTTCTGGCAGCTTGTTTGCTGTCTGATGAACTGCAGCTGCGTCTCTGTTCACCTCCAGTCAGCTCAGTGTATTTCATGTACAGGCCTTCTGTCACACAGTCTTCGTTGTGGTTTTTCAGTCTTACTGTTAGTTTTTTTATTTGTGACGGAGGTTTATTTAACGATATTTGACCTGAGGGGAATTCAAAAAGAGGAATAGAGGCTGCAGCACCTCTGAGAAGAAGAAAAACACTCAAGTACAGTACTTAGTTTGTACAATTATCCCATCAGAGAAGATGTAACTGTTTGCTGGATTCCATTTTCTGTCAATCAATTAATTGATCAGCTGACTGATCATTGCATCTCTCGCTTGAACGTACTGTATCAGAACTACACTGTTTTCGCCCTTTAATCATCTCAGGACCTGTCAGCTTTATCATGTGACCCTTTGGAGAGGCCTGACCTCTGACCCAGTCTGAACTAGCTCCACCTCGAACAGCTACAGTACAGTGGTACAATGCTGTTTAAAGTATTGATACATCAGTATTAACAATACAATACAAACCCAATTCAAAAGAACAGTTGGTACGTACTGAGTAAAACATAAATAAAACAGTGTGTCATCATTTGCTGATCCTTTTTGACATAAACTCAGCTGAAAACAGTTCAAATGTTTGAGCTCATAAGCTTCATTGATTTTTGTAAATATCTGCTTATTGTGAATCTGATGCAGCAACACGTTTCAAACAAGTTGGTACAAGAGCAGCTAAAGACTGGGAAAGATGTGGAACGCTCCAAAAACACCTCCACAGGTAAACAGGTTCCTTGGTAACAGGTGAGAGGATCATGATTGGGTATGAAAGGGGCTTCCTGGAAAGGCTCAGTCATTCACGAGCGAGGATGGAGCGAGGTTCACCACTTTGTGAACACATGATTGGATAAAGGATGTTACTGTATGGACAGTTAATGTGCTGCCTTGTGAAATAATGTTTTGGAAGATTTGGCTCGTGTAAAAGTGCATCTCATATATGATTGTGCATTGTATGGCAGTTGTGTTTGCACAAAGAAAACCTTTGGATGCTGTTATAAGCTGCTGAAGGTCATTTCACACCTCTTCCACTCCTGCTGGCTGTTTGTGCAGCTCATTTCATACACGTTGGTGTCTGAGCAGGGCCAAAGCCAGGATTATTTAGATTTTTCATATTTTACGTGTTAAATTTTTATTAGATAATATCTTCTGTCCATTTTATTTTTAAACATGAAGGTTTGAATTGTGTTTCAAAGCCCTCTCCACACTCTTCCCCAGGGAGCAACGCTGAAATGTTTGTTTAGAATAAAAAATCAGCTCCTAAAACAATCAAAATCTGCTCCATCTCAGCTGAAGAAAGCAAACATTGAAATCCTGCAGCGGCCCTGAGAACTCCAGGTACTGAAACTTCAGAAAACACAAAGACAAAACAAGCAAATCAAGGAAACGTCGATCAGCGTTTAGAAAAAAAAATAAATAAAGAAGCATAGAGAGAAAATAGAATACAGAAATACTGCAAATCCCACAGAAGATGGAAAAAAATTAGCTCTGAAACATCCGTTTCCAGGGGACACTAAAAGGTGACGAACATGCCTGAACACACCTGGGATGCACTTTTTTGTTCCCATTGTGGCTCATGAAATTATTATTATCCATCAGTCAGTGATGTTGGAAAATGAGGCAATTACGTTTTTCTATTATCATTATCGTTAACATTCTGATTGCATGATTCAGATGTTATTGCAGCTGTTTTGTAACTTATTTCTGTGAGTCACCAGGCGACCATGCAAGTCATGCAAAAAAGAAATAGATAATAAAAATAAAAAGGACGCGACCTCAGTGTCCTCACAGTACGGTGTCTTACAGACCACGACGCCTCATGCGTTGTCTTTGTGTGTGCTGCTGTGTCTGCAGAGTCCTGAAAATCTATAGTTTGTGTAGGAAACTACAAATTAGTGCAAAGCCAGCAAGTGTGCCTTTTCCCGCTATGCTTTGCTACGTCTGCTCATAAAATGCTGAGCAAATGAACGACCATCCATAATATCCATGATGTACGGTAATACGTCCGGCTATGAGCTCCTCGTCAAGGGCAGCATGTCAGTTGACTGTGAGAGGACGCAGTCCAGGTGACGTCATCTTTATGTTGCACTGAAGGACGCCAGGATGAAATGAAAGTGAGCGCAGACGGAGGGTGAACCGGGTTTAAAGCAGGGATGGACGAGTGTCAGCCTCTCATCTCACGTCAGCATGGAGACTCTTTTTAATGTTCGTCATTAAAAGCCTTGTGTTGTGGAAGCCAACACTTACATTTGTTGAACCTTTTGCCTTCAGCAATTTTGTTTTTCCTTAAAGCTTTGAAAGAGTTATGGGGGAATCACTGACCCAGGGCCAGCTCCATCACAGCGAGGACAGTGAAGGGACATTCAACTGCACTGTATGCAGACAGAGAAAAGGACAAATACTCGTAAATTACATTTATGCTAGAAACTTTATATATTTGAGTACTTTTTCCAACACTGGTGCTATTGTAACACCAGCTAACAAGAGTCCACATGTGAGTAGATTCTGTGACCCTCTGAAAAGCACTCGATGTACACAAAACCCTATTTTCCAAAAAGGAACAAAAGTATCGGATGGTTCTTTTATTTCTTTTTTTTAGTTGAGAGGCACAACCTGATTAAGTTTTTTTTCTGTCCGCTCAGTGCAATAGCTGCCTTTTTGAGGCCAGAGTTGGCCTGTTGTCTCCGATCCGCCTCGCTCTGGTCATTCATCATGGGGAAATTGAATTGTTCTCCATGCCAAGATGCCACAGTGTACAATCAGCCATTAGTTTTTAGCTCAACAGCTGGATGCTCCTGTAGCAAATTGCTGCAGACTGCCCTGGGATAGGCCTTTGATTTATCTCCTGCTGGCTAAGTGGCCAGTCACTCTGTGGAGGTACTAATACATCAGAGCTTTGACTCTCACGTTCATTCAGTGCATTACAGGGCTCATGGGTACATGCTTCTTTTTTGAATGTCTTCCCACAGTATAAGAGCATTTCTTTAGGACTGCGTGGGTCATTATCTCAGATTGGGGCCTTTTAAGTCCCTGGAGCAAACTTTAAAGCACCTATGTGTTGGATTTTTCTGAGTTTGGTGACTCCTTGTGGTGGGATCTGTTGGCTGACTGTTGGCTGAGGACGCTCACAGAATCAGTTAAAAGTGTTTCATTTTTCAGCTGTAAGTGTTTAGTTTTCTTTTTGCTGAAATGATGCTAGTTAGCTAGCAAAGAAAGTTAACATGGCTGTCTTGACAATGCACGCAAACACAGTTATTGTTCCGAAACCAGTCCTGTTGAATAGTAAGGACTTAGAATCTGCTTAAAATTAAGTAAAATATAAATACATAAAACTTTTTAATCTGAGTTCTATTGAGAAACTCTGTATAAGCACATTATGTTTGAATAATAAATGCTCTAACCATGCATTGTTGTTGTATATATATATACATTCAAGCTTTCAAGTCTATTTCAATTTGCAGTCAAAATATAAGTTTTTATGGTTTTATTACTCATTTCTCATCTACCTGTCATCATTTTGTTTGTTTTGTGATTATTATGTGAGTTTGCTGCTGCAACAGTGCGATACCTTCGGCATAAATAATACTTTTAAAATTCATTTATCCATTTTAAGCGGTGTGTTTCATTTTTTTTCCCGCTCATCAAACTGTTTTACTTGTGTAAAATCGACATACTCTTCTCGCGCTGCCGCTCTTTGGCTGCTTCCTGCGATCCGCCGTAAACTCCAATAATACCGCGTGGCACTTGGAGAGAAACACACGCACACACACATACAAAAAAAGAAAAAAAAAAAAGCCCAGGTTGGATCGAGGAGGGGCCTGCGGGTCAGATTTCCAGAGAAGTGTGACCTCTGACCCGCTGACGAACATCCTGTTTGTGCGCAGGCTGCGCGAGCGCGCCGCTCTACACGCTGCGCAGCGCCACGCGAGCACAGGCTGAGGCTCATCCACGTGATGTAGCGATCGCCCGCCGAGCTGCGGGAAGTCAAAGTTATGCCTCCCTACTATCTCAGCATCCTTCCCAGCAGCAGAAAAAAAAGAGGAGACGCTAAACAAGCAAAAGTTTTCCTCCGACTCGCGGAAAGACGAGTCGACATGGATGAAAAGGAGCCGTTTGTGTGAGCGAAGGAGCGGGAAAGTTTCTCCACACGGTCAAAGAATGATAACATAGCTAGCACTTTGCGTTGCTTTTGTATGAGAGGACGCGAAAACCTTCAACTGTGGGAAAGTTTGAGGCAGGGGAGCTGGCTATGGCGCGGGAGGGCGAAGACACCGGGATGGCCAAAGCCTCAAAAGCCAAAAGCCAAAGGAAGAAGAAAACCAAGGAGAACAAAACCAGGACCGTGCACGCGAACATGCTGTACGATCACGCCAAAGGGGAGGAAAACCCAAACCGGCACTATGCAAACAACAAGATTAAGACGACCAAGTACACCGTGCTGTCCTTCCTGCCAAAGAACCTTTTCGAGCAGTTTCATCGCTTTGCCAATGTTTACTTTGTCTTCATCGCTTTGCTGAATTTTGTTCCGGTTGTCAACGCCTTTCAGCCAGAACTTGCTCTGGCTCCGGTCGTCTTCATTTTGTCCGTTACTGCCATCAAAGACTTGTGGGAGGACTACAGGAGACACAGGTCGGATAAAGAAATCAATCACATGGACTGTCTGGTCTACAGCAGGTAAGCTGGGCCTAAACTCCAGCGGCGTCCAGCTGTTGCCTGATGCCCTGTGTGTGTGTGTGTGTGTGTGTGTGTGTGTGTGTGTGTGTGTGTGTGTGTGTGTGTTTTCCGTACAGAGTGTCCTTCCTCAGTGCATCCCCACCAGCTGATTGTTCCAACTTAAAAACCAATCATGACACACTTTTCTTCTTCTCTCGCTGGCTGGCCCTCATGCCAGAAGCCAGCTGTCAGCCTCAGTCTGGGGGGGTGGGGGGGGGGGGGGGGGGGGCAGGATGGTAAACAAACAGCTTTTCAGGCCTCACAGTTAAACCTGGCAAACACATGAGGAATATATATCACAGGTGGAATCCAGAGGTTCAGACACCGTCCAGTGTGCAGCCCACCGGTCTGTCAGGGAGGCGTGAAACGGCTTTTCCAACAATGCAGCGTGTTACCTGACAAGCTGTCCCTCTGCCCAGCTTCTCTGCTGTTCACTATTTTCCAGAGTGTGTGTGTGTGTGTGTGTGTGTGTGTGTGTGTGTGTGTGTGTGTGTGTGTGTGTGTGTGTGCAGAGTGTGTTTTGCTAATGAAAAGCAGCACTGTCGTCCATGCACAGAGCATAATTCATGGCTCTCAAAAGCCTCAGTGTTTAGCGGCTCCACGCTTTCAGCTAAGTCTTGACCCAAGTTGTTCTGTCAAGGTTGGACATAATTGAATTTTCTTCTGCTGTCGCCGTATTGTGCAAAACGTCCCCTTCCTCAGCCTGGAAACAGCTGACTGAACCGACAGAGTGGCCTTATTTCACTTTTCTCAAGCTAAATCCCTTAAACGCAGCTCATGTAAAAGGTTTACATGAGCTGCGTTTATATGTTCACGTGGAAAAGCACCGGGAGCTCGTATTAACGAGAGGGAAATTCCACTTTTTAATCAGAAATGCTAATATTTACAGAGTCTGAGTGATGGAAACAGCCACATACGGGTGGATGTTTCTTCCCGGTTATCAGCACTTCCGAGGATTCATCCTAAATGTGGATTTTGGAGCAGCTACAAAGACGTAGACGCACCCGGTCAAATCAGCCGTTCGAGCTAATAGATGAAGTTTACTGGAATGTAAATAGTTTTCTCTTAATCTGCGTTAAACAGCGATAACAACATCCGCTGCCTCCGCTGTCCAGGTCAGCCAACGTCCAGCTTGAACACAACATCTCGTCCCACTGTCATCTGTCCAAGATGATGAATCTGTGACAGGATTATTAATTAGTGACGCGTGTGGGCCGCCTCGTTTCGCTGTAGTTATTCTGTGGTCACGCACTGAGGAGACAAGATAGATTTTACATTTAGGACTTATGACCGGCAGCTGAAAGCATTCATTTTCATCAGACAGGCCGTCCTCGTTCCACTTCTTTCTGCTTGCTTCAGAGAATGTTCCTCATGGCTTTCAGTGCAACGACCGATAAATAACAAACAAAACAATAATACAGCGTCTGGATCCAAAGGCTGCTCTGAACTCCGTCTCGTCAGCAGCGAAGTGTTAGCCGTGACCTTTTTAAACACAGATCAGCAGCAAGACGAGCGCTCAGGGCTTTTTCCAACAGTCACAGTATTCATAGACGCTCTGTCCTGGTGTGTTATGGTTACAGTGAGCTACATGCGTTTAGTAATGTGTGAAGGAAAGATAATATGAACCAAATGCTCATTAAAATGTTGATTAACTGGCGGGAAATCAAGGCGACATGTTGGCTGAAGTTCTCTATAGCATAAAAATGCTCTTTTATTGGTTGAGCTTCTATTAAGTTACTGCAGGGCTGCAGCTAACAGTCCTTAATCTGCCAGTTATTGATTGATTGATTGTTTGGATTGGAAATGTCAGAAAATAGCCGGAGGTGATGCAGTCAGATTCCCAACAGTCCAAAGCCCAAAGATGATCAATTTCCTGTTCGATATGATAAAGAAAAGCAGCGCAGTCATAAAGTCTGAGGGGCTGAAGCCGAGGATTATCTGTCATCTGTGCTTGAGAAACGACTCGGACCATTAATCGATTAATTAAACTTACATTTTCTGCCCGTCAGCTCTGCGCTGCTTGGAAACTTTAGACAAACCCAGACCCCCAAATAAGTGTTTTTTACTGAAGCATAAAGTAATTTATTTAATGAAGCACTTCAGGGAACCAGCTGAGGGATCAGCCGGCGTCGGTGTGTCAGTCAGTATGTTTGGCCTCTTGCTCTGAAAGGCAGAAATAGCAAACTTTAGAAATGTGGGACACTTATTCAACAGTGCTGAGCTCCTCTTGGTCCTGAGGCTATTGATCCACTTTAAGGCAACGGAAAACCAGAGAGGGGAGCAAACGTTCCTGACACACGTTGTTAGTTTGCTGGCGTCTTTCTGCTTTTGCTCTGCTCGCCGTCTGTTTGTCCAGTCCTCAGTTTAGAGCGTGTGGAAAAAGTCTGACTTTCGCTGACACCACGTGCATATTTCAGTGACAAAACTCAAGGAAAGGAATGTTTTTATATACTCGGATGTGAGTCATTAATGCCGGAGGGGATTGTTATGTTGTTCTGAATAAATAACTGAGTGTTTTTTCCTTTCACTTCTTGACTGCTGCTTACGGCTCGCTGCTGTGAATTATTTAGCCTGTTTGCCACCAGGAACGTCTCATTGTCCTCCGTCCGTCCACATGTGTTTTTGCACATTAACTGCTGAGAACGCGGCAGCTTGTGACTCAGAATAGCGATGTCGCTCGGTGTCCCGACGTCACGCCGCAGACTCGTTTGTGGTCGGTGGGATCAGTCTGTTGATACGGACTCAAAATGGAAAACCCGCGTGATATCGTCTTCAGACGCAGAAAATGTCGTGTCATACGAGTGAGGTCGTTCCTCCTGAGCTTTGGCCTCATGTTTGTTTTGACCCTCTGAAAGGTCTGATCTCATGCAGCTACATCTCACTTCTGTGTATAATCCAATAAAGACGCAGAGTTATGTCTCTGCTGCGCCGCATTTTGATGGGCGCTGAGGAGGAAGTTGAGAGGAATCTCTGTCTAGGCTGAAACTGAGAGTCCTCCTTCATGCATATTTGTTGTCCCGTACAGATTTATGGAAGTGGAGCTGAAGCTTCTGTTTATAGAACCGCCAATTATTGAAAACAATGGCGGCACGTCTTTAACTCGCAGCTCACAGCGGCCCTTTGCCCTCTCATTGTCCCGGCAGAGCTGACAGACGCTATGTGGAGAAGTACTGGAAGGAGGTGCGAGTGGGAGACTTCATCAGGCTGCGATGCAACGAGATCCTCCCCGCCGACGTCCTGCTGCTGAGCTCCAGTGACCCCGACCGCCTGTGCCACATCGAGACCGCCACACTGGACGGAGAGACCAACCTCAAGCAGAGGCAGGTCGTCCGCAGCTTCTTTGACCTGGTGAGACGGCCCATCCTCGCTTTCTGCTTCCATCTTGTCATAATTGGTCACACGAATTGGTCGTGCGTGTGGAAGAAATGTTGTTTTGGATGCAAAAGTTGACCGTTTTTTAAATTACATAAACATTTAAACACGAGGTTACACAGAAACTTTCCACCCAGTGCTTGAATTTACAAAAATCCAACATTTTTTGTGAAATAGCTTTTGTACACAACATCCTCAACCAAATCGGAAATTAGCATTTAGCCATGTCGCTAGCATTTACTCATCGTAAAGATGCTAAAACATCATTTTCAGGTTTGTGTTTTTGTTGCTCTTTACCAAATCTATATTTTTCCTACAGTCATCTGTTTTAAGACATGGCAGAGTGATAGTTTTGGTAATTTTAAGCCAAACGTTCAATAATTTATCAAGCGAAAATATGATATTATTATAAATTCAATGATGTGGATGTTTTGCCTGTTTGTTACGCGATGCTAACACATGCTAACGTCCCCATAAAGACTGAGCTCGTCTCATTAGCTTTACCTCAGGTCATCTGAGAGGAGAAAAACATGGAGTCACTTCACATCAGCCACACATGATATATCTTTTTTTATGTGACAGTTACACTCAGCTTGACAGTTTGTCTGAAGCAGTTCTGCAGTAAATCCTCCTTTGTGATGGTTGTAATGTTCACTCTCTGTCGAAACTATGATGCAGAGGTGTCAGTTTGGAGGTTGTGGTTTCTAATATTGTGGCCACCCCTCTGCATCAGTGAGCGTACACTGAATATTAAAGCAGCTCTATGTTAAAACAGATTTTGAAGTGAAGTTGCTGCTTTGTCTAATCAGCTGCTTGCTGTCTGTTTGCAGGATTGTGATTTTGACCCTTTAAAGTACAACAGCGTGATTGAATGTGAGAAGCCCAACAACGACCTGAACAGATTCAGAGGCTACATGTGAGTACGGCCCTGTTCAGCCAGCTCTGCACAGCGTGCGGCTGAGAGGATGCTCGACTTTCTGTTTGTTGACTCACGTCGAAGGTTTCAGGTTTCATTTTCGTCTCACTGTAAATTAATGCTGTGACATTTTCAGTAATGTTAAGCTGCCACATGGAAATAATGTGAAACTGCGGTTTGTTGACAAGCCAGATGTTTCCAACTTATAATTATGACTTAAACAGTTTTTCCAAGTCAGGGTTACGATTTGCCTTCTTGGGATGTGGTTGCATGATTTTGACCATGCACGTTTGAATATGTATGTGAATGAACTGAAGGCCGCTATTTGCTCTAGTTTTTCGACCTGCACCAGAGCAGCTTAAGTATTTAGCAACAACAACTTGCCACCCACCCACTCATCTCATTTCCTGTCACACCTTACTTCCTTTCTGTGTGTGTTTGCTGTCGAAGTGCCAGAGGTTGCAGGATGTGCTTTTGACACAGAGAGGAGGAAAGCTTGACCAAGTTTCACTCAGTGATTCAGCCCATCCTGGCATAATACCTCATCCCTCTCCTTTGTTTTCACATTTCAGCTAATTGCTGTTTAGCTTGTAGCTGTCTTACTAACCGGTGACTAACCGCCGTGTGAGGAGTGACATCCACATGTAGGGCTTGGATGTTGGTTCGGTCGTCTGACACAGTTGTGTTTTATCTTCAGTGGCTCTGGAGGAGCTTAAGGGCTCGTAGTCAGGTCTGAAAATAACCCTGATGATGTCATCAGAGTGATCGTGCCTTTGTTTTGGAGACTGAAAATGTCTACCCGAACACCTAGCTTGCAAACAGGATGTGTGGGCCTTCAAAGGCGTCAGAGTTTTGTTGGATGAATGATGAAAGATGCTGAGGTGCTTTATGGGAAATGTAGGATCCAGTGTTTTTGAAGCTTGACCCATACTAACGTGATGGCGTCTTCAGGAATGCAGTGGAAATTGCGTTTTTTGATCCATGCAGTTTAATGTGTTTGTCTTTAACGTGAAAAGGTCACAGAAAATGTTTTCATTCTGTCTCTTAGCTGCGTGGTAGCTTGACGGTCCGGACAAGCCCGCACAAAGTCACTGCACCCGGCCAAGAGACGGTTCAGCACATAATCCCCCGTGAAGCCAAGACGTGGCGTTCTTACACGTCTGTTTAAACAAAGGAGTTAAAACATGTTAATCAGTGAGCTTTAGAGCTTCTGATAGGCTGGATTTATTACCTTTTGACAGTCAGACTAGCTGTTTCCCCCTTTTTTCAGTGTCTATGCTAAGCTAAGCTAACCAGCTGCTGACTGTAGCTTCATATTTACCGCACAGACTCGAGAGTGATTTCTAATCATGCTGAACTCAGCGTGTTCACGCTCATGTTTGTCAGTGCTCCCAGCTGGATCTGCCTCCTCACTGAGGCGTGTTTGAAAAGTTTGTGTGAGGCAGAAGCTGAGAAACGTGCTGGGAAGTGTCCGGGCCGACTCGCGCTCGCGTGATTATGACATTTGCTCAGAAGGAGACCAGATGCTGCAGGTATTCAGTTGCCAGGCTACAGTGGAGCACAGGGCTCGGCGGCAGAGTCGGGGTGGGTGGGGGGGGGGCAGTTGTCTCAGCAGTGTTTTATTACATTACAGCCAACGGCACCGAGTGAGAGAAAACACTCCGTGTCTCTCCGTGTTATCAATTTCTTAAGCAGCGTGAGCGATGAACTGGGACAAAGTGTGTGTGAAGCGCGGCGGCTCAGGGACGCTGTTATTAATCTATGGTGGCGGTGACGTGTCAGTCGGCCTGCTGTCAGAGGCCAAAGGATGAACGTTGGTGTTCGTAAACATGCTGACAGTTTGTGTGACTTTGATTGAGGCCACAGCAGAGATGGTGAAATGCTGCTTCCAGCTAAAGGTTGTGTGGCTGCTTAAGTAATCCTTGATTTAGTAATGGGATTAAGGCTGACATTATCAGCTCTGCGCTCCCCCACAACAGCAAACGTGCCCCTCATTTAATACAGATAAATCTCACTTTTAGCTAAGAAGACTTTTCTAAGAGGGCTTTGAACTTCTTTGGTGTGTTGGCTAAGAGCTGAATTCAGTCTTTATGTGACATGGACGCTCTGGATGAGCCTGACCAGCTTTAAGATGAGGTCTGAAGTGAGATCTGAGGGTCAGCGACGACGCAGTGAATCGCCTGATTGACTGTAAGCCCGGGGGGTTTCTGTGGAGTGGTACATCAGAGGGAATTTGTGCTGAGATAAGGGCTCCTGGTGAGGGAGGACCATGATGCTTTGGAGCGTGATCGATTGAGGTGCTCAGCAGAATAAACTGATGTTGTCTTGGGGGCTCTGGTGCAGAGAGATACTCTATTCCTCAAAGAGCATCACTATTTTTCACCCGAGTGTGAAAACATAGTCATTTTGCTTTTGTTCGCTAACGTTTTCCGCACTAATTTTCACGCCTCTTCTCACTTGACAGAATCCATCGAAGTGGCAGAAGAGATGCACTTTACAAAGAAAACCTGCTGCTGAGAGGCTGCACCATCCGCAACACAGAGGAGGCCGTGGGGATAGTCATTTATGCAGGTCGGCCTGAAAGCAAGCAGCCGTCGCGCCTCGTCGGCGACCTCTGACCCGCCGCCGCTAACGTGCCGTGTGTCTCCACAGGTCACGAGACCAAAGCCATGCTCAACAACAACGGCCCACGCTACAAGCGCAGTAAACTGGAGAGACAGATGAATGTAGATGTGTTCTGGTGTGTCATCATCCTGCTGGTCATGTGCCTGTTTGCTGCTGTTGGTGCGTACAGAGTAAACAGCTGTGGTCTCTTTTCATACATTTTCATATAAAACCACCATTTTTTTTTTTAAGATGACGTGGGAGAAAGTGAAGAAAAGCTCCCTTTGAACTGGCTTTTCCGTGCTTTTTATTTATATCTCGTCATTCCAGTGTTTGTGTGAGCTGACCTTGTGGTGTTGCTGTTCTAGGTCATGGGCTGTGGATGTTTCAGTACGGAGATAAGAGGCCCGTGTTTGACGTTCTCAGTCCAGAGGGGACAGACTTATCACCCATCATGTCCGCTATTTATCTCTTCCTCACTATGATCATCGTCTTTCAGGTAGGAAACCGAGACAAGCTGAGAGAAACAAAGGCAGGGGCAGAGATAGAAAGAAGACGCAGTATTACTGAGTTTGAAATGTTTTATTCCAGCGCTCACGAGCTCTGCCGTAAATCAAAGCCCTGGCAGTAGTTCAGCCCCCCGAGCGCGTGACCTCTAGATGTTCATCTTCAGATTTAATGTGGAGAAGCAGTGAGGAGGTACTTGTTCCATACTGCAAGAACATCTTCACAATACAGCAGCAAAACAGGAAAATGTGCCACCGAACAGCTTTTTTTTTTTCCTTGGATGCCAAAATGTCACCCTGTCCCGTGTCAGACGGCGCAGCTCCGGTTCCCCTGATATCAGCTGACTTTTGAAATGAACGACAAGTCGGTGAAGATAGCAGCTCGGTTACTTCAAACAGGATCTGTTTGAGGCTGGGGACCCACCAGTGTTGCTTGATCCACTTTCACATAAACACATGACTCTGTTGGCGTTGGGGCACGGGGACGGGCTGCAGGCCGAGCTTCCCTCCCAGCAGCGATGACTCATCTCCCCGTAACTGCTCTCCAGAAATGTGGACTGGAAATGTCTCACAGGGGATTGCACCAACATTATAAACAATCAAGCATGTACCCAGTGTGCTTATATATATGATTTCTTGAATTTGACCTGTAGAAAATGTAACTAAAAAGCTGTAATTCAGTAAAACAGTGATTCCCAAACAGACAAAGCCCCATAGTCTGTTCATTGACACTCACTTCATCTGTCTGTCCACTACTTTTAGCTGTTTTAACCATTAATCTGCAATTTCACTGTTTAAACTGTTTAAATTTGAACCATTTACCTTTACTTCTAGCTAGCTACTGTATCTTTTTTAACCATTAACTATTACTTTTAGCTAGCTCGCTACTTTAGCCATCTATCCATCACTTTTGGTTAAGTGTGTCAGCTGTTTATTCATTCATTTTGGATGACTTTTACCTACTTTGAGCTCACATTTAAATTTTTTAGATTTCAGACTAGTTGAGCTTCTCCAGTTTTTCACAAACCATCAGGAAACTGCAGGCGTGCCCCCCCTGGGTACAAGTCTCTGAACTGTTTGTACTATAAATGTCTGCTGGAAAAGACAATAACACCCTCTGCCCCCCTCCCAGGTGCTGATACCCATCTCCCTTTTCGTGTCGATTGAGATTGTCAAGATCTGCCAAGTGTACTTCATCCATCAGGACATGGAGCTGTATGACGAGGAGACAGACTCTCACCTGCAGTGCAGAGCTCTTAATATCACCGAGGATCTCGGCCAGATGCAATACATCTTCTCTGACAAGACGGGCACGCTGACAGAGAACAAGATGGTGTTCCGCCGCTGCACAGTGGCAGGGGTGGAGTACTCCCATGATGCCAATGGTGAGACGAGCCAGCAAACACACACGCACACACTCCTTCACGGGAGCAGTTAACAGTCATTGCCTTTTAAAGTCACACTTAATCAAGTGTGTGTGTGTGTGCGCTATCCAGCTAGAAGACTTGCTATGTACCAGGAGATGGACTCTGAGGAGGAGGAGTGTACGTCTCACGGTGGCACCCTGCCCAGGCGGGACAGCGTGACCAGCCACCAGAGCGCCCGGGTGGTGCTGCGCTCGCAGAGCACAAAGTCCCACCGCAGGACGGGCAGCAGGGCGGAGGCCAAGCGAGCCAGCATCCTGTCCAAGCACACGGCGTTCAGCAGCCCTATGGTCAGTGCGCCTCACCTTCACGCGGCACGCTGCGCTTTGTGCTGTCCGCTGTTAAACCCTCCTCTCTCCTGCAGGAGAAAGACATCACCCCCGACCCGCAGCTCCTAGACAAAGTCAATGATTGCAGCAGTCAGTTGGACTTCATGCGCTTCCACAGCCAGCCCATGTCCCAGCTGCCCTCTGACCTGGCTGACATCATTGATTTCTTCATCGCTCTCACCATCTGCAACACGGTGGTGGTGTCCTCCCCCAACCAGCCCAGGCAGAAGGTACAACTCACCAGAATCTATCCAGACAAACCTTCCTCGGGTCAATAAGGGATTAACTTTTACCATTTAGAAATTAATGAGAGTGTTGATTGGTCAGATCGGCTGTCAGAGTTATCTTTATGACGTAATTTAGTTTTAACTACATCTGAAGCTCTCACAGTTCCTGCTTCTGGTTTGGTGCTCTTGCTTTTCTTTGTGTGTGCGTGTGCGTGTGTGTGTGTGTGTGTGTGTGTGTGTGTGTGTGTGTGTGTGTGTGAGGCAAGGTAGATCGTCGTATCCAGCCAGCAGGCAAAGCAGTCTTTGTGTTTAATTACTACAATACACGTGTCTGTGTGACTGGTGAGGAAGCTAAACTTATAATAAAGGGCTGACCTGGTTTCAGTGGCTCGGCGCTCATGGAGTAAACAGAGTGCAGCTTACGGGACTGACTCTTCATCAGTCCCTCCTTCATCAGAGAGCGTCTTCATGGACAAATCAAAGCAAGTGAAGGTGATGTAAATAAGTCAGAACATGTAGCAGCTTCTTCTCACCATCCCTTTGTCTCATAATAAACACAAAAAAGGAGAATCAGGAATTAAAAGGGGATTCATTTTATTGGAAGAACTCTGACAGTCCTCTGAAATATTGCTTTTGTAAGTCAGACAATAAAAGTGTGACCCCTGTCTGTCTGCAGGACATTGCAAAGGCATTGTCAGAGTCTTAGACCCTGAGTCCAGTCCGACCCGGGTCAGGGACCCCCACAAACGCTGCACATTCAGTCGGACGGCTCGCAAGTTTGCTAACAAATATATGTAGAGATATTTCTGCTGTCTGCAACTTTCCAGACTGAAATATCTCTATAACTTTTGGATGGATTGCCACAATATTTTTACCGACATTCATAGTCCCCGACGGATGATCCCATCATGCCACCATGAGGTTGAATTGTATTTCCCCCGTAGGATGATTGTTACCCCCTCTCTTCACCTCGTGCCATCAGAATTTCAGTTTGAGCAGTGCTTTTCACAAATACGACATTCCCATCAGCCCCAGCTGTATTTTGTGTGTAGTGGTAATTAGCAAATGCTAGCAACTAAGATAAAAAAGTAAACATTATTCCTGCTAAACATGTGGCTTAAACCATCCCTGGTGTAAGCGCAGTCCACAGAGCTGCTACCTGTTCTCTTCAGTATGAAAAAACATCCAAGCAAATTGAGGAAAAGACTTGAGTTGAACCGGTCACAGCTGATAAACATACAGACACAAGCAGAGCTTACTTTGTTTTAAGTGGGTAAAAGTAGAGTAGACGCTCCAGCAGGGACTGATTCTACTGATATCCTTCCAGAACACAAAGCCTCTAATGTCGCGGGTTATTTTGTTTTTCTTGTTTTGAACAGCATGGGAGTAGTTTCCATCTTTTCACTGAAAGAATTCAATTTGTCGCCTGTTCTTTTTGGCTCAAAAGCACAAGAACCTTCCAGATCGGTCTCCCTCTGCACGTAGCGTTGGCCGCGTCGCTGCCTGGATCTTTGATGTGCTCGGTCCGCTCGCTGTTGTGTATCCGTGTTTTGTTTTGTTTTTCTGTGCCTGGGTGTGGCCGTCCTGTTCAGAGGTGATATCCTCTCCTCGCCACGCACTGTGCGTGCCCGCTCGCCGTCCTGCCAGTCAGAGGCCGAACCTGCGCAGATTAGGCTTCACAAAGTGACGCGTTATTTATGAACTCTGTGTTTCTGTTTGGAGTTTATCTGATAAGATGGAAGGAAGTGTAAATCTGCAGAGAAGGGCTGGCTTTGATACGGCCTCTTTTTTATTGTTTGTGCTTTTTGTCCTTTGGGCCAATGCGATTGTTCACATTTTATTATGATGCCCTTGTGGCGGAGCCGGCACCTGAATGATTTATATCTATGTATGTGAGAACTCCTGCTGCCAGGAGTCCTCAGCGTGAGTCACTCTCACTGCCATTGTACTGCACCACCTTGGGATAAAGGAGCGGCCAAAGGATAATAGCCAGGAGGTGCATTTTCATCAGTCCTGAAGTCCTCTGGTCCATTAGCGCTGGAGCCGCTTTCTCAAAAGCCTCTTAAGGCTAAAATGATCATAAAACCCACCTTCAGGATTTTCTTCAGCACAAGAAGTTTTTCTTGTTTGTGTTCTTTCTTAAGTCTATACTAAGTGATTCTGACGTAACGCGAGTGCTAAATTTTAAAGGAGAAAATAAGAAAATAAAGCTAAAGTGACACAAGAATAAGCAAACGTGCCATGCCATGTCCTGCACATGAGCTGACTCTTCTTTTCAAGCATGGCTGCCACCATCCAGACCATAATAATCACAGTGATGACTGATGGAGAAAGGTGGAGGCTACTGGGTTTATTTATTTATTTATTTGTGACAGCCTGTCGAAGTGAAAGCTGTTTTTTTCAGTTTCTGTGTCTTCTGCATCTTGTTGTTTTTATAATTTTGTGCTGCTGTTTACTTTGAGTCTAATGATAACAATAATAATAATAATAATAATAATGATGATGAGGGCACATTTTCAGTCTTTCCTGAGAAGCTTTAGTGTGCTGCACTGAAACACATGAAAATCTCAGAAATGGTTTTAATTTTTGAGAATATGTTCTACTTCCTGCTGCTGATGGCGTGATTGACACAGGTTGTTCTCACCCTCCAGGTCCGGATGAGGTTCGAGCTGAAGTCCCCGGTTAAGACCATCGAGGACTTCATCAAGCGCTTCACCCCCAGCCGCCTGACCTCGGGCTCCAACAACAGCAGCTCCTCCAGCCTCATCACCAACCGCTCCTCCAACAAGGGATGCTCCAGCGTGCTGTCCTCCCCCTCGGCAGAGAGCACGCTCACCAAACTGGACGAGGAGCAGCCTCCCGGAGGCCTGGAGCACGCCTTCGGCCCCGTGCCGCCCTGCTACGACGGGAAGGCGTGGAACCTGGAGGAGGGCGAGCTGCGGTATGAGGCAGAGTCACCCGACGAGGCTGCGCTGGTCTACGCCGCCAGGGCCTACAAGTGCTCCCTTGTGGGACGCCTGCCTGATCAGGTGACCGTAGAGCTGCCACACCTGGGGAAGCTGAGCTTCGAGCTGCTGCACACGCTCGGCTTCGACTCCACCAGGAAACGCATGTCCGTTGTGGTTCGACACCCTCTGACGGATCAGATCACCGTCTACACTAAAGGAGCGGACTCTGTCATCATGGACCTCATCAAACCTCCTGACACAGGTAGGAAACGCTCATTCATACTGTCGCTTTGGCCACTCTCAGATTGTTGTTTCCTGGTAGGAATTAATCATCACGTGAGGATGAATTTTGTGGCGTGCTCTCCTGATAAATGGCGACGCCGCTGTCAGCTTCGTCGTACGGTGTGATTTGGAGCGGCGCTGCATCACGTCTGCGGACTCCTCCATCAGAACTGATGAATTGTGGCTGTGAACTCGTGACGGGCCACAAATCATTTCATGTAATCTCCACGCGGCACATGGGCTCGCTGGACATGTCAGCAGATTGAGAGCATCCTCACTTCACTCCGGTCAATCCCAAATGATGGATTGTTTTTGTTATAGCTGCTTCAGGTTTGGAGAAAAAAAGGTGATTAGGCTGTCTGTGGACTCACATGCCTGCACAGGGAGGAGCTTTTGTTTTTATAGAGCACCCAAGGCTTCACCCCCCTGAAGCCTTCATACTTTCCGCTGATGTAAACCTATAAGCTAACGTTATGTAAGAACTCGTATTTTTAGAGCATGTCACTGCTGAAAACCGCCATGCCTCCTGATCTGTGCCTTAAAAACACTCCCGTCTGTGTTTTTTCCTCACATCTTGAAACCTTGTTCCATAATCTTCGTGTTCTTTAGCGTCCTAATGGCAAAGGTGCGCCAGGTTGTTAGTATTCCAAGCACACAAAGAGCCACACAGGCACTTTTCACTAATGCTTTGTACACAGTCACCAGACATCTGTCCAGGGGTGCTTAGCAAAGACCGCTTCAGCCCACAGACTGAAGGCTGGACACAACACGCAGCCTGTAGCGCTGCAAACAGTGATTGTTTTCATTATTCAGACACATTTTCTGTAAGATTATATAAAGGAGAGAAATGCAGCAGGTCGTCACGTCTGTGCAGCTGCAACCAGCAAGTGTCGATTAATGATTTAAACACTGAATCATTCATTGAGATTGTCAGAGGTAGATTTTATGTCAACTGCTAATAGTTTGAAATCCAGTTTTTAGGAAGAGTGAAGACTGCCTGAATCAATGCTGTGGTCACTCATTAAAGGTTGACTGGTCAGAGGGATGCTGCAGTTTTATAATGTCCTCTGTTTTAAACAGAAAGAGATCTCAGTCTTATTGTGATTCTGTGTTAATTCAACATATATTTTAGTGTTTTTTAGTATGAACTCAAAGAGCAAAGTGTTGCATTATGTGATGGAAGTTACAAGATTTGATTTCCAATGATGACGGACAACAAAACTGTCCAATCACTGAGCTTTATGTCAGTCTGTGCGAGGTCATGTTAACTCTAAGCTGCTGCTTCTTTGTAATCATCTAGTGTGAACATGAAGAGGATCAGAGCTAAAAGGCAACAATGGAGGGTGTGATCTAAGATGCTGTGGAGGTGCATTGTGGGAATACATTTTGGAAGGTTGACACAGTTTAGGGAGTCGAGATCTGTCTGCTGCATCAAGTCCTCCGGTTTTATGGAAGTGCATCACTGAATCAACCCTTCAAGGTTCCTGTAGCTCCTGAAAAGTCTGAAAAGGTCTTAAAATACGTGACCAGGTCATGTTTTTGTTGTTGTCAGTGGTGGTTGTAGCCGAGATGAGAACTTTAATGGCAGATGCTTGGAAGAAGATAAGTTCAGAGGTGGTTGGTGTTGGTAGGAAATAAAGGAAGGTGTACTTCATGCCCAAAGACGTTCATGTTGGTGACCATTGGGGTGAAGGCCGTTGAATCCTGCAGCATCAGCGAGCGTAGAGCTGTGCTGATACCGGCTTTGTTTTTCATGTATCGCATCGGAAACATCGACTCTTCCAACTTCTCAGCAGTCGGCATGAAGCAGCTTTATGTCACTGAGAGAAATGAGGTGCTGATGACAAACGTTAGCCAAGAGCCAATGAATCGTCTCTATCCTCTGTCAAAGGTCATGAGGTCTTAAAAAGCATTTAATTATACCTGCTCTTCAACATATCTGAATTTGTCTTTTTTGCACGTTGGACTTGCTTTGGTCAGATCTGGATTTCGTTGCAGGATGTGGTCCTGTGGGTGTTAAAGCCCTTTAAACTGCTCGTCTGTCCTTCGCTTTCATATTTTGACATTTTGCCGAATCAACCTGCAGCAACTCGTCCTGACTTCCTCTCAGTAAAAGCCCGCTGTCATGTCGTGTGGGTAATTCATTTATTTCACATGCCTGGTTAGGGGCTCCCTCCTGTTCGTTAGAGGCAGGCACTTCATCTCAACGAGGCAGCTCTGCTTCACGGAGAAATGGTTTCCCGCTTAATTGTCCCGCTGCTCTGAACGAAGACTTGTTAAGACGTCAATGGAGGGAAGCACTCCCATCTTGTTTTGGCGTGTTTTCCAGCTGACGTGCGGTCCTGTTCTTTGGAGCAATTCTGAATCACAATAAGATTGAGTGCATTGATTTCTTCGTTATGAGGACCACGTGCGTTCAGGGCCGTGCTGTGTGGTCGTCATTTTTAAAGCTGAGCTGGAGCAGGAGGACGTTTTCAGAAGTTTTTCACTTAAAATTCACCGAGCGCTGCTGCTCACTGCAGGAGAGAGACTCCGTCGGGACGGTTGTCACACACACGCACACACACACACACACACACACACACACACACACAAACACACACCCGTCCTCCACCATGTGGGCTTAAATGGCTGACAGGGTATGTCTTCACGCAGACAACTCACTGCTTTGTTTTAGCATTGGGTAAAACCAGCCAATTAGAGCGCAGCGTGAGTTGGGCCTCCTCGTAACGCAGACCTCCATAATGACTCCATTCAGGCGCTGAGGGAGTTGTTCAGTGTCACTCTAATAACAGTGCACATGGAGGTGGACTGGAGACACTTGGGGCGTAGAAGCTGGAGTGCGTCATGGCGTGACTCCAGTCTCGCTCCCGCCGCAGGGCTCTGTTTAATACCACATTCCACCTTAAAACAGAATTTACATTTTCATGCTGTTTTCTCTGATAGAAACTCTTCCGCTGGCAGGAAACGTAAACATATTTCTATTATCCTGACGCTGCAGACCTCTGTGTCCTGATCTTGGCTCGCTCTAGCAAAGTCGTATTATTATCAGGATCCAGACTCAAAACTTTTTCCACCACTGTCCCAGAAATGTCCCAGAAATGGCCCGAAAAAACAGTTTTAAGTAAATGTAAACTGTCCGAAAATCTAAATGTTGTTCTTATTATCATATATAGTTGTTAGTGACATAGTTTATGTAAAGCACTTTGTAATCACTAACAGCTACGTACATTATTATCATCATTATTATTGTTATTAAAGCTGCGATAATCAGTATATTTGTACTAAGTGGATGTGATATAAGTGGCTGTGAAACAGGTTGTCATGGTTTCAAACTCACAGATAATTTTAACCTAACCAGCTCCGCTCAACTCTAAGGAGCGTTTAGCGTCTTTCAGCTGATTGTTTTGGCTTTCCGACCCGCAGCTTCAGCGTTTTGGTTCACTCTCACGGCTCTCATGGCGTCGCTTTCAGACGTATCAGCCCTAAAAAACACACTGCGCATGACAGCCTGCAAGCTAACATCGGACAGACAGTGAGGAAGTATCAGGTGAACATTGAGGAGCAATTAAGAGCTAAAGACACATTTCACTCAGGAGATTGGACGTAAAATCATCTCACGACTAAATGAATGATGATGTTGCTCAGTAGATGCTGGATGTGCAAACAGGTTGCTAACACATTAGCCGTATCAACTTAAAAGGTAATAATACGTCATTTCTGTGTTTGCAGCTTGTTCCCACTTCTTTCCTCAAGTGCCCCAAAATAAAAAAACAATAAAAAAATCATTGTGGGTTTAAAGGCGCCCTGTGGAGCTTTTCTTCAGAACAAACATTTACATTCAATGTTACCCACGAAGAAGAATTGTGTGTGTCCTTGAGGTTGAACAAATGTGCTGAATGGATTTCCTTTTTTCCTTTCTCATAAAACATTTTGCAAAGCTGAGATTTGGACCGCACCACTGGACACAAACGGGGGGAGACACTCATAAAAACTTTGCTCTTTAACCTCAGCAGTGGTCAAAAACTCCTCAGGGAGCCTTTAACATGCAAGCCCTGTTTTAGGTGGATTTTCCCATTTTCAGTCGTAGGAAAAATAAACATTGATGGAAGTTCCACCTGCCGGCTGGTCCGAGCTGCTATTTGTCGAAAGGGAAAACTGCTGCTGTCTTTGGAACCAGAAAGCAGACTTTCTGTCACAAACAGCGGGAAAATTACCGAACAAGATGAAACTGCTGCGTCTCCTCTGTGCGAGACGGCCGCCATCGGCCCTTTTTTGTGTTTGAAGTCTTCAGATAATTGACAGTTTTGTGCTAATTTGTTCTTTTCGGTGAAAATAACTTTGCGTGGCGGTGCATGTGCAGCAGCCTGCCAAGCTGTTGTGTTATTAGTGAGATTACAAGGCTGGCGATCAGAGTGTTGGCTGGTGCATCTGTGTCAGGAGACTGATAAAGCCAGTCTGTCTGTGCGCTGTCCCCCTGCCAAGAAGATGCCCGAGACGCTGCGCCAGAGACCCTTCAGCAAGACTTCCACACATGCAAAACTTTCGACTTCGACGGTTGATTGAAACTGATTAATCAGGAAGTCTTTTTATCACGTGTTGCTCAGTGTCGTCCAGTCGCAGCTCGATTAGTAACGTGAAGACTTGATGGAATATATCGAGGCGCAGCACACACACGCTTCGTTTAGGTGTGAAGACAGATGGCTTTCACGCGCCTCCTCAAAGAAGCCTTTGGCAATCTGGAACCAAAATCCTGAACCACTTATGTAAACTCCCTAAAAATAAGGATGTTTAATCCTCATTCTTCTGTCCTTTGCTGTCTTTTAGGAAACTCCAAAGGGAAACGCCAGAAAAAGATCGTCAACCGGACCCAGAACTACCTGAACCTGTACGCTGCAGATGGCCTTCGCACCCTGTGCATTGCCAAAAAGGTAAGAGGGATCCATAAACCCTCTGAAGGAGTGCTGAGCACATGCCCTCTCTGTCTCACTCCCTCATTAAACTGCTGCAGACGTCGGACATGATGCGTCTCAGTGGCTTTTTGGCAGGTTGTGTTTGTAGCCCGGCGCAGATGATCTCACATGGACCGGCCCGTCTGAAGCGACATTCTTCGTGACTCAGCCACAATCTGTGCCACTTTCCCAGGCTGTTAATTTATGCTCTCGCAAGCCGGGCTCATTATATCCCTGCTTGTGCAAAGCCGTCACCAGAGCGATGTGATAAAACACCTCAAGGTCTCACATTCTCCTGTGGATCCTCCTCTGCCATGCAGGCAAAGGAGCTGCTCCGCTGCTAAAGCCCCCCCCAGTGCTTTAACTGTGTGTGTGTGTGTGTGTGTGTGTGTGTGTGTGTGTGTGTGTGTGTGTGTGTGTGTGTGTGTGTGTGTGTGTGTGTGTGTGTGTGTGTGTGTGTGTGTGTGTGTGTGTGTGTGTGTGTGTGTGTGTGTGTGTGTGTGCGCGCGTGTGCATGCGTGTGTGTTCTCATATCAGATTCTGACCAAGGAGCAGTACGCCTGCTGGCTGCAGCATCACCTGGAGGCTGAGACGTCCATCCAGGGACGAGAGGAGCTGCTGTTTCAGTCGGCCCTGCGACTGGAGACAAACCTCCACCTTCTGGGTGATTGTTTGATTGGTCGATTGATTTTAGGTCCACACAGCACCTGTAGCTGAGAATCTATACTTTAAAATTCATTTTAGTTTGCATGCAGTGTCACCTCACTGCTGTTGCAGACGCAGAGTGTGTTATCATCATGTGTCGTCCCCCACAGGAGCGACAGGCATTGAGGACCGGCTGCAGGACGGCGTGCCTGAAACCATAGCTTCCCTGCGGAAGGCCGGCCTACAGATTTGGGTGCTGACGGGCGACAAGCAGGAGACGGCCGTCAACATTGCATACGCCTGCAAGCTGCTGGACCCTGAGGAGGAGATCCTGACGCTGAATGCTGATTCTCAGGTGAGCAGCAGAAGCAAGCGGAAAGATTTTCTTCACCAGCGAGACAGAAAGTTTAACGTCAGTCTGACATTTTGAGCCATTCGAGTGTCGTGGCTCTCGGGATGTCAGTGTCAGTCAGACGGTATCATCTGTCAGATGATATCCGTTAAATTTCATACAGATATCAGTGATCCCCAGAGGGCCTCATGACTAATGACCGAATGGTCTTCACTTTTCCTTTAGCATCGCCAAAATGTGTTGATCCAGTACTTTGGTTTACGCTAATTAGCAAAAGTTAGCATGTTAGCTCGTTAAACTAAGTTGGTAAATGTAATGTCAGAGTGGTGTGTCTGTATTTCCCAAAAACTTCAACATGCTATCATCCTGTTCCACCACCTTTGTTAGAAAACAGTTTGAGGACCAGCGGCGTTTAATTCTGTACTGTCGGAGCATCTGTTTGCCAGATGTGAAGCAGCCCAGGCGGCGTGATATTAAACAACTGACTGACCTGATCCTGAATTCCAGCCCGCTCTGTGTCTGTCTCTGAACCAGGAGGCGTGTGCGCTGCTGCTGGAGGAGAGTTTGCACTACATCCAGGCCAAATTCCTCTGCAGCTCCGCAGACCAGGCTGCCAAGGCCTTCCACAGTAACTTTGCACCCTTTGAGCTCTATCCCTCCTCATCTGCGTCCTCCTCCTCATCCTCCCACGCCGCTCCCTTCACGGTGCACCGGCTGGGCCTGGTGATTGATGGGCGGACGCTGGCCTACGCTCTGGATAAGAGTCTGGAGGATAAGTTTCTGGCTGTTGCGCGGAGCTGCCGTGCGGTGCTCTGCTGCCGCTCCACGCCGCTGCAGAAGAGCATGGTGGTCAAACTGGTGCGGAACAAGCTGAAGGTCATGACTTTAGCCATAGGTAAGTAAAGGTTCAACACACTCACGTTCGTGTGACATCCCTTTTCATTTCAGCCCTTGAGCCAGATGTTTTAGACGTGCTTTGACTGGCCGATGTTCACCACCCACCTCGAGATCCATTAGCCCTGTGCAGCTGATATGTGTCTCTTTGTCAACAAATAAACTTTCCTGGAAAATAAAAGCACGTCCAGTCCTGCCCTGAACAGAAACCTTCCCGTTAACGTCACGCTTGCATGTGTTTTTAGTTTGAAACACAGAAGAAATTCAGGCTAACAGGAGCTAAATTTAGGAAAAACATTCCTGAGCATCAGGTTGATTACACTAAAAGCCGTAGCCTTGAAACCTTTAGGCTATCGCCTATCACGATGCAGGAGCGTCGAGGCAGATCGAAACACGCCCCCGCGCACAGCTGCTGACGGGAGAAACATGAATTTCACAAAATCTCTGATGTTATTGGGATTTAAAGAGGCTGTTACACCTTTTTTCACACTGGACAAAAAAACACTGACACCCACTAACATCTGCCTCTTGTCTTCAGCTTCATTCCTGGCTCAGCCACGGTTTGTGTTTATGGGCTCCAGCTCTGATCAGCAGTGATGGAACCCATGTGGACGCGTTCATTTTCGCCAGAAACTGGGGCATAAATAGCCAGAATGTTGTTGTTTCTTACAGTCTATGAGAACAACATGCAGCAGCCATGCAGCGAGATGAGAGAGAGCTTCTCCTGATTCAATCGTCCTGTCAGCGTTTGAAACAGAGACTGAAGTCGTGTTGTTTTTGTCAGCCTGTTTTAATTTTAGTCTTAGTCTAGTCTTTGTGTCAAGCTGTCATTTTAGTTTTTATTAGTTTTAGTCACGTTCATGCTCTTTTTAGTCTAGTCAAGTTTCAGTCGACTAAAAGTCTGAGCATTTTAGTCTTATTTCAGTCAGAATTATCCGTGATTATTTTAGTCTAGTTTTAGTCGACGAAAACTGATGACATCTTAGTCAATGAAAATCGTATTGTAGTTTCTTTTTAATAATGCAATTCTATTTAACCCAGTTAATATAGCATCTAGTGGTATAGACGAAACCAAAATGTTCTTTTAGCCAAACCCATTTCACAATTCAAACAAGGTTGTCTTATTATTATATTGTTAGCTTATAGACTCAAGAATACATCCATTCCAGACACGAAGACACTCTGATTTGAGTTTACAACATATTTATATTACCAAGCAAAGTCGGCTGGCCAGCCATCGGTCCCGTTCTCTGTGTCGGTTGTCTGTCGTTAACGCTAACCTACCGCAGCTGCATCTTCTAAATAACGCCGTGAGCGGGAACTAATGCCGTGACGTCGCTGCGACTGCGAAGTGCGACCTGATGCAGCCCCTGAAGTGAGACACGGGAAACAGAAATACTGCAAAATAATAATAACAACGCGACTAAACGAGATGAAATAACGCTGGAACATTTCGTCTCGTTTCGTTTTATTTTGTAAACCACATTTAGTCTCGTTTTTATTCGTCAAGGAATATATGCATATATGCATTATATATTTAATCATAGTTATCGTCACATGACCAGCATTTACATTGCGTCTCGTCTCGTTTTCGTCACGTGATAAAGGTTCGTTGACGACGATATTTAGTCATAATTTTCATTGACGGAAGCGAGTATAGACTGAAGTGTCACTGGCTGCTGTGCTGCTTCTACTGCTCCCTGTTTTCTTGCACATTTGTGATGTTGAACGTAACACACCAGAGCAAACACAGAGACAAACTCTGCTGGCATTGAGCCAGTCACCTATTATTGTTATACCTATTGTTATTTAGGGGTTAAGCCACGTTGAAAAAACATGCGTATGTGCACTAAATCAGGTGTGAAGGTGGTGTTTGGTATGAATGCTGCTGTTTAGTGGCAGCCGCTGTGTGTTGTTGTTATGTTCAGAGGTGGTAATGAAGAGCTGCTGTCTACCTACTCGCTGGCGTTGCATCCAAAACACACAAAAATCTGCACATGTACTAACTTTAGTGCCAGAAGCTAAAACATTTCAGCCACACACACACACACACACACACACACACACACACACACACCTACACCTTCCCACCCTCTGCACCCTTGCTGTGAGTCGAAACAGTTATTTTAAGGCACCTTGGTAATTATGCTCTTTGGCTTAATGAAGCCGCGGCCTAATCGAGGTGCCACGAGGACGTCGGCATGACTTATGACTGTCTTTTCCCTGTTTATCATTTATTTGTTCCCGCTGTTCTCAGGAGGATCCCGTTTTTGCCAGCCAAGCGCTTTTCTGTCGTTGCTACGTTAGCAGTAATGTGGAGGGAGCGCCGCAGCTCCTCGCTCTTTTATTTTCCATCTCTGTGGGGACGGCAGATGATGATAAGATTAGAGTACTTACAGATATTAAAGCTTCAGCTTTATAACACCGTGTTTTCAGCCCTCGTCTGCCGTTACGCCGCTAACGAGAGCGGAGCCTCCACCTACTGTCGTCTATATGTAAATTCTGTTTTACTTCACGCAGCATTTCGATGTGTCGTTTGTTTTCTTTCCATTACAGCAGGTGAAATTGTTTACAGTCGGCAAGAAAAAGATGCAGCAGCCCTGAATTTAAGATAGAGCTGCTTTGTGCACTCTGCTGAACAGTCAGTGAGAACCAGGCTGTGACGTTAATGCACGTCAATGGTGATGAAATAATTGGATAGTTTGTCAATTAACAGAAAATGAATCACCAATAGGTAAGCAATTAAGGATTGATGTCAGTTATCAAGTGAAATCTGTCGGCTCCAGGCTCTAAAATGTGAGATTATGCTTGTTCGTGTGTTTTTTCGTATGATTGAATATTAAGATATTGTCGGCTTTCGGGCTGTTGATGAAACAAAACATAATCCAGTCATTTAAAGAGAACATCTGGGAAGCTGTGACGGTAGGCAGGCAGATAGGCAGGACTTTAATGATCCCACACTGGGGAAATTTAGTCGTAAGAGCAAGCAGGTTACAAAAAGCAGGCACAGTGGCATAAGAGGTCAAAAAATAAAAATATAAAAGTTCACAAAAATACAGGATAGAAAAAACAACTATGTCTATATACATTTGTAAAGCTTATTAAAAATATAAATAATATAATAAAATGCCAAAGAAATCTACTGCCATAAAAAAGTACTGAGGATACTATTGCACCTGGGAAATACTGGGTCTATGTAAATGCACAATATATACAGTTTATAAGCACACAGTATACAGTTGCCAATATAGATAATAAATAGTGTTATTGCACAGCTGAGAGAAGCATCCAACTTTAGAAATTTAGATTGCACCAGGTGAAATGGATAAATGTGAGCAGATATTAGCAGTGCTGCGTCACCTTCAGAGCTCTAAAGTTTAGGATTTTCTCTCTTGGGTCAGAATAAAAGTGGATATCGTGCTGTAGCTCTGTAGAAGTCTCATCCTGGAGCAGAGTCTGCCAGCTAACACAACCCATTAACCCCTGTTTGAGCGCTCATCACCGCCTCCCTCACATTCAGCTGTTTACTATTGTGACAACAAAACCCTGTCAGCCCACCGACTCTTCATCCTCCTCTCCACCACCTGTGGTGACAAAAAAAAAGCAAAACACAGCCTTCGAAGTAGAACAAAAACGCCGCTCGTCAGCCAGCGCAGCAGCCGGGCTCTGCCTGCCCAGAGGTGCAGCTGAGCTGGAACAGCGAATAATAAACACACACACACACAGCTGATTTAACAGCTGAACGCTAACCACACACACGCTCCGTCGCCACGCTCAATAAAGTTCTTGGCTACGGTTTATGTATTCATGCATCTTGAGGTTATGTACTCAACTTCCTGTTTTCTCTCTACATTAATCTCAGGTGATGGGGCCAATGATGTCAGCATGATCCAGGTAGCGGACGTGGGCGTGGGCATCTCGGGACAGGAGGGCATGCAGGTGAGGAAGCAGGACCAGGCTGGAGGAGGAGGAAGAGGAGAGGAGGCTGTAAAAGCAAACGCAGTGAGCGAGGAGAGAGGAGCTGTGGGATCAGGGAAGACATTCTTTAGAATAGTTAATGGCTTTTCATTACTGTTAAGTGCATGTTTTAGATGCATCCATACGCATCCTCTAAATAGGATTGCCTGCGTGCTGCTGAGTCAGGAAGCTCGTCCCGCGTCCTGCAGCTAAGCAGCACACTTTATGGGCGCTTTACTGTCGACTCCATCCACACCGGCTTCTCTCTGCGCTCTGAGGTCAAAGCCAATGCCACAGCCGAGGCAGTTGGTAATAACATGGTAAAGAAAAAAACGCTCCCATGACCCCCCCCACCACCACCACCCTCCTGCTCATTTCACTCAAGCACCCTGTTCCAGAAAGGTGATCTTGCATAGCAATGATGGAGATTCCCAATTAACTTCCCAGGGAGGCTTGGGAGGCGCGGCGCTGCGCAGCACATCTGTTAAAGTCTCAGCATCCTGTCCTCGACTGGGCCGCCAGATTAATCATTGTTAATCAAATATGCCGTTAATGAGACAGCAGTCACTCCTCGGGTTTCCGCGGCGCGCTGACACACACGTTTCCGCGCCCAGGCCGCCGCACGCTGCATTATGATTAACACACCTTCCTCCTATCAGGAGCGAACTCCCCGTGTAGTCGTTAGGAGGCCGTTATTAGAGCGCAGCAGACACTAAACAGCCGCACGACGAGGCGTCTGCTGTTATTTTTCTTGTTGACAAATAACGTTGACAGTTGCGATGTGTCGGAAAGGGTTAGCGGCGCTGTTTAAAATGTAAGTTATAAACCGGGCTTGACTACTGGGAGGGCTTTGTTTTAGATGTTGATAGATGAGGCTGACAGCTTCCCGCTGCCGCAACGATGAATCCCAAAAGGCGGACAACTCGTTTAAGGGTTATTGCTTTGGAGGGATTATACCCGCTAAAGATTCATTAAAAAGAGGCAGGCGAGTGTAGCAGGGCCAGCCATTTCCTGCAGTGTGTTTCCTAATAACTGCACAGGTCTCGTGTGAGTGTTGATGGGGTGCAGCAGGGAGGAAGCACAGGCTGTCGGAGACTGAATGTTGGGTCTTGCTGGTGTTTTGCAGGCGGTGATGGCGAGCGACTTCGCTCTCCCGCGTTTCCGGTATCTCCAGAAGCTCCTACTGGTCCACGGACACTGGTGCTACTCCCGGCTGGCTAACATGATCCTCTACTTCTTCTACAAGAACGCTGTAAGCCGCTCTGACCTCTGCACACGCTCACCCTGCAGTGGCTGCGCTAACATTGTTTCGGTCAGAAAACGTGTGATTTAGATCAGCCGACATATGAGGAAGTGATTTCCCCGGAGCGGCGTTCTGCTCTGCCCCCTCGTGTGAATTCACCTCTGTTATCTCGTGTTCCCACAGATGTTTGTTGCGCTCATCTTCTGGTATCAGTTCTACTGTGGATTCTCAGGTTCAGCCATGATTGACCAGTGGTATCTTATCTTCTTCAACCTGATGTTCTCCGCCTTCCCACAACTCATCACTGGCACTCTGGACAAAGACGTGTCAGCAGAGACTCTCCAACAACTACCTCAGCTCTACGTGAACGGGCAGAACTCCGAGGTCCCGTCTGCTCGTGTTTGTCTCTTCTTTTAGCGTGAAAACATCTGTGTTTAAAGAAGCGGGTGGTGAAAAGAAAAAGTGTTTTCCTCAACTTTCCTTTGCTGAGACGAGCTGCAAGAAGCTCTGAAATGAAAGCTGGAAATGTAGGATATAATATCTCAACAACTGTTTGATTCGGCCCTCTGAGTTTGTAATTATGAGCGAAAAGTCTTGATTATTGACATGAATTATCATTAAATTGGTGCAGACCTTCATCTTCCTCTCAGGAGCTTTTGAAAACTTTGATGAGCTCTTTGACATTCCCATCAGCCTCGGCTGCACTTTGCGTTTTGTGCTAACTGGCAAAAGTTAGCATGCGGTCACATCGGACAGAGACGTTGAACGTTAGCTGCTAAACACCAGGATGTTAGCGTTTAGCTTAAAGCACCACTGTGTGCAGGTACAGCCTCGCCGCTAATGTCGCTGCAGACTTCATTCTTGAATTTGTTTCCACTTATTTACACAAATTTGTTTGAAAGCAATCACAAACATCTTTCCTGTTAAATGAAGTGACTCTGTGTCATTAAACCTTTTAATTTCTGTCGTTTATTTTGTAAAATCTCAACTTTGGCGAGGCTTTTTTGTGAGTGTAAAAACAACACGATGCTCTGCGGATTTTTGGGTTTTTGTTGAATCGAACAGAGAAAACTCATTACTGATGTGATGTGAGTCTCTGCTGACGCTCATGGCTGTAAATCTGCTCGTATCTTACAGGAATATAAGCCATACATGTTCTGGATGAACATGATCGATGCCTTCTACCAAAGTCTGATCTGCTTCTTCATTCCTTACTTTGTGAGTGTGGCTTTCGTTTCCATCAGCTCGTCTTCACCCAGTAACTCTTCGTCGCTCGTCACTCATCCTTTCCACTCTCCTGTTCTCCCTCTGCTCCCCAGGCCTACGCTGACTCTGACGTGGATCTGTTTACATGGGGAACACCCATCACCACCCTCGCTTTATTCACCATTCTGGTGCACTTGGGCATTGAGACCAAAACCTGGGTAAGGAGCCTAAATTTAGCCTCGTTGACAGCAATGCTCGATGATTTCTTCAGGTCAGAAAGCCTCCTCTGTCCCTCAGTGCTGCGTTTTCTCACTTATATCAGCGTCCTGGCTTTGTGAGGGCTGACAGGCACGTGGATATTAAACTCCAGCTGATTAGATTGAACCAGAAAGCTCTGCAGCATCAGAGCCTATATATCAGCCTGACAGCACGTCTGCCTTCGTCCCTCTGCAATCTGGCTCCACCACAGCACAGCACAGCTCACCACAGAGCCCCAAAATACCTGTTTATCCCCCTTCAACACCACCACCACGCCGCCCCCCTGCCTCAGGTTTTATCCTCAGGTATCCACATGTGCTTCTCGTAAACGGCCCGTCAGTCTTGGTCGCGAGCCTTTTTAAATTTATGACCCTGCATTGAATCAGAGTCTTTTCCATTATGCTGAGGTTGTAAATTTAGCCTGACAAGTTTTGCACATGAAAAATGTCCTTTTCACGACCATCTTCCTGGACATGACGGCCGCCTCGCGCAGAGAAGTATTCATAGCGAGCGTCATCGACTGAAGGTAAACATTTGCACACGCTCAGCTGGCGGGTACTTCATTCTCTGGCTGCCCCGGAGCATAATGCATGCATGATGGGTAAACGGCCGCTAAAGTCAATTAAAGGTGTTTGAGGTGACGGCAGGCAGCGCTCTCTGTCTTCCCCCATCGTCGCTGTGAGGCGGTAATTAATTGTGTGCGTCAGGAGGGACAATACAGCAGTCAGCCGCTGTGTGGAGTTCAGTCTGTCACGTGTCGATCAGCCAGTCAACTCCAGAGGCCTCTGCTGTGTTTCCTCCATCTGACAGAACACACATGAACAAAGAACACATGTTTCCCTCAAGAGGCAGCGGAGAACCGAAAGAGAGCAAATGTTTGACGTAAACGTCATCACGTGGCCGTAAATAACTGAACTGCACATCAATGCTGAAGTCACTGGATGTGTTAAAAGGCGGCTGTCAACTTTATGAAGACACATGTTGTGTTCACAGCTCGCTCTGCTGCCCCCAAGTGGCCAAAATAAATCCAGCTGTAAGATTATATTTATGATGTGTTTGTTGGTCTATAAACATCTCTGAAGCTGTATAGACCTGGTTCACATTTGTTATTGAACATGTTTTTCGAGCATTAATTTATTGTTTGTGACATTTGGCTGCGCTCGCTTGGCTAATTGTTTACGTGTCAAAGCTCAGCTTATTCAGCATTTCTTTCTTTATAACGGTGTTGTTATCGTGTCTTCAGTGATGTCCAGCTTGACTTACTCAGACTCTTTAATATGTGCGAACTGATGGCTGTCCTCGTGTCCTTCCCCTGCAGACCTGGATGAACTGGCTGTCCATCACCTTCAGTATCGCCTTATTCTTCACAGTGGCTCTGTGTTACAATGCTTCCTGTCCCACCTGCTACTCTCCCTCCAACCCCTACTGGACCATGCAGAGGCTCCTGCAGGACCCCCTCTTCTACCTGCTCTGCGTCATCACGCCCATCACGGCGCTGCTGCCCAGGTACGCTGTGCTGGATGTGTGTTCGACTGAGTGCGCACGCTCCTCTCTCAAATATTTATGGCCCGTGCCATGAATTATATCTGCACCAGATGCCTTTCATGTTTATCCCGAGAGCCTGGCATTCATCTCTGAACAGCGCTGAAGTGTGTCCTGATGTCTGGCTCTGTTTTTCTTTGCAGATATTTCTACAGGGCGTGTCAAGGCACGCTGTTTCCCAGCCCGGTCCAAGTGGGAAGACAGTTGGATAAACTCCCCGCTGAAACCCGCAGGAACATCCTCAGCCTGAGCAGGGTCAAGGTGGGGTCGCCGCTCAGCCCCAAGCCTCCCTTCCTGTCCCTCAGTAAGCCCTCCCCTCAAGGTTGCAATAAGAAAGACCAGAGGGGCTTCCTCAAGACCTCGCAGGGGCCCGTTTCACAAACAGACGCAGAGGGCGGGAGGAGCCTGCCGGGGGCCGCAGACAGCGAGAAGGGCCTCTCAGATCTCTACACTTTAGTTCCTACAGAAATAGACACTCTGCCTTACACCAAAGACGTGCCTCCACCCTCGGGGGAGTCGCGGCCTCCTTCCTCCAAAGACTTGCAGTGTCTCAATAAGACTTTAGACGTGAGCGCATCCAGCTGGATCACGTCCACGCCGCTGCCCACGCAGACAGACAGCGTCCAGCTGAACCTGCCCCCTGACGGAGACTCCCAGTGCGCCAAGTACACAAGGAACTCAGAGGAAAGACTCCATTCCGAGCACGCCGTTCATCCAGCGCGGCGGGCGGAGCTGGCGGCAGATCAGTCGCTGCACACCACCCTGTGAGGCCTTACAGTCTTAAGTAGTCCCTCAAACTCCAATTTGCACGATTTTTTTTTTTTTTTTTAAATCTAATTTTATTGTATTTTTCAAGGAGATTCTTTTATAAAAAGATGCAAATAGGTACTTTATATTTTGGATGTTTAAAGGAGGTGTGGGAGATGGAGGAACTGGAATATCTTCCGTTCTTTTTTTGTAATCCTGGGAAATTTTTATATCGCAGAGATGCATCTCAGTACTTGATCAGGTTTTAATGTAAGGAAGAGTAGACATTCCACTGCTGGCTCATTAGGGAGTTTGTTTTCTCTCTGTGAAATGGTACTCTGTTCGTTCAGCTTGGCCTGTCAGTGCATTAAGACCTGGATCAGACGCCGCTGTGGCTTTGAATCTGTGCTGAAGTTTTCCATGTTTCAAATCCCCACAGAAACATGTTTCAGTGCAGACTCTCAGAGATTTCTCTTTAAATCAGCCAATTGTTGCGTTGGCTCAGCGCACAGCTCTGTCTCGTTGCTGGATTTGCAAAAATTTCTTTTGCTTTAAGACTGAAAAGTTTGTTTATAGCTGTTCTGTCGTACTTTACATTCCACTGATAAACTACAAGAGCTGTTGACTTTACTGCAATTATGCAAGAACATTTTGTCTTTATACAGCAAGAATCTACCAGAAATGATGCTGCATGTGTGTGTGTGTGTGTGTGTGTGTGTGCGTGCATGCGTGCGTGCGTGTGAGTGTGCGTGTGTCTTCGTTGACTGATTGGATCCCTTTAACAGTGCCAGCCAGTTTCACACTAAAAGACAAGTTTGACATTTTGGGAAATAAGTTTATTTGCTTTTCCGTACAAGAGCTACATCAGAAGACAGATACCACGCTAGCATTAGCGTTAGCGTAGCATAGCATAAAGACTGGAAACAGTCACATCCAGTCTGGATCTGTCCAAATTGAACCTTCCAGCACTTCAAAAGGTCATTCATTGACATGTCTCATTCGTTTAATCCATACAAAAACCAGTCCAACATGTAACTCCTGCATAGATTAAAAAAAGAGAGTGTGTTAATGTGCGAGCTCTACAGATGCTGGTGGACAGATGTTAGAACTTTGGACAGAGCCAGGCTAGCTGTTTCCCCCTGCTTCCAGTCTTTATGCTAAGCTAAGCTAAGCTAAGCTAAGATAATCATTGTCTGGCTTTAGGTTCGCACAAACACAAGAGTGGTATTGATCAATGAAGCTGGAGCCAGTAGCTGGTGAGCTTAGCTTAGCATACGGACCGGAAACAGTTAGCTTGGCTAGCAGCTAGCTCTGTCCAAAGCTAAAAAAATCTGCCTTGCAGCAGACCACTCCAAAGCTCACTAATAAACATTTAGCCTGTTTGTTTATAAAAACTGGAGTTTTCAGTCTTTATGCTAAGCTAAGGTAACAGCCTCCGAGCTGTAGCTCCATATTTAGCATACAAACATGAGCGAGGTGTTTCCCAAAGCGTTGGAACTGTTCCTTTAAGCACTGGTTAGTAGGTTGACAACAAGCTACCATCACGTTTCATAAACAAGTTTACTTGAAGGTCCGTTTCTTCTTCATGTGCTGACTTTGTCTGCGCTCAGTCTGACTCGTGCTGGTGCTCAGCTGTAAACCAGAAGGTGAAAGAGGTCTTTCCCAGATGTTAAAGACGCGGCTTTAAGAGTTAAATTTGCACTTTGAAAGCATTATTTTAGAATTGCCATCGAGTATTGTTGGTACCGGTGGCCTGTTCAGCGCTCAGTATGAGAAGGAGGGGAAGTTTGTTTTTTTTCCTTTCACACTTCTGAGAGGAATCATGATGTTCTTGTCATCATGCACAAACTAACTAGTAAAATGGAAAGATGCTACAGTTTGTTCAATTGTTAAGCATTTAAAGCAGTAGCACCTTTAATATTTTATGATTGTTGTTTATCTTGTGTCGTCGCAGTACATTTTTGTAAAGTGTATCATTTACCAAAGATCATTTATATTTCTGTATTATCTAAGCAACAGTATGTGCCTTAACACTGGATAAGAAATTACAAATCTGAGAGTTTGCTTTCTGTGTTGAATCTGTATTTGTCTGGAGATGACGCTGTCTGTGATCAATGAGGAGCATTGGATTTGGTGGAGAGGATATTGAGAGGCTACATGTTGTCACGTCTGTTTTTGCACACGGTGCCTCTTTCGGCATGTTGTTCACACACTATGTTTCGTAGGTTCTGTCTGTTCTGTGCTTTTGCCGTCACACTTTATGTGCCAGGATGAAGCTCGAGCGTGTTCGCTGCTCAAAGCCGACGTCCCCACTTTCACGAGTTCCTCACAGCGATGTTCGCTCTCACCGGCCCTGAACATATCTGAGCTCGATTTGTTGCCTTTTCATTCGTATTTTGGTCACGAGGTCGGCTCACTCTCAGTGTCCTGCTTTACTCAAAGTGGGAAATTATCTGCTGTTAAATCACTGAGTTCGGTATCATTCAAGGTATTCGTGTAGATCTCCAACAGAACCGAGAGGGCACAGAGCTCCTGGTGTTGTGTCTCTAAATAAATGGCTGGAAACTGCAGCAGCAAACACCTTCACCAACCTGGAAAAACTGTATTTTAAGTTTTGTTCAGATATAAGTTCTTGTTTTCAGAAATTGCTTGCACCGGGCTGCTTGTGAACAAAATAAAAATGATAGAAATAAAGTATTTATCCTTTGCTACCTGTTTGTTTGTTCAGAGAAATGTACTCTTTGCTTAATAAAACGTCTCAGTCCTTCATTCTTACACTGTCTTTGCGTTTGACCTGCTGAAAGCCCCCCCCCACACACACACACACACACACACACGCAGCTGTGTCGTGTCGGTGTGGTTAAAGTTCAGATGCTGAGGTTAGCTTGATCAATGCGCCTGTCTCGCTGAGCTCAGGAATTCATTTTGAGCTCCCAGGAGGTGTGAAGCGTAAACTAGTTCAAGTTGCTCCATACAAACTGGGTTACAATAGATCTAAAGTTTGGTCTCAGAGGACTGTTGCACTAAAATATTAATGTTTAATGTGATTTTGGGAATTTCTTTCAGCTTGTGCCCTGGTTTTGCTTTTTTTTGGGGGGGGGGGGTTTCTGTCATAGAAAAAACTCTGTTTGACTTACAAATGTGTTGATATTAAAGACGGTTCAGCGTGCACAGCACCAGGCCCTGAACTCAGCCATTAATCAGAAGATGAGATGTGCAGCTCTTTAGGCTCTTTAGGTCTATTTTTAAGCTACGTGTAAGCACATAGCAGATGAACAGATCAGCATTTACTGATCTTTAAAGGTTACTTGGAGGCCGCAAACTACATCTGTCATAGTATCACTTTATAAAGCTATTATAATCAAATCAAAGCTAATTATGAATCAAAGAGATGTGAAGCAACAAATTGTATCTATTTAGATTCATGTTTGTGTGATGAATGCAACATTAACAGTGTAGAAATTTTCATCCATCCATTGTCTATACCCGACTATCCCTTTTGGGGTTGCAGGGGGGCTGGAGCCTATCCCAGCTGTCATTGGGCGAGAGGCGGGGTACACCCTGAACTGGTTGCCAGCCAATCGCAGGGCAACATACAAAGACAGACAACCATTCACGCTCACACTCACACCTAAGGACAATTTAGAGTCACCAATTAACCTAATGAGCATGTTTTTGGTCTGTGGGAGGAAGCCGGAGTGCCCGGAGAGAACCCACGCATGCACAGGAAGGCTCTGCCCGGGGATCGAGCCGCCGACCTTCTAGCTGTGAGGCATGTGCACTACCTGCTGTGCCACCGTGCTACCCGTGTAGAAGTATATATGAGTGAAAAGACAATATTCACTCTTCCTGAGGGAAATATCAGCTGTTTAGCTGCTAAACGCTCCACTATGTTCACCAGCGAGCTGCTAGCTTCGCCTGTATTGGCGCTGGGCACATAGTGTAAAGTGAGTTTATCACTGGAAACAGATGGAAGCAGAGAGTGAACCGAAACAGCGAAGCTGTGAGCCGTAAAAACCAAAACAAAGAGCTGAAAGACGATAAATTCTCAGCAGAGATGAGAGGAAGTGCAGGGCTGGTTGGTGAGTTTGTCACTGCGAGCGTTCAATCCATCAGTAATATTAAAGTATCTGTTAAAGCAGCTCCTTCATGAGAGTCTTAAGCAGTGAAGTTGTGTCCCATCATGCTGTAATTACCACTTCTTTCCACAGTGGGTGCTGTTGAGCAAAGGTCACGCAGTTCCACATCAAACCCTCCACTGATGGTCAGTGAGGGAGCTTGAAATTACTGCTGCTTGAAAAGTGTTTGACACCTAAACTGAAGCATAAATGTGGTGTTAACTCTGCTGTCTTGACTCTCAGAGACTTTCCTGCTGGAATAAAAGTGAAAGACACCTTCAAATTAGTTTCAAAGGCAGTATGACAGCCCTGTGTAGCCCAGTGGGTAAATCACGTTAGGAAGGGTTAGAGGCCCACTGGATCCACCACACATGCTAAAACTGGAGCTTCTCATGATGCTGAAAAGCAGCTTGTTTAGGAAGGAGAGGAGGCTCCAGTTTCTGAAGGAGCCTCAGTGACACGTGCATGAATTCAGCACATCTGCACAAAGGTGTGATATGCAGTGCGAGGCCTTCAGAAGACGGATGATCTTTGGCCCGGTGTCGTAGCAGTTTGTCTTAGCGTGGTGTGCGTAACATCTGCGACGTCTTTCCAGAGAGGAGGACGTTATTAATGTTCCTTTAAGGCACAGCGAGGGAAAAGGGAAAGACAAGGCTCTGCTGATGCTGCCTTCAGTGAGCCGCCGCGACAGGACGGCCAAATTACTGACCGCCGCTGCACTTTCCTCGTCCGAACGCAGAGATAATGATGACTCCTCTCCCCTCGCTGTGCTGCTTGCTCCATCTCTTTCAAAGCCCGGGTGTAAAGCAGCCGGTTTGATCAGCTGTTTTTTCTGCATGTGTAAGTGTGGAACTTTTGTGCCGCCGTGCGAAGCTTCAGTCTCTGCACAACAGTGGTTTTTGTGAGATATCTGCTCTCGGTGGCATTAGATAAGCAGCACATGCAATAAAACATATCACATATTGTGTTCTGGGAATTTCCATGTAAAAGATTGATAATGTAATTAAACTCCTCCTCCTCCTCCTCCTCCTCCTCCTCCTCCTCCTCCTCCTCCTCCTCCTCCTCTCTGGAAGTGAAGGATTCCTCGCACTCTCCTCTCGCCTTCTTTCATTTTCTTTAATGACTGTTTTTGATTGCCTGCAGTCTACAGACAGACCGGAGACGAATCCTGCAGAAGCTAATGGAGTTTGATTTGCATTTTATCATCGAGGACCCTCATTGATTCTGGTCATTAAAGTCGCCTTGACCCACTTCATGACCCATTGTTTTAACAAGCTTAAATCAGGACATTTTCAATTTCCTCGGCTGCCTCGTATATAATCTGTTCCAATGAAGCCGTCAGAGAGCTGGATTATGGGAACTGTTTATGCTTTAAAAAGCCTCGCAGCCTCTCCGCCCCTCACTGAAGACTCGAGGACTCGCTCATTTCCACCAGCGGAGATATTCGCCGCATCACTTTTGATTCCAAATAACAAATGAAGGCTTTTTGCGAGCCAGGGCCATCTGTCTTCCAGTTGGTGGAGGCATTGTAAGGCTCCATTCTGCACCATCACGTAGGAGTGGTTTAGCCAAAGCATCATTGCTCTTTTTCAGTTTAACTTCCCACTGACGCAGGAATCCATCCAACAGGAACAGCAGGGACGCACACTGGACAAATAACACAAAGACAGGCAAACACCTGCGGCTAATTTGTTGTCTGCAGCTCACCTGGAGGAGGAAATAAGACACTGAGAGGAAAACAAGGCCAATCATTCTAATTATTGTATTTGTGTGGTAATTAAAACATAGCAGAAAAGGAGTGTTTCACCGGCCTCTCCAGACAAACGTTTCAGGTCTCTTTCACCTCTAACCACGGCCAGCAGGACTGATGGGTGTGGTCTGAAGTGCTGCACCTGCAGCCAGGTGCTGCTGAAGCTTTCAGGGGCTGATAATTTATTCCTGTAAAATACAGTTTATCCACAGAGGCTACAGGCATGCAAGCGGCTCTGTGAGGCTGTACGCTCAACGTCAGCAATAGTCGTGTTTGTATCTAATTTTCAAGTGAGTTTGAAAGAAAACTTTGGAAATGCGGCAAAGAAGAACACAAATGATGCAAATTTCCATCAATTGGTTTGGAGCGAATAAAGTAGGCTTTAATAAAGGCAGTAGAAGAAGAAGAGGTTGCGAACTGGGAACAAAACCAGTAGTTTGCCAATCAAACTTCATAGAAGAAGAAGAAACAAAACCCGTCGTCTTGGCCATTTGTATGTTTGTGCATCGTGGTGGCTGCAGAAATAACGAGAGTTCATTCATTGAACTTGTAACTTTAATGATGGCTCGGCAGCGGCATCTTACGATTTTTTACATATCGTCAGACCAGAAGCAACACACATTATACGTGCTTCCTGTCTAACAGCATAACTTCAAAATAAAGTACATTGTGTTCCGGTGAACATCACACCATGACAATGACAATGCTAACATGTTTTAGAAGGTGTAGTGTTTGCCCTGGTAACCATGTTAGCTTGCTGTCTTAGCATGCTAACATTCGATCACTAAACACAGAGTGAAGCTGAAGCTGATATGAGCGTCATCAGTTGTGCTTGTACTATATCTCGTTCATCTCTTTTACGCATATTAAGGGGATCACCAGAGCCAACAGGATCCACCCCCTGAGGACCACGGCATGGTTGTTGAGATGTTTCAGTCCGGACGTTTGACGGTCATCACTAAAGCCACAACGATGCTCTTAAAAAGCAGAAATCTCAGCATAGAGCAACATCAGGAAGAAGCTTTAAACCTTCATGCTGTGAAAACAGCGCAAGACACAAACCAAAACCGAAGCAACGTCCTCGTTTTTGCCTTATAAACGTTTCAGTCGAACATTTGCCCGCTCGTTCTGATGATGCCAACGTTCACATCCTGCAGAAGTGCTGAAAATCCCCTGAGCTGATGGGCCAGAGGTGAGAGGGCTGATCCGAGATCTTCATGTATCCTGATTGCAGAGACCTTGTCATGGCTGCCTGAGTGAGCCCTGTCCCAGGAATCACTCAACAGCCATGATAAGATAATCCTACAGTCCACATACAGACAACCTTCAGCGTCCTCCCCTGAACTCTGCACCACCCTGCAGTCACGTCCCTAAACTGCCAACTGTACGATTCAGGTTAATTGATATGTTCCAGGAAAAGAGACTCGCCGTGATGATGTCAATTTTAGGCACTCTTAATGCGTATCAAATGGCAGGGAGGGAAATGATATAACCATAGATGAGCACACATACAGTAGAAAGCAATGACCACCGCTATCGGCTAATGTTCAGCGTTAGAGCTTTACCCGAATCGCTGGCTGCTAAAACCCCTAATTTCCTCCATTTGAGATGTTGAACATGACACAGCCTGAGCAGAAAGGTTGATTGGAAATGATGAAACAAGCTCCTGTGTGTGCTGGAGTGTAAAGATCAGGCTGCAGTGTAGATTCATGGAGTTTCAGCTGTGATTGAGTGATGAAGTGCATCAGTATATTCGTCTCTTAGCCCCAGCGCTGAGAAACACGTTAAAAACAGAATTTTCTGGCCACTTGGGGGCAGCAGAAACCAGCTGCGAATGTCCCACTGACACATAGGTCGATACGGTGAACCTGTTAACAAACAGTTGCTTATTAACACGCCCAGCAGTTATAGAGTAACATCATCATCCATTTGTTTCCATCATGTTTGTGTGACCTGATGAAGGAAAGTCCAGTATTTTGCTCTCTTGTTAGCTCCATGTTTGGTTTCCACCAACTCCTGAGAGAAATGTCTCCTCTGGCTCTTCTGGTCGCTAACCACCTGTCTGCAGTTTGGTGCTGAGCAGGTCGTGTACATTAGGTTTTTTAAGGCTTTTTTAAATTAAAATCAACAAAGACAACACTGAGAGCGAACCACAACAGTGAAGTTGCATCTAAACAATTAGCTGAAATTAGCTGCTGACCTCATGCAACCCGCCACTTTTCTTGTTTGTTCAATTTCCTGTTTGGCTCTTAACTTTTTTTTATTTAATAAGAATTTAAAGCTGTGCGATTGGATGTTTCTTCTTCAGTGTTTTTATGTGCTCAGACTCTCTTATCAAAGAACCAGCGAAGAGTTCAAGCAGCAGAGGCACTTCAGATGTGAGTGACACAGCGGTCTATGGGGAAACTGAACTCGACTTGTACTTCTGCAACCAGGGCTCTCAAAGTGGCTCCAGCTCTAAAGCCCCATAAGGCCAAAGGGAGCAGCAGGTTCAGGTGATCATTCACTGAAGGTTCGTCAATATGAGCGACGCCTCTCACACTGTTTTCATCATCATTTGATAGATCGTTATTATTAAAATATCAACTAAAGCTGCTTTAAGTAAAAGTACCAGGATATTATCAGCAAAATGTACTTCATGTATCAACAGTAGAAGTACTTTAGGCAGCTTCTTTCAACGTGTAATATTATTATATATTATTGGAATATTACTGCAATGTTATCAGTGGCTCTTTAAATCAATCAAATAAGACAATCAAAGGCTGAACTGAACAACCGTGACAGACGAAATACGACCTGTGGGTAAAAAGGTTTGAGAAACACTGTTCTAAGGTTTAATTATTTTAACTCAACAGTGTCTCTTGTCGACAGCATGATGTGAAATAAGCCATTTAAAATCTAAAAAGACAGACAGAGACCTTGTGAGAGCAGCATCCATGTCTGATGCTTTGTGCGCTCACAGTGACTCCTAGTGTTCATGTAGAGTACTGCAGGCATGAACTACAGTAAAAGACAAAAGGATGGTAATTAATGCTGTGCTAACATCCTCTAAGTCAGCATGACATATTTATTTGGAATCTCCCTCATGCAAATACAGAGCACATTTCTATTAATAGTAATTATAAAAACGACCTCAGCAGTCATTTATGGCAGGAATATGAATATATTTGCATTTCCCCTTCTCTGTTACCAAATATAACCCCTGTACTTCCTTCATTTTGACCTTCGCTTCACCTTGTCGTTCCAGAGGAAGCCTCTCAGTGTTCAATGTCACAATAAAACTCCATATCGGAGTCTAACGCTGACAGAATAACAAACATCTCCGCACTATGAGAGCAATGCACATGGATTACATGATGCATAATTTACAGGGCTCTGTTGCAGAATGAGATTTCAGGGGTTTGACTTCCTGCTATATATGCCGGCTCTGATTTATGGTTTATGAATATGATTTAGAGATTGTGCTGTGTCTTCACCTCCATCAACACAGCTACTGCACCAACCGCCATCCTTAGATTCAAACCGCTGCCACACGTATGTGACGTGTAATTTAGGTAAGCTATGACGCTGAATGTTAATAACAAATTTATGAATAAACAGCTCTAATGTTGATTTATGTTCAGCAGACAGAGACAGGGACTAATCTGTGGAGAAACACTTTTAGGATTTACTGTATTAATGCTTTAGTCAACAGTAAGTCTACAACAGAATGACACACGTTTTCCTGCATTTTCAAAAAGGAAATAAATCATAGAAAAAGAGCAAAAGTTTGTTCGTATGAATAACTGCTGCTCATGCACACAGCTGAAACATAACAACTGCAAGTATTTATGTACTGTACTTAAATACAAGGTGTTTTCCTGAGTTTTTCCTTTTTATGCTACTTTAATTTACTACTTACTTCACTGCATTTCATAAGGAAATATTGCATTTTATACTCCTCTAAGTTTATTTGTCAGATGAATCTTTTGCACACATATAATCTCATGATAATCTCTCATATAATGAAATGATGCTTTACTGTGGATTAAGCCACTAAACAGCTTATGAAGTAAGTAAAACTAGCTCCATCTCGATACATAATGCGACAGTGCTAACAATTGAATATTAAATGATAATGACGCCGATACACATTATTTACTTTTGATAGTGCAGGTACATTAATCTCTGATACTTCTGTAGTTTTGAGGTAGGACTGAGTTGTTATTGTAATAGAGTATTTTTACATTGATATAAAAAACATGGATGTGATTTTGTTTGTTTTTATCAGTTTTTTCTCCATATGTCACACGTACGTACATTTCCTTTTATAGGATATTGACTTTAATTCATTTAAAGTTTTTAGATTTTCTTTAAAGTAGTTGAAGTGTGTTTTTGGGACTTTGAAACAGCCTCAGTGTATAAATGGTGCTGAATAAGCAGACTGATGAAAGAATAATGGGCCTGGTTAAATCACAGCGTTTCAATAAATACACCAATAAGAAATAATAAATAATATATAAAAACAAGTGGAGGAAGCAGCAAACGTGTTTTTTCGGTTTTTTTGTTTTGTTTTGGTTTTTTTGTAACGGTTATTTCGGTCCTGTGCATCGTGGGGGGGTGGGGGGGGGGGGTGGGGGGGGACATGATGTTTGACAGCCTCGCAGTGCATGCTGGGACATATCGCGCTCTTGTTTACAGACGTTGGATACGGAGGATAAAATGCTCTGACTTTATTAACAAAGAGCGTCACCGCTTCCTAACGTTAGCACACTTTATATCTCCTCCAGGCTGCGCGTCGCTGATCAAACCGGAGCTGTTTTAGCTGAATGTCGCTAAAACAGCAGCTCTGCGACAGACAGGAGGTGTTTTTGCACCGTCACTGACAGACAGGCAGGCAGGCAGGCAGACAGGACCGTGTTCCTGCTCAAATCACAGGTTAGTACACGAAGCTAACCGAGACGTGACACTGAAGTTAACCTTATTCCGTGGTGCGTTCACTTCCGTAGCTTTTTTGCTAATGTGACAGTAAGCTAGTTTGAAAGTGGGAAAGCAGCGTCACTTCAGCGCTGCGTGGCGGCTCGCGACAGTCTGCTGTCAACTTATTGCAATATCAGTTAGTGGTCAAACGTGGCTAATGAGTAAGCTAATGCATGTCACTTATCCAGGCTTCATACATTGATAAATAATAATTAGTAATATTTCTCGTCTTATATGTAGCATCATGGAGGAAACCCCTCGTCCGATTTACATTAATATTAATACCATTTTTGGCGTGACACAGCCGCCTTCATCTCTGCCTCTCGCCGTCCTGACAAAGCCACCCTTTCACGAAAAACAAACACTATCTGGGCTTTTTCCACTTTGTTGATGTTCACATGTCACTGAATAATCAGTTTATTAGTGATTATTGAATACCTGCAGCCATCACACAGCAGCAGGGAGGACGCGTGCGCCTCCAGATGAGAAACGGGCACTTTTACGCACGTGGCACGGCAGTGCGAGCTTTATTTATTTGTAAGAGCCAAGACATTGTTGGGGCGGGGAGGGGGCTTTAATCTTACATATCATTTTATGCATGTTATTCTAAATATCTCAGCATATTTACAGCGTGGTGAAAATACAGCCACTCTCTACTTTTAAGAGCAAAAACGAGCGGATGCAACCTTTACGTATATATTGAAGACCCTCTAATCAAACAGTTATTACAGCCTCTGAATGAATGTAAACATTTAAAAGCACGTTAATACTTTGGCTCAAGTGCTGGTTGGTGCAGAACAGAGAGGAAGCTGTGTGCAGCGTGCGCTCTGACCGGTAACGTCTTTTACGCACAGCTGATTGGCTTTTACGCACGGTGACGTAAACAGTTGTTGATACTGTAACATTAGGAGTGAGACAGCCTCTTCAATTTTGTTGCCTCAGTCCGCATTGAAAATAATAAAAATGCATGAAATGCGGCCTGATGCAGCACAACATCACATATCTGAATCTGTTGACTAATTTAAAAGCAGCAGTTTCTTTTATTCACAGAGGAAGTAACTTTTTTTTTTTTTTTTTTTTTTTACATTATTGCTGAACATTTCTTTCAGAGGACTGTAAATTGGGCCTGCAGGAGAATTCCTGAATCCAGCCGAATGTAAGTCAGTCAGTTTGGACCTGCACTCGAACTAGTTGCTGAACTAATATACATGCAATTAGTTAAACTAATATTTCTGAGTTTCACCATTTGATGTCTTCACCTGTGTAAAACAAGAACGTGTTTAAATGTGCTTGTTCCATATTCATCTCTGCTGGGTAGTGGAATTCGTTCAATGTGTCTCATTATCTGCATTGCGAGAATGTGTTTATGCTTCTTTCTTCTAACCGTAGAGGCCTCATCAGTCTGACTTCTGTTCAAATGTCTCACGCAGGAACAGAGCAGCTGCAAAGCATCTAATTGAGCGCTACTTTCGGCAGTTAACTGAAGGCTGTGGAAATGGCGACTGCACGAATGAGTTTTGCGCATCATGTAGTGATTTCCAACCTCTGGATAACAATTCAGCAGCCGCCAAAGCGCTTGAGCTTTTTAAGATTAATGCCAAACTCTGCAATCCTCACCCGTCCAAGAGAGTGTCTGACGCCCCGCATTCAGACTCCAGTGCCAATGAAAACACTTACCTGGACGGTAAGATGAGCGATATGGACCTTCTTCCCCACAAAGAGGACTTCTCAGGTACCGTTAAACTGACTCTTATGGCTGCTGACTTCCTGTAAGTTCACTGTTAACTCGTTTTTTCTCTTCTTGTTTTGGTCCAGATGTTCATTACCTCACAGAAAACACTGTATGTATGATCCTGAGTTTCTGCGAGGAGGAAGACGACTACTCTGCTCTCATCCGCATCATTGGCAGGATTTTCTCCAGCACAGAGTCCCTGATGAAGAGCTTCAGGAAGGATGAACCCAACACTAGTGAAAACCTGGACTCTCTGAAGCAAACAGATGTGGACAAACATGAGAAGCAGAGCGAGCGAACCTCTGAGACGATGGGTGCTTCCTCTGCAGCTGCTTTGCCAGACGGGGGTCCCAGTGAAATGTTGAACCCCTGTGAGGTTACAGTGGACGTCTCCGCCGTGAGGAGGGTCTACGACAGACTTCTATCCATCGACCAGGTGGAGGCAGCTCTTGTTAACGCACTCATTTACCTCACTCCAAATATGGAACTTGACCTTGAATACCTTGACGTGTACGAAACAAACCCAGATTACCTGAATATCTTCCTTATCGTGATGGAGAACAGCAACCTCCACAGCCCAGAGTACCTGGAAGTGGCTTTGCCGCAGTTCTGCAAGGCAATGAGCAAACTGCCGGTGACTGCGCTTGCCAGGCTGTCAAAGGTCTGGTCCACCTTCGGTCTCCCACACATCCGCCGAATGATGGAGACCTTCCAGCAGCTCATCACTTTCACGGTCGTCAGCAATGAGTATGACGGTGAAAACCTGGTAAATGACGACGAGACGGTGGTGGCTGCGACCCAGTGTTTAAAAGTTGTCTTCTACGCAAGCATCCAGAGTGGAGATGTGGACGTGGAGCACAACGAGGAAGAGGAGGAGGACTCTGAGTCCGATGAGATCACCCTGCATGAGCTGCTGGGCGAGGAGCGGCTCTATAAGAAGGGTCCCCGGGTCGATCCTCTGGAGAAAGAACTGGGCATCAGACCTGTGGATTGCATAAAACCGCTCATCCCCTTTGAGGATTTTATCAATGAGTCACTGAACGAAGTGGTGGAGATGGACAAAGATTTCACCTTCTTCAAGGTCGACGCCGAAACCAAGTTTTCTTTCCAGACCTGCCCCTTCATCCTCAGTGTCATCACCAAGAACCAAGGACTGTACTACGACAACAGGATCAGGATGTACAGCGAGCGGCGCCTCACGGCCCTCTACAGCATGGTCCAGGGCGAGGAGCCCAACCCCTACCTGAAGCTCAAAGTGCGCCGAGATCACATCATCGACGACGCCCTCGTGAGAGTGAGTTGCAGTGTGATGTGTTCCTGTTGCACGTGCATGGGCTGTCAGATTTAGGCTCGGTGCTGCTGTGATTGTCACTGAATTCAAACCCCGTGTTGCAGCTGGAGATGATCTCCATGGAGAACCCGTCCGACCTGAAGAAGCAGCTGTTTGTGGAGTTTGAGGGGGAGCAAGGTGTAGACGAGGGGGGCGTTTCAAAGGAGTTCTTTCAGCTGGTCTTGGAGGAAATTTTCAATCCCGACATAGGTGAGACAGGAAATGACGAAAGTTTTTTTATCTTTGGACGGATCTGAGCTATCGGTTTCCCCTCGTTTCCAGTCTTTGTGCCAAGCTAAGCTAAGCTAAGCTAAGATAAGCTAATGTCTGTACCTTCATATTTACTGAACATACATTAGAGTGGTGTCAATCTTTTCCTCTAACTCGAGCATTTGCTGTGTTTCTCTCTTTCTGCTTGACTCTCTGAGCAGGAATGTTCACCTACGACGACGAGACAAAGCTTTTTTGGTTTAACTCCTCCTCGCTGGAGAATGAGGCGCAGTACACTCTCGTTGGACTCGTCCTGGGACTCGCCATTTACAACAACTGCATCCTGGATGTGCATTTCCCGATGGTGGTCTACAGGAAACTCATGGGCAAGAAAGGGACCTACCTGGACCTGTCAGACTCTCATCCAGTACAGTAACTTTCTCCTAAGTTCATATGCAGTGAAAGACAAACAGCAGTTCTGTATCTCCACGTTTTGGAGACACCTTCCTTTGCTTTATGCTTCTGAAACGTCTGAAACGAAAATGATTCAGTACAGAACAGTTTGCAGAGTCTTTCATCGGCTTTGTGCTGCAGCTGTTGAACATTATGGGAAACACACTTCTTTGTTGATACCACTCTCATATCCATACAGTAAATGTGAAGCTTAAACCAGGTATAGCTGCAACTATTAATCGATTAGTTGTCAACTATGAAATTAATTGCCAGCTATTTTAATAATCACTTTGAGTACTTTTTAAGAAAACAAGTCAAAATTCTCTGATTCTGTTCTCTTAAATGTGGAGATTTGAAAATAATCATTGGTTGCGGTCCTAAACGCAGCAGACCGTTAGCTTAGCGTAAAGGCTGGCAGCAGGGGCAATGGCAATCTTGGCTCATGTCTCATCACATGAAAGGCAACAGGTGGAGACTCCAGGAAGTCACTGACAAGGCCAACAGACACCCCCAGCACATAAACCCCCATAAAACTGTAACTTCTTGTTTTTACTGTTAGACTTTTGTGTGGAAATAAGACATAATGTGAGTTTTAGAGGTGCTGGTAGGTGGGCAGAGCCCAGCTAGCTGTTTCCACTCTATATGCTAAGCTAACTGTCATATGGCTGTAACCTTAGATTCAATAGACAGGAAAGTAATGAAGCACATCCCCCAAAACCTCCAACTATCCCTTTAACATCAGAAGCTTCTTCATCTTCTTCTTTTCTTCTTGCAGCCTCTCTACCAGAGTCTGAAGGAGCTGCTCGAATATAGCGGCAACGTGGAGGAAGACATGATGCTCACCTTCCAGATATCACACACAGACCTGTTTGGAAGCCCGGTGTTATACGACCTCAAGGACGAGGGAGACCAGATCCCTGTCACTAAGGAGAACAGACAGGTCTGAAACCCTTCATGTGAAGACCTCTCAGGGTCATTCAAAATCTTTATTTCTGAGTTGAGAAGCTGCAGCAGGCTTTGATTTAAATGCACATGTCAGACGTGCAGCAGCACGAACTTGATTTATATGAAACAGCTGGAAATGATGCAGTTTCATTCTGCTGGCCATCTTTTTTGTTCATGTACAGACTTAAAGTACACAGAGTACACTGACTCACAAAGGTTCACGTTCACTTTACTGCCGTCATGAAAGGAAGTAAATAATGTGCCTTTCTGTACATTTAACAGACGTTTTTGTTTTTAATATCTCTGATTCTCAGGAGTTTGTGGACCTGTACGCCGAGTACATCCTGAACAAGAGCGTGGAGAGACAATTCAAAGCCTTCAAGAAAGGTTTCCTCATGGTCACAAATGAGTCCCCGCTGAAGTATTTGTTCAGACCTGAGGAAGTAGAGCTGCTTATCTGTGGAAGCAGGGTGAGGAAACAAACCTTCATTTAGGTTTTTGTTGCTGTATTGTCGCCGGTGTTTTATGACTTACATTACTGATCTCTTCCCAGAAACTTGATTTTGAAGCACTTGAAAAGACAACAGAGTACGATGGAGGTTATAGCAAAGACAGTCAAATCATCAAGTGGGTCTGATTTTTCCTTTTTGCGCACGCACAGCACAGCAGTTTTAAGCAGCAGCTCATAAATGTTATCAGTCGGGTCACTGCTGTTGAAAGTCGTCTTTTATTTTCTGCACGCAGAGACTTCTGGGAAACGATTCACTCGTTTGGAGAGGAGCAGAAGAGGCTGTTTCTTCAGTTTACCACCGGCACAGACAGAGCGCCGGTCGGCGGGCTCGGCAAATTAAAAATGATCATCGCCAAGAACGGCTCCGACACAGACCGGTACAGAGCAGTCGGCCTTTTTCTGGTTTTATTTTGATATTTTCAGGCACAATAGACGATTGTCCACCGTTTTTTAGAGCAAGCCTAAAAATACAGCGGTTCTGTTATTTTGCCCTTGTGTGGGTCAAAGCGAGGTTCACAAGCTCACGTTCGTCCTTTGTTTCAGGTTACCGACCTCTCACACCTGCTTCAACGCACTGCTGCTCCCAGAATACTCCACCAAGGAAAAACTGAGAGAAAGACTCCTGAAGGCCATCACTTATGCCAAAGGATTTGGGATGCTGTGACAGACGCACAACGAAGGTTTTATGGTGGCATTTTAACACAAAAAAGGGCGAATCCAAAAAAATAAACAAAACACAGAGATGACATGAAATAAGATGCTGCAGTAACACGTGCCTGACCGACCGTTAGCAGTCACGCTCCGCTGCCGGCCGCTCCACTTCCACCGCTCGTTAGGTTCCCCAAAGAGTTTAACACGGCACTTTTATTTTTCTTGTGTGCTTCTGTTTCTTGCCAAACATGAACAATATTTGATTTGTGAAACTGTGAAAGTGCACTTATACACAGGATTTTAGTGAATGCCATCACACACAGTGTATTTATTTATTGACTCAGTTTGAATGTCCTCGTGTTTTTCACTTCTTTGCGGCGTAGCAGTGTTCAGTCTTCGGGCCCTCCTCCCTCACCTGAGTGGACTGAGCATTATGGTGCTACTTGGTTACAAATGTCATTGTGGTAAACGGAGGTGAAGCCTTTTATATTACTGCTAACCCAAACAGCCTCACTGACAAGCTTAGATTTGAAGTATTTCCTGTCAGTGTGAGAGCAAACTCACCAATAACATGAAGGTTATTTTAAAGTATTTCTGTCTTGTGCCCGTTGTATTACATAGAAATGAATACTGTGTGTTGTGAAACAGCGAACCTGACCTGATAGAGTGGTTTCGATAGCTTGCCGGGTTTTAAAATGTACTTACTGACTGGTCGGGTCAGACTTTCACATCCTGAAAGAAGTGTTTCTCTTCCCTCGGTTTGTTTGCCGTTCAGTGTTTCTCATTGCACATTTGTATGTGCAGTTTCCAAATGTGCAATGCCTACGAGTCACATGATGTTTTATTTGGCCAAATATCTCAGGTACATAAAGAATGTGCAGAAAATGTGAAACTAATGTAAAGCATCTATTATGCAAAGTAAATAAAGCTGAAAAAAACACCAAATTTCTCATTAATATGCACTGAAGGAGTTTCCACTAACAGCGTGTGATAATCAGTCATTTTATGTTAACAGATCACATGACTGTGTGATGCAAAAGGGACAAATCCCACGAGAATTATCACTCGACTGTGTTTCTGTCAGCTCCACCTAGTTTTATGGCGTCTTTCAGCTCCCTGTTGTGTTTATGCAGCGCACAGCTTCACTGTTCTTGGCTGCAGCAGCCGACTGTTTTCAGCAAAAAGCTCTAAAACTCTCATCCACTACCTGCCAGCACCAAACAGCAGACAGACCATGTTAGCGGCTAGCTAGCGAACATACTGGAGGGATTACACGCAGAAGCTAAAGAGCCAGATATTTTAATTAAGTTAGTCCCATAAACTGAGCCAAAAGGAGGTAAATATCAGTGTTACATTTGTCAGGTGGACAGAAACATGAGTCCAGGTGAGTGTCAGTAAACAGTGTTAGCAAGACAACTTCAAAGTGGATAAGATGTCAATGTGGTCAGCTTGTTTCTGCTGCCCTCAAGTGGCCAAAGTTAATGCAGGTTTGGAGGTCTGAAAACTTTAAAAGTCCTCAAAGGCATCATTTCAATCAAAGTTTGATGACAGTCGGCGGGTAGTTTGGTCACCGCCAATCAAATCACAACCACGCAGACCTGACGAAGCAGATTAATCAAACTGTTGTTGCTTATGAAGATTTACAGTTTAGTAAGACTCAATGCAAAACAATCATTGACTCGCTGCTGCAGAAAAGAGCTTAAAACCTTCATTCTACAAAAGAACTGTAGACACATGCAGGATATGTTTATGAACATTTCAATGTTTATTCACATATAGCAATTTACAACTGATGCATGCTGATAACTTAGAAACATTTGGGTTCATTTTGTACATTCACATAGAGTATCAAATGGATATTGCAGTTGCATTATTATGTATTGTTTTATATATATATATATATATATTTATTTTTCAGGGAAAATGTCAATACGGATCAGAAGAAAACTTACTCTACACCTTTTTTTTGCATACACGAGTGCTTCTGATCAACAAGCTCAAACAGTTTCATGACAACATGAAAGTGGCTGTCAACCATACGCACAAATGTATTCACATGCTGCATACACTGTACACAATTTGACACATTATGATGATAATAAACGGATGTATAAATATAGAAACATGGGCCTTTAAAAAGTGTCACTCTACTATTCTAAATGAAAAATCCCTTCATTTCCTGTAAAGTCCTCGGGCATCTCTCATGTTACTGCACTTTTTTGTCTTTGTCGGCCACCACTTCTTCCAGGTCTTCCGGCCGTATGGATTTCACTTTGGTCTCCATCTCTGTGACCCTCTGCTTCATCCTCGTGTGGCTGGAGGTCAGCTCCGCCATCAGCTTTGCGAACTTGACCTGCAGGGTGTCCATGTTGGACTGCAGTTTGACGATCTTCTCCTCTATGTCCTTGGGGTCGGCACCGGCGTTGGCGACCGCCTCGTCGATCAGGTTGTCTTTCATCAGGATGGCTTTCCCCTTCTCCTCCAGAGCTTTTTTGGCCTCTGGATACTCAGTGAGAGCTTCCATCAAGTCATCCTTGGACAGGGCAAAGAGATCAGAGTAGCCTACACTTCGGATGTTGGCTGTTCTCCTGTTGCCTGCTTTACTGCCCTTGATACCCAAGATGCTGATTTCCCCAAAGTATGCGCCATCACTGAGCACTACAAACTGAGTGACACCGTCATCAGCCACCACAGCTAGCTTTCCTTCCTTGATGATGTACATCTCCCTGCCAATATCCCCCTTCTTACAAATGTAATCTCCAGGACTGAACACTTGTGGCTGCAGCTTGAGCACCAATTCAATCAACAGCCCAGCTTCGCAATCTTGGAAAATACGCACTTTTTTCAGCGTATCCAAATGGACATTGATGGCGATCTCAGCCTTGAGCTTGTCTGGGAGGTTCTTCAATACCTCCTTCTCATCACAGGTCTTCTTCTCGGTCCACAGGTAGTCAAACCACTTGATGACCCTGGCCTCCAGGTCTTTGGTGACCTTTCGAAACTGCATGTACTGCTTTATGGAGTCGATCTTCGCCTGGAACTCAGCGCGAGAGGCGTTCATGTTGGAGATCATGGCACCGACGTTACCGACAATACTAGCAAAGATCAGCACACCGGTGAGGAAGTCAGAAATGACAAAGAGGTATTCAACATCCCTGACCGGCGGAGGCGTCTCTCCGATCGTGGTGAGGGTCAGTGTGGACCAGTACAAGGAGTAGATGTACTTCCTGGCCAAGCGGCCGTGCTCCGGGTGGCTGATATTAGGATATACCCACGTGTCAGTTCCAAAACCGATGGTTTTTGAAATGGCAAAGAACATACAAGCATTCCAGTGGATAATAATGAGGATATAGAGTACGAGATTGCTGATACGAAACATGTTGGGGAAGCTGGTCCTGGTTTCAGTCCGCTCGAAGAACTCAAAAAGCCTCGAGATTTTGCAAAGACGGTTGAATCTGAACTCGGGGTTGTTGAATCCGAATTTCAGAAACAGCAGATCAGTGGGTATCATTGAGATCATATCGTACTTGAACTGAGATGTTGTTCTGTATTTAGTTCTCAGTTTCTTGGCGTCTTTTACCAGCAGGCCTTGTTCCAGATAACCTGAGGGACAAACACCAAATTAGGAGCCAAATCCAAAACTACAACGGACACAAACTGCTGCTGCTCTACGAATTCTGTCCACAATCTGACCTGTTCTTGATCTGACAAATGTGTCTGCGTAGTAGATAATGTCTGAGGTGTAGTCCAAGACTATCCAGAGTTTTGTATATGTGTCCTGGAGCTCGTTAAAACAGGCTCTAGAAGACAAAGAGAATACGTCTCAAATTTCATGAACGTCCCACTGAGTGAAGTTATAAAGTCTGGTAAATGGACAATACCTTGTTACAATCAACATCAGGTTATAAAATACTGGGCCTGCGATGATGGTCAGCCATCTGTAGTACTGGTCTGCGGCTGGATCCATAATCCAGATTTCTTTCCTGAAAACAACACAAAATGACTTGATGTTGTCGCAAGATTTCGTAAAAACGTATGTTTTCCGTCCCGACTGACTGAATCTAGAGGTATACTTACGGTGGCTCCTCTTTCTTTTTATCATCTTTCTTATCATCTTTCTTATCGTCTTTCTTCTCGTCTTTCTTTTCATCCTTTTTCTCATCTTTCTTCTCGTCCTTCTTCTCCTCTTCCTTCTTGTCCCCGTCTTTCTTCTCCTCTTCCTTCTTGTCCCCATCTTTCTTCTCCTCCTCCTTTTTCTCATCTTTTTTAATCTCCTCTTTTTTGCTACAGACCACAGGATTAGTTTTTCATGGTTGTAAAAAAGGACAGAGGTGGTCTACGAGGGGCTTTCAGAGGGCTGAGAGACTACATGGAGGGGGTCTAGTGCACGTTTCACAGCTTGGGGTTCGAGGCTTTGTTGGATGATCTGGTGCTGTTCAAGCATTTGTCCAGCAGGTGGCAACATAGCACAGGCAAGTCTCTATGTCTTCTTTCAGTTTAACTCTTCAAAACAGCTACTGGCTATCAGAACATGCCTGGCCATTTCATATCTAATTATTCCCCAAACATTACATCAGAACAGTGCACCAAAAAATCCTTCAAGCAAGCAAAGGGGACAGAGGTTTTATCTGTCTAATGCAGGAGAAGACACCAAAAAGGAACTTATGTGCTATGAGCTATGCTACTTACTGCAGAATACACCACATTAGCTACACAGTACACACAAATCTGCTAATGTCCAGCATGATCCATGACTCGTTTTTCTATTCTACCTCTATTTTCTGACAGGTATGCACACACTTACTCGTCTGTGTTGTTGCAGTTATTCATGTTGTAAGTAGCTAGCGGCCACTTACTGGCAAGGCTTTGGAAAGAGATAAAGGACAAGACGTTTGCTCGGTGAACCTTGTCAGTGTCAGACATTACAGCTCAGTACATTTTCCAACTTGTAGTCCTGTTTTCCTGTGTTGGCTAATCATTTATCGCTTGTTGCATGCTAAATGTCAAAAAAAATCATCTTGAACTCCGATGACGTGGGGTGGCTAGCTAACACCATCCGTCAAATAAAACCACATAAGACCTTTAGCTGGTGGTTACCAGCAGAGCAGCATCATAGTTGCAGGTGTTTAGAGGCAAAAACTTTGTCCACATTTCCAAACAACGTAATTTTACCCTCAATCACCTCCTGCTGACCTAACAATGCCAGTGAGGGAGGTTTGTATGGTGACCAGCATTCCTCCACAGCTCTGCTTTTCAGCCATCCAATCACATGTCAACGACTTGATTCAAATCCACAAAACTGAACCCCGTCCGCATTCTGTTTCGCCCAGAAATACGTCAAATTATTGGAGCTAAAGACGCTCTATGAGACTTTTATGTCACTTTCTCCTTCCATTCAGCCCCGTTTGTCTCAGCAAAGCTGTGGAATCAATTGTTATGCCTGTTTTATAGTTTAATTGTCCTGTTTGGTGGGTTTGTGTGAAATTTTTCATGAAACCACAGTGTGACTCTTTAGACTGTGGTCTAACGCACCGTCGCACTGACCGGTACTTACTTTCTCTTATGGGTTGTGTCGCCGTAGCCCACGGACTGGGCATTGCTCTCTCGACTGGGGATGTCTTTGAGCTCAGGGCCTCTGAAGCGCTCGAGGAAAGAGTCGTGTCGCTCTGCTTCAGGGTTCGCTCTGTGAGACGCCCAGTTCCACAGCATGAAGAAGAAGTAAGAGAGCCTGGAGGGTTAGCAGGAGGTAAAACGGAACAAGGTGACACCTGTCTAGTCTACAGATGAACTGTCAGTCATCAAATCTCAATGGATGTGTAAATACCAGTGGTGGAGGAGGGATTCAGATCTTATATTTACATAAGAGCACCAGTACAACAGAGTAAAATATTAGCATGCATGCTGATGCATCAGTGTGGTGGCAGCATTTCACTGATGTAGCTGGCGGAGACGTTTGAGTTTTATTATATACTGTTTAATGACATTGTTTAGTCTGGTGGTTCTGAGCCTACGGCTGCTTCAAAGGGTCAGAAGATGAATCTGAAAGGTTGTGAGATGATTAATGGGAGAGGAAAGAGGAACTTTTCTGAATGTGTCCTCATTTTTTCCAACTTTGGACTTTTTGCTTTTGTGTGACATATTGAAATGTGACCTTTTTGGTGCTCAGACGATTATTTAAATGTAGCAGTTTTGTAACCACTGTTTTAATCTTTAACAATGTGTTGTATTTTAGAAGCTTCTATGTTTTTATGACAAATCTTTATCAGAACTGTAGGCTTTAACCAGCTGTCAAATGAACAATAGTTACCCCACGAGTAGGAGTATAACGTGATTACAAAAAAGTTGGGACGCTGTGTCAAACATAAATAAAATAGGATGTGATCATTTGCTAATCTTTTTTGACACATACTCAACTGAAAACATTACAAAGACAATATATTTAAAGTTTGAGCTCAGCAGCTTCATTGATTTTTGTAAATATCTGCTTATTCTGAATGAATCTCTGTTTCAACACGTTGGGACAAGAGCAACAAAAGACTGGGAAAGATGTGGAAGGCTCCAGAAACACCAGGTAAACAGGTTGATTGGTAACAGGTGATAGTGATTGGGTATGAATCCTGGAAAGGCTCAGTTGCTCACAGGCCAGGATGGAGCGAGGTTCACCACTTTGTGGACACATGATTGTATAAAGGAGGTTATTACATGGACTCAGGAACACCTGACTGAATTCTGATTTTATTTCCATTTTACACTGAGACCAAACTTCAATCAATGTTGTAGAATAAAATGCAAATACTCAATATACAATGTGTACTTTCCACCACTGGTAGATACCAAGTAAGACCTCTAAAGTATTAGTACAGAAGTTTACCTGGCCATTACACCAGCACCTGTAAATGGGTCCCTGTGGGACTCTGAAGACAGCGCTCTCTCAGAGTTGTCTTCACAAAGAGACCGAGACCTGGAAGACAGCAGGTGAGAGAAAACAGCGACCAGTCCATCAAAGATACAGAAAATGTGTCTTAGCTATCAGAACAACGCACAAGGCTGTGATATGGTAGAAACATGGTCAAAAGTTTCCAAAATCCTGACTTAAAGGTAGCAAACTTGAGTTTCGTGGTGACATCAGACCTGCAGTCTCCATTTTCGATGACAGCCAGCTCCTCATCGTGTGTGTTGGTGGACAGCTGCTGTCTGCTTAAAGAGTTTTCACTGCAGATTTTTGCCATGTTGTCGTGTCCGGCTCTGCTGGCCTGGAGCGCACAGAGAAAAACACGCCATAAGGCTGCGATGTGACAGCGCCAACATCACATTTTACATCATCACACAGCAAAAAGACATTTCCCTCATGAGAGCTGTGTTGTTGATTACTGAGCGCCACTTTTCGCTGTGTGTCTGAGAGTAGCGCCTAAAAATACATCCTCATTATGTCCTTAACACTAAACAGGATCAGTGCCCTCTCCCTGTGAACCATCAGCTGGTTTTTAAAATAACTAAGCTATGGCTTACAGGTAGACTGGAGTTGCTATGTTCAGCCATGTATACAGCAGGTTAAGTCCATTAGGTCACCACTTAAAGAACAGGTATAGCTGTGCGTGGCTGAGGGCAGCGACTCTTCAGCTCTGGGCAGAATCCTGAGAAGCAGCCAGATCAGCTCCTGTAAATCCTCCAGGAACTGCATTCAAAAAAAGCTGATTTTAACGTTATGATACAGCGCAGATGCAAATTAGACAACATTTCCAGCCAACTACATTTCCAAAGCTGCAACGTGCTTTCTTACTGACTCACTGATCTCTGGGGAACACCAGTGGTTGTAACACGTGCACACATGTAGATTAGTGCTAATACCAGGGAGTTAAGCAACCCCCACTGAATTAAATCACACTGACAATCACCAAGAAGCCAAAGCTTGAAGGGTGACCAAAGGTAAAGCCAGCGCTGTCTGTACTCTGAGTATGAGTCACATTATCATCTCTGATCCCGACGATACATATCTGTGAAAGGCTGAAACCAGATCAGGATGTGATTTATGTCTTTTTCTGTATTTCCTGCCTTTGACAAGAACTATTAAGACACAGTCTGGACGATGATGCTGCAAAATCGAGAAATGTTTAAATTCATGGCCCTTCCTTCCTTTCCATTTGAAAGGCCAAAATTAATTTTAAAAACATTTGTACAATCATGTATTTGCATCGTGGTGAACATAATTTTTCCACAGATGCAATTTTAACATGAAAAACAATGTTGGAAAATGTGTTACGTGTTGAAGTCCAGTAATAATCTGACAGGACTGAACTCAGCGATGCACAGAACCTGAGCCTGACTCATATCTGCCATCTGAACATGACGATGACGATGATGAGTTTATTAAAATCAGTCTCTGATGTCCTTTTGACTGTTTAACTGCTTTAAATGATGGCAGCTTTTGTTCTTGGAGATTAGTTTTTTGCTGCAACCAGGTGTCGAGACTCACTAAGAGGCTTGAGACTTGTGCCTGTAAGGTTACCACATAGATATCCTGTAACAAAGACCTCAGTACATCGAGCTGTAAATGCAGCTGTTGATCTGATGATGGTTAAATGTACTGTTTGGTCTAAGGATTCATATGACACTGGAATATCTTGTTCTTCTTCACTTTATGTGCCTCCATGTGTCAATATGTTGTCTGTAAAGGCTCAACAGGAGTTGTTTCTGTCGTATTCACTTTGTGTTTGCTGTTAATCCACATTTCTGGACTTTTTTAATAGCTTCAGTGAGAATTTATTTGAGCAATAACGAAGCTGTTGCTGCGACAGACTGCAGAACAGCAGAAGGCTAAAGCAGATTTCTGTCCTAAACTGAGCCATAAACCTAAGTCAGGGTTTTAAAGGACAGTTTGAGAGGCGGAAATCCTGAAAAGTGTCTGACGCGTCCTCCTGTTTTCAGTTCTCTGTCTTTGCACCAAAAAGTCAAACTGTTGCGCATTCCCAGCTCACCTGTTTGAAGCCTTTTCACAATGACTTTTGTAATCCGACCGAACAAGCAACTCTCCTCTGAGTGTTTCTGTATAATCCCATCTTCACCGCAGAAATGTCACATATTTCTCCAAAGGAAATATTTCCAAATGTTTTGTCCGAGCGCAGCGTCACCAAACCCATCGATGGCGGCTGTCCATGACCGGCAGCGGCGGCTCTGCTGGATGAGGAGGGTGAGGAGGGTGAGGAGTGTGAGGAGGCAGCTGACAGGTCCCAGATCAGACTGGGGGAGGAGACGTGTGCATCACCGTACCTGCCATCACTGACCGCAGCTCACAGCAGTGACACTCCAGCTGACTGCAGGGATCACAGGACGCGTTTTAAAACGATGTCTGAAACCACGAAGAAGAAAAGTTGAATAGAAAAGTACAAAAAATAAATAAATAAAAAATACCGATGAGAGCAATTCAGAGTAACGAAATATGACATGATTAGTGTTTTTATCCGGGAAATACTGTCAACCACAGCTGGAGTATGTAACAAAATACATAGTAAATTTACCACATGTAACAAAGTACATCTACTGCATGTAACAAAGTATGTCTACTGCATGTAACACATTACCACATGTGACAAAGTACATCTACTGCATGTAACAAAGTATGTCTACTGCATGTAACACATTACCACATGTAACAAAGTACATCTACTGCATGTAACAAAGTATGTCTACTGCATGTAACACATTACCACATGTGACAAAGTACATCTACTGCATGTAACAAAGTACATCTACTGCATGTAACAAAGTAAATTTACCACATGTAACAAAGTACATCTACTGCATGTAACAAAGTAAATTTACCACATGTAACAAAGTACGTCTACATCTATCATACAGTTTTGACAAACTTGTACTTTAGGTGTGGATATTTATACCATGTTTAACAGCTGTAGTTTGTCTGTCAAGAATTAGCTAAAGCACTTTGTAAACTATATACAAACTATTACAAACAAAAGCCGTGACGACCTTTTGAAATACAACACACTGTTTTGGGTTTAATCAAGAGTACAAAAGTTAAAACTAGCTCCACCTCAACCAGCAGAAACAGGAGACCAGTACACATTAAAGTGTCGTTAATTATAATCCAGTCATATAATTTAGTGGCTCTCAAATGTTTTCTGTCACGCCCCCCAAAAAAGTTCTCACCCCCGACCTCACAATTTCTATCATTGACTCATAATGATTTGGGAAGCAACAAACAAAAATGAATTGAATTTTAATGAAATAACGGTCAGGACGAGAGCGTCAATTTCTTGTTTGTTTATTTCCTCTGTACAGATGACATTCAGCTCAATTTAATTTAGTCTCCATATTTTTCTCCTGATCATCTACGACCCTCCTGCAGTGGCTCTATGGCCCCTCAGAGGGGCCCGACCCCCAGTTTGAGAACCACTGACAAAATACAATGTAACACTGACATCTGCAAAACAAGTGTGTTTACTTTTGATACTTTTAACAGAAGTACTTCGTCCTCCACTTTAATCAACATAATCTGGACCAATCCGACGTTTTTACAAGCATTTCCTGCCATGACATCATGAGAGGACGAGCAGGGTGAAAAAGCAAACATGTCAGGATTCACTTTAATTCCAAATCATCCAAACTCATTTTTGCTTAACTCTCATGATGATTATGCCTTTTCTTCCTCAGTGCAGTGCAGATTTCACAGGACTGTTTAATGGCTTCTCTAACATCACTTTCAATACTGCCACGCCAAAAAGCCAAGAGACATGAAGTATCCACACTTCAAATAGCTTTTGAATAAAGCAGTATTTTGGGTCGGTTGACTGAGAGAAACATCCTCCATCACCATGTTTTTCTGTCACTGTACCAGCTCAGCAGCAGCGTCACCTGAAGCCTTAAGGTTAAAAGAGAAATCCCTTGGCAATACACAACGCTGCACCACTAATCCCAGCTTAGACTTGAGCACCTATTTCAGCCATCTAATGCCCCCTCATAGATGTGGTCACTTAAAGATATGTCACTTCTGTGCATCATTTCACCCTTTTGTGTCTGCGTTACACTAAATTCATGAAGTTATCTGTGGTCAACATTGTGGCATATGGCCTCTTATTCTTACATGTGCACTCAGATATTTCTAACAATCATCTGTAAGAAATCCTCCCCAGGATTCAGATATGAGCGATGATGCTGCAGAACCTGATCCTCTTTGTTTTTATATGCGCCTGCAGTCATCTCAAACTGAAGGGAATTAGCAGTGTAATAGACTTTAGGATTGTCCTCACTGAGAGTGGGTTTAGGCCAATCCATTAATAGAAGCAGTGTGCTGGATACACAGGAAAGGTGCTTATATACAGAGGTCTGTGGACACTGATAGAAAGAAAGAACATTTCTTTAAGCTTCTCCAAATGTGGTGTCTGATTTTATGTGCAGCAAGCTTTTGTAGCATTTAATTCCCGGGTGTTGGATCTTTGTTCAAACTAGCTGCAACAGACCGTTATGTGGTCATTTTAACCGTTAACGTTATTTAGAATGCTGTATTTCAATTAGCTGCTGTGGCAAAAAGAAAATCAAGAAGTGTCGATCAATCACTCTCCTCTCCTCCAAACCTCATTAGGTTTAGGACTGCCTCCAGGTGCAGAGATCTATTGAAAGCCTCTTTACATCTCTGCCAGAAGGCACATGGTAATTACTGCATCCTAAACCCTGCAGGCCTTCCCAGAGTGCACCGTGACACAGTGCAACAATTGTCTTCTGCACGCTGCCTTCATGTGCATTTCCAAGTCAATCAGACTGTGCAGCCCCTTCATGTACAAACCTCAGCTGTTCAACAATGAGCTGAATCAAACTGATGTGATGAGGCTCTAATCAGGTCCCAGCTGGTAGCTCAGGCTTCACTTTAGCTCTGAGATGAAACGAAGAGGAGAAAAGTCTCAGATGGAGCCCAACAAACAGTATACTGTGATAAGTTTGAGTAGTAGGGCTGAAACGGTCCCTCCCACGTGTCTACATTAACTGGACGGTGATTTAAGAGGAGTAAATGCAAGAAATTCAGTTAAAATCCAACAAGCCTGTTGCAAACAGAGGAGATGACATCATGGCCTGTATTTGAAACCACCTTCTTCACCTTCTGCCTGGAAACGCATAGCATGCAGTCTGAAACTGTTAAATCGATTTATTTTTCGGTATGCTGAGCCAGACGTATCCGGTTTGCAGTTTTGGAAAGCAGAAGTAAACAAAAACTCAGCTAACAGCAAACCACCACTGCTGCGCAGCGTCGCCTTACGCTCTGAAAACAGAGAAATTCTAAATGTGGCTGATGTGAACACATCGCTGCACACTGTGGCTGTGCAGACGGCACATCCTTGAAAGGTGTTGAGTGCAGTGTTAGTCTTCAGGTATGAATCTTTTTTCTTGGTAATTTGATTATTTCAAAGTCCAAACGGCAAAAACAAAGGGAAGCTTCAGATGTGTGCAAAATGTGTGGCGTATATCAGACTTAATTAACCTTAATCCAAAAGGGGAAATCAGAATGAAAAGAAAAACATGCCATACGTGCCTGTAACGCTGAATTAGCTCCACAGTCAGATGTGTCTTGGCAGCAGTATCAGTTTAAGTGGCTGCTGTGAGTCCTCTTGAGCTGATGAGTTGCCCCCTGCTCATCAGATGCTCGGGTTGATTACTTGTACCTTGTCATTGTTTTATACCAGATGGAGCCGATGATTTATCTTCTGCCAAACACTTACACAGGGTTGCCATAACAACCTCAAGGACAAATTTGTGAGCCTTTATCAGAGATGTCAAAAACGACATGTCAGACAGGAGGAAAATGTGCATCTGTGCTCTACAACCACTGCGTGTGTGAGGCTTTCCATTGATTTCATCTTTCTGGTTGTGTAATCAGCCACGCTTGATTGCTCCTTCTTGCAATCAGTAGACAGTTCGAGTGTTGGCGCTGTGCTTTACAATTACATTACATAGTGGTACAAGTGCATGATTGGCTGCTTGACTCTTCTGATGAGAATCCTTCCTAAAATCCATCTGGATTTATCTGCAGCTCCACGTGAAGCTGCAGAGAAACACAGTAAGGAATGAACAGAGGGCGTGATGGAGGAGTGAGCAGGCAATAATGTGGGATGCAGAAATAGTAACTTCAGTTGAGTTACATAGGTGAATATTGGGAATAATAGTGTGAATCTACATGTACACACGGTAATGTACAGGTATGTAAAAAGAAATAGGAATGCATGTATGGTGTGTAAAGTTCAGTACATGAATGTAAGGAGACGTGTCCGTGCATGTGAACAATCAAAGTAACTGCAGATGCTAATGTGCTGAAAAAGTTGGTATGAATGTTATTTGAATACCACAGAAGTTGTAGACTAAAACCTTGACAGTGAAATGGATGAAAATCAGTTATTGAGGGACACTGATTGTGTTATTTGACTGAAACATGCAATGATTTAAAGCCTTTGCCACGCAAAAAGAAATATTTGATCCGATTTACACTGATGCATTTTATGAAAAGATTAGTGATAAATCTATGAGGATGATGAAGAGGAGTAAGCAAATTCAAATGCTGAACTGTGTGAGGAAAAAGGAAGTTCTGCAGGATGCATGTCAGTGTGTTTCTGCCCTCTGCAGGCAACCAATGAAATCACACCCAACAGCCCAGCAATGTGCCCTTACATGGCGATTAATCATGGTTACTGGCCTTTCCCACAGTGACAGTCTGACTTGTCAGGGCAGGAAAAGCACAGGTGTAATAAGAACATTACCAATAGCTGAGTGTCACTGAGGTGTGGCAGGCAGCTTGTAAACTAAGCAGCAGGGCTCTAACTGTACCAGCAGTCATTCATTTCATCAGTGCCATTCAAAGGGACACTGAAAGTTGCCATCATATCCACTCAAAAATGGGTTTTTCTTCCTTTTCCTAACTGTGAATGTTTGAGCTTCACTGTGCAGAATGATGTTTGTGCAGACTTTGATATTAGCTGGAAGGTTGTTTTTACATTCGCCTGCTACAAGCGGAAAGTTTGTCCGTGCTCACTGAAATTCCAGTTTTTAGGGTTGGGCCCTCGAAGCCAGTCCTGGTCCAAAACTCCGCTTGCAAAGTGTGATGTGGAAACTTGAAGCTTCCAGTGCACAAACACTGAGAGTCAACTTTTCAAAGTGCAAAGTGAGAGACATGTGGTGTCCAAGGACTCAGGCCCAAATTATTATTCAAAGCAGAGTATTTTATATACATCTTTAAAATGTCTGGAGGGAATGTTTACATTATAATGGGCTTATAGGTGCTTATGTTAGCCCTGCCACAATACAAACACCGCTGCATCATTTGCATATCACATTCTGGTTTTACCTGTTGGTTGCTCTCAAATAGGCCTTTTTGTTCCAGACATAAATAACTTTGAACATTAGTTAAACCGTATTGCGCTGGGAGCGCCTGTCATTATGTTCAAAGTAATGACAAAGACGCTGTAATGATAATCACTGTGTTCTTAAGACACGAGCAGCAGAGCTCGTCTGTCAGTCACTTCTTTGGTGAAACGTTCAGACAGCAAACGTTTGTCCAGACAGTTTATTTTTCATTCCTCATATTTGCAGAGCAGAGTGGATCCTGAATACCCGGACCGTCCGAGCCGCTCGTGCTGTTGACACGCAGCCATAAAGCAGCTCTGGTGTGGACATGAATGTGTCTTGCTGCTGGACGGATGCTCGCTTCGCAGAAACTTGTATGTGAACGTTGGCGGTTAGTTGAAGGTTGTTTTCATGGTTTCTGTCGGGGTGTCGGCCCCCTGCATGCCGACACGTGACCCTGCTGTCAGTTAGCATTCCTCTTCCCCAGCTTCTCCCGTGCTTCATCCATCAGACCTGACGCTCGTACGCCCGCAGCTGGATTGACCTCCCAGACGGCCCCAGTGCAAAAATGTGTTGTTGGGCCCTTTAACCTCCTCTTTATATGGCAGTTTCATTATTTCACCAGACACAGAGACCTACCACTGTTGTAAAACTGAAATGCACCACTGACAGAAAATTAGCAACAATGTGACCATTGATTAACCATTTAAACCATTTTTTTGTCACCAGCTTCTCACATAAGAGTATTTGTTAGATCTTCTGGGATGTGAGGGTCAGTCCTTTGGTTTTTGGCTGTTGGTCTATTTGAATAGCTTTTTGTGTTAACTTTGCCTTCAGGGAATCACCATGGGCATTTTCCACCACCCGCCAACAGTCTGTCCGCCAAACAATCAGTTGATTATTAAAGAAAATAACTGTCAGCTGCACCCATAATGAAAGTAATCATCAGTCACAGCCTTCTGTGATGGAATAATGTGACCTTGGCCAACACTTGAAGTAGATTAGTGGCATGTTTCTATGGGGTATTTACTTGCCACAAATTAAATGTCATCATATAAGCACAATATAAAGGAAAACAATCAAGATCTTAAAATCAGACTTTGACCTACAAGACTGGGCCATAAAACACAGACACAATGACATTGTACCTCAATGGTACACGTTTCTGACAAATTTGCATTTAATCAAATTATCTAGAGCCAAATGATACGGAGTGAACCCGGGGCCTCTGAGGCCCCGGGTTCACTGGGGAAACTGGGGAAACTGGGGACCGTCAGCAGTTTCCTGCCAGAACAAGCTTCAAAGAAGAGGAACGCCGAGTCATGGTGATTTTCATTTCTGAAAACTGGCCTGCATGCACGGCGTCTGGTTTTATTTTAAGAAGTATTTAAAAATCCTATATTTAGTAATGGGGGAAAATTAAAAGTAAATTTTAGATATTTTTGTTTGCAGAAAGAAAGAATTCCAGTCCAAACTAACAGGTTTTACAGTGACATGTTACTGCCTGATGACTTAACGATGCAGCACTTCCTCAGAACAGCCTGATTATAAATACTGTGCCCTCTTTGTGACACTCATTGATGGAGGATCGTCCTCTGGCTCGGTAAAAACATTGACAGCATTGTACTGATAATGAGAAGAGACGTGGCAGCCGGCAGAAAATAACCAACCTTTGTCACCCTTGTAATTATCAAACAAGTAATGGGTTTGTGAGTGTTATCTCATGATGCATTCTCATGATCTGCTGACAGCAGATGTCAAAGAATAGTCGTTTTAGCCCACCCCCCCACCTTTCAAATGAGCCCTTTATTGATGATATTGTGCTGAAACATTGAAACGCAGACATTAGCAGGGTTTCATGACTCCCAGTTAACCATAAATTACGCTCCAGTTTGTGTTGGTTAGTTCACCTCACAGCAGAGGTCAACTTTCCTTTCAGCCTGAGGCCAAACAGACAATCCACCGGCTGTAAGAGGCAGCTCTAAGAACAGCATCCTTATCGTGCTGCATTAGCCCGCTGGTCAGATGTTATCTTGGTTTATCCTCAGCTATCAGCAATCATCGGGCTTTATTGCTGTCAACCATTAACCATAAGTGTACTTTAATTTTCCTGCAACAACAAAGTGCTAGTATTTATTTTTATTTCAATTTCATTATTTGGTTTTATTGAATTTTCTTGGTTCTGTCTCTTGTCTGTTGTCTGTTGTCCACTGTGTCTGTTTGTTCATCGCTTTCAGTCTTACCATTAAGGACCCAGGGGAGATTACAGAAGAAGGAAGGACGCTAACTGGGACAAACAAGAATGAATGAGATAACAAAAGAGTGACAGTGATAAAAGTGTTGGAGGGGGGGGAATACTCAATAGTAAAGTACAAGTACGTCTACCTGCTTGTAAGTGCAGTAGTTGAGTAAATGTATTTAGTTACTTTCCAGTTCTGATGAAAAGTCTATCAAAAGTATGAATTAGCGAGATAACTTTTATTAGACAGACCACCTAATTAATTAAGTTAGCTATCTGAATAAATAAATGATTTGATTAATTGCTAATTACAAGTGAAAATGACCATAGAGGAGGGGGATTATAGCATCCACTAAATGTCCAGTAAGTGATTAAACATCCTGTGTTAACACATGAAAAATGAGATAAGATAACACTTTGGGGAAATGTGGGTGTTACAGTAATATCAGAAGTATAGAAACACAGAGAAAGGAATAAAATGCAAAATAGAAAATTAAAAAAAAATCAAAACTCAGCATATACATTCTATACAAGAGAGCGCAGAGTTTTTCAGTATTGCACATTGGTTAAAAAAGTAGGTAGCAGTATACAGAAGCAAAAAATATGAATATGACACAAGAAGATATGAGTGTGATATTGAAGAAAATGTGTAATATTGCATGAGATGAAATGGCATGAAGATGAAAACACAGACTCACACAGTACAAATAAGATGAAAGCGTAGTAAGGTGAAACGTGGATCTTTTGGGGGACTAACCCCCGCGGAGACCCCCGCTCACTCCGCGGCAGCAGGCAGCAGTATACCCCGCCGCGCGCGTCCGCCCGTGACGCGGCACACATGAAGCGGAAGAGGAAGCGAAGAAGAAGAAGAAGCGAGGCCAACGTCCTGCTCGGCAGTTAGCTTCTGCTCAGTTGAGTTCGAGTTTTTTCTGCACGGCTATGATTGACAGAGTCAGCAGAGGTTTACACGGGCATGTCCGCACAGTCGCTCGGTTGTTATCGTAACAGAAAGATCTGCGGCATGGCGAGCGGAGAAGGAGCCCAGAGTTCTCGCCACCCTCACACAAGAACCAGAACACCATGTTTCGGATTATTGAGGATGTTATTTATTGCTTTTATTCACACGACGCGGGCCAATAATCAAGGTTTGTAACTTAGCTGGCTACGTCTGCGTTAGCTAGCGCTAACTTCCGTAGACATTTCTACGAAGTGTGTGTTGAGGTTACCTCTGCGGGCCAACTTTATCTCAGCTAGCCCGCTGCCTCGCTAACATTAACGCCTCTCCAACATGCTAAATTGTAGTTGTTTCAAGCAGAAACTGGAGCGGGCTGACTTTGAATGGATTCAAAGCTTAGTTAACCTGCTGTAGTTAGCTGTATGTGGCCTTAAACGTTACAGTAAACGTTAGCTTCGTTTGCAGCTTGTTGTTATGTTGTCATTCCTTCCATATAAGGCTAAGTTAGGCTAACATTCAGCCCAGCAAACATACAAAATAACCAGGGCAGAGACGGAAAGAGCAGCTCGTTAGCCGCATAGTTAGCATTAATGTTAGCTTACATCGGCTGCTGTATGATCTTAACGGACTGCAATTAAGAGATAAGTCAGATTGGCAGCTTTTATGACAACACTGCCTCCTTATCGCTGGCAGGGCACCTCACATTACTTCCTCATGTTGGACTCAGTAAGGGAAATGTTTGATTCAGTCAGGTGACTGTAAACGTGGCTGGGAGTTTTGATTTTGACCCCAGCTTGGCAGTGATCGGCCCACCGCGGGCCAAATGACAGCCGCATGTTATTTATCCAGCGGACCGGAGAGTCCAGCTGTCAGATGTACTGATCGTGTCAGGTCACAGTGATAAGTCCGCCGGTCCTGAGTGGACAGCTGCAGTCCACGTCCGAGATAAGCTGTGCCAACTCTGAAACGTGTCTGGTGCTGATAAATTGTTTACATTGCTTCCGCAAACTTGCAACACAATCCAAACATTTATCTCACAAGAAATGCACTTGAATGCTAAAATAGCGTTGCGAGGGTTAGCTGGCAAAACTGCGAAGTCTCTCTGCTTCTGCCAAAGTCAACACTGCGAGTTTCACAAACTGAGCCAGTGTCACCGACATCAGTAGTTGTGCTTCATTTGCTGAACTATCTGTGCAGAATTACACAGGGTCATGACAGGGGGGTGCCATGTGATTTAAAGGAGAGAAAAGATCAAACTTCCTGCTTCCTTTCAGGTTGGAAATAGCAAAGAAAACTCCCAGCTGCACTCAGCCAACAGCTGTGACCGAAGGCCCTCTGTTAGTGCATGCTGTAGGGTACATTTGCTGTTTTGATAGCAGTTTCCTAAATCATATGCTGAGTAACAACACAAGTGACGCTTCAGAGTTTCACTTTGTGTAGACTTGCATCCAGCCCAGGGTAACTTTCACTATGGCTGTCCTCTGTTAGTCTTGTATGTTCCACTGAGGCACAGCAGGAAAAGTTATTTCTATCCTCTCTATACTTAACAAAAAAGGTGACTCGGAAAAATTCACTCCAGCTCTGGCCGATGGCAGAATAGCTCTAATGTTAGCCGAGGCACTTGTGTGAAATCTAACTTGTGGAATCTAAAAAGGAAATGGAACAGAGTCGTGGCAGGTGACTGGATCACCTGGATCTGCTGTGGCATTTTAATCTCAACGCACACTTTATATCCAGCAGGAGACTACGGCTCTTTAATTTGTCGGTTCAGGCCGACTTAATAACAGGTTTCCATGCTGAAAGTGTGCTGTGAACATGATCTGCAGAGGCTGATGTTGCAGCGCGAGCTGTGGGATTGTGGCGGTGTCAGGTGAAAAGCTTCTCGGTACAGTGAAAGCGTCGCAGCTGCCGAGCGTTGAGTTGACCTCTCCAAACTTGTCGATTCATACTTGGATTGAATCAAATGACAGTCAGTACAAAAAACGTCCAGTCCTGAAAATCCTGCTGATAATAACGTGATCAGTAAGGATTTACCGCTCTTTGAACGCTCAGCTGGAGGATATGAGCGTGTACTGGTTCAGGCTCATCCAGTTCAAAGTGAGCCTCATTCACAGAAATGCTGTGGACTGACGCCTGATAACATCCTGAAACATAAGTCTATGTTTTGACTTGATAGTGACACATGAAATGTACCCTCATGGTTCAACCTGGGTCAGACACCAGACGTCCACACAGACCTCAAACATGATCTGTCTCTTGTGTCTTCTCTGCTCTGAAAGTACAAGAGGTTAATGTCCAAGGAAGGAGTTATCTTGACTAGTAATATAACTTTGTGGTTCAGGGAGATATAACGCTGCTGCTAATGGATGACTTCTGCTTTGGAGAGTCGGGAGGAGGGGTTAGTAGCAGAAAGTTATTTTCAGATATGCTCCGTTCTGCTGTAGTTTCACCTTCTAGTGTTCACAAGCGTTGAAAGTTCAACACTGGGCTGAAATCAGAAAAAAAAAACAGATTGCTGTCTTTTCAGTGACGGCAATAATACTCACAAGGTTTTCCTGTCATTGTTTTCACAGCATTCATTCAGTCAGACACAATTCTAGAAGTTTTACATTTTGATGAGGGAAGACTTTTACAGGTAAGTGCTGCCACCTGTTTCTCACACCTGACCCACGTCTGAGCGTAATAATGTACCTTCTAGTTGAACCACTTTTTAATAATCGCTCACGTCTCTGTTCTTTTTGCAGGCAGAGTCTGACATTGATTTTAGTTTATATCATCAACAAAGGTACGTTTTTACTTTTCTCTTTGTAAATGTTCATCCCTGTTTTGTTGCAAGAACTCCAAACAAATGTATGTTTGTGTGGTTAAATGCCATTATGTTCGTTTGGGTGTTGTTGAACCTCTTCATTAAGTAAACATACTGTTCCCACATTACATTCTTCTGTTAAGTCTACCTGCAAAGTAAATATAAAGTGAGGCTTACACAGTTGACAGTGATTGTCAACATCCAGCCCGCAGTGTTAATGAACTCATGAGATGTGTGCATGTGATGTTGCTCACCAGAGGAAGAGGACCAGTCTGTCTGGAGAGTTATCACTTATTACCCTGCCAAGCCCTGGCAATGAGCCCCAAAAGTCTGTAATTAATAGTTCACCTGTTAAACAGAATCAGATTATAGTCCAGCTCCATCCTCTGCACTCCGTGGACCCACCCTCAAGCCGCCCCCTCCCAGGTCGGTCATTCACTGGAGCTTCCCTTCATAAAGTTGATTAGACTCAAGAGGCCTCAGCTGGGTTTATTTTCATTGGCTAACTGTTGTATTGAGTCTCAAATTGAGTATTTTTGTTTGCTTCCTGAGGGCCTGTGGCCCAGGAGGTAGAGCGGTCGTCTACCAATCAGGAGGTCGGTGGTTCAATCCCTGGCCTAGGCAGTCCACATGCCAAAGTATCCTTGGGCAAGATACTGACCCCCAAAACTGCCCCCGAAGCTGTGCCTTTGGTGTGAATTGCCAAATGCCTAATTGTAATCCCTAGGAGGTGTTTCTGTCGAGATCAGGACTCATTCATTGGCAGTTGGACTGCGGGTTTTCTACTGAGCACTGACGGCCTCCTTGGTGGAGCTCTCAGAGCATTTTCTAAGTAGTTATCACAGTTATTATGGATTTTCCTTGTTTTTTAGGAGTCTGTTCACACTGACTCCTAAAAATAAGATGAATTTTGTACGAAAGTGAAAGTATTAAATTATAATAGGACAATTATCCCTAAATAAATGAGTATTTTCCTTTTTCTAAGTCCTTCCCCGGCAGTGTCTCCTCAGAAAAAGTTTGGCCTTCGGGCAGATGAACTTGAGGCAAAATGAAGCAGGAAACAACAAAGCTTCTGCCGAAATTGCACCGCGACAAACTGGCAGATGTGCTATCAGTCACTGCGGTCATGTGGACGAGCAAGTACAAAATGTTTTTTTTTTCTTCTTCTCAAGGATAACAAACCTGGGTAGTAATTTTATCGCATGTGGCAGTTCTGCAAAGTATCAGTGAACCACCGAAAATACAAAGTTTGAGCGTCGTCATCACAAGCTGCCAGAGCCCAAAAGACATGACAACAACCAGCTGCCACGGCTACCTGGAGGCTGGTTGACGGTCGTCCTATGAGGGTCCCGGGTCAGGCCTCCTAGTCAGGATGCTTTGAGTGACAGACATAGACGACAGGCAGAGTGTTTTGGGGAAGTTAAAGTTTGCTTTCTAGTGTCCGTCGCAGACAGACGTTAGCCTCGTACGTCTTGGCATGATGAGAACTACAGTGACTGTCTAAGGATGGTGGAGTCCACTGAAATGCTTGGAATCTGTACAGATTTTGCAGGATTAAGTGTGTCAGTCTGTCAGGAAAGGGCCATGTGGCTGTGATGGACAGGTCGAATGGCTCAAACATCATGTTTTTATATCAGCTGTGTTCGTAGTCTGCATGTGTTTCGGGTGGGTGCAGCATACAGCCAGGCTTTACTATGTGAACAGTATGTGCTGCTCCATAAAAGGGTTATCTTGCACAGGCATAGCATGACCACTCCCTGTGAGTTGGGGGGGGGGGGGGGGATTTTGCTGTTTGCCTATGTTGATTCAGGTTGTTTTAATGCTGAACTTCCCCTTTTCCCTCAGTGTGTGAGCAGTGTTTGTCCTTTTTGCTGTTAATTATTATCTCCCCTCTGTCACACAGCGAGCTCCTCCATTGTGAGGAAAGCCGCCGCTCGCTTCCACAGGAATTGAAAGGCTTTTCATGGTCACTGTTTATTATTTCTCACGCGCTCGTCTTCAGGGTAGCCTGACACTGGACGTATGCAGATCAGAGGCCAAGAAGCACGGCCCTCCCCGTGATCTCCCCGGCTCCTCCAATTACACACTGACATTCAACACATTAGCTCTGAAGCGCCGAGCGAAAGGCTGCGCAGAATTCACAGCCAGGATCCATTTGAATCCTTAATCCCACAAGAATTTTGTCAGTAGTTGTTATATTAATGAGAGGAGCGAGGACAGGCTGGAGATGACAGATTATCCAGGAGGAGCGCTGCGTGGTCAGGGCTCGGGGTGGATTACTGTGCGCCTCAGGGGATGGAAATCCATCCCGTCTCCGGCCAGCTCTGCTATTGGAGCTCACTGCTACGGCCATTGTCTTCTCCTGTGCGCGTAGGCTGGGTAGTAAATAGGTGAAATTGATCTCTGGTAAATTGTCTGACTCCCGGGTGATATTAGAGTGATTACAAGTGAGTGATGTATAAGTGGGCGCCAGAAGGCACCGCCACATCGATTCTGGTGCCAAAGACGTGAGAATAAAGCATTTCAGCCACAGTGCTCCCTTGCTTGCAGGATTTTTGTGGTCGTCTTAACTTTTCCACCAACAGTTCGGTACTTTTTGGTAAAATGAGCCCGTAACTTTAAGGCATTTGCTTTATTCGACCATGAAATGACTCAGCGCTGGTCACACACCACACCTGGATCACCCAATTCTCTTTCCATAAGATTTAAATAGAGGCTCTCATTACATTGTTCTGGCGTGTATCACCTCAGCCAAAGAAGAGCAGCGTCTCTGCGGGGACGCCCTTCTCTATTGTTAAGATACACCTGTTGTTGAACAGGTTTGGTGAGTTATGCCTGCGTCCTGCGACTGGGCGGGTGCGACCGATGCTCAGACGCTGCTGCCTTCGTGCGAGAGACGCCCTGCTCCGAGGGCGACGAGAAGAGACGGGTTTATTTTAGTTTTTCCTGGTCTGGGTGATTCTTTTCTTCAGCCTATGGATTTTCATGGAGATTCGTGTGGAAAATGTGCAGCGCAGATGGGAGTGGTCCCATAATGGCGTGCTGGAGAAGCCTGGGCGCAGACTGTGGTGTCTGTGCTTGTGTGTTTAGCCTCTCATTTGTTTGAAATGCACACAAACATGGATACTATTTTTCCTGTCCTGCTGTTGCTGCTGTCACATGTCCCCGTCTCTCGCAGCACGTCCCCGCACCGTGGGAACTGCCGACCTATACGATTTGAACCTCCAATGTTGGACTTTCATGAACAGTGAGTGTTGGATATGTTCTCACCTCATGCAGTGTGAAATGTACATTATCTCACACACATTTATTATCCTGTTTTCCTGTAATGTGTTTTCATTACGTTTCACATTGAGACACAAAACTCATTTAGCAGAAATATTGCTTCCTCACATCCGATCAACAGCATCACCTGATATGATAATAAACATTTTCCAAGCCCAGTGGACAGTTTACAGCCTGGTGCACAGTCAGTATGTCCTTTAGCTTTCTATCCTAAGTAAAGCCAAAGTTTTGAGCATGCCTGAGGTGACCTGAGCCTGTCAACAATGAATGGATTGCTGAGGTAGGATTTAATGCACTTAACAAAACCACATTCTTCAGCTCCAGCGGCAGCACCTAGCTTCACCTAGGACACAGATCACATTCCAGTCTGACAGGAGGAGCACACCCATGTTGTGTGACCGAGCTCAGAGCGTAGCGTAGCTTTAGCAGCGTGCGGTGTGCAAACGCTTCGGTCGTTCTCAGAGGAGCGGCATACCCCTGCATGCACCGACCCAGCGTTCCCAGCCCGCCCTACTTTCTCAATAAACAGTCCACTTATCAGTTGTGAATGTTTTGAGGGCATGAAAGTGAAACCTTGAGAAATCCTCACCCTGTCTCTAATACACTGCACGATTAGATATAAATAAAGCAGCCTGTGGACGCTCAGGTGTACTGCATGAGACGTTTAGATGATGGACACGTTTACAACCTCCAAAAAAGGTGGACTCTGTAAAACATAAATGAAACAGAATGTGACAAAATGCTCATCATTTCTAACATAAGCTCAACTGAGAACAGCACAAAGACAATACATTTAATCTTTGAGCTCATCAGCTTCATCGATTTTAGTAAATATTGGCTTATTCTGAATTTGTTGTAAGTTGATGAACGCTCCAAAAACACCTGTTTGGAACATGCCACAGGTAAACAGGTTGATTGGTAACAGGTGAGAGTGTCATGGTTGGCTATGAAAGGGGCATCCTGGAGAGACTCAGACTGGATAAAGGATGTTAATACATGAGCTCAGGAACAGTTTGTTTGCAAATGACGGCGTTCTGCTTTTATTTATGTTTCACACAGAGTCCCACAGGCCACTTTGTCCAAAGGACCATACAAGTGATTTTTCAGGTTTGCTCATTTGTCTCAGAAGTGATGCGCCACAGTTAGCATTATGTGGCCTTTATCCTTCAGCCAAAGTGACTTCCTCAATGCATGATTAAGCATTTGCGAGCAGGCAGAGTCCTAAAAAATCCCCCAAGTTTCAAGTCCCTGCAAGTCTATTTTCATACCATATTGAAATGAAGGAAACCACAGGCTGCCTGGAAGGTAGGAAATCAAAGCCTTTACATTACGTCTCGTCACATATGTTGAAGGGTTATAACATGTTTAAAGAAAACATTTGGAGGTCACCCAGAGGAACGTCAGAGTGTCATTAATCACCTTGTTGAGATGCTAACAGGGACGTTATTTGTGTCATTTTACTTTGAAAAACTCTCCTGTCTCTTCTTGTCTTCGCTGCCGTTAAAACATCTTTGACATTGCTCGTTTATTTTTCCTCTTAAATTCTTCACCAAACTTGTTTTCTCTGTTGATCTTTGTGTCGACGTTGACGTCGCTGTGAGATTTGTCTTAGATGTGTGTTTAATCTCTTCACTCACGTTGTTGTTGTTGTTGTTGTTGTTGTTGTTGTTGTTGTTTACTCACTCTCACAGAGGCTTCTCTTCCTCATTCACAGGCCCGTTGGAATGCCAAAAATGGAGAAAGTTTATTTACATAATCCTAGCTCAGAACAAATTAGTTTGATATCAATATCAGCAACAACAGCACATTTTCACGCATCCTTTTTCCAGAATAGGGTGAGTATAAATCACTTTTTGTCTCAACATATTGAACACTGTTAACGTGGAGTCACACGGCTGTGTGCTGATCTCACCGTGTTATTTGATCATCACACTTCATGAAGCCTCTGTAAACATTGGCCAGCGTGGTATGTTATTGTAAACAAGAGACAGTGATCAGGAAACGCCACGTCTGTCTCTCAGGTGTTCTTTGCCTTCTGGCTTTGCTTGAAACTCGTCAGGAATCCTCTGCAGGCATCAGCGGCAAACATAAACAGCAGCAGATAGACGCTGACAGTGCAGAGGGAAGTCCTGATGCACATCACACGTGTCGTTAGAGTATGTGACAACACCAAAGAAGTCTGGGGACGTAGTCTCAACTGTTTTTCAGAGGCGGAGACGAGATGAAGGACAGTGTGTAAAGAGACACAGTAAACAAGTAAAGGAAAAGCAGGCCGCAGTGTAATCAAGTTAAACATCCTCCTTATTGGCCTTTATTTAAAAGCACTGAAATCGTAATTTGAACCCACAGGATGCAGTGTCCCTCGAGGACAGGTAATAACTGACTACTGTGCGAGGAAGACCCGTTCTGCTCCTCGCCATGTATGAAAAAAGTGAAGTGAAGCGGCCTGCTGACCTCCTGCGGCCCGCGCGCTTCTTGTTTGCTCCACGTTCACTTCGCCGTGGCCGGTTATAGCAAACGCACGTCAGAAGTCTCCATCCTGGTCTTTCACACAGGCCACCGGGAGGTCACGTGACCTGACACCCCCACCGATTTGGGGCAAAGTCACCTGCAGCGTTCACGAGCTTGCATTATGCTGCAGAAGCTGTTCGTAGAAGATCGTTATCATATTTCATAGCAGGTGAATAAGCTTCCAGACCACCGGATTTTAACTTTGTGGTGCTAATCAAAGGAGTGTCTACTGTGACTGGAGGAGAAGAATAATCACAGCAGGTTCTGAACAGACTTCTTCTGTCATGCCATCGTATTATTATAAACGCCTCATGAATACAAACATGGCCTGACCACAGATGTTCAAACAGTAATGTGACCAGCTGATCCCAAACTGTGCAGATCTAATTAGCTCCCTGCAGAAGAAGCTGTCAGTGTCAGACGGTTGTCGTAGAAAGCTTTATTCCTTTGAGCTCTGAACATCGTGCAGTACATCGTGAGACATTGCGCAGATCGTTGCTAAAAGGCAGCGTGAAGTGGTGGCCAGCGGCAGACGTCTACCCACGCAATGCAACACATTCGCACTTCCTGCAGCTGAAAGACAAAACAGCTGCGACAGAGGACTTCCTCACTGCTCGACCTCATGAGGTCAGTCGGGTGAAGACGTCGTGTTTCACTGATTTGCTGTAAGCAGCGGCGCGGCGCGGTGCGGTGCGGTGCTGCTCCACTGCGCAGTCACTCATGTTGACGCGTCAGCCAGCAGAGCGTGTTTTGTGCGCTGCGCGTGAACATGACAGACCTGTCCTGTGGCTTCAGTCACGCTGGCTGCACACTTAAACATTTACCAGGCTGGGACACTTTAGCTCATGTGTTGTCCTCAGACGTTGATTACTCAATTACTCGTTTTCAGGCATTCAAATAGTGAGCTGACGATGAAAACGTCTTCTTACAGTGACTGGGATATTTAAAAAGAAGAGTTTGAGTTAGCCTCGCTGTGAGCAGATGTTTTCAAAATAAAAGTCATGACTGGGCAGCGTCGACGCAGATTGATTTACGTATCAGGAGAGGACACTTGCAGAGACAAGAGACAAGACACAGTGTAGCTTAAAAGGTTCGTACATAGATGTCTGGCACATGAATGTGTGACAGCGGTGAATATAAAACTAATTCCAGCTTCAGGACAGAGTGGAGTTCATGAAGATGTTCAGTGGAGGGAGATAACCTGAGGCCTCGTCCTCTGTCACAGGACCCGATGAGGACAGAACATGTCTCCAGGGGGATCCTTCGCTTTCTTTAATCTGATCGGGCGTCATTAGTTTGGTCTGATGGGAGACTCTGCACGTGGACGTTAACGTGAATGATGTCGGTGGTCCTTCCTGCAGGCTGCACCGCGTTTTTACGAATTTATGACAACTTTAAGAACAGAGTTATTGTGATTTTCAGGTTTTCAAGCGCTAAAACTGCTCAAACTCTTCTTGCCCTAAGAGCCGTTTTACCATCATAAACAGCCTGACAGAGAATGTATGTCAGAGCGGGCTGTTTTGGACCCTTCCTCTTCATCACATAACCAACCCCTGCCTCATATCTGCTGCTGTTTATTTTGCCCAGTGTTATTTTGCTAATGGGTTTTCTGTCTTTTTGAACGTCTATTTATACACCAGGATTCCTCCCTGCGCTTTAGCCCATATATAGTTAGAGACTCCGTTCCCTGGAGGTCTGCACTGCGGTCACGAGCTCCAGTGGCACATGTGTTTTGCATCAGAACTAAACAAGTGATTTTGTTTTTAGTTTTATTGTTCTGTAGCTTCATTCTCCATTTCCTGTGCGGACTCCGCTGTGGTACCTTTAGCGGGCCAGTCGATATCGTTAAATGTCTGGGAAATTTGGAATTACCAGTTGTGTGCAGCAAGGGTGTAATTTCCTGTGTGTGTGTTGGGATGGGGCCATATTACACTTTCAGGTTGATTTTCTCTCTGAACACTTGTTCTGTGACTGTCCAGCTGGCAAAATCCAGAAGGGACGAGTTGATAAAGATGTCGCTGTGCTCGTCTGATTTGTCTTCAGTTATCACTGCGCTCAGAGGAGCTGGACAAGGCGACAAAGCACAAAGCTCTTTGTAGTCTACATGCAAATTTAAGATTATCTGTCGTCTGGATCAAGGAAACTGATCATGATTTAAAGTCGGGTTAGTGTTAGTGCATTAACACAGCAGGGGTTAATATGATGTATAGTTAGATATAACATTAAGGAAAGGCAGTTTCATCATTTTTTACCCTGAAACATGCAGAAAAAGAGAAGGACATTGTTTTAAGTGTGTATAACACACACACACACACACACACACGCCTGCACCTGTTACTTTAGCTTTTGCTCTATTTTAGTCTTTGTGAATCTTTTATTTTTGAGCCGCTTCTGTCGATCGTTGACGTTGCTGTAAACCGCCCGGGAAGGATTCAGAGGAATCTGAGCTAAAAGCTGCTGAACGCTCGCCACCTGCAGCCGCAGTCACCTCCAAAATGCTAAAGTCAGAGTGTAGCTGTAATGTGTTGGCAGCAGCGGAGCGTTCGGGTCAGGTGTGAGTGCGCGTCGAGGTCTTTCAGGTTATTGGTCCAGCCGCTCGGGGGTCACTTCACGCCGATAAGCCGTCCTCTGTTCAGCAGTGTTTGACGTATGTCTTCATCGTGTGTGCTGAGCCGGTTTTCTGTTCTTCCCACAGATAATTCCACCAGGAGGGAACACGTCATTTGATGTCGTGTTTCTCGCTCGAGTAGTTGGGAATGTAGAAAACACTTTATTTATTAATACGTCACATCATGGAGTGTTCACATACCAGGTATCCACCGGAATAAGCTTTCAGCTTTCTAACGATTAGCTGCAGGAGAAACCAGGCTGACTCTTCCATCTCTGTCCTGAAGGTTTTTGGGGTCGGTATCCCAAACCCCTACAGACTGCGGCCCTTCATCGGGGCTCGAGTCCCGGTGAACAGCAGCTTCTCACCACTAATACACATCCACAACCCGTACAGTGAACCGCTGCAGGTAATTCAGAGTAATTACAGTCTGATGTTTAATCTTGGTTACATGTTTGTTTTTGGGTGGACCGGCTGGTTCATGTTGGACTGATTGGCTGTGTGTGTCTCCCTCCAGGTTGTTGAGATGTACTCCAGTGGTGGGGATCTCCATCTAGAGCTTCCCACAGGTCAACAAGGAGGCACTGGAAAATTATGGGTGAGTTCCACATCACTGGTTTTGTCCCAGCGTGTGTGTGTGTCGGCTCAGTCCGGTCCAGTCACCGTCACCTGTTCTCCCTCCAGGAGATTCCCCCTTTTGAGACAAAGGGCGTGATGAGAGCCAGCTTCTCGTCCAGAGATGTAGACAACCACACCGCTTTCATCAGAATAAAAACCAATGCTCCCAATGAGGACCAGTTCATCATCCTCCCTGTGGAGGTGGAGGTCACTTCAGGTGCGCCATCAGACCCTGTGAATACTAACGCTTGCTGTCCTTCCCCTCCTGTCGTTTAACACTTTTCTGCTCTCTGCGCAGCCCCTGGTATATACTCCTCCACAGAGATGCTCGACTTTGGTACGCTGCGGTCACAAGGTGAGGAGTCCGACAGCAGAAGCTGCACAATCCGTCCGTCTGTCACCCGGCTTCCTTTCTCACTCTGCCTCCATCTTACAGATCGTCCCAAACTGCTGAATCTGCACCTTTTAAATTCAGGAACGAAAGATGTTCCGATCACAGTAGGTACCCTCAGTGGCCTTTTTAAAACCTCAGACTTTATCTGATCCCTCCTGTAACCCGTCCTGTGCCTCTGCCTCACAGAGTGTGCGCACAACGCCGTCAAACGAAGCCGTCACAATAGACTTCAAAGCGGTCACACTGAAGGCTGGAGAGAGCAGATACACCAAAGTCGCAAGTATCAGTTTTGATGGTAAGTCGTGTTTTTTTAATGTGGTAACATCTAACCTTAGATCTGCTGAAATACACGCTCGGTTGCCAGTTTATTAGGTACGCCAAACTAATGCAGTTTGATACCACCGTCCTGCAGTAAATCCAGGACGCGATGCAGAGACAAGTTAACTAAAAGAGTACGTAAAGGAATAAAAATACATCGTCTTCATTTCCACAGAAAGCAGGAAGTGTGAGCTGCAGAGCCTGCGTGATGTTTCCTCAGCCACAGTAGCTTCTTCTCTCATTTTTGGCCTTTTCGTCCACACACAAACAGCTTTAGGTCACTGAAAATGGACCTTTCGGAAACGTCCTCCAGGCTGAAGATGTTCAGAAAGAGGGTAGACGGGGAGTTTCTTGCTCGTGACGGCAGAGCGTGTGCACTTATCTCCCTTGTTTGATTTCAGAGTGTGCTCCGTTATCTCCTTTGTTTACATGACGCCATTTTGGGCAATGGCAGACGGGGCCAAAATAGTGCCTCGTGACTTTTTACGTGTTTACACATAAATGTACAGCTGCTCCTCCACCGTTACTGAGAAACCGGCATCAGAAAACACTGCGAAGGTTACTGATATATAACCTGATACACAGACGTCACCGCCGTTTTTTAGAGAGTGCTCGTGCGGACAGGATGTTATCTATTTATTTCTTTAATGTCTTTGAAATGACCCGTGGACGCATGGACGAGGCCTAAGTCTTCATTGGGAGACACAAACATAGATATACCATCTCAACAGGAAGTGAAGTTGTGGGTTTTTTTAGATTACCGTGTGTGGTGCATCAACTTCCTCATGAGGATTCTTTCATTTGACCTTTGTTTTAGGTCCACTTAAGCAAAAATTAAGCAGCCAGAGTTCTTGTCTTTTCACCTTATGTCTGTTTAATACATATTGACGGTGTATTAGTGATGATCTGGACATTCTTTGGCTTTAGTAGTTTTCTATCTTGTCCTCACTCTAGCAATTTGTCACACTGCTGAAGTATTACACAACTTCCTCTTGTGTGGCCTTGTGCTCTTCTGCAGCCCACTTATCCGCTGTTTCAACCTTCTTTTTTTTATTGCAGCCTCAAAAGCAAGAAGACCATATCAGCTGTCTGGTAAAATAACAGTTAAAGCGAAAGAAAAGAGTTACTCCAAGCTTGAAATCCCGTACCAGGCAGAAGTTTTAGAGGGGTGAGTTGTCCTGTGGATGTGCAGGGCGTGGGTGGCTTTATGTGTGATAGAAGAAAAACATTTTTTCAGAGTTTTGGTTTTCTTCAAGTTCTCTCTGGTTTGCCGTCTCTTCTGGCAGCTACCTGGGCTTTGACCACACAGCCACGTTGTTCCACATCAGGGACAGCCCCGTCGACCCGGTGGACAGACCCATCTTCCTCACAAATGCCTTCAGCTTTGCCATCCGGATACATAAGGTGTCTCTGCCCGAAGAGGCCAAAACCATGTTTAACGTGAGTGTCGCCACAGAGGGTTAACAGAGGGCGCTGTGACCGTGAAGCCTGATCTCGAGGTCAAAGTGACGCCACTTTCTCTGTTTCAGGTGCAGAACTTCAGCGCGCCCATCGTCATCCCCCCTCATGAGTCACGGTACATCTTCTCCCTCCTCTTCCAGCCAGTCCGACCCTCCATTCACATCGACAGCAACATCCTGCTCATCACAAACGCATCAAAGTTTCACCTGCCCGTGCGAGCCTACACGGGCTTCCTGGAGGTACACACCCTGCACGGACGTTGGCGGTCCACATGCGTCGCAAAGGCTGGCTGTCAAACTCCATAACAGATATATGAAGATAGATCAGTCACACCAAATTGCATAAGTTCACTAGAGTCAAAAGCTGAGACGGCGGCGACTGAGATCTGCTAAGCTAGTTAGCATTAGGCAGGAGCTTAGCTGTGTTTCTGCTCTCTGTCATAAGTGGATATTTGTTGTACACTGGAGGGGAAACATCAGAGTTTAGATTCAGTTCCGGCTTTAATAAGGCCAGCCGTGGGTATTTCACCAGCTAGCTGCTGCTGGATGTAGCGCTCTTGCTTTAGCTGTCTGGCTGGCAGGAAGTGTGGTGGTGGTGGTTTCTCGAGGCCACAGTATAGCAACTTACTGCAGCCATTCAAAGCCAGAATGCAGGAACTACACAACCAGAGTGCATTAACTGCGGTCTGGCTCGTCTGTAGCTCTGTTTCGGAGCTACTGCAGATTTTCACAGCAATTCTATGTTGTTATTGCAGAATTTCCTATACAGTAAAACAGAAGTCAAGTCAGATTCAGGACTTGGTTAAATGTAAACACGTGTCCAGTCACTGTGTTATTCCAGTATGTGTGTCTGTCTGTAACGTGGTGTCTGCTCTTTGTCGCCTGGCCTGAACAGCCACTGGTCCTGCCTCCCAGTCTGACCGAGAACATCCTGGACTTTGGTGTTCGCAGTGCAACCCACACCAGCAGCATCATATTCGTGGTGGTTAACAGTAATCCCATAGAGGTGAGGTTACACGGTAAACTGCGCGCATTTCAACTCGCACAGAACAGTGGCTGATTACGCAACAAGTGTCCGATTTTAGGGATGTTTTGTCCCCGAAGGAAAGTAAAAAATAATGAAGAATGGAGCTTTATTTTTGTGATTGTCTTAGCTGTTCACAGCACTACACACACATTAGGTCCGTTGTGGGAGGAACTTCTGCATTTTTTTCACTATGCTGACGTGTGCTTTGCACTCTGTTCACTGCAATAGTTAAACCTGTTCCAACATTAGCCTTTGTGCTAACATATTCATGTCCACAGTGATACTTGATAAAGCGTCACACATTGTTCAGCTCAAGTACACAAATCCTTCAGCAAAGAGTATCACATGTCCATGTGTGTCATGCTTTCAGTCAAACTGCTCTCTGTCCTCCAGCTGGAGATCAAGTCCTGGCTGGTCACAGGAGACAGTCTGTCCATGGAGCTGCTGAAGACAGAGAAAGGAAACACAACAGTGGCCCTGAGTTCGCTGCGAGAGCTGCAGAACACTTCAGCCTCGCATCATAAAACAGTAAGTCACTGCAAAGCTGCTGTTAGCGTCACGCTCTGATCACACGAAACGTGGTAGAAACTCTAGATTTCATCTCTGGACGTTGGTGCAGAGTAGACTCACCTTTACGAAGCCTCTGTTTTTGTTGAGACTGAGCTACAGGACAGTTTGACGTCATGGTCATTTTGGAGGTTGCAGTGTTTTTGTATTTCATCACACTGCAGACGCACTTAAGGTTGCTGCTTTTGCATACGTGCAGTTAGTGACATAAACTGTGACTGTAGCACGACAACGTTTTTCACATCAGGCCGTTCTTCATTAGGCATTCACATTGTGTGGGTTTATTTTTACTGTGCATTGCTGGTCCAGAGTCCCCGCTGCACAGCTGATCAGCTTCTTCTTTTTTACCGTGTTGCCTCACGGCTCTGACCGACGTTTAAAGAACCGAAAAGTTCATGAAATAGTTTTCAAAATGGATTAATTTGTATTTGCTTCTTTGCGAGGAAGCTAGCTGCTAATGTCAAGCTCATGCAAACACGAGCGTTAATGTGACCATTAGCAGCTCACAGTCACCGCGATGCAAACTCCACTGACCTGCTCGCTGTTGTTTGTGTCTGCTGCTGCTGACATGGACACTGACAGTGACTCCAGCTTGTGGAGGCTAATGCAGAACTACTGCAGAGGTCTGACAAGACTCATGGAGAAGCACTAGAACAAGTGAGAGAAAGCATCTGTAATTCATCAGTTCAGATCTGTCAGTGACACTTTTAGTGTCTAAATTTAAAATATGCCCTTGAACTGCGTTTGAAATTTAAAGTAATTTTTGTCTTTAAACAAAGTATAAAGTGTGTTATGTCTGACCAGGTAGAAGCTTATTTTAAGCAGGAAGTGAATTCTCAGTGCCAGAAACAAATATTTAAATGTGTATTTCTGATATTATACCTGTAGAATATCATAAAGGTGATTGTTATTTTGACCCATAAAAGGGCACAGTACCGCACGCCAGTTTCACTTTATACAGGATGTGAAAATATCTCACAACCACTTAGATTAGAAAACCCCCCAAAAACAAGGTACTTTACAGCAAACCGCTTCCTCATGTAGGGAATCTGAAGTTTGAGTCCCCTGAGGTATTTTTGCATTAAAAAAAACAAAGAATTTTTATGTTTTTGTTCCTTCCAAGGTGATATTAGCATCTGGCTACTACGCAGCGTTCAGAGTGACGCTTGTGGCCAAGGCACTGGAGGGCACGTATGATGGAGCCGTGCATCTAACCACGGATTACGAGGTAGGTCGTCACAAATCATCTGTTCTCTCAACAAAAACACACAGTTCAGTCTAAAGGTGACGTTTTTTTTGCTTTTCCCTCAGATTTTAACCATCCCAGTGAAAGCTCTCATAGCAGTGGGCACATTAACCAGCTCCCCCAAACACATCATCTTACCACCTTCATTCCCAGTGAGTAAACATTTGGATGTGTTGACGAGGGAGCTCTCGCAGCCGCCCTGCGCCGGCAACTCCTGACGTGTCTGTGTTTGTCCTCAGGGGAAAGTTGTTCATCAAAGCTACAGCATACAGAGCTCCTTCACACAAAAAGTGAGGCTGCAGCAGATCCGCTCCCTGACAGAAGACATACGTTTCTATTACAAACGGCTCCGCAACAACAAGGACGAGCTGGAGCCCAGACGGAAATCTAAGGTAGCGCCTCGCCTCACCGAGCGCCATGAGCGAGCCGTACGAACACGAACTTATTTTCTTTCCTCCATCTTTTTCAGGTGGCAAATATTTATTTTGACGCCAGCTTGCAGTGTGGTGATCACTGTTATGTGGGGCTGCCATTTGTGCTTAAATGTAAGTTTTTTTTGTTTTTTTTTAAATGTGTGTGTAGCAGTCAGATTTCACAAGAGTCAAAATTAAAAAAGCAAACTTCTCTTTCACAGCGGAGGCGAAGCCTCATGGGCTGGCCTTACAGGAGGATATCTGGGACGCCGATGTGGATCTCCACCAGAAACTCCTCAGACGATGGAAAGAGCTGAAAGAGCGCTCGGGCCATAAGTAAGCACGTCAGGGGTTTAGGTTCAGCGTTCTTTGTGCTTTGGTTATCGAATTTTGCTGTTAAATTAGCTGTTTCACACAGACGGGCTATTTACAGGCTGTCACAAGATGTTTCTCTCCTCAAAAAGGGTTGAAGCCGTCTTTGAAGTCAACACGGACCTTCAGAAAAACGTGCAGGCTAAAATAACGGCGCACTTGACCTGGCCCTCGGTGGTCAACTCCTCCCAGCGCATCACGTTCCCTCTGACCAACACAAACAGCTCCTCTGTGAGTACAAACGAGCCGCCTCTTGTCACAACACGTGCCGGAGTGTCCTACGCTGTTGTTTGAAACTGAGGCGGACATCTTTCTGCGTCTCTGCAGGACGAGGAGGTGATTCTGCAGAATCCTGCTGACGTCCTCGTCTACGTCCAAGTTCTCCCCTTGGCCCTGTTACCCAACCCCTCAGTCTTCTCTGGAAAGCTGGCGGACCGGTGAGGAACCTCCATGAATCCAGAGCGTTCTTGTCCTCTGTCCCCTCGCCTGACTCTGACTGTGGTCTTCTCTGATTTTATTTCCCAGGTTGCCATTAGGAAATTTGTCCAACATCAACATCGACACAAACACCTTCGAGTTTCAGGTTCACAGAAATCAAGTGAGTGCCGCGAGACGTTGGCCATCATTCAGGAATTCAGAGAAGCGGTTGTTTGCACATACACGGTCCTCTTGTCCGAGGCGGAGGCAGCATGTGGAAGCTGTTTGTCTCTGACAGGCCCTCTGTTTGTTTGGCAGACATCCCTAATGAAGAGCAGTGCAGGCTTCGTAGAGGGATCAACCAGACCCTTTGTGTACAACCTCCTCCTGCTGCCCGGAGAAGTCAAGTCATTCAACGTGAGGTTCACTCCCGTCAGCAACCACAGCGTCTCCTCCCTCCTCATAGTCAGGTAATGTCACAACCATACAGTCCCTTCAGCAGGTGTGTGTTTCTCCTCTGTGACTCTGTGCTTCTCTGGGAATCCGTGTAGGAATAACCTGACTGTGATCGACACCATCATACTTCACGGCCGAGGTACGACGGAGAGCCTGAAGGTTGCAGGGAAGCCTCCGGGACAGGGCAGCTCGCTGAGGTTCAAGATGACTGAGGCTCTGCTGAAAGACTGCACAGAGAGTGAGTTTGTGGTCCGGATCAGCGCGACCATGGGCCCCTTTTCAGCCGTTCTCCTATCCGGATAAAATCCAGATGTCAATAAAACTTCACACTCAGACACATATATCTTTCTCCACTGGCCAGATCACAAATTCAGTTATATTTTGTCTTTTTTTTCCCGAGTTATGCTGCCCATAAACTCCCACAGACACACTGATGAATCTCACTCTCACTCGTCTCTCACCAGCACAGATAATTCAGTGGTTGAACTGATGAGGGATCATGTAAATCAGGTTAAACAGTTTCAGTTTAACTTGGCTCAGTTATCGTGTAAGTGGCTCCTTCCACAGACTTCATACAGACGTAGTTACACGTCGACCGTCTTGATTCTCAGATCAATTTTTAACACACGGTAAAACACATTCTGCACGTTGAGTCTCTGACTCATCAGTAATTTGATGTTTATTAATGTGCATAATTTCACAACAGGCTTCTGCACACCGAGAATGTCATAACCACGAGGAGAGCTTGAACCTTATTGTACAAACACTGTTTCCTCTTGTCTCCATAAAAGATCATTAGTGCTGTTACTGTTTAAAAACACAATTTCTTCAGCTTATTTCCATCCTGGTCTGTTGCATCGGCTGCACATGAGTTCTCTCTTAACTGAGGGTGCAAAGACAAACCAGAAGGGCATTAAAGCCTTCACAACACTCTTTGCCTTCGCACGTTAGACAGTGATAAAAAAAAAAACAGTCCGTTTAAAATGATCTCTTCCTTTATTTCAGAGACGAAAGTCAAAGAGCCAAACTTCACTCTCAAAAGGACCTTCAGGGTGGAGAACACGGGCCTGCTCCCGATCACCATCAGATCAGCGGAAATCAACGGACAGGCTTGTGAAGGTTATGGATTCAAAGTTCTCAACTGTCAAGAATTTGCACTTAAGCCAAACGCTTCAAAAGACCTCATCATACTGTAAGTGGACGAAGGCGTCGTGTCTCTTTGTCTGCAAGTGTCTCCCTCTGTCTGATCTGGACGTGTGTGAGAAGCAAGGAGTGCAAAGGAGTATGAGAGCTGCATGGTGTGTGTGTGTGTGTGTGTGTGTGTGTGTGTGTGTGTGTGTGTGTGTGTGTGTGTGTGTGTGTGTGTGTGTGTGTGTGTGTGTGTGTGTGTGTGTGTGTGTGTGTGTGTGTGTGTGTGTGTGTGTGTGTGTGTGTGTGTGTGTGTGTGTGTGTGTGTGTGTGTGTGTGTGCGTCTTCTCCCCATCACCCACAGGCTCTATTAATACTCGTCCTCAGCCTCTGTGGCTGAGTAAGCCCTCAGTAAGAGGATGAATTGGCTCTCTGTCTCTGCTCGCTCCCCTCGGGTCTCGTTTTGCTTTAAAGTTCAAGTCCGCTCTCGATGTGGACACACAGTCACCTCAAATATTCAAGTCAGGACGTTTCTCTTCAATCAAGCTTTACCCAGAAGTCAGAGCGACACCAGCTCGGCGGCCACATGCCGTCCTCACCCTCTCGGACTATAAATACTGATGTAAAAGTTGCTGTTTGTCTTGTCCAAACTCGGAGGCGCTGCGGTGGTTGAAGGTTCATTTTCCAGGATCAGATACTCTGACACATCGCTGTTAAAATGTGCTCTGCTGGTTTCCTGTGAGAAATTTCATTGTTCCAGCAGCCACTAGATTAAGGGTCACTTCTAATTTTAAGCCATTAAACCGCTAAATCTTAAATTCTGAAATAAAAGTTGCTGTAATTGAAAGTGTCACGTGTCCTCGGTCCGCCCTGGAAGGTTTCCACTCATTAGACCTCTCCTCAGAACTGTGGGTGTGTTCACTTGCACCTGTTAACGCAGGACGTTTGACACCTTCACTCTTATTGCTACGTGAGGTTCGGTCACAGGCCGCGATGGACTTTTTTCTCAGAGAACATTTCAGTGAAAGCGCCTGTGGAGGTCTTAAACACATTCAAATGTGTCAAACAAGAGCCACACACCCTCACTGATTAGCGATCTGATTTTTACTGCCTGTTGTAAACTAGCATGTTGTCAGCCTACCCGCCCACTCCTACCTCCACCAAGGAGGTTTTGTTTTTGGTCCCGTTTGTCAGTGGGACGAACTACTGGCCCCATTTTCATGAAGCTTGTCGGAAGTGTGTAGAATGAGCCGAAGAAGAGCTGGATTTTGGAGCAGATCAGAAACACGGGGCGGATACGCAGGTTATTTCTCACTCTGGTTAACATTGTGAGAATGGGCATTTGGGCCACGTGGCAGCAAGTAAATGAGAAGTAAGTAGATTTATCGAATCAACTCGGCGTCTTGTTAGCCTCGGTTCACGTGCTAGCTGTTTCTGATGAGCTGCACAGTACGTAGCGTGGTGCTATGCATGTTGAAAATGAGCAGTTTTTGGAGGAGAGTTAGTTTAGGAGGGGATTCACGCAGTCCCCCGAGGGGCTGCAGCTGTGGCTTATGGGTAATGTATCGCAACACTTCATTTCCATGCAGAATGGGACGAGATGCATTCATGTCCAGGTGGAAATGAACCCACCTGCTCGCCTTTGAGTTAAGTCTGCTCAATTCTTAAACTTTAACATGTGAAGCCATGAAGCCGTCCAACGTTCAGCCGGTTTGATAGCGAGGGTGGGACTCTCGTTCAGGAAATAAGGTGTGTTTATAGTCCTGTTTTATAGGGGAAGCTGCTCCACTGCAGCGAGTGTCCTGTGAGTACAGAGACAGAGATCGATGACAGCGAAATGTTTAATAAAACACTGTATGATTTACAGCCCGCCATAGCGTGTGCTACGTTTACGACCTTCCCTCCCCAACCTTTGGTCTGTCTGCAGCGCAACACTATTTATTGCACATTAAACTGTAAATATCCACACTAGTGCATGATAAACAGCATACAGAGTGGAATGAGCGACAGAATCAAGCTTGTTTTCATCAAACTCTTCACATGCAATCAAAGCATGTTCACCCATAGCAGGAAAAGCAGAGCTCTAATAACAACACTGGCTTTTGGTGGCTTTGTTCTGTTTACAGTCAGTAAATAATAGTAACGCCCACCAAAGGCTGCAGTGAGGTGCTGATGCCCTCTTATGCCCTCTTGTGAATGCGTCACATGTGATTCAGTGACTTGTTTTCGCCTTCTCGCTCTCTAAATTTGAGCAACCTGATTTTCTGTTCACTGAAAGCAGATATCAGTGTTAGCCTGCAGATGCCAGCATGTTTGGATGGTGTTTACGTCTACGTAAGTTGTGACCATGAGCGTTTTTCCTTGTCAGGATACATCTTAATACCAGGTGCATGTGGGGCAATAGATACATTTTATTACAGAGAGCGCTTGAAGGCATCATCTGTATTCAGCTCTTGAGGTGACTCGATGAATGCGATAACATCCGGATGACCTCCTCTGGGCTGAATTCCAGTGTATCTTAGAGAGGATTAAATTCAACAAATCTGTGTTTTGAAAGGAAGTTTCAGAGGCTTTCCTGCAGCTTTCAGGCTGCAATTAGAACTCTTTACTTTGACACATTGATAGATTTCAGATGCAGATCAGCAAGGTTTTTGTGCTGTTTGAAACGGCCTCTGAACGTTTCCTTCCTTTCCCACCAGGTTTACACCCGACTTCACTTCATCTCGAGTGATCCGGGAGCTGAAACTGGTGACATGTGGAGGCTCTGAGTTCGTGTTTGTCCTGAACGCCTCCTTGCCCTACCACATGTTAGCTGCATGTGCAGAGACCCTGCCCAGGCCGAGCTGGGAGCTGGAGCTCTACATCATCGTGTCTCTCATTATGAGGTGAGTCCAGTCTGCGGCGCCGCGCTTCATGTTGGATTCCAGCCCGTCTCACAGCTGACGTTTGTTTATGTCTCTCCAGTTTTATGTTTCTGTTGGTGATTGCCACGGCCTACCTGGAGGCTCAGAGCATTTGGGAGCCTTTCAAGAGACGTGTGTCAGTGGAATCCAACTCCACGTTGGAGACTGGGAGACCGTTTAATCTCAGGGAAATTGTGCAAATTCACAGTGATTCAAAGTAAGTGTATAATAGACGGATCTAATATTCATGATTTCAAAACTCGAAAACAGTCCGAGTGCGTCCTTTAGCTGTTGCTGAAACAGTGATCCATCGTTCTGACTGATTGATCAGACGCTGACACAAAGAGAAGGCAGTGGTGGAGTGTCTGTGGTTAACCACTGTCCACAGGTTTTGCAGTGTCTGCTGCTCTAACCACTTGTTGGCTCTTATCACTGGTCACTGGAAGCTTTGCATGTTTGACCTGATGCTGTTAACGAGTGAGAGCTCCCTGATTGGCCGCTCAGCCAGGTGAATAAGTGATTTCACCCATGTAGTGTATTTTCTTTTCTTTTTTCATTTCAAGGAGCAAAAACTTAATATTTATGGATGATGAATTCAGGCATCTGACTGGAACCCACACACTCATCCAATGGAGGCTGTGGTGTGAAGTCAGACTAGTGTGTCAGAGCCCCGGAATCACTTCAGGAGCTTCACTTCTTTCTGAATTTAAGAAGAAATCAGCTGCAGAAAGAAATAAACCGTGATCTTTACAGCAAAACCAGATAAAAGAGCAGTGAAGGGATTCAAAGAAAGTTGGTTTACATGGCAGAAAATGTGAGAGGGTTCAGTGTCTGAGTCTCTTCTGTCGCCGTTCAGGTTGAATGATTACAGCGACTCGCCCCAGAACTCCAGAGGAGTTTACGCGTCCAGTAACGGAGCAGCTCGGGTTGGAGGCCGACAAGGCAACAGCCGCACCTTATCCGACTCAGACAGCCAAGAGAAGAGGTCCAGGATCGGCTTCAGCCGCCCATCTATGCAAGCTGCTTCCTCCCAGCTGACCAAAGGAAGTACAAGCTCAGGCCAAGACGGCCCTCCAGCCGCCTGTCAGCTAACCAACCGGAAGGCTCGGAGTGCCAAACAGCTGGATCTGCAGAGTCAAAGTTTAGCCGGGTCATCGTTGCCTCACAGAGGCCTCGGCCCCGAGGATGCAGAATATGCCAACCTGATAGGAGCCATGGACAACGACCTCGACCGTCCAGAGTCCCTCAGCGGCGAGACTCTACAGGAACAGAGCTCTCAGTCAATACAAAACAAAGGTACCCACCTTTAATCAGGCGAGAGCCGCAGGGCAGAGACCTCAGTAATCATTGACAGGGCTTTGACGCATGTGTTGTGTTGTTTGCAGTGTTGGAATCTAAAGGGAAGCTGAGGGGCAAAGCAAAAGCCCAGAGGAAGAAGGAGGAGAAAGAGAAAAAATCATCAGTAAAGACTCAGGGAGACGAGCTCAAAGATAACCTGGCTGACAACGACGACAGCTCCTCCACCACCACAGAGACCTCCAATCCAGACGTGGAGACAAACATCAAAGAGGTACCCGCTGTCGTCCCGCTCGCGTCCTGGTGCTTCCACCAGAGCCGCACTTGACATTTGGACTCAAAAATGAGGACGTGGTTTGACTTGAGACATGAAGGCAAAAAGCTGAGACTTGACTTTATGATGCATAAATATTGAAAAGCAGAATGCTGTGCATACATTTGCCTCGTGGAGCTCAAGCTGTCATGAATGATGAATGACAGAACCGGGATGTGCACAATGTCTCCATAAGCTCATGCACACTCTGACAACTCTACATTCAGATGAAAGACTGCAGCCTTTCCTGATAAAATGAGTCTGTAGACTTTCAGGGCTTTGAATTGAACTACTTTAAGTTTTCTGCCTGCAGCCTCTCGATCTGAACCGATGTCACTTCCTGTCCTTCTATAAATCTGCGTCCCTGCGACACTTTAAATGAAAGCTCTGTGTTTGGGTCAGCGCTCACATTACACTGTAAAAAATATGAGCTTTCAGTTAAAAATAAAAGTGGCCGCTGACTTTTTAAATTTTAAATCAGCTGAATTAGAAGTGAATGCTTTGCAAAATGTGCTCATTGCTTCTCATCTTTAGCTGATCTCAGCTTTGACAAACCAGAAAAACTTGCTGACTGACTCTCAGGTCACGCCTTGAGACTCAGACTTGATTTGGTTCAACAGACTTTAAAACAGCTTTCCTCCACTGCTGCGGAAGTGACATCATGATACTGTAAGCAAGCTGCTATTTGACCTTTTCCCATCGTTTCCTGCAGGAACCATTGACAAAGAAAGGGAGGACAGTAATCACAGGAAAAGTGAAAGAAGAACCTTCAAACTTCTTAATCAAACCCAAAACCAAGAAACAAGGAACCACAAAGAAAGAGAGCCAAGCAGAGAAGTCCAGGTGTGTTCATGTTTCCCTTTGATTTCACTTTAATTCGTCTTCAGTTGCAGCTGGACGCGCTCATCTTTCGTTGTCCTCGTTGTCCTCAGTTCTCTGGAGCTGCCTTATGTAACACCGCTGGAGAACAAACAACGCAAGAGCTTCACATCCAAAGCTCTCTACCCTCTCACCAACATCCCAAAGACGAGACCCGTGCAGAAACAGAGACGTGAGTGTCCTCGGTCTCTAAATGTCGTCTCCTTGTCCTTTGCTTCAATGCCAGACGTGTTTGTGACGTGTTTGCTTTGACAGTAGATGGAAAGCTGGAGGACGGGCGTCCCTCTCTGTTGGCCAAGCTGTTGTCCAGTGGCTCCGTGCCCGAGCTGGGCCACAGCAGCAGCTCTGAGGGGGAGAAGGAGTTTGCATCTCCAGAGTGGGATGTACCGCTTTCCAAAAACAGCGTCCGTAAGTCAAGATCTGAAGCCGTCCCGTCCTGCCCGGTGTCTGTCCTTTGTCTCACACTCACTGATGAACCTGTGAAGATCTGATCGTCTCCTGTTCTCCACATGCAGAAGCTGACAGTCTCCAGCAGATCTCCCTCCAGACATTAAACGCAGACCCCTTCCTGAAGAGATCCGTCACAGCCGGGACCTGCTCCCCTCCACCCACCTCCCCCAGCTTACTGTCCCGGGGCACCTACAGCAGCGTGCTCAATAGCAACAGGTATCCAACCGCTGCACCTTTGCTCATAAAATGACGCTATTTTGGCTCAAATAATGACAGTATTATATCACGTTAAAGGGATGCTCCACTGAAAACGTGATTCTATCTTGTTTTACTCTATTAGCGATGTCATTTCCTACATATTGTAAGAAAAGAAAAAAATGATTTAAAAAGTGTTTTTATTGGATTTAAATAGGAATAAAAATGAGGTACAGGCCCATAATCTGCCCCATAACGTAGGTTAACTAGTACCTGACCAACATTGCTCCAGTGTGCAGGTCTGCAGTGGATGCTATTCGCCACATTAGCCGCGCAACATGCTAATAGAAAATTCAACAAGCTAACCAGTAAAGTAAACAGAAAAGCAGCAAGACAACAGCAAAACCTACAAGTTCGAAGTCTGAGGTCAGTATCGATCGTCCCTTGAGCTTCAGAAGACTCCTGCTTTGTATTGGCTGTCACAGCGGTGTGAAATAAAATGATTAGCGAACACGTGACGTTTTAACTGTCAGCCTAAGTTTCTTCACTTCTCGGATGGCGGGAGAAGATGAAGACGTTTCTGTTGGTTCTTACAGCCAGCAGCAGAGAAACTGCAGTCATGTTAGCTTCCACCAAGGTCACCTCACAGTGAGGAAAACATGAATTAGTGGATGTAACTCCAATTAATCCAGATTCTTGGTGAATTTCATTCTCGTTTTTTGCAGTGAGGGAAATCAAAAGAAGGCCCCAGGAAATAAACTGTCTGCAGCCACTCCACTCCCAGGCAAAAATGGAAATCCCACGTTTGCTGCTGTAGCTGCTGGTTATGACAAAAGTCCAGGTAAATACGCAGCAATGAAGGAAAGCTCGATCAATAATCGATAAGTTCTGCGATGAGATAACGCTGATCTTTCATGTGATCGTCAGGTGGATCTGGACCAGGTAAAAGTGACAGCCAAGGCAAGAGTCTGGCACACATGACCTCAGTGGAAAGCGACAGCTCTGACAGGTAACGTGAGTGTGAAAGGAAAGAAAATGTATTCACTTCCAGACATCATCTGGAATATTCTGCATGTGTTTTCTGTCCCTCAGCTCTGGATTGTGGAGTCCCATCGACACAGCCAGCAGTCCAAACTTCCACTCTGCCAACTCCTTCTCTGCTTTCGGACCCAACAACTCCTTCAACCTGACAGGAGGTAACCGTGTAGCAGTTTGAGTGAACAGGAGGATGTGGAGAAGCTGCATGCAGACTGAACTGTGGGTGTGTTTTCAGTTTTCAGTGGCATGAACCTCCCAAAGTCATCTGAGCCTCAGCAGAGCTGGCCTGAGTTCACCCCTGTGCCCTCCTCCATCTGGGACATACCGAGCAGCGACTCTCTGCACTCCTGGCCCAGCAGCTCCGGCTCACCCACTGCCCCGACTGCAGTAAGAGCGGCTGTTTGTTTAAAGCCTGCAGATCGTCCTCCTGCTCACAACACCACTGTGAAGCTTCTCTTCTTCTTCTCTTTTAACAGTCACTCCTGGGAAACGGCCGCAATCCCTGGTCTGCAACCACGCCCTTCGGGAGCTCCATTTGGTCAACAAGCGCAGATTCAACCTTACACCCTTTTTCTCCGACGACCAGCTCGACGACTCTGACGGATCTGGTCAGCAGTCCCGCCCCGTCGCCGCCGGCTTCCACCGAGATGAGTCGCACCTACAACCCCTGGAGCATGTGGCGCCCCACGCTGAGCAGGCGCAGCTCGGAGCCATGGCCGAGCTCCTCTGACAACGTGAATTAAGCGGCACGTGACTGCACTGAACAGAAGCACGTCGTGGAGTCGATGTACTCTGCACGCTCAATCAAATTCGTTCACAACCGGAGAATCCCGACAGAAAGCAACGATACCTGAAGTATAACGCGTTTGGTAGCCCAGTGCTGTAGGTTACCAGCCCTGCCATTTAGTTCTCTGCAGCTTTTTATTCACGGGGGCAGAAATGCTAACTTTTTATTTGGATTTGTTTTACCCGGCGCCCCTAAATTGAAAATGTTGAACATGGTTTGCTAAAGCCAGCGCAGACAGTTTGCTGTTGTAGGAAGGCTGGTCAGTTTGAAACATGGCACAGATTCTCTGAGTTCAGTATTAATGTTGGAACAGACATCTTGTTTGAAGCCACGTGTTTTCAGTCATTTTGGTTCTTATTGGTTTCTTATAAAAGTTGGTTTTTAAAGTCAAATTTGCATTGAAATGATTACACTAGGCTTTTATTTGGCAGGAGCAATCTTTCTCAATCTGAACGTGACTCTTCAGAACATAAACAGCCCAAAACCTTGAATATGAATGTTCATGTTCCCCATGTTAAAACGGGCTCTGCCCTAAATTTAACAAAGCCTTCTGTGAGAATAAATTGGTTCAGTGATCAAAGAACACTTAAGTTTGAGGTTTGTATTGTACATCACCTCTATTTGTCAGCAAATTAAATAAAGGACTTCAGCAAAATGCTTTTTCATTTTATTTTAATCCATCCATCCATCCATTATCTATACCGCCTATCCCTTTCGGGGTTGCGGGGGACTGGAGCCTATCCCAGCTACAATGGGCGAGAGGCGGGGTACACCCTGAGCCGGTCGCCAGCCGATTGCAGGGCCACATGCAAAGACAGACAAACATTCACACTCGCACTCACACCTACGGACAATTTAGAGTCACCAATTAACCTAATGAGCATGTTTTTGGTCTGTGGGAGGAAGCCGGAGCACCCGGAGAGAACCCACGCATGCACGGGAAGAACATGCAAACTTCACACAGAAAGGCCCCGTCTGACCTGGGGATCGAACCGGCAACCTTGCTGTGAGGCACACGCACTACCTGCTGCGCCACCGTGCAGCCCATTTTATTTTAATATTTTATTTAATTTTTCTGTTGTTGGTCTAAATCAAATCTGAGCAAAATGTCATATTTAGCTGCTAAGTAAGATAACACCCGGAGAAAACCTCATGTAGTATGCACGCGCCACGGAACGGCTGCGAGGCTCAGAGCTCGGTGGTGTGGTGGGAGCATGCAGACCTAACGGGGGCAGTGGGAGGTGCTGGGAGTGTCGTTGGATGGCGGGGTGGGGGGTGGCGAGGCCCTTTCGGGTGATCTGAAGAGCTTGAGGAACCTCCTCCACAGAGAGAGCTTTTCAGTTGTCTCACTGACCTCAGTCAGCTCTGGCTCGACAGTGTCAGGTCTTTGCCTCAGGTCTTCCAGGATGATTTGCTGCTGGAGGACCTCTTGCTGTGCTTTGATGGAGTCCTGGAGCTGAGACCTTTCCTTTTCCCACTCACATGCCTTGTTATGCAATTCCAGCTCTGCCGCGGGCAACTCTTCCATCAGTCTGGTGGTTTCGTTTCTCTGGTGTTCCAGGGAAGTCTCCACTTCCTTCAGGGCATCTTTTCTTTTTTCAAGCTCTTCTTCCACATCTTTAACCTTCATGAGAACCTCATTTTTAAGGACCTCACTGGCCCTGATTTTCAAATGGAGGTCCTCGATACCAATGTCAAGTCTTAGAGTGCTCTCAGCATTTTGGCGCTCCTGCATCTGGACCAGGTATCTGAGACGCTCCACCTCAGCGACCAAAGCCACCTGCTCACATATCAACCTGTTGGTCTCCTCCTCTGTGTTTGTCATGAAGTCGATTTCGTCGACTTCTACCATCTTTACCCCTGTCTGCTCATAGAAGACCTGATCGATAGTCTTGGCTGTTGGACCCTGCTGTGAGGTTGTGGGAGTTGGTTCCTCAGAGACCACAGCTGCCTGTGCTTCCACAGCTGCTGTGTCAGGCCGTGGGTCCGCAGGTGCAGTGACAGGATGTGGATCCTCAAGGGCCACATTTGCCGGTGCTTCTTCTGGGGCCATGGTTGCCCGTGGTTCCTCAGAGGTGATGACCTCCTGTGCTATCTCAGAGGCAAGAGCTACCTGAGGTTCTTCAGGTGCTGTTGCTGCCTCCACAGAGTGCTCAGGTTGAGCCGTCTGCTTCATTGTGCTGTTAGGAAACCCTTTCCTTAGGGTTCTACCTCTCTGACCGTTGTTGGTTTTCTTGTTCCTGCCCATCATCCTTTGATTTCTGCCTCTATCCATCTGACTCTGGAGTACTTGTGTCTGTCTGACTACTGGAAACTGGGTTTTAACTATTCTTTAAGTCACTAGAATGAAAAATTCAAAGCTTTCAATCGCTTGATAAAATGTGTTCAGTCCTTTGATCTGTGATATTTGAAAGACAGGAAAAAAAAGTCGGCTTTTAAAAGTTTTTTAGGTCAAAGATCAAATCACTCAAAGGCAGCGACATCAGAGATCAAAGCACCCAATGCAACTGACATCGAAGATCAAAGCACGCAACAGGTTGTTTTTATTCAAATATTTTAGAATTTTGCTCTTTTCCAAATGTCTGTATTTGTTTATTTTTGAATTTCTGTTCCTGCTTTCTGGTTATTAGTGATACAGTGCTTTTGCCTGAACACAGCAGGGGCGAAGCCCCTGCTGTGTTCAGTGCAAAGCACTGAACCACTATTGTTCTTCTGCGTGTTTCTTCTTCTTCTTCCGATTATTAGTGATACAGTGCTGAGCACTGAACACTATTGTTCTTCTGTGCGCTTCTTCTTCTTCTTATTATTATTTTTTTTAATATTATTCCTCTTCCGTACTTTTTTCGGTTCGCTACTAGTCAAAAACGATAGCGAGCACCCAGGCGAATTATATATCAAAACGTGCGGCTCGATCGGACTCGGTCTGCTATTATTTTTCTCTACAGAATACGCGTTTTTCGCGTCGTAAGACGCGAAAAACGCAAAACCTCGTCCCCACGGCAACCGCTGGATTTTCAATGGGTGTGTATTGCGCGGAATGTTCGCGCTAGAGTGGAGGGGATTAACTGCCAGAGTGGAGAGACGCTCTGAAAATTGTCTGAAACTTTCGTCTTTCCACGCTCCTCCAAGGCACAAATTTCGCTCTACGTGCGTGAAAATGTCCAGGGTTGTAGTGCCGCTTGCGCTGATTCTCACAATGTGCCTGGCTAAATGATAGAACTCACGGTTTTTGAGTTCTCAGCCTCTGAGCGAGGAGAGCGCCTCTGACCTGGCCCATAAGGTCCAATACAAATCAAAAACAGGAGAGACAGAAACCGACCATTTTTTAACTCGCTGTAAAATCCGCTTTTTTGAGCCCAGCGGAAAAAGAAAGTGATCAGCGTGAAGAGCAAAGCCTTGTAGCTCTGATGGTGAAGAAATTTCGGCAAAAGGAGTTTCGGTCGTTGCGTGAGAAGCATTTGTTCGAGGGGTGCGCAGGAGCCAAATTCAGACGTTTCTCAGGCTCGTCTCATGCGTTTCCCATAAGAAATGAATGGGACGAGCCGAAAAATGCAAAAAAATCTCCCCCTTTTTCAAAGGGCTACTGCTCCGGCATACTTTCACCTAGAGACGCCATTCCAACTTTAAAACGTAGACACAAATCTCGTCTATTGGTGTCTTAAATCTCGTTTTGATAGGTCATGTAGTTTTTGATCAGTCGCCGTTCAATGACCGTGACCGTTTTTGGGAAAAATTGTGACTTTATAATGAGTGTGTATTGCACGGAATGTTGTGTTAGAGTGGAGGGGTTTAACTGCCAGAGTGGAGAGAAGCTCTGAAAATTGCCTGAAACTTTTGTCTTTCAACGCTCCTCCAAACCACAAATTTTGCTCTACGTGCGTCAAAATTTCCAGAGTTGTAGTGCCGCTTGCGCTGATTCTCACAATGTGCCTGGCTAAGCGATAGGACTTTTGGTTTTTGAGTTATGATCCTCTGAGCGAGGAGGGTACCTCTGACCTCGCCCATAAGGTCCAATACAAATCAAAAACAGGAGAAACAGAAACCAACCATGTTTTTAACTCGCTGTAAAATCCGCAATTTTGACCCCAGCGAAAAAACAAAGTGATCAGCGTGTACAGCAAAGCCTTGTGGCTCTGACGGTGAAAAAATTTTGGCAATAGGACTTTCGGTCTTCGTGTGAGAAGCGTTTGTTCGAGGGGTGCGCTGAGGCCAAATTCAGACATTTCTGTGTCTGCTCCTCATTGACTCCAATCAAATGCATGTGTGTCTGCACCTGTGTCTGAGTGGGTGACATCATGGATCAGGCCACCTCAAGTTTCCATGGCAACCTCTGAGCCTGATTGCCTCTCCCACACACACACATATGTAGCTTTAGCTGCAGCTGTGCAGCTCAGTCAAATGATCAGTTCTCCATTAAGCTCTGTAGTGACATGCTAACCAGCCACAGCCAAGTTACCTACTGGTGAGTTGTATATGTTAGTGATGTAATGAGTGATGTTGGCCTGTTAGCGTTAGCCACAATGCTAACATGCTAATGCTAACATGAGGTCCTATGAACTTGTTGGTGCCTGGAGGTATACCTGTTGATGTCGGTTTGGTGTGCTAACATGCTAATGTTAGCATGCTAATGCTAATATGCTAACTTAGGCTAAAATGAATCTTGAAGGCGTTCTAATAATGGTTCAGAGGTTTTTAATGTGTTATTTGACATGCTAATTTAGCATGCTAATGCTAACATGCTAACATATGTTAAAATGATTGGTAAAGGCATTCTAAGGGTGTTTGAGACCTTCTCAATGTGTTTTCTGACATGCTAATGTCAGCTAAGCATTGTCGCCGATGCTGAAATTGGGTCCCATGAACGGGTTTGACTTTGATATCGGGCTGCCGTGCTAATAGCCACGCGCACGGGCCGGCGTTTGGCACACGGCCCGGCGTTTGCGCACTGTATCACTCTCCAAATTTCCCGCCGAGGGGAATTTGTCTAGTTATTCATCTTCCGTACTTTTTTTGATTCGCTACTAGTCTAAAACGATAGTGAGCACCCAGGCGAATTATATATCAAAACGTGCGGCTCGATCGGACTCGGTGTGCTATTATTTTTCTCTACAGAATACGCGTTTTTCGCGTCGTAAGACGCGAAAAACGCAAAAGTTCGTTGCACGGCAACCGCTGAATTTATAATGGGTGTGTATTGCGCGGAATGTTCGTGCTAGAGTGGAGGGGATTAACTGCTAGAGTGGAGAGACGCTCTGAAAAGTGTCTGAAATTTTTGTCTTTCCACGCTCCTCCAAAGCACAAATTTCGCTCTACGCGCGTGAAAATTTCCAGGGTTGTAGTGCCGCTTGCGCTGATTCTCACAATGTGCCTGGCTAAACGATAGAACTCACGGTTTTTGAGTTCTCAGCCTCTGAGCGAGGAGAGCACCTCTGACCTCGCTCATAAGGTCCAATACAAATCAAAACAGGAGAGACAGAAACCAACTGTTTTTTTAACTCGCTCTAAAATCGGCAATTTTGACCCCAGTGAAAAAAGAAAGTGATCAGAGCGTAGAGCAAAGCCTTGTGGCTCTCAAGGTGAAGAAATTTCGGCAATAGGACTTTCAGTCTTTGCGTGAGAAGCGTTTGTTCGAGGGGTGCGCAGAGGCCAAATTCAGACGTTTCTCAGACTCATCTCGTTGATTTCCCATAAGAAATGAATGGGACGAGCCAAAAAAAGCGAAAAAATCTCTCCCTTTTTCAACGGACTACTGCTCTGGCATACGTTCACCTAGAGACGCCATTCCAACTTTAAAACGTAGACACACGTCTCGGGTATTGGTGTATTAATTCTTGTTTTGATAAGTCGTATAGTTGTTGAGCTGTCGCAGTTCAATTACCGTGAGCGTTTTGGGAGAAATTGTGAGTTTATAATGGGTGTGTATTGCACAGGATGTTGTGCTAGAGTGGAGGTGATTAACTGCCATAGTGGAGAGACGCTCTGAAAAGTGTCTGAAATTTTTTGTTTCCACGCTCCTCCAAAGCACAAATTTCGCACTACGTGCATGAGACTTTCCGAGGTTGTAGTGCCGCTTGCGCTGATTCTCACGATGTCCCTGGCTAAGCGATAGGACTCACGGTTTTTGAGTTCTCAGCCTCTGAGCGAGGAGAGCGCCTCTGACCTCGCCCATAAGGTCCAATACAAATCAAAAACAGGAGAGACAGAAACCGACCATGTTTTTAGCTCGCTGTAAAATCCGCTTTTTTGACCCCAGCGGAAAAACAAAGTGATCAGTGTGTACAGTAAAGCCTTGTGGCTCTCACGGTGAAGAAATCTCGGCAATAGGACTTTCGGTCTTCGTGTGAGAAGCGTTTGTTCGAGGGGTGCGCAGAGGCCAAATTCAGACATTTCTGTGTCTGCTCCTCATTGACTCCAATCAAATGCATGTGGGTCTGCACCTGTGTCTGAGTGGGTGACATCATGGATCAGGCCACCTCAAGTTTCCATGGCAACCTCTGAGCCTGATTGCCTCTCCCATACACACACATATGTAGCTTTAGCTGCAGCTGTGCAGCTCAGTCAAATGATCAGTTCTCCATTAAGCTCTATAGTGACATGGTAACCAGCCACAGCCAAGCTACCTACTGGTGACTTGCATATGTTAGTGAGGTAATGAGTGATGTTGGCCTGTTAGCATTAGCCACAATGCTAACATGCTAATGCTAACATGAGGTCCTATGAACTTGTTGGTGCCTGGAGGTATACCTGTTGATGTCGGTTTGGTGTGCTAACATGCTAATGTTAGCATGCTAATGCTAATATGCTAACTTAGGCTAAAATGATTGTTGAAGGCATTCTAATGGTGGTTCAGAGGTTTTTAATGTGTTATTTGACATGCTAATGTTAGCATACTAATGCTAACATGCTAACATGCATTAAAATGATGGGGAAAGGCATTCTAATGGTGTTTGAGACCTTCTCAATGTGTTTGCTGACATGCTAATGTCAGCTTAGCATTGTCGCCGATGCTGAAATGGGGTCCTATGAACGGGTTTGACTTGTGATATCGGGCTGCCGTGCTAATATGATGGCACTAGGCATGCGCACGGCCCGGCGTTTGCCACACGGGCCGGCGTTTGGCACACGGCCCGGCGTTTGCGCACTGTATCACTCTCCAAATTTCCCGCCGAGGGGAATTTGTCTAGTTTGTTATGCTGTTGTTGGCAGCGGGTGGCTGTTGCTCCGCCACAGCTCTCGCCAGCCTCCTGACGCCGCTCTCTGAGCTGTTTGACTGGGCGGCAGCCGGCAGTAGGTGGGACCAGTGGAGCCATTTTTTTGTCCACAGATTACATGTTTGATGTCCTGCTGTCTGGGCAGAGGGACAGTTTCAGCAAATATGACATAAATTTACTTTTATACAAGTTACCTACTGCACCTTGAAAGCCAACAATATACTTATTTTGGGGGTGAAAGGGATCCAGGGGTCTGTGTACAAAGCATAATTTATCTTAAATAGTCTTGCAGTGCTTCTTTGCTTCAGGACAAGATGCTCAGTATCAGGGCCTGGAGCTGGAACACCTGACACGAATGTAGACTCTGATGAAGTTATTGATTAGAGCCTGAGCGATTGATGCTTGAGACTGATACTGATATTTGGGAGTTTCAGAAAATCAAATAATACTGATCCCTCAGTTATGTTTTTTTTTTTTTTAAATTATGAATAAGATACATACTAAGCAGGATATTTTACAGTTGACATGTAGCTTGTCAGTGCTCTCTGGTGTAATAAAAACACTATTAACTGAATTTAGAACATGTGACTGATTCGTACCTTAATCGTGTGATCTCAGTCCACTAGAGAAATCTGCAGGTGAACATTTAACATCAATCCTGTTCAATAAGCGTCCCTTCGGGGTGTTTCTCATTTGTGTCACAGTAAACGCAAACAGACAAAGGAAATGCTTGTTGAGTCTTTTCAAATAATGAAGTCAAGTAGTCTGCAGCGACTCACACCTTTGCTGCTGGTTATAACAAAAATCCAGATCAATGCGTAACAGTCAACATTTGATTATATACATATATTATATCAAAGCATGTGAGAATGAATTGCTCAAAGAAAATTTTCTAGCACTGTTTTTTAACAAAGTTATTTAATTCGATGTATTGAAAAATAATTCTACTCAGGGCAGCAGTATCTTTTTTTCTCCTTCCCCCGACATGTCAGCAAAGATCACTTCTTACACGGTTGTCTGACAGACTCCATGAGTAACTGACTAAACTTGGCGACGTCACACTTGGTCAACACAGACACACTGTGGCTCTTCTTCAGCTCGTTTGTGCGATCGAGCGCCATCATGCCCCTGCTGATCGAGCCGTGCAGCTCCACGCGGACAGGACACTCGATCCTCTCTGTTACCACGCTGCTGTCAATGCAGGCCGCCATGGCATAGGCATCGTAAGAGACGAAGCCAGATCCAAAGTGCACGTCTCTTTTATTCATCATGGCCGTTCTGGAGTAAGCCCAGCATTTCGATGTTATCATCTTCATAAAACGTGCAGCAGGCGCGTCCTGGTTGATCAGCTCCTCAAAGATCTCCTGCACAAGCCAGAGCAGTGAAATCAGTTTGAACTGAGCGGTCACGCAGGGTCACGTGGCTCTTCACAGGCGCAGACTTACCCACGTCAGTGCATTTCTGCATGAATACTCCCAGGATGCCAGGTACGTAGGGCAGAGGAATTCTTCAAGAACAATGTAGGCAGACTCTGGGTCCATTGCAAAGTTAAACTCTGCACACAGTGTTACGTTTCCTTTTCCTGCAAAGACAAAATCAAGTTATACGAGCCGACGTGTTTGAAACACAAACCCTGTCATCATGTCGTAGCATTACCTTCCATGTTGCCACCCATAATGTACAGATCTTTGAGCTTTTGGGGAAAACATGGATCCAGCCTGACAGCCAATGCCAGATTAGTGAGTGGGCCGAGGGCCACCAGGGAGACCTGTGGGAAGAGCATTTAACTCAGAGTCGCCACACATTACAAGCAGAGCGCAGACCAGTTTCTCACCTGCTTCGGCTTTTCAGTCACCAGCCGGATCATTGCATTGACCGCGTGCTCTCTCTGGACCTTCTCCTCCCACTGCAGGTCTTTGTCTTCAATCACATCCCCAAGTCCATCAGTTCCAAAGTGGTCCCTCACTTGGCTACTGGCTCCCAGCAGAGGACCCCCAGAACCTCGAAACACTGGAATCTGCAGACAAACGTGCAGCTCAGTGCAGGTTTGAGCAGGATTTGATGACAGACATGGAGGTGTTGAGATAAGCCTGAACGAGCTCTGCAGTAGAAACTATACTTTTCATTTTTCCATATTACAATATATAAAACCCATTTAATCCCACTGCGTACCCTCCTTCACAGGCGTCTTAAGTGCTGCCCCACCACCAGTGCATCAGTTAGTACACTGATGTAAATCACAGTAACTGTCTGATGTTATTGTTACGATTACTTTATTTTCATCCTTGTTTGGTTTATTTTATGCATTATTGCCACTTTTGGACATCGTCTTTTTCTTTCTTTGTCCTCGTGTGTTTCTGTCTTTGTTGTATCTGTAAAGCCACAACTCGATGGTTTTGTCCAGAAACCAGAAATCCACGCTGCTGTCTCCTCGGAGTGATGCTGTCCTCAACACAGTTTCTGACTTTTTGCTCACCGGCCCTGATCTTCATTATGGCACCAAGGCATTGTGGGTCCATCCATCCATTATCTATACCGCCTATCCCTTTCGGGGTTGCGGGGGACTGGAGCCTATCCCAGCTACAATGGGCGAGAGGCGGGGTACACCCTGAGCCGGTCGCCAGCCGATTGCAGGGCCACATGCAAAGACAGACAAACATTCACACTCGCACTCACACCTACGGACAATTTAGAGTCACCAATTAACCTAATGAGCATGTTTCTGGTCTGTGGGAGGAAGCCGGAGCACCCGGAGAGAACCCACGCATGCACGGGAAGAACATGCAAACTTCACACAGAAAGGCCCCGTCTGACCTGGGGATCGAACCGGCAACCTTCTTGCTGTGAGGCACACGCACTACCTGCTGCGCCACCGTGCAGCCCATTTTATTTTAATATTTTATTTATTTTTTCTGTTGTTGGTCTAAATCAAATCTGAGCAAAATGTCATATTTAGCTGCTAAGTAAGATAACACCCGGAGAAAACCTCATGTAGTCTGGTCCAAGCATGCACGCGCCACGGAACGGCTGCGAGGCTCAGAGCTCGGTGGTGTGGTGGGAGCATGCAGACCTAACGGGGGCAGTGGGAGGTGCTGGGAGTGTCGTTGGATGGCGGGGTGGGGGGTGGCGAGGCCCTTTCGGGTGATCTGAAGAGCTTGAGGAACCTCCTCCACAGAGAGAGCTTTTCAGTTGTCTCACTGACCTCAGTCAGCTCTGGCTCGACAGTGTCAGGTCTTTGCCTCAGGTCTTCCAGGATGATTTGCTGCTGGAGGACCTCTTGCTGTGCTTTGATGGAGTCCTGGAGCTGAGACCTTTCCTTTTCCCACTCACATGCCTTGTTATGCAATTCCAGCTCTGCCGCGGGCAACTCTTCCATCAGTCTGGTGGTTTCGTTTCTCTGGTGTTCCAGGGAAGTCTCCACTTCCTTCAGGGCATCTTTTCTTTTTTCAAGCTCTTCTTCCACATCTTTAACCTTCATGAGAGCCTCATTTTTAAGGACCTCACTGGCCCTGATTTTCAAATGGAGGTCCTCGACACCAATGTCAAGTCTTAGAGTGCTCTCAGCATTTTGGCGCTCCTGCATCTGGACCAGGTATCTGAGACGCTCCACCTCAGCGACCAAAGCCACCTGCTCACATATCAACCTGTTGGTCTCCTCCTCTGTGTTTGTCATGAAGTCGATTTCGTCGACTTCTACCATCTTTACCCCTGTCTGCTCATAGAAGACCTGATCGATAGTCTTGGCTGTTGGACCCTGCTGTGAGGTTGTGGGAGTTGGTTCCTCAGAGACCACAGCTGCCTGTGCTTCCACAGCTGCTGTGTCAGGCCGTGGGTCCGCAGGTGCAGTGACAGGATGTGGATCCTCAAGGGCCACATTTGCCGGTGCTTCTTCTGGGGCCATGGTTGCCCGTGGTTCCTCAGAGGTGATGACCTCCTGTGCTATCTCAGAGGCAAGAGCTACCTGAGGTTCTTCAGGTGCTGTTGCTGCCTCCACAGAGTGCTCAGGTTGAGCCGTCTGCTTCATTGTGCTGTTAGGAAACCCTTTCCTTAGGGTTCTACCTCTCTGACCGTTGTTGGTTTTCTTGTTCCTGCCCATCATCCTTTGATTTCTGCCTCTATCCATCTGACTCTGGAGTACTTGTGTCTGTCTGACTACTGGAAACTGGGTTTTAACTATTCTTTAAGTCACTAGAATGAAAAATTCAAAGCTTTCAATCGCTTGATAAAATGTGTTCAGTCCTTTGATCTGTGATATTTGAAAGACAGGAAAAAAAAGTCGGCTTTTAAAAGTTTTTTAGGTCAAAGATCAAATCACTCAAAGGCAGCGACATCAGAGATCAAAGCACCCAATGCAACTGACATCGAAGATCAAAGCACGCAACAGGTTGTTTTTATTCAAATATTTTAGAATTTTGCTCTTTTCCAAATGTCCGTATTTGTTTATTTTTGAATTTCTGTTCCTGCTTTCTGGTTATTTGTTATGCTGTTGTTGGCAGCGGGTGGCTGTTGCTCCGCCACAGCTCTCGCCAGCCTCCTGACGCCACTCTCTGAGCTGTTTGACTGGGCGGCAGCCGGCAGCATGAGCGGAGGGAGGGGGCGGTTCGCAGCGTGTGTGAGTAGTGATTGACAGATGTCAGACGCGCCCTCAGACGCTTCTCTTGCTCTGATTGGTTGTTTTGTGTCCGCACGGTGGATTCTTGCAATTTGCAGTAGGGGCAGTAGGTGGGACCAATGGAGCCGTTTTTTTGTCCACAGATTACATGTTTGATGTCCTGCTGTCTGGGCAGAGGGACAGTTTCAGCAAATATGACATAAATTTACCTTTATACAAGTTGCCTACTGCACCTTGAAAGCCAACAATATACTTATTTTGGGGGTGAAAGGGATCCAGGGGTCTGTGTACAAAGCATAATTTATCTTAAATAGTCTTGCAGTGCTTCTTTGCTTCAGGACAAGATGCTCAGTATCAGGGCCTGGAGCTGGAACACCTGACACGAATGTAGACTCTGATGAAGTTATTGATTAGAGCCTGAGCGATTGATGCTTGAGACTGATACTGATATTTGGGAGTTTCAGAAAATCAAATAATACTGATCCCTCAGTTATGTTTTTTTTTTTTTTAAATTATGAATAAGATACATACTAAGCAGGATATTTTACAGTTGACATGTAGCTTGTCAGTGCTCTCTGGTGTAATAAAAACACTATTAACTGAATTTAGAACATGTGACTGATTCGTACCTTAATCGTGTGATCTCAGTCCACTAGAGAAATCTGCAGGTGAACATTTAACATCAATCCTGTTCAATAAGCGTCCCTTCGGGGTGTTTCTCATTTGTGTCACAGTAAACGCAAACAGACAAAGGAAATGCTTGTTGAGTCTTTTCAAATAATGAAGTCAAGTAGTCTGCAGCGACTCACACCTTTGCTGCTGGTTATAACAAAAATCCAGATCAATGCGTAACAGTCAACATTTGATTATATACATATATTATATCAAAGCATGTGAGAATGAATTGCTCAAAGAAAATTTTCTAGCACTGTTTTTTAACAAAGTTATTTAATTCGATGTATTGAAAAATAATTCTACTCAGGGCAGCAGTATCTTTTTTTCTCCTTCCCCCGACATGTCAGCAAAGATCACTTCTTACACGGTTGTCTGACAGACTCCATGAGTAACTGACTAAACTTGGCGACGTCACACTTGGTCAACACAGACACACTGTGGCTCTTCTTCAGCTCGTTTGTGCGATCGAGCGCCATCATGCCCCTGCTGATCGAGCCGTGCAGCTCCACGCGGACAGGACACTCGATCCTCTCTGTTACCACGCTGCTGTCAATGCAGGCCGCCATGGCATAGGCATCGTAAGAGACGAAGCCAGATCCAAAGTGCACGTCTCTTTTATTCATCATGGCCGTTCTGGAGTAAGCCCAGCATTTCGATGTTATCATCTTCATAAAACGTGCAGCAGGCGCGTCCTGGTTGATCAGCTCCTCAAAGATCTCCTGCACAAGCCAGAGCAGTGAAATCAGTTTGAACTGAGCGGTCACGCAGGGTCACGTGGCTCTTCACAGGCGCAGACTTACCCACGTCAGTGCATTTCTGCATGAATACTCCCAGGATGCCAGGTACGTAGGGCAGAGGAATTCTTCAAGAACAATGTAGGCAGACTCTGGGTCCATTGCAAAGTTAAACTCTGCACACAGTGTTACGTTTCCTTTTCCTGCAAAGACAAAATCAAGTTATACGAGCCGACGTGTTTGAAACACAAACCCTGTCATCATGTCGTAGCATTACCTTCCATGTTGCCACCCATAATGTACAGATCTTTGAGCTTTTGGGGAAAACATGGATCCAGCCTGACAGCCAATGCCAGATTAGTGAGTGGGCCGAGGGCCACCAGGGAGACCTGTGGGAAGAGCATTTAACTCAGAGTCGCCACACATTACAAGCAGAGCGCAGACCAGTTTCTCACCTGCTTCGGCTTTTCAGTCACCAGCCGGATCATTGCATTGACCGCGTGCTCTCTCTGGACCTTCTCCTCCCACTGCAGGTCTTTGTCTTCAATCACATCCCCAAGTCCATCAGTTCCAAAGTGGTCCCTCACTTGGCTACTGGCTCCCAGCAGAGGACCCCCAGAACCTCGAAACACTGGAATCTGCAGACAAACGTGCAGCTCAGTGCAGGTTTGAGCAGGATTTGATGACAGACATGGAGGTGTTGAGATAAGCCTGAACGAGCTCTGCAGTAGAAACTATACTTTTCATTTTTCCATATTACAATATATAAAACCCATTTAATCCCACTGCGTACCCTCCTTCACAGGCGTCTTAAGTGCTGCCCCACCACCAGTGCATCAGTTAGTACACTGATGTAAATCACAGTAACTGTCTGATGTTATTGTTACGATTACTTTATTTTCATCCTTGTTTGGTTTATTTTATGCATTATTGCCACTTTTGGACATCGTCTTTTTCTTTCTTTGTCCTCGTGTGTTTCTGTCTTTGTTGTATCTGTAAAGCCACAACTCGATGGTTTTGTCCAGAAACCAGAAATCCACGCTGCTGTCTCCTCGGAGTGATGCTGTCCTCAACACAGTTTCTGACTTTTTGCTCACCGGCCCTGATCTTCATTATGGCACCAAGGCATTGTGGGTCCATCCATCCATTATCTATACCGCCTATCCCTTTCGGGGTTGCGGGGGACTGGAGCCTATCCCAGCTACAATGGGCGAGAGGCGGGGTACACCCTGAGCCGGTCGCCAGCCGATTGCAGGGCCACATGCAAAGACAGACAAACATTCACACTCGCACTCACACCTACGGACAATTTAGAGTCACCAATTAACCTAATGAGCATGTTTTTGGTCTGTGGGAGGAAGCCGGAGCACCCGGAGAGAACCCACGCATGCACGGGAAGAACATGCAAACTTCACACAGAAAGGCCCCGTCTGACCTGGGGATCGAACCGGCAACCTTCTTGCTGTGAGGCACACGCACTACCTGCTGCGCCACCGTGCAGCCCATTTTATTTTAATATTTTATTTAATTTTTCTGTTGTTGGTCTAAATCAAATCTGAGCAAAATGTCATATTTAGCTGCTAAGTAAGATAACACCCGGAGAAAACCTCATGTAGTCTGGTCCAAGCATGCACGCGCCACGGAACGGCTGCGAGGCTCAGAGCTCGGTGGTGTGGTGGGAGCATGCAGACCTAACGGGGGCAGTGGGAGGTGCTGGGAGTGTCGTTGGATGGCGGGGTGGGGGGTGGCGAGGCCCTTTCGGGTGATCTGAAGAGCTTGAGGAACCTCCTCCACAGAGAGAGCTTTTCAGTTGTCTCACTGACCTCAGTCAGCTCTGGCTCGACAGTGTCAGGTCTTTGCCTCAGGTCTTCCAGGATGATTTGCTGCTGGAGGACCTCTTGCTGTGCTTTGATGGAGTCCTGGAGCTGAGACCTTTCCTTTTCCCACTCACATGCCTTGTTATGCAATTCCAGCTCTGCCGCGGGCAACTCTTCCATCAGTCTGGTGGTTTCGTTTCTCTGGTGTTCCAGGGAAGTCTCCACTTCCTTCAGGGCATCTTTTCTTTTTTCAAGCTCTTCTTCCACATCTTTAACCTTCATGAGAGCCTCATTTTTAAGGACCTCACTGGCCCTGATTTTCAAATGGAGGTCCTCGACACCAATGTCAAGTCTTAGAGTGCTCTCAGCATTTTGGCGCTCCTGCATCTGGACCAGGTATCTGAGACGCTCCACCTCAGCGACCAAAGCCACCTGCTCACATATCAACCTGTTGGTCTCCTCCTCTGTGTTTGTCATGAAGTCGATTTCGTCGACTTCTACCATCTTTACCCCTGTCTGCTCATAGAAGACCTGATCGATAGTCTTGGCTGTTGGACCCTGCTGTGAGGTTGTGGGAGTTGGTTCCTCAGAGACCACAGCTGCCTGTGCTTCCACAGCTGCTGTGTCAGGCCGTGGGTCCGCAGGTGCAGTGACAGGATGTGGATCCTCAAGGGCCACATTTGCCGGTGCTTCTTCTGGGGCCATGGTTGCCCGTGGTTCCTCAGAGGTGATGACCTCCTGTGCTATCTCAGAGGCAAGAGCTACCTGAGGTTCTTCAGGTGCTGTTGCTGCCTCCACAGAGTGCTCAGGTTGAGCCGTCTGCTTCATTGTGCTGTTAGGAAACCCTTTCCTTAGGGTTCTACCTCTCTGACCGTTGTTGGTTTTCTTGTTCCTGCCCATCATCCTTTGATTTCTGCCTCTATCCATCTGACTCTGGAGTACTTGTGTCTGTCTGACTACTGGAAACTGGGTTTTAACTATTCTTTAAGTCACTAGAATGAAAAATTCAAAGCTTTCAATCGCTTGATAAAATGTGTTCAGTCCTTTGATCTGTGATATTTGAAAGACAGGAAAAAAAAGTCGGCTTTTAAAAGTTTTTTAGGTCAAAGATCAAATCACTCAAAGGCAGCGACATCAGAGATCAAAGCACCCAATGCAACTGACATCGAAGATCAAAGCACGCAACAGGTTGTTTTTATTCAAATATTTTAGAATTTTGCTCTTTTCCAAATGTCCGTATTTGTTTATTTTTGAATTTCTGTTCCTGCTTTCTGGTTATTTGTTATGCTGTTGTTGGCAGCGGGTGGCTGTTGCTCCGCCACAGCTCTCGCCAGCCTCCTGACGCCGCTCTCTGAGCTGTTTGACTGGGCGGCAGCCGGCAGCATGAGCGGAGGGAGGGGGCGGTTCGCAGCGTGTGTGAGTAGTGATTGACAGATGTCAGACGCGCCCTCAGACGCTTCTCTTGCTCTGATTGGTTGTTTTGTGTCCGCACGGTGGATTCTTGCAATTTGCAGTAGGGGCAGTAGGTGGGACCAATGGAGCCGTTTTTTTGTCCACAGATTACATGTTTGATGTCCTGCTGTCTGGGCAGAGGGACAGTTTCAGCAAATATGACATAAATTTACCTTTATACAAGTTGCCTACTGCACCTTGAAAGCCAACAATATACTTATTTTGGGGGTGAAAGGGATCCAGGGGTCTGTGTACAAAGCATAATTTATCTTAAATAGTCTTGCAGTGCTTCTTTGCTTCAGGACAAGATGCTCAGTATCAGGGCCTGGAGCTGGAACACCTGACACGAATGTAGACTCTGATGAAGTTATTGATTAGAGCCTGAGCGATTGATGCTTGAGACTGATACTGATATTTGGGAGTTTCAGAAAATCAAATAATACTGATCCCTCAGTTATGTTTTTTTTTTTTTTAAATTATGAATAAGATACATACTAAGCAGGATATTTTACAGTTGACATGTAGCTTGTCAGTGCTCTCTGGTGTAATAAAAACACTATTAACTGAATTTAGAACATGTGACTGATTCGTACCTTAATCGTGTGATCTCAGTCCACTAGAGAAATCTGCAGGTGAACATTTAACATCAATCCTGTTCAATAAGCGTCCCTTCGGGGTGTTTCTCATTTGTGTCACAGTAAACGCAAACAGACAAAGGAAATGCTTGTTGAGTCTTTTCAAATAATGAAGTCAAGTAGTCTGCAGCGACTCACACCTTTGCTGCTGGTTATAACAAAAATCCAGATCAATGCGTAACAGTCAACATTTGATTATATACATATATTATATCAAAGCATGTGAGAATGAATTGCTCAAAGAAAATTTTCTAGCACTGTTTTTTAACAAAGTTATTTAATTCGATGTATTGAAAAATAATTCTACTCAGGGCAGCAGTATCTTTTTTTCTCCTTCCCCCGACATGTCAGCAAAGATCACTTCTTACACGGTTGTCTGACAGACTCCATGAGTAACTGACTAAACTTGGCGACGTCACACTTGGTCAACACAGACACACTGTGGCTCTTCTTCAGCTCGTTTGTGCGATCGAGCGCCATCATGCCCCTGCTGATCGAGCCGTGCAGCTCCACGCGGACAGGACACTCGATCCTCTCTGTTACCACGCTGCTGTCAATGCAGGCCGCCATGGCATAGGCATCGTAAGAGACGAAGCCAGATCCAAAGTGCACGTCTCTTTTATTCATCATGGCCGTTCTGGAGTAAGCCCAGCATTTCGATGTTATCATCTTCATAAAACGTGCAGCAGGCGCGTCCTGGTTGATCAGCTCCTCAAAGATCTCCTGCACAAGCCAGAGCAGTGAAATCAGTTTGAACTGAGCGGTCACGCAGGGTCACGTGGCTCTTCACAGGCGCAGACTTACCCACGTCAGTGCATTTCTGCATGAATACTCCCAGGATGCCAGGTACGTAGGGCAGAGGAATTCTTCAAGAACAATGTAGGCAGACTCTGGGTCCATTGCAAAGTTAAACTCTGCACACAGTGTTACGTTTCCTTTTCCTGCAAAGACAAAATCAAGTTATACGAGCCGACGTGTTTGAAACACAAACCCTGTCATCATGTCGTAGCATTACCTTCCATGTTGCCACCCATAATGTACAGATCTTTGAGCTTTTGGGGAAAACATGGATCCAGCCTGACAGCCAATGCCAGATTAGTGAGTGGGCCGAGGGCCACCAGGGAGACCTGTGGGAAGAGCATTTAACTCAGAGTCGCCACACATTACAAGCAGAGCGCAGACCAGTTTCTCACCTGCTTCGGCTTTTCAGTCACCAGCCGGATCATTGCATTGACCGCGTGCTCTCTCTGGACCTTCTCCTCCCACTGCAGGTCTTTGTCTTCAATCACATCCCCAAGTCCATCAGTTCCAAAGTGGTCCCTCACTTGGCTACTGGCTCCCAGCAGAGGACCCCCAGAACCTCGAAACACTGGAATCTGCAGACAAACGTGCAGCTCAGTGCAGGTTTGAGCAGGATTTGATGACAGACATGGAGGTGTTGAGATAAGCCTGAACGAGCTCTGCAGTAGAAACTATACTTTTCATTTTTCCATATTACAATATATAAAACCCATTTAATCCCACTGCGTACCCTCCTTCACAGGCGTCTTAAGTGCTGCCCCACCACCAGTGCATCAGTTAGTACACTGATGTAAATCACAGTAACTGTCTGATGTTATTGTTACGATTACTTTATTTTCATCCTTGTTTGGTTTATTTTATGCATTATTGCCACTTTTGGACATCGTCTTTTTCTTTCTTTGTCCTCGTGTGTTTCTGTCTTTGTTGTATCTGTAAAGCCACAACCCGATGGTTTTGTCCAGAAACCAGAAATCCACGCTGCTGTCTCCTCGGAGTGATGCTGTCCTCAACACAGTTTCTGACTTTTTGCTCACCGGCCCTGATCTTCATTATGGCACCAAGGCATTGTGGGTCCATCCATCCATTATCTATACCGCCTATCCCTTTCGGGGTTGCGGGGGACTGGAGCCTATCCCAGCTACAATGGGCGAGAGGCGGGGTACACCCTGAGCCGGTCGCCAGCCGATTGCAGGGCCACATGCAAAGACAGACAAACATTCACACTCGCACTCACACCTACGGACAATTTAGAGTCACCAATTAACCTAATGAGCATGTTTCTGGTCTGTGGGAGGAAGCCGGAGCACCCGGAGAGAACCCACGCATGCACGGGAAGAACATGCAAACTTCACACAGAAAGGCCCCGTCTGACCTGGGGATCGAACCGGCAACCTTCTTGCTGTGAGGCACACGCACTACCTGCTGCGCCACCGTGCAGCCCATTTTATTTTAATATTTTATTTATTTTTTCTGTTGTTGGTCTAAATCAAATCTGAGCAAAATGTCATATTTAGCTGCTAAGTAAGATAACACCCGGAGAAAACCTCATGTAGTCTGGTCCAAGCATGCACGCGCCACGGAACGGCTGCGAGGCTCAGAGCTCGGTGGTGTGGTGGGAGCATGCAGACCTAACGGGGGCAGTGGGAGGTGCTGGGAGTGTCGTTGGATGGCGGGGTGGGGGGTGGCGAGGCCCTTTCGGGTGATCTGAAGAGCTTGAGGAACCTCCTCCACAGAGAGAGCTTTTCAGTTGTCTCACTGACCTCAGTCAGCTCTGGCTCGACAGTGTCAGGTCTTTGCCTCAGGTCTTCCAGGATGATTTGCTGCTGGAGGACCTCTTGCTGTGCTTTGATGGAGTCCTGGAGCTGAGACCTTTCCTTTTCCCACTCACATGCCTTGTTATGCAATTCCAGCTCTGCCGCGGGCAACTCTTCCATCAGTCTGGTGGTTTCGTTTCTCTGGTGTTCCAGGGAAGTCTCCACTTCCTTCAGGGCATCTTTTCTTTTTTCAAGCTCTTCTTCCACATCTTTAACCTTCATGAGAGCCTCATTTTTAAGGACCTCACTGGCCCTGATTTTCAAATGGAGGTCCTCGACACCAATGTCAAGTCTTAGAGTGCTCTCAGCATTTTGGCGCTCCTGCATCTGGACCAGGTATCTGAGACGCTCCACCTCAGCGACCAAAGCCACCTGCTCACATATCAACCTGTTGGTCTCCTCCTCTGTGTTTGTCATGAAGTCGATTTCGTCGACTTCTACCATCTTTACCCCTGTCTGCTCATAGAAGACCTGATCGATAGTCTTGGCTGTTGGACCCTGCTGTGAGGTTGTGGGAGTTGGTTCCTCAGAGACCACAGCTGCCTGTGCTTCCACAGCTGCTGTGTCAGGCCGTGGGTCCGCAGGTGCAGTGACAGGATGTGGATCCTCAAGGGCCACATTTGCCGGTGCTTCTTCTGGGGCCATGGTTGCCCGTGGTTCCTCAGAGGTGATGACCTCCTGTGCTATCTCAGAGGCAAGAGCTACCTGAGGTTCTTCAGGTGCTGTTGCTGCCTCCACAGAGTGCTCAGGTTGAGCCGTCTGCTTCATTGTGCTGTTAGGAAACCCTTTCCTTAGGGTTCTACCTCTCTGACCGTTGTTGGTTTTCTTGTTCCTGCCCATCATCCTTTGATTTCTGCCTCTATCCATCTGACTCTGGAGTACTTGTGTCTGTCTGACTACTGGAAACTGGGTTTTAACTATTCTTTAAGTCACTAGAATGAAAAATTCAAAGCTTTCAATCGCTTGATAAAATGTGTTCAGTCCTTTGATCTGTGATATTTGAAAGACAGGAAAAAAAAGTCGGCTTTTAAAAGTTTTTTAGGTCAAAGATCAAATCACTCAAAGGCAGCGACATCAGAGATCAAAGCACCCAATGCAACTGACATCGAAGATCAAAGCACGCAACAGGTTGTTTTTATTCAAATATTTTAGAATTTTGCTCTTTTCCAAATGTCCGTATTTGTTTATTTTTGAATTTCTGTTCCTGCTTTCTGGTTATTTGTTATGCTGTTGTTGGCAGCGGGTGGCTGTTGCTCCGCCACAGCTCTCGCCAGCCTCCTGACGCCACTCTCTGAGCTGTTTGACTGGGCGGCAGCCGGCAGCATGAGCGGAGGGAGGGGGCGGTTCGCAGCGTGTGTGAGTAGTGATTGACAGATGTCAGACGCGCCCGCAGACGCTTCTCTTGCTCTGATTGGTTGTTTTGTGTCCGCACGGTGGATTCTTGCAATTTGCAGTAGGGGCAGTAGGTGGGACCAATGGAGCCGTTTTTTTGTCCACAGATTACATGTTTGATGTCCTGCTGTCTGGGCAGAGGGACAGTTTCAGCAAATATGACATAAATTTACCTTTATACAAGTTGCCTACTGCACCTTGAAAGCCAACAATATACTTATTTTGGGGGTGAAAGGGATCCAGGGGTCTGTGTACAAAGCATAATTTATCTTAAATAGTCTTGCAGTGCTTCTTTGCTTCAGGACAAGATGCTCAGTATCAGGGCCTGGAGCTGGAACACCTGACACGAATGTAGACTCTGATGAAGTTATTGATTAGAGCCTGAGCGATTGATGCTTGAGACTGATACTGATATTTGGGAGTTTCAGAAAATCAAATAATACTGATCCCTCAGTTATGTTTTTTTTTTTTTTAAATTATGAATAAGATACATACTAAGCAGGATATTTTACAGTTGACATGTAGCTTGTCAGTGCTCTCTGGTGTAATAAAAACACTATTAACTGAATTTAGAACATGTGACTGATTCGTACCTTAATCGTGTGATCTCAGTCCACTAGAGAAATCTGCAGGTGAACATTTAACATCAATCCTGTTCAATAAGCGTCCCTTCGGGGTGTTTCTCATTTGTGTCACAGTAAACGCAAACAGACAAAGGAAATGCTTGTTGAGTCTTTTCAAATAATGAAGTCAAGTAGTCTGCAGCGACTCACACCTTTGCTGCTGGTTATAACAAAAATCCAGATCAATGCGTAACAGTCAACATTTGATTATATACATATATTATATCAAAGCATGTGAGAATGAATTGCTCAAAGAAAATTTTCTAGCACTGTTTTTTAACAAAGTTATTTAATTCGATGTATTGAAAAATAATTCTACTCAGGGCAGCAGTATCTTTTTTTCTCCTTCCCCCGACATGTCAGCAAAGATCACTTCTTACACGGTTGTCTGACAGACTCCATGAGTAACTGACTAAACTTGGCGACGTCACACTTGGTCAACACAGACACACTGTGGCTCTTCTTCAGCTCGTTTGTGCGATCGAGCGCCATCATGCCCCTGCTGATCGAGCCGTGCAGCTCCACGCGGACAGGACACTCGATCCTCTCTGTTACCACGCTGCTGTCAATGCAGGCCGCCATGGCATAGGCATCGTAAGAGACGAAGCCAGATCCAAAGTGCACGTCTCTTTTATTCATCATGGCCGTTCTGGAGTAAGCCCAGCATTTCGATGTTATCATCTTCATAAAACGTGCAGCAGGCGCGTCCTGGTTGATCAGCTCCTCAAAGATCTCCTGCACAAGCCAGAGCAGTGAAATCAGTTTGAACTGAGCGGTCACGCAGGGTCACGTGGCTCTTCACAGGCGCAGACTTACCCACGTCAGTGCATTTCTGCATGAATACTCCCAGGATGCCAGGTACGTAGGGCAGAGGAATTCTTCAAGAACAATGTAGGCAGACTCTGGGTCCATTGCAAAGTTAAACTCTGCACACAGTGTTACGTTTCCTTTTCCTGCAAAGACAAAATCAAGTTATACGAGCCGACGTGTTTGAAACACAAACCCTGTCATCATGTCGTAGCATTACCTTCCATGTTGCCACCCATAATGTACAGATCTTTGAGCTTTTGGGGAAAACATGGATCCAGCCTGACAGCCAATGCCAGATTAGTGAGTGGGCCGAGGGCCACCAGGGAGACCTGTGGGAAGAGCATTTAACTCAGAGTCGCCACACATTACAAGCAGAGCGCAGACCAGTTTCTCACCTGCTTCGGCTTTTCAGTCACCAGCCGGATCATTGCATTGACCGCGTGCTCTCTCTGGACCTTCTCCTCCCACTGCAGGTCTTTGTCTTCAATCACATCCCCAAGTCCATCAGTTCCAAAGTGGTCCCTCACTTGGCTACTGGCTCCCAGCAGAGGACCCCCAGAACCTCGAAACACTGGAATCTGCAGACAAACGTGCAGCTCAGTGCAGGTTTGAGCAGGATTTGATGACAGACATGGAGGTGTTGAGATAAGCCTGAACGAGCTCTGCAGTAGAAACTATACTTTTCATTTTTCCATATTACAATATATAAAACCCATTTAATCCCACTGCGTACCCTCCTTCACAGGCGTCTTAAGTGCTGCCCCACCACCAGTGCATCAGTTAGTACACTGATGTAAATCACAGTAACTGTCTGATGTTATTGTTACGATTACTTTATTTTCATCCTTGTTTGGTTTATTTTATGCATTATTGCCACTTTTGGACATCGTCTTTTTCTTTCTTTGTCCTCGTGTGTTTCTGTCTTTGTTGTATCTGTAAAGCCACAACTCGATGGTTTTGTCCAGAAACCAGAAATCCACGCTGCTGTCTCCTCGGAGTGATGCTGTCCTCAACACAGTTTCTGACTTTTTGCTCACCGGCCCTGATCTTCATTATGGCACCAAGGCATTGTGGGTCCATCCATCCATTATCTATACCGCCTATCCCTTTCGGGGTTGCGGGGGACTGGAGCCTATCCCAGCTACAATGGGCGAGAGGCGGGGTACACCCTGAGCCGGTCGCCAGCCGATTGCAGGGCCACATGCAAAGACAGACAAACATTCACACTCGCACTCACACCTACGGACAATTTAGAGTCACCAATTAACCTAATGAGCATGTTTCTGGTCTGTGGGAGGAAGCCGGAGCACCCGGAGAGAACCCACGCATGCACGGGAAGAACATGCAAACTTCACACAGAAAGGCCCCGTCTGACCTGGGGATCGAACCGGCAACCTTCTTGCTGTGAGGCACACGCACTACCTGCTGCGCCACCGTGCAGCCCATTTTATTTTAATATTTTATTTATTTTTTCTGTTGTTGGTCTAAATCAAATCTGAGCAAAATGTCATATTTAGCTGCTAAGTAAGATAACACCCGGAGAAAACCTCATGTAGTCTGGTCCAAGCATGCACGCGCCACGGAACGGCTGCGAGGCTCAGAGCTCGGTGGTGTGGTGGGAGCATGCAGACCTAACGGGGGCAGTGGGAGGTGCTGGGAGTGTCGTTGGATGGCGGGGTGGGGGGTGGCGAGGCCCTTTCGGGTGATCTGAAGAGCTTGAGGAACCTCCTCCACAGAGAGAGCTTTTCAGTTGTCTCACTGACCTCAGTCAGCTCTGGCTCGACAGTGTCAGGTCTTTGCCTCAGGTCTTCCAGGATGATTTGCTGCTGGAGGACCTCTTGCTGTGCTTTGATGGAGTCCTGGAGCTGAGACCTTTCCTTTTCCCACTCACATGCCTTGTTATGCAATTCCAGCTCTGCCGCGGGCAACTCTTCCATCAGTCTGGTGGTTTCGTTTCTCTGGTGTTCCAGGGAAGTCTCCACTTCCTTCAGGGCATCTTTTCTTTTTTCAAGCTCTTCTTCCACATCTTTAACCTTCATGAGAGCCTCATTTTTAAGGACCTCACTGGCCCTGATTTTCAAATGGAGGTCCTCGACACCAATGTCAAGTCTTAGAGTGCTCTCAGCATTTTGGCGCTCCTGCATCTGGACCAGGTATCTGAGACGCTCCACCTCAGCGACCAAAGCCACCTGCTCACATATCAACCTGTTGGTCTCCTCCTCTGTGTTTGTCATGAAGTCGATTTCGTCGACTTCTACCATCTTTACCCCTGTCTGCTCATAGAAGACCTGATCGATAGTCTTGGCTGTTGGACCCTGCTGTGAGGTTGTGGGAGTTGGTTCCTCAGAGACCACAGCTGCCTGTGCTTCCACAGCTGCTGTGTCAGGCCGTGGGTCCGCAGGTGCAGTGACAGGATGTGGATCCTCAAGGGCCACATTTGCCGGTGCTTCTTCTGGGGCCATGGTTGCCCGTGGTTCCTCAGAGGTGATGACCTCCTGTGCTATCTCAGAGGCAAGAGCTACCTGAGGTTCTTCAGGTGCTGTTGCTGCCTCCACAGAGTGCTCAGGTTGAGCCGTCTGCTTCATTGTGCTGTTAGGAAACCCTTTCCTTAGGGTTCTACCTCTCTGACCGTTGTTGGTTTTCTTGTTCCTGCCCATCATCCTTTGATTTCTGCCTCTATCCATCTGACTCTGGAGTACTTGTGTCTGTCTGACTACTGGAAACTGGGTTTTAACTATTCTTTAAGTCACTAGAATGAAAAATTCAAAGCTTTCAATCGCTTGATAAAATGTGTTCAGTCCTTTGATCTGTGATATTTGAAAGACAGGAAAAAAAAGTCGGCTTTTAAAAGTTTTTTAGGTCAAAGATCAAATCACTCAAAGGCAGCGACATCAGAGATCAAAGCACCCAATGCAACTGACATCGAAGATCAAAGCACGCAACAGGTTGTTTTTATTCAAATATTTTAGAATTTTGCTCTTTTCCAAATGTCCGTATTTGTTTATTTTTGAATTTCTGTTCCTGCTTTCTGGTTATTTGTTATGCTGTTGTTGGCAGCGGGTGGCTGTTGCTCCGCCACAGCTCTCGCCAGCCTCCTGACGCCACTCTCTGAGCTGTTTGACTGGGCGGCAGCCGGCAGCATGAGCGGAGGGAGGGGGCGGTTCGCAGCGTGTGTGAGTAGTGATTGACAGATGTCAGACGCGCCCTCAGACGCTTCTCTTGCTCTGATTGGTTGTTTTGTGTCCGCACGGTGGATTCTTGCAATTTGCAGTAGGGGCAGTAGGTGGGACCAATGGAGCCGTTTTTTTGTCCACAGATTACATGTTTGATGTCCTGCTGTCTGGGCAGAGGGACAGTTTCAGCAAATATGACATAAATTTACCTTTATACAAGTTGCCTACTGCACCTTGAAAGCCAACAATATACTTATTTTGGGGGTGAAAGGGATCCAGGGGTCTGTGTACAAAGCATAATTTATCTTAAATAGTCTTGCAGTGCTTCTTTGCTTCAGGACAAGATGCTCAGTATCAGGGCCTGGAGCTGGAACACCTGACACGAATGTAGACTCTGATGAAGTTATTGATTAGAGCCTGAGCGATTGATGCTTGAGACTGATACTGATATTTGGGAGTTTCAGAAAATCAAATAATACTGATCCCTCAGTTATGTTTTTTTTTTTTTTAAATTATGAATAAGATACATACTAAGCAGGATATTTTACAGTTGACATGTAGCTTGTCAGTGCTCTCTGGTGTAATAAAAACACTATTAACTGAATTTAGAACATGTGACTGATTCGTACCTTAATCGTGTGATCTCAGTCCACTAGAGAAATCTGCAGGTGAACATTTAACATCAATCCTGTTCAATAAGCGTCCCTTCGGGGTGTTTCTCATTTGTGTCACAGTAAACGCAAACAGACAAAGGAAATGCTTGTTGAGTCTTTTCAAATAATGAAGTCAAGTAGTCTGCAGCGACTCACACCTTTGCTGCTGGTTATAACAAAAATCCAGATCAATGCGTAACAGTCAACATTTGATTATATACATATATTATATCAAAGCATGTGAGAATGAATTGCTCAAAGAAAATTTTCTAGCACTGTTTTTTAACAAAGTTATTTAATTCGATGTATTGAAAAATAATTCTACTCAGGGCAGCAGTATCTTTTTTTCTCCTTCCCCCGACATGTCAGCAAAGATCACTTCTTACACGGTTGTCTGACAGACTCCATGAGTAACTGACTAAACTTGGCGACGTCACACTTGGTCAACACAGACACACTGTGGCTCTTCTTCAGCTCGTTTGTGCGATCGAGCGCCATCATGCCCCTGCTGATCGAGCCGTGCAGCTCCACGCGGACAGGACACTCGATCCTCTCTGTTACCACGCTGCTGTCAATGCAGGCCGCCATGGCATAGGCATCGTAAGAGACGAAGCCAGATCCAAAGTGCACGTCTCTTTTATTCATCATGGCCGTTCTGGAGTAAGCCCAGCATTTCGATGTTATCATCTTCATAAAACGTGCAGCAGGCGCGTCCTGGTTGATCAGCTCCTCAAAGATCTCCTGCACAAGCCAGAGCAGTGAAATCAGTTTGAACTGAGCGGTCACGCAGGGTCACGTGGCTCTTCACAGGCGCAGACTTACCCACGTCAGTGCATTTCTGCATGAATACTCCCAGGATGCCAGGTACGTAGGGCAGAGGAATTCTTCAAGAACAATGTAGGCAGACTCTGGGTCCATTGCAAAGTTAAACTCTGCACACAGTGTTACGTTTCCTTTTCCTGCAAAGACAAAATCAAGTTATACGAGCCGACGTGTTTGAAACACAAACCCTGTCATCATGTCGTAGCATTACCTTCCATGTTGCCACCCATAATGTACAGATCTTTGAGCTTTTGGGGAAAACATGGATCCAGCCTGACAGCCAATGCCAGATTAGTGAGTGGGCCGAGGGCCACCAGGGAGACCTGTGGGAAGAGCATTTAACTCAGTCGCCACACATTACAAGCAGAGCGCAGACCAGTTTCTCACCTGCTTCGGCTTTTCAGTCACCAGCCGGATCATTGCATTGACCGCGTGCTCTCTCTGGACCTTCTCCTCCCACTGCGGGTCTTTGTCTTCAATCACATCCCCAAGTCCATCAGTTCCAAAGTGGTCCCTCACTTGGCTACTGGCTCCCAGCAGAGGACCCCCAGAACCTCGAAACACTGGAATCTGCAGACAAACGTGCAGCTCAGTGCAGGTTTGAGCAGGATTTGATGACAGACATGGAGGTGTTGAGATAAGCCTGAACGAGCTCTGCAGTAGAAACTATACTTTTCATTTTTCCATATTACAATATATAAAACCCATTTAATCCCACTGCGTACCCTCCTTCACAGGCGTCTTAAGTGCTGCCCCACCACCAGTGCATCAGTTAGTACACTGATGTAAATCACAGTAACTGTCTGATGTTATTGTTACGATTACTTTATTTTCATCCTTGTTTGGTTTATTTTATGCATTATTGCCACTTTTGGACATCGTCTTTTTCTTTCTTTGTCCTCGTGTGTTTCTGTCTTTGTTGTATCTGTAAAGCCACAACTCGATGGTTTTGTCCAGAAACCAGAAATCCACGCTGCTGTCTCCTCGGAGTGATGCTGTCCTCAACACAGTTTCTGACTTTTTGCTCACCGGCCCTGATCTTCATTATGGCACCAAGGCATTGTGGGTCCATCCATCCATTATCTATACCGCCTATCCCTTTCGGGGTTGCGGGGGACTGGAGCCTATCCCAGCTACAATGGGCGAGAGGCGGGGTACACCCTGAACCGGTCGCCAGCCGATTGCAGGGCCACATACAAGGACAAACAAACATTCACACTCGCACTCACACCTACGGACAATTTAGAGTCACCAATTAACCTAATGAGCATGTTTTTGGTCTGTGGGAGGAAGCCGGAGTACCCGGAGAGAACCCACACATGCACGGGAAGAACATGCAAACTTCACACAGAAAGGCCCCATCTGACCCGGGGATCGAACCGGCAACCTTCTTGCTGTGAGGCACGCGCACTACCTGCTGCGCCACCGTGCAGCCGCATTGTGGGTCACATGTCTAAAATTGTAAAGAGGCTTTATTGCTGGATTCCCCATTTGTTGGACAATTCAGTTTGTTCTCACCGGAAAAAAATGTTCAAATGCTGCAAATGGCCCATGTTTCCATTTTCCTGGCAGGCCTGCTCCTGCACAAACACCACAGTTCAGTTAACTCACCCCCTCACACTCGCAGATGGAGAGCACCTTCAGGACGTTCTGGCACACGTTGTCAATTGTTGTGTTGCCAAACACACACGTTACACCCACGACCTCGACGTTTGGTGCCGCCAAGGCCATCATTATAGCCTGAGCGTCGTCTATGCCGCAGTCTGTGTCGATGATCACCTGCTTCTTTGCCATGGTCGTCTGGAAAATCAGTGCATTCAAATTCACGTTTCCAAAATCACAGCCCAGTTAATTAAATGAGTCAATCAAAGGTTATTTACACACTTCACTCTACATGAACACACTTTGTTTGGTAAAAATGGTTCCCTGTCTGACTGGTCAGACTATTTAATGAAACAATGGATTCATACTGAGGAGTTTTTATGCAGGCTTATATGTTAAAAGACTAGAGAGAAATTATGTTTACAGCCGCCACCAGTTCATCTGATCACAAGTTTTAGAGCCAAAACTTTAGTTACACTGTCTGTGTTAATGCAAACATGCTTCTAAGAAATTATGTCATTCGAGCATTTCGTTATTAAGCGTCACAGTAACAAAACATGAAGTTTTTTCAGTATTTGTTGTTTGTTCTAAAGTTTTTAGTGTAGGGTTGTTTAGTTTCTAAAGGATTAACACTCGGTTATTGGTGAAAATTGACCGACTTACCTTCAGTCTGGGGGTAAAGTTTGAAGAGTCACTGCAGTCGCTGCTGTGATTGGCTGGAATTGTAGGAACTGTAATTCCATGTTTTGCTCACAGGGGTTCTAGGCACTGAAAAACTGGCATTACGTACATTAAATATCATTTAACGCTATAAAATCCGGATTCGACCAAGTAAACGTATGTTTGTGTCTAACTTCATGGTTTACTTGAATGTTTTTATGTTAAAATCTAACTTTCGCTTTAATTACTTTTGGACCTCCCGCTCGCTGCTCAGAGTGGTACAGTCCGTGAAGCCTGCACAGGAAGTGGATACGGGTCAGCAGGACGACGGTTTGGGAATTATAATATCGTTCATTTTGAACATGTCCCGAGTTAATATGCACCGAGGTTTAGTGATATGTGGTTAGCTTTACGCCTGTCGGCTCTCAGCCCCGTTTGGTTTTAAGACATTGCTCAAGGTTTCATGGAAAAGAGTAAGGTAACAGCTGGGCGTGTTTACATGTGCTAACTACAATACAGCAGTGATCGCTGGGTGCTCACTTCGACCACAGCGGCTGCACAGGTGAAACGTTAGCACAGGTGAAATGTTAGTTAATGATCAATAACCCCGCAGATACCCACAGGCGGGGAATGAGAGTCACTGCGGCTTGTTTTCATGATGGCTGACTGATTACAGGTTAAAGGTAGCGCGTGATGCTGCTTCATGTTAGAACAATGACATCCAGGGTTACGACTTCCAGGAGCGCTGTGAGACTGTTTGTGTGATCAGACGTTTCCACAGTGTTGGTCTGTGTCACCTCCATCGTGCTTTTATTCCTCTGCAGTGTTTTTAACGCCTGTCCTTTCATCCCCAGGAAGGACAGCCATCACTTCAGCCTGTCGTCCACCCTTACGTGGCTGTTCAATGCCGAACACATCAGAAGGTCAAGGGTCAAACCTATCAGGGCCAGCGGCACCGTCAGGGCTGCAGAGGCCCACCGATGGGGAGGAAGAACGCGGTCTGATCAGCTCCCTCGCCCGGGACGCCACCAGAGTCCGGAGGGCTTCGAGTGCCGAGCTCCACCTGCCGTGGACCTGCCCGGTCACACACTCCCGTGAGAAGTTCTACACGGTCTGCTCCGACTATGCTCTCCTCAACCAGGCTGCCTCCGTGTACTGTCCCCCAAACGCAGCCAGGGACGTGGTCCCGAACAAGCAGGACGGTGGGCCATCACACGTGAAGCCCAAACCCTCAGCTGACACCAGCGCCGGCCAGTCCGGAGGGGCCCACGTGGGATCGGACGGGGACTGCGACATGGTGGAGGTGTCCTCTGGCCACACGAAGCCTATACTGGCCTGGGAAATTGATACCACAGACTTCAATGCTGTGCTCACCAGGAAAACACGAACTAGTAAGAAACATATCGTTACGTTATATGAATGTGTAGTTAAAAGTTCAGCTCGTGCTCCACACTCCTGATTTATCTGCTGTGCGTTTGTTGAGTGGTTTCAGTCCCGGTTTGGCGCCCGTTGACTCGCGCTTTGTTTCAGGCAATGTGAAGAAATGCAGCACCAAGAAGATGAAGTCATCAGACAGACCCAGCCGAAATCTGCAAGACGTGTCTCCTCATGCCTCGCTGGAGGAGATCAAACAGAGGAAAGTGCTCGACCTCCGGAGATGGTAATGCTATATTTAGCGCCTCAGTAGCTCTGAGGAGGAACCCAGTGAAGTGAGCTTCACGTCAGGCTGTAGGAGTACTGTTAGCTCCAGTCTGCTCCAAACAGAGGGTTGTTTTCTGCTTCAGGTACTGCATCAGTCGGCCTCAGTACAAGACTTCCTGTGGGATCTCTTCGCTGGTGTCCTGCTGGAATTTCCTGTACAGCACTCTGGGTGCAGGGAGGTGAGCAGCACGTAGGCCGTCTGTCAGGCTTCATGTCAAAATACCGCTGCTGAGTAACTAAGTGTGTGTTCATTTGCATTGGTAGTCTCCCACCCATCTCTCAGGAGGAGGCCCTGCACATTCTGGGTTTTCAGCCGCCCTTTGAGGAAATCAAGTTCGGTCCTTTCACCGGCAACGCTACGCTAATGCGGTACACAGAACTGCCTGTACAGACTTTCTGAATGACCGGTTTTGGAAACGCGTGCAGCTCAGTAACCCGTGCTGTTTCTTACAGGTGGTTCAGACAAATCAACGACAATTTCCGAGTGCGAGGTTGCTCCTACATTCTGTACAAACCGCACGGAAAACACAAGACGGCAGGAGAAACAGGTGAGTCCCTCAGCTGTCGAATCGAAGCTCAGGAGGAGATAAACACAGGTGACCACCACTCGAATCTTTTCAGCTGAAGGAGCGTTGATGAAGCTGACACAAGGGCTGAAGGACGAGTCCATGGCCTACATTTACCACTGCCAGAACCACTACTTCTGCCCAATGGGCTTTGAAGCCACGCCGCTCAAAGCTGCTAAGGCATACAGGTGGGTCATCACTGCAGCTCGATTCAGTTATTTGGTTCAGTTAATCAATGAGTTGATGAAACACGAGAAGTCAGCCCAAGGTGGCGTTTATGAAAGTCTTCTTTTGTCCAACTAAAAGTTAAAAATTGCATTGATATTAAATAGAGAAAAGCTGAAAATGGTCCCAGAAGACGTAACAACGCAACATTTTTTGACTGTTTTTGCTTAAAAATGGCTAAAACAATGATTCGGTTCTCAAAATAGACTAGTTGATTATTTCAGCCCAAAAGTCTCAACAACAGATTGTTCTTTTTTGTGCAAAGGGGCCCTTTACCCACGAATGAAATGGAGTACTGGATCGTCATTGGTGAGCCCAGCAGGAAACACCCAGCCATCCACTGTAAAAAGTAAGCTCTGCCTGCTCAGTTGCTGCCATGTTTGATCATTTCTGGAGTTGAGCTGTTGAACAGGCAGCTTCTCTTTCCAGATGGCTGGACATCGTGACTGACCTCAACACGCAAAATCCTGAATACCTGGACATTCGTCACACAGAGAGGGGGATTCAGCGCCGCAAAACCAAAAAGGTTCCCGTCTCACAGCTGTTACAGCCTTTTTTAACCTTTTTAAAATGTTGTTGATGTTAACGTTTGTGCGTCAGAGTCTCACTGAAAGGACGCTCCCTGGCTTTCACAGGTCGGGGGCAACCTGCACTGCATCATGGCCTTCCAGAGGGTGAACTGGCAGAAGCTCGGCCCCTGGGCTCTAAACTTGGAGAACCTGCGTCACGATTTCCATCACTCCGGCTCTGAGCGAGCCCACGGGAGCGTCACGGAGGAAATGGAGGAGAGGACGGCGTCCAAGCGTCTGGCCTACCTGGGACGCTCGCACAGTATGGGAAGTCAGAAGGACACCAACTGGAAACGCCAGTCCAACACTGCAGAGTACAGACAGAGGAGCTCCCCTGACAGCGACCTCGAAGAAGACATCACAGACTGAGAAGGTTCACTGGGACATACGAGGGGGGAGTTAAATAACAGACATTACAATACGGTACAGTCGCCCAAGATACATTTTAAATGGATACGTCTGGTGTTTTTCTGAATTTCACTGCCAACAAATCCCATGAAAAGACAAAACCAACAGTGTGTTAATCTCTCAATACTTCCTGGCTTCCAAACCCTGTGAGGCTCTCAGCCTGGAGCCCATTTGTCAGACTGGAGATGAAAATCTTTAAACACGTAGGTTAATTTTAAACCAGCAATAACTGATTTGGCCACACGGGGGCAGCAGAGATGAATTGTGACCACAACCCCTTCTGTGTTGATAAGTCCACTCCACTCCTCCACTGTGTTCACCAGCATGTCGGTACCTGTGTTCAGCTGCCGTTTGGTGATGAGCAGGTAGTGTTTGGTGTTTTTTTAGAGCGTTCTTCTCTGGAAACAGCTGCCTGCTGCAGCTGGAAATGACACAGAGCGATGAAAGCTGTGGCCGGGCAGATAAACAAAGAGCTGAAACTCATTATAAAGCTGAGGAAAGCTGCTGTTACAGGTGATGATTCTCCGTGCGTTCATCAGTGCAAGCGACTCCTTTGTTCCGCCACATACTTCCACTGTCATTTAACACACTCTCATTATAAAAAATACCAATAACAGAAGGAAACGTTAGATTTATTGGAGACTGTTTTATTTGCAGCAGCACAGTCAGTGTCGGATTAACTGAAGATAAACTCCAGTCTTCATGTTCATTCTAACAGTTTTTGGAGCAGAAGCAGCTCTGGTGAGGAAGAATAAGATCAATCCGGCTTTGGAGACACAGACTCTCACTTCCTCGTTGTCTTTTCATGGGATTTGTTGACAGTCAGAATGTGACCAGGCCTGTTGTAATATCGGTGAACGAACGTGTTGTCAGACTGTCGGATGTAGATTCAGCTCAGCTGTCATTTTTCGGGCCACATTGTTGTGTTTAATGCTTTTAGTCAAGTATTTTGTTAAAGTCAGCGCTGGTGAGAGTTTGACTACTGAAACGTTTCTCTTGCCACGTTTCTGTCCTGTAGCAGTGTCTGCGAAGCTAATTTAAACCAGAACAACGGCAGCTACACAAGTGAGCCACATTAAATGACATTCAGCAGAGTGGCGGGCAGCAGAGGACACAGCGTTTTGAGGCAGCCAAGGATGGAGTACCCATCATGACAAACACAGAAACGCTTATACAGACGAACAGCGAGCGTCACGGGGCTTTCTCTCCACAGCACATCGAACCACGGCCTCAAAAAAGAACTTTTTTAAAAACTGAGCCACAACATGAGCTTCACGGCCTCTGTACTGTAAGGTGTTTCTGTTATTTTGTCCATCCCTTTGTTGATGGAGATTAGGTGTTCACACTGCAGGATTATTTTCATTTCATCCTGCGACAAACCACACACACATTTCTCTTACTTATCGTTCTGTCGCATCTTAAACTCAGTGATGCTGTGAGAGCGCACATCACGTCCGACTCTCGACTTTGATCCGTTTGCTGTAAATTCTGTTCAAAGGTGACTTCTTCCCATAATTCAGTGTGCAGGTGAGTGGGCATGTTTCGCGCCAGTGGTTAGTTCAGTGGAAGTGTCCAGTTCCAGTGTTGTGAAAGCAGCTGATGTCGTTGTGCTTTGTGAAACCTTCAGTAAGACGATCCCGGCCCTCCAGAGGCGGGACTGTACAGAGGACTCATTCAAAATGTGAAACTACAGGAAGTGACGACTGCATGGTTCATTTTCACCTTCATGTACAGCCTCCATCTGCTCTCCGCACCTTCGCCCGTTTGTCTTTGACCCAACACAAGTGTCATTTGATGTAGTGGTTTATTTATTTATTTTCCAATAAATTAAGGTTTTTTTTAAACTCTTGGAGCACAAACATTTCTTCACAGCTCTCAGCGGGACGTTTTCAGCCCGCTCACACTGCAGAGGCTGGAGGTTCGCAGCTTCCTCTCAGCTGTCGACGCAGCTCGGCGATGTGAGCGGGGCCGATCCGGCAGCAGCCTCCTGTTGGACAAAGAGACTCATCAGAGGAAATCCACAACACACGGTGCGAGTCGACGGAAGAGGAGGCGCTTCACGTTACCTATCAAGGCAGCACCTTGCTTCCTCCATGTGCGGCTGAGTTCAGGTATTAACGCTGACGCTTTCGCTGATGACAACCACCTTTGCAGAAGCAGCAGCACAGTCACGCTCACTTCTTCCACACTGTTCCTTCAAAGTGAGGTCGTGTCAGTGAGTGGAAGCTGTGAACTCACCCCCGCTCGGTGTCCCACTCCTCTCCGCTGTTAGGGTACGCCACCCAGCTCAGGTCTGGGCTCAGCTGTGACCCGGCGGAGTCCAGCAGCGGCTCCACCAGCGCTGGTGAGCAGCAGTTGACGCCGACGGCGACCAGCTGCGTGGATCTGTTGGCGATCTGCACCGCGTCGGCGAAGAGGCTGCCATCTGAGATACACGTCCCATCCTGAAGGCGTTCATGAGCAGAAAGTGAGTCATTTTGACTGAATCGACGCTGGTTGCTCTGTTCAGCGGCAGCACTCACCTTACAGGAGAAGGACAGCCAGGCTTTGGAGTTCGGGAACTCTCTGAGCAGCTCAACCAGAGCCTCCGCCTCTTTCATACTTGGGATTGTCTCAAAAGCGATGAAATCGGGTCCTGCTGCCGCTAAGCAGTCGACCTGCGGCCGATGCCAAACCTTCAGCTCCTTGGAAGAGAAAAAAGACAGCGAAGACCCCTTCATTAATATCTGTAAATGGAACATCTGTCAGTGTTATCACGTTTGTTTCATTTCTGCCACCTTCACACAGCATATTTACGTGATGTGACCAGCGTGAGCAGCTGAGAGCCACTCACGTCAACGCTCATCTGCTCTGCATAAGCTCCAGTGTACTCGGAGCCGTTGTGCAGAAAGGCCCCGTATGGTCCAACAGAGCCTGCCACCAGAGGACACCTCCGCCCTGGAGAGAGAAATAAACCAATCGCAGTGAAGCAGCGTCATAGTTCAGAGTCATCTCTCTCTCAGGTTTCTGTCCGTACCTGCCGGACGACCCTCAGAGACAAACCTCTCCACCGTCTCTTTGGCGAGCTGCACTCCAGACATCAGCAGCTCTCTGGCGCGCTCGGAGCTCACGTCCAGGTGACTGACGAACCTGGGGACGCTCGCCTGGTACGTAGCCGTTGTGATAACATCGGCACCACTGAGGAGAAACCTGTCGACGCATCACAACCGTGAACACTTTCAAAAATCAGCCTCTGCAGTTGTTTCTCGTCTCTGTGCATCAGAAGTTGGAACCAGAGAACTTTCAGCCCTGATGCTTTAAAAAAGACAAACGATTATTTAATGATTTTGAAAACAATTGCTGAATTATTTTTCTTTCAATCGATTGATCGACTAATCTTTGCAGCTCCAACACTTTGGATGGACTTACCTGTAATGAGCATTTCTTATGGCCTGGGGATTAGTCTGCAGAAGCCTGGCGCTCCACAAAGGATCCCCCTAAGTGTGTCTCACACACACACACACACACACACACACACACACACACACACACACACACACACACACACACACACACACACACAGATATTTCAGTTCTGTGTTTTGGCTGAAAGACAAATATTGATCCAACTTTTTCCAATAACTTTTCAGATGTTGAAGACATCTCTGCTGGACAAAAGTATTAGTTGGCAAGTCATATTTTTTATACACAAATAACCTTTGAATTAACATTTATTTGCATAATTTTGCTTCTGTTCCAAAAATATTCGTGAAGGATGATGCCAGCCACTGTCCCTGATCGCTTCTCAGACCTCTGCAAGGTCTACAGGGTCGAAATGACTGTGTGTAAATTTGTGCAGCTCTTACTTCCAAAGTCTGACCTTGCAGCCCAAAATAAACCACTGCAGGAGTGATCGTGGCCAACAAGTCTGATAGTTTCAGTGTTTTTCATAAAAGCGCCCACACATTAAAAATTAAATACAGCGAAGAGTTGGTAAAGTCTTTACTCATTCTGCATACTAAACTGCAAAAACACAGTTACCTTTAAATAAATTCCCCTTAAAGCTTTTGCTTATTGTTTTTTATGTTTTACCTGTAAATGGGCTCCTTGCGCTTCCAGTTCAGTCGCCAGTCCACCATCCAAGATTAATGGTCCGTTGTCACTCATGTAATGTCTTAGGCGAGCAGAGGAGTCCATGGGGAAACACTTCAATTAAAAGGCACTTAAGTTAGAGGACAAAGCTGTCAACAAACAGCAAACTCAAACGCCCACTGCATGAAATTATGTAGGATACGTTAAATACTTCTAGGTACTTTTCAGACTGTTGTTGTTCCGGGTAACAGATAAGGGTCAACAGTTGCGTTTAGTGCCGCTCGAAATTTTCAAACTTTAGGGAATTCCGACCAACATAATACCGCCAGACGATCACGAGATGGCGCATCAAGCAATGACAGTGCAATGAGGCAGAGCCGGAAGATGTGTCCGGTTGGATAAAAACTTAGCTCAACTCATGACTTAGTCAGGTCTTGTGGTTTTCTACCCTAAAATATAAATATTTCCTCTTAATCAAAGCTAAGTTCCATGTAATTTAGCAGTTTTATCTTAAACGTTTTAGTTTCCCCACTCACTCATCCTACTCATATAATCTTATGTGAATTTTAGTTATGTGGATGGTGACTGACGTGAATGACTACTATACTTTATGACGCAGACTTAATGTGACTTTGAAATCTGTGTTTTCGTAACAATGTTGCTTTACTGATCAGGGTTAAAGTGGTGAAACTTCGTCGTCTTTCTATAGCAATAACGGCTCCGTGTACATGAGTGGGTCAAAGTACCTTGAACGCACCTTGCCTTGTCACCCCAGTTACTATAGAAACGATCATAGCCAGGGATAGCTAACGTTTGCTAGCTGAAAACATTATTGGGTCATGTAGCTGGACTTTATACACCTGTCAAAAATGGTAAGTAATAAAATTCCTTGTTCGATAACTATGATGCGAATAATGTGTATAAGAAATTCAGCAGCATTGAATAAAATCGCCTGAACAAAGTGAACATGGCTAATTGTTTGCTAACGTAAGCATAGCAAACAGGTTAACAAGCTAGCTAGCATAACAACATTACCGACCACCTTTAACAACTTCAGTAAACAACTGAGTAAAGGAGTTTTATACATTTTAGTGGTTTGGAGAAGCCAAATAAAGTAATGGAAGCTTACAATTTAAAGTCATCTTTACAACAACAGTAACTGGTGGGAGCTAATTGCCGACGTCTAGTAGCTAGCTGAGCATTGGCTAGCTAAAGCTGTAGCGGTAGCTCTTGCTAATTAAACGTTACAGCCCCAATAGTTTCTACGTTCACATACTAGCTATTTTACAGGTGAAATAAGCCCGATGATAGTCTAACGAGTTTATCGCGCTGTAACATTTGTTTCCATGATTTGTGTAGTATGTTACGGGTGGTCAGGAGGCAGGTATGTGCATCTAGTGTACGTTATTAGCACCAGCTGCCAACTTAACACATTTTGAGTTTCACTGTAAAGGAAACCACATGTCTCAGCCTGCACGCTAGCTTGTTGACTAATCTTAAAGGCTAGCTTACTTTAAGCACAAAAGATCTGTAGTTTTCTGTGTTGAAACAGGTGATAAAGTGACAGTAAAAACCTGTTCTGCTCTTCAGCAAGAGGCTGAATCTGGGTCACTGGTCTCAGAGTCCAGAGTATTGACTTTCCTGTGGTAGTGGGTAAGCTAAGTATGATGAGACACCAAGAATGTCTCCAGTATCAATGCTGTGAATCTGTGTGTGCTAGATAGCACTAACAATTACTGGATAATTTGTTTGGTAAGATTAATTCACTTACCAGCACTAGATTACTCAGACAGCTTACATTGCATTTACTTTGCTGTAGAGCAGAAGCTAGAGGTTGTTTATTATCTTTGCCTACTCAGCCAGGGTCACAGGGGCGACATCTTTTTCAAATTAACAAAGGGCAGAACACAAGGAAGCAGTTTGGACATGTTGTCCTTCACAGAACAAGACACACACACACGCACACACGCTGGTGACAGGATAAAGTCTTCCACTTGCATGACTGGAGGAGACTGGATCGTCTGCACAGACAGTACTGAAAGTCCAGTACAGGCCACTGTTACTCTGAGGTGACAGTGCTAACAAAAAAGCTGCCACAAACTAAGTTTTTAGCCAAATTTCTAAATCTACTTGAGGAAAATCATTTGTATTTATCAGTGTCTTCTGCCTTTTGAACTCCTAATCCTTTTCTGAGGATAAGGTGAATAGATTCACATCCGTCCATCACTCAAGTGTTGACATTAGATCATCTTAACTCACCATAAATTCTGAGTCACTGTCGTTTAATGATTTGAAAACCTACCAAGAACATTTCTAAACTCAGCTCTTCAAAGAATACTAAGAGGACCATGATTTGGATGCTTGAAACATTCGTAAGTTAGGTAATCCAACACAGTAAACATCAATTCTACATTTATTTTTATCACATTGTTGTTGTGTGGTTGTGAAGTCAGATTTGGAAAGCGTGCAGTGGATTACTTTACAACAGTAACCTAATTGTGACAAAAATAAATGTAGACTTGATGTTCACTGTATCACATTACCTAACCTGTAAGCTCATATAAACGAAACAGTGACTGACAGGACAGCAGGAAATCAAATCAAACATCTGAAACACTAAATTATGCAGTGAAAAATAGTCAACAGTGACATAAAGTGTGTGTGAGTTGTGGTTAATGGGCTTAAACAAGCAAAACCTGATCTGACCGCTTTACAAACTTTAAGGACTGACATGTCTGCTGCTGCTGCAAACACGGCACTGTTGACATGGACATGGACAGAGATGCTACTTTAAACTTGAATAATTTGGACTCAAACTTAACAGTGTTTTCCGTTTCTCATTTGGGATTATTACAAAACAATTTGGTGTCAAGATTATGATAATCTTATGACCTTTTTAAAGGTCAGTATGGGTTAGTTTGTGCTTCCTTATCTGATTTGTGTTTCTTGCCTTTATCAGGAGGATCGATACGCCTTTCTGACTGAGTGGTATGACCCTACTGCAGCTCTCCTGCGGCGCTACCAGCTGTTCTACTACCCCAAGGATGGCTCGGTGGAAATGGTAACAATCACAACTGCACTTAATAAGCCTTAAACTTGTCGTTACACTGGCTGCTGCAACTTTTTAGGCCACTTATAAAGGAAATGCTATTGTAATTATTTTAATTAATTAGTTTATCAAGCTTAGTCCATTCTAGGGCAAGCTGTTGATTCTGTTTGTGTATTTTTATGTCAAATAATTCTGACTAACAGTCATGTGGATAGAAATTTGATGCAAGAAAAGAAGTTTTTTTCCACGACTGAAATTTTAAAGTTCCAGTTTGAAAGAGGCTTGAGGGAGATTTATTGGCAGAATTAGTATGTTTTCATTAGTTTGTCGCCACCTGACAGCAAGCATCGTGTTTTCGTTACCTCTGAACGAGCTCTTTATATCAACAGAGGGAGCGCGTCCTCTTCCACGGAGTCCGCCATGTTGCCCCGCCATGTTTCCACAGTAGCCCAAGAACAGACAAACCAAACACTGACTCTAGAGATGACCTTTAATGTTTTTATGAGTTTCGTGGCCACTGTAGGTTCTCGTGCTCACTTGGAAACGGAGCGTGAGGCGAGGGGTATTTAATTGGTTGCAGTCTGTAGCCTCACCACTGGATGCCACTGAATCCTGCACACCAGCCTTTTGAATACTATAGTCCGAGCATCTGGGAAAAGTAGTCTTGATTATGTTTCAACACGTTGTAAACCCTATGGGATATTTTTTGTTGTAATCATGAACTTACTACGTTGACTTCTAGTTCATTTTAACAATCAACCAATGTGTTTGTTTTTATTTGTAGTTTGATGTAAAAAACCAGCGTATATTTTTGAGAAGGACCAAATATGACGACCTCCATCCTGAGGACCTGTTCGTTGGGAATCGAGTGAATGTGTTCTCACGACAGCTTAATCTGATCGACTATGGAGACCAGTACACAGCCAACAAACTCGGCAGCAAAAAAGAAAGGTATGACTGAAGCTTGTGTGATGAATCTGTATGATCGTCTCCAGTTACATGCCTCACAGCACAGACGTGTGGTCTGCTTTGTGGAGGATTACTTAAGAACGTTAAACATGGCTGTACGTTGTACTTTGTCCTCAGTACGGCAAGAATGATGATAAAGGAAATTGCAGGTGTTAGATCTTGATTTGCTTCTTTTTCTGGTCAGTTTATCGGCATAAAAGCTGCAGTATAACTTTGGCTGTATGTGCTTGACTAAACTGAAGTTAACAGACTTTATTAATGATTAGTGATGTGCTTTTAGTGTTTTCTTTGATTTATTTGTTTCCCTCCCAACACATTTTCTTCGTTACCAAATTAATGGCCAAACAAAATACAATATTATAAAGAAAAAAAAAGGTTTTATTTGAGGAATAAGTAAACAAGACTGACCAAACAAACCAACGGTCAGTTTTTCTTGTGCTGTCGACACAATTTGCCTGCTGCCCAGTACAAAATGAGCTCTCGTCCCCAGCCCTGCACACAGAAACACATCTGAAAGTGTTTTTCTTTCTGTAAGCGTCAAAGTGTTTCTGTCGTGGTGATCTTGATAGGTTGCCTCTTACCGGCTTACCTGTCACATGTGATCCACTTTTTCAGAACTCTTGCTTTGATAAAGCCAGATGCAGTGACCAAGATCGGAGATGTCCTGGAACTGATATACTCCTCCAACCTGATCGTGACCAAAGCCAAAATGACAAAGCTGACATGGTAAGGTCAAAGGCCGCCTGGTTAGAGTATCTAATAATGCTTCATCCTGTCAGTACAGCCATACTGTGGTAGTGCACCAGACAAACTCTTGTCAGAGAGGCAGACTCAGGCTGCTTGGTGCCAGGTTCCTCACACAAACAGATGGATGGCTCTGCTTTCTCACACACATTAGGAACATATGGCCTGCCAAGTGCCAAAGTGGCAGACAAGGATGGCATTTAATTAACGGTCTATCAGGTGCTCGTGCATGGTGCGATTTTATTATCAAACCCATCTCAGTCTCAGACATAGCATGGAATAAAGAGCACGTATTACTTTTACCTTTGAAGCTCAGCTGCACTCTGCTGATAATGCTTCTGTAGTTTTACTTCAGTAAAACATTGAATGCCAGACTTTACTTGTAACAGTGTTTGAACATCACTGATTCCAAATGTGTTTGGACTCTTGTGGTAAAACATTACTATTTTTTTAATGTAATTTCACTCACCAAAAGGACAGATTCCACACAGTTTCCTCTTACTCGTGAAAGAAATGACAGAAATGTTATTGACCTTGTAAATGTCTTTGTCAGCGTTTTGGTACATCGTGTTCAAATTGCCTTCTTGAGATAATTTGGTCACTCATTAACTCCATGGTTTATGATTTTCTTACATTACAGGAGTCAAGCGGCAGACTTTTATGTGGAACATCAGTCAAAGCCTTTCTTCAAGTGAGTGCCTGTAAATGATTTGCCAGTTTTGAGCTGGTGTCAGCCGGCAGAGAACACTTCTGGAGTCCAGCCCCTATCGTTAACGGACCCTGTGACAATAATCCTAATGACATTGTAGTGACATTTAAACACAGTTAATTAACATTGCTGACCTACTGCTGGTAGGAATTCCGCTTCCCTGAATGAGTTATTCTGTCATTGCTCCATTTCGCAGTAACCTGGTGCAGTTTGTGTCCTCGGGCCCTGTGGTTGCCATGGAGCTGATGGGTGATGAGGCCATGTCTATCTGGAGGAGGCTCCTGGGACCTGCAGACTCTGCCGTGGCGCAGAGGGAGGCACCGCAGAGTGCCCGTGCCCAGTTTGGAACAGATGGCATCAAAAATGTTGGACATGGCTCTGACTCGCTTGCTGCAGCAGCTCGAGTAAGGATGTGACGCTAGCCTGTTAGCGCTAATCATGTTTGTAATGTGCCCTTGCACTCTGCTTCCCTTTCCCCGAAACGATGACTCACTCTAAATTGTTTTTGCCCTGTTTGTTTTATTAGGAGCTTGAATTCTTTTTCCCATCCACAATTGGCCATGGCCCCTCTAATACGGCCGTCTATACAGACTGCACATGCTGCATCATCAAACCTCATGCCATATCAGAAGGTAGGGAACATATATTCATATTATCAGTCTGCCTATCGATGTGTCTGTCTCGGTGCTTGGTCTCTCTGTTGGTGCATCTATAAATTATGCAGTTGCAAGTTGCAGTGACTCCCCTTCATGTGTTTGTGTCAGACTGAGGCACTACACGGTGACCAAATTTGGCTTTGGATTTTTCCAAATCCCTGCCCTGATCCCTGTTCATGGAGCATGCCACTAGAGCTGTGACCTGTGAAATGTGAAATTCTCTGGACAGGGCTGAAGTATGCACACACAAAGTTGTTGACTGAGGAGAGACCTGGACTGGTTGTCCTGGACGTGGAAGCCCAAACGTGGCTGATTCCAATAAACAAGCCCACCATGGTCCCATATAAATTCATTTCATCTTTATTTCTGTTTTGAGTCCTTGTCCTCAATGGTAATTTGTTTGGTATCTGATTTGGACTCGGTTTATATTTAGTTTCCATGAGTGTATTTGTGCTCTCTTTTTTTTACATCAGGGTGGGAAAACAACCACCAGCCAAAAGCTGCTAAAAAAAGACACAAAATAATAACTACTAATAAGCGGCTGGTGAATTTGAATGTCTGTCCGTCAGTGGCTGAAAAGTTAAAGTTAATTTCCCTAAGCATGATCTAACCTACGTGGGTGATCGTGGTAAAGATTGCTGTCGGCTCTTACTCTTGTTCAAAAGCATAACATCATGGAATCCTCCTCATTTGTTCACAAACAAAAACCAGCTGCACATCCTTCCTTGCAATGTTTATTCGAGAGGAAAATCAGAAAAGAAGCAACATGATTAAAAGGACCCAGCAGAATTGATACCATTAATGGTATTCATGTGTTCAAGGTTATTTCATTGCCAGTTTATTGACCTTTCTCGTGACATTTTGACCTGTGGAAACATCACTAATGTCTGGATAACACAGCATGTAGCAGTGCCAGGACTGTGCATGCCGCCCGCTGGTGTGACTTTCTGCCACACCTTACTGGAATGATGCCATCAACAATGTTATTACTGTAGTTACACCTGTGCTTGTCCTGCTATGACAAGTTGAGATGTTGCCGTGAGAAAGGTCCATGAGAGAGGACCCATTAAAAACTATGGAAGGATGGGCATGCAGTGTTTGGCTGCAGGGCACAATTGAGCAACGGCCATAAAATTAAATTCCTCCAAATTCCCTGGATGGATGTCTGAGTTGCTGCTCGTGGTTATTTGTGATGGTTATCATTTATTCTTTAGAGTAAACACTTGTTGTTGTGTTGGAATGAATTATTAAATAAATAAGAGCTGTAACCTGCTGCTTGTTATTAGTTCAAATGAAACAGCCACAAACGTTCAGCATTGTTGTTGACTTAGAGGGAAATTAATTATGTATGCTCTCTTCCTGATGGTCAAGTACATTTTATTTAAATGTTTCTGCTGAAGGCCTGTAGCTGAGGAGGAGTAGATGTGCCTCACGGTGTCAGCCCACAAACGTCTCTGTTGTTGTCTGTCACTTTAAAAGGTATTTGCTTCCAGCAGACATCGTTTAAAGCAGGTTGGACTGTTTACCGTCTAATTAAGACATGCTTCTTTAACACACTTCCTGCACTGCCATTTGACTTCAGATATTCAAGGTGTAAAGAGACGGCAGCCGATCTGAAAACACTGTCAAAGTCCTCCGAGCCAACAAAATCAATTTTTGAGCAAATCTGAGGCGAGAAACTTGCTGTGTTTTACGCCTACGACACCTCGTTTGAGCAGGAGTTTCGAGCGGCAGCACGTATCACCATCGTCCTGGTCCCTCTTAGTAATCGGCTGACTGGTCTGGCGTCCATCAGCCAGACTCGGCTCATTTTCAGTCAGTTTTTATCAGAATCAGTCAAATAATTCTGGCATAATGAAGGTCCTGCACTGTGTTACCTGTGTTGCACCTACAACACAGAGTTTACCTTCAATGTCAGGTGACACCTTTGTTCTGAGCCAAAAATAGTTACCCAGTCTGAGGGCTGTGGCCAGCTGAGCACAAACTGGGTCAGTTCAAACACACATAGCATGAAAAAGCTTCCCCTGAAGATCTCCTAAGAGGCCAAAATAATGCTCCAGCTACATGTACACAGCGCAGCCAATCACTGCGGTGACGAAGGACGTTGTGGCTGAAAACGCACTCAGACATGACTGGAATAGAGAAGCTTCTGTTGCCAGGCACCCAGAATAGGATCTCCTAGCAACAGTACCAGCTGCTTTTGGGAGCTGCGCTGTGTGTGTGTGTGTGTGTGTGTCCTGAGCCGGCTGCTGCCTGTGGAGGGCACCGAGGACTCGGGAGGTGGTTTCTTACCTAATGCGCTCATAACTGGACTGTGACCCAACAGTTACACACATACAGGAGAGATTCATCAGCACTCTCCGAAGCGCCTGGTCCAAGCTGAAAGTCGTGATCGTGGAAAATGTAGACACCTGGCATCCTGCCTGACGAGCACGCAGGCTACTTTTTATCAGGATGTCAGACTGAGATTATGAGACTGGCGCCCTCTTTCAATTATGCGTCTGCAGCAGTCTGACCTTCACCGTCACCGCTGCACATTCGTCACTGTGGCTCTACCGTTTTTACAATAACGTACGGCCTCAGCGGCGATAAATACAGCTCTGTATCTCGCTCTCCAAAGTGTCGACTGCGTGGACAAAAATAATGCCCCCTCTCCTCTAACAGACGGGACATCTGTAAGACAATCTCACTGTTCTTTGTCCAAAGGAGACACGACAATCTGAGGTTGTGGCAACATGAGATAACACTCATGTCTGAACAGGACTGTTACGATGCTTCATAGCACCATCAGTAACAATAACTAGTCATTAAATATAAATAGATCGAATATTAATTTGATCAGGTGATGTAAACTGTGAGTGCTTCTGCAGGAATTCTTTGGTCGGGATCACTTGAAGAGTTTATTGTAGCAGTAAACACATTACCGCTCACGCTGTGTAAACCCGCGGATCATAAAAACTCACAGGTATGAACAGCTTTGATGTTTTCACAGGTCTGACTGGGAAGATCCTGAACTCCATATCTGCTGCTGGATTTGAAATCTCCGCCCTTCAGATGGTAAAAGATTAATTCTCCTGTGCTCGTGCTGTAGTCTGTCTTTTCACTTCTACGAGAACGTGACTTTTCCGCTCATTCGCTCCTTTATTTTAGCTGCACTCGTGTAATGAATACATGCGCTGCATTGACTTTCTCTGATCCAACCTGACCTCATAATTGAACTCGTGTCACTGCTGCCAACAGTGACCTCTCACAGTCCATTCGTTTTGCCTCAGATGTGATGCTCATTCTGGGTCACAGGACGAAAATAAATCAATCAGGGTCTTATGGCTGCGGCCACATGCAGAGCGTGCTGCACATGAATGCTAATAAATGCATATTACCAATTCATGCAGTGCCCTGAAAATGTGATTTCATGTCCTTGATGTTCTTTGTGAGTCATTTTTCTATGGAAAGGTCTTTTGTCTGTTGTCACAGCACACACACACAAAATGTCTATTCTATATGTATTTCACTGCGAAACAGCCTTTGTTGTGCTCGATGTTTCCTTCTCACAGTTCAACGTGGACCGAGCCAATGCAGAAGAATTCTATGAAGTTTACAAAGGTGTTGTCACAGAATATCCGGTGAGTGTAAACACTGCGCTGTTTTGCCATCATAGCGAGTACCTGCATCGTACTCCTGTCAGCTGTTACTTTTGACTGTAACAACACAAACACTGCCTTATCTCCTGTTAAGCTCGAGTGGAGATCAGATTTGGTCCATAAGGTGTTTGAAGTTGAGTCGTTGCACATGATCAAAGTCTGATTCCTGATTCCATGCGCTCCCCCTGCAGAGTATGGTGACGGAGCTGTGCTCTGGACCCTGCATGGTCCTCGAGATCCACGGCACCAACACGCCGCAGTCCTTCAGGGAGTTCTGTGGGCCCGCCAACCCAGTGAGTCAGACCACTTTAAACCATTTCCACATTAGATTCTACATTAGAAGCCTGTTCGACAAGTAAAATGTCAAAAGTTGGGCCGAACGGGCTGAAAATCAATATATCGCCTCTAAATGATCATCCGTCTGTCATCTTCCGCTCTAACAGGGTTTTTCAAATGCCCTCGTTGTGAAAGGCAGGCGGGCATTTGTGCTGCTGTGTGAGTTTCAGTGTGTAATCTGAAAAAAGCAGCTGCAGTGTTACATTTTTATTGTCCTCCCTCAGTCTCCTTTCACATCCTGTGGTGTCGAGCTAAATCTTCCGAGTTTAGTTTTTGCTCTGTGATCTCAGTCTGGGACACATCTGCTGAGACGTCATTAAGTCTGGCATCTGGAAGCCAGGTGACCCAGGAGCCCCACGTGTGATTGGTTCAAAGCTGAGCACACAAAGTAATACACACCTGTTGGTTTTGAAGAATCCTGACAAAATATATTTGGGGGTTGTGTGTGTGTGTGTGTGTGTGTGTGTGTGTGTGTGTGTGTGTGTGTGTGTGTGTGTGTGTGTGTGTGTGTGTGTGTGTGTGTGTGTGTGTGTGTGTGTGTGTGTGTGTGTGTGTGTGTTCATGGGTACTGTGGAAGCAGTGCTGCAGGGCTACACTAGTGCGTGATGGGAAATCTAATGATAAGACGCTCTGCATCTAATCCCTGTTTACCTACCAGAAAAATAAGAGCCTACACACAGACATAATGCCACTACAAGTTCAGCTGTTGTCTGTGACTCAGCTGTCAATCGTATTAAAAACAGTGCCGCTTTTTTTAGATCTTGTAATTTCCTCTTTTTCAGATTGTTTTTTTATTTGTTTATTTGTTTGTTCGTTGTGCTTTCTGTCCTTATCCATCAGTCGTCCCAGGCTGCTGCCAAAAAGTTACTCCCAGTGCAGCCACAGAACAGGAAAGGGGTTAGTTTATTGGCTAATGATTTCCAGGTCACATGACACTACACCACTGCTCATTGATGCCAAAATAATGAAACCTTTGCAGCCGCCCTCTCTCTTTTTTTATTAGTCACGCTCCCCACATCTGCCTCCCCTTCGGTTTACAAAGACGCTGCAGAAGGATTCATGTGATTCTGTCATCTTTCAGATCATCTCGATATCTTAGACCTGCCTTCAGTGTCGCAGAGCCCACGAAGAAAGAAAACAAATGATAGGGAATCGTCCCGATATTCTCCAGTATATTTCATACGCCGCAGTTCAGGCTGCTGCCGGAGGTTCTCTCCTTCTGCCGCTGTCACTTGCTCTTAACCTTCTCCCTCCATTAAAGCCTCCGTAGCCTCTTTTGATTGCTTCAGACTTCACTGACTAACTGGGAGGTCAAGCAGTTTCATCAGCCCGTGACCTCGGTCTCACCTCAGCATTGTCTGACAAATAATCTGAACCGCAGCGCTCACTCATGTCATATACTAGATAAATGGAAAGTTACAGCGGCACTAGGAGAAGAAATGTTCTAGACTAGATCAGTGTGTTCGAGGCAAGCTGATGAGTTCACCGACAGGGTGTGTGTGTGTGTGTGTGTGTGTGTGTGTGCGCGCGCGCTAAGTACCAAAGTACAGTACATGTTCCCGTCAAAGGCAGCGTGTAAAGACATTCCAGACGTCATTATCAGGCTGACAGATTGGACTGGACAAACACTGAAAGGCCAGACTGTATGAAAAGGTCAGAGTGTTTTAATAGGTAAGGGTTATTGATTAATTCCATTTGACTGAAGCCTAATCTATAAACAACACAGGTCTTGTGTGAGTAAACACATGACCGCACGGCTGCACGGCTGGATTAAGTGACCTCGAGTACACTTCATCATATTAGAGCTGATGGTGGGTCAGTTCAGCTGTAACAGTTCCTCACAGAAGAGAGCAGAAACGTCTAAAGATGTGACATGACGCCTTTGACACGTCCACACCCTCACACGAGACGCTGCTCTGTTTCCTGATATCAGAGTGGACAGACACAACGGTCCTCTGTAAGCCAGGCCTGACCCCAGCCTGTACCCTCTGCCCTCTCCCATAGGGTTTTAATTTCTTAAAGTCTGTCAGGACACACTTCCCCTTTAAAAGCACAGCATAATAAATCATTAGTGCCCCTCAGCACGCGCCAGCATCGTATGGTGGTGAGCATGCCGTGCTGTCCAACTTTGTCTTACAGTAAATGATGAGTGAAAGAGGAGGTCAAATAGCCCTGAGCCTCCTGTAAGATGCCTTCCCTCCATCATGTTGTTTAAAATAGGATTTTCTTATTGATTTTTTACCCATCCACGTAATGCTTTCTGGGAGACGGATATCAGCTTTCTGTGCTGGTGGCCACGACGCTAAATTTAGCTCAGGGCAGCGTCGAAGCTTCCAAAGATAAACCTGAGTAGATCAGAAATGTAGCTGGATTTACATCATTACACAAACTGATGTTCTTTTTTTGGTTAGTACTATTAATTAATTCACAGTATTCTTTCTTTATCTGGCCAATCTTTATGTGCAATCAAGTAGGAAGTGAGGTGCTAACACAGTAGTAATGGTTGTAGTAGTGGTAGTAATAAAATGATAAAAGACTGTAATGTCATAAAAACACAAGAAGGAAGATTCCAATAAAGCCGTCCACTTATGATAAGATGAAATCGAAAATGAGATACAAGAGTGATAAGCCAAGTGTTTGAGGACACTCAAACAATAATCCCCTATGAGGTGTCTGTAAGCGGTGGTTGAAGGCTAACCGAATCCGTCGCTAACATGGCGACTGAAATGAAGCGAGCGGCGCTTCAGGGATCAGATGTAAGGCTTTTGGATCAGTGGCCATGTAACCACCAGGTCGCTCTGCTTCAGCCACTGTCCACAAAAGCCAGCAGTCCTTACGAGAACTTCAGTCCGGGAAACTAGGGGACTCATTAAAATCAAATTAAACCCTGACTGCAGGTCACTCATGGGTAACTAATGTAATTACAGAGAGCAGAGCTCTCTGCAAAGAATTCTTTCATCACTAAGTAAATCTCCCATTCACTTCCCCTTTGCCATCGTTGGCTTACCTAATGCAGCGTGGGACACATGAACAACAGGCTGCTGTGTGTTGTTTCCTGAAACACAAACAAACCCAAACGTACAGACACAAATCGCTATGCTAACAATGACAAAATGAGAAGCTAAAGTGGAAGTTTACTGCCATGCTAGCAGCTCTGAGCCTGCACTTATGTGAGTGTTAGCATGCTAATATGCTCACAGTGACAATACTAACATGCTGATGCTAGGCGGGAATTATTTTTACCACGATCACCATCTTACTTTTAGCGTGTTAGCATAATTAGCACCAAAACTACAGGAGAGGCTGACGAGAAGGTCAATAGTTCAACTCGCATTTGGTATAAGATTAAAATTAAACTCAAATTTTGACCTCTTGGCTGGAGGCACTAGAGAAGACGTCAGGGGTTCACCAAAGTAAGTCTGTGGCAACATTCATGCAATCCATCTATTAGTCATTGAGATACTTCAGTCTGCGGAGGACCGACCGGCAGACCAACATTGCCAACCCCAGAGCCATAAAAACATTTGACCAGTTACCCTGAACTAATGACATCAAGTTGATTGACTGTTGCCAATCAAAAATCATCAGCTCATACACATGTTTGTTGGTCCTCTTGAATGTGTCAGTATCATCTTTCATAAAAGCAGCACCAGGCAGTATTTTAGCTCTTACAGATCTTGAACCTTTACGCGTTGAATGAGTGAATGTTTTTATAGTTTCTTTGCTCTCTTGTCTTGATTTTTTCCCCCTCCTTTTTGAAAAATATACAAAAATGTAAGTATGAAGTCAGAATGTTAATTCTCCCACATTTGTCATCCAGTCAGTCTGGCTCTCGGAAAAAGAGCTAAAATAGAAGTCAGTTGACCCACAGTTCCCATGGTCCTTGAACTTTGCGACAGTTGTTTTCTGTCATAGCTCATTGTTGTGCAGTGGAATCATTCGAACCTGGACAATAGTTTTCCACGCGCTTTCTCTTTGAAGAGACCACGAAGGGCTCGGAGGAGAAGGCTCGCTTGATCGATGACCTTGAAACCTGTTCCTGCCTTTTGTGTGAGCTCTCATAAACCTCGGGAGGATAAAGAACTTGTCACAGAAAATGTTTCCCTGCTGTTAAACACGGTCCGATTCTTCTCTGGACCAAATGTGAGACAAAGCGAACCTCAGGTGGTGAATGTCTGGTAACTGCTTACAGTACTTTGACCACGTGATACACAGAAAGACGACATAGTTCTGATCAGTTTGAAGTATTTTCACTTTGATGTTGACCCTGCTGATCAAACACTCTCACAGCCTGAAACATCACATGATCTGCTTTTCCCAAAGCATCAAATATTACAGAAGGGCTATATGTTATACAACATGTGCATTCCTGTAGAGTTAATAGCCGCCTCGGTCAAGTAATTATTCACATATTGGCCCTCCCCTGATGGCGGACCCTGTGGGAGGTTTCCATTTCCTGGAGGCACCGAGTAGCAAAGGGCAAGAGAGCCCGGCTCTGACCTTGGGAGTGTCTGATGTCGAAATAGACTCACACTCAAGATAAAGCTGGAGAAAAGCAATGAAAAGGGAACTAAGTCTGTGTGTTGTGCACTGTGATGAGGATATATGTAAAGGTACTGACACTGTGTTTGATCAATTTAAGAGCAGCATTAAGTAGCAGAGAGTATTATGGGAAACATGTAGTAAGCTTCATGATGTCAATACGTTTCAGTGTCACAGCAGGAGACAGAGGCTGTGCTGTAATAATTTCTGAAATGTAAATAGGAACCAGCAGTAAGCTCTCCTTCCCTTCAGTGTGTTAACAAGCTTGCTGAGTGTTTTCTCACTTCCTGTACACGATCACATGTCCAGTTGCTGAGTAATCACAGTGTCTTAGTAACATAAAGTACAGGATGTTCGCTTTCAAGACTCACTGTTTCGTCCACACAGGACTTGTTGTTGCATGCGAGACTAATAAAACCACATCAGGGAGGGATTCTCAAACGAGATGTTTTCACTCCGCAGGAAATTTCACGGCATCTTCGTCCGACCACGCTGCGTGCTCTTTATGGCAAAGACAAAGTGAAAAACGCAGTGCACTGTACAGACCTCCCTGAAGACGCTGTCCTGGAGGTGGGTGCTAAGTCAGACACACACACTGTACCCCCATGTACTGCAGAGCACACCCACATTGTTTCATCCTCTGATCTCCCAAATAGGTTTCCTCATTGTCCCTCAGTCCATGCATAAACAACCACCGTGCGTTTGGCCAAGAACAAAACCCCCGACTCTGTGAAGCCGTGTCTTTAGACGAGTCTCATGACTCTGCTCTGTGGGCTGGGGCAACCTCGGCTCACAGTGGTTTTGAGGAGAACAAGAATGGCAGAGGAATTTGAAACAAAACCATTGTTTTGCAGGGAGTGGGTCTGACCCATCGAGCGTCATTGTTCAGGAAAACTCCTGATCTGTGGCTTGGACAAATGCCTCCTTGTTAAACATTAGCCTGTGACTGACTGAGCTGCCATTTTCCCAAGACTGGGACATCGTGGCCAAGAAAGGGCTTGTGCAGGGGAGAATTTACTCTGTGAACTCTCACAATGTCACTGTTCTGACAGCGCAGAGGAAGGCCTGGCTGACACTTTGACGTTCAGGCTTAAAGCAGGACGTGCTGTGATTCTTTTTCAATTCCTTTTCACAGGTGCAGTATTTCTTCAAGATTTTGGATGGGTGAATGCAAAGGAAAAAACGTGTAACTACATATTCAAAGACTTCACAGTTGTCTCATTTTTCTGTTTATTGTTTCAGCCTTATGCAGATTAAATAAAGTGACAAGAGCAGACTCCTGACAAGTGTTTTGATCTTCAACATTGAATTAAGTATTTTCACACCAACTAAACATCTTATTGAGATACTGCATTGCCTCTGATATCCTCTAACTTTTTGACCAGCGACTTTGGTATTGGATTCATACATTAAACTTTGAAAAAAATGTACAACTGCATAAATATAAAATTCTTCCACCATGAAAATGGCTAAAACATTCAATAGTAAGTAGCATCACGTCATGTGATGTCTCCAGCAAAACAGATTTCAAAGCACTGAGTTGCCACTGTTTCCATGGCGGTGACAGTCTTCTAGGCTGGACCCACAAAGCTCTACACTATGAATTAAGAATGAACAGATGTAAGAGTATCAAACAGAAATGTCATCAAACCATATCCTACAGCTAAAGGTGAACAACAAAGAAAAGGTGTACAAACGTATCCTTCCACAGTCAACTCGGATAAAGAAACACACAAAAAAACTGATTCCATGGAGCGCAGTCATTTACTCATACATGGGCCTTAAAGGTTCAGAGTACCATGCTAGTATTTCAGTTAGTCAGAGCACATTAACACACACCCCACGCACGCACATGAACTAACACACCGGCACACAGACACGAGCGCACGCGCACACACCTTGGACCACGAAAGCTGACATAAGACAAGAGAGGTTACAACAGGACTGGACTACAGCACTGGACACTCCAAAAATATATAGAAACCACATTAGGATGAATACTTTGGGGACAGAAACACAGCTCGCTACACATCAGTAGTGGAATTGCAGTTTTACAGTAATAGATGAACACATCCCATGGCTCAAGGAATATTTTCATGTACAGTAGAATAAATATTTGCTATTGCTACTCTTGTATTTTACATTCTAACCCTCGACAAACACACAGAAAAGCTAGTGTAAAGCACACAGATTAAGTGTAGGTCCTGTATATTATGAATGTTCAAAGACTAGTGGTGTTTATCTGAACTCTTTTACTCGCTCTACATTTTATTTGTTTCAAAATGAGAGTGCTTATCATGGCTGAGGTCACGAGTTGACTGTGAGCTTAATATCAAAGCGTCCTTGGTAGCGGTCCTTCTCGCTGTAGTTGATGTTTGCTCCGTATGCTTTGCACTCGATGCGCACCTCCTCGTTAAGAGTGATGTTGGAAAACTGAATGGCCACCAGAGGCTGCAGGTACTGGGGGTGCAGCAGTTTGCCGTAGTACGGGTAGTACTGAAGAGGAAAGCCTTCGCCCAGGCCAAAGTACTTGATCTCTCCAATCTTGTCTTCATCCTCATCCCTCTGCAAACACAACAGTCCAATATGAAGTCTAACCTTTTTTTACAGCATTGATACTACAGACAAATATTCTCTGTGTACGAATGCATCATGGCCAGGTGCCGCCATGCTGAACGTACCTTATTCTTGCAGAAGATGGGAATCAGGTTGGGCTGTGCTTTGGCCTGCAGGGGTCCTGGGAGGGAGTCGTTGCTGGAGGGAGCCTAAAAAAAGAGAGCCGGTGGATTAACGGCATCCTGAGCAGGTGGTCATATTAAGTTTGGTTGTGGCCGGCGACTTGTGGCTTTACACGATGCAACTTTGTGTGATTTGAGTTTATTCAGAACGACATTTATATATGTTGCCACCTTGAATGCAGCAAAGATCCAAATGAAACATGAACAGTGTTTCTCTCCATCTTTTTAATTCCACACTTTCCCCTCTGTCTTGTCATAATCTGGTGGCTACATTACCCACAATGCAACTCAACGAACTGCTGACAGTTCGAGTGACATCAAAGCTGAGAAATCCGTTTCATCCAGCCTGCAGTCTGCAGCCACACACAGACGGCATGTCAGAAATGAAGACCATTAAGAACGTTTACTGTGTGTTTTCAGCTACGCCCGTGAGCTACGCCCGTAAGCTATGCCTGATTTATGCTTCCCGTAGTGTTTTTATGATGCTTATTTCTACAAGGTGAAGGATTCTCCTTTTTATGACACATCTAACAAAGACGTGGCTCCTTTTGGCGTCAGACTGGCGAGTCACATGGCCAGATGTTCAGTTCTTGATGGGTGATGTTTCATGCTAGTTAATATTAGCAATTAGCTTCAATGCCTGAATCTTACACATTTAAACTTCACTGCTTTTACGACTGTTTATTGTTTGTTTACTGTGCCTTTATCAGCGTGAGGACACCTCTGATTACGACAGCTGTAACGTTAAGTGTGCAGTAAACGTACTCTTGGTCTGAAGTTGACAATCCTGTTGAGCTTGACAATGATGCACGGCTTTCCCTCCTTGAAGCCAAAATAGGGATCACTCTCCCCTGAGCAGCTACCCAGCAGAGACCTCGGGAAACGGCAAGCTTTCCTCTGTCCTGAGTCATTTTCCAGACTTCCACGGTCCCTGTATGACTGAGGAGTGTCTGCAAATGGTACAAAAAAAAGACACATTAGACCTGAAAACAGACAAAAACACAGTACACAAAAAGCACGTTCTTGCTAACATTTACACTACTTTCAAGTCCATCAAATCTTTTAGCAGTACTACTGTAGACCTTAAGTATTTCCTGTTAATAGTTCTCATTTTACAAATCTTAATGGACTATTGTCACAGTATTGTTACGCATCAATCAGTGCCCGTGTGATTGGCTCATACTTGCCTCCACAGTCTTCAAATTTCTGATTATCAGTCTGACGCATGGAATCGTACTGTTCGAGGAAAATCCTCATGCTGTTGGTGTACTTCTGAAATGTGTCCTCTTTAGACAAAGTGAAAGAAATCTCAGATTTCTCTGAGCGTGGTGTGTGTGATAGACCTGGAAAACAAAAATCTTTGATTAGAAACTGCAAAACAAATATTGAAATTTTGATTCCAGCAGAGTTAAATGCGACAACTTGAGAAAAAACACAGTTTTATTGAGTTTCGTGGTTGTGAGGTGCGAGCTGTTCTCTGTAGAACCCAGAGAGAGTCTCAGGTCTATTATCTTAGGACAACACACACTGTGGGGTCTTGGGGATTTCCTCAGATGGTCTCTGTCAGCTCTTTATGGCTGTAATTTTCCACAGACCTTGTGCACAAGGCCTCAGGAAGGCGTGGCATGAGGAGGAATGAGATGGGTAAGAGGAGTGAAATGAAACATGACATTCACCAACCTTTCCTCAGCCTCGCTGCTCGCCGATCTGTCCTTTTACTGCTGTAGTTGTGTGCGAGGTTCGAGGCGTTTGTGCAGCAGAGGCACAGAGCTAACGCTAGCTGTTTGATTTTCAGTGGTGGCTTGTGAAAGTTCACCAATCCCCTGCCCCCACCCATCCACTCTCACGTGTGTCTCTCTCACAATGGAAACTTTTAGCCCCAGAGTGAGAGGCGGGCTCCAGCGCTGAGAAAAAAAAATCTAACTACTCCCTGCTTCCTTTATCTTGCCACTACTGGAAACTCGCTTCAGCTCAAAGCGCCCCGCGCTCGCTTCCCTGCCAGGCCACTCTTTGACTGTCACCAGTCGCTGAGGCTGACGGACGTAACAGCAGGCAAACTAACCCGAGCGCACGAGGCCAGTCATTTACATTGACTGCTAAAAATACCGCCAAGGCTACAGCATGTGCTGCACAAACAAGTACTGGCACAACAAGAGAAGGCTGGGCGCTTCAAATCTGCACCATCTCCGAGCTTGCAGGAAATTTCGAAACGCTCGCAGTGCAACTGAGGCAGCGTTTGATGTTTTTACAAGATTAAATGTTTTTAATCCAGAAAAACAAGCTTAGAGGCGTTTTAGCTGGGAATAAACTACACCATTGTTTCAAAGCATAAACTACAAACTCTGAGTGCCACGCGTGTCTATATTTAAACATGTGTGTGCTGTGACACAGTCATAGCACACATGAACCGTTTTAGTCACAGTGGGTGTAAGCTGCAACAGTTCCCCGGTAGCCTGAGGGGGGAAACATTGACTGGCTGAGAGGAGTGAAGGACAAAATGGCTGAACCTATCTAAGGTCAGAGAGACTTCTGATAGAGTAGCTGCTTAAAGGCACACCCAACAGTCATTTTTAACTACGGGAACCACAGGCAGCGACATCCTCGCCAAAGAACATTTCTAACCACCGAGACAGAGCAGAGCAAAACTTCTCTTTCCATTACAGCTGTTTGCTTTAACGTGCGAGCCCATGAAACATCAATCCCTGCAGCACAACACCCAAAACGCACAGAGCCAGAAAGACAAAGAGCATGTTTACCTGGTGGGGCGACTCTGTCCTGATAGGTGGGTTTGTAGTTGCTTAACGTGAGCAGCAGCGCCTGGATGGTCCCGATGAAAATTCCAGCCAAGCACGCGTAGAATATCACGTAGAACAAGATGATTTTAACTGCGGGGGAAAAGGCACATTTCATTCACAATGTAAGATGATTAGAGCTGCAACGAGAAGCAGACAAACTGAGAAATACACAACCAGTTTCACCATTAGTCATCAGACATTCCCTGATTTCAGCTCCTCACATGTGAGCATTTGCTGCCATTCTGTTTCAGCTCATTGCAAAGTGCTGGTTGGACTTTTTGAAGAGTCAAAAACCATAAATGGATTCATAAAAGCAGGCTGATTTGAGTGTCACAGCAGAAGACATGTTTCAGTACAATGAACAACAAAAGAACAAAGTTATTTTCATGACATCTTTTAATGAAGCACCAAAAGTTCCTTTGAGTGAATGAACAGAATGCAGCATGTCCCAAAAAGCCACTTGGTTTGTTTACCTACTTCTCTAAACTGTTAGAAAGAAAAACCTTCAGAATTATCAAAAAGTTCATCAGTGTGAGCGGCAGATAATCGATTAATCAGCCGGATGGCGTCTGCAAGCACTTGCGATTAAAATCTACCTCCAGCTGTGACCGCTTCTGACATTGAAGCCTCAATAACCCACAAAAGAAATCCCCCACATGTTTAATGTCCTTCCCCCACACTGAAGAGCTACTGAAAAAACTTTATTTAACAGTAATGGCTGAACAATGATTGTTGTGTTTATTGTATTTCATATCGCACAGCTTTGACCTCCAGTAACTTTCACCAGCAAATCAAATAACCTGCAATGAGATCGCCACGGCAACATCGAGGTTCTTTCACCTTACTTAAAATTTACCCATTATGCAACGGCAGGAGGGCCGCGCTTCCAGATCAACAGGATGAGTCACTCGCCGCTCTGTCAGCCGACCCCTCCCCCACACTTCCAACAGGTTTGGCTTGAAAACAGTGTCCTCATCTAACTGAACACAAAAGCTTCACTTTCTCCTCCTCGTGTCACCGTTACACAGAAACTTGTGCTGAGCTTTTGTCGTTTGCCTGCTCTCAGTGGAGTTCAGTTTGCAGTACGCTGATCAATACTGAAACGTGTTTTTAATCACCTTCAGATTCGTCCAGTTGTTCTTGTTTGCCTTTGCCTTTACAGCAGCGTGTCCATACTGCGGCTCTGCTATGGACTGCTCAAGCCAAGCTCAAGTAAAACCCAACATTTAGTTTATAGTCTGATCCCACGGCGTATCTTCAAATCAGCCCAACAATAACTTGGCTATCCTCATTTTGCAGTTGTTTATTTGACTTTCCATTCATCTCTGGGAGTTGGAATCTGACAAAACTCCAACGACTTCTACCTTCAACATGACATCTGGCTTCATGTCAGTTTTTTACAGGATAGACGTGTTGTGTCATTGATTAACAGCCATCTTCTGGCATCAGTCTGACTCTGATTCCTTCCAACAGACTGCAGGATCGTCATCAACCATCTCTTTCCTGGTTTATTTGCTGTTGTAGTGGCACCTTCCCAAATAACTTCCCGCTGCCATTTGCAAGTCCAAATCAGCCAATGCGAAACCAGTTTGGCAAGTCGGTAACAGGTTCAATTCCACAACCTTATCTCCTGCAACAGACTGCAGACTGAGGGGACTGCGGGAGTTGGCTGGGCCTGCCCTCTCCACGCCTTGTCTCTCTGATACTGTGACTTTTTGCATTTCAAATACACCAAGAGCACAGGAGCAGTGTTTCCAGCACATGCCATCCAGAGTGACATCCCTTTATTTCATGCTAAGAGGCAAACGCATGCATCGCAGGCAGCACAGTGCAGATGGAGCCGTTTGTCTTGAGTGGCCATCTTACAAACTTCTTACAAACTGAATTAATCTTATAAATCCACACTTTGGACACAGCCGGCTCTGATTCAGTGCTCCAGTGTGGCTGGAGGCTGATATCAGTGTAAATGCTCGGTGAGCTATTTTCTAATGAGCGTGTCTGCAGCTGAAGATGGAGCACAGGGAGATGCACCTGTTGAGAGGGAAACTATAGACGGACGCCCATGCTGACGATCTGTGTGGAGATACTATCAAGTGATTCCTGTAGAAATTAAAAAATGTTGCAGGCAGCACCTGCTGTGTGGCTGAGCTGCATTTGCATAACAAATTATATTTACTCCCCTGGACGCAGGTGAAAAACAGTGTGGAGTTACAGCAATTTTTGCTCTTTGTCAGCCATGTGAGGGCCTGATAGTATTAATGTGAGCTTCAGTAGTATTCCTATCTGGTTAAAAGTACAACAAGGACGTGTGTATGACCAATTACCTGAGATTTATAAGAAAGGACGGGGTTTCAGGTGTGTGAGTGCACGTGGCGGATTCAGACACACAACACCCTTTTGTAGCCACAGATGTCAGATATCAACACCGTTGCTAAGAAGAGTAAACAGCAGAGAAAAGCGGCCTGCTGGCGGCGGAGGGCAGAGTTTGAATGGAGCGCACCTCCCCCACCGCACCGCCGCTGCAGCGTGAAAAGGCGCCGTCACCACATTCACACCTTCGCCGTCTCTCCGCTCCCACTGGCGCTATTTGTCGCAGCCTCGTCGACAGTTTCCTGACGACCTGAACGCACCGGAACGAGCCGCGCGTCCTACACTTATCAGCTCCCACATGTCGCATGTTTAAAAGAGCCGAAATGGAGTTCAGTTCAAACTCCGTCAAGCGTTACTGACGCGCACTGGTTCTCGTTTCAGCAACTCACGACCGCGGACAGACCTGTTGCTTTTAGAGCTACATGGATTTTAGTTAGTGCGACATCGCTGCTCTTCACGACTGAGAGCACCACCGTGTAGTATTCACTCACAGTACAAATACAAGCACTGCTAACAGTACTATACTTCCTCACTGCGCTGATGCGACACTTTAAAGTCGCTCCTATAAGTTCGCTACGAACTGAGCGTCCACGATAACGACGATACTCTGATTTTTTTTTTGGTCCGACAATCATCGTCTCACTGAAATAAACGCTTTCATTTTAATTAATCTTCATGGGATTTGAAGTCAGGCCCTTTAGAGAGGAGAGAAACTGATAGATGGAAGGGGGGGTGGGGGGCGGCCCTTGAGACATGTGAGTCGTGATCTGCTCCACAGCACCATGTTGCCAAGCGGCGCCTGGCCGAACCCGGAAAAAATGCCATTTAGACTTTGTTAAACGGTTTAGCGAGCTTAATTGGCACCATATAATGACGTTTAGTTATCCTATCAAATCAACAACCAGTGCTGGCCGCATTAGGCGAGCATTCCCTCGTCTTAAAGTATTGAAAACAGTGTAAAACGCTTAGAGCCGAATCCATTAATCTTGGGTTTGAGTGAAAGGGGGGCCTGCATGCTGGATCCACAGATTAGCTGTTCATCTTATTATGAAGGAATAAAATGTCCTGTTTCCTCTTCTACTCTCACTGCTGGGTGAACATACAAGAGGTGGACGCGACGGCCAAACCCAACTTTGGCCGTTGGGGTTTGGTGGGGGGTCCTGGCCCACACGACGTCCTTCAGGATGACCTTTTCATAAAGGACGTCTGTTAATGAACGGTCCGATAATGAGGCATCATTTCCTATTAAACACCAAACTAAGGGTCTAATTTGAATTTTGTCATAATCATGTGAGCTAAGAGCCAGATATGTAAAGGAACAAATCATTTATAGTGCGAGTAAATTGATTTTTTTCCCCATTAATTAGTCTTATCCCCCTCCTTCTCATTCGACCTGTGGCGTGTCTGCTTGGTTAACTGTGACATTTCGTTTTTCACACCTGACTTTTTGTGTGATTTGACGGACTTAACTTCTCCACACAGCCTCCATTGAAACCCGGAGTCACGACGCAGCGTGTGCGAGGCACAGAGGTCTAACAGGTGCCGTCTGTTCAGTCAGGAAATGGAGGAAAAAACAGAAAAATCCCCCCGGAGCTCCGACACTTTCCACTCCGTGAGCCAGGCGAGCTCCAACGGACACCGGGGCGTCGTCTCCAGACAGCAGCAAAGACGCTTAATTCGGTAAAATCAAGGAAATGAGTACTTACACCAACTGCACCCCGTTCGTCCTAAAAACTCCCTCTTCTCCGAATTCCACAGAAATGTCCTCCATCCGCCGTCACTGTCTTTATTCCCCGACATGTTCGCTCCCTGTAATATCCCCCTTTTCGCTTGATTTAACGGTTTGGTTCGGCTGGTTCGGGCTCTGGCTGTTAACTGTCCCTCACGGAAGAAGCGAAAGGACAGTTCCGTACCCGACTCTACCAGTTGTACCACACACAATTTATCTCTCAGGGAGACCGACTCCGCCCGCAAACTCCCGTAATAAGTTACCCCAGGAGGAGGGAGGGCTGAGGCGAGCAAATCACAACCCTCCGCTGCTTTTTGCGTAAGAGGCAAACGAAGAGGGGGTGTCGCTACAGGCTGGCCCCGCCGATGAGCGCACACAGACGGCGAGGTCGAGAGAAAGAGTCGAACTCTGAGCCCAACGGTTGAAACGATGCCGGTGCCATGGCGACCGGTCCGGACTACACCCCTCGAGTCTCCACACTCTAATGTGGAAGCGAAGAAGAAATTAGCCGCACTTCCTGAAATACTTCATGTATCGATAAGGATTGAAGTTTACTGTCGGTGGAAAGTCTTTTCAGGGACACATGTCATTCTGCTCAGGTGGCTCTTCATGCACTGCCTGTTATTATTCAGCCGAATTAAGTAATATTTTCACCTGTGATTGGTATCTGTGCTCATATATCATCATATATATTCAGTGGAATTATATCAACCTTGTAATTACCAGAATACCATTATGTGTGGTATAAAAACTTTATATCATTTGTATTTAACTTTTTTTATATATAGACAACCGGTGCACCATATTTGGGTCCTAAGGTGTCACCAAAATGAGACGTTTCTTTAGCAAACATGTTCAAGACTCGTCATATTATTCTGTCCTGTACTCATTTATGAAAAAGAAAGAATCGTCTCCCATAGTTCACTTAAAAGAGCTGACTCGTTCACGAACGACACATCCCTATAGTCTGCAGTGAAAGAGGCCTAAACTGATCTTAGCCATGATTAGCTTCAGCCACAGGTGTGGAAACAAGTATTTTACTGGGACAGTTGCTTACTGTGTATATTATATTAAGAATGGCACCTAGAAGTACTTTAAGTTAAAAGAACATAGTTTAAATCCTGCTAAAACATCTGGTCATATTGTTGGGTTGAATGTCAGCATTGTTTTCAGATATAAAACAGTTCTGACAGTTAACATGTTGTTTCTAAAGAAGCAAAATGTTAAGAAGGAAGCCAAATCATAGTTGAAGGTTTGGAAATGTTTTCAATATGTGAGATAATATACCAAAGAAACTACACTGAGGAAGAGGAACAGAACTCACAGGCTCCACTTTTAAGCTAGTTTCTGTTAGCCTCAGCAAATCCTATCCTCTTTCTTTTTAGGAAGCTTAAACATTATATTTTGGTCACAACTGCCAAAACTATAGTTACAGACAGAAGAACTGTGTCATTTTAACTCTGATACACTAACTCTGTTAGCACTTAGCATCTAGAAGTTTTGATAATGCACCAATGGCTAATGCTGTGGTTGCTACATGCTAACATGATAATCATAACATCTGTAATAAAACCAGGAGGCGTTCACATGTGACTGTCCAGTAGATTCCTGTTTACTCTAGAATATATATGCACACATGTGCAGTATGTACACACACAGGAAAGTTTAGTATTCCAGCACACATGGAAAAATACAGAGAACCGAAAGCTGGAGGAAGAAAAGCTAAACAGGAAGGGAGGTGAGAATTCAGAGAGGCTGACAATTACAGGGAAGTGGAATTCAACCTGCCCTCTGACATGCAAGCCAACAGAGTCCTCAAAGAGTCTTTTTTTACTTTAAACGATCAGGAAAGTCTTAAATCATTTGAATTGGAAGAATCAGTGGTCCGTATTTTAGCTGAATTCGACATTTTATTAGTGCACTGCGGAAGATCAGTGTCACTTGGTCATGAGTCATGAAATGATGACACTGTGCCGAGAAGTCGGAGAGTGACTGTATGATGGCACACAGAAGATTGACTGAGGTTATTAGTGAATACTTACCAGAGAATACACTTTGTACGCAATCAAACATTTCACAGAGGACTGAATTGAACTGTATAATACTAACGTCCAGTCTAGAAATCCATTCGTGCTATCATAAGCAAACTCGTGGGTCAATGGCAATGACGCAGACGGTACACAACAAGTCTGTCCTGCGACTTTATCCACGCCAGAAGAGCGAAGGGAGGATTTCTGGAGAGCTGCTTCAAATTTAGTTCAGGCCAAGAAAATGTGCTGCTACACTGATAGTGTTTGTCATTTAACTGTTATATGATCAGCTGAATCAAAGCCCAGGAAGAGTTTACAAGTCATGAACTCACCATTCTGAGTTACGAAGATGAAAAACACGTCATATAAACTGAATTTATGAGTAATAATGATTTGTTTGACTGAATTACTTTAGTCTATGAGCATTACTGTGACTTTACTTTCTCTCCTCCCTGTGAGGGAAGTCAAGCAAATTCAGTTTCCCTACAAACACTAATCTGTAAACTTCCACATGGATGCATTTATGTTTTGTCACACAGCAGCATATATCAGGTACAAGGTTTTACATCTGTTACTGAACATAAATGTAAGAGCAACTCCAAATCCTCATGGCTCACAGTGTTTTATGCTTCTGTATGCTACAGTACAAGTACACAGTAGTACCAGCTGTTCCCAAGAACACGGCTGCTGTGAGACAAAACTCACAAAAATATTAATTCCAAAGGTAAAAGACATTGAAAAGGTTTGACAGTACTGACGACTCTGTTACACTGAGTGCAAACCACTACACAAATGACTGCCATGACCCCTTTTTCACTTCAAAAGACACAAAGTTTCAGTAAAACTTGTTTAGGAAATGAAAAGTTCAAGTTCAAATAACATGATATAAACCGCATTTTCTTGTATAACATAAAAAGAACAACTCTAGTCTCAATTCCCTTTTAAGTCTCAAACTTCAGAATGGAGTCGCTCGTTTCCTTCACCTGTGTGAAGGGTTCAGCGTTTCTGTTCGTCCACAGTGAAACAGCCAGCGTTATGTGCTGCTCTGTTTTCATGCCCTTATAGGTAAACAATGTAATACACTCCTTTGTAAGACCATTGAATCTGTGGTGATAACATAGCAGCCCACTGTTGACATAGATCAAGGGTTTGTCAAGATTACCAGGAGGTGCAGCATTCTGAGATAGGCTGTGGATGGAATCTGGTATGCAGCGTGTGCGCTGGACTTCAGCTCATCAACAATAGAGTGTCTATGCAGCGGCTGGAGGGACGACGGCCTCCTGGATTGGCTCTTTGACAGCGCGGTGGATACACGAGGTCGAGCAAAACACCTCAGTCCAAAACAAACTTTTAGAGGGAGGCAGAGAAAGGACTTTAAACGCCGAACGCCTCCCATTCAGATAAATATAACAGCGGTGAATGCTGTCCTGCCAAAACATGTATGAGCAGGCAAGAATCCTGATAATCTGATGCTGTTTCTGTGGTCTAACATGCACGTTATTTGACCATTTTAGCCTTTATTATATAGCAGCAAGTGACAAGAAATATAACGGAGAAAGGAGAATTATTTTCACAAAAGCTGGAATGAAATTGGAAATGCTGCAGTTACACATGTGGCCCCAAACTTTTAAACACAACACTGGCAGATCATCAGCTTATAAAGCCGATATGACAAACTTTTATGCAAACGGTTGCTTGCTTCATGTATACAGAGCCACATTAGCATTTAGCTGTGTTTTGATTGCTCCTGAGGGACATATCTGGCTCGCTGTGTTTGCTAGTTGCTAGATCTGTCTGTTTGCTCTTTGATGCGGGACAGGTAGCATGCAGGGTTTTATCCAAGCTTTTCACTTAAAACAGCATTCAGAAGCATCTCTAATGAGAGCACTGAGAGTGAGGGTGTACCCCGTCTCTCGCCCGTTGACAGCTGGGATAGGCTCCAGCCCCCCCGCAATCCTGGAAAGGGATAGTCGGGTATAGACAATGGATGGATGGATGTTTTCTCTGATAGAAGGTGAAATATGATGTCAAAACAAAACATACATCAAGTTTTTGACTATTTCTTTAATCCACATTTGCAGGAATGTAAACCCATCATCCTCTTAGATGCAGATTTACATCATCCTTCCTGCTTCCCGCTCTCTTCAGTTTGCTATATTTCCTAGAAAGCTGTGAGATAGAGGTAGTTCTTAGTACGAGCTGTGATTTTTAAGATACCAGTAAATTTGAACTGCGGCAGCATAATTCACAACATTTTCTGCACTGTGAAAGAAACCTGACTCAGAGCAATGAGCTTTAGTGTCAAAGCAGCAGTCACCTGCGACAGGTGCACAAGAAGATGACAGTAAAAAGTTGGAGAATGTGGTTGGTGCAGGACACAAGTGTCAGCCTTTCACTGACTGTACATGCCACTGTACAAGCCACAGTTTGCATTTCTACTGTGGCACTTACAGCCTGTTCCCGCTTTCAGGTTAACAGAGGACTTAGTCCAACTCCATAACACGACCATTACTGATCTGAACGTCACATTAATCCATATTTCCCCAAATTTCCCACAATCTTCCCTCAGATGTACAGTGAGTGTTTGAATTATGTGAACTTTTATGAACCATTTCATGATTACGCTAATTGACTTGAAATTCCAGGTCAGATTATCCTACATGAATGTTCCCTACCAGCATTCAGTGGAAGAAAACTCATTTTGTACTCGTTAGCCGTGTTGGCTGTGTCCTTCTCCTGTGCTGTAGTCACAGACAAGCATGTCTTTGTTAGTAACTTTCAAATTACTCACCTTGTGGTTTTTTGGTACTGCCCGGAAAAGTTGACGTGAATGTCTCATTTTGAGGATTTTCAAGGAGGGGCCTGCACATCGTTTCCTTGGTAACTTCCTGAACAGCATGTGGACCCTCTGAGGCCGTGTGGTTTGACCTGTTCATGTGTGGGGCAGCCCTCTCCCCGCGTGCAGCCCTCCCTGTTATGCTGTGTCACAGGTGAATAAGCATGCCTTACCACGAGATCACACTGTGCACAAAGTGATCAACAACACACTGAAGATTCCAATAATTCTCTGTAGAGCTGATCACAGCTGAACACTTCATGATAACTGACCATCTCTATCAGATATTTATCAATTTTTTGATGGTGCAGGAGATCAAAGCAGACATACAGCAACATAATGTCAGAGACTTGTTCACCAAGCTGCTGATAATGTGAAGTCATTGACAGAGTAAGATGCTAATGTTTAACACGCTACAACACTATAGCTGTGGCCACTGGCCATTAAACTGAAAGCACGTCTTCATCCGCTTAAGACCAAAAGTGACATTACAAATGTTTGACACTTCACTTCGTTCTTCTTCACTACTCACATCTCTCTGGTTTGGCTTTAATTTCTAGCACACCTGCTGTCAGTTGCTCCAGATGTTTCTAAATTCAAATTCAGAATAATTAATGTAAGTACTTATTGAGTGGGGATTTACACGGCAATGAATTAAAATGCAGCAACTGCCAGGTGTAAGTGTTGCATGACTGAACTGACAAATGTAACATCAGCTTGCTAATAAGACTGAAGAGTAGTCGAATAGGTCAACATATCTGACCTGATTAAAATGCTGTTTAATAATGACACGAGTTTGACTTTACAAAAATCATGTTACAGCAAAATTGTTAACTAATTGTAGATTAAATGATTGAATTTTAGTTAGCATAATCTGAAACACATCTCTTCATGCACACAGATGTTAATAAAACAAATTTTGGCAGTCATGTTACAACTTGTGATGGTAATTTCTTGTTTGCGGTACTTTTAGTTGTATGGCGTTAGCAATGGTTCATAACACCTTATTTACACATTAATAAAGTCTTTACAAGCTGAGACACTTCTCAAACTTTGGTGCAATGAAATGTAGTAAATCTGTAGTTTTAAACTAAGGAAGGACCAAACACACATGATGGATTCAGGAATAACTGGTGCAATCCAGCAGATCACAACACTTGACAGAGAGACAATGTATGAATAGTCTCACATGAGATACATTTTACATATAAGTTCAGATTTTAAAATGCGTGAATTATTTTACAGCATAATGGACAAAATACTAAATTGCCATTTGATCAGCAGGAGTCGATGCATTTGCAGAGAGACCCTGTCTGTTCAGTTCAGTTGGAAGTAAGGGACGTTTGCTGGGAGCATGCCGATGGAGAGTATGCCCTGCAGGGCCAATGGGGAGCAGCTGCCTGAGTTACACAGCACAATCAATAAACTGCCCGTCACTTTATTTTCCATACGGTGAGCACAACATAAGTTCATCCTCTCAAAAGATTCAAAAAAATGATTTTATGAGGCCTCTGCTTAATCAGTAGGGTTAAATCTGCATCACCCCACAGACATGCTGTCCTCATTCTCTGCAATGTTTATTATGGATGAAGAGCGGTAATTCTGTTTTAACTGCAGCTGTAAAGGATGAGAAGAACCATCCAGAATCAGCGAATTTGCTGCTGCTTTTTGTCTGGTTTCAACATTGTATATAAAATTATATATTTTTATTATATTTTTAACTGGATAATATTGATGGAAAGCAAAGGTATCATTCATAACTGATATGGTCAGAACTTAGTAGAACCTATTAAATGAGAAAAACATTTCAGTTTTATGTCCAGTTTGAAAGCTGGAAGCATAAAAGTAAGTATATAAAACTCGAGTGAATGACAAAAATAAACATAAATAATGATAATGTAGTATTATTTGGATACCATAATAATTACATAACATATACCCATTTTGCAAACACACCATGCTAACGTGGCTAACGTGTGACTAACGTGTTCAATGTGAGTAATAATACTGAGACTGCTGGTCAGGGGTCACTGCTCGGTCTTCAGGAGTTGTCACTGGGTTGTAATCAAACTGTTGTGTTTTCACATCTTTGTTACGGGTTCATTAATATGTTGTTTTTACACTGGAGAGCCACCATAATGGGCGTGATGTGTCGGTTGGTTAGTCATCCCTTCACACTTGTATAGCAGCAGCTTTATATTGTTTTTTGTATACGTACAAATGCACTGAAGTGAAAATGACTTTTTGTGTTTTGGGGGTAATAAACAAACAAACGTATGAATGCTGAATGACAGATTTTGCTTTTTTTTTAGCTGTTTTCTGTCTTTGTGCTAAACTGACTCATAAACATGAGAGTGGCATCGATTTAACTTGTAATCTTTGCTAAGAAAGTCAGTAAATGTATTTTCCAAAATATCAAGCTATTCATTTAACTGTTTAACCTTTAACACTAACATGTTCTCATTTGATAAATGCTCATAAAAGAACTGTAAAAGCAATTAACACTGTAGCCTAGATTTGACCAGTAAGGCAGAATCTAAACAGTTATTGATTCTACGTGGGTTTGATCAATTAAAAGCAATCATGTTTCCGGCTGATTATATGCTGACAGCAGTACTTCACAAGAGATGTTACTGAAATACTTCACAAGAGATTTTACTGAAATACTTCACAAGAGATGTTACTGAAATGAACCAATCATGAATCATTAACTGTTCCCTATGATTCTGATAAAACTTCATCCACAAATAGTGACAAAGTGATGCCATTTTTAAAGTATTTTTCATTCTGGGCTAAATCTAAAGTAATTTCACATGTTGTATCTTTTCAAGAATAACCTTCAGAAATGCAGACGCCGTGTTAACGTGCTGCTCCATGACCCAGCGTCTGCGAGCATTCGCTGACCCAGTTCACAGTGAAGAAATTAATATGGGATGCAATTTGAAAATGGGAAAAAAAAATGGTATGAATCAACCCGAGTATGTTGTGTAATGAAGCTAGAATCAGGACGATAATGTCTACATTTCAGCATGTTTAAATGAAATTGTGCATCATTTGGAGCAGAGATACTTGGTGTGTAGTGTTGAAAAGCAGTTTTTATTACCTATTACTGACACCCTTGAGCTCAGATGAAGCGTTATCAGGGAGCAAATAACATGCATGGAAACTGACCTTGGACATGGTTCACCTTTGAAGTTAACATCACAGAGTTTTGATTTGAATTTCAAATATGCTACAAAACTACTGAGCCTGAGGAAGAAAATGAAAAAATGAAACGCTGTTTGGTGAAATAGCTTCTGACTCATGATCGCTGTCATTTGAATAATATCAGAAGCTGAAAAACAATACCGTATTAGCAGAATCAGTGTCACTTACCACATTTTCCACTCCACTGCATGATTTATGAACACTTTGTGCTGTGGATTAGATTACAGATGCCATGCCTGTTTGTTGAGATATTCCATTAAATGACAGCGAGCCAGCAGTTAATCACACTATAAAGGAAACATAATACTCAGCAAACATTCATTAAGAATCCCCTCCAGAGACAACCCCTCATGCAGCACAGTGAAAATAAAATTTAAGTTACCTCATGTGCAACCCAGGAAAACGCCAGTTCACTGCTGCAGTCCATGTACACCAAAAAACACAACCTTGAAAGGCTGACGTTACAGGACCGCCTGTTGCTGTGAGCTTTGACTGCTAATGCTAGCTAGACCATCTCCTTTGTATAATGTGCTACACATAACTTGAGTATGAATGAATAACTACACGAAAAATAATGCCTAGTGTGAGTCACTGTTAACGTTTGTAAGCTACCTTCCACTTATTTTCACTTGGTGACATTTTTTGAGTAGAAGTTAGTTAGCCTCGTTTGCTAACTAGCTTACACTTTTGAATGGAAGCTAGTGAGGCTTGTTTCCTGTCTTCCACTTTTTGAAGCTAGTTTGCTTTGTTTTGCTAATTAGGTCACACTCTTTGAGTTGAAGCTAGTTAGCCACTCTTGCTAACTAGCTTACAATTTTTGAGTGGAGGCAAGTCAGCCTTGTTTCCCAACTATCTTACATTTTTTGAGTGAAAGCTAATTAGCTTTGTTTGCTGACAATCATACATTGAGTTTAAGGTAGTCAGCCTCTTTTGCTAAGTAGCTCACACTTTTTGAGATGAAGCTAGTAAGCCTTGTTTGCTAACTTCCTTACTCTTTTTGAGTAAAAGCTAGCTAGCCTTGTTTGCTAACATCTTCCACTTCCTGAGTGGAAGCTAGTTAGCTGCATTTGGTAATTATCTTACACTTTTCAGTGGGCGCTAGTTAGCCTAGCTTGCTAGCTTCCACTTTCTGAGTGAAAGGCAGGCTTAACAGCATGTGAGTCATCTTGAATGTTCAGCCCTGCAAAGGACACACGTCTTAAATCATAAATAACACTATGTGGGTTTGTCAAAACATTTATCAACCATCATTGTCTACAGCGTGATGTTCTCCATGTGTTGGTAGCATACTATGAAAGTTAGCAGCATGTTTTCCAGCAGTGCCCAGTCTTAGATCAACTTCTGCCAAGGTAAACCTCTTAAAGACATGATGCTTGGACACCATTTCCATAAATTTGTCCAAAAACAATTTGACCCTGTTTCCATATAGCTATAGCTGTAGGTTTGTAGTTCATGTTTCACAAAAAGTGAGGGAAAATCAAATTCTAATTCGACTTACATAATAATCACTGCAGTGGTGCTGAGCCACTGGAAATGAATTGTTCCTGGTCTGGTAGTCCGACTTTCCAGGATCTGTCACAGGAGATGAGACAGAGTTATTGAACTGCTCTGCTTTTCCAAGCAGAACTAATGCATTCACTCAGTTTGTGAGGGCCAGTGTCAAAACATGAAACACAGATACGTCCAGTTATACATCCTAAGAGAATGATAACAACCTTGTACTAGTCAACAATCAATCAAACATCTTGACCCTTGCATATTATCTGCCAGATAACCTTGAAGCCTGAGGGGGAAGTTGTAGCATTGATATCACTAAATAAATGAGAACGTGGTATCATGCGGCTGAAATACTTTGGCTGTGATTATTTTCCAGGCAATCATTCCTGCTCTCCCATTATCACTACTGTCAGTGAGGCTTATCTCTGCCTGCTCGCCTCGCCAGCCAGGGCTCAGACACATCCTCCAAGCAACCATGGCGCATTGCTCTAACGAGGTTACAGCCTGAAGCAAAGTGATTTGTTTTGTAGACGTTATTATGGTGGCCTTTTGGCTGGCCCCTTAATTTCATCAGTGAAGCACTATTAAACAGCAAAGGTCTTATGGGAAAATGGACCATGCTGAGGGACCTTTTTGACATCCTCACAGTGGCAGTTGTGTAACCTTGCATACCAGAGATAGTTGTGTTTTTAGAAGTGAAGAATCACGCCATTCATTGATAATTAGCGCCTAAGATGTCTAGATGGAATTAGTTTCGATAAAAAGGTGATCTTGATTCGTATCCTCAAAGATAATTGGGTGATATGATTCTTTACTTAGACGAGGGTACAAATATGGAACTTATTAATCAAAAACACACTCAAAATAACAGCAACAAAGCCTTTAATGTCATTATGATGAACCAAAGTTTGCACCTCTTTGCACCTCGAGTCACGGATTTACTTCATGGTTGTGGTTTGATTTTGAATAAATAGTTGGTTGGTCAGGGGTCCTTTGTTGTCATGGTTTTAGTAAAACTACTGGTTTTAGGGTCAGGAATGGTGGTGGACATGGTTAAAAGAAATCATCATCGAGTGTCAGTGGGAAATGTGGAAAAAAAAGACAGCAGTATTTAAAGTGAGGTGACTTGTTGATCCATCCATCCACCCTGACCAACTTCTTCTTTGAGGCTCTATAATAACGTCATCTGACTTCCTCATTTACTCCACACTGACAAACGTCAGAATTCCAACAGCTGTAAGAAGACTTTGTCACATGACTGTAAATACATGTTGTTTTTCTTAAGGAGGATGGTCTCCCCTGATGATGTCATCAGGGTTATTTTATCAAATGTTGAAACACTGCCCCCCGAATCACAGAGGACATAACGCAACGCCTTTACAGGCTGAGTACAACCGTGATTCCAGCACAGTTGAGGTGCTGTGAATGCAATCATTTGCAAACAAACTGTGTTTTACAAATGTAGTAATATCCTTTATCTAATCATGTGTTCACAAAGTGGTGACTGCTGACACCTTTTGCAAGGTGCAATGAGTCTGTGTATGTTAACAACATTGCATGATACATTGAACCAAACATTTCATTTTGGGGGTACACAGCAGATTTAAAGGTCACTGAATCCGAGGCAGGCAGACAGTAAATGGGCTGTTGTCAGCGGCTGAATCACATATTCTCCTTCTATGTATGTGATAATCTGTATAGCGCACTGCCCACCATGTGTAACATCATGTGTGATCATATTCAAACACGCTTTTCACAGAAGTGTCAAACATGCTTATTACATGTGAGATAATATGTCTGATACCGGCTGAGTTTGCTGAGCAGGTGTTGTTGACCTGATGTGACCGGAGGAGTTATTCAAAGCTCGGCTCTCTCGTGGCCTTTGACAGATTCTCACATTTCCTTATTTGTTACAGGGAGACTTTTCACTCTATTTAAAACAATGACTTGTACAGTATGTGTTGCTAATTAACAAGACAGTTTCATGCTGAATAATGAAGCACAGCAAACCGAGAACAGGCGTCAGGGAGAGTTTCACTGTGTTTTTTCCTAACATATTTCTTTCATTTGGTCGAACACGCTGTACGCAGCGGGAAGAATCACTGCTGCTCCTGCACAGTCTCAAGATGTCATCTTTGTAGAAACATTTCTGAATGGGACACTATCTACATGGCAGCTGCTAATGACCCCTGATTTAAATACAAGCCTCATTCTGCCCTCTGGAACAATGAAAGTCTGTCCTGGTGCTGAGAAGCAGAGCTGCCCTGACAGGCTCTGTAGGAAGGAGATGAGTGATTGTCAGTGTGTATGTGTAAACTGCTGTCTAATCGTTGGGATGTTTGGACTGAGCTTTTATATTTCCTATCATAATAAATACAGAAGTACGTTTCTCTTGTGGAAACAGAAGTGCCACAGTCGAGTTTCTTATAGGGGGATATTCAGTGAAACACTGGTTTTAATCTTCACAACAACCAATTTATCAGAACGCCTCTGTCTTCAAATAAGGATTTATTCCATCATTTTATTCTCAATGTTTTTACCCTGCGAATATTTGCGAGATCATGAGATCACACAGCTGAGAAAGTCATTTGCTCGTGGCAGAACCACAGAAACACTCGCTTCTTGTCCTTTTATGGGGGAAGCTATATCAAAATATGAAAAACAGGTAAGACTCAAGAATTAACACTGAAGAATCACGTACTGAATCCAAACACATGCTGAACGATTGATCACAACACTGCAGACCTACAATCTGCTGCACAGCAACGATGACAGGAAGCGAATAGTGGTCTGAGTGCTGTCCTGTAACGGTTCCTGCAGAACCAGGACTGTGTCAAAGCTGGTGCTGGACTCAATGAAGAGCAGATGTGCACTGCAGTTCCCCAGTATTTACCTTAACAAAGACTGGTATTAATTTGTGCACATCTGACCCAAAGATGTTGTTATTGTGTCATTTTTAGAGACTTATTCATCACTGGAGTGCATTCAAATAAATTCAGCTTTTCAGCTTACTTGGGTCACAAAGCTTGCTGAACATTATTAACGGCACCAGCGATTGAAAAGCATGTTTCTTTTGAAAAATCAGCAGCATCTGATGTACAAGCAGGTCAGATCATGCTGAGTTGATCTGAGCAAAGATATTGTGTGGACGGTCTTCAATCAGAGGCCCGGCTGCCTCCGCGGTGTGATCTCGGCTCAGTGCAGCCTGTATGTCACAGTCAGATCAAAGTGTTGTGAATGAGGCCCTACATTCTCTAAGTGCCAACAGCACTGCTCTAAATAGAGATTTTTAAATAGACAATAGTGTCTATAAATACCTCCCGGTTCTGCTCCATTTTGACTTTTGTGGAACTCCTCTTGCCGTGACTCACACACTATTCCTGAACATGTGCTGTTATTTATTTTTGGACGCTTTGAGGATGATCTCTCACACGGGATCAGATTCTCAGGCACACAGTGATTAAATGGATTTCTCTCCTCACCAAAGCCAACAAAAAGTATCTGTCAGGTCGGCTAGAAAACATTTTCAAACAACCAAGTTGTACAATGAACATGCAGGGTAGCTGTGTTATTGTCTGTATTATGCAGTATACTGTATATATTCAGTACACAGGATATATAAACACTATGTCTGTATTGTTTAACAAGACTCAAGATACTTGAGTGTTTCTCTCAGCTAAATCCAGTTTTCTAAGAAGTTCATGTTTACAATGTGCTGTCAGAGTTTAGTTTATGGTGTACAGTTTGGATCAGTTTCCATGAATCTAACCCAAAATACCAGCAAAGTGGCTGATGGCTGATGGTGCACGGATCAGCATGGATCAGAAAAGACAAAAACGAGACTTCCTGAAGTGATTTTGCACATTTTCTGCTTTAGAATATTTGGCATTATTTTAATGTAAATGTTATTCTCTTGCAGGAGGTATGAAAACTGTACTTTCAAGCAGAAGAACCCAAATAAAAACATTCTTAAAGAACAGAAGTTATTGTGTAATTTGCCTTTCAACTGTGACATATGTATGTAAATATAGTTTTTCATACAGGCTAATAATAAATAATGATCTAATGATTATTGTTTATTGCACAGTGGCCTTTCAGCAGAGGCTCATGAGCACAAACTGAACAAGCACATGACAGCCTTTGAATCTGGAGTCATGATGAAAGATAAATAGTACATTACAAAAATATTAAGCCATGGGTTTTGAAATCTATTGCTAACAGCTGTGTTGGCCGTTGGCCACGGGCGTTGCTCACCACCATCACTGCTGATAATGTGGTAACGTGTGTCTCATTGTGATCTGGGACACACACTTCCTGAACAAATTAAAATCTAAATTTCATTATTATTGCTCCACTGCACCCTTCTGACATCTTGTCCTGGTGCATTAAGTGGTCAAACTAAATATTTTATTAGGACATAAAATATGTAAATAGGACCAAAAGCAACAGAAACTACATTAACACCACACTCCATTAATAACATGAGCTCATTTTCTAACACAGCCTAATTTGTCTGCCAAGCAGCGCTGAGAAGAACTCTGTTTCACAGGAACAGGAGAAGCTGTGGAAAGTCTAATAGCTGTTATCTCGTGGTTCAGTGAAGAAAAAGGATCAGCGATTCTGCTCTGATGCATCTGTGAGTGGTTTCTCCTGAATGTTTGACTCGTGTCAGGACTCAGTGATCTGTGCAGAGCAGCTTTGTTCACACATCATGTGAATTATTATTTTAATGGATGCTCCTCTGATGGTCTGATGGTGAGCTTGCTAGGTACTCTGATATGGTCCTGATGTGATAGAATATTCTTAAATATCCTCTTAGATTTTCATTATTATGATGGCAGATGGTGTTTACAGTTTTCTTATTGTCAACAAATCCAATCTGTCTCTCAGCATTTTTTGATTTCTCTATCTTATCTGTGGCCCAGGAACATAGCAAGGGCATTAATCTTAAAAATAAGTCACAAATATAAAGTTAAGTTCCTTTAAAAAGGCTCTGTGGTTTCCTAAAGCAGCAGGACACTGCAGTTTTTAGCGAACAGGAGTAAACTGTGTTCATGTTGGGGATTATTTTCCATTGATTTATAGACATTTGGCGTGCTACTGTGTGTTTACAGCTCAGGACGGTGTCTGGAGTTTAAATACAAACTGCAGCGTGTGTGTTCATGGTAATGAAGGATGGTGTCTCACAGTTCAACGCTGTGGCTCACTGATCTGTTTTTGATAGGTTTTGGACTGTTTGCGCTGCCTATCAAGCCTTCCAATTTGACACAGTAAATACAGTATATGGTCCACAATGATGGCAGATTTAACTCTGGAAACCATATATCATTTTCACAGCCAAGTGTCCTTGATTTCAGACAGAAGAGGGCTCTTCATTTCCAGCTGTGACTGTTGATGCCTAGTTTGACGTTTTTTACAGTTAGCTCCATGAAACTGTTTCCAGCTGTTTTTAAACAGGAGCTCCATAAATGATCACGCGATTGCTACATACATGAAATTGCTTGTTTGTCCCAGTATTACCAGTGTGATCAGAAAATATATAAAATATAAATCCTTTCCAGGTTAAGCTTCCCTAAATCTAACACAGACAGAGCCGCTAGCGTTAGCCTAAATAGCAGCATCTTGGAGCTGCTGTGACATCACCCTTTTGGTTGCTAACCTGTAACACCAAAAACATTGGCCTTGTTTGGGAGTTGTGCAGTTGTGTGCTGCACTTTAATGGAGGTTAATCTGTTTTTCCTGCAAAAGTTAAAAACGTTGTGTCCAAGAATGTCCCACACACTTGATGAGACAGCCCAGAGCGAGTTAACAAAACATAATGGAGCTTGAATGACCTTGACAGGAATGCTAACACAGGGTTGCTACTGTTAGGAGACATGTTGACCTGTTTGCAGCTTATATTAGAGCAAAGACACAGTTCAGTCCATTCTTACATAGGAGAGGGTTTAAAAAAAGAGACAACCAAAGACTGTATGAAGCATCACTCCATCTACAGCCCCATGCACAGCGATTGAACACGTGGAGAGATTCAAAGCCCGTCCATCCTGCTGTGTCTAGTTACCATTGCCTCACTATGATTGGACCATCGGTGTTAAGGGGAGGGACAGAGAACAGTCAGTTCATTGCTGGTTTTGGTCTTTTTGCCAGCCTAGGGACTTTTTTTGATCTTATTACATGTTTGATGTTTGCACTTTATCCATATTATTTAGGACAGTTTCTTAATCTAGTCTTAATCTTAATCTTAGTCTATGTTTGAAAACATCACCTGAGTGAACAAATATTCTTCCCCTCACTCATTACAATTGAGTCACTGCTCCATGAAATCATGACATTCAGTTTTGACAAAATCATGCAGATTTTAACAGATTTCATAAGAGAATGTTTATTCTTTTAATGTCTGGTGAAATACGTGATGCTCGTGATAAGAGTCAACAGTTTTATGGTCCAAAATGGCCGTTTCTGTTGAAAACGCCATTAAAAAGACGATCACACTGCAGAGTTAACGACCTGAGCGATTGGATGGTTAACGCATCAACATATTCTCCAGAGTCAAATAAAGCGTCACATAAATTTCTGAACTGCACGTAATCTCAAAGTGCTGTCTTTTAAGGTAAACCCTTATCTACGGTGAGACTTTGTCAATGCTCTGTCTCAAAGTCCACCTTAAAATGTCAAGTGAGGTCCACTTTTGGATTTGTCCCTAGTGCTGCAAATTACACATCACTCCTGGATACAAAACATCTGGGCAACAAAGGACTTGGAGGAGTTTAAACTGAGGCAGCTGTGAGGAAACTCGGCAGACGAACAGATTTCTTCAACATGAATCCTGCTCCGGTGCTGTTGGCGTTGTCTTTGCTGGCAACAGTGGCAGCTCAGTCTCACGACCATCATGACATGGCCTGGGTCAACGGCTACCGCCAGAGCTTCAACTTCCAGTGTCCACACGGAGAGGTCATCGTGGCCATCAGAAGCTACTACAGCGAGCAGGACGGCTCGGACCGCTTGTGGTCGTTTGAGTGCCAGCCAACACCTGAGGGTCTCGGGGAGCCCAGCGACTGCTGGTGGGATGACATCTCCCGTGCTGGGATGGAGTGGTGGGTGATTTACTTACTTATTGAACACCTGCTTTCTAATGTCTTTGATTGTACATTTGTGAGCTGGGGTTGGAGACAGTCACGTCTGTTCAGGGTTTATGATGAAATCCATATGTGTTACATGCATTTAGAGAACTTAGGATGCATTAAAAGTTTAAACATCACATTAATTTCATGTCAGTAGTTTTCACAGTAGGATGTCTAACCTGTACAGGGATGCACAGAATTCACTGTACTGTTGCTGCAGGTTTCTCTCCTGCTCATAATCTTTCTGCAAACAACATTACGCCGTCTTAGTCAACAGAGAATTAACAAGCAGTGATATGAATAAATGATGCAGAATGATGGACGACTACAGTAATTCAGAAATGCACTGAAAGGAGGTGAGTAAATCAGTCATTTGGGAACATGTGAGTCAGATTACATGTTTGCAGTGAATGTTGCAGTGATGTAGGCTTTCAGCAGTTTTCTTTTACCCTGCACAGCAGCTGTGGTCATGTTCGGATTTGCTTATTTTATTCATTTATTCATTGAGGTCCAAAGCAGCATTTCAACAGGACATTTATTACAGGCAAATCCACGTGAAAGCCACGTAACAGGCACATCTTAGGTCCATCTGTCACTTCTTGTTCCAATCAGCAGGAGGAAGTACCGATCAAAGATAAAGATGCCTTCACTTTTAAGTTATGTCCCTTCACTCCTTAACAAACTTACACCAATAACACTGCTAAAGGTCACTATTAGCAGACAACAAAGGCCTTTTGGAGGCTTGAGTGGAGTTTGCTGCTGAAACTGTTGTATGAACAAAACACCTGTGTTGTTGGTGGATTGCACACAAATGGAAGACCTCCAGCTCATCTAAAGCATGAAGACACAGCTGCAACCAGAGGATGTTTGATCTGTCGCAACTTCAAACTTAACCTTGCTATGATTTACACACCCCTAACTTAAAACAGGTTCCACCACACAAATTATGCGTGGTCTTCCGTAGGGGAGAGTCAAAATTTACGCTCAGTAACTGCCAGGAGTGACTGCTGTGTAGCTAACTGAGATAGCTATCTTAACAAACAAAACGAAAACATTAGTGTGCTAACAAATGACCCTGTTAGAGTGATTAGAGGTAATATGGAAAATGGTCCAGACATTAACCTGATAAAACGCTGTTTAGTAATAGTTTTCCTGGGAAGATTCACTTCAAAATAACACAACAGACCTCAAATAACAAAATGTTAGCCAGGTTAGCATGATCGGATACTTCCCGCTCATTCTAAAGCACATGAATACTACTAACTCTGACACACACATATTTCTCCATGTATGCATAAATAATACATAGTTGATAACTTTTGATTGGTGCAACGCATGTTTCCTAGCACCTGATTTACACAAGACTGAAGTCTTTTTTAGCTAAGACACTTACTCAGTTTTAATTTTTGCAAGCACGCCCAGTAAATCGCTAATTTGAAACTAGTTAGTTCTTATAAAGAACTTCCACACTGAACTTTAGCGATGGACTTGCAAATAATTGGTGCAACCTGACCTTTACAGTCTGTAAAACTTACTAAATGTCTGTGCTGCAACACAAGATTTGAACTCACACTTTCCACATGTGCATATTTTTATTACTTTGACAAAAAAAAAAAAAATCTCTCCACTGGATCAAAGCCAGGTCCTCCTGGGCCTGTATAAATCGCTGTCTCACTCCAGAAAGGCCATATGTGTCTTCACGTGACTACCTCCAGATTCATCCAACAGACTGTGTCCGTGGCCTCTCACAGATATGTATTTTATAGTCCAGCATTGTCCATAATTTTTGAAACATGCCGTTCACAAAAACTACAACAATCCACAACAGGTTCAATCAGGTGCATGAATCTGTTTTATCCACTGAAGAGGGAGAAGAAAAACATCTCTGCCTTCAATTTCCCTCCTGTGACTGGTTTCCCTTTTATGCAGCCAGGTAATCTTTTAATTTCACCTTGCAAACGCCAAAACCTCACATATTCCACTAGCCATCAACAGCACAGAAAGGTTGACATAATTAAAGGACTTGGATCGACCTTTTTGGATGGAGAATTGTTGCCTACCATCTCTGTGTGAACAGCATCTTGAATCAAACAACTTAACAGATGCTGGCTCAACTTTATCTGCACACAAGAACGCATTTGTGCTCTTCAGATTTCTTTCCAGTTAAGCTCGACTGCACCCAGCCCTCTGATTCAAAGACAAACACTGTGTATGCTCTATCGCTGCCACGCCTGCCTCCTTTTAACACAGCTGTCTGTTTGAATTACACTGGCGAGGACATTACCCTGCAGGGAAACACCCCCACTGGCTGAATGGCTGACGGCTGTGCCCATGTTGCCATGACAAACTTCTACACATTGTGCAGCTCCTGCTGCTTGGACCTGGTATTCTTGGATGTGTTGTGGTGACAGCAAAGTGTATGGGCCATAAACAAACTAGCGTCAACAAACCAGTATTTACTTCAAAACAATGTAGTATAAACTTACAAAAGTAGACTGACTGAAGAATGACTTGGAAATGACAGGAGAGTATGAGGTGTCACTTTGGATCGTTTTCAGTTTCTAAATTAAATTTGGTTTGTTTTTTATGAAACTGAATGATTCTGTCTTTGCAGGACTTCAACATGCACTCGTAACGGCCTGGTGGCAGGCGTGCAAAGCAAGTACTTTGAATCCGTCCTCGACCGGGAATGGCAGTTCTACTGCTGCTACTACAAACGCCGCTGTCCCTACTCTTGCATGTATGTTTTCACGGGGCTTTGTTGTTATTCTGGTATTTTGGAAAATACACTTTTCCCTTTCTTATCAAGAGTAAGTGAATAAGATCCGTATCACTCTCATATCTGTCTGTTAATGAAGCCAGCAAATGATTAGCTTAGCTTAGCTTAGCTTAGCTTAGCTAAGCTTAACACAAAGACTGGAAGCAGGGGAAAACAGCCAGCCTAGCTCTGGCCAAAGTTATCAAAATGTGCCGACCAGCCCCCTTAAAGCTCACTAATTAACATATTTTATCTTTTCTGTTTAGTCTGTACATCAATAGAGGTTTAAAAATCACAACCTCCTGGTTTTACCCACGTTATTGTGCCAGACCGTTTCTTAGCTGTGAGGTTGCTAGCGGAGTCTTCAGAAATACAGTATTCCCACACATTACCGCACATAATACAATTAATTTTTGTACAGATTAAACAAACAAGGTACAACAAGGTAATTAGTGACATTTAGAGGTGCTGTTAGGCAGACTTGTTGACCTTTGGACAGAGCCAGGCTAGCTGTTTGCCCCTGCTATCAGTTGCTGCAGTAAGACAAGCTAACCGTCTCCTGGCTTCATATTTAGCGCACAGACTCTAGAGTGGTATCAGTTGACAAAATGTCTGCATGACACCAAAATAAGTATATTTCCCAGAATGTGAAAGAATCTTTTTATAGGTTTCTACGTTAGTGCACAACTCGCCAACACTTTATTTTGTTGCTTTCCACAGGAAGACCACTGACATTCCTGAATACTACAGAGAAGAGGCAGAGCTGGTGGTCCCGAGTTACGGCTACTTCATCCGAGGTGCCCAGACCACCTTCACTGGAGTGCTAAGGTTTGTTCACAGCATCTGTTTAATAACTTCTGATCCCATAAAGCAGCAGTTTGGGTCTAGAATCCATGCAAACGTTGAGGAAAGCCTCTTGTGACTGAGTTGGAAGAGCTCCATAGGAAGGCCTATTGGAACAGAATTTATTGGCAGACCAAACAAAAAACAGAAGAAACAATAAAGTTTAATGATTTATGACTGTGCGACTGACAGGATTTTGTCTTGTACTCTGTTTCAGAGACCGGCAGTGGAAGTACATCCTGTGCAGGATGACAGACTTTGACTGTGATTTTGAAAATTTATAGATTGTAAGCAGCATTTTTTTTCTTATTCATAAACAATTTTAACTAAAAATGCATGTTTACTCATACAAGTAAACAAAAACATAATACTGACATTACACATAACTGGTACAATTCCTGTTTTCATTCATGTATTTACATTTGTTAAGTGGATCGACCACAGGCATGTCACATACGCCTGTACAGTCAGATTTTTTAGTCTAGCATGGAAAAAGACTGCTCATATAAAGGTAAAAGTAAACATCGACACAGAGGGTCTACGGGGGATTTGGGCTCCTCCAGATACTTTGGACAGCTTAAGCTTTCAGTTGCGGGAGGAACAGGAAGTCCTTTGGCAGCATGTGAAAGTGGTTTTTCCAAAACAAGCTCAATTATTTGATGCTGCGGTCATGGTGGTGGAAAACACAGTGTCAGGCTGTCCTCCAGCATCTCCTAGTTGACGTCACGTGACAGTGATGGCCAAACAAAATGGTTCACACCATTTTCGCGGTCTTAAGCGAGCTGCAGTGTCTGGCTGATGGGGATATTGTCTTGGAAGAAACGCTTGGAACAATCGTGTATGTGTTGGAAGTAATGAAAAGCTCTTTCAGAATCACTGGCAACATGAGCTTTGCGTGCAATGAAAAGTGCCCCACCTGCTTTCAATCGACTTCGTATCCCTCCGTTATGAAAGTGCCTCATTCAGTTTGGCTGTTTCAGCTATGGAGTGTACTGTACTGGAACTCATGTAACTATACCATGTGGAACTGGGATTAAAACCATCCCCTTGTTATGATAAAGTTGTGAGGTCATTTATTGAACGTATAGGTATGATGTATTCAATCAGCATGATGCCAAAAAATCTGTTTTCCATTTTGAAATAGCTTATATAACAGAACATTATATGTTTAAAACAGGACTTCAGATAAGAACCTTATGAGCATTAATGTAACTGAATACAACAGGCTAAACTTTTCAAGGTTGAGGAGAAAGGCTAATCTAGCTACATGAGGGCATAAGCCTCCAACAGCACACAGAGGATGAACTCAGCCGTGATGATGTCAACAGCTCCTTTGGGTTTAACTTGGCTGAAGGTAAACTCAACACTGCCTCATGCTGCCATAACACACTGCTAAAGGGTCTGACATCGAGGATTATCTCCGGCTAATCAGGCTTACATTCACGAGAGAGTCTGTCAAATATGAAAAGTGGAGGAAAAATTCGAAACAAATGTATCTAATGCAAATCAATTAATTAATACTTCAAAGAAATAGGAATTAAATTCAGAGTTGACGCAGCTATCATGTCTGACCATTCGGTAAGTATACAGCTTCAGTCAGCAGCTGGATGGTTTATCGTAGAATAAAGACTCAACACAGGTGGAAACAGGTACCCTGGCTCTCCAAAGGAACAAAATAAAAGCACCTCTAAAGTAATCAGTTACATCTTTTTTCATGAATCCGTACAAAACGTGTTAAAACAAGAAGGTGCAGTTTTACTGAGCATTATGCGACATGCGTACCTTATTTTTACTTTTGGGCAGAGCCAGGCTAGCTGTTTCCCACTGCTTTTAGCCTTTATGCTAAGCTACGATAACCAGCACCTGGCATCAGCTTCATATTTAACAAAGTATGAGAGTGGCCCCATTAAAGACAGTTGAGGTTTCCAGAAAAAGCTTGTAACTGGACCTTGAGTTGGGATTGTTTTTCATTTATATTGTTTTCTTACCATTGACTCACATCCAAATTTTCCCACTTCATCAACCAACCTCCCCACGTATGAAACGTGTTTTTCTTCCCAAACATGCCAATTCAAAGCAGCAGTGACAGAGCAAATATGGAAAAACAAAGCGCCCAGCAGGGACTTTGTCCTCATTGTCGTTCCATTGGTTTTGGAAGGGACAAGTAGAATTTCTTTACCAGCTCAACTCTCCAAAGTGCAGTTAAAACTATTGGAACTTAATGGAGTGAGCTGAGTGAAGGTCAGCCGGCTGACTGTGCCGTCTTGAAAAGAGCTGGGGACTGAGCCAGTAGCTTTCAGCGCCGTTTGTTTATGGCAACTGCTGTCTCGGGGCACAGGGCCAATCAGGCAGCGCGACACAGCTGTCCCCTGAGCCTGTGGACGGTGGCGAGCCACACGCCTGCAGAGGCCTCCTGCCCTCGGAGACCCGCAGTCCCTGTGGTGGAAACGTCCTTCCTGATCTGGGAAAGACGGGGGGGATACATTGTCCCACTCTATCCTCTCCTCCCTCCAACACGTTTCATTACAGCTGGATGAAGAACAATCCTTTCAAAACAATATTCACACTGGCTGTAATTAGAGTTTAAGGAGGAGCCACAAAGCTATTAAAGTCTCCTTACTGCAATCGCTTTTGGAATCCGTAGTTGGCCACCATATAATTAAGAGCTAAGTATACATTTATGGCAACAGAACCCCGGAGAGAAAAGGGGATTTCACTTCTGATGAAAACTGCTGTTTTCAACAGAATGCATGAGATATACTATGTCTGGATTTTTAATGCACACTTGTTGTGGTTGTGTGGAGTGGACATGACCACATGAGACATATAGGCAACCACCAGTTGGACAACTCACTGACAGCATGCAGACAAATACCATCTAAAAAAACTTCAAATACTGAATAATGATGAAACTGCACATATATGAAAATAGTGATGCAACATTTAATTTACAGTAGATAGAAATAAATAAACTGGTTTCATTCTTCATACATGTTGAAAGAAAACTATGTCTAAAATAAGAGAAAGTTGGGATTTAGACTGGCCAATGCAGCACCTTGTCGAATGTTGTCGCGTTTCGTTGCAGCAAAAGTTGAGCCTTGTTAAGCATTTTAGCTGGATGAAGCTGCGTCGTTTCACTGTAGCTGACAGACCGGCTTCATTGAAATGAATGAGAGGGCTGCAGCTTCCCCAAACACAACTCAAATCAAAGGTCTGAGAGGCTGGACTGATGATCAGCAGCGCTTTGAGATAAATGCTAAAATCACATGCTAACATGCTCACAACGTCAAAGCTAACGCGCTGATGTTTCGCCAGTATAATGTTTACCTTAATTTAGAATCATAGCATGCTAACTTTTGCTAAATAGCATTGGACAAATTTTTACATGATGATGCTACAAGATGAAAAGTCACCGACAACAGATCACCGACGTTATTACATTACATAGAAAAATGGGCGCTACATGCTAACATCAGACATACTAGCACCGAGCCAGCGATGTGTTTAAAAAACCTTTACTAGACTGCTAGACATATCAAAATAAATATCAGTGACATTATTTACTGGCCTAATTCATAAAAGCTTTTTAAGGTTTAGCTCGGTGCTAGTGTGTCTGAAGTTAGCCTGTAGCCTGTTAAAGAGCACCTCACATTCACCTGGAGTTTACTACTTCACAACTGTGAGCACCTGGTACTTTTTATCTTGTCATCACATCTTGAGGCTGATGGCTGTCTGTACCAAACTCTTATTTGCTATATGGTGTTTGTCCATTACACTGTAGCTCATCCGCTGTAAGTGCTCAAAGAAAGCACTTGTATCAATTACAGTACTTGAAATTATCAACAACAAGAACACACCCCATGACGCCTCTTCAATCAAGCATCAATCATGTCTGAATAGAAAGAGATCATGTGATGTTTTTGTGCTCACTGCCATTTCTCAGCAATCACAACCGGAAGCATGCTGGTGCAGTTAATGCCTGAGTTCATTAGCTGTGATCCAGCGAGGCCTCTGTGCTGCCAGAGCGAAGCATGAGATGAATAACAGCTTCTCATAAAAAGAGGAGACGGCACCCATCCTGAAAATCCACTCCAAAATTAAGTTTAGCTCTCCAAAACAAGCTTGTTGACTGCTCAGAGTGCAGAGCTTGGCCTAAATCCTTCTGGTGCCAGTCCAATACCTTTGTTTCTCTACCAATACTTTACATTACCGAATATCAATGTTGTTTTTTTTTAAATGTACTAAAACAAGTCAAACTATACAAGAGACCTGCTTACCACCCAGCATGTGTATCTGCACACAGTTTGACTTGACCCATGACAGCAGGCTGAGCACAGATGAGATCAATAACATGAAAAACTAATACCAAATCCAGGTTTAGTGGCATTTTGCAATAACACAAATATGATATGAAAGAGTATAATATCGTTCATAAATCCATCTGTGGAAAAAGATGTGTGCCAGGTGGCTCATTCCATATGTTATATAAGGACAGTAAATCTTTAATAAAGATGGAATTTTGTCCAAGTCCATGTCCAACTTGAGAGGCTGCGGTTAGTTCAGGCATGTGTGTAATAACAGCAGGACTGACCAGAGAAAACTTTATTTAAACAGCAGAGATTACATATAGAAAGTGTTAAAGAATATTACAGATATGAATTAAATCAAGTTAAAATGATAAAAGTACCCGTGCTGCCACATTTTCGTATGTTCACAAGGAAACCTTTATTCAACTTTGTAAAATTCACAAAGGTTTCAACTTTCAAACTAATGACATTCCCGTCAGCTGCAGCTGTTCCATGTGTTCTCTGCTAATTAGCAATTGTTAGCATGCTAACATGCTAGACTGAGCACACCTAGCATGTTGCTGTTAGCATTTAGCTCAAAGCACTGCTGTGCACTTATTTAAATTTAACTTTTTTGCTTAAGATCATGACTGAATATGTATTTACCTCTAAAAGTGGGTTTAGGTTCACTATTTAAAAATAAAATAACATGTTTTTTTACACTAAACTCACAGTATCTTTGATATTGACTGACTTACTGACAGGATATCCTGAGAGAATAACATTAACATTCAATATTACATTGATTACATGTTTTCTAATTATTCATGACAGTTACATCCACTTCAGTGCTCATATTGAATTATGTTCATATAATATTATGCGGCTTCAAAATCAATTAGCTGACCATGAAATAAGAAATGTAACTCCTGTCACACCTCATCTCCTTCAGAGACAACAAGTCAGGCACAGGGACGGTTTTTCAGACTTTGCAGCTGGTCAACATATTGTTTTAATTGAGGGAAAACACTCTGTTTTGAAGCAGTGCAGAAGTGAGGCGCTGTGTTTGGATGTGGCAGGGAGAGCCCGAGCGAGCGAGCACCATGGAGCGTGACCCTGGCCCGGCCCCGGGGCTGCACAGATAGCCTGTTTATTTTAGGGAGCCTCTGCCCGATCTCACTGCTCTCACTTGAGGACAAAAACAGCTGCCTCGATTCATGTCGGACAACCGGGGGCGCAGTGCAGGGGAGACCCACCACAGCTCAGTTTGACCAACTCTTCACTGCAGAACTGAGGTGCTTTTTGACAACATCTGAGTTATAATGGTGTGAATTCACAGTGTTTGTACACAGCAGAGAACATGAAACTGGTGGAACTTAAAGGGCCCCTTCAGTTTCTGCATCCAAACCAGCACAACTGAGGTAAATTTAATTCTGTGTCTAGTGGTTACAGAGCTAAAAAAAATAACACTGAAAAAAATCTTTCCAAAAACAAAGTCCTTGTTTCTATGGATAATCCACAGACCCTTTCTCAGGAATTTTAATAGGGGCCATTTCTCCAGAAATTCAAGTGAAAAGTCTCGACCACAGCCACCATTTCTGCAGGACTAGCTACCACTGTGGGTAAGTAAGAACACATGTTTGTTGCATTTTTGGGCTGACCGACCCTTTAAAAGCTGGATTCTTTGAAGATTTAAATGGCTTTGTTCACATTAAATCAAGAATATGAGAGTTTAGCTGAAAAACAATAAGAGCCGCAGGATAACTGCTCGGTTGCTTTAAAGTCATCGTTAGGGGGCCTGACTGAGTGGGACGGGACCACAGGATGGAAACAACAAAGTCGTCTCCTGGTGAGGTACAGTGTGATTACTTCATGTTTTGTTTTCGTGATAAAGCTAGTTTAATGTTGGCAATGGTAAGCATAGAAGAGCTGACTCAGTAATATCAGCTGCACGCTTAGCTAACATTAGCCACCCTCAGCTACTGGTCATACCAGACCAAGTTAGACTGAAGCAACAAAACTCCTGAGTGTATTGAACTGAGCAAGAGAGTTTCTTACTGCTCATGAAATCAGCTTTTCATGCACAACAACACAATTGTGTTACTTCTTCTCTCAAAAGTGACACTCTCACTTTAATAGCTGCTGCAGGACGACCACCAACATCCATTTTAAGCTGCATCACTGCGTCAGAAAGCTGGCAGCCCACCTCAGTCGGGCCTGGTGCACATGTGCCAGCATGTGCAGTATGTACAGTATGGATCCCCATAATAGAGAGGCTGTTGTTCATGTGGCAACCTGTGGCTCGTTGGGCATGGCACAGCTTAAACCTGTGGGCGTTTCCTCCAGCATGATTCTGCTCTACTCCTGGAGATAAAGGCACATTTAGTCACAATGAGGACGTGATTTGAGTGTTCATCTGAGGTTCCCGCTTTCATGACGGCAGCGCTTTGGGATTTTCACCGAGAGCTCATTCACTTCTATTCAGACTGTTAGCCATTCAGAGGAACCTCTTCAGCTGATGCACCGTGAATAACAACACTCTGCTTATTCCACCAAAGTGGATTCCTTAATGAATCTATAAACAATAATTTTGTGGGAATCAACGTGAACAATAAGCTGATGGGAATCCTAGACTTCCCGAGTGTTGGCGTTCCCAGTCGCTGGCTCTTGGGAAAGATTCTTTGCATTGAGGACTCAGGAGGGAGCTCTGCACTCGTGTTTACACAGTCAACTCGTGTTCGTCCTGGGATCACAAAATGATGGTGTCAGATAATAGAAGCTGGTTGAGATTTAAAGTTAAGAACAACAGCTTACTCACTTTTTCCCCTCTGGCTCTGTGGAGCAAAAAGTTTGGGATTTGATTTGGGAAGGCAGCCAAAGCATTGTGGGAACAAGAGGTGTAAGGTGAGCTCAGTGGCCTACTGGTTCCCAGCCTTCCCTTTGGCTTTCTCACTTTCTCTGCTCACAGCGCACCTCCAGACAAAAGCATCATTATTGCTCTTGGACTCTTCACTGGTGAATTCTTGGTAGTTAAACAGCACAGAATAAATTAGACGGTTTATGGCCTGTGATGGAGAGAGCTGAATGGATCCATGACGAGTAAGCCAGCGTCGGGTGTTTCCAGTCATTCAGACTCTTAGCGGGAAATGTTACACCACAATATTTCCACTGGAGGTTTTGTCTCTCTCATTAGCCGTGATGAGCTTGTGGCTGCATTTCCTGGAAGGCTGAGAGTAAAACAAATGGCAGCAGAGAGAGAAGCCTTTGTTTTTACAAGGTGTCAGACCTTATTCTGTGATTTTACTGGATCTCGCTGCAGGTGAAAGGTCAAGGCTGTGAGTGTAAAAGATGTTCTGTGACTTGTCAGCGTGTTAATCGGTGTGTTGGCCAGCGGCCCGGGCCGAGAGAAGAGCAGGACTCAAACAGTACTGTGTTACACAAAACAGGCTCTTCTCACAGCGTCGAGCACGTGCTCGGGTCTTAGTTGTGTGGAACCCAACGGCGACTCAGAGTGGAGATACGCTCCCACAGTTTCTCAGGATGTAGAAGATACATCACAAAGTACAGAACGGTGCTCACAGGACGCACGCACACTCTTCATATGGCAATTTGTGTTTTTCCATTAACCGAATACCCTTGATGTACCTGTGAGCTCACAGAGTCGATCTGTACGTCAGTCATTTCAACGGCTCGTCCAGGTCAACAAATAGTGTACTTTAGTGTATTGGAAATATAATTGAAGTAAAGAATTACAAGTACATTTTTCTTTTTTTTGTGCTTAATTTAAAGTATGTTTGACATATACTTTTAAAACTTCTAAATAGATGTCAGTTAAGTATATTTAAGTATATTTACAACACATTGGTGATATAATACAACTGAACTGCAAGTGTGTTTTGAATGCTCACAAATCCTGATTTTCATTTGTGTACTTGACTAATTTAGCAACTATACACACTATACACTATACAAGTATATTCAAGTATTACTCAAGTGGTGCTCAAGGATTGTCTGAGAATTAACCCTGATGATGTCATCTGGGTTTTCTCTGTGTTGGCCTGAGACTACAACAGAGCATTATACAGACTGTGGTCACAGTCTTTGAAAGACATTGAACATGCATGGAAGGTGACAAAAGGCCAGTTGCATTATGGGAAGTGTAGGATACATTTTCTGAAGCCTACTGACAAATACTGGTGACTAAAGATGGAATTATGTTTCCCTGGAGGTACACGTTAACTTCTCTGTGTTCCTTTAAGTGAACTGATGATTCAACTCCTGTCAGGAGGCCGGTCTGAAATGCAGCCAAAGACGATGGCGACGGTGAAAAATGAACAGTTACGCCAATTTATCTGAGCATGTTGGCTTACATGCAGCCCAAAGAAGGATGACTGTAGCTTAACAGTACGGCTGCCTCAACTCCTGCTTCACTGATTCTTTTTACTACGTGTTACCTTCAAGGTCCCCCGATGTTATGTTTAGGTGCAGTAGTAAATAAAGGAAAGCCAAGAACTAGATTAGAGGATCAACCAGAGCAACAGTCAGGAGGCGGTTAGCTCAGTTTACCATCATGACTGGAGGCACTGTTTGCCAAAAACGGCCATTTATACGCCTGCAGCTGCTTTTAACTGGATCAAACAGTCCTGATGTACAAATGTACATAACTTTATGTCCCTGGTACTAGCAAAAGTCTGTCTGTGACAAACTTCATTGTTTCGTGTAATTGAATAATCACAATCTACAGGCAATACTACTCTGCTGTTTCTGATGTTTGTATGTGTTTAATATGTCGAATGTCCTTGTTCATGTTTTGGAACTAGACTCTATTTAACATGATTTACAGATGTACATATGTGTTAATTTATATTTTACAGATCTATAAAATACAGAAATCATCTCTTTTATGACTCAGAAATATTTTTCCTGCATTGTCTGCTAGACTGTCACCAATCCAACCAGTTTTACCAGTTTAAATATCTTTAAAACAGACGGCAGTCAGTTGTTGGCAGACGATCACTTTTTGGCTCGACACAGAGGCGCAGACAGCCCGACTCTGTCCGAAGTTCAAAATTTTGCTTGCCAGCACCTCTAATGCTCATGAGTTAACATGTTCCATGCTAAGCTAATGCTAAGCTAAGCTAATCGCCCCCTGGCTCCTGTTCCATGTTTAATGCTCAGTGTGGTGCGTTCAGGGGACTTTCTGCCGTAGTTTTAGTTGATCTGGTTGACCAGTAGCTTATGGTGGCTGATGTTAGCAAAGCTTAGATGCTGCTGTGCAGGACTCTTCTCCACCTGTGCTTCTATGTTGTATGAGGCTATATGAGACTGTAACCATCACGATCGCTGTAGTTCACTCTCTTTGGGGGCTCCTGGAAGTGGTGCGTTCACCAGTTTTCCAGCAGTGCCTGTACATCTATTATTGGCTTGTTTGATAAGGGTGGAGCCTTTAACATGTCGTGTGTCAATGGTATAGCAGTCACACAAATCCTGAACTCTGAAATATAGACTCTCCTGTGTAAAACTAAGCTACCTCCTGTTCTCTGATCTCAACAATCTTTAAGATTTGTTGCGCAGTCAAACAGCGCAGATCTACTACAGCCTGTTTGCTGTAAATACCCATAAAATGTCAGTCGCTCTTAGCCAGCCAGACAACAAAGCACTGGAGGATAAGCACAAGTGGTGACATAAGCAGAGCCGTGATTGAGAGCTCTTACATCATCATCCTCCATTCATGGCCTTGACAAACGGTGCTGATTGCCAGTGTCCTCCATGTTGGACTTTTCCCCCTCTGTGCTCACAGCACTTTAATCACACCACCGGGAAAAGGTTTGAGAAAACTGTGAATTATGACACAAACGTTTCTAAAGATGAAACTGTGAGTCTCACAGGTGTGGCTGCATCTTCCCTGCCTGTCTGATATATTTACAGCCACCACAGAGACTCTCCTCAGGCAGCGTGTAATGGAAAAGTACTCCAGTGCCAGAAGAGCCATAGCTAGCCCTCTATTACTATGTCTGGCCTTGGATGCAGCGAGTGCAAGACAGTGAAAGATAAGGCTGTCTCCACTCGCTCTGTTCCCCAGCTGTGTTTGTCCTTAGACAGTCAGACACCTTTATCTTGCCCAGGAGTCTGGGTCAGACACAAGATCATTCTGACTGCAACGGTTCAGAACCATTAGTGTAACAGGACAGATAGTAGATTACAAACCTCGACCCCAAATCAAGATTGCAAATCTACTGTAGAACTCAGACCCATAACATCCTCTGAATGGTTCCCTCAGGGCGCCCTGGGAACTCACCTGGTAGAGCTCGTACCGTAATTCACAACTTGGGTTTGAGTCCCCATGCTGCATGTCATCTTCTCTCTCCACTGCCTTTCCTGTCTCTACTGCTGCTCTCACATAAAGCAGAAAGGCCAAAAACTAACAAATAAAATACTAAAAATGGCTTCCTCAGACAGTGTGCACCCTGTGTTAATCTGCACAAAAATTAACATGTATGAGAGGGTCTAATGTGACCGACTGGTCCTTGGCTCTGAGTAGATGCACTCAGCAGTGAATGTGATGTCATTACCACCTGACGCCCTGAGTAATGAATTGAATGGCACTGCGGTGAAAGCCAGTCAGTGCTTTACATGTGGCTGCAGCAGTGACATACAGGATATTGTCATAATCCAGTGCAGATGGTTCAAGTGATTCCATATTTTTACAGATTTAGGACACACAAACAGTCAACACCGCCTTGGAAAGAGAGAAGATTCACTGACGAGGTAAAGTGAAAGTGGCTAGTGGAGCAGATGAAACATTAGCAGACAAAGCATGACTTCATTCATTCATTTCGTCTATAATGGAGACATGAAGGCAGATAGAAACGGTGCCAGCCAGACTGTCAGCCAATCAGCTTTCATTTTCCCAGGAGATTGTACCTGTGGGAACCAATCTAAACTCTGATGGTGCCGTTATTCTACAGCCATTAGATTGTGCAATCATTACTTCATAATTATACACTATAAATGTCTAAGAAACGTCAAACTCTTGTGACAGTCCGACTGGCCTGCAGTAGAGCCACTGGTATAGGATGGTACTGTTAGCATAAAAACAATGAAGAAAATGAAGATATTTACTATAGAGTAAATAGCAGGGGGCCTAATATTGATCCCTGTGGAACACCTTTATCAACTGTGTGGACTTTTAAATTTAAAACAATCTGCAACAACAATCTGAACTCAAGCAGAAACATTTGGTTTGACTAGCTGTAAGCAAATCATATTCAACAAAATAACAATTTCGGAAGTTAATGGCAACCACAACAGAACATTTATGGTACAACAGCCACATATAAAGCTGCCTGCTGCTGCTGAAGGACATTGTTATCCCCCAGATGGTAGCTGTGAGTTCACCTCTTCTATGATGTCATGCTGATGTGGGCCAAGCTTATTTATTAAGTTCAATTTTCTTTTGACTTTTATGTTTGCTTCAACTGTAATGAATTCTGCATATTTTAAACCCACAGCGTGGAACTTTTGTCTCCCTTCTGGCAGCGAGAGTAATTACACAAACACTGTCGACGTGGCATGGTCCGAGCTGCTGAAGCCTCCATCGCTCAGCTCTGACAAACCAAACATTACTGGTTGACGTAAAACGCATCACCACTGGACCGCCAACACAGGAGCATTACCACAGACAGCAGCTCCAGGATATTGGAGAGCCAAATACAGATTTACCTGGTGGCGAGAGGAGAAGTCAGCATTGTGTGAGCTCATTTGGAAAGAGACTGACTGTAACAGACGTTCATTTATATGTAGAAGTCCCGAACTTCAGTTTTCAGTGCCATTGAGACAAACGATGAATGTATAGATACACGTATATTCCTAATCAAAGACAAATCTAAAGAATACTACAAACAGAGGTTTTTTATTCCAGGACGGTAAAAATAACCTCATTTACAAAACCCTGCAGATCAAGGTCAAAACTCTGAATTTAGGGTGAAGAGAAAATAATTTAATGTCTTTATTCTTGGAATTTTTGTGTGTACAGTCAATACCGGCCTGCTTCAAGTGAGAGTGGAAAAAGATTCAACAGCAAATATACAACCAAACGCCAAATGGCCAACCATGCGGGTAATAGGGGCAGTGATCAGTACTATTTCTCTGCTCGACAACGCCAGAGGCCATGTTTACTCTCTCATGTCAAGGTTAGAGGCTGATGAGACCATCAGCGTGAGCCATTTTGGCTGTGCGTCACGTGAGCTTCACTATAAATGACAGAGATTTAGAGGAATGCATTGAAATACATGTGGATCAGTGCATCTTTGATCAAACCGTGAAGCGGGTGATGTAGCAGTGACAGACGTTATTTGATTTATGGCAAGAAACAAGCAGGCGTTCAGGTAAAAGCAGACAACGGAGGTAAGAGAGCTCATAAAGCTCTTTCCTCTCTGTCGTTCACTGTGAAGGCTATGAAGTCAGAGATGAGGGCATCGGGGTTGGTAATGAATTGAGAGAGCAGGCAGACCATAAAGGCATATATTGATTATGTGGCAGCTAGGAATAGACATGCACCCAGAATAAAAAAAAACATTTATCTTGTCGGGGAGGAGCTTTCAGACACAGACAGACAGCCAATTACATAGAACCTTAGGACAATATGACACAGCCTACACAAAGAGCAGTAAGGAGACGCGTCGGTGTGTGAGGTGCATGCAGAGACAATCTGCGGCACCCTCAGGTGAGGCTTGTTCCTCAGGCTGAAACTCAGTAAGAAAGCAAACACGCTTAATTCCAAACATGGCGGACTGTTCCTTTAAGCTTGCAGCTTTAATTATAGCTGAAGTCTGACAGCCTTGGGTTTCCCTTTTCTTTGCATACGCATGAAACCCTTGACTCAGAAGGGCACCTTTCAGTGCTGAGCGAGTGCGTCTGAACCACATACCAGCCTTCCTGTGTTGAGTCATGAATGTCTCTGCCGCAGAAAAACCGGCACAAAAGCAAAGAGCACCTGTAGAGAGGAGGAAATGAAGAGGGGGGCACATGCCTCAAGAGGAGGAAGTGTCAGGATGTGGCGAACAGGCTGAGCGGTGACATTACACTAAACAAAGGTGGCTTTGTGAGGAAGGAGTTTGGCAGTGAAGGCATCACAGGTTAATATTCAAGCAGCCTGTGACGATATTAAACCGAGCGATGGAGCAAACAGACGTCCTCTGACACAGAAACACACTGACGGGATGCAAATAAACTCTTTCCCAGCGTTCATATGAACACTGAGCGACACGTGTTGAGATTCCTGCCAACAGCAGCTGAGAATAAACATATTAAATCTCTGCCTCATAGGAGGGGGAGCCAGATACATCAAATCAGCTCCGTATGGGAAGTTACACAAGGCTGGAACGACAAAAGACCTGAAGTAATCTTATGGTCTGACCCTTTGTTTTTTGTCTTTGTAGTGCAGCTCAGACTCATTGAGAGTCTCCTTGTGTTCTGGGGGTCTGTAGCCTCCAGTTTACTCAGCGAGTCGAGGATCTGTGGTCCACAAAGGCAGATTCAGAATCAGCTGAAAAGAGCAGCGACAGACCTTGACTGAAGAGACATGACTGCAAATGGAAATGTGACACCGAGACAGCAGACAGAGGGTTTGTCTCTGTGTGCTTGCACTCGAGTGTCTCTTTCGACATACTCCAGAGCTCTGAGAATATGTGGCTTCATGACAGGTAACAGGAAATAAATACTTCATCCCCTGAAAGTCCTATCTGAGGCAGCAGCAACAGATGCATCACTCAATTTGAGCTGATTCGTTCACGGTCCAGTCAGTGTAACTGTGAACGCTGGAATGCAGTGGTGAGACATTTACTGACCAGTGTTTGATGTCAGGTTTGGTATGTGACACATGGATGAGCAACAAATGATCTGACGCCCCCTCCCCTCAGAGTAATTCAGAAAAAACAGCCGTGGTATTTCAGCTGTGTGATGTAGGACGGTTAGAAAAGGGCTGTAGCGCCACGTTGAGGCCGGTCGGTGCTGCTCTGAGGATGCTGGAACAGGACTGAAATGCAGTTTTTCCCTTCAGTCCATCTGTGTGTGATTAACAGCTGGAAGGACAGGATGTGATTCACACTCGCCTCCTTTATTTCACTGATAACAAAGCAACTTGAAGCTGACAGCGGAGGTTTCTGAGCTGCCTGGACGGCCTGTTTTCTCAAAGCGGCTCTCTTGTACCGAGCTGACGTTCTCTGGTTTCGACACTTTCTGCTTTCTATTGTTCTTTATCAATATAACCTTCAATATGTTTGGGTTTTAACTCTGGTTAACAGACAAAACAAACTAATTGAAGAGGTCACCTTGTGAGACCTTGTGATAAATAGTTGTTTTAAAGCCATGCTACCCACGCTAACGGCCATGCTAATAGCTCCAGGGATGGCAGACAGAAGTCAGTCCTAAACACATCGTAATGACTTTAGTGACCTCCTGACTTTTCCCTCTTGTGCTGTCATCATTTTACATCATCCAGTGTTTTGGTTTCTGACAAAATACCTGCAGAACTAGTCCCATCAGCCTCAGCTGCCTAGCTAACATGCTAAACACCTGCATGTTAGCATTGTCACTGTGAGCATGCTAGCATGTTATATGTATGGATTGTTGATTTTTTTTTTAAACTGTGCAGTAACACTGTATTTGTTATCCAGTATTCTTAGAAACTGTACATATTGTACATTACATAAACTCAATTTTTATGCGAAAGTACAATTCAACATATGACATCAGTAGTTTTCTCATAATAGTACAGTACAGTATTTTTATGGCAATTAGTATTTTTATAATCTGTAAATAATGTACATATACATAGTTTTTTTATTCTGTATACAGATTTCAACCCTTCTGTGCCTCTGTTTTTGCTTTTTTAATACTTGCTGGCTGTAATAAAGTCTTATCTTATCTTATTGGTGGGACGATTAGCATGTAGCTGAAAGCACCGCTGTGTTCAGCCTCAGAGTGACGCCTCAGCTGTGGACTGTTCATCCTGTTCTAATCAGCCATCTGAAAATATGTTGGACAGATTTTTCCATTATTCTGAAAACACTCATTTGTTGTGATCCTAGTACAATGTGTACTCGCTGGAGCCTTACAGGAGCTTAATTCACAAAGAACAAAGAGGACGGGCTCTTATGTTGGTATTTGCCCTGCAGAGACTTTGGACAGGATGGGGAAACGCTGGAAATCAGTGGCATCGTTTTCTTCATGTCTCTGCTCTCTGAGGATGAAAACAGGGAATTTCCTCTCAACAAAGAAAAATATCATCAGCGTTTAGATATGTATGAAAAATGTAAACTATGATTTGGTTTTGGACCTAGAACATTTCTTTTATCTCATTTCTCCCAGATTGCAGACAGCTGCCCTGCTGGAATAACTTTAATCTTCGGTGAGGAGGTGATAAATAACTGAGGCTAACGCAGAGCGTGTTGTGTACAGTAGACACAGATTTGTGACTTATCTCCAGCATTCAGAGGGTTAGCTTATCGACACTTCTGTCAAACTGATTATGTGAAACTAGGCCTGATCTCCTCAATGCCGAATGTCGAATTCTGGAGTGAACTGATGGTTATGAAAATACATTAGTTCAGTACAATAAAACTGAAAAACATGGCGGCTAGAAATGAAGAGAAAATCAAATACTAATAAATAATGAAAAACATGAACATAAAAAATAGATTAATAAAACAAGCGAGTTTAACTCTCTGTGGAGTTATAAGTTTGCCCATTGCGCCCTCTTGTGGTGGATTATGTTCACGACGTGCTTCCGCCTTTTGCTGACGCACGTTCCGGTTGTGCAGCAGCCATTTTGTCTGTTCGGGCAAGTCTACCCTGACGGTTACGAACTGCAGTTCCACCTTAGGAAACAATTTGAAATGTTGTTGTGGCTTTTCTGTTTCACGTTATCTACCATCTGAGCGGCGGATAAAATTTGTACCACATTTTTACGAGCCGAGGGCGGCCGTCCTCTCCCAGAAAAGTCCTCAGTTCGGCGGGGAAAGCGCGGCTCGACCGAGACATGTCGTGCGAAGAAAGCTACTTGGCAATCATACGCTATCTGACCGATGAACGGGAGCCATATGCGCCGGGGACGCCTGGTAATACCAAGAGGAAAATACGCAAAGCGGCGACCTGCTACGTTGTTCGAAACGGGACTTTGTTTTATCAGCGTCGGCTGAAGGGCCAGAATGATTTCACAGAGCTGGAGGTGGTGCTGCAGGACGGCCGGAGGAAGGAACTTATCAACGAGGCGCACATTATGGAAGGAGGGGGGCACCTGAACCAGCAGCTCACCTGGGAGTCCATCTCTCAGAAGTACTGGTGGAGAGGTAAGAGCTGAGGTCAGGTCACAGCAGCTCCGTGGGTGTAGTCACAGAGAGGTGGTTCAGTGAGCCGGACAACCCGCGCTCACATTAGCTTGTAACAAATATAAATACGCCACTGTCACCGCCATAATCCTACTCACTGTCTCCATCTAGTGGTCAAAGGGCGACGTTTCAGCTTGGACAGATTGGTATTTTACTGCCAATTGAAGTATTGAAAGTTAATGTGCGTATAATTATTTATCAGGATCCTCATTGGTGTACACAGACTGGTTGCTAGTCTCTCTGGGGTCCGTACCTCAATATGACAAGTTCTATAATGATTTTAAATTTACTGACTACGTGAATGCACCACTCGGACGTTCCTGCATCTTTTTAGACAGCAAGCAAAAATGCTAAATATTAACTGGTTTCAGTGCTTCAGATGTCAATGTTATGTTTTCTGTCTTCTGTAACAGTAATATGACGGTGTCACGTTACACTCTGGGCAGTTATGGGTTAGTTAAAAATGATGGCGTCCTCTTTTTTTGACCCTCTCAGGTATCCTGAAGCATGTCAAAGACCACATCAGAGAGTGCGCCCAGTGTCAGAGCAGGCGGACCGCCGATGACGTCTCTGGACCCCGTCTGATCTCGCGGCCGGGGAGGCGCCGGACAGCCGCCAATGTACACGATGAGGAGTATGAGGAGGAGGAGGAAGAAGAGGGAGATGATAGTTTATTCGTCAACGATTCATCCTGTCAGCTGAGATCCAAGCTGACCAAGACGATGGCCAAGCATGAGCTGGTGTTTGTACGTTTCACAGATGTTTCAGGCCTAATTATTGCAAAGCTGTGATATCTCTTAACCCACAGTCACGTCGTCTGTTCATGGAGTTCCTGTATTTGCTCTTTCCAGGTGGACAGCAAAGGTGAGGTGAACCAGTTCCTGCCTAAACACAGTCAAACCATGCTGGAAAAGCTCAACCAGCAGCGCCTCAGTAATCAGTTCTGCGACATCACGCTGCTGATCGAGGGAGAGGAGTACCGCGCTCACAAAGCCGTTCTGGCTGCGTGCAGCGAATACTTCCACGAGCTGTTCTTTGAGAAGGGCGCCGTCTCCACGCACGAGGCTGTGGTCGACCTCTCCGGTGAGTTTTCGTCGCTCTGCGTTCGGGCTGTTTTGTGTAGCTGCTCGGTTTTAACCCTCATCGTCTCTCTCTGCAGGATTCACCAAAGCCAGCTTCCTGCCGCTGCTGGACTTTGCCTACACCTCCCTGCTCACCTTTAATTTCTGCATAATGGCGGATATCGCCAACTTGGCGCGGCATTTGCTGATGACGGAGGTGCTGCAGATATGCGAGTCTGTGCATAAGCAGGTGGAGGAGCAGAAGCTGACGGTGTACCAAAGAGGAGACGTGCACACTGTGTTGTCGAGCCAGCCGGCGCCGCAGGAGGGCTTGAAGGATGAGTCTGGTGCCTACGTGGTCGCCATACAGGGCGATGGCGGAACGGTGGTCGCGCACAGCGGCGTGGCTGTGGCGGGCGAGCCTGTAGCTTTTGTTGCACCTGCTGAAGAGGCCTTCATCCAGCAGCCGATGGCGGTCGTCACTGAAGCCGTAGAGGGAGACAAAGAGCATCATGGGGAGGCGGGACCAAACGAAACGGTGACTCTGATCGCTCACAGTGGACAAGCCGAGCCGGGAGAGACGGTCACGCTCATCTCTCGCAGCGCAGAGGAAATGGAGGGGGAGACGATGACTGTGGTCACCCACAGCGGGCAGGCCGGAGCCAGCGAGTCGCTCGCCGTGGTGTCTGCGTGCCTGGCGATGGAGCAGCCACAGGTCGCCGAAGCAGGAGCCTTCGTCATAAATGTGGACCCGGAAAAAGTGAGCCCCCCAGAGGTCGCCAAACTGGCATCTGAAGCAGCAGCGGCGCCTCAGGAGAAGACAGAGTCAGCACCCGTTCCCCAGAAACGCAAACGAGGGCGTCCAGCCAAGGTGAAGAAGGAGGTGGAGGAGTTCGTGCCACTGGAGGAGGAGGATCCCTCCGCAGATGAAGGCCACGGAGACAAGCAGGAGGTCATGTCTGATGATCCCAACAAAAGACGACTCAGGCAGCGCTCCATCGCTGAGGGCGGTTATGCACGTTTACACATGGGGCTGGAGGACGAAGAGGAGGCCAAGAAAGGTGCGACCCCGCCGCGAGCCGCCACGCCGAAGGTACGTCGTTCCATCAGAACGAAGCACTGAGTGTTAATGAGTTCACGTCTTGTGAAGAGTGTCAGATGTTTTGAACACGGGTGTGTTTTCAGGTGAGTCCGAGGCCTGGGAAGAGAGGAAGACCACCCAAGCAGCCAGTGGAGCCTCAGGCCGAAGGACAGTCCGAGTCAGGGGCAGACCCAGAGGCCGGCGCAGCGGAGGTGGCACAGACCGGAGAGCTCAGCACAGACGACGCCGGGACGACGGTGACGGAGCCCGAAACTGGAGCCAAGCAGGATCAAACCCCGGCAGAGAGCGCTGTCGACGGAGAGCACACGTGCTCCGAGTGCGGCGTGTCCTTCCAGAGACGCTACTCTCTCATCATGCACACGCTCAAACACGAGAAGGCTCGCGGATACAAGTGCAGCGTGAGTATGGGCGCCGTTTCCATCGTGAGGTTAACGCCGCGAAAACGTTCTGACCGCCGTCTTTCTGTGTCCCCTCAGCTGTGCAGTAAAGAGTTCCAGTACGCCGCCTCTCTCCGCGCCCACCTGGCCCGACACAAGCAGCAGAGCAGCCAGCGAGCCGCCGTCGCCAAACCCCCCGCGGAGCAGAGCGCCGACGCCAAGGCGGACAGCGACCTGGACGACAAGAACTTATCGCCGCACACCAAAAGGGAGTTTGTGTGCGACATCTGCGGGAAGACCTTACCGAAGCTCTACTCCCTGCGCATCCACATGCTGAACCACACCGGCGTGCGGCCTCACTCCTGCAAGGTCTGCGGCAAGACGTTCGCCCACAAGCACAGCCTGAAGATGCACCGAGCGCTGCACGACGTCACCAAGCAGTTCCAGTGCGAGTTCTGCAAGAAGTCCTTCGTCAGCAAGCGGAGCATGGAGGAGCACACCAGCCTGCACACAGGTGAGAGCGCGCTGCCCTTCACCTTCATCATCCTCAACGTGAACATTACGCAACAGACGTGGTTTTGTGTTAGTTTTGGTTTCATTTGTCCCGGCGAGAATGGAGGTGAATGTTAACCGAGCACATGTAGACATCCAGCAGATGATGGTGTTCAGTTCAGGTTTTTTGGGGTTTTATCAGGTACTTATACTTATATATACTTAAAATAATCAGTGTATTATCTACAGTTGATGGCGCTCAGCACAGAAGCTCATCAATGTACAGCTGTGGACAGAAAGTATTTTATCCACCTGAAACAGTCAGTATTACTTCAGTGTTGGCAGTATTTTCTTTCCTTTGGCACTTCGTAGTATTTGTTCTGTGAAGCACAGCCGTGCCCTGAACTGCTTAACACTGCAGTCAGACAGCAAAAGAAAATGAAAATGAGACGAGAGGAAACATTTATGAGGCAGAAACTACAGAAGAGGTTCTGCAGATGGAGGCTGAACAGACTGAAAGCGAGAGATTTCTTCTTCATGTCTTAACTGTTTGTTTGTAGGTATTTAGCTCCATCTGGTTTACTTTGCGCTGCTCTGGACGAGCGTGAGCAAGTTCGTTCACGGTTAAGAAAACATAACGTCAAAGGACAATAATCATAATACAGCGTCCACTTAAACTGATGCTAATTCTTAAAGATTGGCCTTTTCAGGTGGAGAGATTTTCTCTGGTAGATAGTTCATAGCTCAGGCTCGCTCTGTCTTTAAGAACTGATGTTGATATTTGTTGATAGACTTATTTATATTTTACTAAGAAAACTCTGTTCTCTTAGTTTTATTCTTTGTTCATATGTTTGTTTCACCTACTGCTGCAACAAAAAAATTTCCCAAATTGGGATCAATAAAGTCAAGTCTAAGTCCAGCAGCTGTTCACCTCCATCGTGTTGGTCGTAGGTAGAAACGTGAGAGACAGAGACGTCTTACAAGATGTGTGGATAAATCTAAAACTTAACACGAGAGAGAGCATGTTTTTGTTAAAACGAGTCTTTCTTTGCTGTTAAATCTCTCACAGGTGAGTCAAAGTACCTGTGCAACACCTGCGGAGCCACTTTCCACCGAGCCTCAGCGTTGAGTAAACACCTGAAGAAGCACCAGCCCAAACCCGATGTCCGTCCATTTGCTTGTGCTCAGTGAGTAGCTGTAGTTCTCTTTAATGACGCGTGATTGGACAGCGAGACGGTGTTTTTCTTTTCATCTTTGAAGACAGGTTACATATTTTTTCATACATGAAATAGAGGCAGATTATAATTTGCTCTCATCTTCTCCCGCATCTTTGAAGTATTAGTTGTTGGATGGTGTTTTGATGGCTTTGCTCGTGTCGCCTGCAGCTGCGATAAGCGGTTCTACGAAGCCAAAGATCTGCAGCAGCACATGAACAAGCACATGGGCCTGAAGCCGTTCCAGTGCCAGGTGTGCGGGAAGTGCTACAGCTGGAAGAAGGACTGGTACTCGCACGTCAAGTCGCACAGCGTGGCGGAGCCGTTTAAGTGAGTCTGACCGAGCCGGAGTCCATTTCCTGCTTTGGTCCGTTTGAAATGTGCGTGCTGACGTCTTATTGGTCTCCTCAGGTGCAACGTGTGTGGGAAGGAGTTCTTTGAGAAGGCTCTGTTCAGGAGGCACGTGAAGAAAGCGACGCACGGGAAGAAGGGGCGAGTGAAGCAGAACCTGGAGCGTGAGTGCGAGCAGTGCGGGAGGAAGTTCACGCAGCTCCGAGAGTACAGACGCCACGTCAACAACCACCAGGGTGAGACTCCCCGCGCGCCGGGAGGAGGCGACGTCCTGTTTGTGGAGGCTCGCTCACCTGACTGTTTGCTTCTCGTCTCTTCCAGGTGTGAAGCCATTCGAGTGTCTGACTTGCGGCGTCGCCTGGGCCGACGCCCGTTCCCTCAAGCGCCACGTCCGCACGCACACGGGGGAGCGACCGTACGTGTGTCCCATGTGCCAGGAGGCGCACATCGACGCCCGCACCCTCCGCAAACACATGGCCAAGTACCACGGCGACAACCTGCCCGGGAAGATCATGCTGGAGAAGGACACCCTCCAGTTCCACAACCAGGGCACGCAGGTGGAGCACGCCGTCAGCATCCTGGCGTCCGAGCTGCCGCCGGAGCTCCGGCCAGCCCAGCAGCAGCCGGCGGAGGAGATCGAGACGGTGCTGATCACGGAGGAGACGGTGGAGGCCGTGCAGGCCGTGGAAGCCGTGGAGGCCGCGGCCGATGGCGCGGTGGCGACGCTCTCGGATCAGGGCATCATGCAGGTCGTGAACTACGTTCTGGCCCAGCAGGCGCTCACGGGGACCAAGCTGGAGGAGGCGCCCGAGGTGATTCAGACCATGGAGGTGGAGGTCGCTCACGTTGCCGAGGTGGAGTAGCTTTGATCCACAGACTGATCAGTTTGTCACAGTCTGGATGAGATGTCAGAGGACGTTAAAAGACGTTTTTTTTTTTTTTCTTTGGAAAATGTAAATACTGTGATTTACACACACATCTGTGTGTTGAGTTGTGTGTGCGTGCGCGTCGCATTTCTGTGTTCTTTGTAAATAGTAAGAATATTTACAGATCTATGAAATGTGGCACTCAGGAGAAATAAAGGCGGGAACTGACACACCGACGGCGACGTGTATTCATCCTGTCACATTTACACCTTCAGCAGAGCAAAGATGGGTTTACTGCAGCTCCCCCTAGTGTCGGCATGAGGGACGAGCACATGAAGCTCATTTTGTGTGATGCTTAAGTTTTAATTTGACCATCAGAATCCAAATATTCAACCTGCTTCACATTAAAAAGAGTTCAAATAATTGGACACAAAGGAGTATTAACATGCAATACAGCAAGACTGGATATTTATTTCAGATTTATCCATATACCCTCGTTATATTGCAACATATTTACAATACATTGTACAAAAATATGAAAACGCAGGTTTCTGCTTTCTATCAGTGGCTACTTGGTTGAGTGAGTGTGGGCTGCGGGCGACTGTAGGTACACACATACTGAATGTACTCATCAATCAAAACAGTGTTCTTACTGGTGAAGCCACCAGTCAATATTCACATCAGTATGCTTAGTTCCTTGATGAAAATCATGCAGGGAGCATGAGCATGAAAAAAAACAACTATACAAATTTATATACATTTACATAATAAGTTCTGGCCAGTTATGAAATGAAATAAACCTCTACCAAAACATGGTTCATGAATAAAACAAAATACTCGTGCTAAGCATCCAGCAAGAGCAGAAGCCTGCTCTTAAAACGCAATCAACCACTTTTGCACAGCAGTAAAAAAAACAAGAGCCACAGACGCAAAAGGACATCAGTCATTGTATTTTAAACACTGGGTCAAGAGCATTAGGCCTATATATGGCTACATCAAATGAACGACCGTCTGTCACTGAAACACACGTACTTCACAAACACGCCATGCATTGGTCTCACAACAGACATAACAACAAAAAAAAAAAGAACAATATGAAAGTCCAGCAGAAATTGCCCATCAATTAACATAATACTTCTGACAGGAAATGTTTGACATGTATACAATCAATGCTGACTTCTGCACAGAGAACCAGTGTAGTCGACTAGCTTGCACAACCAAAATGGTGAAGACATATAAATCCATTACAAATTGAAATACACTTTTGCTCTGGCCCATAGCACAAACAGAAGCCCTACTAAGCCCTCTAATGAAAGTCGTCTCCAGTCACGCTTTAAACATGGGAATGAATCATGAACACTTAAAACTCAAAGCCTTGAAATCCTCAGCATTTCTGAAGTGCTCTCAAGAAACATGAACATAAAATGCACCTTTGAAAAACAATGAAAATAAGTGCAGTTCTATTTGAATATGTACTTTGTTCTCAGCAGTAGTGGCACTAACACCGTGTTTATCGTGAAATGCTCCATCGGCGGGCGTGAAATGACAAAAGGGAACATCGTGGGGGGGGGGGGGGGGCGGGGCTCGTCTTACTCGCCCTCCTCTTTGATGCGCTGCTGTTTGTTGCGGCGAGAATCCAGGTCGAAGGAGAAGTCAGACCACTCGTCGCGTGGCGGGAAGGAGATGGTCTGGCGCAGGGTGAAGCGCACGGCGTCGATGACGCGCTCGCCGCGGGCCTCCGAGGAGCCCACGCTGACGGTGGACGCCCCGCTGGTGGTGCGCACTATGTGGGGGGGTGGGGAAAAATCCATGGCCTGTCGGTGCTCCATGATGCCCTTCCAGATGATGTGCTGGAACTCGGTGGGGATCTTCAGCCTGGACAGGTCCTAATGGTCATTACACAGGGGAGCGTTAGTATGCGCAGGCGGAGCCACTCTTCTCTCTAACCCATCAAATGACTCGTGTTGGATAGGCAAGGGCTCACCTCCATGTTATAGTTCTCAATCTGGTAGATGTTGGTTAGGCCTTGTGCTGTGAAGTAGTCCAAGCAGCCTGCGCAGCCCAGCCGTAAGAGGAAGCTGTGGAGGGAACAGAGGAGGGGCTTGAGACGGACGTCCAGGGGTCAACGCTCACACGGCGTCTTTCACACACCGTCACATCTTTTTATCTAACGTGCAGTCGTGAAAAACACTCAAACTGTGTGTAATTCTGTCTTTCTTCCCATTAGCAGCATTATTTTTTTTAATGCCCCCCCCTTTTTTATATAGGATGTATGTATGTATGGTAGATTTTTTATTTTCTATTTTTATTTTATTCCCTTCTGTGTCTCCTTTTATATTCCTGATACTCTTTCTGCTGCCTGGAACACTTTAATTAAGTCTTATCTTATCTTAAGTATCTGCACCCACCAACACTGGCCGTAATCCTGGTTTCATCTGAACTGATCTCATTTAAAAATATTATGGGATGAGGGCGTGTTGGTGTCCGTGACGATGAAGAAGAAAACATATCTCAGCGCTGAAGATCTGCAGGTTTTCAAAGTGTTTACGAGGCAGAATTTAGATTTTTGTCTGTCTTTCTTTTTAGTACAATTTAATTCATAATAAGTCCAGTGTGAGGGCTTCAGTGACATCTGGTGGTGACACTGCAGACTGCAACCATCTGACTCCCCCCCCTCCACTCTGCTCGCTGCTGACAAACGCTGGTTCAGAGTCAGTGTTTGGTTTGTTTGTTTGTTTGTTTGTTTGTTCTATGTGATTCTGTAACTGAAGATTTTATTTTATTCTGCTAAACTCTCTGCACACTGGACCTTTAACGGCTTCATGACGTCCTGTAACTTTTCAGTAGGTGAAAAGGTGAAAAGCTGAATTTGCTCAGTTTTTTTTATTTACTGTGCAACATTTTCATCTTCATCAGGCACAAAACACAAACACACATTATACACACACAGATATGTGGATACAACAGGTGACAAAAGCAAACTTTGACACATTAACGTGAAAAACGAATTTATTATTTCTCTTGATTTCAGTTTTTCATGTATCTTTATTTCCTTCTTTTCCTCTTTTCCTTACTTTTTTATTTCCAATGATTGATTATGGCTCATTGTTTTGTTTTCTGAAGACCTTTCAGCTCAGTCATGACTTGCAGATTACTGTCACTTAACACAGTCTGTATCTATAATGTGCTGCTTTGTGCCTGATGAAGACCTGATGGACGTGTTTTGTCTCAGTGTCTCCTGTTTGGTCCAGCGCCTGCTGAGGAGGTTGTTTTAGCTAAATTCACGCTAACTTCTCAGGAGGAGACGAAGGGATCACATTCGATCACATCTCTACTGTGTCAGTGTTTTTAAAGTGCTGTGTGGAGTCATTTTGACGGGTTTCAGAGTGAACTCTGTGTCCCTCGGTGGATCGGTGAGGTACCTGGAGATGCTGCTGTCCATTGGGTATGGAGGAGGGGGGGTACAGTGGGAGGAAGGCACCAGGGGTAGCTGTGGCTGCAGTGCGTGTGTGGGGCTCAGTGAACTCATGTCAGCGTTCATGGGGATGTGAGTGCCCATCATGGGAGACACTGCAGAGACAAAAGGAGCTACTGTGAGCTTTATCTTACTGCTCTGGGACTTAGAGATTACGTAACGTCAGCTGAAACACATGGGGGGTGGGGGGGTGGGGGGGCATGCAGAGGTTACTCTTAACATGATACATGATGCATCCTAACAGGTCCTGCGGGGGAGTCTCACAGGGATCACATTCTTTTAGAGGAGGAAGCTTTGTGGGGAGGGGGGCAGAGAGGCGTTCAGGTCCCCTCCTGCCTGCCCTGACATGCTGTATAAGTCTACAATGAGCCCAGGAGGGATGGGTGGGGGGTGGGGGGGCACGACCTGAGACAGACAGGAAGAGAAGCAGAGGGGCACACTTACTGTCAGTCAGGCCTCCAGACATGCTGGACGGGGTGAGTGTGTTACGCTGCTGGGGGTTCATGAGCTGGCTGACAGACGGCAGCTTGTTGACTTTCCCGTGAGTTGGGGAGCAGGAACCATACGAGGGCTGAGACGGCACTGAAGTCCTGCGGCGGGAGAGAAGAGGTTACAGGCCGTTACCGTCAGCAGAGTTAATGACACACGACCGGTCAGTGCTGTCCTTCAACGGAGACAATGAGTAAACGTGACTGAGAATATTACAGTGATTAACTTTAATTCTGGGGCTCGTGGGGAGGGTCTCCTCCTCATGCTGACCACATGTTTCAATGATGGAAAAGCAGAGCAGGAAAAGAAAAGGACGGAGTTCAAGCGGTAAAAGCCGTTTATTATGTTGTGACAGGTAAAAGTGCAGCAGCCACAAAGAGAGCAATCTGTTTCAAACAGAGTGGTCGCAGTTCAGACGTGCTCCGTCCATCCCAGAGTGAGCATCTGCAGTCCAAACAAACACGCTAACTGTCCTGCAGTGACTTTACAAAACATGACCAGCATTCGCAAAAACATCGCAATAAGAAAGTCTCTCCCCCCCAAAAACCCCACGACATAGACAGTGTGAGTCCAGCTCTCATGATGATGCAAAGGCAAAACACATTGGCTTGAATGAGCTCTGTAGGTCAAGTACAATAGAAAAACAGACATTTATGCTTGGTTCCTGTCCAACTTCAGCCAGGCTGAATGTTCACAGACAGAATCTAAATGACATCACGACAGGAAACTCTACAAAATGTTCTTTCATGGATAAAAAATAAAGCATGCAAATCAGTCTACACATCATAATCTATGACTTCCACGTCAAGAGTGGATAAACAAAGTCCAGCGTGACACACTGACACTGTCTCTGAGGAGATAATCCACCACGGTGCAGCAGCAACACATGTTCAAAAGTCCTCAGTGCAGAATCCCAGGAAAAGGCAGAGAGGGAGGAGGAAATCAAAGTTGATAAAAAGGAGACAGGGAGGAGGTCCGTGTGACTTGGAGGAGGAGGAGGAGGAGGAGGAGGAATGTGGGGCAGAGTTTCAGGAGGAGCTGCAGCGCCGCCTCTGCTCTCCTGCAGGTTCCACGAGGTGGCTACCAAGACGGGTTTTTATCAGACTGCAGGGAGGAACCAGAGAGAAGAGAGAGAGCAGAAATAAGGGCTCGCAGACAGGAGGAAGAGGAGAAGAGTGACCCCAGAAAAGTTCAAAACCAGAGAGAACTGCACAAAGTTTGAGCTTCAAACCACGTCGACGTGCGGCACTGAGCGCAGCGTCCAGAAGATGGCAGTCTACAAACGCAGATGACAGCGCGTCAGAGCCGCTGTGTGTCGACGGCGTGAGGAAAGAAACAGGCCCGAAACGTTTGCTGCTGACAGAAGCTTTTATTTGAAAGGCTGTGACGGAAACATCGGACGAGTAGTGAATTACAGAAGAGAGTTAAGAAAAAAACATGCATGAAAAGCAAACAGAGGAGAGAAATATTCCTTTCTAACATTCAGACTGAGAGAAAAGTACGAATTTAGGATCTAAAATGTTCAGAAAACCCTCTAAACCCTGAAACGCATCACGGCTCTGAACGTCTGACAGCGTCAGAAAGCCGACAACAAACAGAAATAAAGTGAAAACCAGCAAATGCAAGCACTATCTCACTGAGGCTGTCTGCCAGTCTCTTAATGGGAAACTATAACATAAGCAATAATTATCATCATGGGGCTGTCAAACTATCATTTACACCCATCTCCTCTTTTCCATAGCTTATAGTGAAATGGGCGTGGACGAGGAAAAGTGTGTGTGAACATGTGCGTCTGAGACAGTTTTAATTACGCTCAGGTGAAGAGATGAGGCTAAGGCACGGATTTTGTTGGGTGCTGTTGTGCAAAAACCTGGCAAAGCACCCAAAGGCGTTACCACCGATCTTTGGAAGCTTCTCCTTAACAAAGCACAGCCAGGTACATTTGTCACGATTCGTCAGCTTTGGCTCGCGTCCCATGAGAGAGCAGAGGAGGAGAAAAAACAACAGCTCTGCTCGATGCAAGGTTCACCCTCCAAGCACGGAGCTGGTTCCAGGTAAACTCTCAGCTGCTGGGAAACGCTGGATAACAGCCCTTTTACAGCAATTACTATCAACTTTTACTTGATAGCTGCGATGCTTTGGTGGCAGCGATGAATCAAGAAATCTCATGCGCAGCCTTTATCAGTGCGATCTGCTGCTGCAGCAACAAGTCAGTTAAATCAGTGCAGAGTCAAACAAAAGCAACTTCATCCAAAAAAAAAAGGGTTTTATGAACAAGCAAAGGAGCGGCTGTGAGGGCGAGAAGCTCAAAAACAGCACAAGGAAACGAGTGCGCTTGAATGTGAGGGTGAACCTTTGCACGTGATGCAGGACTGTCGTTCACAACGAGCCTGAGAAGAAATGACCATCACTTCAGTATGAGAGCGAACAGGTACTCACTGCTTCTGAAGGAGATTCTGCTGCTGCTGCCTGTACGACTCTATAGTGTGCTGCGGCAGAAACTGCATGAGTTCCAGAGACTCTTTGATTTTTACCAAAATCTCATAAATTTCACGGCCTTTGATCTGTTAGAGACACAAAGAAAAGGGGGCAGCGGTCAGTGAGCAGCTCAGACTCAGAACAACGTTTAAAAGCAAATCCCTGAAACAGCAAAGAAACACTCACAGGCAAACAAAAAACCTCCTCATCTGTGGATCTTCTCTTCTTGATGGTGGACATCTGGATGCCGTGGGACACCTGGCGGAAGGCTGCAGAGAGGAGAGGAAAGCGTGAGCATCGTGGTCAGCGTGCTAACAGCTAGCCTAAGGCAGAGCAGGAGGGGGAAACAAGCGAGGGAAGGAGTGAGAGCGTAGCGGCATTCACTGAGCGCCGGGTGTTAGCGAGCGCAGCGGTTCAGGGTCCTCGACACTGGCAGCATGTCAGGTCAGACCAAAGCCTGTCAGCCCACCACCGGCCCCAGCCCTACTTACGGCGCTTCGTACCCTCACTGCTCTTTGTGGCGTCCGTTACGTGCTGCTTCCGGATGCTGTCCTCGTCCGCCTTCCGGTCGCGGCCCGGGCAGGCGCAGATCCTGGCCTCAAAGCACCGACGGCCGAGTACCTGACCACTGGGAGAAGACAGGGACACAGCGGGTCAGAAACACGCCACCGCTGAACCGCAGGAAGACAGGCGGTCACTGAGGGGGGCAGGGCTCTTACTCTCTGGTTTCCAGGGTCACGATGATGAGGATCGGGCGTCTGTTCATTCCACCCACGCAGCTCGAGTTGCACATGAAGTTGTACAAAATTGTGGTAAATTCTGTGCCCACCTGAGAAAGGAAAGCGACACGGACGGTGAGCGATTTCACTCAGCAAACAGAAACAGGAACACGCACAGCCTCACAGGTTACACCTGCGTTTAAAAGCAGCCGGTCGCTGTTAAGACTTCTGCTGATCCACTTAAATATTAATGAAATGAGGCTGCTGTATTTTAGCTTTGGAAGTGACGTCAGATGCAGCCTGAAGAGGTTTTTTGGAGCATTTGACACAGCGAGAAACTCGCCTCTACACACTGAGGAGCACAGCTTTTCTTTATCTATTTCAGGGTTAGCTTCAGTGAGAGCGGACAGTCTTTTAAAGTCAGGTACAACTGCACAATCCATTCAAGTCAACATTAGGCATTAAACATCATCTACTGGGGAGAGTGAAACAGACTCATCCACCTGATTCAAGAGTGTTTGCTGATTAATTCAATTATTCTTTTGCTGGCACTGCATCAGGGACCTTCCTGTAACTGTCAAAGCTGTCAAACGACGGCCTTTGAAAGAGTCAACGCTTTGAAGAGACACCTGAACTGAAGGATGAAATGAAAGCAGCTAATGCAGCCTGGCTTTTCATTAAATATCGTACGCTGTCATGACCTACAGAGGCCATGTGGGTTCCTGTATTAAGCTGAAGCAGCGCTCATTCTGAGGGGCTTTGGAGGACAACAGTTGGGGACGTGAGGGCTTGGACTTGATGACGGACAGCTCACCTGAGGAGGTTCATAGGGAACTAATACGCTCTGTCTTCCAGTGATGGTGTCCTCCACGTACTGGGCGTGGTTGTTTCCCTCCACGCGGATCAGGTGGCTCGGAGGAGCGATCTGACCTGGAGGCGGCACAAGTCTCGTCATTAATTGTGGACAGAAACGGCTCATTGCCGGGGTTTGTCTTTCCACTGACTCAAAGAACTGACCGTCATTGAACTCGCGGCTGAGCTCGTGGTTCGGGCAGCGCTTCACCACTTCGGTCACGTGTTCGGCTTTCTTGTAAACAGGCATGGCTCTGACGACGGCCCCCTGTGGCGGGGTGGTCAGGACTTTGATCTGGATGGGACACGTCTTGGCGATCTGGCAGTATAACTTCTTCAGGTCTGTTGAATACTGGAAGAGACAGGAGGAAACAGATTACATGAAAGTGCAGATAAATGAATGAAGAAAGAAACATTTTCGGGGAAAAGTTCATAAGAAAAATGTCTTTTTGCCTAAATCTTAAAAGCACAGATGGAGCTCAGGAACACCTGTTGACTGGACTCTGCACTTCTGGTTTCCCCCGAAGCAAAAAGGGTTAAAGGCAAGACTGTGATTATGACCTGCTTAAATAAACACACACACAAGTTTTGGTGTCACGGGTGTGTGTTGGGCAACCTTAAAGATGTCTTACAGAGAGCCTCTGGGACTTCCGAGGAGCGCCATAAAATGGACCCCTCCAGCAGCAATTAAACTGGGCCTGGCTTTCATCTTCAAGGGAGGAGTCTACTGCTAAAGTATCTGATGGCTGCTCATCACAGAGAACGAGGCTTCTGAAGCGGCTGGCGAGCCAACGTTACACAAGGTGGAGTGCAGTTTTCCTCGTGGGGTTGGACGAAAATGACTCAGTTTTTAGGACTTAAAGAAGATTCATCTCTGACGGGTGCCAAAAAGTGATGGCAGCTCACGCAAACTGGCTAACATTCAAGTTTTGTGAGCCAGGAGTCATGAAAAATGAATGTACCTTGATCCCTGGCACTGTTGGAACTGATAGCCAGTAAGCCATCAGAAAGGCTGAATTGTTACTAATGGGCATAACCCAACTGTGTAAACAAACCATTCAAATCACTGCTGTGTAAGCACAGCTCTAAATCCTCGCTGTGCAGGAGACACTGGGTGGAGGGTGGAGGGGAAAAATTCCCTGTCAGGTTCATTTCTGAGTGAAGAGAAGCAAACGCTGTGAAAACCGCTTGGGGCTGTGTTGGAGAACAACGCAACATAAAATTCCACCTCTATTAAGTGCGGTTCCAAAGAAAGGGAGCTCATCCCAGTACCCATCTGTGCTGACTTTAAATATTACACAAGCTTGGCACGGACATTTTCTGCTCCGCTCCCCAGGCACAACCTTTCCTTTCATCAGGACGAACCCAAAACAGCACCTCTCGTTCCCATAGTCGCGCTCTAACACATCACCGCCGTGCGTTTCAGCAGAGATGGGATCCGCTAATAAAGGCGAGTTAATAATAACCCAAATTCTCAGCTACGCTCTTTCCTCAAGTGACCTCATTATAAACTGTACATGCACAGGATGAACTGACACAGACTGCTGCTAATGCTCGCTGCTGGAAAGTCTTAAAGAAGACAGTGAGGTTATAAAAATAAAATCAGTGTCAAGTGTCTGATTTGCATGAATGCGTCGAGTTAGCGTGATATAAAGACAGATGAGCACAATTCAGGCTCTGGGTACGTGTACGTCAACACAATGACTGAGCGGACTTCCTTAAAATCAAAGCAGCTTTCCAAAAAAAAGAAGATGAATGGCTGAAGTTGTCCCCTCACCACTAACCCGATACCCCCTGCACGCCTCCGTCACTCAGCTAAATGAGGTGGAGAAGCCAAGCAGAGAGACCAGGGAAAGAGCAAAAGAGAAAGAGAGAGCGGCGGATTAAGAGGCAAAGCGAAAGAGAGATGTGCTGTGTGAGGGTCAGAGCGACTGTCTGCAGTAATTGCAGGGAGCTGGTTTTGTGTAGCTGAAGGCGAAAACAGCACAACTCCGACCACTAAGATCTAATCAAAGACGTGAGACGCAGAAAACCAAAGTTTGTTTAGATCATATCCTACTGTCTCAAACACACACACGAACCATCCCAGCCCTGAAGCTACAAACTTCAGGCACACACCTATGTGCTGCTGGTGCTGTTTGCTCAGCAGTGAGAGCTGGAGCTGCTGCTGATGGCTGAAAGCAGCGCCCGGCTAAAGCTAACACTGCTCAGGGCGGAGGACAGCCGGTTGACTGATGGGATTCAGTGGCTCACACAGGGTGCGGTGCTCAGGTGTTAACATGTAATTATGAGCCTTTCATTGGTCACAGTGTGCATTGCGCAGCCAAGGAACACAGAGCGCACAATGCAGAGCCGCTTAATCACAATCATTTGAAAGAAAACTTTTCTAACTGTTTGCTGGAACCACACGTGACACGTTTGCTCTCAACCGGCCCGTGTGGCCGTGAGACGGAGGGAAATAATGAATGACCCGCAGTGGCTGTGTGCGCAAACACAACCCACCCAGACTGTTGCTGCACGCCGCCGGCGGACAAATCAAACGACGCCCGTCGACTCCGCCGCAGCTCGTAAGCTGGCGCAATAATGAAAAAATGTTCTTCTGATGATCTGACTGCATGCAACATACAATTTGTCCTGATGCTTGTACAGTGCTGCATGTGTGCAATTACTTTCCAACACATGCAGCACTTGAACACACAAACACACACTTCCCGTTGAGCGCAGGTCGAGGCAGGCCCACAGCTGTAGCGTTCTTTTCTCCCTGACAGGCGCTGCGGGCGCATGCAGAAGTCAAGTCCTGACAAACATCAGGCCTTAAACAAGCACTGTTTGGCGCCTCTGGTCTTGTCTTCTTCATACCTGACATGTCATGTCATGCCTAAAGCTTCTCCCAAACCCGTTTAATTCAATAATGCAGTTTTTTTCACTCTCCTCTTTTCTCTGAAACAGAAGTAAAACACCTGTGTCTTGGAAAAAAATGAATGTGGGGCGAAATGTAAAGATTTACAGGAGAGTGACGTTCCTTTACACGTTATTCTTGAAAAGAAGAAGAGTGTTTTGTTGGAGTCATCAGCACCACAATCTCAGCGATGACATCTCTCCCGGGGCAAATCTGTACACTGACGTGTGGCGTCATGTTTATGGAGCCAGCGCTGACAGAGGCCAATACGCGTCTGTCACTCCTGGGATTAGCGGATCGAAGCCTTGTCTTCACCAGCAGAGGACTACAACTACAACTGACCTCACTGCATTGGAAACTGAAAATAAAAGGCGGGGACGTACGAAGGAAGAACATTTTTCCCTCCGCTCTTTTTCTTTTTTAATTCGCTCAAATAATTTTTAAAACCTGCGTCTGCCTTCAAGGAAGTATTAAAGCTGCAACCGTGTTTGTGTTGCTCTACAGTTCAGTCATCACACAACGGTGGTTTTTGTGTTGAGAGATCCCAGAATCTCAGTGAGGATTTGGCAGGTTCTGATCGTCGTCTCCTGATGACAGACTAATATCTTTCTTTGTATTTATACAACGACAGCGTGATCCTGCTTTCTGTTGCGGGAACTCACTGCTGCAGGAATCTGCTCGGGGTTGTTAGGGGTGAAAAAAAAGTCTTGTAATCTAAACTGTAAGAGAATGGGCTTTTCCACACCGATTATGGAGAAATCCCATAGCCCATATCATAAAAAACCTTTTCAACTCTGCCTTTTTAAAAATTTCCCCTCCACCTTTTCCCATCTGTAGCTTTTAGGGCTTGTCTCGCTGTGACGGGCGAGTCGTGACAAGCTTCTTGACACAAACAAGTCTCAGCCCCATCTCGTGAGGCGTGGGACGGGCCCGCAGATGTTCCAGGGGCAAGCTGCGTCTTGCTGCCTTTCGCTAGAACACTCTTCTCTTTGAGCATTCAAGGGCTCTCCTCCTCCTCCTCCTCCTCCTCCTCCTCCTCCTCCTCCTCCTCCGGCGCAATGTGAGATGCAACCATCAAGCTTAACTCTCTCAAAAGACAGAGCCCACTCCAAGAGCACAGGGTTCAGGAAAGAGGCACACAGTATTTACACAAGTATTATCTACAGGCCCTCAATCCATTACTGTAATCCCCCCGGCTCTAAAGCGTCCCAGTGATAGCCCAAACCATGACATTCTTCTTCTTCGACGACTATATGTGGTGGCAGGTAATACACATGGCAAACACAACCAATCTTCGGCCTCACAATAGTGGCATCAGTCCCCAACAATGGCTGCCTCGTTTGCGACACTACATTAACTCAGGAAAGCGAAGGAGGTGAAATAACTTTAACTCATGTATTCACCTGGCCAGGAGTTTTTTTGTCTGCCTAAATGATAAAAAGGGAGCACCATGGAGACTGCAGGAGTGCCAACAAGGAAACTGTGTGGGAGCAGTTCTGGGAAATGTTGACGTGTTGCACCTCTGCGTGTGTGTGTCACAGTCATCCTAGACAGGAAGAGGTTAAGGTGTGGGTTAGGGATTAGGTGTGTCTCCATAAGAACAGTCATCAAAAAGCACAGTACACAGTCCACTAAGTCCCGTGGAAGATCCCGCAGGCCTTCAAAAAGGGGGCATTAGCAGATCTGTGCAGAGAGCAAAGCTGCGGTGGTGACATCTTTAGTGGCTCTCTGCCATCAGTCCGTCAGTCCAGCAGTTGAGCTATTGGGCTGAGATTATGGGAGCTTTGTGAAAGATCTCCTGAGATCAGGTGATGGAGCCTCCTTCGGGATGGGAACCAACGCTATAATCACAATTCTTTAGAATTCGGTTGACTGCTGCTGTCGACCACGAGGCACAATGACCCTCTCTGTGAGCCGCGATGGAAGATCAGCCCAACAAAACAACGTTCAGGGAGGCTGAACCGAGATAAATACCCTTCGCTTGGATTAAGTGACTGCTTTTTGCAGCTACGTAAGGCATCTTTGGCGCATGATGTTTTACCTGGTTATTAAATGAGAAAACAACTCGGAGACTGTATTAATGTTCTTTCAGTGTTTGTACACTGGAGGGATAGAAAACAGTAAACAAAGGGTCTGAAGTGTGTCTGTAGCTCAGCGTTAACAGATCAGATTGGATCTGAATGAGCTTCACCATCACGCAGGGATAATTAACAACATCTGGATGAGTTAACGGAGTCATAAATGCTGGACGCAGGTCTGGAAAGGACCACTTCATTCATCACAGTTAGCAGATTCATTCATTCTTATTTTTATTTTATCGCTGTATTTTTCAGCTCTCGTTGTCGTTTCTCATCTTCAGAGATGTATTCAGCAGTCCTGTAGGCTGATTCTGAGAAACAGAGAAACATTAAGTATGTAAAACCTCCCGCGCTTTCGTTATTTTTAGGTAATTATCCCATAAAGCAGTAAATGTAGCCCAGGCGTCAGGGAGAGATAAGCACTCTACTCATTGCAGTTATAATAAGTAACAGTCCCATTTCCACCTTAAGTCAGACCAATCAAACCAGTGTTGCATCATGTGTTATGACTGTGGGACACACAGTCTGTTGCACTACATGTGTCTCTGGTGGGGATGTGTCCTAAACCAGTGCGGCTCAGGCTGCGGGGCGTGCCGCTCACAAACCACACTCTTAACCTCCTCACAGTTGCACAGCAGACAAACACTTTTGTTTTTGGACTGTGAAAATGAGAGGGATGAGTGAGGCAGCCAGTGTGGGAATTGGGTAAATGTCACAGTCCCACACTCGGCGTGGCCAAGGAATCAGCGCCGAGCACTCCCTGAGTTCAGCCTGTTTACTTGGAAGGCACAGTGCATTAAATTCACCGCATTAAGCTCAGCAGGTTTTACAACAGTCCCTTTGGACAAATCTGACTGGGACGACAGTTATTGTTATTTAACTTACACTAATGATAGACCTTTTTAACTACCATTGCCATTTGAAATGTCTCCAAATATTTTTTTTTGCAAAGAGGGTCCATTACGTAAATCGTAAACATGTCGCACACAGCCAAAGAAGGACGCCATGCAAGTGTGACACACTGCTTATCAGCCAGGGACCCTCCAAAAAAATGACACACGAGGACAAAACCTCTGTCTGAGGGTGACACCTCTGTCACCGATGGCGTCCGCTAGGGTGCATCCATTCGCCGAACTTGTGTGGCTGTGACAGTGTCGACACACAGCAGACACATAAACAACTGAGCAGGTGGGGCTCTGATGCAACAGCTGTCCCTCAGCCCTGTCATGCATAATGACAGAGCAGGAGGAGCTGGTTGTGTAGGTTTACAGAGCATCACATGGTGACATCTAGCTGCACAGGACTTCACCACACCTGGACCAACTGTTGAGCCTGTTTACCTCTGTCATCAACAAAGTGCCAGTGAACTCTGCCTAAGCTGTGAGCTGTGAGCTTCAACATGGCCAGAACATGATCACCTGGAGCTAAGTGAGGTTCATGTGAACGTCTCTTACAGAGACAGCCTATGCTGTGAGATCATCCTCTCCAGCTTTCCATCCACTGAAGCGTAATGTCTCAGCCTTGACGAGAAAATGCCTGAGGATTAGTCATGAAGCTATACATCTCATGTGAAATTCTTCCTTGCCAGATGTGGTTGTGCAACACAGGACTTTCAAATAATGTGCACCTAAATCTGCCTGGAGCGCAGATTGTCAGATAAGGAGTTCATGGCTAGAAGTGTCACTTTAACCTCTGCTCTGACAAATCACTGCCTCACAGGATGACCTGTTACGATGACAGCTGGTGCATAAATGTGTCTCTGTGGGTCCGCATATATATGACACATACAAAACTCTATGAAACTACATGAAAAACTCATATTTCAGACATATGCCAAAGGCTTGACTCGGGTCTCCTGCTGCATGTCACCCTCTTTTTATCCCCTCCCCTTCCTGCCTGTCTCTGTCCAGCTACCACTATCCAATAAAGCAGAAATGCCAAAGAGTAGGCAGGGTACCCTAACCCTAACCCTCCTTTAAAGGTTTATCACCCAGTATGAAACAGTCAGTCACGAAAGAAAGAAAATATGAGGTCCATGCACTGTGATTACCAACTTACCTGGCTCTGAGTTGTCTTATAGGAGCATGACAGTGTACCACTGGATTAGACTTGTGCTTCCTTTTTTGAATCAACAGTTAAATTAACAGTTTGACATTTACACTTCTTTACTAAGAGTGAGATGAGACGATCGATAATTCTCTCGTGTGTACATTAAATATAAGGCTGCAAAACCTTTTTGTACAAACTGAACACAGACATACAATGTCAGATAATGAGCTTTTGAGGTGCTGGTGGGTGGATCTCGTCACATTTGGACAGAGTTGCACTGTTTCCCGTCTTTGTGCTGAACAAAGCTAATTGACAGAAGCTTTATATTTAATGGATAAATACAGGAATGGTTATTGATCTGAGTAAGCAAATAAGTGTCTTTCCCAAAATGTTGATTTATCTCTTTAAAACGTGTTAACTCTTTCCTGTCCAGTGCAGCAGCAGATACCCTTTCATGTAAGAAGTATGTGCAGAAAACTGCTGGAAAACAGATTTCAGTTTTTTAGGAAGAGCGGTGAGACATATCCTCTATCAAAAAACCCACTGGATTAAAAATGCTAGTGTTACAAAGGCTAGCTAGGAGCAGAAACTGGACTTTGGCTCTCTGTGTGTGACATGATGCAAGATTTTTTTTGAATACTGCTCGACTAAGAGGGACAAAGAAGACAAACTACTCGGATGAATGAGTGTCTTACCGTCCAGGTGGCAGACTTTGCTGTACTAGACTGCTGGAAGGACACATCAAAGGTGTGGGGCCCCGCATAATCTGTGTTGGATGGGATGGCCGGTGAGGGAGAAAGGGCATCAAAGGTGGAGCTGGGCTGGGCGTAGGGTGACGGGGCTGTCACGTTGTTCTGTGCATGGTCGTTGTTGTAGGGGCTGGTGGAGGTCGAGCCGTCGTTCTGAATGTTCTGATCCATGCTGTTCAGGAGCCCCAGGTTTGTGTACTGCGACTGGAGACAAAATAAAGGGGGACGGGGGAGAGGGGCGAGGACAGAGGAATGTTTTCAGTCATTACGGAAGAATCCCAGTGTGCTTCAAAGTGACAGACAGGAAGCAGAACCTTAAACATGCAAACAGACACACTGCTTTGTGAGACCAGCAAGGGCTGTCTGAGGCCTGTTTGATATGAAAACATGATAAAATCTTCTAAATGCATTCAAATAAATTGATGACTGACCTTTAAAAAAGAAATATGTTCTAGGTTATTAGTTAAAAATCGCTGCCATGAGTCCTGAAAGTGTGTTTAAAATGGTTTCTAACAGGAACTAATCAATAAACTAATCACAGAATACTGCATGTCAAACGAGGACTGGAGGTGGTGAAGACACTTGATGAAAGCAGGAAGTGGAGATCTTGTTTCAAAAAAAAAAAAAAAAAAGGGTCCGTGGTTTAGCAGTAACATAAACCATCTTTCCTTGTGTTGTGTTTATGGTCTGGATCCTTCCTGAACCAATGTGTTAACGCTCCTGAGATCAGCGGCCTCAGAAATGGAACACGGAAAATCTCATTTTATAACTCAATCACTCAAGTTATCAGTCGAGCTTCAGGATCAGAGCTGTGCTACAAACTTGACTACCTCGCCTTCTGATCCCTTTTCAGCAGCCACAAGTATTCAGACGGGAGGAATGGAATTAAAATATCTGCCTTTAAACTGGATGGAGAGTACACCTGGGTCTGAGCCAGCCCCTTCCTGCTTGCTCCGCTTGCCATTCACCCCATTCCTTTCCATTTATAAATGGCACATTCCTGGACGAGGTGCCATGGCTCTCGCTCTTTAGACAGCCATTAATCTCTCCAGGGCCTCTTGTTTATTTCAAGCACGGCTGACCACAGCTGTCCGGCTCACACCCACTGCACTGCCAGGTGTTAGTGGTGTGCCAGATGACCAACAAAACACAGACTAGGTGAGCTATATAACTATTAAACACGGTGGTGACATATGAAGCAATGCTGCTGCTTTATTACATACAGATCCACACACACGCACACACACACAGGCGCAGACAGACTCACACAGTCAGACAGACACACCTGAGAGAGGTCATCTGAGTCAACCTCAGTACACTTGTGCAACAGCGCCACAGGGGAGCTCGCAGTTTGGATGAGGGTCACCGTGTGCGGCGCAAGGCTGCTTAACCCCCCGGAAACAATGACACCAGGGCTTATAAGAGCTTGTCTGGAGAACAATCACGCTGGGCATGCAGGTGTTAGGAGACAAGTGTTTTGTGAATGGAACACACACACACAGAGGGAAAGAAAGGACACTCCACTCTGGTGCAGACCCTCCAGCCTTCAGCAGAGTGAGGCTTCCCCAAACGCACACTCCCTTACAATGGGCTAATTACACACATGTATTGCCAAGGAAGAAGAGAAGCTCTGTGCATCTGATCTGAAGGAGGGGAAAATGGACATGATTCAAACTGGTGTGACTAAAAATAAGTTATTCATGAACTTTTATTCACCCGCTTTAACCTCTGTGAAGGAAACCGGGGAACATTCCCTGCTTTGCATGTGGACTAACAGGATGACGCAACTTCCTGTTTAGATGGTGTTTTCCTGTATATGCAGAGTCAGCGATCATGATATAAGACGGGTTTCTTTTGAACTGTGGTGCAATTCACTGCAGTGGCACTGAGGCGCTCATCCGTTCAGAGATGACACAGCCTCCCCGGTACCTGATGCTGACGGCTGTGGAGGCGGATGTGACAGGCACCAATTATCAATGTCAAATTATTATTCTGAAGAAAAGGTCGATGTTGGCCAGAGACCAAATGCAGATAAAAGCAGAATGCCTGACACAGAATACTTTACATTAAATACAGGGTAGTGGATAATGCTCCTCGTGCTCTAAATGAATATCAGGATCAAAGATGAAGATAAAGCCATAATTGACCAGATAGTGAGGCCCAGCAGCAGAGCCTCACCTAAACTCACCGTGTTTTAATGTTTAATTGACTGGAAGTGGGATATCAGCCTTTAAGAAAGACTCTGCGAGGGAGTTTCAGGCCTTCCTTTCATCAGATCTTATTCCACTATAATACAGCAACCATTTAATAACCACTTTAGCTGCTCTTAAAAATTCCTTCTGTTTATAGCCGACGCTGTGTTTAGGCCTTTGGGATGTCAGGCTGCTAAGCAGGAACACGGTAAATCAGCAGGCTTGACATCCCAAACAGCCTCTAATAAAGTTTTTCAACGGTTCTGCTGTCTGTTTGAAGCCTTCAAGCTCATTTCTTTGTGTGAGATAAATGCTGGGGTAAGCGTGACAGACCAACGGGAAAATTAGACTGTTGACCTTCAGAGTAATGGCCTGTTGATTACAATGTAGGAATCTGAATTATCCAGAACACATAATCAAAGACTACTGAAATACATGTCGGCACTAATGCAGAAGTTATAGCCAATGCCAACACGGTGGCATTTGGTATGTCACACTGACACATTCATATTACTGTTTGTGTTGTAGTTATTGCCAGACCAATGGGCAAACGAAGACATCTTAGTAGGTTTAACAAAGATGATGATGCTCGTATATCATTATAATCAGCGTGGTTTCTACCGCAGTGACATCCTGTTGAAACATGAATGTCTGCGAGGTCTCTGTCAGTTCAGAGGTTATGACTGGTTTCTGATTAATATCTTACTTTGAGTGTCACAAGGTGCAAAAGATTCAGTGATTTCTGTTAAAACTGTGCGAGAAATACGTCCACTAGTAGACTCAGAATTGGCTTAACTGGTCAAGTATGTGGAATTGGACTTGGGTTTTTCATTGCACATATACAAGTATAGACACCCAGCAAAGAACAAGGACAACAAAAGGAGGAACAAATAAAGAAGAATGTAAAAATTAAATTATATACACATTTCTCCAGCTATCACTATCTTAGTCAAGTGTTCTGTAGTTGTAAAAAATATAAATAGTGCAAATAAATTAATATTGAAGCAAACATACACGATTCTGCTCTACTGCAAATATAACAGGCCCTCCACGAACACCACAAACGCCACACGGTACCATAAACTAGATTCGTAATTTATGACTAAACATACACAAATTCCTGTTTCTGTGATTGTGAGATGGTCACAAAGTGTAAGTGCTGATAAAGCCAGAGCTTGTGCGACCAACAGATGACAGGAACCGGAGCAGACCTGGCCTGAGGGGGGAATAGCTCCCATTCCAGGCTCTCTGGTGACCTGCTCCATGCACCTTGGGCCAGCATGTAACAGCTTCTAGGGGACTGTGATGAGTGACCACAGGGGATGGAGGCATTAAAGGCTCAACAGGGTTGGGGGTTGAGGTGGGGCTGGGTGGGGGTCTATCTACACCTTATACCTGCTGGGGTGGGCAGAGCAGGTGATTGTATCTACGTCAACACACCATTAAAGCAATTACGATCCTGGACTAAACAGCAACGCCTGGCCAGCCACATTCTAATGGCTGCAGCGGCTCCCAGGAGACTGGGGACGGGGGAACCCGATACCTCACACACTGCAGGGATTGAGCTGGACACCACTTAAAGACCCCCTGCTCAACAACTTAAAAGACAGTGACCTGACACACCTGCTATCTGCAACCTGCAATCTGAGAGTCAGTCACCGCTCACTTGCTCTGCCTTCGGTTTGGATGCAGGTTTTGGTTGTTAAAAACACGACGAGAGAAGCACGACACAGAAGTTTGCTGAAGCAGGGAAAGACAGAAAAATGAGACCTGAGCACAGAACGGAAATGGCCAAATCTGAAACTAGAGCATGTATTTCATTTAGATTACACTTACTGACAAACGACTGTTTCGTGTTTGTTTTTTAACAAACAGTTCTGTTCTGACACACTGAAAGTCTGGCAGGGCCATTTTTCTGCCTGCCACTGAGCCGTTGTGTTTCAACTGAACTGATGCCACATCACACAGCTCCCCTCATCAGACAGCCATGTTGTCTGATTTTTAAAAAGAAGCTGAAAGTAACTTCAGTTTTACTTATTTTCATATTTCATTTACTTTAACACATGATTTCAGCGTTTACATCAAGCTCTGCAGATGCATTAATGATGAGGCCTCCACTTTCAAAGTGGGAAAAGAAACTGATTTTTTTCAAGCTAAGAAACTTAATGCAGAGTGATGCATTAAAAACTTTTTTTTGCCATTTATGGTTTGTTTTGTCTGTGAAAGAAGAACGTTCAATGTCGACGTCAGGAATCTTGAAGAAAGACGCTCGCTTCCTCCTCGTCCCACCAAATCCTCTAAATTTCTAATCAAATACAGAACAAAATAAAACCAGAATAATTTCTAATCATTAAAATAAACTCTGTTATGGTGTTTTTGTATTTACTTTTTCATTCTTTATATTTCCCTGAGCTTTTCCATGAAAGGAGCAGAAGATCCAAACCCTCCAAAGCCTTTTGGAAGTCACATTTTCTAACATGTAAAACAACAACAATCAGTCAAAGTAAACACATCGACTGACTAAATCCACGGCCAGCCAGGTAGCAGCCATTTCACATGAAGGACATGCAGTTTTCAAAGAGACTCTGCGGCTGTTTACATTCCCCCACTCTGCCACATGCACACAGATGTGCACGGCAACACACATATGCTGTCAAATGCAATGCGTTAAGTCTTTCTCAGCGTTCGTTACATGATTTTAACAGGCCATTTATGTCATTTTCATTTACTTAATCAGCATTAAACGTCTGGGTTACACCAAAAAGAATCCCTTAACAAATGATGAATCCAAGATTTTGGATAATTTGGAGGACGGATATAAGTTCCGAAATACAAGGCCTTTTACTCTTATGTGATATTTCAATAAGTCCGTGGAGCTCTGGGGGACCAACCGAAGGAATGGGCGCGATGGCAGACGGCCCATCACCGGCTCCTCGGGCGTCTTACCTCAGTGTAAGATGTGGTGGTCCCCGTCTCCAGGTACAACATGTTGGCGCTGAGATTGAGCAGAGCTGCTGCTGTTTGCTCCACTGGCTCCAGGATTCCACTAATCTCTTTTCCTCACTCTAAAGGAGTGATGTGGACTGCAGATGCAAAGTGGACGAGCAGAAGCTTCTATAGGAATCTATGGGATGGTCATATATACCGGGAAGAGAGGGGAGGGGTCTAAGGACAACCTGTCCAATACCTGAGTCCACACCCATCTCCAGAAGAAGCGCCGTCTCCTTATCCTTCCTTTGAGGCTCTGCAGGCCTCCTCAGAGCAGTTAGTTAAAGAGCGAATTACTATTTATAGAATAAGCAGCTAAAAATACAAAAAAAAAAAGTAAATACTTTTCACTTAGGAATATTTTTATCTTAATAGCACTGCTCTTCTATCATTTGTACCTGAAGTTGTTTAAAGTAAGCCCTTCAATGCACTCCTGAGTTCATCCACATGGGTAAGAACAAATAAATGTGAATGACAATAGGAAAGACTAACAAATACACAAATGAAGAGAAAAATCCATCAGGCCTGAAAGCCTCAGAGTGAGAAGTGCCGTCTGAGGTTGGGAGAGTATACCTACACCAGCTAGTTAGCATAAGAATTGCTCCCAGCTGCATCCCCTTAGCTATTCCAATGCAAAGACGCAGAAACACAATGCGACTCCTGTAGATTGCTTGTATCTATCAGAGATGACTGATGTAGATCTGTTTTGGAAACATGCATTGTGGCTCAGGTACTGTAATGGCGCTAACACTGACCACTCGAGAAATGTGACTGTTCCAATGAAACCAATGAAAATCTCGAATAAATTAATTCTATACTGTTGTAGTTTACAGCACAAAAACTTTAAATGGCTGGAGCTGTTAAGTCTCCCAGACATCACAGAGATTTTTGCTTAACAAGCAAAAAATCCTCACATGAAGGTTTGTACTTTCATCCTTTCAAAGTTGTCACATTTTCAATCATCTACTGTACGAGAAATTTGGAGTGGAGTCGTATTGCACATGCACACGAGTGGACAGTGATGACAAACAGGAGACTGCTCAGTGGGGTGCAAATCACTTCTAATACTACAGAGCCACAGGGCCAAAACACTTGCCCTGTGGTCAGAATGATTTGAAAGCTGTCTGAAAACTTTAACACAACTATGACCTGAAGTCAGCGTCTCCAATCACCAGCCACACCCTGCTCAGCCCCCCGGGGCCACGGGCCTACAGGTCAGCCTGTCACAAAGGCAAATCAACACTTTAAAGAGCCCAATTCATTGGCCTCCCGAGGGACCCAGGCGTCAGTGAAGACCCAGCCAAAGCTTCCCAGCGTGATAATTAGTTTAGCTAAACAAACTTCTAATTATTTTAAAACAACACTGGCATCTGAAAAGAAGTTAGAGCACTCAGTGTTAGGGTGAGGCTGTACTAAAATACAGAACAGCAGCTGTGTTCACGCAGGACACTCAGAGTACTGGGTACATGATGCAGCTGAGAAAATCTCTTTGAATCAGACATATTCAAATCTCTCCAGTCATAACGTCCGGTGATAATAACTCTGATATCTGAAAGTCTGTTTTCCATTCAGCTGCACCGTGGTCCCACTGTGCTCTGCTGGCTGCACCAGTTGCTGCAAAAGCTGTGGACCAGTTAGGAAACTACAAGAGTGCAACGGCCTCTTTGTGCTAGTTTTAGATGCACTGAGTCTATTGACAGACTTATTTGATTGGGAAAATAACATATAAGCAAGAAAAAACTAATTTCGAGTAAAAAATGTACTTTAAATCTAGATGTCTTGATGATAGCACTCTTTGTGTAAGCTGCCTATGAAATGGTCCTAAGTGGAATAAACACACAGGTAATATTTGGCTGGAATTTCTATGTCCAGGACATGTGGACAGAAAAACAGAAACCCTGCAGCTGAGATCCAGGCCGAGAGCTAGAGATCAACTCATATCTCAAACTCTGATTTCATATTTATCTTACACTGTTTAACAGAGCAGACAATAACGAACCCGTAATGGAAATACTTCTAACATGATGCCTGTTTGTGGCACAAAACGTTCTCTGCAGACTGCAGATTATAATTTACAAGCCTAAAAAGCAGTTCACCTGCAGCACATTGCCTGCCCATCATAAACTCAGAGTGCAGTCACTTCTCTGTTAACTGCATTACCTCAGGTGGTGAGAAAGGAGGAAGAGTGAGACCGGGCAGCAGCTAAAGAGCTGCAGATCCAGGGGCTCAGACAAAAGAGGCTTTTCTAAAGTTTTTCCCCTTTAAAGTGCCTGTTCCTTAAGTCAGCTAGATTAGTTCAGTATCAAGTGTCAGGCTGCAGTGGCCACGAAGGCACAGACACCTGACCTGAAAACAGTGCAAGCTCCCATCCACAATGACAGACGCAAGAGAGAGAGAGAGAGAGAGAGAGAGAGAGAGAGAGAGAGAGAGAGAGAGAGAGAGAGAGAGAGAGAGAGCATCACTTGGGTGGCAAGTCCTAAAACCCTCACAATGAGCTGCCACAAAATCCTGAAATGCTCCGGTTTAAAAGACATTTAAGCTTGAGCTGTTCTTCGTTAAACTCATTTATCTGCTGGACAAACTCATTTTAAAAGCTTCCAAAAACACTGTAAAGGGGGAAGTTTGTAATTCGACCGCAGCAGAGACGGGGTTATTTTGGTGACCAATGAGCACAGTGAGCTGTGTGTGTGAAATAAACATAAGTATTCGGACGGATGTAAACTCAAGGTGCTCCACAACAGCCCGGTTTAACTTCAACTTGACAAAAAAAGCCCAACAGATGTTTTTATTTCTCTGTAGCTGAGAGCAGAATTCAGTTCCACACTTTTAGAGGAAAACGCTGAAATACAACAACACAAAACACAGTGACTATATCCACTGAGGATCAGGGAAATACACTGATAAACACAGACTTGATAACAGTACCATAGACGAGTACTTTACTTCATACAAACACTGCTATCATCCATTTAATGACTCAATGACCACTTTAAACTTTTTAGGAACGGAGGGAAGTTACTCTGCGCTTCAACAACAGGACCATCCTTCTAGTTTGGGTTTCTAGGCCTTCAAAAACTTCAACAGTGGTACTTTACTGGTACTCTCAGGGTGGAGACTGAAGTACTGCACAGAGCTGACTGGTAAACACAGGCCACAAGATGCACACAACACATGCACATGTTGTTCAGACTGCTGCAAAGCACTGGCTGCAGAAGTTTTCTCTACGACTCTGAAAACTGAATAACTAAAGAGACGCTCTATTTGCTGTTTGTTTTTCAACACTTCTTTAGAAACAGGTGTTTTCAATCTCTTTGCACGTCCGCTTTCCAAACGTCCGTCACGCCACGGTGCATTTCTAAGACCTCTGTGATGTTGTCGTCATCTCAAACAAAGATGCTGCTGTTTAATCTGTTATTGGTCTAATATGCGTAATCACTACAGTTCCTCAGATGCAGAGAAAATTCAACTTAGTTACTCGCTGCTCATTAGTTCCTGGTACTCTTTGGTCACCAAGGCCCAGAAACAAAGCAAAATGAATACTGGTCCCAAAGCTGGTCCTATCATGGAGTATTGTTCTTTGTGTCTTCATACCATTTCTGATATCAAAGAAAACCATTTACTTGTAATACTGCTGTTTAAATGATGTGTCCTGCTCACTTCAGTCAACAACTGCCCTTTTTTTCCTCCAACTGAAAACTCAGTCTGGTTTAACTCTTATGCATGTTGGAAAGTACTGAATTAAAATCTGATATTTAAAAAAATCTATATGGATAACTGGTGTTTATGGGATTACTGCTGAAGGATTTATTCCTGCACTCTCTCTCAAAGGGTGTGACCTGCAAGTTTTCAGTTGAAGCTGGCGTGATATAATACTGCTGCATAAAGGTAGAGTTAAGCCTGGTCTAGGCTGCAGGACCCATGTCAGAAAATGTAAAAGTGCTAGAGATAAGGGTAATAGGGGCTCATGTGGTATCATCCCCACATCCACAGCCAGACAAGGTTTCATACTGACTCACTGACTCAACAGTTATTCAAGTGGACCGTGGCAAGCATTCGTTCCTTGGTGCTACGCCTTAAAAAACACTTCTTAATGTGCTGGAGGCAAACTGGTGGAGCATGAAAAAAAATAAAAGAAGCGCTTATTATCGTTGGGTGTTTAATGCACAGGCTTACTTTGGATTTAATACAATAAGAGTCCCTACTAAATAATCCAAGTTAAGCTTGAAGTTACTCTTGTTACTCAACTTAAAAAAAAGAAATAGAACATTAGTGGAGTAGGTTGGGAGGTACAGCTACCGACAGCGTCTGCGTATTCAGACAAAGGGCAAGATGGACTTATTGTTAATATACCTTTCTCAGGTAAGGTGGATGTGATGACTCATAAAGACAGCTTTGTCGATGACAAAGAAGACACATCCGATACTGACATGATAACGGAAATGATTGCACCACAATTGGCAGCTTTTTTTCAGATGACGGCATTACCATTAAATAAATTCTGTTAAACTTAGAAAACAGAGAAAAGGCATCAGCTGCTTAAACACTGAACTAGGAGGCAACTGCAATCACACACATGAGAAACCCAAAGGTGTGGTGAAAAAAGTACGAATCCAAACACAAACATGTAATTAGATCCCAGAGAAGTCGAGTGTTGATTGAGCTACTCTGCTGTAAACTAGTTTAAACTCTTATCCTGTGTCTGAAAAGGACCTCTGTGCCTCAGCTCAACACTGCGTCTTCCACGCACAGCTGATCAGAGCTTTATCTGAGTGTAAAATCAGCTGTTTGGGGTAGGATATAGCGTTTCTCCTGCCACTATTTCTGCTACATTCCATCATGTTATTCTACCCTCTGCTTGCTCCTCTCCTCCCCCCACCTTTGCGTAGAGAAGACACGTACTGATAGATGAGAGCTGGGACCTCTGCAAGAGAGGCAGGTGCTGCGTTAAATTGTTGCCCCGCAGCTACAGAAAAAAAATCCAGAAGAAAAAGGAATTTCAGATTAAACATAAACCCTACACAATACAAATAAGTCCCCCAGGGCACTAAACAGTGAGCTGCATTCTAATGACTCATGAAAGAGGCACACCTCCACACGGGTGGAGGAGGGGGAGGGCGGTTTTGCCCACCGCCCCTTTCCATCAAAACAGACACTTGACTGATTGGGGCTTGGTGATTGGCAAGCCGCCACGGCAGCGGGCTCTCAGCCCCACGCGGATGGTGGCCGAGTTGCTGGCGTGCCAATCACTGCACCACGCCCCTCTTTGGTGTAGAGGAAAGTGGGTGGTGGGGGTGGGGCCATTAATCACCAGTTCAAGAGAGCACAGGCCCCCTTGGGGGATGCACAGGGTAACATTACTCAGCTCCTTGAACACAATTTTTATTTGCTATTTTTTTTCCACCCTGGCTGGACAACAGCATTCCTACACAGGGAGGGGAACATGCACATCATCTCTCAGTAGCAGAGCTGGCAAAGATATGTCCCTGTCTGCAGCTCCAACAGGACGGTTCATACAGTGCATCAAACCAATCCCAAAAGGTTTTTATCACAGCGCTTCGCTTGGCTACTCGATAATATGAATGTCTGTTTTGTGTTATCACAGGAAGCTCATTCTGATTACACACACACACACACACACAAAAAAACACTACCTAAAGCTCATCATCAGGCATGTGACTGTCTAAATGCACATTCTACCACCGACCGCCTCTGAGGGCCACGCAGGTCAAGCACAACTAAATGAGTTAATATCACCTTACAGACAACATTTCAAGACAAAAACAGATGAAGCAGCGTAACTCACTGGCTGCTGAGCTGCTCTGCACCGCACTCTCACAACAGTCCAGGGGAAACTCCATCAGTGATATGAAAATTGAAAGTACACTTTATACTGTACAACGAAAGGAATTTACCACTGGAAGTTCCTTTAACTCAGAATGAAAGTAAGCTCAGATGGTCCATGTATTTAACAGCCACAACCAAGTGCACAAATAATAAACTTAAAAATCATCCACTAAACATTACACCACCTTGTTTTTGGTGAATTAGAGGGAAAGAGCAGCATTTTTTAATGCATGGCTTTAAGACATCATCTGTGTGTTTTTGAATGAATGGTTTAGAGAGTATCTTCCTTGGTCTCACAGGGCATAAAACCGACATCTACACTGCTTATGTGAAGGTTACTGACTCAGCACGAAATGAGCTGGAAATGAATAATGCCAGCGCCATAAAGGTCACTGCTTAAACTTTATTATTCCATAAAAAACATACTCTGCTCAGTTTCATTGAAAAATTATAGTTTCAGGTTAATTGTAATGATTACTGGTTGATTAGCATATTACATGCATAGCTCAATGGGGTCATACAATCATAAGTACATCATGAAATTTTGAATACATTTATTTTTTATATGTGCACATGCTTGGTCTGAGGCAGCAGGAAGTGCGAGTGACAAACTATACAAAGCGCTTTCCTTGAACAGCAAACCTACATACTTACAGTGAGTGTCTCATCCGGCTCATGCATGGTTATGCAGTCCATACTGATCTGAATGGTGTTGCCTGCAGACCCATCTGTTGGACTGTCTGTGAAGTTCAACTCAATGGGCTGGACTGAATGGATGGATGATCTGAAACACAAGGGACGGGTCATGCTGAGTTTATTGTTGCATTTCCAGCACGCTGATTTTCTTACATTCTTTTTTGTAGTATTCACTTACTGGTCCAGCATATCAAACAGTTGGTTAAATACATCTTGGCTGAAGGAGTCAGTTGTCTGTGCTGACTGATTCTGGGACATGGCGGTGAGGAATGAGCTCTCTCTCCAGGACAAACGAGATGAAGGGTCCCGGAGTCTGCAGGGAGACAACAGCAACCACTATGATACTCATTTTACTACTCATATTCCACACAAGCAATATGTATTTTACTGTTGTCATTTCTGAAAAAGGCACAGCTATTTTAATAAGTAGTTTTTAAAGTTGCATTGTCAGCAAACATTCAACATAGGTGTTGATGCTCAGGGCTGAGATTCGGCCACCCAGCCAGTGAGGAGAGGAGGAGGAGTCCTGCTGGCAGCCATTCATGAAGGGCGCTTCCATTGTGAAGAAGTCAGCCTGCATAATACTGAATATTTGTACTACACATAATGGTGATTATGCACCATTCAGACAGAGGCACTTTGACCTGCTCCCCTGAAACATTACACCTGCTTCAGAGCTCAGCCTGCCATTGTTCCTGCTGAAGTGGCGCACGCTGCAGTCTGAGACAGGCGGAATTCCCCCCACGGTCTATATGATAGCACTGCTGCAACTTCTGGTATGTGTACAGCTGGACGGGCTTGGGTGGGAGGAGGGTGGAGGAGATGGGGGGCCATAATCTGAAGCTGGCACTATTTTAGGTTTTGGAATTCCCCAACATAGCGTGATGAATGATATTAATACCTGACTTACAAACACAGGCATATCTAATGAAGCAAATCATTTCACTGGTGCAGGAGGAAAGTTGCTGTGTTTAGAATAAAAACTTTGCAGTCTAAAAAACATAAAAAAAAGATGTGAGATGAGGCCTAGAGATGATTCAGTTTGGACCAAATTAAAATATAACAAGACAGCTTTTGTGATATCAGCAGCACGTTGTGGAGGCTCTGACTGCTTAAGAGGAGCAATGATATGCATCTAGTAGGAATTACAGACCAAAACCATATTTGTGTTGGAAACTGGACAGACATAACTTTCCAACCATTTGTACCTGGTTAAACAAACATTTGAAACACATTGGTAAATAAACTTATTAGTAATTACTAAAAGGAATAAAAGGTACAGTAACAAAACTTTGCAAGTCACAAAATAAAAACTATTTTTGCTATGCAGCGTTAAGTCATAACAGGAGACATGACTTAAATTAATTCGAAGTGTGGGTGATTTTCTTCTTTAGCACAGCGTTAACGACGTAAGCTAGCAAGCTAACGCTAAGTTAGCTAACTCACCTACTTCGATAACAGCTAACGCTAACTTATTTTGTAAACACTCTGGAAAACAAATATTTGCCAAGCTGCTTTGACATCTTCACCAGATATTCATCTCTGAGTCGAGTTAAGCGAATGATATTCCATGTTTTACTTAGATCTAGTTAGCCTATTTAACAAGAATTAGCATAATTTCGTGATAGCAAAACAGTCGGTAATTTTCACTGCGTTGCCTTCAGCTAGCTTAGCATTTATTTCAGATAAACCTCCGTCTTTACTTTGCGCCGCTCCTGCACATCTATGCCAGCTGGAGTTCATTTAAAATACAATTACTGGAAGACTTTCTAGTAGTAAAAGCGTCGTTAACGTTACCTTCGCTATCACGAGTTTTACTACGCCTGACTGATCAGTTTCCGGTCGCCTTCATGGTGGCCCTTGTTAATTGTCATGGCAACTAGAGTCTCGCGGGAGCACCGGGCAGTTAAGATGGCGGCCACACAAACGCGATTAATTAAAATGTGGAAGTGCTGTTCACCAAAGACACATAGTCTATTTTTGTTCTATAATAACAGAATTTATTATGACGATCTCTATGATTATTAGATTAGATACTCATTTCTCACCTGAAAGTAGTGAAAAGTGTATTTCTCAAATATTTAAGCCTGTTGTACTGTATATGAGAGTTTTTAAGATTGTTTTAATTTAACTATTATGACACTTTTCCTAATGTCAAAGAGGACAATTATAGGAGAAAGACATCTACTTAATTAAAATAAAGAGACTGGCAGATATGTTCATCATAAGGAGAAGTCACTGGGAAAAAACCCCCAACAAAACAAGGTGGATGAATTAAACAAACAAGCGAGTTGCAGGTGTGGTGTGATCTCTGCTAATCAAGCAGGGAGGATTTAGGTGTGGTCTGTCTACTGAAGGACCGAGTTAAACTCCATTTGATTTTGGCTTTAAATTTCCTTTGCAACAGGTTGTTTGGCAGAACTCGTTCAACAGTCGCCTCATTACTGTGCCTAAAAGACTTTAAGCTTCGCAGCATTGTCTGTTGACCAGTTAGAATCAGAAAAGCGGTTCATCAGGTTGAACATGCAAGGCTATAAATACATGTCAGTATTGTAATAATAAGCCTACACTGACCGCTGTCCTGCACTCTTAAACATTTGCGTTTAATCCAGTTTGGTTATGTTTTCTCTGCAGTTAAATTGTGTGCAAAGTCCTGTAAGCACCTGAGAAAGTTTTTATCAGACTCAAAGGATAGTGTTAAAAAGTGCATTGTCATTAAATGCATTGCTGTCATTTATACAATTTGAATAATAATAAATGATAGATATAAATTATTATACACAAATGTCCTACGGTGCAATTTTGGTTTGGTTTTCCAAATTAATTCTTAAACTCTATTGATGAAACTCTCTTTTTTATTACATGCAGCAGTTTTTAGGACTGACTGGATAAATGGGTTTATCCCTGTTCTGGCTGTTGTTTGTCTGCTTTTGGGTGTCAGGTTACTCAGAGAGTTTCTCAGTTAGCCTGAGGCGAAGGCTGTTCAGCATCCACTTAAAGACAGCGCAGCGCCTCCAGACGAGACTGGGGCAGAGGTCAGCACTAAACAGCGATGGCCATTGTCTCTTGGCAGGTTGGGCACACCGACCGATGAAAATGCAATCAAAACAAACAGCCCAGCCGATCGGAGCCCTTCTCCAGTGTCTTTATTAATCACCTGTTCAAAGGCCTAAGACCTTCTCCCCCTCATCTGTCAGGCTGGAAGAGGGACATGACTGCAAAACAATAGAAAGCCCCAAAGTTTCTCCACCTCTTATCCGCTTATGTTTATAGAAGTGAAACAGTCTGAAGTCAAATCCTCTGGGGCAAAAGGACAGACACAAATTCCTGTAATGTCTGGAATGCAAAGAAAACCTGAGAGGAGGAGAGAACCGGAGGACCAATAAAGATACCTTGATTCTTGAAAGCTGAATAAATCTGAAAAGTAACACCACAGAAAATGAACACTACCAAAACTTTCCTGGTTCAAAAATAGATTAAGGCACAGCTGGTAGCGGGTTTTATTCTGGATGCATCATATAAAGCGTTTCATACCTGCACCAGTATAGTTATCAAGGTCCAGTAAATGAATTATTGTCAGCAACAGAGGCCGAACTTTGAGTTTGATCAAAGCTCAAAGCTTTTTGATTTCAAAACGACTTCTGTCAAACACAACTACAACGACACTGACAGAGCACACGAATACAGACAAGGTGCAAGAAAATCTACCAAACAATGAACAATATAAATTCCAACTATATGAACACATAAGATTACATATTGTAATCTCAAAAACATCCACATATTTATAATAAAACATAATAATATAATATATATTCATGTAGCATTGATTTATTATCATTTGAAAGAGATTACGACTGCATGAATGTCTCTCTGAACCCAATAATTACTAATGATCAGACATTCAGAGATGAGGGAGTGACTGACCTGTGGGCCTGTATACCTACAATATATTGATAAATTGATCTCATTGATTGATGTATCGGTTTAAAAATCACTGTATTTTATTACGCGTAGTTATTTAACTGTTGGACGTCCCGGCCGTTAGCAGAAAGTCTGACATGTTTCTTTATTTGATAGCATATATAATTATTAGGTTTTCTGTTTTCTCAACAATTGCTTTTTTTTTTTTAATTAATAAAATCTGATTTTAGTTGTCATTGATTTTTTTCTTTTTCAGAGATCTGCCTCTATGTATCAATTTTTTTAAAATCTCTGCAGCACAATCCTGTTTTAATCCTTCAAAGTATTATGTTTTCAAGTCATGTTGTGCGTGCTAATAAATAAACCAAACTACTAAATTAAACTAGTAAATATATGATCTTAGATACCAAAGAAGCAACATAATGTTCTGACATCATGTTATAATCACGACATCAATGGGCCACGATACACAAGACACAGTGTTACAGTGTGCTGCAGCTGACTGACATGCATCTGAAAACTGTATTATTCTCTTATCATTCTGGATTAAAGCATCTGCAAAACATGTGACATCAAACCGCAACATGCATTTGCACTGAAATGGCCTCCACAGTAAAGATCAGAAGAAGCCCGAGCAACCGCGACCTGTCATGTAATCTGTCTGCCTCTTCGGCCCTGATGGCCCTTTACACATGCATTGTTGCCATAAGTATGCCACACTTATAAATATATCAGGACAGAGCAGCAGCTGAGGATCCAGGCAGACACAACTGTTCACAGGTCACTTTGGACCTCCAGACAGTATCAGTGTGAGCGGTGGTCCAGGTCAGACAAAGAGCGGGGAGATTCCCACCCTGTTCAATGATCCACGTATTCTCAGGCTGCTCTGTCCAGCACTTAATTACATGTCAAAGATTATAGCTGAATACACATTTACCGCATTTGTACCAATGTTAAATCCATGCAACATGTCAGTTTAGCTGAGTGTCTGCTTCAGGGTTTAATGTCAAATGACAGCTCTTCAAATACATTGAAATATCAGGGAAAACCAAACATGTAAGTGTCTGCAGTATGTATGTACTTACCGGTGAAAGGGGAACTCTGGGTAATACTGCACAGCTGTGTAAGGTGAATTCATGTTGTCATGCCAAACTTCACTTTGCTGAGATCTTCAAAACGATCAGCCTGTCACAAAGGCGCGTGTATCATCGGCTGTGCATGGGCGACGAGAATAAATAAAATGAATGAAAAATAAAAATAAATACAAATAAATAAACACACAGGTCTGGATTAAAGTGCCGGAGGGTACAGTGCAGAGTGGAGAAAGTTTGAGAGATGTTTTGACTTTAGGTATTTTTTCTTAGGCTACCCTACAAATAGGAGGGGCTTGTGCCAGCTCTTTGACCAATCCCCTGCTACAGTTGTACAAGATATCACTCACTCTCAGTTGCTAGGATATACATATCAAGCAACTACATTTGACCCTGCACCCCCCACCCAACACGCACAGCTCACCACCATCCTGAAAAGCTCACCCCTCTGCCCCTCCATGTGTTTCTCTGGCCACTTCTGACATTTCCACCCAGATTCCCGAGGGTTTTGTGGGTCTGTTGCGTCACGCCTCTCACCAATGCCCAGGAGGCCTCGAGGATGCTAAATATTGCTCCTGAGAGGGTCGATTCAGTGCCGATTCAACAAAAACGGAAAGAGTGGCGTAGCAGCAAAAATCACCCAAATATTTGATTTTGAGGAAGTGAAACAGACTCTTTGGCCAAGATCTCAGATGTCTAATGAGGTGCTGGTGGAGAGTGGTTGACCATTGACACAAAATGAGAAGAAAATGGTCCTTCCAGCCGGAAATAAAGGGACACTAGACAAAAACATTACAGTTTAAAAATCCTTTACAGTAGCCTAGATAAACCATTCGTGCCGCGTCCCAGCACTTTCTTACTATTCAATATCCGACTCTCCCTCTCACACAAGCAGTATGACACTGTAAACCAAGAGGTCTTGTGTGGTTTTCAGAGATGAACCGCAGATGAATCAGCAGGCTAAAATAAAAGGTAAGGTCACAGCGGGGGGAATGATAATAAATAGATGTGGTGTATCCAGGGAACACGAACCTCTAAGCTGCTCTCTTGTACTTTTAATAAAGACAAACAGCCTCTCTCTCCCCTCTGACTGCCTGCTCTGCACCTATGAGAGACGGTGGACATGTCTGCTGTGGGCCAAACTGGTGACGTGACACTGTGGTCATACAGCTGTTATTTTGAAGATACGCTCGACCAAAGTGCAGGTGTTTGCTGTCAAACAAGGGCTCGTATTGGAACCATCACACTCAGCCAATTATTCAGCAAATACACCAGAAATTACTACACACAGATTTCCTTGATATTTGTTCATGGAATATACCTCTGGCATCAATTTTTCTCACCACAAATGAAATCTGGTGCTAAAAAAACCCAGACACCAGTATGAATGCATATTATTTTGGAGATACTTCACTGTTTCTACAAGAGTAAGAGTACACAGATGTGCTAGAGGCGCTGTGAAACTGTACTTTAGCGCAGCGAGGCGCTGAGCTAAATGCTAACATCACAATCACAATGCTAACAGATTCAGATCCGGAAAAACTTCATTGATCCCTGCAGGGAAATTGCTTTGTTGCAGGTAGTAAAAATGTGCAAATCCAAATATGAATGAGCCAAGGGTAATGTGCAGACATGCAGATGTTTAGTACGTGATGTTTTACCATGGCCTCTATCTTAATTTAGGTGTTAGCATGCTAACTTTAGCTCCTTAGCACCAAACTCAAAGTACAGCTGTAGCTAAAGGGGATGCAGTTTTCCAGGTGTTTTGTCAAAGAAGTCAGGGACGTGGGTCTGTGTTTTTGATGGCAATAGTAGCGAATTCATCCTCTAGAAACATGAATGTCTGTACAAAACTTCATGGCAATCCATCCTATAATTGTTGAGATATTTCAGTCTGGACCGACGTGGACTGACCCAGTGACACCACCATCCCTGCAGCCAGCATGGCGAAAAGCACAGTTTGATCACAAATGTGCATAATTAGTTTTCACTGACATCTTTGTCAGAGATGAGCGCTGGGAAAAGCAGCCTCCTAATAAATAACTTGACATAAAATCAGAGTTAGAATGTAGAATATTTGACAGGATTTGGACTTAAAGATACGATATGATTACATGAATCACACTGGTTTTGGTTGACTAGTAAAACAAACCCATCATCCGTCACTTTCTCCCACAGATAAAGTTGGTACATGGATAAAATATAGAACAGCTGGATGCCAGACTTTGAAGAGGATATCAGTGCTGTTACTATGTGCACTGAATCGAAACGAGCGCCGCTGAAGTGTGACCGTCTGACTGTCGAAGCGTCTATTCCCCAAGGTCACTGCTGGAAATATCAGTTGTTGTTAATCAGCTTGCTCTCTTCAATAAAGTCCCCCAGGTGGGAAATAAAGTTCAATCCCTGCTCACGTAATCACAACTATAGTAAAAACTCTCTTGTAAAAGTTCAGGGTGATTATTATGTTATTAATACAAAAAAAACCCGCTCATAAACCTTTCACACACACTGAAGCTTTGACCATGGCCTGCTCTCAACATAACAAGGACAAACTGACCTCAAGATGTCATTAAATCTGATATTTACAATGACATCTGAGACCCTTACATCATTAATTACTCTAAGGCTCAAACGTTGAGTACCAGTCACCAAACCCCTCTTACTTCATTTGAGATGTATGTGTGTGTTTACGAGTTGGCAGCTACGTCAGTGACATCTCTGATACGGTCATCAGTGGGAGTGCGCATATGTCTAACGTGGTTATTATCCTCGCAAGGCTCCGATTTGAGAGCGCTAAGCTGGTTTTAATCTGCAATTGTATCTGCAGTCAAAACCATAGATGGCAACCGGCCCTGTGTGACCAACATCTGCTTAATTCATTTTGGTGTGTTCATTGTCCTGAAGGCATTATGAGGCCCCATTCACACAGCCTTATTAATGTCAAGAGTTTACATACGGCATGCCAGAGAGCAGTTGGCGGAGCAGCTGATGAAGTAGCCCCGACGTTTGCTGCACTATGGAGAGGTACATTAACAGTGTCAGTCACACACAGCACACTGTGGCCAATCACTCTCACACTGTGAGGGGGTTATGTGGACATACTTGTGTGCGTCTGTGTGTATATTCCAGTTGGTGACTAATGCAGGGGAAATCCAGATGAGTCAAAACTACCAGTGTCCGGTGCAGCGTCTGAGAGGTGATAATTTACAGCCTATGCACTAAACTGCCCAGCAACTTGGCATTGTTCATGACATCCCTATAGGGACACCTCTATTTTAACTGACAATACTGTACGTCAGGGGACGTTCAAAGGGCCGTCTACTGTAAGGATCAACATGCTCATATAAAATGAGAGAATGAATCAAAATAGTTTAAAACTTCCAGTAGAAGCATGTAAATTCAGCTCCTGAAGCGTGGAATATTTTCAGTCTCATTCAACCAGTCCTGCTTCCAATAAAGGCAATAAAGTTAAAGAGCCATAAACGAGCATGAGCTTTCCCATGTGACCCGAAAAACCTGTATTTCTCTTCACTGAATCACTATTTGCGGTAATATTCAGACTCCCAGACAATTATTGATGCTTTCCCACGGTATGATTCAAGTTTTTTTGTGTGTGTCTTTTGTCACAGTGACTTTTCCACCTGATATCAGGTTGTTGTCACGTTGGGAAAATCAGTCTCGCCTGCAGCAACGAAAAGGCAGCGAGCCAGAGCTGAATAATTCATCCAGCAGAACCAGCATCAGTGGGAACCAGATTTGTTTGTTGTTTTTACACTGCATGAGTCATTATGAGTGTGATTTATTTTGGTGGAACTGCGGAACAAAAGAACTAAAAACTAAAATTTTAATAAGATTACAAAAACATCTTTTAAAAAAAATCTAAAATAACTTTTGGAGCAACTTAAAAATGACAAACTTATGATTTTTGGTCAACTTTAAAACTACACTTATTTATTTATTTCTATTAGGTATGTTTTTGGGTTATTCTAATGAATGAAATTCACTCTACAAATATATGTTACTTATTAAAATATGCAGTTTATAGTTTATTATTTATTTTCCAAAATGAAGTTTCTTAATTACTTACAATGATTACTTCAATAAAATCTGAAGCCCTTAAATTTAAATATACGTTTATATGAGTAACATATTTATATTTTTTATACACATATGTTACTTTATGCACACATTTATACCGTTTGTCCAAAAGTAATTTTAGTTCCTACCGGCTGTTATTTTATGTGGGGCAGTTGTGAGTTGTGCATTTCCTAACCGTTATTTTACAGCAGAGTCAGACGCAAACAGGAAATGGTTTGTTAGCAGTCAACCAGCTGCTGATCTACACAACCAGCAAACACGGAGAGACATCGCTTTTCATGGACTGCAGCACTACCTTTTTTCTGATTCATTTAACTTCAATTTTAATCTAATTAAATCAAATTCTTCAATGAAAATAACTCGTCAGTTTCATCAACATAAATGCACGCAGGCGTTCAATGAATTAAATAAATTTGACCTGACAGCCCTCTGGAGAATACAATCTGAAGCAGCCAACGCTGGAATCTAATTCCACAAACAGCATAAAAATAATGATTCTGGTGGAGCCTGATCTTCATCTGCAACTGCGCAGGAATACTGTGTTTAAACACAGTGAATATATAAATGCAAAAAAAAAAAAAGAAGCTGCACAGCAGTCGGATGTTGATTTGAATGTTATGAATGAAACTTCGAGGCTTTGAACTATTCATGTCTGGCGCCCTGAAGAGAGTCCAGCATTACTTTTCCACTCTGCTTGGACCGCAGCAGCTCCTGAGGGGAATATCTGGCTGCTAAATGTTAGCGAGTAGCTGTGTTCACCGGCTAATCAGTGACTTTGCTGTTTGGTTCTGGGCAGATTGGTTTATTAGAGCTTCTTATCTTCTTATCTTATCTTATCTTATCTTATCTTATCTTATCTTATCTTATCTTATCTTATCTTATCTATGTTGTCTTATCTTGAAGTTCACCTTTGATACTCTTGGAAAAAAAGGTCACATTTTGTGCCCCTAAACTGGGATTGATCATGTATTAATGCATTTTAAAAGCATGCTGCATTAACGTTAAGGAGTAATGTGGATGCAGACTTTGAAAAACAGGGTGGTATGAAGGGGAGCGTTGCTATCAGAGCGCAGTGAAAACAGACTCCTCAAACAGAGCCTTGTGTACAGTGTATAGATCTGGATTACCAGCGGGCCACGAGGGATTGCAGACTAAATAAAAGCATGAAACTGTGGATTAAAACCTGCTCCGGTTCAAACGAGTACCACTGGCTCGCTTTGTTTTTCTTCCCAAAGGGCGCAGAATCCCATCGCGGACTAGGAGCCGAGCACTTCTGGTAAACACAATCAAAGCTTTCCACCAAGCAGCCCCAGATCTGAGAGGCAGACAAGCAGCGAACCACGAACCATCAATCACAGCTAATCCAACACTAACCCTGTCTTTGATGTCAGTCAACATCACTCATGGGGTGGTGTTAGCGTAGCGGTATAATTTCACATTCACAATGGGGAAATGAACTGAAACATGCTACCACATAATTACACGAATAACTGCTTAATGTGATATTCAAGCGCTCCACACACACTGAAATAAACATGCGCCTCAGCTGATCATTGGCAAACTGGAGCTAAAATGTAACTGAACCATTAACACCAGAGATAAATTCCATGATGTCCCTGTGCCTCACTAATCATGTCTATGCAGATTCATGAGGATTAGATGGTGATCATCCTCTCAATTGAGAGCTGGCATTAAATGAGGAAGTGGTCCGGACTCCCAAGCCGAGGTGATGATATTTTACACTGAACGAGCAGGTGTTCCCGGGACCTGCTTCAGCACTTCTGTGAGGTAATACAATCTTTCATATTCTGACTTTCAGAAATATAGTCCATGATGTAAAAGATGTGGACCGGTGTTTAGCAACCACACCGCCGGTATCCTGGCAACAGGTTGACAAGTGTGATTGGTCTGCCCCTCAACCCATTAAAAAGCATGTACGCGTAGGACATAATGATGCCTGGGGGCGGCTCAAAGACACATTACCCCCCATCCATGAGCTTACACTCGTCCACATGTAATCTAAGCGAGGGGTTGAAGTGTCCTTTGTCACTGGATACGCTTTAAAAATAAAACACGCTGTCGATGTTCTGGGATGCTTGAATGAAAGTGGATCTTTCAGAGGCATTTCTTACAGTCTCTGATGAGCAGATGGATATAGTTCATCTGCGACATACCAAAGCCATCAAACAATTACACGTCCAACATCATGACGCCAGAGCAGAAACATCCCCAAACACCACAAAACTGGGACATTCAGTCAGTTTCTCTTTTCTGGAGAAGAAAAATAATCTTCACATAAGCCTCAATTCATGAGAGAGCACATGGAGCTGCTTCACAGCGGGGGAAAGGCTTGTTTTTATTGGCGCTGATTTCACTGTTAAATTCCTGTCATGAGTCACAGTCAATAAAACAGGACGGCTGTCAACGTCCAACAATGACCTTGACTTTATTGGTTTTGTCATTCATTTTTTCGCCGGCCTAGTACAGGAGGTGACGTCAGCTCGTGTGAAGGCCTGCGTAATCCTTTTCACTAATTGATAGGCTTTAGGAATTTACATTGCAGTGACCACATAGAAAGCTGATCCAAGAGGGCAGGAGGCAGCGGGACGGGAATGTTTGCAGAGTCAGGTAGACCAGGGTCCAGCCGGATAACGTCACCCGTCAATCTCTGCTGGCCGGAAGGTTTTCTGATCGTGCATCTGTTTAGGTGGCGCGGCGCGGCCGTGTGGGCTGGTGGGAAACAGACGTGGCAGCACGCCGAAGGCCGGTCCCACTCTTCTCGTCTTACTATAGCCGTGCATGATGTCTGCATCTACTGCCAAATCATGCCAACGCTGCAGAAGGCCTTCAGAGCAGGTGATGTGGCATTTTCAGGATGCAGATGCTGATTGAGGAGAACGGAGCTCCAGATCTGATAAGTTCATAACCGGCGGTGTCGGTGTCAAGCTCTCGCAACACTCGGAGTCTGAGTCACTCTGCAGCGTGTCTGAGTGACACCTGGCTCAGCACCGACAGGGTTCAAACACCTTCAGATGGTCATTAGCTGCTTTTGTTCACAAGCACCGAAGAGATCACTTTACATCTCTATTTTATGTTGCAGCAGGTTTATTTCTGTGAACACTTACTTACATTGAGGTGAGATTAATCCAACGATTCGTGTCTGAGCGTACGTACACTTCGACATCAGTCCTATTTTTGATAAATAGTGGTATCATGTGTACAGTAGCTTTATATCAGCATATTTAACTGTAACTACAGAACCAAGCATCAACCCCTGGGGCCAACACTCAAGTGCCAATAACTGCAGTTCCTCAAATGGCCACTTGAGGCCAGCTCCAAATGTGAGTCCATGCCCATAGACGTCCATATTGAAATGCAGCAGAAATGAAGATGTTTAGAGCCTGGTACAAGCAACAGTTTTGGTCTTAGAGCTAATTTCCTCATTCATGACAGCTGTATGAGGCTGAATTTTAATAGTTTTATAGAAGAAGTTTAGTGGAGTCAAACACGGCTAAAATGGCGACAGCGTCCACGTTGTCTACATTCATCTTTCAAGGATGGGTTTGACTATTTGGGAAAGTTGCTCGCAAGAGGTTGGATGAATGATCCATATTACTCTCATGTTATTATGCTAAACATGAAGCTAGCATCCAGTTAGCTTAACGTAGCACAAAAGACTGAAAGCAGGGGCTAGCCTGGCTCTGTCCAAATGTTGAAAAAGTGTCTACAGCACATCTGAAGCTTGCTAAATCGCTCTTTACACCAGGACAAAAAAGATATTTCCAGCACTCAATCCTCTTAAAACTGTATCTTTTTTTTACAACCCAACAGAGCCAGGCTAGCTGTTTCCCCCTGCCAAGCTAAGCTAAGCTAACTACTACTACTACTACTAACATGAGACTTAGGAGGAAATCACAAATCTCCTTGATGATTCGAAACAGTTCGTTCAGTTCAAAGATTCATAGTCAGTGAACACCTCAGTACACCTTTGCTGTACATTCTGTAGCCCACTGCTATGATTGGCTTTGGTCCAGCAGCCTTTGTATGTTCTGTTCAAGCTGCTGCGCTCAGTTCAGTACAAACTGAGGCTGTACTGTTTTTATGGGGAACAGTTCAGCACTTAATAAGCTTTAAAGCAGGAAGTTGTAACAGCCAGTGAACCAACTGACAGAGGACTCAAAAGCAAGATACTAAAGGCCCAAAAATCCAAAGCTTTACTTTATTAAAAAGGTTTGGTACACAGGAGATCAGTCAACATGAGGAAAACAAATGTGACAAGGAAAAAGCTAAAATCAAACAGTCGTCAAACACACAACTATGGCTGGAAGGCTCGACACAACGGACAAAACTGATTTGGCACAGAGGGACAGGGAGACAGCTACATACAAACAACAGGAGGACGTAATGAGACACAGGTGTGACACATTTGGGTGGAGCAGGTAACCACAGAAGCGGGACACACAGAAGCAGGAAGCGAGGCGTTTAAATGAGAAGACAGGTGAGCGCATCACATTAAAAGAGGAAAGTATGACAATAAGAAGCTGAAAACATGACGTTTCAGAGCAGTGATATAATGTGTAATGTGAGTGCCGTCACCAGTTAGTGAAGCTCCACTGATTGGGTCAGTTACCAAAGATTAAAGCTGCAGTGCAGGACGTTTGTCTGAGTCAACAGGACGGATCCTTTCATCGAAACGCTCAAGTGCTTGTGCAACAAAGACATCTCCACAGTGCAGCAAGCACCCGGTTTAATGTGTTTACTGTTCATTATGCATGTAGAATGCAGGTGATTACCAACCTGAAACTGAAACTGTGTGAGCAGCAGTAAAAATGCTGAGGATGTTTGTTCCTGTGAGGAGATGAGCTTCGGTAAACGCTCATAATGAAAGATATGGACGTTTCATTTGCTGATGAAAGCACCAGCAGAAGGTGGATCAGAGTCGTCTGGTGAACTTCTTGGGAAAACGTTAATCTCATGCGTAATCACACATTTCCCAACATAACCAACGCTCAAACAAAGCCACAAAAAGCGTGAAAAATCGAGGTTTATCAGATTAACAGGGAACACCGAGCCTGCATGGGGTATACTGTTGCTTCCTTCTGCTTGTTTTTTGCTTTGTAATAAAAGAAGTTTGTTTTAACCAAGCAGGAAAATAACATGTCTGAAAAACAAATCCTTCCTGACTGCAGCGGGCGGGCTGAGGAGGTTGCAGGACAGGTTTGTTGAGCCTCGGGGGCCTGCGGATCTCTGCGCTCAGTCTGTCCTCACTCAGCTCCTGCACGGCCGCTTGTTGCTGCTACAGAAGGTGCATAAACCATTTGAAATATGTGTAATCCTGACAGACGCTCATATGCAGCTCGGTTAAGTGATCCCAAAAGATCTCGGAGTCATGCCGCTCTGGCTTGGCCCGGGTCAGAGAGAAACCCACCTGATGACAAATCTGAACTCTCGCTGCTAAAGCAAACACATCAAGCTGATGGCAAGTTAAACTGAATGCATGTCCACCGCTGTCTTGGGTGCTACACGATACGCTCTTTTTTGCTTTTAGAGTGCATCGTTCCTCTGGTTTTGTTTGGGGAGAAAAGTGGAAGAGTGGAAAATGTGATGAATATATCATCAGTCAGCTTTTCCATGTAATCTACAGCCGCCAAATTGCTCCTTTTCAGCCCCACCCCATCCTGACACAGCCAAGTGCTTACAGACACACACACACACACACACACACACACACACACACACACACACACACACACACACACACACACACACACACACACAGTTATGTTTCCATCACTTCAGAGGACATAACATTGACTTACATTCATTTCCTGGAACCTTTCCTTAACCCTAACCCACATCTTCACCCTGAAATTTTATTTGTAAAGCACCTTTCACACAGGAATTGCAGCTCAAAGAGGTTTACAAGAAAAAAAATCACATGCAAGTGCAAGTGAGTGCTTCACAGAGAAAAGACAGAATGGACATAAAAATGGAAAATCTGAATGTAAAATAAGAGGAGAATAAAACCTACTGGATAATGGTGGTAAAATGTAATGCTTTTCATTATGAGGACATTTTGTCCCCATAACGAAGGCGAGTCTCCACGATGTGACTGTGTCAACAGATTTATGTCCTCGCAACATGAGTAATACACACATGCACACACACACACACACACACACACACACACACACACGCTGCTCTGACACCCTCAGGTGGACTGCACCGACAGCAAAGGATCAACTGTGGGGTGAAGTCGGACGAATGGTTCAAGTGCCAAACTCAATGTAAGGTGATTCTCTGAAGGCACTGCTGGAGAATGGCACGCACGCACGCACACACACACACACACACACACACACACACACACACACACACACACACACACACACACACACACACACACACACACTCTCACAGGAAGAGACACACAGGGAGGCGTCATCGCACCTCTTCTCCCTCTGTCAGTATTAGTCACAGGGAGTCATCGCACAAAGAAAAGAAGCTTATCTTTCACCATGTGAGGCCTTTCAAAACACCACACTATCCCACTTATCACAACAATTTTTAAAGGGGTTGAACAGATTTCAGCAATGCCAGGAAGCGCGCAAATGTAACTCAAGTCATTTCGGGCTCGGTTCGAATCGCGCTGAAGCGAGCGGGGAGCGTCTGTGACCAATCTGCACTCCATGCCGGAGTCAGAGCTGTGTACACTGTGGCACAGCAGGAAATGCCACAGCCATGTCAGTGGCACCTAGTGTCTCATGGCAGCCTGAACGCCGCTGGAATGTAAACTCTGTCCACACACAGACATCACAGCCGTCAGCGCTGTCCGACCAATAGGGAGGCGTCACAGTGCCACCAGCAGGCTTTGGAACAAAGGGCAGAAGAAAGTCTCTTAAAAGAGGTCTTTTTAGGAGGAACTCCATCCCCGGGATCGGCCAATCAGCACAGAGAGCACGTAGGCCTGCTGTGATTCCTCCAGCTGTGATTCTCTTTAGGTAAAAAACACAGGCCGCATCTCATCTGTACGTGCCTCCAGAGCTTATAAATCAGGCCCCTGAGGGCCCCGGCCATGTGAGCCGTGACAAACGAATTCTGCTTTGCGCCTCCTATGAGCTTCGTGTTGAGAAAATATTTACTGTGCATGTAAAGTACGTCCAGGGGGTGGCCAGCTCATGTCTACTGAAGGTTAGCAACGGCGGACATCTGGTGAAATTGTAGCCCACAGCTGTCGCCAGCCTGACATCTCCTTGCTCTCAAATTTATCTCCTGCCACTGGGACATCTGCGTACGACATGCCAGCCATATCAAGGACATATTTTCAAACTGCGAGGAGGTTGCTGGGGACACGGCGGCTGACACGAGGAGCCCGGGGGCCGCTGCTGCTGCCGGGCGGTGGGGTCAGAGGGAAGGGAGAGCCGGGGCGCTCACTTAGCGTCAAGCCATCGCATTCTTCCCTCCTGTGCTGGAGGTCAGGCTGGGGGACAGTTAAAGGAGCGCCGTCTTTAACCAGAGCTCAGACTGACATCTTAACCTCACTCATAAACTGCTCCACTTGCTGAGGAAACAGGCCCCGGAGGCAGAGATGGCCACTGCTCAGACCAGTGTGATTAACATTCTTAAAGGATAATAACACTATTTTGACATACGGCTCATGTGTGGTATGTTTTCACACTTAGAGACTGCGGTTTGGTATGGTTTTATATTTCTGAGACCTCTGGAGCTGAGTCCAGGCTGACTGGACAAAGCCTCAACAAAAATCCCTAAAACAGGATAAAAAACACAATTATTCAACACGTTGCTTCAGTGAAATGCAGAAGGACTGCACTCAGAACGGCCCCTGCCAGTGTTTTATCATTATATCACTGGATCATTATTATTGATGAATGAACATGTAGTTTATAAAGAAGTTGACTCCTTTATAAACATCTGGGTCACATTTTATAGAATTAGCATGTTTTGCATGTTAAACTCTTAATCTTGAACAGCTGTGAAATAAGTGCTTAACGTGGCTGGAAAGTACAAAATCATATTTGTTGATCTCACGATGAAAGGACCAAAAAGATTTAATGCTTTGTTTTTTAATTCTGCTGTTCTCGACTTATTTCAAAGCAGAACATGCTCGTTAAATACTTAAAAAGAAGAAGATCAGGACTAAGAACAAAATCAACTGCTGCTCTGCTTCTGTTAATATCCAGATGTCAAAGTTCTTTATTTAAAAAGAGAAAAAGAAAATTGTCTGAGCTCTGCTACTCAATCAGCAGAATATCTAAATACAATATCAATCTTTAATTTTCTAATTGTTAGGATCAAAAAACTTTATGTTTTCCCTTTAAATTCCCTCTCACGCCTTAAAAATCTTTAAAAATGTAGGTTAAAAACAGCCTCTGTGTGATGGTTTCACAGACAGTACTGTAAATGAGTGTCTGCTTGTTTCAGCACTTTTGCATAAATTTAAACACGTTTCCTTAAAACTCTGCCTGGAACGTTTGTTATCTTCGGAAACTTTAACATCTCCACCACGGTGTGAAGCAAAGGTCTGTGCTTTGAATTAATCTTGGCTGCACCACGTGAACTTGTAAACATGGACCCAGCAGCAGATCTGGCAGCGTTTAAGAGGCTGAACCTGCAGAACACAAACTCACCTGAGCGGTTTCAGGTTGAATCCCTGAAAAAATGACTGAGGCTCAAAGACCAGAAACACACAACCAGCCACTGCCAACAGCCAAAACCTTAACTTACAAAGCAATTTGTCATTTTTAAAAAAGCTTCCTGCCATGTGTTCAAAAACACGCCTGTCCTATGGCTGCACATGCTGGCTGCATGCATGCACAGTGTGCAGACTTCTGTTTCCCCCTGTTGGCAAGAAGGTGAACATTAAACGTCAAACCCTGAATGTAAACACATGAATTTCAAGGCTGATTTAAGTTACTGGTAAACTTCTGTAAATCATACGTCAGACATAAATCAAACACTTTTTCCCCTGCAGCAATAAAATATCATCAAGGGCATCGGATAGCAGACAGATATGATGCATATGTGTGTGAGGATTTTGATATGGATGTGGGTTTAGCGTGTGTGTGCGTACATGTCTGAGGCTCACGCCGGCTCTTCTGCAGACTCTGCTCATTCTCCTCCGCTGCAGCCCGTCCAGCAGCTTGTCATCAGTGCTTAGTGTCACCGCCGCTGACCGTCTGCCCAGCGTCTGGAGGGGGGCGTCCCAAAACAAGGAGCTGGATGACGGACACGCCAACACAGATTCACTCTCATATACTGTCCGACATGTGAAACATGGCAGAGGAGGCACCCACCAGCGAACAGTGCTCGTCTGATGTTGAATGCGTGCCAGTGTGGTGATTTTCATCAGTTGCACAAGCTGCGTGTACAGACTGGAGCTGCAGCTCAGTCAGCACACTTTCACTTGACACTTGATTTTGTACAACATCATCATGCTTGAACACTCTGTTGAGGTTTATTTAAGTTGTGAAAATAGGCTGAGAACTCTGAGAGTGTGTTTCACGCTGTTAATAATAATAATAATAATAAAGTTTGTTTGAAGAGCACCTTTCATGCAGCTCAAAGCGATTTACACCAAAGAACTCTCACAAATCAAATCTTCACATAACAAAGACGACATGTAAAATCAGGATTGTAGTAAAAATAAGACAGAAAAGGAAGAAAATAAAGACAATGCAAAACATAAGACATGAAATAAAGCCACAGAATGAGAGAGTAAAGTTAAAAATAGAGTACACAAGGAAAATACAATTTAAAAGAAGTGCAGCAGTGCATGAGCTCCAGGTCTTCATCAGGAGAGTCAGAACTAGTTAAAGTGAAAAGATCCTTTTCAGCTTCCTTTTAATTTTTCATTATTAATTGTTAATATGAACCACATGCTCGTCCTCTCAGCAGCTTTAAAGCCTGATCATATGACATGAATCAGGAGGGATAATGTCAGTGAGCGCCACAAAAACCTCACAGTTTCTTCTTAAAGGGATTTTAAAGGGACAGTTTGACATTTTCGGGCATGTATTTGTTTGCCTTCTTGCTGAGAATAGACAGAATACAACCCTCACATCCGTCCGTCGTGTCTGTAACACCTGAAAACAGCTCGCCGTGACAAGTGGTCCAGCACGAGTAAAGCTGCTAGCTGTTTCCCCTTGTTTCCAGTCTTTGTGCTAAGCTAAGCTAAGCTAAGCAGCTCCAGGAAGTAGCTTCATATTTACTGTGCAGACGTGAGAGTGGAATGAAAGTATCCTGGAGGAGTGGGTCGCAGTTAAACTGTGAAGATGGAGGCATTAGCTGGTTTAAGGAAAGCAAATCTGCCGTGTGAAGATCAGTTCATCAGCTTCAACACAGGACGTACAGGAAACTCAAGTACTCAAGTACTATGCTTGAGTAAATATTTGTTGTTTGAGGTAATTGTACTTGAGTATTTTCTGCCACTTTAACCTTCTACCTCTAAATGTAAGAGCTGATATTGTACTCCACTACATCTGAGACAAAATATCTGAATTCTCAAGAATAAACTGTTAAAAATCTAAAATAAATACATGAGTACTTTTACTTTGATATTTTCAGTACATCTTGTTGCTAACACTTCTGATCTTTTACTTCAATCTTGAAAGCAGGGCGTCTGATTCTAACGGAGTATTTTTACACTGGAGTACTTTTACTGCAGTGAAGGATCTGAATATTTATTCACTGCTGGAGGATCTGTACTTAATTGAAATAGATTAACTCGGTGGCTCTGAGGTTGGTTTAAGGTTTTAAGGCAGAATAAATTCTGATATAAGCGTTTCCCTCCATGAGTAGTTACATGACTCCGGGTTCTCTGAGTGCATAAAGAAAGCAGAATAATTGTGAAAGAGTGACATTTACTGCTGCTCTGATTTCGCTGCTCACAGAGATATGAAGGTAGGACAGCGTCGTAAAGGTTGCACATCTCCTGAATGTCCCTCTCAGCTTTTGTTTTCCATAATAAGAATCCAGGGTGTGTTCTGGGCCGCAGCATTCTGCATACTTGGGAGGGTTAGTGGATTTGACAGATCTCCAAGTGTCCCATAGCCCTGAGTTCAGCGAACTCGCTCCAGACACAACAGTGACAGCTGGGGGAGGGATAAATAAAAACAGTGTCTCTATCTCCATTACAAGACAGCCATCCAGACAACAACCCAGTAGCCTCTGAGCGCGCTCGTGTGCGTGCGTGCGTGCCAACACATCCACATGCAGCACACGCGCGAACGCACGTACGCGAGCTTTTCCTCACACGTTCACTCCTTCACACTTACTGTCTTCGCCGCTGCGAGGGCAACAGATGGAAAAACGAGGGAGGCGAGAAGAAGGGGAAAGCGGCACAGAGGAGAATAAATGCTGCTGGACTTGGCCCGTTAGCAACCGGCATTCCTCTGACAGGTGTAACATGTTTACCAAACAAACAAGCAACGCAGATGTCAGGGAAATGAAAATGGTGACTTGAGGTTGCATGACCTGTGAAAAGAAGCCTGGTATCCAAGCTGGCATATCTTTGAGGGCTTTGAAGGTATTTCAGAGAGATGAGACGACTGCGTGCCACACCAGGATTGCAACAGTGTCTCGCAGAATTTGTCTTATGTTACTCGCCCCAAGCATCCCAGGCAGCTCTGGTTGTTAGCCGGGGCCATCCAGGGTCACAGGCACTGATGGGCAGTTTTTAAAGCTCTCACTTTCCCGATCGCATTCCACTTCAGGGCAGCGGGGAAATCATCTCGTATCACACTCGAGCAAAATAAGCACTTGGACCCGTCGAGCTCGACGTGCTGACTTCCGACGTGACCTGCGACCTCCAGTGAAAGCACTTGTTCCAGGCTGTCTCTCCAGCAGGCCTCATGCTAACTAGCTAATTTGTTCATTGCTAATTTAATTCTGTTTTCACACTCATCGTGCTCCTTGTGTTTCCAGAATGAGACTAAACGATCCATCAGGAACTGAGGACACCTCACTAAGTGACTTCTGGGCGGATTGAAGTGCAAACAATCACATATATCAATATTTGCTTGAAAAAGCCCCCAAATTTTTTTTGGTGGAGATTTTAACTCCACATCACACGTTATTGTGGCACAGGAGGAAAGCGTTGGACAGAAATATCTAAAGGCGGCATTAGAAATCACTAAATCTTTTATTTCCGAATCTTGAGACACTCTTCCAAACATCTTTTTAACTTTTTAATCAGCTCATCGCTGAGCTTAAAATGTGGCCAGAGAAGACCTTTAAATCATTTGCCACCTGCACATTATACGCTGATTAAAGTTTCTTTCAGCTTCAATTTGGAAGTGTGGTGAAACTCTCAGGTACTCAGCTTTCAGTGAACTGTCACCGCTCTGCTGACTGATGTGGCTTTTTGTTGGGGGTTTAGATTTTAGTCTTTTTTAAACTGGGAGCTCTTGTGTCTTGCATTTGTCTGACTGATCTGAAATATGAACGTCTGCCTGCAGGACGAGCGGCTTCATCCCGGTGGCTGCAGGCAATCCTGAGACAGCTGTGAGCAGCGGTGAATATTTGGGTTTATTTGGGTTTGATGTGTCATGATTAAACACCATGACTGAACAAAACAGCCTCAACCAGACAATCCTGACACGACTCATCTGCAGCCGTTCTGTACTTCTATTAGTGGACGCGGTGACCCTACACACACATTCAGCAGTCATATATGTGCATGTGGATCAGGAGGGGCTGCACAGAAAGCGTGGGGGTCGGAGAAAACCGAGCTGCTGTCTGCTGCAGGGACGGCTGGCGGCAGGTGGGCGTAATTGGTCTTGAACTTGGGCTCTTGTAAATTTCCGACCAGCCACGGCTTTTCCATTTCTGCACTAGGTTGTCCAGTGGCGAGGCTTTGTTCCAGGACGGCAGCCGCCACCTCACGCCACCCCGGCGGACCCGCCCCTGGCCCGTAACTACAAACTGCCAGTCGATCAGCTTGATGCTCTGCTGGTGGAAAATAATTGGAGGAAAGCAGAAGCCATATTATCTAGCCCGAGGCGCTAACTTACCTTTCGAGAAAGGAATGCAATCATTAGCTTTGCAAGTCATTTATCTTGTGAGATGATGTGCCGCTCTTTGACAAAGCAATGATATGCACTTACTGTACTGCATTGCAGGTAAACTGTTATCAAAGGGTTTAATGCAGCGGTTCTCAAACTGTGGGGTGGGGTCTGAATGCAGAGGGGGGCGTGGGTGACCCGGGGGGACCAATCTGGAGTGAAACTAAGTTGAATATAATTTATGTGGAGAAAATAAACAAGAGTGAGCTGATGCATTCCTTCTGATCTTTATTTCAGTGATCAACTTGGATCCTTTTGTGTTTGAAGCCTCCTTGATCAGCTGTGGGGTGGGGGTCATGAAGTTTTCTCAGCCTCTGAAGGAGGACATAATAAAAGCTTGAGAACGACTGGCTACAACACACCCTCACACGTAACTGTTGAATTTGTTGATTATAATAAAATTTAGGCAGAATGTGTCTGAAAAAGGAAATATTACAGAAATTTACTGCAGTTCAAGGAGTTTAACGGTTAATTCTCTTACTATTATCAGTTCACACTGTAGGTTAGCTGATTGCATTCATCGTCTTTAACACCATGTCACTCTCATGCTTCCACTGCACTGTTATCAACCCAAATGATCTTTTATCATTAACTTAAAGCAGCACTGCTCATTCTTCTAAAGGTTAACAGTGGATCAAATGATTCTGAACTTGATGCCTGAACATGTTCCAAGAACCTGGGGCAGAGGCCTGTTTGCCACCGTGTGACATCAGCTGCTCTTCAACAACACTCAGTAAGCCTTTGCGAAGCGAGGCCACTGATGGCTGAAGTTCTTTCACATTCTTGCTTGATATACGACTTCAGCCGCTCAGCAGTCCGAGGTCTGCACGGTCGGATTTTATGTTTTATATTGTGCTATGTTTTCAGCGTAGACGGGTCTGGACTGCAGGCAGGCCAGTGTGGAACCTGCACTCTTTTACCACGAAGCTCAGCATCGTCTTCCTGGACATCCCTGAAAAAGACGTCACCTGGATGGAGACGCACATTGCTCCAAAGCCTGTAGGCACCTCTCAGCATTAATGGCGCCTTCACAAAAGTGTCAGCTGCCCGTGGGCAATATGAGGTCCACGATGCGGACTCGCCAGACCATGATGTCTGGTTTTCACTTTGCATGGTAGGGTCTTAACTTACAGCTGTAGTTGTGACACACTGTGTTTACAGACAAAGGTTGGACCGTGTGGTTACATGCTTCATGCAGTCTTGTCAGAGTTTAACGCAGTGCTGCCTGAGGGATCGAAGGTCATGGCCATCCAGCGTTCAGTTTGGGGTGCAGAGCTCTTCAGATGATGTTACGGACTGTCGATGGTGGAACCCTAGATTCCTTCCAGTTGTGCTTTGAGAAATGTTCTGTTGGACTATTTTCCCACAGTTGTTCACACAGCAGTGAGCCTCGCTCCATCCTCGCTTGTGATCGACTGAGCCTTTCCAGGATGCCCCGTTCATGATACCATCACCTGACACCAATGAACCTGTTTACCTGTGAAATGTTCCAAACAGGTGTTTTTGGAGCGTTCCACATCTTTCCCAGTCTTTTGTTGCTCCTGTCCCAACTTGTTTGAAAAGTGCTGCTGTATTAAATTCAGAGTACGCAGATATTTAAAAATCAATGGAGCTGATGAGTTAACATTAAATATATTGCCTTTGTGCTGTTTTCAGTTGAGTTGATGTCAAAAAGGATGCCAACTTCTTTGGGCTTTCTTCAGGACTGTGTATCTAACACCTATTTTAACAGACTCCTGTACTGTGAAATGTTTTTGTAATCTTCTTCCACGTCCTTAGATCAGGACTCTGATCATCCCTGCAAATCCGTCAATTATGTCTAATAATTATATACATACTGAACTGCTGCACCAGTATCTACCTCGCCTCATCAGTAATTCCAGAGTACAGACTGTACATGCGAAGCTGAGAGCCAATCAGAGCTGTAATTCAGATGAAGCACCTTCAGGGCTAAATATAATGATCTCTAATGCACAAAAAAGAGAGCATCTGAGGACAGAGTTGGATCATACACAACAACACACCCACGCCGTCTCCTGCAAGCACATCTGCACACACACTGGCCCAGATTCACTCTATATCCTGGCATTAAGAGCAAGTCACATCACATTTACTTGTCAGCCAAGTGAAGTGATGCCCTTAACTGTTACGAAAATAAAGGCTGACCGAAAACAAAAGAAAAGGGGAGATTCGAGTTTCACCAAAGTTCACTGCAAACGTGACAGGACACGTAAACTGCATCATCTGAACAGCAAACAGCGGAATCACAAACATCACATCTGCAGAAGTCCTTGATTATTTTAAATGATTTGTGACACGACGGCGTTTGAAGCCTTCGCCGTCACTGCTCGGTGCTTCAGCTTCCTGCAGCTAAGACGAAGTCACGACAGTCACAGAGTGAAATGGTTACAGGTACAACTGTAATCCATAGAAACCAAACAAAGTAAATACACACAGTCGGATATTTGTCAGATCCTCTGAATCATCAAGTGGTCTAAATGTAAACTCTGCATTTTTGCTTTATGAGCGCTCATTTATCTGCCACTTAATCCTGCTTTCTGAACACATTTTACAACTTGAAGAGCAGATATATGGATGAGGTGCTTCGCTCCAGGCCAGAGCTGCGCTTGATCCAGGATTAGAGACACGTCCTCATTCTGGGAGGAAACGTGTTAACCCCTTCAAACCCTAAGGTTATGATACACGATACAGAGCTCAACTTAGCTGAATACTTCACCTTGTGCAACAGCAGCTGCATGTACTCCCAGGACACTCGCTACTTAACCTTGTTTCCTGAAGAGAAAACCTTAGAGGAGGCTAAAGACTGCCGGCTTAGTTTGTCTGCGTTCACTTGTGTTTGTCACTCAGGATTCGACGTGTAATTTGTGAAGCTTTAAAGCAACAATCTTAAGATTTTCATGTAATCAAACACTGTTTTTGGCACAGTTTATGTATTTTTCCCACACTATGCATTCAATGTACTTGCATTCTGTAATCACCTCTCTATGTAGTAGCTTTCAGTGCTACTGGCGGGGTCCGCCATTCAAACAGCCTACCTCTGCACAGGTGATCAAAGGAAGCGCTGAATGCAGACAAAGCAGGGTTATCTCTTATTCAGTGTTGAGTTACTGTAATGGGATTACTAAGTAGTGTAATGGGATTACAATCTGAACTTCAGGAACTCTGTTTTAACTTTGGGAGTCAGCTTGTCCTCCGTCTCACCAGGAGTTGATGGAGGGTTAATGCTTGTGTAATCTTTGTGCCTTCAGGTCCAGGATGAGCTAGCTTGGCACAGATGGAGGTGCTGGGAGGCTGCCTTTACCAAAAGAGGAGAAAAATTACTCCTGGTAATTCCAAAGTTGTCTCATTGGCATGTTGTGTGTTCTTAGCCGGCCTCGTTTAGTTTAGAGCTGGACGGTTACTGTGAGGTCATGAGCTGTGTGCAGCCACCGGGGCTAAGCTAGCTGCTGGATAATCGGTAAAAGGCTCCAAATTTTAGGTCTGCTTGTTCCAGCAGAATGTCTGATTTCTATTTGTGGAACATAACTGATTACATGTTTAAGAAACTTACCCACACTGCTCTCTTTACAGCGCGTCAGAGCTGTAAACGTTACTGCTAACGCAAACCTCAGCGTTCTGCTTCACGCTAACAGCATCCAACTGGTGACACACGGGAGGCTTTTATTGTGAAGCAAGTCACAGGAAACACTTTGGATTTATCAGTAAGATTAGCGCTGACCACGATCATTCATCAGAAATCAGACTGTGGTTTCAACCATCATTGATCAACTTCTTTATTATTACAGCGTGAGCTTGTTTGGCTGTAAACAGACACACCGGCTGCTCTTCTGTTGCATGTGTGACAAAGCAGCTGCTCAGTGAGCGTGTTTAGATGCACTTTAGTAACCTGGTTTTGATTATATTTGTTGTTTACGTGGAGTCCCATTCACAGCCATGTGCACGCGATCCCGACGGGATCCAGGTTTCTGATGGTCCGCCTGCAGGTGTGTCCTGACTTCTCACCATTTCAGCCGCTACGAGATGGTTCAGAAACCTGGATAAGGTGTTTACACGCCACAGTATCCTGGTTTCTATCAGGGTACTCCTGGTAGCATATCTAAGTTTCTGAAAGCGGGAAAAGCTGTAACCAAAATATAACCAGGAAACTCGTGTGCATGTGAACGCGCTCACTGAGCGTTTCCTGTAGTACTGAACCACACTCGCTCACACCAACAGCAACCACTGGCACTAATCAACCTGGACTAAAATCACTTGCGATCACTTTAACTGTGTGATAATATCAACTTATAGTTGTATTGCACGATGCAGCACTGCAAACATGAGTTCTTAATTATTACACACACGGCCGGCAGTGAGCAGAAACAGTGATCAGGAATCTGCGAGAAAAATCTGCATATCTTACCACTAAAAAGCCAAAGAGAACAAAATATATGTATTTTCTGTGTGTGACAGGCTTACAAGACGAACACGATACCAAAACACGGCAGAGCGACACACAGCAAACACACAAATCAAGGGGAAATTCCGACACTGTACGCACTGTAAAAATACACAACGGATGATAAAACTAAACTGATAAATGTGCCCCCATGCTCCAGTGAATCTCTAAGGGGCAGGATGCCATGGGAATGAGCTTTTAACAGAGACACCGGGGGAGGAAGAAAGGAGTCCCATTGCGAAAGAGTTGAATTACCATATCACTGAGGAGCAAATACAAAGCTCCTTGAGAGCAGCGGGGGATCCGTCATCCGGTGAAGAGCGGTGTTGAAATGTGGATATTTCTGAGCGCTCAGACGCCACACGCTGGTAACAAGCAGCAGGGGAGAACACACAGTTGTTTAAACCTCGTGCAGAGCTTCCTGACAATCCAGGCGTCAATGCGACAAACCTGAATGTGGAAAAACCTTTGGTCAATTGTAGAACTTGAATGAACTCTGTGTAAACAAACTTACGACGTGCCGTGTAAATAACAGCACGCCATTTGAACGACAGCGAGACTATTAAAAAGGCAGAGGAGCTAGAAGCCAATGTTTCCTCGAGCCATGCTGTATCCCAGTTTGTTCTGGTTCCCGAGGAAGGACATGAGGCCCATGTAAGCCTCGATTTGGAGGTTCTGATTCAGGACCAGGACGCCGTTGGCCTTCCCGGGAACCGGCTTCGTGGCGTGGAGTTTCTGCGCCGCGTCCTTCAGCTGCTCACGAAAGATGTGGATCTGTGGACAAGAGGGAGGACCAGAAACACATGAGAACCTCCTCCTCACACATCTTTGACTTTTTGAAACTGAGTCAAACTACTTTAAGGTTGCTAGCTGCTTATCATAGTAGCCGTGTTAGCTTCATGCTAACCTCCATCTTGATCGTGAGTTTTCTGAAGCTGATTTTTATTTTCTATTTTAGATTTTATTCCTTCCTGATACTGTTGCTGCTGCCTGTAACACCCAAATTTCCAAAATGGGGGATTAATAAAGTGTTATCTTATCTTAAAGCTGCTCTCACAGATCTAATGATCCTGACGTCACTCGGTTCGGTTTCTGTGATCTTACTGTATGCAACTCTATGTGGGATCCAAAATGGTTCAAACTGAATTTTCAGTAAGATGCAGTTTCACTTCAGGAGTCAGACCACCTTGTTTCAGAGGTTGGAGCTTGTTAGCAATTGAGAAATTAAACAGTAATTTAATTGAGAGCGTCGTGGCCAAGATAGGCAGCAGCAACACGAGTTATAGAAAAATATGGAGCAACCTAATCGCACTGTAAAACATTTTAAGAGCACCCTAAAGCCATAAAGAGAAATTTGAGGCAAAGAGAAATCTGAGGCAATAACTCAATGAAAGCAACGCATCAAGCTTTAAAATGCCTCTGAAACATCAACAGTCAGCAGGGAGAGCACACATTCACCACAAATTAGAGCAGATTTGACTCTTCCACATCAAACTGCAGAAGATTCCAGACGGCGGCTTTCATCACGTGTGTTTATGAGCGATCAGGTCGTGTTTACTTTTTATGCTAGTTCCTAGAAATCTTATCATCTGTGCTTTCCCCACTGGCAGACCTCTTTGTTTCACACAGGAGCGTTTCTCTGGACCACACAGCATTTTGATTGGCTGTTACTGTCTGTACAGTCACCTGATTCCTGATCCTGACCATGACTCACAGCGTAACGGTAGCTGAGGTCAGGGGTCAAACCAGAATCACCCACCTGCTGTAATCACCGGACTGTCGACAGCGAGGACATTCTTGTCCAATAAGGCTCACTTCACAGCTTCACTTCAGAATCAAAGCTTTGCTTCGCAGGAGTCACTGATGACTGTTTCTAAACACAACATTCAAATTTGGCCGCTCCTCCCTGGTTCAACATGCTTCAACACACACTGCAAGCTATTACGTCACATTTGTTGAACTCAAACAAGCTAACCGAGCTAACCGCTGACACCTACCTGTCCACCTCCACGCCGCTCTTCATCCTCATCCTCATCCTCTCTTTCAGCACTGAAATTCAATCCCAGATTCACTGGAACAAGCTTTGTCTGCTTTATTTGCATGAGCTGTGTGCGGCATTTTCGTAGCTTCCTCTCGGATGCTACGGTGCGGACTTTTTAGAGAGTCGCGACCTCACCTGTGACCTCACCTGTGTGCTGTTATTGGCTGGGAGCTGCACACCCCCTGCCCAAAGGCTGCAGCCCAGAAATGTCCAAAACACAGCACAATAAGTGCAGGCAGGGCTGATTGAGATGGATGAGCTTTCTATGAGCCCTTAAGGAAAATCCTGCACAGTGTACCTGGTTACATTGCATTCTTAGTAAACGATCTTCCAGGTGGCCGGACGACGTCTGCGTTCACTCACTGAAGTGCGTATAAATGCGCCTTTTCTCTGTGTGATCGCAGAGACAGAATGTACTGCGTGACACATCTGAAACATTGCAAAACGTGTGTGACACTGTAGAAACTTCATCACATAGATTGCTCCATTGTCTTCCTCAGGCTGAGTCGTCGGCTGTAATTGCTCGCGAACATCTCGGTTGTGTTGAAATTCCTGTATACGTTCTGCAAACACGTCACATTTTCTTTGTTTTGGTTGTGAAACACAAAACTGTCGGCAGGAAGAGTCTGAACCTAAACCTAAACAGATGCAGTTGGAGTGTTTCTGATCTGATGGCTGTGTGTCTGTTATGAGCGGCTCTGCTGGAGATGACAGATCACACATGGATGATAATTCCAGTAAGTTCTTCCTGCGTGATGACTCATCTGACCACGCGATGAATCTCACCACACTCTTGTTTTTTAATAGTTAAGCGTCTCCATGACTCTCAGAGGACACACCTCCGCCTGGATTAGTCACAAAATGAAATTTACTCAAATCAAATATTTCAACATTTCGACACATCCTGACAAATAAAAAACGCCGATCACAAACTTTCTCCTGCGGATGTTCATAGTTTACTAGCTGCTGACAGTCACCATGTTGTCCCCGGAGAGAAACGTTGCTGTTTGGGGTTGTGGGACACGCCTCAGACATGTCTCCACACCAGCAGAGACCAGTGAGAAAATGTCTTTTTGTGGACTGACGAACACCCAAAGCCCCTTTACAACACAAAAATCACAGTCACTCATTCACTCACACATTCGTACAATGGCTCATTGCAAGCACTAACCACTCACACACACACTCCCTCTTCCCCCTGAGCCCCCCATAATTTAATCTGGGTGAACTGACCCTTTAAAACGCCCTTCTGTTATCATTGATCGATCCACTTACATCGCAGAGAGCGGCGAATGAGTCGCTGATGGTCCTCACGGGGTGGCTGGTGAAGGTGATGTAGGGGAAGTCAGTGGCGAAGGGGTTCCACTTGGAGGTAAAGGAGGGCTCTCTCAGCCGGTCCCAGTAGACCCGCACCCCCTCCCCCTCCCTCCTAACACACGGAGAGACAGAAGGACATGAGTGACGGACTGTCTCGACCTGAAAGGGACACATTTGACTGCATCATGTGACTAAACTTCAGATTCCACAGTTCATGTTGTCACCAGATCAATAACATTACTCGCTGCTCTGTGCAGGAAAGGTCTGCATTTGTTTTCCAGTGAGAAGTACACAAAACACCCAACAGGAAAACTTTATCTGCCTCTGGCCACGTTCAGAACGGCAACAGCTTACAGGCTGTCAGTTATAAGTGACAAGTACCTGGCATTGTTTCACCTCTGGCTTCTATCCAAAGAGATTCTAACGCTAATGCTAAAACACAAAACCACGACGGTGCAGTTTCTGGCTCATACATTTTTAATGAGCTGACAATTCAGTTTGTCATCACATAACTCAATGAGACAGTAGCTAAACTGATTAACAATGGGAGAACAAAAGACCATCTGAACTAGCCTAGCTTAGCAGAGTAGCAGTGGAAATCAGGCGTTTTGGTGTGGCTAAGCTAACTTTAATTTAGATATTTATCAGTCTTGAATTGTAAATTAATTTCTATTTCCATATTAATGGATATCAAAACAGAGAGACACTTAATCTTTAAGACTGCTTTCTTTTAGTTGTTCAAAAGGACAAAAAGCAGAAAGAACAGTTTATAGATGCAGCCTTTGCCCTTTGGATTCTGCATTGTTAAGTATTGCAGATGATCTATGGCGATGACTTTTGCAAACTCATTTGCGTAAAGAGCCAAAAAAAAGCCATGAAAGGAAGACTAAAACCCTACAGCGCAGTGTGCCAGCCAGCCTGACAGCCAAAACCTTTCTTCCTCCTGCTCCCTGCCTTTAAGTACTTTACAGTAATCGTGTGCACAAATAAAAACGTATAGCTGCCTTCTGACATGAAAAAATGGCACTAATCTGTCCTCAGGGCAAATATTTGATGTAAGGGCAATCTCATGTTTAGCGGGCTTAGAGGTAATCTACAGCGTGTTCGTCATTGTCTCTTTCCTCGTTTTAAAGTAAATACCATAGCTTTTAATGAAACTGCCCTGGAGTCACATCTTTCCTCAGCCTAATGAAACCTCAGAGGACTGAGAGCAAACAGACCTCCGAACACAGATCCCATCTTGGAAATGACACCGGTGTTGATCTACATGCTGTGAAGACACTCACAACTCTCTGTTTACGGCGTGTCCATCATATGTGATCTGGGGCTCTCAAACATCTGAGAGTTAATATCGGGGTGGGGGGATTCAGTGTCTCTGCTGCTGTTCAAAAGGGAGAGGGTCACAGAGAGAGCATGAGACCTTCCTCTGCGTCTCTTTTGAGGCTTTTGAAGCTGAACTGAAAAGCATCACAGAAAACAGAGCTGCAGAAGTTTAAGGAAGAAGCCGTCGATGTAACCCAAGTTCACATATTAATACCTACAGACTTCATGATGTGAACCATGCAAGAACTTGTCTCTTTCAGTCACTCATGTACCACCATTTTCATAATCCTTTAATTATTTACGATATTTCTCAGGCAAAAACGCCAAACATTTCTGACTCCAGCTCCTCAGTTCTGAGCTGTTTTAAGTGTTAAAGATCCACCAAGTTCGCGCTGTACTCACATCACGTTTTTGGACTCGCAGCAGGCAGTACAACAGACACCAGAGATATCCAATGTTTTTATTCCGCACTCTCTTCTTCCTTGTGCCTACATTTCCCACAATGCAAAAGTTCAGTCAGAGGTTTGGCTAATGTAGCCTCAAACCGCTAGCCTCACACAGAAATGAGGCGTGGTTGGGTAAGATCACTTTTTTCTAACTGCACACTTCAGACTGTTTTCATTCTCAATCCTCAGACCCAGCTGATGCTGACTCGAGTGACATCACTTAAGGCAATTTATCAGACTTCATACAGTTCCCTCTGGAGGCCCAGACGGCTTTATCCAACTTTTTAAGGCAGTAGTACTCCCTAAGACCGCTTCCTAACTGGAAGCGATGCAACCGAGCGATCATCAGATTGATTCAGTTTTCCCAGCGAGGACGTCCTGACCTGCTAACCTGTGTTAGCGAACAGGCTAAACGACGGCTAAACGACGTGTCGCTTGTTTGAAATGTTGCTAATCTCGGTTCTACTTTTCTACTTTTGTGAACTTTGGCCCACTGGGACAAAATAGATCAAAATCAACTCTTCTCGTGTCCTTGGACGACACGAGACTTGGACGACACAAGACTAATTTACGAGATTGAGACGCGACACATTTAGATGATCCACGGGAACCTTTTTACAGGATGTCCTCGAAAGGACGAGGTTTGGAAGGAAATCGAGTAACTCTTTGGACTTACAAGTAGTAAACTGTCCTACGATATAGAAACATGGCCAACAAAGGGAAATACCTTCAGCAAACGTTAGCTTAACATGACTTATTGAGGGACAATTCGCTAGCGCCACCAAACCTCACGCTGCAACGTCGCTCGTAATATATCCAGACAATTGATCGCGCTGCATCCGTTAGCGGTTGCTCTGTTAGGAAGCAGTAAACTGGCTTTGCGTCAGTCACTTTGGCTTCTGTGAAAGACATTTTTCAGCTTGGTATTCCTGGTATTGTGGCTACCGCTCACCAAATGAAGGTTTGTTGGATGTGCTGGAGATAAAATTCACTGTATAATGACGGTTTGTGAAATGTTTTTTTCGGTCAGGGACTTTCTTTAAAAATCCTGAAAAGAATATTTGGATTAAACACTCTGGCCTGACAAATCTTTGTGAATTCGGGATGATTCAAAGAAAACTGCAGCTGGAATCCTTTCATGAAGGAGTTCAGGCATTTTGAGCTACATCACCATCCCTCTGCCTTTGTAGCTGGCTGATCAACACCTGTTTAACTAAGCAGGTAAACAACTCGTGGATAAACCCCAATTCAAAACAGAAGCTAGAAAAACCTGCCATGACAGGTTTGACTTCTCAGTCCGACATAATTACACTCAGAGTAGAACAACACAAACAATACTGTTACAGCAGTTTAATTGTCCTACAAAACAGAGAAGAAGTCAGGCAGAACTGTTTGGTAAAACATAAAATCAGTGACTGAATTTAAATTCTGACAACACGAGGGATCGAATTCGTCCATATTTGATGTAGTTCTTCGTTTTTTTCATTGGACAAATGGTGTTTTCTCCTTTTATTAGAAGACGCTGACGAATTAGCTGCTAAAAAGACAAATGATTCAGCGTCAGCGATGCCTGTCAAGATTTCAGTGTTTGTTTAGGAACTGCGCTTTGTTGAAACATTTCTGCTCTGTTATGCTTCGCGAGTCATTCGTCAGCTGCATGCTTTTAACCCAGAGAATAAAGTATTTTTGTAGTTTTGACACCAAACCCGCACATCAGTCCTTGCTGCCGTTGTCACCTCTGCACTTGATGTGTGGATGTGCAAACACTTGGGTTTATTTAGTGCTCAATACTGTGTGTAGACATTGTAGACAGCTTTCAAGAGGCAACTTGCAAAACAATTTAACACATATAAATTGTGCAAACAGTGCTCATAAAGTGTAGCTTGTTATGGCAATCAAACAACCCGTTTTGGAGTTTTTCTGATTCTGTCAGCAGCTGGAACCTCTGATGGTTGTGTAAGTCGGATTCTGTGGAAACAGTTTTATCTATAATGTAGGCACTGGTTTGCATAATAAGGTAAAAAAGGAGGTAAATAAATCAGGATGCAGGCGATTTCCCAACAGTGTTCTGATTTCCTTAATGACCTGTCACACTGATGTGCTCATTTCACCACACATCTTGTGCAAGAGCACTTCCTGCCAAACAGAATTAAACACCTGAGGCTAAACAATAGCGGCGTAGCTGTTGATATGTCACGGTCCCAGGGAGGGGCTGCATCATAATGCAATCATCCAGCCCTGTTTACACAAGTACTTTCAAAATGACAATGCTGCTGCTGAACATTGTGTGCCTCCTCCACAGGCAACGCTGTGCAGAGAGAAAAGGGGGAGGACAGAAAAAAAGCCCGGTACAAAAGCAAAGCCCAGGCTAAAAGGCTGATTATATTTCAGAAAAAGCGAGTAAGGATGGTGGGTTAACATCTGTACACATTGCCCTTTGTAAGAGCACACAACGATTGCCCTAGTATAAATGGGGATATAAAAAAGCTTTGGCAAATTCCACAGGTAAGCTATCACTGGGAGAGGGACCAGCCCAAACAGGCAGAGCAGGGCTGGGCTTTCCAGCCAGAGGCCTTGGAAGTCTTCACTGTGTTTATGTGGCAGAGCTCGGGTTTGGACTTTCACTGCTGCTTCGGTGCAGTCACAAAATACAGAAACGGTGAAAGCAGGCTGAACCTTTGACATTCACAAGTTTCTCAAGGCGTCAAAAGAAATGTCCAAAAGACAGAGGCCAAGCCGAGGGACCCCACCCTCTACTGACCTTCACGGTGGAGTTGCACTTAATCCACAGTGTTTGCACAAAACGCACACATGCATGAGAGAAACACTGTATTTTGAGCTTAAGGGCAAGTGACGAAAAATTCCTCTCTGGGCTTTCGAGCGCTTCATACTCGTAAGTCAACACACAAGATAAATATCAAGCCCAGCTCCAGTTGTCATGGCAAGTGTCCCACATTGTCTCAGAGCGAACAAACAAATCTGGTCTGATTGCTCAACAGAGCCTGCAGGTTTGTCAGCCATCCATACATGTATCCATCCATCGAGGTTTCACTCAGCAACCGAAAGGACTAAAAGGAGAGGAAACGGGTGGACAACCAGAAAAACAAAGGAAAAGACAAAGAATCGAGTTCGCCTGTTTTATGCTATTTCCCTCGAAAAGATATTCACATTATTGAGGAGGAAGCTGCTCATGCAGCGCGAAGCCTAAAACACACAGCGATGTTACTGTAGATGTCATGACGCAAAAGCTGTGATATCATAGCTGCAGGCTGTTGGCAGATTTTTCCACCTTGAAACGCAGAGTCCACAAGTTGAAAGCTGCTCCCAAGGTGCATGAATTTAGAGCAGCATGCCCAAAACATTACGCGTCTATTGGTGTTTATCGGGTTGTGCTGCGCACCCTGAGAGCAGCCTGTGAGCAGACTCGGCTCCTGATCTGAGCTTTTGTTTCTGGGGATTTGAGTGTTTTTTCATTCTGCTTGGTGTTCAAATAAGACTCATGTTACAGGTAGAACACAACACCCGCCAACAGACTGTTGTACTTATATAAAGGAGGCAACTGTGATGGTTTTTTTACTTTCAAGTCTGTAGTCTTTGACAGTTTGTGCGGACGTCTTAGTTTATGAAAGTGCAGCTGAGGTCATGATTGCTGGGAATCAGTCAATCAAAGAAGCAGCAAGAGTGAAATTTCATCCTCAGCAGTACAACTTTTTTTTTTTGCAGCTTTAAGAAAACAAACATAAAGTTGTTCATGTTTTAGAGTTGTGTGCAGTGCCAGTGCCTGGTGTCAGTTTGCCTCGGAGGTCTGATCAACTGTTGCAATAAACCCCACTAAGCATTGGGGTTTGTTGTTTATATCAAACCAAATCAGTTGTTATTATGGCAACAACTACTCTTCCATATTAAATTATACATTACAATCAACCAATGTTTACACTCCGTTAAAAAAACATTTACAACACCACCATTACACCCAGCGTGACAAATTACACATAAAAAACAAAGAGCGAGTTGAAAGTGAAACATAAAAATAATAACGTTCAGTTTGTCTGCGCATCCGAACGCAAAGAAAGTCAAAGAAGACAGAAAAACAAATATGTCCGTGTTTCTGTTCATGTCAGCTGATGAGCATGAGAAGAAAACCCAGAACAGGTTTGAGGTCATTTAGAAACAGAAAGCTCCGACAAGCATTCAACTGGAAAATGTGCCGCTCAGTAGATCTGAGGATCTGCATGATGACTGTTTGTTTTACAAGGCCAGAAATAATTATCATCTTCATCATCATCATAGCTGGATTAAAAAAAAAACAAATATCGATATCAGTATTGACTTCAAACATCCCGTGTCCACAGACAGGGATGCAGAAATGAAACTGCTCTTTGGTTGACGCAGTAGAAAGACGCCTCTCCTCGCCTGCATGTTCGACAGCTGTGGGTACTTCCAGGAAATACTGCTTTATTTTTCATTACACGTAAATGCTTCAAAACTGCAGTTTATCACCTGGACGACAGTTTAAAGGGGCATTCTGCTGATGTTACAGATGAAGTTCAGTTTACTTAATCACGAGGAGTACTACTACAAACAGATATACGAGACGTCTCTGAGGCTCTGGAAAGGTTGAAAAGATAACCCTGATGATGTCATAGTGACATCAGTAATTACGCAGTAATTAAAATGAGAGGGGACCATGTTTGTATAACCTGCAACATGGATTAAGACGTAGCATCATGAATACTCCTCAGCCTCACTGACTTCTCTCCTCTTTCTATTGCGACTGAAGTCATCAGTTTGCAGTTTGTCACAGAGTGAAAACAGGAGTGTCAACCCTCGTTCAGAGAGAGCTGGAGGTGTGTGTGTGTGTGTGTGTGTGTGTGTGTGTGTGTGTGTGTGTGTGTGTGTGTGTGTGTGTGCGCGCACATCCTTCTTAACCGCAAAGGGAAGAACTTGCTAAGCACAAATTTCAGCATTTACCTTGCCTGCTTCTAACCTCAGACACAGACGTGGCTCTGCCTTAATGATCATCTGACGAGGCGTCCCACAGTACAAAATGCTGACATTGTCCCAGATAGCTGCTGTGCGCAGACTGCCCTCTGCTGTCTGAATGTGCGCGCTGCCTCGGTGTGTATAGGTGTGGTCGGGACGCCTGCAGAATGAGGATGATCTCAGATCTCAGAAGAACTAACGCAGGGACGACAGATTTTACACGCTCTTGATCTGCGTATTAAAACAAGTAGAAAAAAAATCAGTAATAAGCTCTCTTGTGTCAGCAGAACTGGCAACGCGAGGAGGAAATTCTAGTTAATAAAACAGTTTTAAGTAGTTGAAGGTGGAGGCTAAATAAGGCATCATTCCCTCTGAAGCCTTGCTCAGAAAAAACAACATCCGATCAGATGGAACAGAGGACTGCAGTGCTGGGATTATTTCCAACCTTCATAAATATATATATTTCCTACAACAGTTTCTAAAGCAACCTCTAGTGGGGCCTCTTCAAACCTCCACACCCAACTCTTTCAGACAGGAATAAAAAAAATAGATGATGTGCTGGGTAATTAGTTTGTCTAGACAGTTTGGAAAGAAGGCACTTAAAACATATCTTTCCCAACAGATGCAGAATATACTGTGTTTTTTCTTCCCGGGCGCACCTGGAGAATGTGCGATGAAAACAAAATCATCAGGACTAAAAATACTGACACTCCCTCAACACTTTCTACTGGCATCATCAAGGTTTCGGGGAAGCTGATGGAGCACAGACGAGGGGAGCGACGCCAAATAAGACGCTCACGGAGGGAGTTTGATTCTCTTTGTTCTGACGCTGATGGTCTGGGAACTCAGGGGTCAAACGTTCATGAAAGTGCTTTCAGTCTCATTTCAGTAAGTTTGATTCCATTGATTCTATCATAAAACATTCACATCCTACGGAGGCCAAGCTGCACAGGTTAGCACGGTGACGTCCAAAGACTGCATCATTGTGGTGGCCTGTGGGCTGATTTCATGGTATTTTAACTGTGCAATCGTCCAAACACTGTATTTATCACCCAGACTGGCAACAGTATTTTTAGAATCTGTACATAATGTGCATTATTTTTCATCTTGTATCCTCTTCTGTATCTTTTAATAAGTTGCTGGCTGAAACAATTTAATCTCCCCCATAATGGGATCGATAAAGTCTTATCTTAAAACAAAAAAAGACTGATAAGCCATTCATATGTTCAATGCCTCCATCAGTGTTGCCAGAGCAGAAGAAACAGGGGAAAGTGCACGGCAGCGTTTGTGCAACCTTTAATGCCATTAAAGGCCTTAACGTGGCCGGAAAGCGTCTCCTGACGTAACTGTGAAGGTGCTGAACTCGTCGCAGGCCATGCGGTACACCGACTCTGGAGCAGCAGTGACTCACAGCAGCGGTTACAGAGTCATCCTCGAACACATCACACAGATGGAGAGATGTGATGTGGCGTGCTCCTGCCCTGAACCGCCTCTACCGAGGGTGCACACTGACATCAAGTGGTCAGACGACAGCTGCAGATATCCTGACTTCTCACACGATTATACCTCCAGTGACGGTCAGGAGTCGTTACCCTGACAGCTGAAAAGCAGCTGATTCATGCTGATGTATTCATGGTGAAATGGAGACCTTCCTCTTACATCAGCACGGTTAGATTTACCTGTTGTGGTATTTCATCACTGTCTGAGCTTTAATATAACAAAACCGAAGACGTCCTCGATTTCTTTTCTCTGTATTATCTCTGTCTTGAGTGCAGCCTGTTGAGTCTTAAGGAGATTTTACCTCTCAGGTAAAACTCATGCACACACACACACACACACACACACGCACGCACACACACACACACACACACACACACACACACACACACACACACGCACACACACACGCACACACACACAGGGCCTCAGCTAACTCCTTAACAAAATATAGTATGACATTTTGGGAAATGCATCGATTTCTCGCTTAGAATTAGATGAGAAGATCAAAACTACGTCTGCCTGATAGAGCAGGTACAATCGATATGTTTGTATTAAAATGATCACATGACTAACTGTACGTTAAAGGCGTGACTGATGGTCATTTAGTCTTTACAGCCTGAGACGTTTCCTGTTTCTGCCTCACTGATCTCAGTTGTTGGAGTTGGTGGAGACCAAAGCGGAGCTGAAAGGAGAGCGAGTGAGAAACACGAGTCCAAACGGAGCTGACGGTGCTTCGTGTCATCAGCTTAACTTGGAAACTCTTGTGCTTCATGTTTTATTACTGGCTGTCCCAAATTCAGCATTAAATATCGTCTTTGTGCTGTTTTCAATGGAGCATTTGAAGATCAGCCGGTCATCACATTCTGTTCAATTTGTGTGCACACACACGTGAACAAATCAGTATTAGCTGCTCTCTCACAATATTCTGCAGTTACTGCAGAGTTAAAACAGAAACAGGCCAAAAACTGTGCTGCTCTTTCTCCCTGGATTAACGTACAGACGGACCTGACATTTTAGAGCTGTGAGCTGTAATTTACGTCTATTTTAAAGGCCGGTCAGTGTGAGCGTTCCTTAACTTTCAGTCAAATCCTTCAAAAATTCTTCCCGTTTATGCATCATAACTCTGATTTCTTTGTCTCTGACCTTGTTTTGCATGTTAACTGGACGTTGTGTTCACTCATTTTGAGTGTGTGACAGCTGTATTTGTGCTGTTTGTGTTGATCGTTGTAATGTTTACGCTTCCCTCTTGGCCAGATTTTAACCTCAATCACTTTAACCTGGTTAAATAAAGAATATATATATAAAGGGTGATTATGTGAGTGTTCATTCGAACCTGAATGGCCAAAAAATCTGCTACAAATGCATAAAATCTTAAATCTGTCTATAAATACATTATAGTGTGCTATAAACCATTTATTTTTATATACTGATGCTAAACATTAACATTAACAAAATTAAGCATCACTGAACAAAAACAGTATGATTAATGCAGCAGCTAAATAATCTTCGCTGCCTGACTTTTGGCACTTTTCTCTCACACTGATTTTGTCATGTGGAAACAAAGTCTTGTGTACTATTACAGCAGCAGGAGGATTCACTTTCAAACATACATGAACTTTACTGTAGATCAGTTTCTCCCAAAAATAAGACAGAATGACCTAGACCAAAAAAAAGGAGAGACTTCCTGAGGGAGAGCCAGAGACGAAGAGGAGGAGAAAGAGGAGGGAAGCTGTGAAGATGAAGACAGAAAGAGGGAACGTTTGAGGCTCGAGTCTTTCTTATTTGAAACCGTCTCTTTACTGTTGGACTCCCGGGTGGCTTTCACGAGCGTTTTATGTATAATTCAACGTAATGTGCAGAGATAAAGCCTCCAATAAAGGCAGCGCTCTCTAAGCTCTTCACAGCACATTACGTTTTATTCATCAAATTAGTTTTAGTTGGTTTGGTATCCCCTGAGCCGTCTTTAAAAGGTTTAGATGAAAGGACTACATTAATTTTGCCACTAATCAGTTAAGCAACAGCTCCAAGTGACAGCTCTGCACTCCTTACCCCCGAAAAACTCTCCGTCTCTCTGCCGCTCCAAGTGTCCCTGAATGCACCGATCCTCTGCATGCGCCCCCCCGCCCCCGATGCTGCCCCCAGCATCACGTCACTCTCTTCGCTGACATCTCAATTCACTGCTGATATCTGTCAGTGAATCACGCGCACTCCTGTAATCTCAAATATTCATTTCAAAGGCTGCATGTTGTCTTTCTTTTAGAAAGTGTTGTTCCATATATTACTTTAAAATGAGGCATTAAACAATGATATACTCGTAAGAAATGCGATCATGCACGTGTCAGAGCTTTATATTTAACCACAGAGCTGGGAGGATGTGCTCATCTTACGCTTGCGATTCTTAAGCATCGGGCTTCTGCGATTCAACATGATGATTCACTGCGATTTTTTCGGCTTTTTTACCAACAGATCATGGGAAAAAGCTGAATCATGCACTTCTACAGACTGCAAATCACGAGTCATATTTCCAAAAACATTCCACGTCACATCAGGTAGTTTTATTTCAGCAGCATCACTGCTGTACTGCGTACAGTACACTCCATTCTTTGTATATATTGTTTATTTCATAGTTCTGCATTACTCAACTTATTGTTCTGTCTTTTGTTTTTGTTGTCTTTTTTGTCCTCATTGAGCTGTATGTCCTTTTTTCCAATGCAAGTGCATTGAGTGCAATGTTGAAACTCTTGTGCTTCACGTTTTATTACTGGCTGTCCCAAATTCAGCATTAAATATCGTCTTTGTGCTGTTTTCAATGGAGCATTTGAAGATCAGCCGATCATCACATTCAGGAAATCAGTATTAGCTGCTCTCACAATATTCTGCAGTTACTGCAGAGTTAAAACAGAAACAGGCCAAAAACTGTGCTGCTCTTTCTCCCTGGATTAACGTACAGACGGACCTGACTTTTCAGAGCTGTGAGCTGTAATTTACGTCTATTTTAAAGGCCGGTCAGTGTGAGCGTTCCTTAACTTTCAGTCAAATCCTTCAAAAATTCTTCCCGTTTATGCATCATAACTGTGATTTCTTTGTCTCTGACCTTGTTTTGCATGTTAACTGGACGTTGTGTCCACTCATTTTGAGTGTGTGACAGCTGTATTTGTGCTGTTTGTGTTGATCGTTGTAATGTTTACGCTTCCCTCTCGGCCAGGTTTTAACCTCAATCACGTTAACCTGGTTAAATAAAGAATATATATATAAAGGGTGATTATGTGAGTGTTATAATGTTTGTCCGCTGCATTATTCAATTTATTGTTCTGTCTTTTGTTTGTGTTGTCTTTTTTGTCCTCATTGAGCCATACGTCCTTTTTTCCAATGTAAGTGCATTGAGTGCAATGTTTAAACCAGAGTCAAACCCCTTGTATGTGCACATGTTTGGCCAGAAAAGCAGATTCTGATTCAGATGATCATGATTCTGTTCCTGCTTATGAGGCTAGATGTCATGGTCTCGGGGTTTTCGTTATGTTTGGTTATTAATATCTGTTCTTTTTCCGTTTCATCACAGCTGATTTCGGTGCGGAGAGGCGGAGCCGCCGGCACGGGGGCGAGGCACACGAGTCGCACCTGCAGCGCATCGGCAATCAGCCGGCTTTCATATGCTCCAAGCGCTCTCGGTTCTGTGCCAGACTATTCTCTAGTCCAGCCGTGATTCCCTCGTGTCTCTTGCTCTCGTGCCTATTGCTATTTATCTACGTGCATTGATTACTGTGTGTTTTCCTCCGCTAGTTTTGCAGAGCGTGAGTTTACACGTTTAGTTCGTTACAAGCATTCATAAGACTTTTTTCTCCCTTTTGGAGTTTTTTGGTTAATTTGTCTACTTTTAGTTCAGTGCTGTTTGTGAGGCTTTTTCCGCCAGTTTTGTGTAGGGTGAGTTTTCGTTTCTAGCATAAGTAAGTCTAGTCTCTCCCTTTTGGAGTTCTTTAGGTTTTGTGTTGTACTTTGGATTTTTCCCGTTCCCGGTGATTTTTAGTTGTACTTTGTTTCCTAATAAACTCTGCATTGTGACTCTGCCATTTGGGGTGCTGGCCTTGTTTTCTCGTACACAACACTAGAGCCATAATAAATTAATAAATCAAATAAGATATTAGGCCATGATGAATAGAGCCCCTGAAAACTACTTTAAATTGACGTCCTTCACAAAAAGGACATTTTGCTTTTGTGGAGAGCACAGAGCAGATAATTAAGGCTGAAGTTTATACTTCTCCAAGCAGTTTTTATATTCTTTAACTAAACACTAGAAAATTTTAAGGTAGACTGACTGAAAACTGACAGGAAGCCAGAGATCCAGAGCTTCCTCTATAACACAGTCTTGTTCTACTCACTGTTGAAATCGTTGACTGTTTAAGTTACAGTGTCAGAGCCAAATAACAAGACATTAACCTTGTGAGGTTAAAGCTGCAGGTTTTATGGGCAGGAGGTTTACTGGTGAAGGGCTGATCAATGGCTAACAAGGGCACTTACTGAAGCAGGGAGCGCTTTGGGAAGCTGAAGGCTCCGTGGGCGATGCGGTCCACGAAGTTCAGGGGGATCCTCTGGAACTGCTCGCAGTTGAACATGACGAAGTCGTACTTGAAGACCAGGAGAGAGTTGTCCGTGATGAGGACGAGGCGCTCCTTTTCATTGTTCCAGTGATCCACCCTGAAGAAGAGAGTGCGTTAGATCTACAGTGGAAGATCATAATTCAAAATCAGAAACAGAATTGACCAAGGCTGCTTTATTTTTAACAATGTTATCTGCACATTCAACGAGGGAAGGCAGGCAAAGGATGACAGGAAAGACAGAGACACCAAGAGCATCTGTCCCACATGTGTGACACATCTGACCTCTTTATGTCTTTGTCTGTATCAGTGTGTAAGCAGTAGCACAGGTAAACACCTCAGTGCACCTGGTTAAAACCACCGCAGTCTGACACAAGAGCTCTGTAATAAATCCTCCTTTCATGAAGGTCATAATGTGCTGCTGGATTCTGCTGCGTTACACTGACAGACACCATCACAGATGCAACTGAGGTGGACAAAATAAATAGGTGTACCTAATAAACTGGCAAATGAGTGCAGTCTTCAATGCTAACTTTAGACTGTAGAGCACTAGCTTGTGACTCCTAAACAAAGCGCTGCCGACTTGTGATCCACTGCCACTGGTTGCACATGTTAACAGGTTATAACCAGTCCAACCAAAGATTAAAGGAAAGTCTCAGAGACAAATATCACTTATGCAGGTTTCCCGTCCTATCAATCATCAGTGGTTCACAACCTGAGGGTCACAAGATGATTAAAGGACGAGTTCAACTTTTTGGGAAATATGTGTGCTTGTCGTCCTTCTTGCAGACAGTTAGATGATAGATTGATACCAGTCTCACATCTGTACGCTAAATAACCAGAGGCAGTGGAGGGGATCTTATCCTAGAATAGAGGCTTGAAACCGGGGAAAGAAAGCTCGGCCCAACGGGAAAAATGTCCGCCTGCCAGCACCTCAAGTCATCTTGTTTATTTAATCTGCACAAAATGAAAAAAGGACAATTCGCCTTTTTACGGAGGTTATGCGCTGGATTTCTTCTTGGCCAGAAACGGTTTCCAGGCAACCGGCGGTGACTCGAGGACTCCTTGCGGGGGTCCTGCCCCCTGCGTTGGAAAGCACGGTTGCAGAGAGTGATCAGAACTATGTGCGTCTGAGTCTTTTTGTGTGAAGTACACTTCTGATGTCAGCATTCTGCAGGAGGTCACTTAATACAAAAAACACATATAGCAAAGCTGCTCAATTATGTACCGTAAAGCCTGACAATTTCCAAAAACGCCCTTGGCAAAGATCATACAATATGCATGCAAGCATTTCTAAGTTCCTACATTTTTCCTTACAAAAAAAAAAGAAAAATCAAATTAACAGAAACACCTTTAAAGCAGTAAACTGAAGTCTGCTTTCCCTCCACAACGTGTCTTCCAAAATGTTTGTTTTACTAATTTAAGTCCCAAAAAGCATCATCTCACACACACTCTGCCTCACCGCTGCGCACACAACTAATTCATGGTGGCACGGATTCTCTTGGAGTGGCTCTCTTCATCACGGCCCACTGAGCCGGGTTCATGTGACCGACTCCAAGTGAAACACTCTTGATTGCTGCTGGCAGCCGGAGGCCAAAAAAGACAGTTCACTGAACAGCCAAGGCATCATGGGAAAGGTGTGGGTGAAGAGCTTTGACTGTGCTAATGAAATGAGTTAACCTCGAGTGGGCACGGGTGTCGTGGACGGTGCAGAGGTGTTACAGAGATCCAGGATCAGACTGTGGGCGTCTGACACGCTGCTGCCGCTCGGCTTGACACAACAACGCAGCTCCAGCCGGCAAGAAACCGAGGCCTGAGCTGATGCATCTCTGCAGGACATGCTGGGATACTCGGCCGCACACGAGGGAATAGTTTAGCATTTTGGGCAACACACTTATTAACTTTCTTGCTGAGAGTTACGAGAGAAGATCGACAGGTTACAGCAGCCCATCAGCCGAGATTAGCATAAAGACTGGAAGCAGGAGGCGGCAGAATGCTTTTTACCCTCCAAAGGAAAAAGAAAAATAACAGCTAGCGGCGCGTCTACAGCCTGCTAATTAACATGTTATATCTCAGCTCTTAATCCACACAAAAAACAGAGTATTTAAACATGACATGCTCTCCTGAAGCTAACTGGCTACTGGCTCTACTGTGGCTTCATATTTAGCACAGAGACATAAGAGCGTTTCTGATTTTCTCAGCTTACCTTCTCGCCTCTTTTTTCACCATTCTCACCTGAGGACAGAGCCACTGTAGCTGCTTCCCTGTGCAGCGTTTATGCTAAGCTAAGCTAGCTGCCTGTTGGCTCTAGCTTCATATTTAGCATACAGATGTTAAAGTGGCATGAATCTTTTCATCTAAGCAGAAAAAGAGTATTTCCTAATCTTTCAATCAACGATCCTCAAATCCATCATTTTCAATAAATATCTTCAGTTTCAGTTCTCAATAATCGGATGTTACTGAAAATGACTGTGTTCATATTTTGACACTATTTGGACAAAACACTATTTTGGTCTTATTTTACATACATAAATAAAACCACCTACTCCGTTTGTCAGTGGAAATGGCCCTTTGTGATAAACACAACCTCAGAAAATGCAGAAACGAGACAGAAATAAATCCTAAAATCACAAACAAATAATGAAAACAACACAGGATCTGTCACAACAGTGACAACAGATGAAGCCAGATCATCTTACTCTTTCTAAAGCTACTGACAATCCTCTGCAAAGCCAGATTTGAGGAACATCTCGTGCTTTCCTGACATTAGCCACCGGCCTCCCGTGGGGAAATTCAGCAGCAGCGCCGCTGAATTACCACATAATGCACTCTTTTTGTTGTAAGAAATCCTACAGCGGCTTCTGCAGCGATGATAACTGCAGGCCAAATGTAGGACAAACGTTAACGTGTGCTGGACAGAGCTGCATAAATGGGATGTATTATTCATTCTCACATAGCCAGCCTTTTAAATGTTTCCTGAAAGCTTTTCGGGAGTGATACAACCTGACATGTGAAAGCACACGAGGTAAATGTCCTGCAGTCCCTTCACTTCGCTCTGCGTTCGAGGCAGTTAGATCTCTACCTCTGCACTGAATTCTTGGAGTTTGGGGCTTGATGACAGCGTTATATTTGGGTTAATTACAGGCCTGTGCTGCAGAAAATGATAAACATGTAGAATTTAAGGCAAGCATCCTCTGGCCCTGTGGGCAGCAGCTTATTTGCAGTACATATGTTAAAGATGGATTATGAATGAGAAACACATGATACTGTAAACTCTCTGTGCATTTACAGTCGCATTAATACTGTCAGGTGGAAACCTTGTACCTCCACTTTAGAAGTTTGCAAATACTCTGAATGCTGAACATGAAATATGAATTATTTATATGGCATATCTATAAATTATATTTGGGTAATTAAAGTAGTATTTATTTATTTATGTACTTCTAAGCTACCATGACAACTGCTGAAGAAGGTCATGGGATGCAGCTGAAAACTGAGGAAGCTAGTAAGTGGACCTTGAGTTACAGCCGCTTCACAGATAAATACATTATAAAAATGTATAATATAAAGCATTTAGTGTCTTATATTGCTCAGAAATGGTAAAAAGGGGGCGTTGGGGTTAAGTGTTACCAGGAATTATACAAGGTTTTCACCTGGCACGACAGCACAAACATGACGCTTTGCAGCAGAACACGGCATCATGAACTCACTCCACCATCAGCCAAACGCCACGAACGCCGCCATCCACTTCTTTATCCACCAGAGCTTCGACGTCTTTGATGGCCTGATCCAGAGTGCCAGGCTGAGGAGACACAAATGCACGGGTGTCACTTTCTAATTTTCCATTGTGACGATCACAATGTGTGCACGCAGAGCTTAAGGGGTAATCTTTGAGGCAGATATGCAGCTGGGACCGGTCGTCCAACAAAATGTCAGCGTGTCTGCGTGTCAAACAAATTACAATAAACAAAAACATGAAGCCTTGGCACATGAAAATGACTGCGAATGAAGAAAGCTGAGTGTGCAGCTTCCCGCGTAAAGCTGAGTAACTCTGGGTTTTGAAGAAACAAGAGAAAGCTTCAGAAAACAATACACGACACGTCCAAATGAGCGTTTCTGATTCCACACAGCGTCATTTTTAAGACAATCCTATCCTGGTACTTTGTGTTTTATTATTTCAACGTCAAGCTGGAGAACTTCAAAAGATTAGGAGTCCATACTGAGCAGACGTGTAAGGGTTCGTGTATTCATCCCAAACGGTTTGGTACAGGACGTTCGGTTCAGCGTGCGACTTCATCGGTTCAGTTTGTGACAGCATTACGGTTTGCAGCTTAGTTACGAAGAAAATGGACGATTAGAGTCAAACTGCGTGCCGACATCGTTCGACTTCACTTGGGTTTGTCTTTGGAAACACGCCAAACACGTCATTTACGACGGCATCGCCCACATGTCGACCGGCAGAACGAGACGAGCGGAAGGAGAGTCCATGTGACGTTCAGGAAGCCGCTCGCTGCGGATTCAAACCAAAGGAATGACTAAGAACACAGGAGCGTTTCACTCTGTGGATACGCAGAACACAGGATTTAAATATATCCTCCTGAGAACCGAGGAAAAAAAGTATCTTTCAGTTTAATTTTTCTTGTGATTTCCTGCCTCTTTGGAGCTAAAACAACTCACAATTTAGAATTTTGTAAGAATATTTTTAGTTTAGATTTTACAGCATGTCCACTGTACAATTTCACCGTAACACAACGAAATCATAAAAGGTTGACAAGAAAACAAAAAAAAAATTCTATTATTTTTCCTAACAAAAAGTTTAACTGAACTGAATTTTATGATTCCTGACATGCTCACGAACAAGAAACTATAGGATTACCATAGTAAAAAAAAACTATATCTTAACTATATTTGATATACTATACTCATCCCACCCAAACACATGAGATATCATTGGAAAAGACCAGGATGTCCTCTACTGAGCACACCAGGACTTAGTTGGGCAGCTCAAATGAGTCAAAAGATATAGATCAAAACCAAATGTCCACAACAGAGGACATAAATGAATAGGCTGGGTCTCAAAGAGCTTGAGTTCTGCTATCGTGTGCCTCCACCTGTGCAGTACATCCGCCGTGTATGCACCATAATACTTCGAATACTGATTCATCCTGACAGTTTTATAATCTGAAACTGATGCTGACAAACTGTCAGCGCCTTCTTCTGGACTAACTGTGTAATGGCAATTAAATTAAGTTACCTTGATAATATCTTTAGAGTTTCTGTACTGCAATTTATTATCACTAATTGTACAACAAATACGCAGCCGATATATCAGCTGATCTCTGGCACATCACATCCTCATTTTACATGTCAGCCTCTAAAGATGAATTGATTGTTATCAGGATGAATTACTCAGCATTTTACACTGTGATGGGGGAAGTATTCAGATCCTTCACATGAGTAAAAGTACCACGACAGAGTGTATTATCAGCCAGAGATATTAAGGTATTAACACTAAAGTGCTCATTAAGCAGAATGACCCTTCTGAGGGGCAGTTTTGTTGTCTATATTGTTCAACAAGAAGGATTTTAGTGCAGTAATACAACTGGATTTAATCTATACAAATGTGTTATGTTTCGTAAACTAATCACGTCTTTAAATGATGCTAAATAGCATTAAGCTAAGTCTGGTACAACACGCCAAATGCTAATCTAGCATTTATGTTTGATTACCTCTTAAAAATAATATACATTTAAAAAATATATTAACTACACCTGCCAACTAAATGTAAGACGAACTTCCTCTGAAATGTGGTGGAGCAGAAGTGTCAAAATTATAATACTGAAGTAAAATTTACAAGTTAAACTTGAGTGCTAGCTTAAGTATGCTAAGCTAGCACTTTTACAAGTTTAAAAGAGGCTCCAAACGACGCGATGTCACATTAAATTGTGGAAAACTGAAAGTCTTTACCCTCAACACGAAGAACCTCCTGAGCTTGAAGTGGAGCAGTGATGTCTCCACAGTCACGGCGGTCCGCGGGGAGGGGGCCGCTCCGCCCTCCGCTGGCCGCTCCTGCGTGTCCTCGGCGCGGGCGGCGGCCGGCTTGTCCTCCGGGCCGCCGGATGGAGAGCTGAGCTGAGGCTGCTTCTCCTCACCTGGCACTCCGCTCTCCTCAGCTTCTGCCATGACGGGCCTTCACAACACCTGAAAACATCAACAAAACTTAAAATGCAGCTTTTTGTGAAGTGACAGAAAGACTTCTTCTTTCGGCACATCCTGACTCTGAGCCCTGCGGGGAGGCTCTGACACCCCAGTCTCCCCCTCCAGAGGAACAAGACTCACGACCGAAAGTGTCGCTTCATTTGCCCCCAGAGACACTAAATCACTTTCGGTGCACATTTCAAAACAACAAAGTAAATAAAGGTTTTACACACCAGTAAATGTCGAGGTCGCGTTGAAAGGCAGCAGCAGCAACAGGTGCCTGACTTCCTTGTTCCGCGTGCAGCATTTGTTTTGAGGGGCGTAGACTGCAGCAGAGCAGGCTGCAGCTCACATATTCAGGCTTTTTAACCTCTCTCATCTGATCCACAGTCACACTAAGCATCACCCCGCGCACCGACACATGGGACACACCTGTACCTGTGCGAGGGGGCTGCTGGTTTCTGTCAGGTTTCAAACTGTCCTGCATGAGCATCATCTAGATTTTTAGATATTTTGAGTGTTGTGAGACTGTGTAAGGTAACTTCATCCACATGTTCATGCACACACTCCTCATTTCACTCTCTTTTATTGTGTGAAAGTGCAGTTTCTGGCCCCTCTTGCGCCAAGGTGCATGACTGTGTGCCAAAACACCCCCAAGAAGAGGCAGGTTTTTGTTTTGGGCTGCACTGTACACACTGTGTCATGACATCTCCCCGGTGTTTGCTCACACCACTGCAATATTTAGTTGCTTTTATTTTGGAAAAAACAAACCCCTGTTGTTTATGTTGGGTTTTACCTCTTTCCTTTTTGTAGATATTTTACATTTTAGAAATATCAACGGGTCATGTGCATGACATGAAGCTAAATTGAGGATTTTAAAAATATGCTTTAAGATTAGCAGAGCTGAAATGGTTTTTCCTGTGGACATCTGCGACACTAAATGAGGTTAACAACATTATTTTCTGTTGTTTTTGTCAGAACAAAATTCCTCAAAAAAAAAAAATCACTGCCATTTTTAGAGAAATGGAAATGTGTTCTGCTTTACTAATGAGCATCAGGTGCTTTACAGAAGGCAACAATTCAGCCAAAAAAGGTGCCATCTTTTCTGAGTTTTTGCTCTCTGAAAAACTTGTTGTGGCTGTTCCTGTTACCTGCACAGCACAACAAACCAAAGGCAGACAGGCACAGTTAGCGACAGGCTGGTGGAAAAAGTCAATCAAGCTGAAGACAGATATTTTTCTCACGAGTTAAGACCCAATGAAAGAATATTGGATATACTGAATATATAGTTGTTTGCTGTAGCAGCTTTATGAAACAATAGTATGTCTTTTTGCTGAGTTTGGACTTCTCCAATGCCGAAGTGCTCCTGAAAAAAATGCAGTTTTAAATTATTCCTGTTTTTCCAAGGACCGCACTGTCGGGTCCCACTTTGGAAAACAGCTCCTCTGCATGCTTAAGTACAGTGATAGCAAGTGCTTTTCATGTTGATGCTCTTGTTTTCTTCCAGGACTAAACGGCTCTGGAAACAGTCCACACTGACAGGATCCATCTGGAAAACAAAAACAGTTTCCACTGGTTACGCCACCGTCTGTGTTCTCATTAGAAAGTTGTTACTTCCGCCAGCTCGAGCACTTCTGACAGAAAGTATGATTTTAATCATTGCAGAGTAACTCTCCTCATACATTGCAAATCAGGTCCTTCAGTGGGACAGCAGTCAGTTACTTTGCATGTAAAAGGCTTAAAACAACACAGGAGAAAAGAAAAGGCTGATGATAAGTGGGATAAACGTCACACACTGCAGACATTACACTTTAAACACGTTGAAATGCAACAGATGTTTGCACAGCGTATAGTTTTGGTAGATGATGTGTTGTCTTTGCATAGCTTATGGAGCAGCTGAGTTAAACCTCAGACTGAGTGGGAAACACTCTCACCTCACAGCCAGCAGGTCCCGGCCTCTCTGTGTGGAGTTTGCATGTTCTCCCCGTGTTTGCGTGGGTTTCCTGCAGGCGCTCCCGTTTCCTTCGCCGTCAGAAACATGTACGTTAGGTCAGCTCTCCTCTCAGTGCCCTTGACCGAGGCACTGGCTTGGAGCTGAAGGCCCCGGGCGCCGCTGGGTGGCTGCCCACTGCTCCTCAGGGATGGTTAAATTCAGAAAAACAAATTCACTGTGGTGTGCTGAGTTTAACTGTATGTTACTATAAAGCATCCTCTTCTTTTTCCTCTAATTGGATTTTTTTAATCAGTGGGTGCTGCTTATTTTGATCACTATTCTGTTAGCACAGGATCAAGACTGAAGAATAATAAACGAGGCTTTAATATGAAGAACACTTAACCCTGCAGGTCCGTGCAAAACACTATTCATGCTGTTCATGAAAGATTTCCTCTGTCAAGCTTATTTTGCCATTGTGACATCTTTTCCTAAAATACCAGTGAATGACATTCATAGATCAACCGGACAATGACACAATCAAAGCGATTGTGGGATGAGCCAGATCACTGAAAGCGAAGGAGACTTTTCCCTCCCACGAATCCTTGAATAGCATCGCCATTTAAACATCAGTCTGCGTGTAAGCTAATGTTTTCTGACACGGCGTACTGTAAGGCCGCTCATTCCCAATCACAGCTCTGTCAGCGAGCTCTTCCGACGCCTTGTTGGAAGTTTAAAACCAATTCAGTTGTAATCTGCAGCCGTCAAAGAAACGCAGACAGATTTCTAAAGGCGTTCTTTCTGCACGGTTGCTTAGCTACTCCCACGGACTGCAGGCTGAGATTTTCATGCTCTTTAGTGTTGTGTGAATGGCCAGTAGCTTTCAGTCCACATCTCCTTTAGCTTTTTTTTTGGTCTGTAGTCAAGTAATTACTTCTAATCAATCTGGAGCTCTTTGCTTCAGTGATGGCTTAATAATGAATTTTCTGAATTTTTGCTCTAATAGAAGCACTGGTGCAAGAAGCTGGAATTTCTTCAAAAGCTCCATGAAATCTGCAAATCTTCTTGCTGTTGTTCTTTTATTTGATTCTGAGATAACTGCAAACTAAAGACCAGAGCATAATTGAATCACAGACCTGGTGGCAGTTTTAGGGAAATGTCTCAGCATGACAGCAGCATAACATTGGATTTCTGATGCTTTATGCAAACCAGTGAACTTGGAAACCCTTCGCCCCGTGATGCATCACATCATTCGGAAAAGGGAGGATAAGAATAATCCATATTGTTGTATCTAGGCCAAGTAATCAACACTGCGTAACTGGAAGTGCTCACCGCTGCCAAGCTGTGAGCGTCTCAGCTGGTACTGTATCTCCTTAAGTTTATGCCTCAGCCTCTCCGTGCAGTTTTTGGTGCCCTCCAAAGACATACATGTTTATCACCGACGGAATTTAGCATGAATTAATAATAGGTTAAATAATACATGTCATATTTCCAGCGGATGTTTTAGATGAAACAGTGATGCATGTCGTGCGCCGCAGTAGCGTGGAGAGTAGTGCAGCATCCTTTGTAGCTAAGTGCAGCTAATGTTTGCCAGCAACTTAATATTATCTTGCATATGTTGAAGTGTATCTTGAACTGTTTTGCTGTGTGTGTTTGCTGTGGTAGTATCTAAGGAAGCGTGTTATACTATGCATGCACTGTATATACGGCACATTAATAATTTATGCTCAGCGAGTTTCATCAAAAATCAGCACAATACCTTTTCAGAGAGGCCCATAAATACCTCTACTGACACTTTTCCATCACTTAAAGATGCTATAGTAAATATTTCTGTCATAACAATGGATCAGATGACTGTGTAAGGTGACAAGGGTTGCTCATGATGATGAACCCACAGAGAAGTAGCTCTAAGGAGCATTTTAGCATCTTTCTGCTCAGTGTTTTGGTTGTCTGGTCTGCAGATTTGCTGTTTGGTTCCCATTAATGCTCTTTTAGCATAATTTTCATAATTTAGCATAATTTAGCTGGTGAACACTGCTGAGCATTTAGCAGCTAAAGAGACAAATGTTTCCCTCAGGAGCTGGTGGAGACCAAAAACAGAGCTAAAAGAGACTAACTATGCATCAGGTGGCCAGGATCTGGTCTTCAAATGGTGCTGGTCTATGTGAAAATAGGTAACTGTGGGCTAACGTGTTTGCTGTATCAACCTTGAAGCTGATAATATGTCGATGTTGTCTCACTGCTGCTGCTTCCAAGTAGCCCAAAAATCAGTTACTGCAGGTTTAATACAGAAAGATAGAATCTCACAAGTCCACTGGCGTGCTCAACTCTGAATCAGTGGTCAGACTTAAAGCTCAGAGGGAGCTAGATTTACTAGATTTACATTATGTTCAATAGTCACTGGAATAAAAACAGGAGTGATTAATAAGGTCCCTCCTGCAGGAATTAAAGGAAGAGTCAGAATTTGGGAAAAACAGTATGAGAGGACTATTTGTCGGACGGGTCAAGGCAAGCACATTCCAGACTTTATGCTAAGCTAAGCTAAGCTAAGCGTAAGCGTACTTCCCAAAATGTCTAACTTTAAGAGCTCATGAACGAGCTCTATCGACCTTATTTCAGTGTGTATGGGTAGTTTCTCTCTTGTCTTATTTGCAATTCCCAGATAGTTTATAATTTTTCATTTTATATGTATTGTTGGACGACGTGTCAGAGGGCACAAACATTCTGTGTACTAAACTTTGTTTAAAACTTGTTAAATTCAACGAAGAGGATTATTTAAAAAGAAAGAAAGCGAGAAATTATTAATAAATTGAAATGATATTTCTTCATGATGGGCATGTTGTACACTTCTGGATACGAACGTGAGTCAGTTGAATCTGGGCCAGAGAATCCTCTGCGAGATGACATCAGTTGACTTTACAGCTCAAACAAACACACAAACATGTCCAGGGGCATCCGCCCTTCATCTTCAATGTTCTTGGTGGATGGAATAATTCAATTATGTCCCAGCACGTTTGTGTTTGTTTATCCATACTGCAGCGAAGCCTGATTTAACTCTCCTGAGATATCACACAGGATCAGCAGATGTTGCGTAGACCTCTGTGACCCTGTAACTTCCACAGTCATGATCTGTGTGTGTGCAGTGGCTCGCTGAGGCGTAGCAACACTGGCAGCTTCTTTTTCCCCTGCTTAGCCCGTGAGTAATGCTCAGACCAGAGCGCGGGGGCTGGGCCAGGAGGGTTCATTAACTCAGCTGAAGCCTGATGAGCTGGAAAACTCCTAACCTTCAATGTTTTAGCCCAGTAAAAGCTCCACAGAGGACTTTAATTTTGGCAAATGGCCCGAATCTATGTTAAGACTTTGTGTCATTTTTGACCATTGATTAACAGATGATAGAAAAAAAAAAAAAAGGCAAAATAAAGACAAGTTGCTCCATGATTTAAATATTACACAAAGCTCCACCAGCATTGAGGGAAATACTTCTTCTTTGTTCAGCAGAAAGCAGAAAATAAGCACATAAATAATTAATATTTTGGACCAGTTAGAGTCATTTTCATAGTTTTGATCTGGAGTTAACTTCTGCATTTCAGCTGGACCACACTTAATTCTCTCTGACAGTAATGTGCATCTCAGGATCGCTGTATGTCGTCTTGAGCTGACAATGATGTGGCGTGGGAGAGCTGCACATGCTGACCGTGAGTTGACCACAGTGTTTACTGCCCAGAGGCTCCACTTCCAGATGACTGCAGACAACTGTTTCACTTGACCTTGGCCGTTATGACCAGCAGGCCGAGACCTGACCTGACAGGTACGGTTCTTGGGGACGTTTTAGGTCAATGATGGAGAGTTTCAGCAGAGTCTGACCGGCTTGAAAGTGATAGTATGTGCATAAATCAGTGTGACATGTGGCGGTGGTTTGTCAGAGATAAAAGGTTCCAGGCCTCGACCCTTTACGTCTGGATCTAAGGCACAGCTTCGCATGAACGGCTTCTGGTTCATAGGCTCACATTTGGGGTTAAGAGTTGGCGTGTAAAGCTCCAGCTGGGTGCAACTAGTTGTACACATGTTTTAAAAGCAGCAACTCGGAAAATAAAACTTTAAAAGTTTGTTTTGTTGGGAAATACGCATTCGCTTTCTTGTGGAGAGTTTCATGAGAAGGTCTGTGTTTCATGAGAAGGTCTGTGTTTGTGTCTGTAGAGTATGAAGACAAAGCAAGGAGACGGTTAGCTTAACCCAGCATAAGACTGTCAAAACTTCAAAAACATGCCTACTACCGTCAAAGCAAATGATCTTGTTTTGCAAAATGTCCAAATATTCCTTTAAAAGGTTCTTAAGACTGGAGATTTCCTGATCACAATCACTTCTTTGCCCCCAAACAGGACTTTGACTTCAGTGGCGACAAAGCTGGATTGTCAACCAGCAAAGTGGGTAACTGCCCCGGACCCCAGACCAAGAGGGGCCTTCACAGCCTCTCGTTCGCTGTGAGTCAGTGTGTGGTTGTGGTGTATAAAATGACATGTAAAGCTCTTAAGCTGAGCCTTCTTTAAATACCTTATCCCCATCTTTAAGAGTCTCAAATCCAGTTTTAGGACCTTCAGTACAAATTTAACATTCCCTAATAGATTTGAACAAATGACCAGACATTGGACAATGGAGTACTCCAGCACAGGAACACAATGCACGGCCTCTTAGGCCCTCCCCAGCAGGTTGATCTAGCCACTGGTGTACCACAGTATCAACTACAAATAGTGCATGACTGTTGCCCAATACAAAACAGTAAAAACTCACAGTGTAAAAGGACACACAGTATTGTTCAAGAAGTTTGAATCAGTGTCAGAGCAGAGACAATGAGATGCATAAGAGTGTTTTTAAATGTTTACATTGTTCCTGAGGCTGAAACCGACAGTTAAGTATGCAAAGTTGGAAAGTAAAAAAGTAGGCGTTGCAGACAGCGGTGGTACAAGATTGTGTAAATACCACTTGGGTTACAGATAACTTGGCATTAAACCATCACAGCAGCAGGGGAATACAAGCAGTTCAAATAAGACTTTCACCCCAAAGTCCTTCCCCATGCCCCACATTTAAGCATGCAAAGCGTTTCCCCCCACTGGGCTGAACCTCAAGTGGTCCTCATGAGTTCAGTTATGGTGCAAATATCACACAGAGCTAAGAGCTGTATGAGTGTGCTTAAGCCAGCCTTGTAATGTGCTTTGTCCAGAGGGAGAGCTAATCCAGCCACTAAGTGGCAGTGTTGTTCCAGTGATGATACGACACCAGCAGAACATGGAGAGCGAGAGCAGAGCGAGCAAATTCATGTTCTACATGTGTGATTACAACATGTTTAACATGTATTAACTCACCACCCTTTGCTTATTAGCCAACAACTTGACAGAGAATATCATATGATTAATACATATCCCGTCATTCCAGCTTACTGTACACTTGTGAATAAAAGCATTCGCGTCAACGTGCCTTCGCTCTCTTTCTTCCCTCTCTTGCCATCCTGATTCTGTCTCATCTTTCTCACATCACCTCTGACTGTAAAGCAGACAAGCCCTCCTGGCAGATGTCATTACCAATCCGAAGTGTTTCTCTGTGACATACTGTGTCACCCTGGACACACTGACTGCTCCCACTTGGCCCATGCACGCAGCAGGAGGCACCGATCAGATATCATACAATTCATCATAAATTGAGATGTTTCTGACTCATCCTGGTTGCACTTTAGCCTTGAGCTCGAGTGAGACTGGCACTGAAAAGTAGCCAGAAAATGATTGCTTTGATATGTGGTACTAACAGGAGGAGGATGAAAGCCAAATCGGAGCTGATGAATTAAGGGTGGCAAGTAACACATTTATTCTTAACTGCTTCCTTTTAGCAAGGCAGTGTATTTTGGGCTTTATGGGTTTCCTGTCATGCTCATTTGATATTAAATAACCTCACTGATCTCTACAAGAAACTTGGACTTTCATTTCCACAAAACAAGCATCAGCATTTTTCTCTCACCAGTCATCTTACAACAGAAACGTGAAACTTCTACACACGAATTCTGAGGTTTGCTGGATATTACATCAGGGGAGTTTCATTACAGGTGAGTAATGTTAGCGGGGTTTCCTGGAAACATACGACCTCTGTCATTATGACTGGAAGGATGAAGGTAATAGATTGTTGAGGGTTTGCCAATGAACACACTGCTGCTCTGGCGCTACAGTGATTTCCCTGTCGGTAACTAATGGCTTCACGTCTCCCCCCTGGTGATGAGGCGTCACCGGCATGTATGTGAAGCCCTCTGGGAAATGTAAATGTATACAGTCACTCCTGGAAAAGCCTTCTGTGTGAAGTGCCAACGCTTTCTTTAAGCATCAGCAACATTTCACCTTAATTTGACGTCAAAGTAAAACTTCAGCTGAAGGGCACAATGAGGCCTAACTTACGACTCCTTTGGCTCTGGTTTGCCTGAGGTGAAACAGCCATTCAGGAATTCCTACAAACAATGCTCCACCTCTACTTAGTAGAAGTTCACAGATTTGTCATGCAATGCCTGTAGGAATACAGTGCATTTTCTGCTCTGCCGCAAAATCGCTTTCTGCTCCAGTGGCATTCTCTTGCCCGTTTGTTGGGGCAGTGCGCAGCCTCATGTGATTTATTGAGCTTGATTGCAAGACGAGCAGCAACTCACTGCTTCCCCGCCGTCATTAACAGCATACAACCCTGAAACAGGCCTAATTTTTATTGTTCATTCCCTTCATTTCTTGCTGATTTTTTTTTCCCTTCTGCACAGCTCAGATTCTAGTCTCAGCATCTGCCGCTTCATGCTCTGTTTAGTCGACAAACTTTTGTGTGCAATTGTGGAACATTAAACCAGTAAGGTGCATGTGAGGATGTTGTCTCTGGTACGCCTCCATCACATCATCGCCCACAGTGTCACTTCTAACAGAGGAGGAGGCAGCAAACACTTCCTTTTCAAGTGATTTCTTTGGGAATGAAAGGCGATGTGAGAGAGAAACCCAGAAAATGAGGAGGAATTACAACAAGGTAGCCACGCGAGGCACCGGGACATGGAGATGATGAAACAGAAGCCCACTTTAGAACAGAGAGCCCTACAAATCTTACAAGTCCCCAGTTTATCAAAGCCAATCCAGGAGGCAAAGCCCCCCCAACTTTCAGTCATTCCATGCCCTCACACAGCCTCTCATCTCCGCACAGAAGTGAAGTTTGAAACCAGATAAATAGTTCACCCCATTTACGGCAAGTCGAACACCTTCATTTCCCCTGAATATTTGTTCAATGTGGCTGGGTGACGCCTCATCCAGAATTTGTGCCTTTGCTTGTTTGTAAAAAGGGGTGTGCAATGGCTACTAAAAATAGCTCCATTGACCCACTTTTTCAGTAGGACTCACTGGCATTGTTAAAAGGAATAGATCACATCACTCCACACCTTTAAAAGAAACATCCAGTCATCATCTTTTCAGTATAATCTTGAAGTTACAGTGACATCACCTGCAGCAGGCTTTTCTTTTATTTAAAGCTCAGCAAGGCCAGTCTCTGGTTTCAGTGTGCTATGAAGGCCACGCATTAATGTGGGTTCTCCACCGTCAGCGATCTGTTCGAACACGGACAGGACTGCCTTGGAAAGAACAGCCACCGTCGGGCAGTGGAGTGCCGTAATAAGACACCTCTATTGTCTGGCTTTTGCCTTTTATCAGCATGTTAGCGAGCCCCAGTCTTCAGACAGGTGAACTCAGGGACCTGCAGCGGTGATTCCCACCCACTGGTCCTGGGAACAGTTACCTGCATGTACGTGGAAACCTTGAGGAGTAGCTCAACTAATTTGAAAACAGAGAAATAACATTAAAATTGGATCATCGAAACTGCTGCTATGCTAATCTTTAGGAAATTTACTGCCACAATAACCAGTAAGCTAGCCGCTTAGCAGTGGGCTACACACCTCCCACCAACCTAATCCAGCTGTAGATGCCTTAACAACACGTGCTGCTATTGAGCATGAAAACTAGTTAGCAAGCAGTCAAAATACTTAGCTGAAGGTAATGGATAAAATGTTTAAATTGTTAGCTAATAGCTGAATGTATGAACAGATGAAAGAGTTAGCTAAAAATAATAGAAGGTAGAAATAATAAAGCTAAAGGTAATGACTAAACAGCTGAAATATAGTTAAATGAAATGAATAAACAGTTAAAATCAGGAGCTTAAAGTAGCAGATAAGCTGCTAAAATAATTAGTTGTAAGTATCAGATAAACAGTTGAAGTATGAAATTAGCTAAAAGCAACGGATTAATGGTTTCAATAATTTCATAAAATGAAATGTAGAAACACGGAAAATAGCATAACTGCGTAAATGTTGAAAATAAGTAGCTAAAAGTATCAAATAAACAGCTGAAATGTAGCTAAAAGTAACAAATAAAGAGTTAAAATAATGAGCTAAAGTAACAGTTAAGCAGTTTAAATAGATGCAGCTGCTGTGCTCGTTGTAGGAAAGCAAACTTGACCAAATCAACCCAAACACTGACTCTAATTTTATGAAAAAACTGCAGTATGATCCTCATTTTGTGCTCTTACTTAAGATCCACTTAAGACTCCACTGACATGAGGACATTTGGAACGTGGCTTCTGGTGCTGATGAAGGAGTTCTTGAGCTCGTAAGGATGTGGGGCCACGTTAGACAAAACAGGTTGGAACCACTGACCCACAGGGGCCCGTGGGGAGGCCAGCGAGCCGCTTGGTTGTCTATCTTTGTGGCTGGGGAAAGGTCCAAGCGGCGGAGGTCAGTGAGTGGCATGCATCCAGGATAGACTGCTTGCTTTTCTCTTTTCTGCTTGATTTACCGAGAAGTCTTTGAAGTCTTCTCGGGTGGAGTGATGAATCAAAAGCAACAAAGGGGAGCTTAGAAAATCTTCCAAAAGCAACTAAAGCACGAGGATGACAAAACAAAGGCTAACAAATGCACTTTATTATACCCACAGAAGATTTATCTCCTCTTCCTGCAGTTCATGCTGCAGTGCATATATGGTGTTTTTAAAGATGTGCTAAATCCACATCACTGTGTACTCATGAATGGCTCTGCAATAATAAAGAACCTCTGAACTAAACATTTTCTCCAAAGTGAGCTGTAAGTCATCTAATGGAAGCCATGATAAGTGTAAAATCCTGGACAACTCCCCTGACACCTTCTTGTAGATCTGAATCCAGACAGTGTGCTCTGAAGTGCTGCACTTTCATGGGAGAAAAAAGAGGCCTGCTCCTATGGCAACAGAAAATCAGTTAAATGAAGACAAACAGGAGGCCTCTGAACCTCCACCTACGCGCGCACTAAAAAACACAACCTCCTTTCACAAATCCATCAATGCGCTAACTTTGTAGACTCGCTGAATGCTAATGGCTCGTAGCATGCACTGCTTAAATAGGTCACGACTGGGAATAATTGTATTAACTGCTGTAAATAGAAATAAACAGGGCAAAGTGAAGAACAGTAATGGCTTGTCGGGATCTATTCAGAGGCTTTCTCAGAAAATGGCAGAGAAGTCTTGAGGGAGGCACTCAGTGTCACAATTTGGCTTTTTGCAAAAACTGCCATCTGCGTAAGAAAGCCAATTATGAACAGAGACACGGGGAAGCAAAAAAAAGTCTCCAGGTTTCAACCTGATAACATTCTTCAGAAAATGAGCCTTAATGATGTTCGCTCATATCTGAATAACACAGATAATGTGACTCTGGAGCTCTTCTTCTGCTTTACCTCACATCTTTGACCTACCGCGCAGCACGCAGTGATTGAGTGGTCTGCGCTTCAGTCGGATATCGAGAGAATATGAACTGAAAGATTTAGTTATTTAGTGTAATCGGTCCAATGTCTGTCTGTTGTTCAATGTTTGCTTCTGAGATGCAATGCCAAGAACAAGCTGTTCCCTGAGCGTCCCACAAATATGCTCAGTGGAGGTTTTCGAAGTAAAAACAGCAGGAAGTCGATCAATTCTTCAATCGGCCAAAAGTCAATCCAGCTGTGGAGATGCACATGCATAAAGCATGTTTATGGACATGTTCTTGAGCAATATCATCACACCCAGCGTCACTCCGTGTGCTCTTCCACAGTGTCACATGGATTCCTTGTAGCAGTTGACTCTTATTTCCTGGTTTCTTTGCACACACATGTCCTTGCCCTCCCATCCCGGGAGCTGCATTTACTCGACAGCACATTCGTAATGTTTGCTGGTCAAGTCGTCTACTCTCCCCGGCTGGCGAGAGCAAGGTATTCTTTAAATGTTTGAACAGATGGCTCCCAAGAAGTCTGGAGGTAAAAATAAAAACATGTGCGTGAGGCTTGAGAGCTCAGAATGCCATCTATTCTTCATCCCTTATCTCCTCTGGGATCCCGGCCTGGGGGCTGATGGTTTTAGAAGCGCATGCACACTTGGCCAAAAACAACAGTCAAATGGTAATATATAATTTTGAGGTTGCCTACAGTATGAAAGCATTCTGCTCCGAGCAGTAATGTAGATGCAAATCAAGGCTTAAAAAATACCCAAGTTGCATTCTGAATGTCTACAAAAACACCATTAAAATCCCCATAATGTAAAAATACTGATCATCTCTCCTGTGAATGAGTTGCATTCACTCACATACAGTTTTTCTCACATTTTAATGGTGCCATCCATCATTTCTCTGCTCTTTTGGGCACTAGCAACAAAAAACTGGCAGGCTTTGCCATCCCTGGAGTCTGCCTCCAGCATGGCTAAGAGCTCAGTAATGGTAAAAATATCAAAAGTCACAAATGCAGTCCAATCTGTGGAGTAATAGATCAGACTTCAACATCTGCGTGGTGGTGACACAGCACAACAGCTTTGTTGGGCAATAGATCCTCCTCTTGTGGTGTTCTACAAACCACTGCTGACATATTCAAACACAAGAAAACAATTATTTCTTACACAGTATTTCTACACAGTATTTCTACACAGTTTTGTATGGGGAGGCTGAAGTTTTATCACCCCTGTGATCAGAGGCGATATTCAGAGACCAGAGGCGATACTGAGTCAACACTTTGACATTCGAAGTCCACAGAGGATGAACTCTGACTTTTCGTTCAACCACACCTCTTTAGATTCACATTTGTAGTTTTGACTGAAACATCAGGTGTCAGATTGCCATGAAATCTGGTGCAGACGTTCACATCACTTCAGGATTAATTCTAATTCTAATTCTAAAAAAACAAAAAAACAGACTTGGGTATATATATTTATGTTGTTATTTTTTTTTACTTATTGTTATGTTTTTTACTTACTGTTATATTTTTTACTTTTTTAATAGCTTCTTTTAAATAGATGTGTCATGCACCAACCTCACCAAAGCAAATTCCTCGTATGTGTAAAATCGTACTTGGCAATAAAGCTTTTTCTGATTCTGATTCTAAATTTTCATCTAGCGCCACCATGAGGTCAAAATGTCCAATAATTCAGTTTATGACCACACACCCACAAAACCGACAACATTTCCATCAGCCTCAGCTGTACCTTGTGTTCACTGTTAATTCACAAATGTTAAAATGCTAACACGCTAAACTAACGCCTTTGAGTGCGATCAATCATCATCATATAAACATTTTTGACGCAGTCGGACAACATGTCTTATGAACTGGATCTATTCAAGCACAACCCCACCCACAGCATGTTGACGTTAGCAGTTAGCTCAAAGCACAGCTAAGTACAGCTGTACTTTGTGTTTATTGCTAATTAGCAAAAGTTAGCATGCTAACATGCTAAATGAAGATGGTGAAATTTCACCGTGCCTTTGAAGGCGATCAATCAGTTAACATTTTTAATTTCTGATGCAGTTTTGCATCATTTTGTTTAAGCACAACCCGACTCACAGCATGTTGACGTTAGCAGTCACAGCTAAGCACAGCCTCACAGAGCAGCATGGCTGCAGACTCTTCATATTGTTAAGAAATAATTAAGTAAAAAACTAAATTAATGTAAACCAAATAAAAAAACATGACAATCTTTGAAGACCATAAACAGGCCACATGCAAAATAAAGGAAACCACCCGAGGAGCTCAAAGAAATGGATGAGAAATCCAGTAAAGGGTTAAGATGTCTGCAGGAAAACTACAAATCCCATCATATTAAAAAGCAACACAGCAGTAACTGTAGTAAAGAGGTCCTTTCAGGTCTGAGAGTCTACGCAGCGTCTCTGCAGCATCAACACAGGCCTGTGGAGACGTCGGAGCGTTCAAGGACTCAGCGTCGCTCTCCCTCATATCCTAAATCATTAGTCTGCCCAAACTCTGCCCTGGAGAAAAAACGCCTGACAGAGACAAAACATAGATCTCTCCAGTCTTTCGATGTATGCCTGGGGAACATGCGAGATGAAGACACAATGTGAAGGGCGACATGTATAAAACATGAGCGGATTGGGAGAGCGAGGTGAGCACCGCCTTGGAGAAAAGCCTAAATATAAAGAGATGTGTGTCAGTGTCCGTCTGATTTATGACCTCCTAACCTTTTAACCTGAGGATTTTAAGCTGCTGTGATATATTTCTAATTCAAAAGGGCAGTCAGTCGGCTTTCACTCTGCTCATCCGGATTTCTTCTTTGCTTCTTTGCCCTAAAAGTCGCTGCTGTACATTAACTCTCACAGTACTGAGACAGAAGAGAAAACCCTCGATTCACACTGCAGAGGCACTTAATGTACGTCTGGTCACCAGAGACAGACAAGCACATCTTCCCTGCAACATCTTTCAAAAATGTAGATGCAAATGTGGAATAACAGGGACATCTGTGTCAGGGTGGGTTGTCCCATTAACCGTCTCCGAGAGCAGGAACAGAACATTATCCGTATTGTTGTCAAGTTTTTGCCACTCAAAGGATATGAGGTAAGAGAGCTGACAGCTACACAGGAAAACACATTACTATTTCAGCTGGCGTGGCTGCTTCCGTGCTGCTCTGCAACCATTTTGAATCATCCCTTACTCCTGCACTTAATTGTTAATGATTTCTTCAAATGCGAGGCGGTATCGCTCACACTTTCCCTCGGAAGGTGCCACATTCCGAGATGTAAATCTGGGGTTAATCCACAAATTAGGTTTCCGCAGGCGGCGCGCGTGGATATTGTGAGAACGGGAGTGTGTGCCAGGAGCATGAGAGAGTGCTGCCTGCCATGCAAACCTGAACCACAGACTAGAGCTTCAAAATGACTTTGATCATGTAGTTCTGAATCATTTACCAGTGAGACGGAGAGCATGTGAAACACGCGTGGCCAGTAAGCGATGAGGAGGCTAATGCTAAAAACACGGAAAGCATGGTTATTCTCAAAGGGGCTTATTAAATTTTAAGAAGAGGTTGGGGTTGGGGGTGGGGGCGGGGGTGGGGGCGGGGGTGGGGGCGGGGGCGGGGGCGGGGGCGTGGGTTTCTAATCAGGCACACAAATCTGAAGAAAGAGTTCTGTGGAGCCGGCAGTGTGGAAATACAGTCATCAAATAACTGCTTCATGTAGGCTAGATGTCTAAAAACCTTTTTAGCCACATTTTAACAGACACCTCGACCTGCAGCTGAACCACAATCCTCATAGATTCTGTTTTATATTTATTTTATATGGATTTTATTCTGTCCAGAGGCATAATCTCTGGTTTCCTGCCTCCAAAAAAAATATTATTATTACCTGTAAATATGCCAGTATTTTAAATGTTTATTCAATTGTGTATTTAATTTCATTAAAGGGCAGCAAGTGTTGGATTGCAAATATATTGATCAATAATTTTATGATAGCAAAATTGTGACACAGAGCTCTTCACGACCAGCCGGTGGAGGCAGTAATGTCACTGCATGTAAACACAACACATAAATCAGCTCTTTACTCTGATATAGTCTGCACAGCAAAAGCCGTGTTTCCATCAAGGTTGTTTTTATGAGCATTCTGAAATATCACATTCAAAAAGATCGTCAGAAACGGCAAAATAAGTTAAAAAGTTTTTACGCTCGCTTGAGGTTTTTACCTTTTTGGAGAAAGTGTTAATTCGCTAAATGGGGGATGGAAAAAGTTCTGCCACAGCAAACACAACTCACATGACTGATCCACTGATTTGAACTGCAGCATTTTGTTCATTTAGTATGTTAGTATGACACTGCGATTGAAGCAGCTTTATCTGACACACTGGAGTTATTTTCAACAGCTGTGTGTAATACTGCTGTGCTAATAAGAGGTCTGCAGGCTTTACACAATGTTTTCACTCCAAAGAAAAAAAGCCCAGGTGCTTCTTTGATGAAACAGCTTTGCTAGCTAACAAGGTACATATAAATAAGAGTGCTGTGGAGCTATTTTAAGGCCACAGAACAAACATCAATATCCGTTCAGATGCCGAATTTCCCAAAATGCCAGAACCCACAAACTCTGATAAAACGTTATCCTGCCCAAGAAAGCGAGATAAAACTGCTGCGGCGCTAACGTGCTAAATTTGTCCACACGCTCTTCGGTTCAGATGATAAAGTTCATTGCACATTCCTTCACAAAAGATCACAAAGACTGACATTTAGAGGAAAGTCCACAGATTTGCGAGACGAGCTGTTGCAGGGGATTACCTGCTGGAATCAATGCAAAGAGTTAAGCTACTGATTTTAGCCACAGATGCCAGTTTATTAAGCGCTTCCTACAGCTCCGCACGGCTGCACCAAGGCGTGAGAGACGTCTTCTAATTCAAAGAAACGCTGGACACCTATCAGCTGGCGACGACACCTTCCTCACTGTAATTAAGTTGAATAAGGACAGTCAAAGAACGACGGGTTGCTAGGAGACTGTTGCAGAAGGAGTCCAAGGAAGGCATTAATGCTGACCTTTAGCAGAGGACAAGGCAGGAAAATGAAAATGATGTATCACATTGTTTTATGCGACGCATCAGAGATTTAAATATAGAAATCAGCCATTTATTATTTCACTAACAAAACAGCATTCGCAGCTGACGGGGAGCAGATTCACGAGGGCTTTAAAGCAAAGTTAACACGGGAGGTTACTCTTTGGTAGTAACACCAGATGCTTGAATCACTGTTTCCATGACTCATGGGATAAACAACACTTCACACTGTGTTTCTAACACACGAGTGTTGACACGAGCGCATTGTCTCTCAGCCACTGATGCTGAAAGCTTGATTTAAGTTCCCTAAATTCCAGTATGAACTTTAAGATGCACAGCAGACTCTCTGACCGCCGCTGCAGACCGCAGCATCAGCATCATATTTGAAATAGCAGCAGAGTTTCCACCACCGGTCCTGTGTGTGGGCCCTTCAGCCGAGCCATGCCTCGAGACCCGCGGTGCGAAAGTCTGGTCCCATGCTGCATGAGAGTGTGTTTAAATCAGGTCATTTATCTGTCTGGGTGACGCGCGGCGATGTGAGAGGCACACACTTCTGTGAGAGCGAGCGCCACAGGGTTGCCTGGTGGAGCCGCTGTGTTCATGTGAGAAGAAGGGAGTAAACTTTGCTTCACACTCTCAGACGGATTTGTGGATGGTGAAAGAGAACGAGACGAGCAGGATTTCGTTTTTAAGACAGTGGCGTTGCAGCTGTGAGGGTGTCACTTTGCTACTTTGCTGACAAGCGGTTTAAATATTTCACATGGCCTATATTCAGGCAACTGATGTTTGACATTTACAGCCACTTCGGGAGCATTAGTTCCATTTATTCCAAATCTTCCATATCACAGCGCTCCACCACTTCCAGGAATCTGTTTGTATCCTGAGACATCTGATATTATTCGAATGCTTTAGTAACAGTTCCTCGGCTGGAGTGCACACAGAAAGTACAACGCTGCACAAAATGACCTTCTCATCAAATGACGCGAGCGGAAGGAACATCTGTAAGTATGTAAAAAGTGACGCAGACGGACTGCAGTGTGAAGCGGGGAAGTAAAAACATGTTGTGGTTTGACCTGGAGTTCATGCTGGAGAGGAGCAGGGCAGCCATTGGTTGAGTCAAACCACACCGCCATTATCAGTTTGAACTTACCGAGCTCCTGAATTGCGGCCGAGATCACCTCCACAGCCGGGTCGAAGGGCACCTGAGCACCTCCAGGCAGGTTACTACGACGTCAGGCGGGCTTCGGCATCATTCAGGGACGAATCGACGACATGTTCATAAAGCCTCTGCAGCTGCAGATACTCATCAGTTTCAATCATCCTGTCTCTGTTTTTAGGGCCATTAGATGCCAAGAAAAAGCAGAACAGTCAGTGAGAACAGTCAGAACAACGCTTAACTGAATGAGCTTTAGCTAAAGTCCTGCTGTTTTCAGCCCAAAACTGATCTCTCAAGCATCAACTGAGCTGAGAAAATGAGGCATCAGTACTCCCAAAGAGCTGCAAGAGGGTTTTTCTGCATCTGCAGGTTCAGAGATTTGTGACAACACGAAGAGAGGCACAATCTGAAAGAAGCAACAACAAGTAATTAAGACATTAATTATGTGTGCAAATGATCAAAGTGCTGAGAGGCCAAAAAACATCACAAATACAATAAACAGCAGCGGGAAAGATCGACTGTAATTGTGAGTCAACAGTTTTTACAAGTGAACTCACACTTAATTCATAATTATAAATATTTTCCAGACAATAATAATTAGAAATGACATCTTTAGTATGAATAATTAAGGTATTCATGAAGGTGTTCATTATGTTGCATGCAGTTTTACTTATTTTCAGCTCATTCCCTCACAGCCATGAGTTTCTAATGTGTCATTCATTATTTCATAGGTGTTAATCCATACATACTCACAGTCATGTGTCATGTAATCATTTATTAAATATGGCCTGCACACACATTCATAATAAACAATTCATGGGCTGCAAAAGTGTGTTTTCAAATGTGAGCAAATACTTTGCAGCTGTAAATGTCACTTGGTTAGAGCGACCGCAACACGACAACTTCACTTTCTAGGAGAACAATGAATCTATCAAAGACCAGAGACCACAAACGCATCACTGAATTGTGGTGCATTCACAGCACAGCGGCGACACACGGCCTCAGAGACATAATCAATAATGCTGATTACGCCATAAAACACAGAGGAACAGAAAGAAAACAGTCTCATGTCGTAAAAAACTGAAAGGAACAAAGACGTTATTGATATCAAAAGAGCTCCTTTGCTTGACTTTCGTTTGCTTGAAGAGATGAAAAACACTACGAACAGCCATGTTGTAAATGCGATCGATTGAGTCTAAGATTCGGTTGGTACTGCTAATTTATTGGACTCTCGAGCAAAAGAATCCATTCAAGAAGAAGGAGAAGCGTGACATTTGAATTTGAGACGAGCTGTTTTCTGTGATGGAGCCTTTCCACTTAATCCACTGTGTGAAGTGAATGGACTCGGCCTTGATAACACACTCAACCTGTGACATTCAGCTGTTTGTACACAAATGTTGGACTGGTAATCCACAAATCCCCCCCAAATCCCCTTAATCACAGCTGGTTGACCGAAATACTGCCTAAACCTTCGACTCAGGGCCGTTTGATAAACTGAGACTCGGGTCTGAGAGGACGCAGGACGGCGGTCAGAGCAGGTTAATGGAACAGCTGAACAGCCGCTCGAATCATCGATATACTGGAGCACGACATCCTGGTGTATGCTCAGTACATGGATTATCACATTTTGATGTAATTGTTTTTGCTATGTAGCTTATGGAGGGCAGAGTCCACTCTTTCTGTGGCGGCCTTCCAGTAAAAACACCTCAGACGTCTGCAGCTGATGCATCCTAAGAACGTCTTTTCTACAGTCATGCTAGCAGCTCTGTGACAGACGAGAGCTGGTGTGAACGCTAAATGCTAACGTCCAGGCGTCACAATGACAGGGGGTGAAAACACGTGCTGTGAAAGCACGGCGCCAAACGGAAAAAAAATTGTGGCGCCATGACGAAAAAGCTGCCGAGTGACATTTTGCACATCAAACAACTGAAAACAAGCCAAAACTTTATTTATTTAGCACTATTCTTCACACAGTGCTTTACAAAATTAAATAAAAATAAAAGCAGACAAGGTGATCGACCAAATCAATCAATTTGAATAAAGCATTTCCAAAAGCTTTCACAAAAAGAAAAGTTTTAAGATTCAGAGACTCAGAGTGAGGCGGCGCAGTGGAGCAGCAGGAACAGCAAGAAGGTCGCCGGTTCGATCCCCGGGTCGGGCGCGGCCTTTCTGTGTGAAGTTTGCATGATCTTCCCGTGCATGCGTGGGTTCTCTCCGGGCACTCCGGCTTCCTCCCACAGACCAAAAACATGCTCATTAGGTTAACTGATGACTCTAAATTGTCCTTGGGTGTGAGTGTATATGCTGCCCTGCGATCGGCTGGCGATTGGTTCAGGGTCTACCCCACCTCCCGCCCGTTGACAGCTGGGATAGGCTCCAGCCCCCCCGCATCCCCGGAAAGGGATAGGTGGTATAGAAAATGGATGGATGGACTCAGAGTGTCTGAGGGACGAGTTTCAGGCCTGTATCAGGAGAATCAGAGCTCGTTAATGTCTAAATGAAAGGTTTTATCTTTCTTTTAAAAGCATTCAGCCGGCTGCTTCCCTGATATCTACAGGTAGTTTGTTCCAGAGCTTTGGGGCCTAATTGACAAAGGCTGCATCCACGATTCTTTGAGCTTTTGCTGGACGCCTCTGATCACCCAGCGGCAGATGATCTCAGTGTTTGAGACGGAAAACAGCGAACGAGGCAGCCAATAAAACGATAAACTGTGGGTCCCGGCCAGTCGGTACGTGCACATCCGCAGCTCATAGCATGACTCAAAACTATACAATTGAGGCAAACTGGAAACTGTTTGTTTGAATCGTGCATCCAGTCGAGCAAAAAGGCAAAATAACACATCGAGCTTGTTACCAGACTGTGCAACACATTGCATAAGACTATTAACATCAGTTTAAGGAAGCCGCGGAGAGCAGGCGCAGAGCACGGCATGTGAACTCTGAGGCAGAGCAGAGGTGCACAAGTTCAGGCATCTGAAGCCTCTTCTCCAGCAGTTCAAGCCAAAGAGGTGGAGTTGGATCAGTTTGGAGTGTCTGTGCAAAACAGTGATGGAGGAGGGAGGGGCGACAAGTTTGATGTGAATAATTTATCACTGATGTTTCCACTGCCTTTGTTCTAGCTCCAAAGGATCCGGGTTTTAAGTTTTAATAGCATTTGTGGCTGGACTTATTATGTGTGATCAAATAATTCTCAGTCCTGGGATTAAAAAAATAAGTATTCTTCGCTTCTTTTTTTTCTAGCAATGTAAGTAATTGAGGCCACATGGGTATAGCCCACTTCTCTCTCCCCTTCACCCTCTGATTTTAATACTGCAAAACATACAGATGTGTCTCTGGTATTTCAGTGACTACGCACTCATCAAAGCTGTTCAATCATTCATTGATTTAAACATTTACTTTGGTAAAAGTTCACATTATTGAGCCCAACTGGAAACAACAGATGGATCCAGTAAGACAGTAAGTTGCACTTGTTAATTCTTAATCTGTCTTGCAAGACTCCTTTGTTGAGTGTTGAGTGGTGGAAAGAGTGCGTCCAAGCAAGATATGCTAATCCACCCTCATGCAATCTTCATGCACCGTCTTTGTATATATTATACTTTAAAACCCATTTAAATGCAACAATGACAGTGGCGGCAGAAGTTTACACTACAAAGATACAGCAGAACAAAAGGCTTCAGCTCCGGAGCTGGCGTTGGAGATAATTTTGGAAACTGATGTTATCTGGTTTAAGTGTAATTATCACATGGGTGATATGTTAAGAGAGAAATTCAAACAAAAAAATGAGGCTGAAGTGATCAAGAGGCGTCTTATTTCATCATATGGGGTTAACAGTTGAACTCTGTGATGTCTGGAGTTTCTAGCACTATTTGAATTCTGCGCTTCTGAGAGAATTCAGGCACCTCAAACGAGGATTCATTAAAGGCTCACGAGCTAAGAGAAAGATTGTTAGATGGGTGAACGCGGGCCTTGGTGAAAGGGTAACTTCTCTGGCTTTTTCCCGCAGGCAAAATTTCAATTATACGTCCTCCTCTGATGAAAAAAAGAAAAGGGAAATGAAAACACTTGATCAAAATTGCCTCATTTCCAGAGCTGTCTTGAGCTTTGACATCACCGCGAAGCAACACGTTACATCAATAAACATGAGTCCTTAACATGCTGCTCTGGAAAGAAAAGCAGCAGTTTGTAGCCACCAACACAGAAACGTCTCCTCTCAAAATGGGTGTAATGTGAAGAGGCAGAGGAACAAATCTGAAGTATCAGCTCAGGTATCACTGAGCACAATGTTATAACACCTGCCTGAACCAGTGATTCCCAACATGGAGTTGAAAAGGACAATTACTTCAGAAATAAACCCTGGAAATTCAGATTTCATCTTAAAACTGGTCTGTTTAGGAACAAAATAACCATCCACATTGCAGTTACGCTGAGCTTTCAGTAAATCTATCAAGCTAATCTGTACCAGCCAATGAGCATGAAAACCAGTTAGCAAGCGAGTAACTGAAAGGCTGAAACGTCCAGAGTCTGAGAGTCCAAAGCAGCTTCCACTTTAAAATCAGCTGAAAATGCAAAATGATGGTCAGCGGTGATGAAGGGCGGTGGTGATGAAGGGCGGCGGCTGGTGAAAAATATTCTAGGTGGGGCTGTGCCATATCAATGCAATAATAATTATTCAATGCCAATATTAATAACTTGAGGCATTTTTGCACAAAGCATAAACATCATATTGCACAACCACAGTTTTGGCAATAAATTACTTTACTTACTAGACATTTTTTCCTTTTTATATACAGCTGAGCACATGAAGCAGTGCATTAGTGGTAAATTGACGACGCAAGTATTTTGTATTAAGTATATTAAGAAATGAATACTGGAATAGAAAAATACTGTACAGTAATTTCTGATAAAGCTAAATGTTACTAATATGATCAGAACTGCAGCAATTAACTGATTTTTCAATTAGCAGATCAAGAAAAATACAATCTGCAACAATTTTGATAATTTCAACATTTGAGTGAACAAGCCAGAAAATGATGACACACCCTTTGTCGCCCTTTGAGCATCAGATTCGACGACGCTGATTGGATAAATTCCTGTTGCTACGTCGAATCTCTTGTCGGTAACTGGCTGCTCTGCCGCACTGGCAGGGCGATTTTTCTATCGCCCCAGCAACTCGGCAGAGATGAGCAGGAAACTATTTTTTATTTTGTATATGACATGTCATTGCGAATTTAAACACACATGGTGCTCAAAATAAGTGATTATTGTTTATTTTACAAATATTTATTTTAAAAACGAAAAATCAAAAACACCAGGGGGGCAGCGCCCGAGCGCCCTCTATTGGCCAGCCGCCACTGGCGGTGGTGATGAAGGGCGGCGGTGATGAAGGGCGGCGGTGATGAAGGGGTGTCTGAGCTCCTGCGGCCGCGGTGCGGGGGTACGATACGTCAGACATACGTACGCAGTGGAGAATCTCATCCCCACACCAAACAGTCTTTGTTTGCACTATTATTTAACACATTCCTGTTTGTCAGCAGCCGCCTGGTTCACATGGAAACACTGCGCTCTGTATATGCTCAGATCTTCTCAGTGGAGGTTCAGGTATAATTGGTAGCACTCAACAATCCCGCCAACTGTCAAGGAAACAAGAAAGTGGTGTTCATTTTGCGCCCACTGCTCCAGCATTCAGATATCCTCAGCTGGCTTAATCAGTCGGCTCGCTTTAGTGTGAGAATGAGAGTTCACACCGAAACACAAGGTTTTGCATTAAATCCACCGACGACTCTCTGCCTCTTACCCTCAGGTCAAGAGGTGACAGCTCAAAGAGCGCCTTAAATCATGAGAACTGCTTTACCTTTCAGTGGAGCTGCAGAGACGCACCTACACTAAGTCAGTAAAGTCTGTGGATTTATGTGGATCTCAATCCTTCCCCCGTGCTGCATATAAATCAGCCATCATTCGTCGGACTCGGCGGGTGAAGAGCGAGCCTGACAGTCCGACTGTGGCGGGAGGGGAGGTGGTGAGTGACGGCGGGGAGGTGGAGGGAGGCAAAGGGCAGCAGGCAGCGCCGCGCCATGACCCCTGAAACACACGTTAGACGTGTTTCCAGAAAGCAGGCGAACGAATTTAAAGAAGAACTTTTGGTGTCGCAGAAAAACAAAAGGAGCGATCAAGTGTTGGGAGCAAATAAACACAGCACAGGCGGCGGCACAGGCTGTAATAAATAGAGCAGAAGAAGAAGAAAAGTGGTGAACAGGGAGAGAAGCTGTTGTTCTTATTGTTCTTCTTCTAATTGTTCTTCTTGTTCTTGTTATTTTTTCTGTGGTTGTTTTTGCTGTTGTTGTTCTTCTTGTTCTTGTTATTTTTTCTGTGGTTATTTTTGCTGTTGTTGTTCTTCTTGTTCTTGTTATTTTTTCTGTGGTTGTTTTTGCTGTTGTTGTTCTTCTTGTTCTTGTTATTTTTCTGTGGTTGTTTTTGCTGTTGTTGTTCTTCTTGTTCTTGTTATTTTTTCTGTGGTTATTTTTGCTGTTGTTGTTCTTCTTGCTCTTGTTGAGTTTGGTCAGAAGATAGAGTAAAAGAAGAAGTCACGATCAGGGAGAAAAGCTGCTCTTGTTGTTGTTGTTGTTCTTCTTCTTCTTCTTCTTCTTCTTCTTGTGGTTCTTGTTCTTCTCTCGAGGTGAAAACAGCTGCCCCATCATGTGACTTAAATGTTCTCTATGTCAGAACTTATTAAGGAAACCTTTTCTATTGTGATACTGAAACACAGTGGAAATGGTGCTTTTGTGAAATTAACAGATCAACAAGCTTCACAACGCTGACATGTTGGAGTTCAGAGCAATAATCCTCTCACAGTTACAATCAGCTCAAAGCTGATTTTGAGTCAAACCTCTGTTTTTACCACTCGTGCTGTTTACTGTTCAACGTTTCTCGGCTGACGGCGACACAATGAGTCTAACTTCATTTTCCAGCCTGTAAGATTCGAATCAAACGCGTCTCATGAGCTCCAACAACAACTGGGATGAAGAAACACTTAATGAAGACAAGGAAACCACAGCTGGAACAGTATATCTTATATGTACTGTTACGTAACTAATGCAATCCAGAAGCTTCAATGTACATTTTAATGAAACGAGATGACGTCTGCGCTTCTGTGTGTCGGATTTTGAACAGTAAACTAAATTTCTATGGCATAGTCGACAGCCATGCTAGTGGCTTTGTGAGGAGGCTGGAGCTAAATGCTAATGCTAACATCCTGATGATGACTATGCTAGCATGCTGATGGTCGACATGTATCATGTTTGCACAGCAGCATGCTAACATTTGCCAATCAGCACCAAATGAGCTGAAGCTGATGAACCTCTATCACAGACAAGAATGATGGAGGACCGTTTGGCAAAACTGGAGAATTACGCCAAATGACAAGGTTGTAAAAAATCTTAAATGTCCTCATGTGATGTCACTTGAGTCAGTGTTGGTTGGGCCTGAAGACCACAAGTTTGAAGATAAAATATAAATAACTAAAAACAGGGTGAGGAGTTAGCGAGCTTACTGGACCTCTGCAGCAGCTCGAGGCTACATTAGCCACCACTAGCATAACATACCCATATCTCTGAAAGAAATGTCAGTGATTGAGTTGCATTGTGGGTAATGTAGGTGCCAGGTTTTGACGAGGGAGAGGAAAGCCTGGAATAATAAAGATGATCTCTGATTTAATATGAAAATGTCTGTGTTTCATGTACGTTTATACCGTCCATGTTGATTCCTCTGTGGTTGGTATCTGTATTCTTGGGAGCAGCTGATCTGTATTTAATAAGTCCTTTTGATTCACTGTCAACACGTGGCCTCTCTGGACCCTTTGCTCAGTCAGTCGGGCTTCATGCCTGAGAAGAGGAGATCCAAACAGCGTCCGACTGTGGGAACTCTAACACAGAAGCGGCCGACATTAACAAAATGACTGTAATATGAAAGAGGAAAATGAATCAAACTGTTATTTGTGCTGGACGCTGCCCGTTGCCTCTCCCAGCGTGTGTGGGAGTGAATGAAATCACAATGCGAGGACAGATTCCTCTGTGAGCGTTGTATAACTAACCTGATAGTGGAGCGGATCTAATGAATCTCAGTCATGACAGGCTGAACTTTGACAAAGAACAGCAATTCAAAGAAATGCTATCGGCGTCGTCCAATGAGGAGAGCTGGTTATTTTTTGGAAACGCGTATCGACAGTTTGCTCTCAAAACAAGAGAACTGCAGTGATTAGCTGAACTCCAGATGCACGCTGTGCTGCTGAAGCGAAGCCTCTGCTATCACTGGCAGTTTAACAAGCGATCACAGGCCCCGTATCAAATCAATTACCATCCATTTATTAATCTCTGCCAGACTGCAGATAGCTCAGTCTGCTCCAAGTCTTTCTACGATAACGTGCAGTGTCACCACGTCCAACGTGGCTGCGGCTGCTTCTCATGTAAATCACACTCCCATGTGCAGCTGACCTGTGGTGTGTGTCAGCAGCTACTGTTACACTCTGGATGGAAGCTTCTTCTTTGATGAATGATACCCAAGAAGCAGAGCATAAAGGAAGTGTGTTCAGGCTAATAACGAGCAGCTGTGCAGCTTCTGGCGCAGATCATCCCAGCAGCAGTCTGCAGTCCACGTGCTGCACCGACATTTCAAAACATTACTTCAAAAACACCTTTACTGCGTCTCTGATTGTTGTTAGTCGCTGAGTAATTATCAGGTTCAGCCTCAGTTTCTCACTGTACGCTCAGTGCGATCATGCTCTTCCGCTGAAAAGAAGTTTCCTCTGCGTGAATTCTGAGAAAAATTACTGGACTCTTGAGTTTTTATGTCCAAGTTCAACATGCACGCAGCTTCCACATTTCTTATTTTGCAGAAAAATCCTGGAAATCCGTCAAAATTCCAGCTTGTGATCAAGTGTGTTTCTAACTCAGCACATCGAAAACAAATGAACAAGAGCATTTTTGAGTTGGACAGTTCATTTTCCACAGATGTACTGTAACAGGCATGTAATGGGCACCACATGTGTATCCTCTGCTCTGACACGATGTACAAAGACGTTTCTGGAAGTTCAGTTCAACAGCAGCTAAAGGTACAGAAGGCCAGTTCACGCTCAACGAGGCCCCCTGGTGGTAGGAGGGAAAATGCATTTACGGCACAAACTAATACACAGATTTTTTTCGGTATTATCTGACGGCTCAGAAACGCGACTTCTTTGCATCTTTGCTCTTCCAGAGACTAACGGTCAGTCATGCTAACAGCTTCGTGAGGCTGCACTGCTTTGAGGTACGTGGTGACGTCAGCATGCTAATATGCTCACACTGACGACGCTAACACCTTAATGTTTAGCATGTGCATCTGCACAATGTTACATTTTTGTTTTCTGTGCTTATATGTATATATTTTTTCCATTGCATAGTACAAAACCACAGTATTTTATGATCCAAATTTTACTTGTGTACAATTCAAAATTTTCCGTTGAGAAATTGGCAATATTATTTTTCTGCTCTTTTTGTATACAATGTGCATTTTCTGTCTTTTCCTTTATTGTCCATTTGTTCTTTTTCTACATCTCTCTTTATTCTTGCTGTATTTCCATCTTAGTTTGTGTGTTAGCATGTTAACATTTGCTAATCTGTACAAAAAGACTCCTCCGTATATCACTAGGTGCAAAGCCAGTCTGCTAGCATGGTTTAAAATTATATAATAATGATAATAATATATTACATAACTCTAAATTTCTGTTTTTGCAAATTAGTGGTGCGTATTTGTTCCTGGCTAATGTCTACATTGTCATGCAGAGGTTAAAAATAAGTAAAAGATTAATTCAGATCAGTAAAAATACAGTTTGAGCTCTTTGCATGAACAACATGAGCTTACAACATATTTTAATGGAATAAATTTAAGTTTTTTAGCAGCTAAAAATAGCTTACTGAACATTTTAACGCTAAAAACGACATCATTAATTGTTAATGGTTTACAACAATCTGAGTGCAGCAGTAACAGACCAAACAGACTCTCACAAACCAGCCGGAGTGACGCTCGTACAGCAGAGTGACCGCCAGAGGTGAAAATTTCATTTTACATGACTGCAGTAGCTTTAGAGGCTCGGCTGCACGGATAACAGCACTTCAAATGTTTAGTGTTCATTTGTGAATGAGTCATGCAACATTCACACTTTTGCATCAGTCAGTAATGGAGGCTTACAGAGGAAAAAGTTTAGTTTCTGAGCAACCTGTCACAAAGTCTGCAGCGCTGATCGAGCCCGTGAAAGCTTTCCATCTGCAGTCCATTATCTCTCTTTAGAAGAACCGAATCTGAAACGCTCTCGCTCTTGAAAATGTTTTGATGAACAGTAAGTCATGAAGACGGCTGCTGCTCCTGAACACCGTGGGCACCTTGGCCGGTCCTTGGATGCTCACAGCCAGTTGTGGAGCAAGAAAAGGATCTAATAACGGTTTCATACAACGTGCACACACGAATGGCTTGGATTTGTGTCTCACTGTGATCTGAGTTCTACAGAGAGCAACACTGACTCAGTGATTACATCACTGCCTTTAGCCAACTCAAGGACGCCCAAAATCAATGCTCTTGATGTAAATGCACAGTGGGAATTCACTTTAAAGCTAATAACATTAAGCTCAGAGCACTGCGATGTGGGCCCACATTGTAATGTTATGTAAATCTGACCATATGACAGCTTCATTTAAATCCGAGTGCGCAAGATTATGCATGATAGTGGCCCATTTTGCTCCCTCGTGCTCATCTCTGCTTCCCGGTAAATAATTCAGGCCATAATTCTGCGTATTAGAAGAAGACATTCAAAAATGCCGAAGCAGGCCCCCGGAGACTCCACGCTGGAATTTTATGCAGAGGAAGAAATTGGAGGGTACATCATGTTGGCTGGAGGGCCCATCACTCATCAATTTGTTTGTAAACACCAGATTTATGTGCAGTAAAGCAAGTCCTCGTCTAAACTGCTGCAGGGCTTTTCTCTCTCAGACACACACGCGCGCACACACGCGCGCGTGCACACACACACACACACACTCAATTTCGCCTCCAGCATATTTAGGAAAAAATTACGAGGAAATCTCCATGATGCCGCCATTCTGAGATCGTCTGAGTCTACTGGCAGAGAAATGAGGGTGAGCGCGTGCTCTCAGTTCACAGTTCACGTCAGAGGCTGGAGAGCAACGAGCTGATGATATAACCGACGTATTTACTGTAAGCATCAGGTCAGCTGTGGGTAAATATTTCTGTTTGATTTCAAACTCGTACGTGCATCACTTCTCAGTGACCAGAGGACGAGCCTCCTCCTCCTCCTCCTCCTCCTCCTCCTCCTCCTGCTTTGTCTCTGACATTTCAAATAAAGCTGGTTTTCCGGTTCGGTCCGGAGAGATCCCTCTCTTACGTTCCTGATTGCTGCTTCAATGCAGCAATCTGCAGGAAGTAAATGAAATGCTCAGTGACTTACGGCTGATATGCAGCACACGAGTAAAGATGACAAATGGAAAGGATTAAATCAAGCGGGTCTTGGGCAGGCGACAGTAAAAAAAAAAAAAAAAAAACTTTCAGGAGGTCTTTAAATTATTCTAACAACTCCATCAAGCTGATCCCAGCAGTAAGCATACTTCACAGCTGAGTGCATTTGCTGATCGTGGCCACAAAAAAAGGAGGCTGCACGCTGTATCTGTGTAATTAAACTGTTGTCCCAGATGTACACTCAAAAGACTACTGCAAGTGTAGGATTTCTATTAAGCAGGTGATTCCAGTTCGTCTAAAGAGCGGTCGGGGACTCGCTGCACGAGAAGGGAGGAGATGAATGGGAGCTGTGTAAGCACGGGGCGTTCGCTGCCGCTGAAGGGCTTTTAAGAGAGCGAAGCAGCTGTGGGTCACACTGGAGGTCACCAGGAGGTTTCAGGGGAGGATGAGGAGAAGACAGAGCTCATTATCTGGGCGATCCCAGAAGCTGACGGGCGAGCGTTAAGCAGCCACAGGCGGGGGTGGGGGGGGGGCAGCACTGGCCTGATCAGAGGGAGAGAGTTTGGTATTTTCTTAAATGATTCAACACTGCAAACAAAGACACAGAGACACGAGGCTACTGCAAAGCTTTTATTGAAGAAGAAAACAACAGTTGACGACATGCCCCTTCCAAAGATCCAGAGCAGATCAGATGCTTTACTGCTACAACAGAGGGTCAAGCTCTTTAAGACTCATTTAAGACTCCTGCTGCAGCCTTAAGCTCCGCGGCCGATGGAAACATCCGCTGCACGGATTCAGAGACGAGCCCAAACAGAGGGATCATCTTTATTTACTTTGGTGAGGACGAGTAAACATGGCTAAATCTTTGAGCGAGGCACTGTGAGACACACAGCAACAGTATCGTGAGTCAATACTGCTCAGTCAAAGGCACTTTACAGACAAAGACAGAAGACAACACGAACACACTGAACGAAGGAAGAGTCTTTACACTCGGAGCATCAATCAGTTTGAGAGGATTCACGTCAGGCAGGGTCCTGCAAAGATGTGCGATGTGTTCAAGGACCGCCGCACAAATACCATCAACAGGAGAGGTTAATACAGCTCTAATGGCACATGGACAACCTCACGGACCAGCCCAGGGTACGCTTTGTAGGAAACGTGCTAATAAGCCAATAAAAACATATGTTTAAAATCAGAATAATTGCCTCTTATTCTGTTTAAAAGAAATCTGCTTTAAAACTGCAAAGCACATCACCTCCTTCAGCTGATATGTGCACATCCTGCAGACAAAGCAATCCTTAGTCCAATATTCAACATTTAAACCTTTATTTAAACTTGACACATCGTTCAGGGTGGTTCATGTGTGATGATGTGGCTCCAGCTCTGCTAAACGCTCCTCTGTGCTACTGCTAGCTCGTCGCCAGCCGTGTCCGCTAGCCGCGTGTGGTGCGGAGCAGGAAGTCAACACGCTGTTCAGCTGCTTGTCATGACGAGAAACGAGGCCGATGGGCGGCAAGCGGAAACGCAGAAGCTGCGGCTGAATAACCAAAACAAAGAGCTGAAGGACGCTAAAACGCTCCGTCACGCTGAGGGAAAGCCTGTGGGCTCCTTGACTTGTGCGGCTTTAAACCACCTCACATGCTGCGTTTTGGTAGAAATGGTCGAAGTTTAAACACAGTTCTGTTCTTTCTTATCGGCTGTGTGAGATTCTCTTTCCCAAACGGTAACAGCAGCCCTCTTTCTGGCCAACAGGCCCAAGCTGTGAACACATGCTTTCAACAGCAGCTCTAACTGACGGCTGCACTGTCGGTTACATAAAAGGAATGAATGCTTGATTGTTAACTGGTACATTTACTTAACACCATACAGAGTTCTGATTGGACAGCGGTCAAGCTGATGTGGAAAACACTTTCTGCAATTTTGTGAAGCGCATTTTTACGCTGACGTCCGGAGCTCGTAATCACTGCACGCTTCCTCACACTGCCACTAATTAAGTTAAACACAGCGCTGGAGTGACTCGACTGTGCAGCGGTCATGCCTGAAAGCACCGCTAATGTTCCCGCTGCTGATTGCTGCAGCGTTGCGATGAGATGTTTTCCTGTGGAGTCCGAACCAGAGGCCCATCTCTGGCACGGAGGTCCGCTCCTGAACTCCCGAGCGACGATCGACACAGCTGCTCAGGAGAAGTACCTGCACTTGAATTTTAGATGAGCGTCATGGCTTTGCTTTAGTTCCCGTCCTGTTCTTAACCAGCTGCTGCTTTTGTAGCCCGCCTGGTTTGAACCCCTCGTTTGCGCTGTCTAACAACGCAGGCGGGTCACACAGCTTGCCATCGACCTTTAACAAACTCAGCCCGATCACCAGGAACGACTCCGAGGGCTGAAACCTAGCAACATGTGACATGATGATACATGGAGCGTGTATTTTTTGTCCTCTGTTGCCTAACAACCAGCGCTAATCAGATGACTCACCGAGTCAAGTGTCAAGCGGTCAAAGCGACAGATGAAGAGTGGATCTAACGTATGTGAAGATAAAATAAGGGGAATGGATGTCTGCTTCAGCGTGGCACATTTCAGTGCTTTCCTCCTGCAGCTTGATCTCTTTCAGATAACAGAATAAAAGATGCTTCAGATTAATGTGAATTGTGCTGTGAATTAAGTCTTGTGACATTTTAACGTCTTCAAATTGAGCTTTCACTGTTTTGAGGGAACAGTTTGCTCTAATTTTCACTTTTCCTGCTTATTACCACTGACTGCTTTTTATTAAAGGGCTTATTAGCACAGTTATTTACATGGTGTAACCCTGGTTGAAACGCTGCCACAGTCAATTTGATCACAAAGGCTCTGATGTAACCAGACTTCCTGATTACAGCAGATTCAGCAGACAGAGAGGTTTTATTTCTGTGATCACTTCTTAACGTGAAGAAGACTCTCTGAAGGCTGTAATTATCTGCTTTGTTCATAATATATCCATCCACAGTTTTGGGGAGTTCTCTGTCTCACATTGCGTGGGTGACTGGAAACCAATCCAACCAATAAACAGGACTTTACTTAAAGGGACCCTGTGGAGTTTTCTTGTAAACAAAAAAAAAACAAACAAATTTTCAAATTCGTCTCATTTCCCCTTTAAACATTTGCAAAGCTGATGGTTTGTATATTTAAAATCGTGGTTGTTTACGTCCTTGTTTGCGGCTTGTAGTCTTCTTCTTCGATGCTTTTTCAGGCACACTGTTACACTTCTTTGCTCGTTACTGCCACCACCTGTCGATCAGCAGAAGAGCGTGAAACCAGCTGCAGAAAATGTGCAACACACACCTGCTGGGTGCCGCCTACAGCGATGAACACATTATGAGACAGACATGTCAAAGGCCCCCCACCCACCCCTCCTACACTGGAGCAGGACCCCGAGAATGAAATACACACATGACTGCTTTCAAAGAGCAGCCTTTGTAGCTGTTTGGAATTATTTTCTCTTCTTTTTGCATGTTTTTTCCATCTCTCTGGGGACTTTTTTCACTTCACATGGAGGTTTTGATGCTGACTTTGTCTCTGCATTTAGGTCCATGTGTGCATTCAAGACTCATAAAACCATAAAAACTCCACAGGGTACCTTGAACTCACCACCATCGGTTAAGTCTGACTCATTGCTGTAGTGATTACGCTGAAGTAACTTTCAAATCAAACAGTCTAACCACTGCTCAGTGACTGTGATGGAACAAATAATAAAATCAGACACTTTGGGGAAACTCGTGGTCCCTTCTTAGCCCATCGACTTAAAACAAACACTAAATATAAAAGACGAGTGTCAGCGGTACAGTCAGTACTGACAGACAGCACAGTGACACAGTCACACAGTACCAACAGCATAGTTTGATTAAAGGCTTACTATAAGGACACTTACGCTCGAATCTGTACAGGTAAAATATTTCCTTATTCATAAAAATTTCTTATAAAGTGTCGATGCAATTAACATTAAAAATTGCATAGCCATCTCAAATCTCTACCAGACTGCTTTCACTACAATCACTAATCTAATCTACATGATGGTAAATGAGAGGAAAAGTTACATATCTATCTGCTCAAAAACAAGATAATTAAATTCCAATATAAGGCAGCATGTATATGAATGGAATGCCATGATTGTACAGTTCAGGCCCCAGAAAATCATCTACCGTACACGCAAAAGCAAATTCAATTGGAAGATACAAAGAAAACATTATGTTCAAAAGGAAATTGCATTCCACAGCTGCCTGTTGAGGGTTGCGTCTTTGTCACTGAGAATGACTCGTTGTGATTCGTGTGGTCCCGATCAATATGATGTCATGTTTAATACAGTTGCATACAAACTAAGGTCACGCTAACTGTGGCAGTTTAAATTCAATTCTTTGGTGTTCAGTGATGCAGAACTGCTTTGCAATAATGAGCTTGAGTGTGTAATCGTATCCCTATTTGTGTACCGTCTGTGGGTTTGCACTGCGATAAACAGTAAGAGGAAGATGATGTTCTCACCAGCAAACTGTATGCTCATGGTTTTTCTAAATACTGCGAAAGCTACAGGCGCACACATCCATCCATGACGCCTTCACCTGCGGGGCAGATGTGTCAAACATTCTGCACGTTTAGCTGGAGTCAGGCTCCATCTTAGATCACAAAATCCAGCCGGCGAGTAATATTTGGGCTTGCATGCACGCACACATGCATGTGCACCCATGATAATAATATGGGATTATAACACTGAGTGTGGATGTGTATTTTAACTGTTAACTGGTGGATTTTAAGGTGATTTGAAGCAATAGTTTGACATTTTGGTAAAGGTGCTTATTCGCCTTCTGGTTGGGAGTCAGATGAGATGCCACTGTCACATCTGTACGATCAATAAAAGGCTGCATCTTAAGCTTCGCTTAGCATAAAGACTGGAAACAGAGGGAAACAGCTAGCCGCTAAAGCTCAGTGAGACACATGTAAAAGCTTGTCTTTTTAATCCGTGCAGACACAGAGGTCTAAAAAGGACAAGGTGTGGCTTCACGGAGAGCGATGTGTCGGGATCATCTTGGTAATTAATGAGCTTTACGGATACAATTAGGTGGATTTCTGTTTCCAGGTGTGATTAAGCAGAGCGATTCACCTGCAGACGGCAGCTTCATATCGATCGCAGGCATCAATCTTTTCATCTTACTCTCAGGAAGAAAGTGTGTGAGCACATTCCCCAAAATGTTGACCAGGACACACAGCGTCCTCTGCTGCGACTGTGCCGAGTCTGTAGATACATGTTTGCAGGTGAACACGTGGTTCTTGTTACTGAGAGTGAATATATAGAGAGGGATATATGTGTTCTGTATACGCTGAGGAATGCAAGCTTGTGTGGATCGGTATGTCTGCGAGGGAAAGAGCGAGCGAGCGAGCGTTGGGTTATCACAGTGGAGGTGACCGGGCGGCGGCTGCTCAGAGGTCAGTGGTGGCCTTGGCGGTGAGGGCCTGGATGCGGCTGGTGTTACAGTTTTTGCAGAGGACGTGTCCGTCCAGAGGGTAGCAGCCCTGGTTGTCCCCCTCTGAGAGCAGAGAGCCGCAGTCCTGCAGGACACAGATACTCTGTTAGTCCCCAAACACAAACAGAGTCATTAGCCACGCTCACCGATCAGGCACATTCATACGCTCTCTGTGTTCACACCCTAAATGAGGCATTTACTGCTGTTTAAAAACTCAGCCAGAGTGGAGCTACAGGAGGCTCTCTGCAGAAAAGCCTGTCAGCGTTCTGCTTTCCTACCAGCTGCAGAGGGAAGAGCGGCGACGGCGGCTTCTGACTGCGAGACCAAAGATCCCTTTGTCTGAAACCTCCATCACCTCAGTGTTGAGCTCAGCTTTGACGCTATTTAGATAAATCTTAAATAATAATTACTGTATGTTTGAGTACAGGATTCTACTCGTCTTTTCCAGATTTTAAGATGAATATATTTCCTAAGAGTAGATTTTTTGATGCCGTTCTTTTGTTTTTGTTTACTCCTCTGTCTTCTGCCTTTTGCCAGAAAGCAGCTGTTTGCCAGTTAAATCTTTTGTTGTAGGCCTGAAATATCTGCTACCACAAACGTTTAGAGAAATTCATGGTCCCCAGAGGATAAATCCTAATGACTCAATCATTTTTGACTTCAGTCAGTACTTCAGTACATCAAATCTCAGCTGTGCTCTGTGTTAACAGCTAGTTAGCGAATGTTAGCATGCTAACAAGCTAAAGTAAGATGCTGAATCTGAGCGAATTTTAATATATTGGTTAAATAAAGCAAAATCTTGAATCAAATCCTTCTTTCATGAACTCTTCTCTCTAATGGATCTATTAATCTGTTAATATGTGAACGTTATGATTGCTAAACATCAGCATGTTAGCACAATGAGCACATTAGCATGCTGATGTTAGCATTTAGCTCAAAGCACTGCCTCGCAGCTGTACGCTCCATTTGTTCTTTCTGCTTGTTGAAAATAATTGAAGTGATGCACACACACAGTGCAGAGTGTATGTAATGCTTTCATTTATCTGATCAGTGCAGTGAGGAGCGGCCTGACTGTTAATCATGCACGCTGAGCACATGTGTGTTGTGTACTTCTGGCTCTGCTCTGCAGCGATGACGTGAAGAAGAAGACGCTCCTCGCTGTACGCTGCGATGTTTGTTTTTGTTGCAGCACCTGTAAAGCTCAGCTCCACGCTCTCTTTACACAGTAATAACCACAAAACCCATGAGGACAATTTCACACACACAAATACAGATGCACACATTGCTTTGGCATTATTTCCTCGTCGTCTGTGACGCCGGGTTACTCTCTACATCTCTCTCACACACACTCTGACAAATACAACTCGCTCTCCTCACGTTTCCCTGGTGACAAAATTCTTCTCTTGTTGAGCCCCTTCAGCTGAACTAATCTGCTTTGCTTTCCTTTGACCTTTATGCCTGCCAAACGCTCTGTGTACTCACACTGGCACGGCTCTTTGACAATGTGACACGTAACTTCTCTCTTAGCCGGGCACGTAATGTCTCAGCGCCGCTTATCAACCGGTGAGCGCCGGCTGACAGATTGGTTACTATGCGAGTCCGTGAACTTTGCAGAGCAGAGATGGAGAGCTATTTGGAGGCAGGTAAGAGAGGGATGATTCAGTCGTCTGGCTGAAAAGGTGACTCGGGGGACGGGCATGCATGTCGTGCCTTACACCTTCATGCCTTAATGGTTGTCACCTAGAGCTGCGGCAGATGGTACGAAAGCACCGCTGCTAATTACAGGGAGCTGACATACCAGAAGAGCTAGCTCACATACCTCACAGCGGTAACACTGCACGTGGAAGTCGCGGTCCAGGGCCACAATACGGACGGTCTCCTCCTGGCCCGGCGCTGGCATTATCGGCTCAGAGCACACACAGCAGCGCGGAGCAAACTTCCTGCCAGAGAGAACCGAGAACAACAGACGTGAGCTCGCAGCGACAGGAAACACTGCTGCTGTCTGATCCGAGATCACGCAGGGCTGCAGCGAACAGTGATGCTCATTACTGATCAATCTGCCGGCCTCTTTCTCGATCAATCGGTCATTCGTTGGGTTTTTAAAAGCAGAAAAAAGGGGCATACTGCGTCACTTTGAGCTGCAATTCCTGCACAAAAGGTGCTATACAAATAAAGTTTATTATTATTATTATTATTATTATTATTACTTGACTGGTGCAACATTTCCTAGCTCTCCTTGCTCGTGAAGTCCGCTTACAATCTCTCATCATTATATTGTGTCTACCGGCCAGTTCGACCAAAAAAAATATTATTTTTCCTTTGAATAATTTTCTGAGGTCTGAAAGGGTAAAAATATTTTGGAATTCATAAGAAAAATAAGAGATTTTTTTTTTGTGTGGTAGAAAATTTGCTGAATATTTTTTCTTTAATCGCCTCGTGACCCCTCCGAGTTGTCTGGTGACCCCAGCAGGGTCCCAGCCCCAGGTCTGGCACAGCTTGTGCATTTGTTTCCTGTATTTAATTATTCATTCCATCAACCGCCGAGGAAAAGCTAAATTTGCCCTTCTCTGAAATAGTTCATATGAATAGAACATTTGAGGAAAAGCTAAACATAGCAGGGCTTTTACAAATATCACAACCGACACTCACGGTGACATTTCCAAGCCTTCAGATCAGCGAGTCTGGAAATGCCTTCAGCAGGAAGAGGTCTGTCTAACAATAGGATCATTGAGGATATGAAAAGCACCCAGAGATCTCAGGTCCCGTCAGGTGACTGACGGCCGGGTGGACACTTATTTCACACGCTCGCCGCGCGCCTGAGAATCAGGAAGTGAAGGGGGCGCGTGGCTTTGGGGAACCACGGCTGTACAGTATCAGCCAGAGAAAACACTCGGGCCCCGGCGTGACTGTTCCTCGACACAAAGGGCTGCGCTGTTGAGGTCACACTTGTCATGTGGAATTAAATAACGGCCCAGCGCAGCTACTCCACAAAGCCGAAGCTGTGCGCTAACACCGAGAGCCAGCTGTTTACTTCTGTTTCCCTTCTGGTCACTGAGCAAAGGAACATTTCTGGTAAGGTGGCGGTTATGCAATCGGTGGATTGTGACACAATGACAGGAATTTACTATTAAATTCATGTCTACAGCTTCGTCTCAGAAGGTCACTGGGCTTGTGACACTGCCTGCAGTACTTCCCAAAAAGGAAGCACTGAGATCCCATATTGATTATTCTTAACTGCGGTTGAAATTGTGAGGTCAGAGAGGGATTTTAAAGCAGAATTACTGGATTTAGCCACATGGGGGCGGTGAAACAAGCCGAGGTGTGAGCGAAAATTGCCTATTTAGCAAACATGGAAGAACATCAGCTTTCATTTAGAGTTGAGCTTCCTCTTCTTTAGCCCAATGCTAGAGGTTGTACTTTACCAGCTAGATGCTACCATTTGTTTGTGCTGCACAGGAAGTTTACAGTGTTTTTATTTGAGCTTTATGCTGAAAACTGCTGCCTGCTGGAAAACCTGCAGACCAATACAACCAAAACAATGAGCTGAAAGACGCTAAAACGTTCCCCCTGAGATACTGCGATAGACACCGTTCATGCCACTGGATCCACTGTTAATATGAAAACATTGATTTGTGCAGCTTTGAAGGAATACTCTGGGACTTTGCACATGGTTTCCTGATGATTTGTTTTGCTTATCTGGGCAAAAATACTGGAATCAGGCTAAAACTGCCAGCCTCCAACATCCGTCAAAATATAATATTTCACAAGTTAATATGACACTATGGCTGTGGCAGCATTAGCTTACACACTGGAGCTATTTTCCATAGTTGAACATAGTGACTGTACGGGGTACCACAGATGGAGTTAGACATTTTTGCATGATGTCACAACTGGAAAATAAAACCAAGGTATTTCTTGGATTGGATGAAACAATGAGTAGCTTGGTAGCTAACAAGTTACAACATATACAGCAAATAAGATACATTTTGAGCTATTTTGCAGCTTTGAAATTGGTAAAGGAAATTAGAAATGATGCGTGTTACTCCTGACAAGTGTTCTTCTAAATACTGACTCCCCTTTTAGCTCTGTTTGGGTCTCCTTGGGGAGATATGTGGTTCATTAGCTGCTAAATGCTCCTCGATGTTCACCAGTGAGATGCTAATTTTGTCTTTCTGAAATTTGGTCCGTGGTATGTTTGCTGAAAACTGCTGCTTTGTGCATCTGGATGGACGAATGATGAGACCAAAAAACCAAAACTGAGCTGAAAGATGTTAAAACGCGATGAAGAGCTGAAGGAAGCTGCTGAACTGCCAGCGATGATTCTCTGTGGGTTTGTCAAGATGAGCACATGTTTGTTAGTACATACAAAAACAGTTATTTGAGATGTGATGGGGAGCTGTTGTGCGTACTTGTGGAAGTCCTCGATGCAGTGGATGTGGTTGGAAGCGTCCACGGTGAAGGGGATGCCGTCCAGGCTGCGGTGGCACACCACGCAGGTGAAGCAGTGAGGGTGGTAGGCTTTCCCTGTGGCTCGCAGGATGCGCTCCATGATGGGCTTACTGCAGATGGTACAGGTCTCAAGGGTGTTCTGTAGACACAAACACACAAACCCACAAACACCCACACGGTTACACAACCAACCTGATGATGAACGTAGTGATTCTGATGATTCATCTCCAAAGGCCCTTTGAGCCACTGTTTACAATTAGCACTTGTCCGCTAACAAATTTTAACCAGCACGATATATTTAGGCGAGTTTCTCTGCATTTCCTCCGGTTCTGAGCTTGTGATGTTTAACTTCCTGTTGCCTGTTCAGGTGGCTCCGCTCCCATTCGTGCCTGCGCAGCGAATAAATCCACGCTCGGGACCTTTAGCTCGGCTGTCCTCAGATGCCTCTGAAGCTGAAGGAATCTGATTAGCACTCCTCTCGAAACACAAACACAGTCATTTTTCAGCTGCCCTCACCCACACTTCATCCTCCCATATGCAAGAGTGTGAGCAGTAAATATTTCCACTTTGTGATGACTGCAGGTTTTCTGCAGCCAGGCGACTGGGCAAGCGGCCCGCGGGGGGACGTGGCAGCCGCCTGCCTCTGACTTATCTGTGGCATCTCTCTTCTTAATACCTGCCGGGAGACACCATTTGTTATTTCAATATTTCATAAATAACGACCGCCTCTCTAAACAGCAATGCAATTACGGGGGTGTGGATATATCATGTGAGGGTGATCAATGCGCAGCCTGATGCGGCCGCGTGCGAGCTCGTGGGCCCCGCTGTCGCTGCCTCTCGCTCAGGCATTTCCTGGATCTCTGTGTCTCTCTGTTCTCTCCCCTTTTCTGCGCTTGGCTGGGCTAAAGAGTTGCACGGTTCAGCTGTTCCCATTGGCTCCCACTGTAGTAGCAAGCTGCCTCAGTGTTTCCAAACACAGCTCGGGGTGTGTAGCAACACTGCGCTGCGTCATCGGCTGCCTCCCAGACACACCGCCGGGCGCTGCCGTTTAAGATGACACTTCTGTGACCGCTCGGCCGCGGTAAACTCCCCGCCGTGCCCCGTCCGGCTGCGGAGCACGTGCACTGGCATTTATAGTCTTTATGCTAATGAACGAAGCAGCTTCGCAGGACGAGGCTCATGAAACTACAATGCATAAACGTTCCTGACACGACTCCACGAGGTGCCTGACTTTTGCTTCTCAGATCAACTCGAGACACGATCGTGTGTCACTGGAGGGTAAGAGGGCAAGAGACGACACGGCTGATGTACGACTGGAGGCTGCGAAGAGGTGGTTTGAAAAATGGCCGTTTCTTCAAAGCACTCCTGGAGAGGCATTATTTCATGAAAAGCAATGTGTGCAGACAAGCTCTGCATTCTTATTTGTCTTTTTTCCCCTCTCCAAGACGGTAATAGAAATAAACATTATTCCCAGGGCAACATTTGTGTATAAACAATGTCCATATTGCAATCCTGCTCGATCCTGGAAGTGGAATGAAGCCTTTAATGAGCTCGCTGCACTGAGCCCTTGAGGTTTGCCTCACACATGCACACAGAGGCAGAGCGAGGCAGAGGTAGAGAGGGAGAGAGAGGGGGAGAGAGGATATATTTGCAACCTGAGAATCTGAGTAAGATACCAGGGCCAAACAGCAGCAAACCATCCTCAACTCTTACTCGTCTGTCTGCATTTCCACTTACTTATTCTCATCTGCCCTTCATGTGGGAATACCTTGCCCTTGTTTAGCTTAACTAGAGCATATGATTTCACAGCACACAGTTCCTCCGGGCCATTGTAATGAGTACAGTACTCAAAAGACAAAATTTTCTCTCTTTCTCTCTGATGGTAGGATTCTATGACCTCAATTCATTCATTCTGCTCAGCCCCTGTTGTTTCTTATCCACTCGTGACTCCTTTTATTTGGTATTAGGTAACATTTATTAGGCCTGTTACACAAATGTGGGTCTGATGTCAAAACAGAGAATGTACAAAGAATGTGTTTTGGTACAACCTCCACAGATGGTTTAACAAAATTCTGCATAAATCACTTCATGCCCTCTGTGTCTGACATCCAGGTCCTTTGCAGTTTGCCACTAGAGGGCTGTATATGTCTGCAGATGTCCGGGTTTTGCTTTTCCCCTGACTAAATGTGATGTATTCAAGCATATGTATTCTTTTTTTCCCCTCTCCCTCATACATTTCTCTAAGTGTTTGCCCAGAAGGCTAAACAAATGTCTAGGCAGATGAGGTAAAGTGAATTTAGGTCAGACAGCCTCTTGCTGAACTGAGGGGTGAGTGGAGTGCGTTAAAGTCAATTGTGGCCCCTTTTCCTCATCGTGAGCCGTTTCCTTTTGCTACAGAGTGCTATCACGGCCTCGCGCCGAACGCACTGATGCCCGCACAGTCCGGCGCAGCTTCCCTCTGTTTCGCAACGGGCTCCAAACAACGTTTGACACAGCTGTCTGTCGGAATGAGGAGTGTGATGGCAAACAAAGCATGTAACAGGGAGTTAAGAGGTCCCATGTGCTCCACTGTGAACATGAGACGCAGGCCTGACAGACTGAGGCACACACACAGTCCAACCACACACGCACCAATCAGCAATCAGTGCAACCTTATCTAAACATTTTTTAATATTTTTGGACATTTTTGCACATTTCTAAAGTGAATCAGCTTGTCATTTCTAAGCTTATTGATCAAAGGCCACTGCCTTCACACTCAAACAGGTACAGTGCAACTAAACCAGTAAAAAATGTTCCAGAAGAGCAACACTTCTACACTTCACTGTTTAAATCAGCACACACAGGCTCAACATTAGACTGAACGACGTGATCAGAAAGAGGGCGACATCTCGTCTTTGTACCTTAATGTACTGCGAGACATCCTCACGTTTTAGGAGCTGGAACCATCAACCGTTTGACATTTTTGCTTGAAAACGGACGATTACTCAGTAATCAAAATAAAATATTTAGAACTACATAACAAAATACTCGCATCACTGCTTCATTCAATCAGGGGGTCTGGATGCCCGATTAAAATATCACAATCAATTCAGCGTGCGGTTTGTACTTTTCCATGCAGAGCACAGCTACGGCTGAAACAATGCTGGAACGCAGACGTATTTTCCATGTTTGCAGATGAAACAATAAGCAGCTGGAGATCTGCTGTGGCACGCTGCTAACTTTAAGCTGTTACCCATCTCCTCCCTCCGCATCAACACAAATTTTGCACCTATCTGTCCTTTTTTTTTTCTCACATGGCCTGAGCGGGGCTGACAGGAGTTCGCCGAGACTGCACGCGATTTACGGCCTGGCACGCTGAACTCAGACGGGGCCAAATTTACAGTTGATCTGATTCAGTGTGTGAGTCCAGACCTTCACAGAATGTGCTGGTTGGTGCCAGGCCATGCTGCATGAATTAAGTACACCCTGCTGAAGGTAGCTCAGAGAGGCACTGCTTGGAAAGGAAGGTCTGAGCGCCGCCGCTGCGTTTTGGTTTCCTCTGCAGCGACTTGATGGTGAACTATGAGTCAAATCAGTGACCCTCCAACTTCCCGAGGGAAGGTGTCTGCTGACTTAATGAGCCTTAACAAGCAGCCCCTCTCCCTTTTATTGCCTAATATGGGTCAATAAAGCAGGACAAAGACAAATTATTGTGCCAAAAAAAAATATAATTATGCACTCTTTTAAACAGGAAGTGCTTTAAAACAAGAGAAGAAGAAGAAGTGGGAAATAAGAGAGATGAAGGAACTATGAGTCACAGCGAGGCGACGCTACAGAGAACATGAGAAAGCCACAAACTACACGGGTCAACAAAATAATCCAACAGCACAAACTACAGCTTGAGGGACTTGAAAACAAGGACACTGAGAGAAATTCACAGTTTCACCGCCGCAGCTTTTCTTCCGACCCAGAGCGCATCACATAACGATGATGATGAAGATGCAGTACAGAGCGTTGGCCTTGCAGCACAGCACTGCTCCTGTGGTCTTTGTCTGTAGTCTATACAGATATGACGCTGGCTCCAGCAGCTGATCAGCTTCTTGGCCGGTGCAATCACTTCCTGGATGCTAAATTATGAATCCTACATTGATGAAGAGATGAGCCCCCTACCCCACCTCTGACTGGTTACTGCTCACTGTCTTTGATGGTTGGATTGGTCTGAGGAGTGATGATTGGTTAGGATTTAGGTAAGAATATTAGGATAAGCCAATCAGAGGCAGAGTAAATTTACTTCCTGGACTCTCCACTGGCCGCCTGGCTAACAGTTTCCCTCCATATCCAGTCTTTATGCTAAGCTATGTGCTGTGAGTGTTTGACACAGATATGAAAGTGGTGTCTAACTCTCAGCATATTTCCCAAAATGTCGAAATATTCCTTTAAACGCAGCGACAGAGTAAAACCCCTCATGAACTTCACACAGGTACTTTTTATGTCAGTGTTATTTTATTGGGCTGCGTTATATTTCAGGGCGTTCCTGTTATTATGCCTCTAAAAATACCACACATTCCACCTTTTTAAGTGGAACACCTGCTGCTCGCCGACCACCAAGAAGACAATTTAAGATCTGCTAAGCCCCACTTAACCTCCATTAAGACGCCCCAAATACACCAGAGATGTTTCACTATTTGTGTTGTTTCACTATTTTCCAAAGTCCATTTATTGACAAAATCCTGCCTAATCTGCCTCTTACACCTCCACATACTACGGCTGAATGATCCCACGCCAGGCTTTGAGTGCAAAGGTCATTCAGTCTCCAGTTTAGAGTATATTTGTCTATTATTTGAAGCGCTTTCACGAAGAGGAAGTTACCTCGCTCGCAGCCGACTGGGCTCCAGCTCCTCTTCTTGCATACTTAAAAAGCAGATTTGGCCAAACTGTCCCCATGACAGTGTTTCCAGAACCTGATGCTGCTCTGTTAACCCTGATTGTGGATTCACGCAGCAGCTTCATTCAAAGAAAGACGCTACAAATGGATTAAATGTAGAGTAATTAAGAGGTTTTGGGAGCCACCTTGAGTCAGCTGAAAAAACCCTCTGACAAAGTGATAGATGGGATTATTGTGGTCGGGGTTAAAGGGAAGTAAACTTGTTTTCCACATTCTGAAGCCAAATCATGGAGGTCTTGGCCCGCGGAAAATGCCAGAAATCTGCTTTGGTCGAGGGAGGTTGGGAGCTCATTTAAATCTCCACACATTTGCGAGGGGACTGCGGGAGCACCACCCTTCCCTGATCTGTGGTCTGCTCAGGCCGCGGAGGTGGAGAGGTTTGTGTGTCAGTGTGTGTGCGCGAGCAGAGCTGAGCCTCCTTTCAGTTGGTTGGGTTCAGCGATCACGATCATCTTTCCAACCTCCTCCTGTGAAGGTTAACAAGTGAGCCACCCCCTGCCATTTCCCCTCCCTGAGGTCCAACTCACCCAAGACCCCCGACACGATCCCATCCCCAGCCCTTGATATCCAGCTTAAATTTAATTTTACATATCAGTGATTGCTTTCCAGTGACCGGCGCTGCCTGGCATCCTGACTCTGTCCATCTGTCTGTGCAGTTTCTTGGCGTCAGGGCCACAGAGCGAGCGTATGAAGACACGTTAACTTGACTTGACTCCCTTACAAATCCCTGTCATTTCTAAGCGTGTTATGTAAATCACCCACTCGGATCTGTTCTGCTGCCTGGATGCAGATGACTGAGGTGTGTGTGCGTGTGCTTTGTTTACGTGTGGGTGTGAGCGAGCATGTCACGCAGTGGAAAGTGATTCTCCTAATGGTTTGCTAACTCTGAGGATCACTGACCTTGAAACTATCGGCGGTATAATTTGTGACAGTCATCTGCGCGCACGCCAGTCCGTCAGGACGAGTGCGCCCAGGTTTCGGTGTCTCTGACCTGGAATGGCCCCGCTTCCTCTGAGCATAGGTCTACCCTGCTCAGCTCAGCTCAGCTCAGCTCAGCTCAGTCTGTCTGTGTAATAAATTCACACTGGGTTATGGATGACCAGCGCGTGCAGGAATGAGGTGGCGTCCTGCCAAAGCCTCCTATCCTCATTTGTTTTGTGCATTTGGTTGCTGCCTGGACGCTGTGAGCGGCCTTGGCCCAGTGATCCTCCTCACCAGCAGCTGCAGCCTGTGCAGGTTTCGCTTCTTTCGCTTGAGAACATGAGTTTTGACAAAGCAACAAAAACTGCGAGTGTCGAATGAGATCCGAATATTCATGCGTTCCATTACACTCAGCCGAGCAGCTTTATTTGTTCGTGCACATTTCTTATTTTAGCCAAGCTAAAAGATGATATCAGGCTGAAGGGACAGCGCCGACACACAGATCATGCCTCGCTCAGGCCTTTCTTTAAAGAATAAAAGGTGGCAGTGGGGGCCCTGATCTCTCTCTCCGGCTCAGGCAAAGTGGCCGGCCTGCCTGTCTGCCTCTCTGCCTTAAATTCAGCTCCGCAGCAGAATGTGACCCCTCTGGACTTTGGGCAATGTCTCCTGCTCTGGTTACAGAGAGAAACTGACAAAGACCCCGGCAGTAGTTCTCTCATGCCATGAGTTAGAGTGACATTGTGGTGGGTCAGCATTGGGTCACGGATATTTTTCTCCTGCTCGCTCCTGGGGGGAAGGGGGGGGTGCTTCGACAAAAAGCATGAGGAGGCTTTAGAGGCCCGGTGTTTGGAATCACTCTCTCCTCTCTTGTCCAAACAGTGTATTCTAATAACAGCGCTCATGCTTTTCATTTACTCGCCTGTAATGGATAGGACAGCTGCATTTCCTGTAGTGCAGATCAGTAATAAGAAATAATGACCTGCTTGAGTTCAGTGGGCTCACACCCACTGTACAGCACAATTATACACACACATAATTGTCTTGGCAAGTCTGGAGACGTACTAAGATGTGAAATCCTATTCATGCAAGTGCTATCTAATTGGCTCACTCCTTTGAGGAATTAGACCGAGTTAATCACGTCTGAATATACAGAACTCAATTAGAACTCTGCAAGCTAATGCAGACAGCCATGAATATTTGATGACGAAGTCAGCAGAAAGCGGGGCTGCTCAGACGACAAGTAAAACCAGGGTGGGCGTATACCTGCCGCCGCCGCCGCTCGCCGTGTGCGTGGCAGCTCTCCCGGTGCGAGCGGCAGCTGTGCAGCCGCGCCAACGGGGAGCTGCAGCGCCATGACGACGGGCATACCGGGGCCCTGAACTCACCATGCTGGCTGCGAGCCTCTGGATCTGACTACCTGGATATCCATCACAGAGAAGTGACAGGTGTGTGGGTGGTGTGCAGTCATTTCTAATTAGGGCCATATTACTGTCAGCGAAGCAGCATCACAAACTTCCTTCCTCTGTGTTGCGTTGTTTACATCACTGTGACTGGATGCGAGGGGAGAGATCAGACCGTGATTGGACGCATTGTATCGTATATCCCCTCTCTCAATGACAGCAGGGGCTTTGGGGGAGTTCTTGGGGATATCCCATTGTTAGGTGGGAGAGTAGTCTGCTATGATGTGCTGTGGAGGACATCCATCACCAGGAGCCCTGATGCAGCTGGCACCATGCCTGTCGCCTCTGGGTCCTCTGGCACCCTCGGAAACTTCCCTTTGCTATCCAGATTGTATGAGTGCGCCGCTGCGTTTGCACACACTTTAAACACAACTACGGCAGCGGTTCCCAAATTTTTGTGCCTGACGGACCCCAACATCGCTCAGGTGAACTCAAGCACCCTTTCATCAGCACCACCCGTCACGTCCCAAATGTCCACATTTCACCTGATTTTAAAGTAGTTGCATCACTACAAAAATGGATACTGTTACAAGTCGGTCAATGGTTAACACCAAGACTATTTGACTGCTTACACGTGTTGGTCTGGAGGTTAATTTGCATACACACACACACAGCCTGATGAACTCCAGCTGGCGTGCCGTATGATTGAGAGCCACATCCCACCAATCTGTGCGATTCAAAGAACGACTTCATGTTACGTCATCAAGAGCTACTGTGGCTAAACCCTTTGTAAAACACTTTGTGGAGAAGAAAGATGAGTTAGAAGCAGAGCTAGCCGGTGCAGACAAGCTCTCAAAGAAAGGCTAACCTCACTTCATCAGAGCTGACTCACAGCAGGGTTTCTGTTCTCTGGTGCCAAATGTGGAAAAATTCTGAATAAACATCAATTAAAATAAACTTTGCTTGCAGCTATTGTCAATTTAGACAATTGTTTGCGAGAAATAAATGTGACATTTCTAAAGCACGGTACCGGCTCTTTCTAGTGATAAATATGTTGCTGTCATGCTGGAAAAGAGGCGTCCTGGATCTTTCCTGCACAGACTGACAGTTCAAGTTCAGCCAAACACACGACTGAAACACATTCCTATAACAACCTCTGGAAACGAGGTGGAACAGTTGTTTTCTATTCTGTGAGAATCAGTTTTCTGGCTCGGACGGTTTCCATCATCAAAGCTGGTCGTATGTGAGCGAGAAGCGCCGGGTCTCCATGGGGAGGTTTTACACAGACACTGGAAAAAAGGTCTACACATTCAGCATGAGACGAATCATTGAAAAGGAGCAGTAACACTTTATATGAAGGAACACATATTCACCATTAACTAGCTGCTTATTAGCATGCATATCACTCATTTCTCCTGATTACTGCTTATTGATAAGAAGGAAGGATGTTATTGTATATGAAAGGAAGTGCTTTATGAAGACTAATAAAGAGTCACTATGCTACTAATAAGCATGCTAACAAGCAGCTAATTCATGGTGAACGTGTGTCCCTTAATATAAAGTTAAATATTTGTGTTCAGGAGAAGAAAGTGTGAAAATGTGGGAAATTATTCTACAAAACACAAAACACTGACTTAGAAAAAACAAATCCAGCTTCCTATGGAGCTACTTTATAACTTTATCAGCGTTGCTTAATTGGATCATTTGTTTAATTACATGCGGATTGGTAAATCGAGTCCCACAGAAAAAAGTGCTTTTGTTTTCACAAGTTCTCTTCAAGAGTTCTTGCTGAAAAAGTGGGTCCGCATGATAAAATTAATTACACAAAAATGAAGCCGCAGCCATAAAGGCGGCCGTGTGAATGGGTGACCGGCGAGGCTGACATCACCACTTTCCAAGACAGACAAACAGACACGGAGGGTAAAAGCTCATCAGTCAATCATGAACGTTTCCTGGTGACTGGCAGGTCAGGGCTGCTGCGCGCAGCTCTTCCTTTACAATAGCAGAATGGAAATCTTTCGGAGAGCGTAGCCAATGAGACCAAAGCCCATTTATTTTAAATAACAGAGCCGTAGTACAACACCAGATAATGAACGTAATTACATTCAAGCAAGTTGGCGTCCGTGACCTTGGTGGTCTCTGAAACTCTGTCAAAAGAGGCAGAAATAGATTAAGGTTTTTGTGTGGGCAAATCCCTATCTCTTTATTACTGCTCTTTCAATGTGAAGCCCTGCTCCTGGTGTGACCTTGTGTTACTTACATCACTCTCATTACGGCACACTTAAACTGGCTGCACTTTGGACGATCTATATTCATGGGAAGTGGTGGTATAAACAGGAAAGTAGGGATGTGACACTGCCTCGAACAGGGAACTGAGCATTGTCTGCAACCCTTTTACCGTTCACTGGTGTCAGTTAAGCAGATTGAATGGATCTGTTTACCAGCATAGAACCTGAAGCAAAGGGCAGTTAAGCAGCCGCTTCAAAAAAAATTACCTGGCCAATAACCTGGCTGTGGGAACGCTGCAGACATTTGCAAGAAGGACTAACAAGGCGGACGTGATGGACGGCATAGAATGGACTTAAGAACAGTGGGCACGGTGCCCTGTGTAAGCAATTAACCTCGGTGACACCGAATCCCTCTGCTGAACTTCTTCAAAGCCCAGCTGAGCGATCAGACAGAGGAAGAGTCCTTGTTGCTCTCAGCTCTGTTAACTAATACGCGCTCATGGTTAGAGGCAGACTTCCTAAAGTGAAAGGAGACAGAAAATTACTATTCATATCTGAGAGTACAATTTCAAATAGACGTGGTGGCTTGTATAATCCCACTGACGAAGAACATTTAGGCCTGAACTCTCTCGAAGGTATAATGACTGCTAGAACATAATGACTTCATTGGTGCACTGGTTTGTGATGTGAAGCTGTGCAAAAGTCTCACATTTATATGTCTGAATCAGAGTCCATCACGGTTCCTTTCACTTTGCTGAATACAGGCAGGAATGAGCTGGAATCCTTCAGACTTCGGTCCTGGTTGATTTGAGTAGCTCTCCACTTCACAGCAGCTCACAGGAAAGCTGGGTTTGGTTGCTCAGGTGTTGGAGGTGTGCAGCTCTTCATCTATGACACCTGCCGACTGCTTCATCACTCTCTCGTGAAATTTTGATAGGCGACAGTGTTCTGCGCCAACTCCGCTGACAGATGCACGCCGCGTTTCCTGCGGCGGCTTCACAATAAAAGCCACGCTGTGTGTCGCCGGTACAATGCTCTTAAACTCATAGCAGCAGGAAATGTTTAGTTTGCATCAGAGGTAACTTAGCTACACGCCAGCTCTGATAAGAAAATAGCTGAGTGAATACTCTGATTTAGTCTCGCTGATGTCAGTAAAGCTGGATTACACGAGGCATCGTTTCCTGTGAATCCCTCTAATGAATCCAGTGTGGGATGGTGAACTGCCAATAACAATGAAAACCGTGCAATAGAGAGAGTGTAAATACACTGAATGGCCGTCAAAATGAGTGTCAAAACAAGGTTTGATTTCATGAAAATCTTCAGGATTTTAACTGTTTCTGTCACCACCACGACAGAAACTGGTCCAAGTAAACCAGTTACTCATATCCAATCACACAAACAGCGCATGCCTGGATTTATTCAGAACACATGACTCAGTCTGAAGCTGGTGTGTTCACACAGAAGCTGACACTGAGTGTACTCCTGCTCTTTCAAATTAAGGCGTTTTCCTCTAAAGTGCAGCACTCCTCTTAAATGCATTACACCTCATATCCCTGCTCTCAGCCCGCTTTGTCTGAGGCGGCATCCTTCAAGAACGTAAAACCTTCAGGCTCCTGCTCCTTAATGTGCAGCTAACTGCAAGATGACTGACTCAATTAACAAGGCGAACATTAAGTGAGAAATCTGAGGCTTTCTCTAAAGGTTTACTTTGAACCAGCAAACGGAGGTTTTGGGTCAGCACCTGAAAACACACTATAAATGTCATCACAGACGTGGCTGCATAATTGGATCTCCAGCTACTTGAGCCCCAGTTAAGATGCCTGGCGTTCAGGGAGAATACCGGTGTGATATCGTGTTTGTGATTTTTCAGATGCTCTGTGATTCATTTGTTCCAGTTTGCAGGAAACATACAGTCAGTACTTTGAATTCACTGGAAAATGTTTCACATGAGAGCCGTCTTGGAAAACACTTAGTGGCACTAAAACTGAAAACTGCTGCCTCTCGGTAACAATGATGGACGGCGCGCTGGGTGGTGTTTGCGCACACGCTCACACATGGAGTCTTATCATGTGTGCAAACATGGAAGGGGGAAAGCTGTGGGACACCTCAGCCGAGACAAAAAAAACAAAAAACAATGGCCACTCAGTGCAGCGCTCCATGCAAAACCAGACATCAGCCGAACGTCTGTGGAGTTAATCAGCGTCATCGTGCATTCAAATAGGCAGCGATTAGTCCTCCGTGGAGGCGAGCCAGGGAAGCGCCGCGGACAAAGGCCGACTGCTGCGCCCGCTGCAACCTGTGGGCCAGTGGTGTGACTGAGGTTGGTTAGACAGAGATAGCCGGTCGTGAAATCAGGAAGTAGACAGGTGATGATAACAGATGTGGGTGAGCTCCTGCACATTACTAAAAGGAATTAATGATATCTAGACAAACAGTCTGAATGAGGCAAATCAGCCAGCGGAAGAGACGGATCTCGCCAATACAAATGGCAGCATTGTTCCACAGAATATGTAAAGTGTGAGCCCAGATAAGGGGGCTGCTGATCGCCTACTTTGATACATGGCAGAAAACTTTATTGGATGGCAATCAGCGTGGCGTACAAAATGTATTCATGCAATTCCTGGCAAAGGGATTAATGGATTTTTGCATAATATTATACAGATTCAACACACAGTGAGCTCCTAAGGCACCTGTTCTACCTGTTAGCAAGTCCACACACTGCAGGAGGAGTTTTGATCCATTTAGCACCTACAGCACATACCATAATATAAAAACACATATGCTTCCACCGAGTCAATACTGCTACTACGATTCTATTTTCAGTGTCTTTGAGAAACTGACGTGCATAATGGTGAAGTTCAATTAAATTAATTAAATGTAGTTTTCACTTATTCTGTACCAGCAAATGTTTTTTTTTATCTATGAGTATGTAGAGAACACAGTATTAGTCAGACAGCTGCATTTCTTGTATGAAAAGTTCTATAAAAATAAAATAAATAAATATATATAATGAATTTTCAGCTTTCTAAAGAGATTTTCTTTCACACATACTCATCACAGAGAACGATTCACTCTGTGAAAACAGCTCTTTTATGTCTGGTTCTGGAGGAAGCATTTAAAAAGAAATGACAGCGATGTCATCGGGGTTATTTGGGCTGAGGCTTGGGGACGACGTGTTTTAAGCAAAAGGCCGGTGTTTTACATTTACCTGGCGGGGTGAAGCTTCAGCTTCTGAACACTTTCAGGCTCTGCTGTTTGGATTTTGACGGCTGAATTTCTGTTTTTTGTTTGTTTTTTTAAGCTTTGGGCTGAGGCAGGCTAGCTGTTTCCCTTTGCCTCCAGTCTTTATGCAAAGCTAGGCTAACCGCCCACAGGCCGTAGGTACAGGCATGAGATCAGGAGCAGTTTTCTTATCTAACTCTGAAGGGCAAGAAAGCGAATATATTTACTGTAAGTGCAGGAAAAGTCACCATTTAAGCCTTGTCATAATAACTACACTCATAAATCAAATCTGTCTCTTTCAGGGGTTAATTAGGAGGGAGAGGCTGTGGAGGGGGGACAGTACAGGCATCTACAGTCAAAAAACCCACTCCCAGTGTTTCAGTGGCGTTCGTTTGCTCTTAGAGATTCCTAGACTGACTGACTTGCAGGCTAACTTGAAGTTTCCCACTCTCTCTCTGGGATGTGACATTTCTCTTCAGAGACTCAACTCTCACGTTCATTCTCTAATCGTACAGAGGCGTATGACCCTGAGGATGGGAATAAAAGAAGAAGAAATTACTTTCATTAAGAAATTCAGATTTCCTCCATCCTTTTGATCTTGTGCCAGAAGAACATTTATGCTGATGAAATGCATAAATAAAGTTCTTAAATTATCCCGTTCCTCTTTAGCGCATGTATCAGAGTTGGAGAACTTCCAGACAAGACAACTACAATCACAGTGAGTGCCTCTGAAAAGAGATGATTTAGGAGATGGCCTGCCGCTGGTTTCAGCGGCATGTGGCTCAACTTCCACACTTTACTGGTAAAGTGCACATCGAGCCATTTCCTGCAAGTGATGTGAAGGAAAATGTAAATGACAGTGGGACATTTGTGTTTCCTGGGCAAATAAGTACCTGACAACGTTTGTTTTAATGTGGCTCCACTCTGCTTCAGGGGCCCACACAGGCTGCAGGACATTTGAGTTGCTGATTTAGCGTTGTCATTGGAGTGCAATGATCAAAAAAACAAAAACGATCAAATCGATGCAGCAGAGCCAGAGATATTGTCTTTTCTCCCTGACAAATTATTCTCCCTTGGCAAAACCTGATGCCTACTTTACCCACAATGCAAATGAACTGCCGACAGTTTAGTCTGAGGTTTGTGTGTTTAGCGGCTAATGTAGCCTCGTGCTGCTAGCTGTAAACTGTGGGCTGCACAGCTCTGGTGAGCTCTCGTCCTTCTAACTGTGCACCCTCAGATTTTTTCCAAACTTGCACTCTTCAGACGTAACCGACGCTGACTCGAGCGGCATCACTGAAGGAAATTTACTGGATTTCGTGCAGCTCCCTCTGGAGCTGAAAGAGGCTTTCTGCAGGAGTCCTCCTCCAGACCTGCAAAGAGACGCTGAGAGTAAAATCGTTGGAGTTCCCCTTTGATGATTTTTTTTTATTTACCGGCTTCTTTTGGACCTGACACAAGTTTAAAAACAAACTGAATCCAATCATCTAAATCCCGTATTTCGAAATAAAACAAAAATGAAAGTTTCAAGCTATTACCCAAACTTTCCACTGTAATGGCTCACTGCATTGCACAGCGACTTCCCGTCTCAGCTTCCAGGAATCACCCACAGACTTTCCCGTGATATTGCTGACAATAAGAAACTTGGACGCTGTCACATCCAGCGACTGGACCGATGGCAAAACGGAGCCATATTCTAATGAAACCGAATGAGGGAAACACTTCTGCAAAACCATTTCCTTGTGGTCTTGAGAGATGATGTGTCTTTCCTGACAATATTGTGCAAGGAAATACTTTTATGTGAGTTGTGCAACAGAGCGACAGGAAAAGGGGTCACAGTTTTGTAAGAGGGAATAAAAACACCCAAAATTAAAAATAATTGCGGTGCCTTCTGGGATATCTCGCTGTCAGTTATTTCTACAGTCAGGTCGACTTCTGATCAGAAGAGTGAATTAGAAAAGTCGAAAATTAGGAAACAGATGAGACAGAAGCGTCTGTAATATCTAATCCACAAAGAGAATCACCAGCAAGTTACATCCTAATATGATTTGGACACTCTTTTAATAATAAGTGCATTTAAACCACATCTGAATGCTTATCAGCTGGAACTCCAGATAGTTATGCATCAGCTCACTGAATGATGTGAAAACAATATAATCATCATGTAATTCACCGAGGAGGAGATATCTGACAATCCTCCATGATAAAAAGACAAAGAAGGCATCTCTGATTCATTATTCAGGGAGAATAAATTAATGATCTATCAGGTTGGCCCGGGCTACAAAAAGTTTTGCGCTAGCCTCGTGTATTAGCTGCTCATGACTATCACTGAGGTTAAATCTGAAGCTGCGCTAATTCATTTCATAGCTGCTGTTAACATTGAGCTTTCATTTCACTGTCAACAACAGGCAGCCATAAAAATGGAAATTTCAAGTGTTTTAAACCTGCATTCATTCATGTTTTTGCCACTTGTGGCTGGAAGAACAAGCTGCAAACACCACACTAACATATCACCATGTTATGAGGTTGATTAGCTAACGTTAGCAAACGTTACACATCCAGCAGATGGAGCAACATTAGCTTTCATTAAGAGTCAAGTTTAAATCCAATATTCACGCCCTTCAGAGACAATATTCAACTCTACGGCTGCTAAGTGCTGGCTAACTGCTAGCAGCTAGCACACGCTGGGTTTTTCAAGGCTTTTTCACTGGAAACAGCTGCAGAACAGCAGAGAGGAACTGCGGTCGTGTGACAAATCTCTGGTGGTTTGTGATTATGAGCGACGTCTTTCAGGTCACATACAGGCAACATAAAAATATCAATCAGTGCAGCTTCAACATCAGCTGCTATGAACTGTCAGCAGTACACTGTTAGCTAGCTGGTTAGCATCTGCTGCGACTGAGCTAATCGTAACTGGAAGTCTGCTAACACATTCAAAGAGCGTTTTATATCAAGGGACACATATTCACCATTAACTAGTTGCTTCTCAGCATCTATATTAGTAGCATATTAGCTTCTTATTAGTTATTAAGGGAGTTAAGGGTTATTAAGGATTAGGTTATTAAGATCATAATTCACCTACAAAAACTTAATTCCTTATTATCAATAAGCAGTAATTATGAGGGAAAGCTTAATAAGTGCTTTATAATGATTAATAAAGAGCCAATATGCTGCTAATACGGATGCTAATAAGCAACAAGTTAATGGTGAATGTGTGTCTTTAATATAAAGTGTTATTAATATCAAACAGGCTGAGAACACAAAACCAGACTGTGACACTGTTTCCAGCATCTTCTCATGCCTTTGTATGTCATCGAAAGCTGTGTAAGTGCAGGGAATCACTTTCAGATGAAGAAATCACAAAGGGCAGTTTCATTGAGTGACCAAAAACAAAACAAAGCCAAAGAAAAAGAGGAAATGAAGAAGTGCGTGGAGAGAGGCGGCAGCTCGACGGACTTTGAAGAAATGAAATGCGGTCGCCTGAACACTCCAGGCACGTGGCTCGCAACGAGCCCACACCTGACATCATAAAGTGAGCTTTTGAAACGTGGACATAAATAAGTGAGCCAAAACCAGGCGGAGAGGCAGGTGGAGGGAAAAAAAAGGTGACTTACAATATAGCAAGGCTCACAGTACGCCTTCTTATCCACAGCGAAGAAAGGCTTGCCGCGCAGCTTGGTGCTGCAGGTCATGCAGACGAAGCAGTCGACATGGAAGACCTGGTCCATGGCGGTGCAGCCGGTGCCTTCGCCCACCACGTTCTCTCCACAGCTGGCACAGCGGCCTGGGGGGAGGAAGAGGAGGGAGCAGATTCATCACAAAATCCACAGATATTTAAGGTCGGATCGCATTCATCGACAGTCACGCTCCCCGAAAACACCATCGAGATCAAAACTAACGATCCGGTGACATCTGCGCCAAAGTGTGACGACGGTAAGCAGCTTGACCTGATGGGAAGCGTCCGACAGCGGGCGGCGAGCCTCTCACGGCACTTTCAGGACGATGAAACAACATCTCAAACCCAGCCAGGCCAAAAGAGAGAGAAGAGACATTTCTAAAAACTATGTGAAAACAGTCATTTCCAGGCCACAGATCAGATATCGATTACCCTCAAACTGATTTGTTTTTTGGATCCCTTCATGAAATAAAGAAACCTGAGAGGAGAATCAAGCGAGGCTGCAACTAATGATCATTTTGATGATCTGTTGTAGAGCTGCGTAGTGAAAGGAGTTATTTTATGAGCCTCTGGTTCTGGAAGTAAAGGCCCATTCCTTTCTCCATAGACAATGTTCGGTGACTCAGAGCTGGAGCACGACGGCTCAGATGGACATAAAACTCTGCTGTGAATAATCAGTACAAAAGATCAGGTGGGTTAAAAATAATCTGCTTCTTTGATAAAAAAGAGCCAGTGTGCACACAAACAGAAGGACAGAAGGTAACTCTCACTGTCAAGGTGGATGTTGGTGAGAAACATTCAGTCTTTGGTGTGAACAGCAGACACAAGCTAAATAAAGAAACTGACTTGTGGGTCAACTTTGGATTAATTTGGCTGCTACAGTGCCGTCTTTTGTCCACATTAGAGCTGCAGAGGTTGATCAAAAGAAAATTAACTGCTAACTTTCTTTTTTCAGGCAAAAATGTCAAAAATTTGCTGGTTTCACCTTCTTAAATGTCAAGATTTGCTGCTTTTCTCTGTTGCTTACGATAGTAAATGAAAGGTTTTTGGTTGGACGAAAGGAGAAATTAGACGTCACTTTGGCCTCTTTTAGACAAAATGATTCATTGTAAAAACAATCTGCACATTAATCAATAATGAAAATAATCGCAGCCCTGTGCACGACTGCAGCTGCTAAACATTTTGACTGCTGCAGCTCTGATTCGCACCTCTTCTCCAAAGCAACGCGCTTGTGGGTTTTTTACCTGTTATGGCAAAAAGATGCGATCGCTGGAGGAACAAGAGGTCTTCACATAAACCTGCAGGGTCTTTTCATTATTCACATGTTTGCAAGTCTGTTCCAGGTCGTGTATTTTCACTCAAACGGTTAAACCTTTAAAGCAGAACATGTGGAAAAACTGAAGGAAGGAAGGAAGTGACGTCTTAACATGAGACGTTTGGTCTGATCAGCGAGTCTGAAACCCAAATTATTCATTTTTAAAGAGAAGTTTAACATTACTGCTTACAGAAGCTCTAACATGTCTCCGTTTACTTGTGTTCGTTTGTGTTGACGGGCCGCCGTCTCGCCGGGTCTGACCGCAGGACCCACCAGCCGAGCTGCCGCCACGGCATCGGCTCACATCACCTCGTTCCCAAAATGTTACGCTGTCCCTTTAAATGCTTCACTTCCTGATGTCAGAAGCGCCTAATCTTCATTTCTATTTCAAACACCGGATAAGGAAGGATTAAACACTATAATTATGCGACATTAAAGAAACTAGACACAGCAGCAAAGTGCGACATGGACGACATCTATTTCAAAAAATCAGGCTTTAAATGATAAAAAGAAAACTTTAGAAGTACGAGCGAGTCTTTGTAAAAGGGGCACAAGTGAACTGATATTATTGCGCCACAAAGAGCCTGATTGCATACTGCGGGACATGGCACTGGGATATCTTTAATTGAGTTGGAGATATCTTTAATTGAGTTTAAGATGTCCTCGACTCAATGCAAGTTATCTTCAACCCAATTAATGACGCTGTCAATTTAATTACTGGTATCTTACAATAATAGGGTTTAAAAAGATATCTGAGAATGTTTTATTTTTTACACATCTGAGGACAGATGCAATCTCTCAGAGGAAGCATGATACAGTATATTTAATTAATTCAAGTTCAGTTGTACAGATCATTTCCGTTCCTTTTCATTTTTTGCTCCATCTGAAGGCTGATTTGGGCGATGATTGACACTGTGTGTTCTGAGCTGAGCGGTTCAAGCGTGTTACAGACAGAGGCGAGACTCTAACCGGGGGAGATAGAGTATCTGATGCTTGCATTTTCACAGTTCCACTTTCTGTTTTCATATCAAAAATTCAAACGGAGTGTAAAGCTGAATCTGTCTCAGGTATCAGCACAACTTTGGGAAGTCATATGTTGTTGAGATCAAATATCTGCTTGACTGCGAGGCCCGCTAATGGTCTTCTAATCTCAGATAACTCATTATCTCATTGTCAGCCTCGGCGGAAACACAGAAAAGTTGCTTAACGAATGACTGGATCTGCAACTTTCCCAGCAACATTTCCGAATCCGACTGATATTTGCGACTCCTTCGTTGCCGGATTCGTCGTTTGGCGCCGGGGGACGCATTAAGAAACAAGGGACTGACAAATTGCTGTTGAAGACTATTAGATGTCAACATTGTGAATTCTTATCGCAGCAGCAATCTGTGCGTTAATGCAGTGACGGCAGTCAACCACGACGACTCACGGCGCAGACGAGTTTTCACAAAACCTGCTATCGGTTTCATCTGTTCCCGCAGCTCTATCCACACCTCAATTATGGCTGCGTTACCTACTGTACAGGGAGGCAGATTAAACAAACTAGTGAAGGCACGTCTCGGGGGGACATGTGGGTGTCAGTGGAATCACAAGCAGGGTAATCACTTCAGAGAGCCAGAGGGAAAGAGAAAGGGAGAGAGAGCGAGCGAGAGACAGAGACGCAGAATGCTGAGCCTGTTAGTGGCTTCAGATCACAGGCCATCTTCAGTGAGTGGATGAGAATGCCAAACATGTCCCACAGGGCTCCCACTTTAAACAGCGAGAAGGAAACCTCTCGGAAATCCTTTTCCTTTTGGCAGTCTGTGATCGCGAGGGCCCTCAGGAGCTATTTGTGCACGGCTCGGCATACAGTGTACACACACACACGCACACACACACACGCACGCACGCACGCAGGATGGAAAAAAAAATCTCTTTGCACCAGACATGCCACACATGTAGACGAGCACATATACAAACACAGACGCGTGTATCATACACCGCATGCATACCCGCAGACGTGTGGTGACGTGCTGAGCGCACACACACCAGCAGCCCACACATGAACTCACAGCATCGCAACAAAGAGCACGAGATCTGAGGCTGCAGTGAAGCTACTGTACGCTGCACCGTTACCATCAGTGTGAATGTGAAGCTACCAGAACGGGACGGACTCATAAAGAGAGTCTAAAAACGCTGAGACGATAAAGCAAACAGCACGTCTTTACATGAGGTCTGAGCTAATGATGACGTTCATCATCGGGTAATTGATCGGGACTGGAAAATGTCAGAAAATGTGCTTTGTAATCTTCTGAAGGTGTGGATGACTTCTTCTTCTTTGTGATCTAAAACCAGCTGAAAGTCATTTTTTGGCCTTTTTGCTTTAAAAATAACTGAATCTCGCAATGATTTGCCCCCCCCCAAAAAAACAGTTACCAATTAATTTTCTATGAATCAACTAACTGATTGATCGACTAGTCGTCCAGCTCTTCAGGTAATGAATAACTCTGTTTCCTCCCATCATGCCAAGCGTTTTTCAGAGGAGATGCTGCTCCAACAGACATAAAGTACATTTAATACAATAATGTGCGATTGCTCGATCTGTTGAACGCTGTGTGGAATGTTTAAGGACTCACCATTAAAAATGTGACAGATTCTAAATAATCTAATTATGTTTTCATGAGTGATTAATGTGATCATCATTTTCTTGGTGAATCTAAATAAGAAAAGGGTGAAAAACGGCAGTTTAAGATGCTGCTTGTTCGCTCTGAGCGACATTCGCTGGACCGTCGAAAGACTCAAAGACGACCGGCGAACGTTCACATCTGAGAGAAGCTTCAGCATTTTTCCTTCATCGATTATCAGAGATTCATTTTCTGACATCTGTTTTCAGCTTTATTTTCATGATCAATCAGTCTGTCCATTTTCTCAGTTAATCAATAGTTCCCTGAGACGTCAGAAACACTTTGACTGACCGCCAGACAAAAACCTGTTGACACGAGACCTTCTGCGATCGGTCGATGGTAAGTCATTTGCTGTCAATACGTCGCTTTTTCAATGGACTTTTTCAGGTTTCAGACTGAAGTTGCTCCACTTGAACTGAAAGAATTAAACATGCTCTCCGAGTCTTGTGTTTCATTAAATATAGCACAACACACACGTCTCCAAAGCGGACTCGTACTCCTCTGCCTTTCATTGCGGGGAGCGAAAACGATTCCACAAAGTGTAGAAATGTGAAGCTTTGGAGCGAGTCTGTAACTTTTCTTCTCTAACAGTCGTACTGTATGATAATAGAGAGGAGCGCCGAGTGTTTTACAATGCTTCACATCAATAATTTCACACGTCTGCGTCGGAAGTAAGCATTTTCAATTTCCAGACACTACTTCAATTGACTTCTTGAATAATACAGGACAGCAATTGAAGCAACATCGTATTTACCCCTGTGGAGATGATCGCAAATACTTTCGAACTATTTCAGCTGGGCATAAAGGAATCATGAAAGGCCTCGCTGCTCCCCAGCGTCCCTTTGCACGGGGAATGGAACCAGAGTCTTAATATCCAAACTTCAAATAGTTCCTGTAGAACCAATGCAATGGTGACGGGGCGGGAGGGGGAGTTCATTTACACTTTACTCACTTTCTTTCCTTTCATTCTTCAGCCCTCAGAAGTGTCTCTTCTCTCTTACATCGAAAGTCAAAAGAAGGACTGAAGAGAAAATCTTTTCTTCTTCTCTTTTTTTAAAGAAGCACATTCCCTGTGAGCTACGGAGGCTTAGAATGGTTAGACAATTTAATTGGATAAAAGGAAAAGATTAAAGAGGCCCTGACTCTGTTCCATAAATAATTGATTTCTAATGTATTTGTAGTGGCAGTGAGACGCTGTTGTTTGGGAATGGGGGATGTTGAGTGGCAGAACGCTTCAGATTTCCCTCAGTCTTTGCCTTCTTTGTTTTTTCACGCCGTGATATTGAAGCAGCATGAAAGGCAGAGAGGGAGCACACTTGCAGCTCAATTTGATCTTACATCGTCAGAAATCAAAGATCGTGCATGTAAAGAAGGATCGCACGGAACTTTTTTGTGGGAGACCAAACTTTTCACACTATGTTACTAAAGAATACAATTCTGCTGGTGCAACCCTTGCAAACCCCAAAGGCAAAGCCGGCAACTGCAGCTCGTATCCAAAACTAATAAAAGAACCACAAAATCCATTTCGGGACTTCAACTAAAGTTTCGTGCTTGGATTAAAATATCTGATAGATATGGCGGTAAAAACACAAAACACACTCAACCGCTGCGTATGTTGTGCTTCAATACGAACAACACAACAACGCTGAAAGGAGAGAATTAAAACACAGCTAACAGGAATGCGGCCGCAGCTAATTATCTTGCTCTACTTCACATTTTCACTGGGCCTAATTTTTGAGTAAGTGTTTCCAGCCTGTGAAACAGCACTGATTTGTGGTGACACCCCTGAAAAGGTGGGCCAAATAAAGGTACAAAGTTGTGATAACTTCTTCACACTTAATTAAAGACATAAACAATAGGTCAGCGAGTGGTTAACAGCAGAAAATAAGTCTGTCGAACACATTAGGAGTCAAACTGCCAGCGACTGAACTGCCAGAGGCCACAATTTGTGCGCTGTTTCATCTCTTCCCCCTCTAGGTTAATCTACTTTGTTGCTTCAGATTGCCCTCCGTGCAGCCTGACAATGCTGCGGCCTTCAGTTGCCTCGGGATGACGAGGGAAATAGCTGTCATCGCTGCATTTCAATCTCCGAATGCCTCATTCCTAACCCCTGCCTTTAATCTCATTCCCAATGTCAGCAAATAGCAATCTGCAGAACTGCTGCGGCGATGGTGGAGGATGGAGGAGAGGCGAGCCCGTGCCACTAAGCATTACCGCTCGGCCTGTCAGGGCCCGCGGCGGCGGAGCGAGGGGGACTGAGTGTAGGTTACATGTTTCTGAAGCAGGTTGGCAGGAGCGACGTGGAGGGGTGCCAGGGAGCGAGCGGGGCTGACGAATGGGGTGAAAGAGAGCGAGGAAAGGCGGGGGAACAGGTGAGCGAGTGTGCAAGCTGTGCGTTCACCGACGTCTCTGTGTTTATATGCTGTGCATCCGTGTGCACCCGTGTGCCAGCAACTATGTATGCGTTTGCGTGCATGAGCATGCGGATGTCTACTCATTCCTGAGGTCAAACGCTCACTCACAAATGAAATCTAGCAACGTGAGTGCCCGGAAGCCTCAGCTGGGCTCGCACGGCAGCTGATCTTGCAAGCCTCAGTGGAGCTGTCTCAACGAGGCAGGATAGCAAGCGCCGAGCCTGGCGGGGGAGGAAGGGGAGGGGAGGGGGGAGGGACGGGGTTGGTCACCTCACGTGAACCGCTGCCAAAAAGCAGGCTTCTGTCGCCGGGAAGAGAAGCCCCATGCTGGCACACTGCATCAGCTGAGAAACTAGAAAGCAGCGTTGCGAGGTCAGCGGCAGTGCTGGAGCAAGATAATGAGAGGGAGAAGAGCGGCGAAGAGGACCCATAAACTACGCCCAAAACACGGCTTCGTGCCTCACGAGCCGCTCCGAACGGGCGCAAATATGATTAAGCTCTGAGAACACCACCAATTACAAGCAAGGTGATGACATCGCAGAAAAAAAAACAAAAAACTGATCTCATTCATGGAGGAGCTGCAGACAATTTAAAGGGAAAAGATGGAGGATTTTGCAGAATTTGTTCAATCTGACAAATTTGTAGATTAAAAGCGCTTCACGTTATTTGCATAAGAAAAAGGGTCTTGGAAGTCAAATCCGCAGCCTCACACTGACACACATACGGCATTTTCCCTCTAAAAGGCAGCGATGATGGATCATCCGTGGCTATTGTGCTGTTTAATCTAGTCTTTTGCAGTCATACATTATAATCCACTGTAGGTGGTATAGTGATGCACGGGCTTTAGACGAGTTGCCATGTCACCAGACTGCCTCATGCGATGCCCCCCCCCGCCCCGGGTGGTCGCTGACCTCCTTCCAGCAGCATTATGCTCTTCTGTCTCATACAGATTGTTGCAACATACACACAAACACAGGGAGTACAGTGCAGCACAACAAAGAGGCAACACTTAGCCACTGTGATTGGAGGAAATCCTCTGACAGCGAAAGAGGAAACAGGCTTCACGCTTAAAGGGCCTGTGAGGAGATTACTGTGGGAGAAAAGTGGAGGCAGGTTCGAAGTGAAACGAGCTGCGGTCGTATCGCTGGTGAAGGACAGACGTGAATCCGCCACTTTTTCAAACTGGTGTCAAACGTGGAGCACATGTAACGTCATTTACTGCATGGTACTATTTCAATTTCAGCATTTTTATTGAAGTATTTAATTACATGTCGCTCCATGTTTGGTAGTTTTTTAACATCTTAATTGATTTTAAAGTTGGTGGTTACTGCAGTGACGGCAAGCATGATTTAATAATCCTGCAGGAAATGCAACAGAGGAGCCACTGGTGTGTCCGTGACGTGATTTCAAGCTGCACGAGCTGCTGCTGTGAGTTTAAGACGCACATTTGACGAGTGTGTTTCTTAAAGCTTTTAATGCATCAGGAAATGTTGGGTTAGCATTAGCAGCAGCTGCAGAAGAGGCTGATGTCGGTAAGATCAAATTAAAAATTACATTATATTAAGGCATCATTTCCTGTGAATCCCTTGTGCTGCAGTTGTTTGTTTCAGGGCGGGAATGGCGGACTCCGCCACCACCAATGGAAACACTGAATGTAAACAAAAGAATGTAAATATACTGAGTGACTAAAAGACTTTTTAGCTTTTATTTTAATGACACGCTTTCAGCTGCATTTTATATCTGAAAATACGTTTAAATGTGTGTGTTCACGAGAGCTTCTGTTTTTTCTGCGTATACGTGCCACATGAACATTAAAAATGAACTCACTTTAAAGGTATACCTTCACACACTCAACAGAAACAGTTATCTGTTTTGGGGGAGATGGTTGGCCGAAGGCATTTGGAGGCTGTGGAGGTGGAGTGTGGTGGGGGAGGGTGAGGGTGGGGAGGGGGAGGGCGTCTTTTTAAGCCAGCAGAAAGGTTTTACTCTGACACACATCCCACTTGTTATGACATGCAGAGACACATCTAAAAGCAAACTCCTAAGAGGTTGCTGAGGGCGACCTCAGTAATATGCAAATGGCTCCACCGGAGTATCTTAGACAATGCACAAAGCTGTCTAAACTGGAAGCCTATTAATACATTAAGTTATGATGCTCGCTCGTGTTGTGAAGAAACCGAGGCAGCTCCACAAGAGCGCACTGTGTGAACCTAAACTTTTTCTGACCCAATTACCTTAGCTGATCTGTTCTGACTCCTCTGGCCTGTACTGTTACTGGAGCTACGCTGCCATTTGTATCTCTTCCAAGATTCCTCATGAACATTTCATGTGAGGTGTCTTATAAATTATGAGGGCTCCTCCAGCTGACATTATGAGGAAAAATGGCAAAGGCTGCCTTTTCTTCTCCGGCTCTTATCATAAAACAAAGGCTAGCTCAAAGCAGGAGGAAAGGCTTTTCCGACAGCTCCGGTCCTGAGTGGTGTACAGTACGCCCAGATGAGTCCCGCTGCTTATTTCCAGTGACTATCGCTCCACCATCTGATAATAACATTACAAAAACATTTATGCCACTGCTCAGAAATCCCTCTGGAAAATCACTCTGTATAAATATTGATTGGATATTAAAATTTCACATCTCTCTTAATTCTATACAGTGGAATACTGAAAGTCTGGAACCGCATGAAGGATTCTCAACTTGTCATTTTGGTATTAAAGGAGAAATAAAAACAGATTCTCTGCGGCAGAATGAACTACACTGCATAAGTATCATCATCACTAATTGTAAATAATGCAAAGCATCTCATCCTTTCAATTATTCAGCTTTATGTCCTGGTTTTGGTTGACAGAAATGTAGTGATGACAAAATATTGTAAGTTCCTCTGATGCACAAATGCCAAGGCATCTGTACTGCAAGCTGAGTAGCTGTGTCTTATTAGATTTCCACAAACACAGTACACCTACGCACAACCTAAGTGGATTAAATATGACGGATGATGACATTTGGAGAAAAGGCTCTTTCAGATTACTCAAATCTAATCTGGAACTCTAAATCAGGACTAATCAGTTGCTTTTCAAAGAAGCTTCAATCACAGGAGGAATTTCTGGCTTGCAAACTGGGTTTCTCGCAAGAAAAGCCGTTCTTTTATAGTGCTTCATTTTCAGGTTTTTTACAGCTGGAGAGGCGCTTGCATTTGAGAACGCCTGCTTCTTATGTGCCACAGAGAAGTCTTCAAAGACGTGACCGGTGCAGCTGCAGGACCGGAGCGTGGGGATGTTGTGTAACTTACAGGCTACAGATGGAGCTCCATTGAGTCTAATGAAAAGTTTCTTTGTGACATCACAGAGCCAGAGAGTAACGTTAATTCAATTCAATTAAACCCCTCTGGACCAATGAAAACTCACTATAGCTGTTTCAGATAAGAAGCTCATCAAAGACATTAGTGACACCAATAAAACTTTGCTATAGGAAGACAATGATCCAGTCCAGTAGCGCGCTAGAGATCGCAGCCCCACTTTGATTAATCTTGTTAATTACTAGCCTTAGGGTTTCAGCAACTGCTAGCCCTCTTCCCCCTGAACCCCACCAAAAAAAGAAGGGGCTTGTGTGCCATTAGATTCTTTGTAATTACAAAAGTCTCCTGCCTTGGGACTGATTCTGCCACAGCCCTGCACATACAGTGAGGAAGAGGCCCGACTAAAGTCAGTTTTAACATTAGCTGTGGTGGCTATATGTACATTATTCAGCGGGGGAGGACGGGGGCTCGGCGGATTTGCAAAGCAGCATGTGCCTGCGCTTGAACTCTCTCCTAATGAGTCCCCGCAGTCACCTCAGTCGAACGCTCCTGCCCTCATCCTCTTCCTTTCCCCCAGTCAATTCAGCTGTCGCCTTGTTTAACCACAAGATGACCCTCCTCCCTCCCTCCCTCCCTCCCCCCGCCCTCCACTCCAGCAACAGCCAGCCGCTGTCAGCCGGGGACGCACACTCTATCCCTAACTTGCTCTGGCTACCTCAGCTCACATATGACCCATTTCTCCCATGTCCTTGTTTTAGCAGCCTTCAGCCAGCCAGCCTTATAGTTGGCAAACAGTGGCGTGTGCATGCATGGTATGGCAGTGCACAGAGTTCATGCCAGGTCTGCTTCGCATACACATTCACCCAAAAATTAGGCCAACAAGGCTTTGAGGGCCATTCCTCTGTAAAATGACTACACTTTGCTTAAGCCAGCAGATCCATTTGACCTATGTCTAATGTGAACCAATTAAGGTTTTTTACATCAGCGCGCACCAACGTGAAGCCGAATATCCCTTAATACCAGTTAAATACATGTCCCTGTAGCTATAATACACCTACACATGCTATCGTGGTGTGCTGTGTGATTATGTGCTGATATAAAGCCTGCTCCAGAGTCCCATTGAATGTATTGAGTGAGGTATCTAATGGGCATGGGAACTAATTCCAGGGCAAAGGGGATTAAAGGCTAGAGAAGAGCGAGCAGCAGAGGGATGGCACTCGCTGGCAGCCGAGGGTGCAGAGGGCGGAAAAATAGAAATGAAATATAAACGCGCAGAATCCTTGTCTTTTGAATCCTATTTTGCAAAATAGTATTAAAATTGGTATTTGTTTAATCCTGGCAGTTATATATATATTTTTTAGGTTTTTCAAATGGGAGCAAAATTAAATATCAAGCGCTTCAGTGAAAAGAATGTGAGAGAAATACTGTAAGAAACACGGCTAAAATCGAATCAAATCAGGACGTTTCATCTGTCCGGAGCCTTTATCTCTCATTGTCATTAGACCCTGAGCCAGAGCTGAGCCGTGTCCTTTGATCACTGATACAGTTTTGAGACTCTACCTTGAGGACTGGTTGATACCGCGTCTCCACTTGGAAATCAACGGACAGGAAGCAGCGAGATGAATCCTGCGTTTACCTCGTCTGTATCACATCTGCACTGTACTCGACTGCCTCCAGCCGTTTCCCATAAACACTGATCTAGTGATACAAAACAAACTTTGGGCTAATCAAAGAACCCTTATTGCAGGTTTACTCCATTAACCCACTTTGTCGTATTTAGACCCTAAATGTGTGCTGGATTCGCCTTCGATGGACGCGTCTTCACACTAATCGAGTTGTTTGTTTCTTCTGTTGTTTTCACAAAATATCACAAAAATGACAGAGCGAGTGCTCCTAATGATGATGTGTGTGTGTGTGTGTGTGTGTGTGTGTGAGCTCTCTCCAGTATTAGTGTTACATGTGAATCAAACAGTGACTCACAGGCTAATTTTAGCCACTTTGTTACGCTCACCTATGAATGCCTGTTGCAGAAATGATTCTCTTCTTTTGTTTGGTGACACAAGATGAGGTAATGAAACACTACAGCACATTCTTCTCTGACCAAACCAGGAAGAACAGATATTAATATGGTGTGTGTGTGTGTGTGTGCGTGCGTGCTTCCACGTGCTTTTTGGACAGGTCTTTCCTGTAAATGCTAGCCCCTTGCAGCTAGCATCACATACAATCTGCACAAGCCTGGCTAGCATGCTAACACCAGCAAAGGCTAATACACCAGATGGGAAAAACTAGCTGCCCTGCTCCAATAAAATGGAAAACAGACTTATGGTCTGTGGGAAAGGCCTCTGCTAACCAAGAGTGTGTGAGGTGATCATTCTTACCGAAATATTCCTCAGACGGTGGGTTGTCCATGTCAAACAGCATCTTCTTGGTCAGGCGCTCCAGCTCGTCCTCGGGGTGGGCGACGGGAGCGCTGCCCTGAGGACCAGAAAAGGAACGTAGTTGGGATTCACAAAGCCAACCGAGGTAATGAAGAGCATTTCAGCATTTATTTCCACCTCGCTGATGGATATCACCTGCGATCCGAACGCTGCTTAAAATGCAAAGAAAAAGAACGTATTGCTTAACGAAATACGTCCAGGTTCAGCTTACAGATTCACAAAAACCTGACTTCAATAAATCAGGATGAAGCTCGCAAGGTCAAACAAAACACATTGGCTGTAATCAACATGCAGTGGATGGTTTTGAGTCTGCCTTTCCCCTCTGAGGTATCTGACCCTGGCTCAGGCCCCAGTGGTGGTGCAGCTCAGAAGGTTGTGCATATCCTTCAGTGCGATACAGGCATGTGGAAAAAAGTGTGACCCTGACTAATCCTTGTATTTTGAAAAATAATGATAACAGAAGGAAAAGAGGAGGCCAACATTAGAAGAAAGCTACTTTTAAGTCTCGCACACTTGGGCAATAGGTCAGGAGATTGTTATTTAGTCATACTCGGAGCACAAAAGACTTCAGGTGTGAGCTGTGTTGAGGCCTAATCTGTGAGATGTTAGAGGGATGACATAACTCTCTGAAGATGCCACTTCCTTCCTTTCCTCGCCAGCCTGCCCTCCCTCTTATCATGCCGTCTCTGACATCTGCCTGCTGTGTGTCTGTATGGGGCTGACGTGTCGTGCCTGACATTTTCTGCCAATCATCCGCCGCTCCACCATCCCCCCCCCCGGCGCCGGCTCACGGCCCAATCCTGTCACAGGTGTGTGTGTCCTTTGCAGACGCCCTGGAGGCCTGAACTTGACTCTTCCTTTCCTGCTGCGTGGCCGAGCTTTTTCACAAATCACTGACGCTCCCGTGACCTTCCCTGGATGTGCGGCCGGCCGGATCTTTACAGTAGATTTGATTTTCAATATTGCAGCACGGGCCGTGATCTGAGCTGACCTTTGAGGTGTTCCTAATTGCGACTTCTGGGAGCTGGGCGAATGTTGCGAGCGGTCTGGTTTTGTACGAATTTATCCGTGGTTTACGGCGTCGCATAAAGGCATCAGATTTGTCAATAGCAGATTGAGTGAGAAATGTTTTTGTATTCAGATTGAAAGAGTAATTACAGGCCGTGTCAAACAACTCTTCTGGTGTTATTGATGACTTCATTTGCATGCACGTAATCTTCGTTAATGTGACTCACTGCATGTGTCAGTCAAGGTTTCGAGAGTGTGCATGTGGGGTCGGTGCGGTTTTAACGTTACATTAAAGGTGGTAATGCATATATACGGAACATTTGGCGTGAGAACACGCAACGGTCTGCTGAGTTAATCTCCGGAGACGGCGAGAAATGCTGAGCTCTGATTACCGTCCGCAGTGTATCAAACTGAACTTTATGATGCGTGACTTTTGCTCGGCCCGGCTCGGGATGCAGCGGGCCGATAATGGAAGCCCAAACAGTAGGTCTCATTAACTGTGAGGGATCGACACGTTCGATGTGCAAATCTTCCTGCCGTGCCGGCGCGCTCTCCGGAGAGCAGCTGGGCCCGAGCTCTTGGAATTCTTGGCACCTCGCGCCTCCTCGGCCACTCAACCGTAAACAGCCGGGATCGCATCATGGGGGATTAGGAAGAGATGAAAGGCACATTCCTCTATTGTCGGCTCAAATTACACGACTCTTTTTTTAATAACGCTCAGTGTTTATTGGAGGTGTACGTGGAGGGAGTTGATTTCCGATACAACTACCTGCATAAAAGGGTAGATAATAAGCCTGTGCAATGCTCGTGCACCTCAAAGAAGTGCTCTTGTTGTCAACGTGCTGCTCATTATGCCCGTGTTGTTAGTTTGAGACAGTGAAGAGGACGATTTAACACTGTTAATCTTAGCTCCACATCAAAAGCACATTGGAGAGGGAACGAAATGCTGCTATTACCAGAAACAGACTTTTGAGTTTAAGCTTCATTTATACCTTATCCACTCTCTGACACCCTGCAGCAATGCACTGCCAGAGAGTTTAAAGCACCTTGTTAGGGAGTCTTTTGTGACAGCACGGAATAATTTTTCACTTGAATAAGAGAAAGAAATTGCTTCCCTGCATGCTTTATGATTGCTTCGCAGTTCCCGTTCAGCCTTTCAGAGGCAACAATAGAAACCATACAGCAGCTATACGTGCTGGAGACATGGTTTTTCAGTTATGTCTGGCTCAATTCAGTAAATTGTTTGCCCGTGGCCTCAGGACACTCAGGCGCAGTTTCATTGAAGTTAGTGTTTAAATTCAGCGGTGACCGGGTTAACAGCTGCACCTATTTCCTGCTGTTTTCCCAGTATGTCGAGGCTTATAGTTTCAGGTCATCTGCCATCTGCTTTTTAATGGCAGAAATCCTATCAGTTGTAATACCCCTGAAAGACATGCTGATGGACCATCAAATGCCATCCACTTGACAAACGATTTTCAGAGAGTTGCTAAATGCCAGACCACTTAGAATCAGAAACAACAATAACATCTGTAAATGACCACCATTGCGTGCTACCTGATACAGCATGACGGGGAAAGGTGAGCAGACAAAGCAGAGTCTGGGAGCTGATCGCTGCTCCACTGCCACATCTATGAATAAAGCTGTGAGCACCACCCACTGTGGAATTGGCATTGTGTCAGAACTGATTAAGTGAGGAGAGTGTGTGTGTGTGTGTGTGTGTGTGTGTGTGTGTGTGTGTGTGTGTGTGTGTGTGTGTGTGTGTGTTGGGGGAGCTCGGTACGTGCTCTCACCTGATGCCCTGACAGCATCGTGTCCCGCTAAGAACCAAACCTCAGGCTCTGTCTTTCCTGCTCCCACCGCAGTGATAGAGAGTGAACAGGAGAGACAACTCAGATCTAAAGCTTTGTTAGCGGAGCTGGAACAAAGAGTCCAAGTGAACACACGGCTGCAGATATTTACATATCATCAGCTGCTACGGTACAGAACGAGAGGAGCTTACAGATCTGCCAGATAAATCGTGGCAGCGCAACCCACAGGTCAACTGCGCTGTGTCTCAACAGTGATGTAACACGACTTCAGTTACACATTGACACGGATGCAGATTTTTCACTCCTGCTGTCTGGATGGCAGATGTAAAACCTGCTAAAGTCAAATTAAAATTGTCTAAGAAGTATATAAAGTTTATGGACATGCTGTGAGAGCGCCCCCTACATCTGAGGGGGTGCAAATGTTTAATTTGTGCGATACGGCCATGGACACAGTCACGACAGTCCAATCATTTGTCATAACCACAAATGGAGTCATGAGAAAGACGCAGCTAATGCTAGCCAAAGCCCCTCCTAATGCTAAAATAAATGTTAGCTGAATGGTTGACCTTTGTTACATGTCAGACCCCCGTGTGTTTCCTGTCTGACTCTTAGCTGTCAAAGTGTCCAATAAATGCAAAACTGATGTCTCCAAAGAATAAACATCTTGTGGAAATCAGTGCTAACGTTAGCAAAGTATGCTAACTAGCTACTTCCAGATTCCAGATGAAAAACAAACTTTACAGCATGATGGTGAATGCTGTAAAGCGACGCCATAGATCGCTAAGCTACATTATACCATGTGGGCTTGTTGAAAAAGGCCGCACAGTGGCGCTGGTTCGATCCCCGGGTTGGGTGGGGCCTTTCTGTGTGAAGTTTGCATGATCTTCCTGTGCATGCGTGGGTTCTCTCCGGTTTCCTCCCACAGACCAAAAACATGCCCATTAGGTTAATTGGTGACTCTAAATTGTCCTTAGGTGTGAGTGTGAGCACGAGTGGTTGTCTGTCTTTGTATGTTGCCCTGCGACTGACTGGCAACCGGTTCAGGGTGTACCCCGCCTCTTGCCCAATGACAGCTGGGATAGGCTCCAGATTATGATTATGATGTTATCCAGTCCGTCGCACAGCGAGGAAGCTGACAGAGCGTCTCTGAGGCAAAGCCCGTTTATTTAAAAAGCACCATACAGACACAAAGTGCTTCACAGGAGCATAGAAATACATTCAAAAATAAGACATTAAAAGACAATAAAAGGTTAAAAAGATGCTATGTACTTAATTTACTGGAAATCTGCAGTAAACAGCACTGATTCAAGGCCTGAGTTCACAGCTTTAGCAGACTTCAGGTATTCAGGAAGCACAGAAACTAAAAGCTGCTGCACCTTGCTCGGTTTTGATCATGGAACACTGAGTGAGCCTGTCCCAGACGACCTGAGGACGGGTCTGCATGCTTTACATCTACATCTACATGGTTTCATCCTCCTATCCTCACATAGTTTACATTTCCTCCCACAAAAAAACAGGAGAGTTCAAATTTCAGTTCAACTTTTGAGGAATGACGAGCTGCAGCCTCATATTTAGGCCAGTACGTCTTTTGCACAGTTCAAAAGAAGCAACGTGCAAAGACAATGAGATGAGAGCCGCTCCGTAAACAGCAGGAAGCGCCGAGCCGAAAGTGATAACCAGCAGGGAAAAAGTACAAACGCTGCAGAGAGAGCCCAACGCAACACAACTGGTAAACAACACTAATCTGTGTGTGTAAACCTGCGGTCGTCCATCAGCTGCGTGCCGCTTCTGTTTCACTTCCTGTAAACGCAATACTGCACCTTAAACCGAAAGCGATTGTCTTACCTTTTACAACGGCTTAACGTTTCCTGCATGATCAGCACCAACTAAAGAAAGACATAATCACTCAGACATATTTACCCACAGATTAAATGATGATGGACTTTACAATGCAAAATGCTCTTTGGTGTCGATGGAGCCGCGGCTTTAACTCTGGCTTTTAAAGGAGAAGCTTTAGTCGGCTCTCAATCTGACATCCTGGCTTTTGTCCCCCTCAATCACAATGGCATTATTTCAAATGGACACAGCCTTTGAAAGAGAGACGGCTTATTAAAATAATAGCAATATTAAAAACAACAACAGCAAATGGACCACTGCATTCGTTAGGGTTCATGTGGGATTGAATTTTTTTTTATTGGATTGGAATATCTAAAAAAAGCTTCTTCTTTTTTTTTTCACCGCAACACTAAACGAGTGATTACAGCAGCTTAGGCGACTCTGTTTTACCAAAACAATGAAAGGATTGCTGGATCAGTCACACTATCCTTTCAGTGAGTTGGTGTCTGTTTGCGTGTGTGTGTGTGGGGGGGGGGGGGCATGTACAGCATGTCGTGTGTCTGCAATCAAACATATGGGTTAAACACTTAAAGATGCTTTTTTGGTGTGTATTAAGAGCCATCAGTTTATAATGGATGGCTTATTTTGATTCCACGCCGCAGAGGCCCATCTTCTCAACTGCCTTTGAAAGGCAGATTGTTTGTGTCACTGTGACACGGCGGCACACTTCAATAGAAACCTTGGAGAGTGCCTCATTACTGTGATTCATTCGTAAGACTGACCAGACAGAGTTATATTGATGATAATACAAAGGAAGGCTCTGTTTTGATCACACGGGTAATGTCAAGACGCCACTCTCAGCAGCGTACGGACGCAGCAGGTATCCCACTTCAAACAGGAGCGCTTTGTCTGGACAGAAATGATATTTGTGGGAAAGTTGCTTTGTCATTTTTAAGGCCGCAGCATGCTTAATTGAAGAACTGTGTGAAATCAGTGGCTTTATGTAATCCAGCTGATGAATTTGCTGCTCGCGATGTTAAACGGGTTATGAGTAATCTGTAATGCATTACACTTTGAGAAGAACCATCGCAGCGCTGCGTATTAAGCTCAAGGCCACCTTCTGAGGAGGCACAGATAAAGTATACATTCTCTCCAAACAAAATAGGTCATGCTGTTTCAGCTCCAATTAAATGCTGAGAAAAAATAACAGCCAACTGTAGAGCAGCTGTGTACAGAGCAGCCAACGATAATTAAAAATTAACCAATTCCATAATTGACATTTTCCACAGCCACTCAAATCTTTGCTGTAAACTGAATTCATATAAAGGGATGAATTTCAGAGCGTTCGCAGACATGTAATGTACGTGGAGGGGCCTTTCAATGTTGGTAAGATGGTGCGTGTGTAAAAACTAGGTCATCTGTTCGGAACTGACACATCCCCCTGCAAACAGATATTTGAAAATCTGAGAGTGTAGAGAGGGGAGCCACAAGCGATCTGAAAAAAACAACAACAAATGACTGCACAAATTGTCGGGACGGAGATAAAACTTATTTGGCGTCTCTTTGTGCACCATTACAATCCTGTGAATGCAGCAAACACCATATTACACAGGATGCAGGTTTCCCTGGTTTGGGTGAGAGCTCAAAGCGTCTCCCTGCTGTTTCCTCATGTGGCAGCACAGACCTATGTTTAAACACATGTGGTGGACATAATGAAGATTCATACAGGTTATGTCTTCAAATCGATGTATTGGCAGCCTGCGCTTCCTTTTGTAATACACAGTGTTGTCCGTCTCCTGTGTAATTTTGCCTCCTGAGCAAACCATGATATATCCTTCCTCCCTCCACCTAAACAGCTGCATGGTTTGACTGAATGACACCCTGAAGGATATTTGTTGACCAAACACTACCACTGAAACGTCTCAGCCAACAATACACAAAGCCCGGTCCGCTGAGGGACGCTTCCTTGATGAGAAAAAATGTTTAGAAAGTGCACACGTCTCACGGATTGGGAGCCAGGGGCGGATGAGAGTCCTCCTGTGGACGGAGGAGGATGTTAAGGAGGGCAGAGAGGAGTCTCGTTCCAGCAACGGCCACAAAACAAAGAAAACTTGTTTGTGTGCAGGGAAGCATTGGGACTGACAGGAGACCATGTCCTCCAGGAGCCAGCAGGGGCCACTGTTCACGCAGGTGGTTTTGGCTGCCTGGGGTCTGAACCAAGACAGCTTCATACCTTCATGGAGTCTGTGCTTAAAGGGCAAAAGACTTGGATCAATACATAACGCAGTCAAACAGAGTCTCTCAGATGACCTGCGCCTTTTTCATTAACCAGTAAGCTAATAAATCCTTTACATAGCTCACATCACCACAAACAGAGGCTTAAACTCTTCAGAAACGACCAATTTACTACAAAAACACAGCTATGACAATTTACTGTCACATGACCGACTGTCACCCAGCATGCCACAGGATCATGAACTAACCGCGATGGAGGCTGCGGAGGAATCTCAGGACTGCATCTTCATGTGTTCGCCACAGGCCAGCAAGGAGAGGTGGAAAACAAGAAGATAAACAAAGCGCTCAGACATTTTAGACTGCCGAGGCTCACTGAACTGCAATGACAGCTATCGATCGGGCCAGTTATTTACCAGCCAGGCCGTTCGTCTCAGAGGGGGCCAGAGGAGGAGAGGGTGGCGGGGGCTATTATTTATGAACGGTTATGTGACAAAGACTTCTGATCTACGGAGGGTTAGCGCTGACCGAATGAACCGGCCAATCAACAGACTAACAAACAAACAGAGGAGGAAACAACGCAGCCTTTCAAGACCTCATCTTCATTTGATATCAAAACTGTTCACTCTGTGAGGCTTTGTGGATAATTCAGGGTCTGACGCCACACGATGAAGCTCTAGTTGTCGCATGTTTTATGTGCCTTGTCAGGTGGAAAAATGCTGCAATGAATGATGGATCGAGATCCTAGTATTTCCCAGGAATTCTCACCAAAGATTTCTGCCTGAGAAAAACACTTCTGAGATTTTTGAGGGGGTTTTTGCATGTGTACACTCACTCAGTGCAACACACTTCCAGTTCCACACTGGCAGTGTGTTTTTCCCCCTCACAGTTAATGTACTGTTAAGAGGGGTTATTGTTTACAGCCACATAAATGAATGAATATGAAAGAATAACATTAGAAAATTGGAATAATTACCATTTCATGATTACATTTCTGGAGTTATCTGCTTAAAATAACATTTAATTCATGATGAGAGAGCGAAGAATTCCAGGGAAAGATTTTATAATCACCAGGAAACCTTAAACCCTCATATGCAGCAGCTACATCAGATAATTACTTTGCAAGCTAATTTATTTGGGCTGGATGTGGCTTTTTTCATAAATAGCCAAACCTTTCAGAATATTTCTGGATACATGAAAATGTGCATTTTTGCAAGTCCATCAATGAAAGGCTTCATAGACCAAAAACTGTCAGTTCACAGCAGACATTTGGAAAAACACAGGTGTTACTAAAAACATTAAGTGGCTGTGTTCCAATTAGCTGTGCCAGTAAGCCATACCAGCATGCAGGCATACACGAGGCAAAGGTGAGAAAGGCAAACAGTAAATCAGCACATATGGTCTCTGCCCCCGGACGACTCCACGCTGCAAAACTGGTTGAAATTCAAGCAAGCATCCGCAGTTTGAACATTATATGATATTTAAAGGCACACTGCAGAGTTTTCCTCGACACAAACACATTTATGTCTCCTAAACTCATTACTACGACACATTTTGGGATGTCAACGACTGTCAATCAGTGGAACAGCCTGAAACCGCTGGCAGGAACATGTGTTTCGAGATACAAACAAAAGACCGCACGTCAAACATTGCTCCACAGCACTCCTAGTGGTCAAAGACTGCACAGTCTACCTTTAATGTTGCAGCTGCTGGTTTCACACTAGATGTGGCAAATACTGTAATCCACTGTACAAGTTTGTCATTAATGCTCGTGAATAATTCAAAATCTTGATTAATTAGTAATCATTTTATTAATTCAGCAGTTCTTACAACGTAAATCTTTCTATCAATCCTATTTAAATACAGCCATAACCTGGCGACACCCTGGCGACCAACACACACTGTATCCGACCAAAAACACAGTGACAATAAATTACTATTAAATAAATTACAAATCTAACTTTTAACTAATTATTTCCACGAGGCCAGTCTCAAAAAGTTCGTAGCTTTGATAGTTAATCACTTGAACATAATAGTCCCCATATTTATCAATACTATCAATGCCCCTGGTACCCTTAATGGGCCTAATTCGTTTTTGTTGTCGCTTGTGGCTAAATTTGCATAAGAGATTTGTTCCAGCCCAGTTTCAAACCTGGAAGCAGCGACTGGAGGGAAGCTTTCTGATGTGTTAGCATGATAAAATGAAACATAAGGAGATCCACTTTCATCACTGACCTCAAGGATCAGGTCTGGAGAACTGACCTTTAGTCTATGAAGCATTTAGTAACCAGAGCTTGTGTGAACCTCCACAAAACACCATGTCCTCCAACAACATGGTTACAGGCACAGCACTAATTATATACAGTTGCTGTACATGTACATGCAGTGCTAGAGGAAGCCAACTGACCCGTCCCATAATCTGAGCTGGATTAAGGTGTGCCGACTCCTCAGAGGAATGTGTGCTGCATGGTTACAAGTCATAAATCAGTCAACTGATTTGTGCCAAAAGGTTTAATATTCAAAACTGAGATGAGCAGAGAGGATGAGTGGTTTTTACCTTCCTCTGCATGGACTCTAATTCAACTGACGACGACTTTATTATTTTTACACTCTACGTACGCCATCTTCATTTCAGTCGTCAGAACGGGACATTAAACGACCAGCGTACCCGCTGTGTGAGTGTATAATGACACAGCGTATGCATTAAGTTGCCTCTCTAAAGCCTTGTACCTTACAGATTCTGCCCCAAACCCCCCAATTTCCTCCAAAGCCACTTCTGTATTTTTAAACTTCACAAAGACCACAGCCTAATTTAAAAACCTCAACAACAAATTGTCATGCATGTCCCTCCCTCACCCCTGCCTGCTGCAGCTCTGAGAAAAAAAACATATCTATGATGTTTATGTGTATCTCCAATGATGCCTTGAAGGGGGGTCGTATGTTCTGTGTTTACCAGAGGAGCCGGCTTGAACGGCCCACTGATGTGGGACTCACCACATGGAAGAGGGGACATTTTTTAGAAGATCTCATGACATATGCTGATGTTTTTAAACATGTTGGAGCCAATTTTTCTGTTGCCATCATGTCACTGAAATGCAGAAATCCCACCAACATTGACCATTTTTTAACAGCGTTCTCACAGCATGAAGGTACCCAGCTGAGTTTTTATATCACTAGTGATGCTGTGGATGGGTCCTTATGTTTGTTCTTGTTTGCACAAAAGGACGCATGTGCAAGAGCACACGGGTGCTATTCTCTGGTCTACAGGCCACAGCGATGTGGAGAAAAACACATCAGTACGGCGGGAAAGACGGGCAAGAAGGAAACTGCTAGCAAGTAAACATGAACGCAACACAGCCGGTTTCAAAATAATCTTCTTTTATGAGGACAGAATCGGCACTGAACACATTAATCAGGCCTCAAGGATGCATACAAAGCGTTTTGACGAGTAACTCTGAATGTAAAAAGAAACTTTGTTTATGCCTTTAAATCACCTGAACTTAAAGCACAACATGCATTTGGCTTCCCGCGTCATAAATACGACGGTTCGACACGGAGGCAGCAAAAGAACAACAAACAGAAACGTGAACGTGCTGCACGGCTCGTTACTCCTGTGTAATACTGACGCAGATGAGATGCTCGCTTTGCTCACGCGCTTCACTTTGGCTGAACATTTGTGCAAAGCGCCTGTTGTTTGTGATTCTTCGTACGATCTTTGATTTCTTCACCAGTATGAGAAGAAACTTAAGGTGTCAGTGGGCGTGCTATTTAAAAACCATGATTCACTTTGTTTTTAATTGTGCGGTAAAAACAATATCACTGTCTGAGACACTGCACGGAATATGTTCTTATTATATTTTCAGGTTCATTAATTACCTTTCACCCAGCTTGCATGCATACATCACACACACGCTCACGCACACACGCACAAAGCAAAAGCTTATTTTAGTGGTGTCCTTTCTCTGAAAGCTCCACTGTACATTCATTTGGCAGAAATTGCGACGCAGGAATAGAAATTCTGATTTTGTCCTTTAAAGACGGTGGCATTTGAATAGCACACAAACAAATGTGTTGAGGCACACAGTGAGAATTTAAAGCTGCTTTTTCTGACGTTGTGTTAACACTTTACGGTTCAGTAAAAATAGAATTCCTGAGGATTATAAGGAAGTATTTATTTCTTTTTTGAGTCGCCAGAGGGAAATTCTGGATCAGACGGGAGGAAAATGATGAGCTTTCAGCGTAATGGTTCGATAATGTTATGAAAGAAGTGAAAATGCATCAGTGGTCAGAAAAAGATAGCGACTGTGTATTATATCAATCACACAATACGATAAAAATATGGGACTATTTTGTTTGTTTGGTGCAGAACAAGCTGGAATTTGTTTCAAGGTGCATCTACAGAGAGATAAGATCACAGGGCTGCAGATAACATGTCTTCATCTAGTCGAAGCCCTGGGCTCTCACTTTGTAGTTACACATGGTAACCCTGCACCGAGCAAAGAATCCTCTCCGGTAATCTACAGCAGAGCGGGTAACCCTGCACTCAGTCAGCTTGCTTTTTTAAGAGCTGCTCATAGTTCTTGAGGGTAGGGCAGCTGAGGTCAATCACATGAGGTGACGGCATCACGTATGATGTAAACACAGCAAGTGTTCGACCCGATCGCCTTTCCAGACATAATTTAAGCATCTCTCATGCACATTAATGGACGCCTCCTTTTACTGACACGTTCAGACACTGCAGAATAATCATGTTCTAGTCTATTATGAGTGGCTGAGCTTCCACAGTGTACAAAAACAAAACCATGAACCACCGTCAATGTCAAATCTTTTGTTTTTGTGGAGTCCCCCCCCGGGCCCATCCCAGGTCCCCTCTCATTCCCTATTACCATGAACCCTCTGGGGCATATCTTCCACTGACATACAGTAATACTGACTTCCACTGATAAGTAAACACAACTGTATGCACCAATATAGCCTGGTGCTAAAAAAGCCCTGCATTATGTCTTGCCTTGCTGATATTAAGAACTGCATGTCTTGAAATTTCCTGTACTGATCCTTTTAATTACCCCTCCTGGTCCCAGAACTTGCATTATTAACAGTCTCTCATATAGTCTGGTTGCCTTATTTCATAATGTCAAACTAAAAGCCTGTAATTTAGCAGCAGTTTGACCAATTTCTTTTTGTTTTTTGACATTATTGAATTGTTTCAACTGTCATTTTGTCGTTTCATCTCATTGTATATTTATATTCTTGAATATATTAACAGTTTTTTCCTTGTTTTACTGCAGCACTGATGCAATTCAGCTTTTGAAAAGAGCTATCTCAGTAAGGTGGTCTGCCATGATGCCTGTTAAATTAGCCTTAGCAAGATTGAACTGGTGCTTATGATGCGTTCTGGTTGCATGTGTTAGTAAAAATCAAGCATGGAAATCAAGAATTAGTATTTAAATTCAGAATTAATGAAAGATCATTTCTCAAGTCGGGTTTGTGTGGAGAGTGAATTGCTCATTTTGATGGATTTTCACAGGTGTTACTTTGAGGTTTGTGGAATTTTGGGAGGTTGTCGCCACGTCAAACATACATAAAGATGCTGTTTTGGACACATCCTGATCGCACCATATGCAAATGTTCTCGTGCAGGTCAAAAGGCAAAGTGGCCAGGCCCAGAAGGCAGAGAAATGTCAGATATTTAAACGTGTTTGACAGCTGAAACCATCATTGACCTTCGAGGGGGCTTTAACTGGCTGCAGGGATTGAGCAGTTCAAAATAATCCTCCCCTGTCAAACGTCACTCAAGCTCAGCAATAACACAAGTCATCATCCAGCTTAGCTTTCCTCCAATTTCGGGAAAGACGGAGAGACTCGTGGAAACTGGTATGTTAACCGGCAGCCATGAAATCTGTTAATTTTTCGGACTACAATAGAGATCAAAGACTGGTGGATTTGGGTAATTAAGCGTCCTTGGAGACTGTTGATGTGAGAAGCTGTTTTTACACCTTCACTTTACGTGTGAGTAAGGACACGTTGGGGGGCTTGGGCGCCGGGTGGCAGGGGGTGAGGTGGGGGGCAGAGCAGCCGAGCTAATCAGAACAAGTCCAGATCACAGAATTTCATCCAAGGAGTTCATCTTGGACTTCTAATGACACTGACCTTCTATGAATACCCTCAATTATGCGCAATGATCTCTTGAATAAAGTCCTCAATCAAAGTCACAGACCCCCTGCTGAGAAAGTCTCGGGTATTACATAAAGTCACCATTAACTCTACGTGACTGGAGATAATTTTTGATAATTATGACAAATGTGTGAATAGTTCCTTTAATTGACTGTGTTTTGGTTTATTTACACAACAGATTAAAAGAGGCACAACGCACTTCTTTTAAGTAGATTTAACACCATTTGTAAAATGTTATGAACATGTCACGGCATTGGGTCAAGCAGAGTGATGATCATAAAGGCGACGTTGACAGATTTTGCTTTCAGTCTAATCTCGCTTTCATAGTGTCTCTGGTTTATTTTGGCATTAAAGATCCGACATAGTGGACACAAATAAACAAAAAATCTGATTAGAGCTAAGGTTTGGATACAACAGTTTCGGGGGGGGGGGGGGGGATCGGGTCAAACATGATGTGACACGACCGAGTCTTTTACAGCTCATCATCGGGCTGAGTGTGTGCATGTGGAGCATGAAGTTTCCTGATATGTTTCAAAGCCTTCAAATAAAGCACGGGGGGATGGAGGCACTGAGCGCATTATCCTGCTACAGTACATCCTTGGGAAAGAGAGACAAATATATATATGGTGTACGCTATATCTGTAAAATTACTGATTTGCTTTTATCTGAAATCAAAGAGATGCTCAGAACTCTATTAAACGCCACCTTGTTTTTTAATAATGCATCATTCTGGGACCAAAGCGAGCTTTTCAAGGAAAATGTAGACTTTTGTTCTGAACAAATATAATTAGACTTATTTTTAAGATACTCTCTGCAATCTTGAAGCTAATTTGTATTTAGTAAAATACAGTCCTTGATGAGCTATTCCCAGAGGCTGGGAGGCCCAGTTTGTATTTTGAACCAGCATAAAATCCTTGAATTAAACAAAACTCAAGGGCCTTTCACTTTCCAGAGATTGTCGACAGCTGGATATATTGAGATTAGAATAGCTGTCTCTGTAGCATTGACTACTCTGTTCTAAAGAACCACAGGATTTTGCAATTCTTCTCAGTTGTGTACAGTTCTATAAAAAGGTCCAGCGTCTTGCCATGCTTTTGAAGGCCTGAAGCCAGGTCTGTGACAGCATCATACCAGTCTTGCCAAGATTAAACATAATGCTTTCTAACCTTATTATAAATATGTTTTGTGTTGGCATTTCGTTCCTTTGTGTGACGATACGGTGCACCTACGACACTGTTTAGGAACAGACTATTAAATCTAAAAATGCTAAAGTAAGAACCATTTGTTGCTTTGGTCCACAACACTTAGAAATGAGAAGACAATCCAGTCTGATTGCTTGTTAGGTCTTTCCTCCTTAACTACCGTCTCAAACTTTTATTTTCTCGATACAGTTTATACAGCTTGAGATTCTTTGAAATCTTTTAAACAATGGGCAACCAGGCAGAAGGAGACCGAAGCCATCGACTTTGTCAGGTGTCACAAGCAGATTTAATCAACTGGAGCTAGCCTTCTCTTGAAGCTAACGCTAATTCCATGAGCATTAGCTTAGCAACTTAACTTTTTCATTAACTCAGGTAATGTTGGCTGGAATTGCTCTTTTTCTAAGAAAAAACATGGCAGAGACATCCTACTAGCTGTGAACAAGATCTTTTTTAACGTCCTTGGACTTGGAGGTGGGACTTCTGTAGGTCATCAGCTGAGTGATTTAGCCAGACATGCTCATGATCACAGCTTCCATCTGAGCAGATGAAGTCCTCATACTTTTGCTCTTGTATTTTTTATTCAATGTTTGCTTGCCTGTACAGCTACGGTTAGTAAGCTGTGGTTGGACAATCACTGTCTGAGGGACAGGTTTACCAAATGGTCAATTATTTCAACTTTTAAATCATTCAGTCTTGATAAATTGTAACACATTCAGCATAAAAACACGAAGAATCGTGTTTTTACCTTCAGATGTTTAACTTTGGACGTATTCGATCTTTGCAAAATTCAATGGAAAATAAATATCACCATAAAGCTATAAGCTTAAGTTCACAATGCACACTGGGTAGATACGTACACATGAATATGAGCTGCCTTTTATGAGACAAATGAAATCAGATGGTGTAAAGCCCCAACAGAGAAGATCTTTCAAAAATTCATAAAGGTTAAAACAAATGTTTATTCTGAGCATTTCAATGAAAGATGGCAAGCAGCTCCCCATTGCACTGCCATCTGATGCTGCACAAGTGTATACATACTGTACACACACACACACATACACACACACACACACACACACACACACACACACACACACACACACACACACACACACACACACACACACACACACACACACACACACACAAATCAAGCTGCTGACACAATTGAAGGAGTTTGAAAAGCTTTGGATCGCGCTCGTGACAACAAAATGGAGCAAGACTTCAACAGATGGATTAATGAGGTGATTTCAGTCATTCAGATGTTTCCAAAGGCTTTTATTTACCTGCTGATTGCACATATTCAGAGCTTTCACTATTGTCATGGAATCTGAGTTGCGACTAAAAGGACAGAATTTTGGAATAGAAGGGAGCAAATTGAGTTTTGTTCCCATGGTGTCTGGGCTCAAACTTCAGATAGAGGGACTCAAATATCCCACAGAGGTTTGAAGAAGCACTGCTGTGCTTTCATTTTGACAAGAGCAAGACGACGTGGTTCAAGCATCCAATCAGGACGCCTCCCAGACTCCTCCCTGTGGAGGTATTCCAGGGATATCTAACTGGAAGGAAGGTCCAGGGCAAACCTACAACCCGTTGGAGGGATTAAATATCCCATCTGGTCTGGGAAGGCCTGGGAGATTCTCCAGAGGGAGCTGGGAGACGCTGGGGAAATGGATGCCGGGCAATGTCTGCTCAGTCCAATGCCAACAATCCAGAGTATGAAAAGTGACAGAAAATTCTGACAGGGGTAAATGGATAGATGGATGGGTGGATGGATAAATGGGTGGACTACCTGTAGACTCTTTTTTTTTTTTTTCAGGAACTAAAAATGATGGCACCTGATGGAGCATGTTGCTAGCATGATGAAAACATTCTTACCTTTGGTGGAACGGCTGGTCCAGAGCTGTAGGGAGCCAAGCTTGGTGGTACATCTGTGATGTAGGTCTTCTTGGGGCCTGGAGGTTGGTATGCTTGGCTGGGGGCCAACTCAGGTCTCCTGGAGATTAAGCCACCTTGGGGTACTCCTGGATGGTGCTGTTCTTGATATGCACCCTGAGACATCGGGGAGAAGCCAGGCTGTGGCGGTCCATAGGCAAAGTCGGGACCTTTGGGTTGGGCAGGCATGTACTGCACTTGTGCAGGACTGCGAATGGGCTGCTGGCCAAAATGGTGCCCACCTGGGGCTTGATGCTGGGGGCCAGGCTGGGCTGACCTCACCTGGACATTGAAGGTGGGCTGGCTTGGGGTTGAGGCTGTAGCGTAGGAAGCTGGGACAGGCTGAGGAGCTGCGTGGCTTTGAGGCTTGGCCGCAGGGCTGACAGAGGAAGGGGGGATAGACGAAACTCCCCCGGGAGCCTGAGGTTTGGGCGTAGACTTCTTGGTAGCTGTCAGAGGTGGCTGGGTTGGAATGACCATACGCTTGTAGCCGGTCACTGGAGCATTCGGGGTGGAGGCTGCCGAGGATCCAGAGTTCTGTTCAATGAAAGCCACAAAAGTTGGGGCGTCATGAAATGCATAAATACATAAAAACAGGATGTGATCATTTGCTAATCCTTCTTGACACTCAACTGAAAACAACATACAGTCAATATATGTAATTTTTTTCCTCATCAGCTTAATTGATTTTGGTAAATATCTCCTTATTCTGAATCTGATGCAGCAACACGTTTCAAAGACTGGCAAAGTTGTGGATCATTCCACCAGTGAACAGGTTGATTGGTAACGTGCAGTGGATGTTGAGGTAGGATAAGTGAAAACTTTGACCTGATGGTGGTGCAACAAGAAAAGCAGGATCACCAAAACCAGTAGGCTTCAACCTCTGGGGAGCATGAACGTGTGTAAACATGTCATGGAAATCCATCCAATACTTGTTGAGATATTTCAGTCTGGACCAAAGCAGTGGACTCACTGACAGACCTGCTGGTAAAGTCTGGTAAAAAGCTTCGTAACCAACCTGGTCACAGTAACAGACTGAACTGAAAACTAAAATAACTGAAACCCTGTCGATGATGGAAATACAACAGTTGTATTAAAGCAGCTATTTACTGATACAGTGTTTTACGCTCAGATGATTATCCACTCTGCCTCCCCAGAGTCAATTACAAGGCTACCTCGACAGCAGAGGCTCTACACTGTCCACGACCACCCATAATCTATGGCTAATAAAGCAGGAAGGGAAGCGATAAATTGTTTGGCAGAGGACGCCATGACAGCAGATTGGCAATGGCACATGACGCTTGTGCTGACTCCAGCTGTTTGGGAGTGAAAGATGTTAAATCACTGAGATTTGTGGTGCTGGTGTTCCTGGGAAGAGACGGCCGCAAAGCAGCAGCAAAACCGCTGCTGGGAGTCTCACCGGCTGAACAACGGTGACATTTAAAGCTCTGGCTCTAACAAAATATACCTGTGACAGTGAATAAGACACAGAATAACAGCGTTTCACTCAGATGTCAGAGCCTTCTGCCCTGAGTGTCTCTCATGTAAGTAATAATTGTTTTTCACCACCACTACATATCGGTGTCAGACGTTCAGCCAGTCTAAAAAGGGTCTATCATTAACCTTGGATGGCCTTATTAGGTTATTGCCTGAAGCCAAAAATCAGAGTCAATTACTAAATTTGCAGCACTAGGGGAACAAAAATGAACACTTGTAGTCTTTAGACCCTTTGCAACTCAGTTTGATGAGATGTCTTCTAAATTGGGGCAGAGCATCAATTCTAATCGATTTCCCTTAAAAGTTGATCAAAGCCTGCTGCACAGCGATGGCCCTGACAGCTGGTTTGCTGCACCGCTGCACTGCTTTGTGATTCTGTGCTTAAATAATATAAAAAAAACACGTGTTGTAATTCACTCAGTGTAAAAGTATACAGTAAAATTTAGTCTGTGATCCTGATAATGTAGAAGGATAAAAAAAAAAATCAACTTTTGGGGAGGAAAAAGAGGTGCATGCATCAACTTTGTCTAAATCCCATCTAATCTAAGTCAGAGGGGAGCCCCTAAGGAACCATTAAAAGCTCCAGAAAATATTTTCTGCTCTCACTCTGATTCCTGTCTCAGTGATTAGCGCTGATGTTTATTTAAAAAGTGTGTCTGTCTGCATATGTATGGAAAAATCTCCAGCATGCCCTGTAGGAAGTGAAATTACTTAATTTAAATGTTTCATGGGTTTTAAATACTCTAGATTATTAATTTATCTTTAAGGCCTTAGAACCTACAGTAGCATTTAGTTAGCAGAGCAGTGGAAATGCAAATTGGCCCCCTCAAAATAATTACACTGTCATGGTACATTTTCCACAAATTACATTAAGAGAATGGATTCAGCCCTTTCTGAGGGTGATGAAACTAATCGAATGCGTACAATCTGAGCCGAGCGTCTGCAGCGGAGACGGCTTTCATATTCACTCGGCTATCGTCTCAGCTGCTGCATCCCTTCGACCCGTCAATGCTAACGAGTGCGGCCTGAGACGACATCACGACCGCTGAGAGACTGATCGGGAGGACGCGGACAATCGTTCACGACGACGTCACTTTCTTGCTGAAGAGCAAGATGTTTGTTTAGCGATTAAGACGTCGCTTCCTGTGCCGTCACTGTCATCAACAGCATTTATTTTTACTGTTAGAATGGACGAGGCACTCTTTTCTTATAGTTTAATACAAGTCAGATGTGTATATCTTTGTTTGATCTATTATTTATTCATTTGTATTATATGAACATTATTCATCAAACTGTGTTTACTGACAGTTTGCTGAAGTGTCTCTGAGTCCATGTACTAATCTCCTTCATCCAATCACGTGTTCACAAAGTGAACCCAATCATGATCCTCTCACCTGTCACCAATCAACCTGTTTACCTGTGGAATGTTCCAAACAGGTGTTTTTGGAGCGTTCCACATCTTTCCCGGTCTTTGAAGCGTGTAGCTGCATCAGATCCACAATAAGCAGATATTTACAAAATCAGTGAAGCTGATATTGTCTTTGTACTGAGTTTATGTAAAAAGGATTCAGGGTTGCAGTAACCTGTTTTGTTGTTATGTCAAGAAGCTTCCATATGTTGCTCCATGACATATATCACAGTATGGAAAACAAACTGTCCCAGAAAATTACATATAAAATTGAGGTTTAGAGAATAACCTGTTTTATTTTGTAGACACACATTAAAAATGACCTGAGACCTGATTCAAAGGTTGTAAATTGAGGCTGATTGATGTGATCACGTCATCACATTAACACTGAATGCTGATAAAAAGGTAAAATTGAATCATTGATCACTGCTAACTTCAAATTAATGTTCAAATTAAAAGCATAAGCTGTTTCACAGGAAAGTCTATTTTCACACAATTACACTTAACGAAAGCTCGTTTACACGCGGACCTACAATTACATCCCATAATGATTCAGTCTCTTTGTGTTATGTGCCCTGTGCAGGTCAGACACAGTGTGAATCTAGAGGTTCAACCCAGCTTATAGCATCAGCCTGAGTGTTGTTGTCTCTATTGCCCCCCACCACACACACGCCCACGCACGCGCACACACACAGATTTTAGAAAAGTTTTCCCTAACGCCTTCAGTAAAGTTAACCCTCACTCTACACTGTAATTCAGACTGACTTTGCAAACAACTTAAGTGTGAAATTTCACAGAGAGTCTCAAGAAAGCCTTTTGACACATTAAAAAAGATTAGGAGAGACTATACGAGCCTTGGGGGGCTGAGCAAAACTGTTAACTTTGCATTTCAAACCACGAGGGTGGGGGGATTTTTTTTAAGCAAGCTTGGGGAAAACCCCTAAAGAGGGAGAAGTTCTGCATCTCTTCAGACTCGACTAAGACCTTGGATATTTTTTGCTCAACTTTTTCCTGCTTCTTATTCACACGAAGCTGACGACTGCTGGCTCTCCGGTCCATCTGCATCTGCCTGCTTCAGCACTTACGCTGTGACCATGGAAGAATTCCCAGTCAACACTTTCGCATTCACTGATCTTCCCTCCCTTTTAGTCCTCCTGTCTCTGCACAATCAGCCACAAAAGTCACATTTCGCAATCCGCCGGCCTCGATGCAGTCATGCGGTGGAGGGTATCAATGCTCTTCCTAAAATAGTTCAAGATAAGGCACATTAAATATGATTAAACGATGTCTCTGCGGAACGTGGCGAGACCTCTAGCTGTTTTGAGCTATCTTTCCGTTTCCAGATAAAGTGTGTTATACACATACTGGGAGCTTTTCGCTCTGCGTATCTTTTGTCTGCATGTCTGATTCTCTTGTTGCTCCTTCAAGTGACAGTTGCGTGACAGCCGTCGCCTTTAACAAGTGAATATTTCAGCACTGTTTTCACCCACGCCATATCAATTACAATAAATGTTTAATGGCTGCCCTGTATCACATTTGTCCTGAATTACTACCGCTGAGGCTGGTACTCTCACACTGAGTACATCATGGTATTACATGGAACTGCATATGAGTACCAGTTTATTCCTTGTGGTCCATTGGCCGGGTTCATTTACAGGACCGGCTCTCACAGCCGCAGCTGTCTTTATGTGCTTTTTATTTTTCATGTTGGCATCGAAATTTGAGCGTGAATGCTGGGAAAAGAAGTAAAAATATCATAAAAAGTTTTTATGCTTGGATGAGGCGGGAAGTGGCCAGTAAATCATGACGGACGTGAAGCTTGTGACTGAAACATCAGCTGTGTGCGGAGTGATGAGGAGACCGTAACCTTCCTCAAATTATTCAAAGAAACAAACATATTTCCAGTGTTTTTCATTGTCTGAGCTTTGACTGGAGCGGCATCCTCTTCTTCTACAGCGGTTTTTATTGGTGAGGAGAATTAGCGCCACCAGCTGTTTTGGAATCTGCATTTTTTTGTGCAGATTTTCTGGAAACTGGGTTAAACTTCACGTTCCGGCTCGTCTGTTTGTCCGTATCCCCACGCAGGTCTGGCCTAACCTGAACATGACCTGAGTGATTCTTTGGATTTGAATCTGTAAACATGAAATTATTCACAAAGTACATCCTAAACTTCACAAGCGAGAGTCAGACTGCAGAAGAAGAGAAAATCAAACACAGTAACAGTCTGAGGATGTGGGAACAGTTTAGATTCAGGATTACTGGCACTGCTGGGGAGGAAAACTCACGAGGCTTTGAAACTGGAATAAAAAAATCAACATCTCCACAAAATCACTCACCAACTCTCAGAGTAGCTTCTCTTGATAACATCACTATATTTGTTCTGTGGCTTCTATTGTTTGAACAGTTTATAATTATTACATGAACGGGCTGAAGGGGGGGCACTGATGCACGACAGAAAAATCTACATCTACAAAGATCCCTTTATCTAAAATTAAGATAATAAAAATTATGAGCACACTGAAGGCACATTGTGCAACGTAAAAATCAATATGTCAGTTGACTCTGGGGACAAACGAACAGTGAGGCTGTTTCCAAATAAGCTCATGATCGGCTCATGCACTTCTCTACTGCAATTTCTTCCTAATTACCGACAGATACAGCGACACTATGCGCTACAATGGGTCCATTTATCGCTCAAACTCAGTCCTACTGTATCATCTGGAACATCAAAAGGTCAAACATGCTTAAACAAACTCACTTTGAAACAAACACGTTACAGTTTTCCCAAAAATCAAACATCAACAGCGATGCCTTTGTGTGTTATTTGCCTAAAATGAGTGTGAATCTTTGTCCATTTAGTGTCTTCACAGCAGCTCACTCATTCCTGCAGTGTGACCTTACTGTAGAAGAAATCACAGACAGACTTGGAGTGCAGGGAGAGATGTGAACACACAGAGTGAGTCAGGTAGTCGTCACATACAGCGCATGACATGCGCACTCTTTGGTTTTACCACCAAGACAACCCGAAGACAATGAAGACGAACATTAAGCCCGTGCTTTAAAATTCAGTTATGTAATAACCTAAAAAAACTGGGTTTCAGAAAAAAAAATGTAATATTTCTAGCATGATGTAACAACATCATATAAAGTAGGGCGTATTACTCACTGATGCAACTAAAAAAACATTTTCAGGGCCACTGTGTGAAGAAAGAAAAGTCCCCGAGAGTCACCGATCGTGGCGCTTCTGCAGGCTATCCTTACAAAAGAGGGAAATGTGTGTTTTGCAGCTCTCACCCAGCAGAAACTAATTGTTTCATTCACCTCCTGCAGTACCACAGGCCAGCCTCTCACCACACACGTCCCTGACTCATCCCTGTAACGAGCTTTTCATGCACTCGTGACCCCTCCTGCTCCAGGAGCTGAAATACTGCACCGCTGAAAACGTCCATCGCTTACAGTACGTCGATGTCATCAATCCCACAGACGGGCGACTGTAACTGTTCCCTCGGAGGATGTGTGTGTTTGCGCGTGTGCACGGTGAGCTCGCGCGTGTTATCGGGATGAGGGATAATGTGCAATGACAGCAGTTGATGGTAAGCCTTTTAGCATTGTTACCAGGACTTGGTGATGTAAAGAGGCAGGATGCATCGACTGTCACAGCTTCTTGGCTCAAACTAAATTTGTCATTGGTTCGCCCTGTTAATAAAAGACAAAGGGGTGATACTATGCAGTTTATTTGACTAACAAACATTGACGGAACACATTGAGCGCCCGAAGGCATGCTCCTCTCTCCACAGTTGGCTGCCCCTGTCAAAACTCAGAACCTGCTGCCAGATTGACCTTAAGGTCAATGGCAGCCACCGGCGCTGTGGCAACATCTCTGCTCCGTGCAGCAACAAAGCAATCAGAGAGAACAGCAGCATATAAAACAAACAGAGAGGAAAAAGTTAAACACCGCCAAGCCCTGTAATTACAGAGCTGGGGTGTCATCTCGATGCAGTCCTGGCAGCTCTCAGAGATAAGAAACACACAATCGCACACTTGTGGCGTCAGAGCCCTGAAGAGCAAAATATCCATTGCAAAAAACAGCTGCCTCTGGCTTTGACCTTTTACAAGGAATAAAAGAGGTTGGCTAGCATACCAGTGTCATGCCCGTGACAGCAGCAGAGGCTGGAAACAAATGAAGCCAGCATTCCTCAGCGAACTGTCGCTGTCAAAGAGAGAAACAGTTTATCTCTCAATCTGGATTTTAAGTGGGCAAACACACAGCACATCAGTTTAAACAACGCAGCCGAGGCCGAGCGTCCGCTTCCTTACGACTGACCTCTGAGTTCGCTGGAAACCATATGACGAACCAGCGCTGATAAATAAAACGTAATGTGTCACTGCATGGGCCTCTTTACATGTATTCCTGACTGATGCAAATTTATTCCGCCTTGAGAGGAGCTTGAATCAAAGCGTCTCAGTGTTGTGACAGCCCAAATACGTGAAGGGCGTTCCTGTCATGGGAGCAGGACGGCGGCGCGAGTACACATGGAAACAGTAAGAGGAGATACACCGAAAACAAGGGCGCACGAGTCATCGCGGTCGCACTGCAAAGCAGGTCACAAGCAGGCGAGTGAGTGAAACGATGAAGGAACAGATGAGTGAGCCACTTTCTATATTAATGAGCTGCTTCCTGATCTGGACGTATACAGTACATGTCCTCAGATAAAGTACAGTAAAATACACTTCTGGTGTATTTTGACCCCTCGCTGGTTTCATGGCTGCTTCAGATCAGGTGAATATTGAGAAAATGAAGATAGGAGCAGAAGCAGAAAATCAAAATCACACTGAAACACAGATGAGCCTTTGAACATCATCCTGCTCAACAGCATTTTGTACAGCTCATTCAGCTCAAGCCTGGACAAGGACGGTGCATTAAAAAAATCTGATTAAGGCCTTTAAAACACGCCGTTTCCCACAAGCCCAAGATGGCTCAGATTATGCATCACCACCTCCACAGATTACATCTAAAAGTTGACATCAGCATGGATAATGGAGAAGCTAACAAACAACATAATGGTAAATACGAGCCAGTTAACAGAGGAAGCAGCTTTCTCTAAAGCTAAAACAACAAACAAACAAACAACAGATAAAATGTTGACTAAGGGGCATTTGTTAGAGTTTGATACAGCCATGCTAGCTGTTTCCCTACGTTTGAAGTCATTATGCTAAGCTAAGCTAACTGCTGGCTGTAGCCGAACATCGATCTGATAAACCCTGAACTGCTCCTCTAAAATCACCAAGGCTTTGAATTCCAGTAGCAAGCGCTGTAAATAGATTCAATGAGAGACGTCAGAGAAGTTTGGCTACACACAACTCCACCCTTTCCCAATTTAAAGACTATGAAATTAAAAAAAGTCTAATCCGACATCACAGTTCATTTATTTCTTGTTATATGCTGAATATGTGAAAAAAAAGGGGGTGTTTGGACGACAGCCAGCAAAAACTTGTTTACATTTCCAAGCAGTTTGGTCTGATTTATTCATTTCTCCCTCACCCTGTAACAACACAGGTGAAGGAGGTGTAGGTGGAGGCCAACAGTCCTCCACAGCTTCATGCTTTACCTTCCAATTCACTGTGACTATTCGGTTCATCCAGCTAATTCCACCTTTAGCATGCAGGACGTACTTAATGTAGCTTGGTGACTGAATGACACGGCTTTCTTACACCTTGCATCTTACATTTCATATTTCTCGCCACGATAACGGCTGAGCGTGGCTATTCCATGTATGAATTCATTTCTGCACCTCTCACATGCACACACACACAGCTGAGGTGTAAAGGATGACGAGCGCTCCTGAAGGGATGAAGAACTGAAACGGTGAGTTCGTCCCTTGAGATGCCTCCAGAGTTCGAGCCTCATAAGGGGAGCGGAGGAAAGGTCACCGACCCTCTCACACTCTCAGGGAGCTGAGGCACCGGCAGGGCGGTCTGGAGTCTGTATTCTCTGAGAGCGCTGGGCAGACGCCGTGATCAGTGGGAGGCTCGGGAGCGAGCAGCGAGGGCCTATCATTCTGCCATGTTGTGACAGCGAGTGCCATCCGCAATGCTCTGCCTGTTGAGAGATGGGAGTGTCACGGCATGGCTTGACTGGCACAGTGTGAAGCCAGGCCTCCTCAGGGCACTCATGTGGAAGGATCCATCTCAGCAGCATTTCAAGCGTTTGGCTTCAGCTCAAGTGTCAGCAGACTTCAATAATGCCCATCTGTTTTGTATGGACATGACAACTTATTACACAGACATCAAGCTATTTGACACGGAGGACAAATACAAACAGGCCGACGTGTGCGGGGCTGCAGCTCGTCCGCTGACGTGGTCGTGAAGTGACGGTGACGCGATGCCCTTCTCTTTGGTCGTTCATACAGCGTGAACCGAATGGGCCCTCCTGTACCTGTTCATGATGCCGGGACGCTCGAGGAAAACGAGCAGATTGGATTTTCACTTTCATTTCTCAGTATTTCACGAGTAAATAAAACTGCCCACATCTCTGCAGTGAGCTTCAGCGTTTCAGCAAAAACAGATGGGACGTGAACTTTTGAAACCTTTCTGTGCGTATATAATCATGTTATGTAAATAAAAGTTTAGTTTTCACTCAGTTTACTGAAACACAAAAATGACTGCAGGAAAATAACTATTAATAGTACTGATTGAGCCAAGTTTTGCAAAATATTCAGTGTATGTGACATAGCTGTTAACATACAGGAGAGCTGAAGTCATGTGAAGCTCATTTTAGTCTTCACAGGTCCAAAATTAAGGACCCAGTCAGAAACTGACCCTGAAACTGGACAGCCTGTCCATCAGTGTCACTTTTTACTGTCATTGGTGTGAACCTACATGGTTCTTCAGATGAGGAGGAAATGCAAACAGTTTAATCAGGTTGAATCCGACTGTGGTTCATCTTCCCTCCTGGTACGATTCGTTTGGGACGGTCTGATCTCAGCAGTCACACTCAGGTCAGGAAGTGCTCTCGGTCCGGTCACAAATGAACGCTGTTGTTTTGTGGTGGGAACGTGATCCAACAGCAATCTGAGCTCGAGCTGACCCAACCACAAGGTGCAATCAGCAAGTTTGAACTAAACAGCTCCTGTAGCCAGGTGGGCTTGTTACACCGAGACCCAGATGAGGGAAATAAAAATCTGCTGGCCGAATCTGAGCTGGACGAGCAACAAAGAGCGGTGCCTTCCTGATATTTAGGAAGAAACGACCTTCATCAGGAAGGTCGTCCTTCGGTTCCATAATTTCTAGAACTGTTTGATCAACAGTTAACACACAGTCACAGGATTTGCCACAACAGCATGGGATCTTACCCAAACCAGTAGGGTTAGCCTAACCCTAACCTTAAGATCCTTTGATCCCAAAAATAAAAAGGGTCCCAACATCCTTTGGATCCCCACAGCCCCCGAGAGCCCGTGCCCCTCGCAGTGCTCCCCCCAGAGCGCTGCGCTTTTACCCAAACCCAACCTTAACCAATCGACCCACGTCAGGTCCCAGGTCAGGTTTCAAATACTAGAAACCAAGAGAAGACCTCTACTGTTCCTCTGTTAATGCTGCATCGCGACCCAAAAACACATGAATAGCGTCACATGATCAGTAGTCCACGTCACAGGGTCACGACCTCTTTCCTCAGAGGCACCAAACAGCTAAACAGTGCGGTTCATGTAATTTTTCTCGACAGCATTAAAAGATGGACGCAAACAAAGAGAGCGCTTCAGTGCACTTCGACTGTTAATCGAGGTGGAACCACGACTGGAAGTGAGTCACACATCTTTGATCCCAGAAGTTCACACACACACACACACACACACACACACACACACACACACACACACACACACACACACACACACACACACACACACCTCTCGATGCAGCACAGTAAAACTGGGGAGGTTTATCGTGGCGGTAAGTGTATGTCGAATAGGGAGCTGAGGCTTTCAATATTTTATTTATAACGCTGCGCATTATCGTTTCGCAGCGTGTGGATGAATCAGACAGGAAGAGCTTTTTAACTTCAACTCGGATCTTATCACACCAGATGGAATCAGATCAGAATGAGGTGCGGCTTTAATGGAGGCAGTGCATTACAGTTTAATTGGGACAAAAATGTCACTCCTTAATGTGGAATAAAAAAACTAACCCGCTCACTTAATTGGTTATACGGTGGATAACTCGTTAAGTGCATCAGCAGCGTGGACGCAGTTCTGCTCTGCGTGATAATGAATTGACAGTTTCAGTGACCAGCATGATAAAACGCACAAAGACTAAAGCAAACAACCTGTTTTTAAGTGTCGTGCACGACGAACTGTTCCGTTTCAGCACGTGTGAAAGGGGAAGACGGCGCCTGACACTGTTTACTCTCCTGCTCTTCATGTGCATATTAGCAGAATATGATTGCTAATTTTCAGCCACCTGCTGCTCGTATTTGGCCAAAACTATCAGCCTCTGTCTATGAAGGAGGTGAATACAAATCGACGCTGGCCAAAACACGCTGCTCAGAAAAACACGACAAACAAATCAGATGTGAAAGAGCTCGCGGGGCTTTAAATATTGTGACACTTTCACGTGTTGGGGTCTAATTATATCTCCTCCATTATCATCCAGGGATTGGCTTAAATCCTGATGGCCTCACTTAGTTTTCATGTTGTTCATAATGACCTTAAGGCACATATTAAATGAGTACAAATACATTTTTTAATCTAACGATTCCCCCCCCCCCGAGTCAAGCACAGAGCTGATGTTGCAGAGTCTCAGCAGGTGATGTCTTTGGTTACTAGAAGTGCAGCAGAGGCCAGTGTGGACCAGAGGTCACAGCAGACTCCTCCAAAGCAGCACTGCTGCTCTGCCGCTTGATGAGTGCACTATTTTGACACTCATCTGGGCCTCCTTGTTAACTCCCCCACAACAGATCTGATGCGCTCAGACAGGCCTACGCTGCATATTAGTGGGGCTGGTTGGGCTCAGATTGCAGTGCAGCACACTTGAAGGATTTAGCATGAACAGGCTCTCTTGTGTTTCCTCCAATCACCACACAGGATTTAATCTTTACATGATCTTAAACAATTGGTGAAGTAGGACCAAATCTACAAAAGGTTTAATGCATTATGTCTTTTTAAGGTGCTGGGGAGGGACGGATGGGTTTTCCTTTATGGTGGCCATCAGGTGTGTAAGTCAACCAAGCCTCGGCCGACCGAAAGCTGCCCCGAGTTTAAACAAAGGAAGTCTCTTCAGGGGCAGGTGAAACAGCAAATACGCTCCAGAAAGTTACCTCGGAGTCGTAAATGCACAAGATCTGAAGGAATATCAGATGCCAAAATACTGCACGCTGTATTATATGGTAATACTCTGAGACAGGATTTTACAAGTCTGGAAGCAATCATTATATCTTCCTGCAGGACGACCGTGAGGTAAACAGTACAAATAGAAATAATATGCTCTGCTCCATTCAAGGAGTGTGAGCTGGCGCGAGTTTGATTCACCAACGCTGTGCTTCTCCAGAGACATCACGTATAGAAAGAATGAAGGCGGTGTGTTAACCCTCGAACAGCCGGAAGACGACCAGCGTGATGTAAACCATAAGAACTGAACACTCACGTTGACGATCTTCTGTGCAACAAGATTCAAACACTTCTGATTCAAATGTGGCATGACAAGAAATAACAGGCACCTCTAACAGAACAGAGCAGCGTTTTCAGGTCTGGCTTAATTTTTGCTGTCGCAGGATAAAGCGAACAAACTGTAACACAAACTTGGTTAACTGTGTCAAATAACAAATGGCATCTACGATGGAAGTGGAGAGAGAACAAATGGGAATTATATAATGATCACATTTCATTACCCACTGTTATGCCACAGAGAATACCAACTAAAGCAAACAAAATTGTTTTGATGTCTGTGAAGCATCAGTGCCGGCTGAACGTTTGCAGGGATGCTACTTAGATTTTTATGAATGAGCAGCGACGTCCATTTCAATTTCATCTGGGAGGCAAGCACACATAAGGTCCCTCTGCTGATTCCAAATTTAATGCAGGGAGGAGGATTCCTCTCCGAGAAGCTTGAAAGGGAGCGCGCGGGGTGGCCTATTGATTTTGGAGAGCTGGCTCTGTAATTGCTTGCGCGCAGAAAGCTGTAAATCAAAACCGTTGGTTACTCTTCGCTTGTACAAGCAGGAGATCACTGTGCAGCAGTTGTGCCAGTGCTGGAGTTTGAAACCTGGCTCACGACACAAACCAGTGTTATGCTGTAGAATAATGCATTGAAGGAAGCCAAGCACGGACTGACAGGAGCAGCTGGGTGGGGGAAAAGGTCAACCTGAGTTAATCAGCTAGAATCAGCATCAGCTGAGGAGAGCATTTGTGCGTGTGTGTGTGTGTGTGTGTGTGCGCTCGTAATGCTGAAAAATAAACAATTAAACGGAAAGCAAATTTTCAGTGTGCAAAAAGCTCTCAGAGAGACGACAGAGGAAGAGTAAAAAGGCATCATGACGGCACAGAGAAGCTGTCTTAGACTGCAAAACCAGGGTTAAGTCAACAAAATGTCTGATACATAACATTTCATGATTAATACATGTCCGAACATGTATGTGTACTCTGCTGAGACACAGGTGGTGTGTCTTCTCACCCATAACTCCAAAGGCTGACAGCAGGTTGTGATAAAAATAAACATGCAGCGGCTTTGACCCTGACAGGTAAAAGCACCACGACAGCCATACATTACTTAGTATGACTGCTCACCCGCTCACTCGCCAGCTGGACTCTCAGAGCTATACAGGTGCACATCAATTTTTCAAGCCGTGTTGACAAAAGCTTTCAGTTTCCTGCTCTAATACGGTATATACTGCTACAACAAAGGTGAGCGGGGAGGAAATGGCATGTGTTTCAGCAGCTGGTAGCTCCACATGCTAAAAGACGTTTGTCCTATCCAGAGTGTGCACCTGGGCTTCTGTGCATTTCACCTTTCTATGCACCAGATATTCCAGTTTTCTAAAAAGAAGATTTTCCTGCTGTGCTGTTTGAAAAATTCCACTAATACTCACATTTGCATGCAGCTGTGATACTGTTAAGCAGGTTTGTTTTTACTTCCCAGCAGAAATGTGGCCTTTTCTTCAGCGCACGCGTCCCCACCCCAGCCCTGCAAACCGCTGGCGAGGCGAGGCGAGGCACGGCGCTGACTGTAAACAGGAAGGAGCAGGAAAAACCCCAATTTAAAGCACGTTCTGAGTACGCTGCATGTACGTCCAAAGAACGCTCCTACAGCCCGAATAATATCAGCATGCTACACGCTCCATTCACAGTGAGGCATAATTCAGAATATCCCAAATGGAATATGCTGTTTACGTGACCCTTATCAAACTGGGAATGTTGGCATTCGGAATAAAAGAGGAATATTAGTGGCATGTAAACACCGTCAGTTTGAAGCTGTTTGTGTGTTTCTGTTTACATGAAACACTGAGACAAATAAAAGAAAGCAGATGCTTTCACGCTGTGCTTTAGATTCTGTGTTCATTCACTCTGAATGAAAACACTGCGAAACTTCATGACCTTGTAACACTAACAGCTACAGAAGACATGTACACAGCTCCAAACGACGCTCAGCAGCGACAAAGATTTAGCATTTCTCTTTTCTACTGTTAAAGGAGCAGTTCAACAGTACGGGACACGCTCGCCTCTCTGTACGCTAAATATGAAGCCGCAGTCAGCATGACATGACGCAGTCACTCAGCTGATGCTTTCACTCAAAGCAACCTGCAGCAAGAGCATTCAACCATGAAGATGGAGCCGAAAAATTACGAGATTCATGTGAGTCGATGAAATTCATGCTTCGTCATGGGCCGAGCTGCTGCGTTGTGGATGAGCTGCAGAGGTCAGAGGGCACGAGCCGGCTGCTGTGGTCTTAAAGCGAGAAGATGAGAACCTGGACCAGAACCTGCGTCGCTCTCTGGGTGAGGAACCCATGCTGGCAGCAGGGGGCAGCTGGTTGGCAGCCGGCTAGCTTAGCTTAGCATCGGATGTGTTGTTTTCACATTTTTGCTTGTTATCTGTCGGAAAACCAAAGTTTGAAAACAAGAAGATGTGGTTTTAATGGAACAAGGCCCCAAACTTTACCCACTGTCCCATGAATGGAAACCTGCAGAGACACCTGTGGACGGAGACACAAGCTCTGTGTTGCACTACAAACTGTCAAATGTCCGTTTGACGGGTCAAAAAGGGAGTTCACCGTATTTCATGAGCGTATAATGTCATGTTATCACAGCACCGCATTTAACATCAACACCCATGAACACACTGACTTCCCACAACAATACGCATACTAGAAATCATCAAGTCATATTTTACTTACTTGCCTTTAATGTGTATCATTTCCGAACCCCGCGGTTCGCTTCCCTTCGCTCTGTGTCCGCTATGTTTCCTCTGTGCGGTGCAATAATTCTCACTTTGGGTGTTTTACACCCTTCTCAGTGCCTCCAGCCACAGAGCCAGGAGTCACCAAACCAGAGGACTTCTGTCTGTCTTTCCCCAAAAACACCACGTTTTATGAGCCTTCTGCTCGTCTGAACAGAGGGTATATTCACAGATGTGCAATAAAAGCACGATAAGTTTCTACGTTTCTTATCTTTTCCTGTATGATGTACTGACAGTGGATGTAAATATGTGCGTCTTGATGAGGGCACAGACCCTCATGTGCAGCTAAATGAATGGCTTTGTCAATAATTCATGGTCTTAAGCCTGCTTTCAGTATTACATATGCATCCTGAATAAATAAATTAAGCCTGTGGACATGCTAACTACACAGTCAATAACCCACAGGATGAAAACTTTGTAATTGTGTACACCGGTGATGCCGGCGGGGCCACGTTAGGAGCCGTCACAGAGGACGAGCTTTCAGGTATTACATTATTGCTCGAATATCTCACTAGAGATATGATCTGCATGGTGCCGAAGCCCCTCTGAGCCTTCCTACTCCAAACACAATTGGTTAGGTTTTTTTATCAGCCTGTCCTACATTTATTGTGTGTCAAACAATTTAGTGAACTGCCCAAGGCTTTGACTTTTTGAAGTTGCTGTTAATATCGTTTAATATCAACTAATGATATAGGTCGAGACTCACTTTGTCGTCACTGCAAAACATGTCTCAAAGATGCAGCAGATGGCTCCGCGTCCTGCAGGAAGCTCGTCTGCTGCAGTGCACGTTGATCAGCCAGGACGTGAAAACCACTGACAGGTGGAGAGAGTAACACTGATCATCTCATTAGGATGCAGTGTTCTGCTGGGAAACCTCGGGCCTGGCATTCATGTGGATGTCACTTTGACACAGAGCACCCACCTAAACATGGCTGCAGACCGCCATGGCAACGGCGCTCACCCAGCAGGACGCTGTGCCCCGCCACCCCCCAAAAACTGCTCAGGGACGACTCGAGGAACACGACAAGGAGCCCGAGGCTGCCCCCATCCCAATCTGATCAAGCATCTGAACCAGCCCAATGTATGGAGACACAACCCCCCACCCAGAGGACCCAAAGGGTCCAGGGCCAACGTCCTGAGGCCCCGGGTCCGCGTGTCAGAGCTGTTTTGGCTACACATGCAGGCAGCTTTAATGTTGTGGCTGATCGATGCAAAAGAACAAATAATAATAATTCAACCTTTCGGAACATTTCTTGGTGTTTTTAAACAGCATCCTTTATACAACAGTACTCAGTTAAAACTGTGTATCATCTTCCAATGCGATAAATTTAAGTAGTTTTAGAAGAAGTACTCAAGTCCTTTACTGCATTTTACTTACTCAAAAGTACCAGTACAATAATATAAAAAACTGTCACAAGTAAAAATCCTACAAAACTTCAAAGCACATCAGTATTATCAGGAAAATGTACTAAAGTTATCAAATGTAAAAGTACTCCTTTTGCAGTACGGTGGTCCTGAATACTGATACTTCTACTCATTCTTACTGCTTCATGGTACTGTTGCAGCGGCTCAAGGTGGAACTGGTTTTAACCCTCTTTTTTTATAAAGCAGCTAACAGCATACATGTACAGTACGTTGATCTTATAACTGTAATACTGGTGCAGATGACCTTTAACCTCAAAAGTAACCTGCAGCTACAGCCTTCAGATGAATGTAGGGCAGAAAAAAGTGCAATATTTCCCTCGAGATTCTACTCAGCACTTGAGTAAATGTACTTGGTTACTTCCCCCGACTGGCCGACAGTGTGTATTTGTACACAGGTGTGAGGTCGCGCTGGGGTCATACCTGCGTGCTCCGTGGCTTGTAGGGCGAGCTGCTCTCCAGGTCTGCCAGGATACTGGTGAGGGAGTCGATCTCGGCGTCCAGGCTGGAGCGCCTCTCCTCCAGGGTCTTCTCCGGTCCTTTCACCTGAGGCCGAACACGGCACGCACGTGCACAAAAGTGAGTGAACTCAAAAAGTTAAGGCCAGATAATCATCAATGACGAGTAATTCTGACTCCGTGCTGCTCGGAGACATTCTCTTCTCGCTTTGGATTACAGTCTCTGAGTTCAGCTTTCACCTTGACCTCAGACAATCCTTTTGAAAGCCACACATCAATAGTAGAGACTCCTCTCTGTGAGAAATGCTGTGAGAAATAAGAAGCAATGCATTGTCTGAGAGACAACTTTCATAAGGCAGTGCACTATTCACCTCCTGCTTTTCAGCACACTTGGATTTACAGTATCTCATTCTTCATGCATTATTCATCACAATCTCATTCAGGAGCATTTCAAACAAAAAGGTTCAATTTTTCTAAATTAAAAGTCAGATGTTTTTTTATTCCATATTTTAAACATGCAGTGCATAAAAGCTGACCAGAATAGCTGTGATTTCTATTTAACTAGTTTATCATCAGAGGGTCTTGAAAGTGACGGGATCGCTCCAGCAGACTGAGACCTCGCTGATTTATTCATCTGCATTTTTTCACTTCCACCTCAGAGAAAATACAACACGCACGAAAAAGTCACAAAATATCTTGGAAAAGAGAAACAAAACTGTTGCACAAAAATCTGAAAAGTGCTTAAAGTGATTTGACCATTAGTGACACTCCGTTTTCTGCAAAATTCCCGGGAATTTCTCCGTGGAATGACACATATATTTTTATCTTTTGAACTATGCTGCAACTGCAAGAAGACTTCTTGCAATTGCCTGCGGGGGCTTTCGGAGTTGGCTGGATCAGTGACTGCTTCTTATTCTAATGTTATGTGTTTGGATTACCTGTCACAAACTATTACAGGCGGGGTTCGCCTCCATTTGGAGCCGAGCTGCTGCTTAAAAACATCTAAGGCAATCACGAGCGGGGTAAACAAAGCAAAACACTAATGGCTTGTCTCAAATCAACAGAGGAAAAACAGGCGAACTGTGTTTGACGGTGATAACGAGGAGGATGAAAGGAAACGCCGCAGCCTCTGCGATGGGCTGGAATCTGCCACGTGGGGCGTCGTAACGTGGACAACGGCCACGGTGAGAGCGAGCTGCTCCTCGCCTCCTCTGCTGCTCGAGGTTTCGGCATTAACGCGTCATAATCCAGACATCTCTGTCAGCGAGGGTGATGAAGACAAGAGAGGAATTCAGAGGAAATACCATTTCATCACCGATTCATCCTGGCACAGAACATGACAGAAAGACACTCTGACTGATATCTGCTCCTTTTTCTGAACGGCGCCCACAATTAAAGAGCTCTGTTCTGGCTGCACGGCACATAATTAAGATACCAGTGGTGTATTTAGGAATTAAGTTGCATGGCCGGAGTGGCTCTACAGCCAGTCTGATAGGAGAAGAAAAGTTCGGGATGAAAACATGAGAGCACTTCTAAAACTAATTAAGCACTTCACTGCTTCCTCATTTCAGCCCTCAAATGTCTTTTAGCTGCACAGTCGACTGTTCAGAGGAGGACTGATGACAGGGATGGCAGCAGTAAACACAGAACAAACTAAGTGTAGTGATTTCCAGATTATCTCTGTAATCATGTCTGTTTAATATCGCAGCTGTCCTGTGAAAACCACGCATCTCCAAAAACAGCCTCGTTTTCACACAGCAGTGCAGGATGTGTTCACGTTTCGGTCTTACACAGCAGTCAGGTGCACACACAGGTAGATGAAAAAAATCAGTAAATTAGGAGATGTGTGGTTTTCACTGCACAGTGATGGTGCACTCAGTCATAACTGATGCAACACGTTATGAAACTGGAAAAAATATCAAACGCCTCATGTCCAGCATGGAGACACTGCAGCTCCAAAGGTCATCAGGTGCTCCTTCACCTGATTTGTTGACATGCTGGTCAAACAAGTCTTTTCAGACGAGGATTAGGTCCAAGTACGAGCAGAGAGGGATTTAAAAGCTGCGTGAAACGTGCACAAAGGTCTCATTTGTTTTCCTTTAACAAAACCTGAAAACTTCGGGTTAAATATGAAGAATCAGCACCAAGCTGGATCTCTTTAAGCAGATCTCAGGTCAGATCTTCTGTTTTTAAGTCAGTTATTCTAAAATTTCTTCAATAAACTTCAAGAACGTTTGAATAAAAGCTGGTTCTCGCTTCACGTTATCTTACACAGAGCAGTTACACATATTTCACACCCACGTGAAAAGCACAAGTATCAGATCAGTTTCCCATGACATCCCATAAAATTTCAGTAATGGTTTTGGTACTATAAAAGCAGGACTGGTGTGAATGATCTGTGACTTAACTACCAATCAAAGCGAGGATTTGTGTGGAAGTTTGTGGATCTAATGATCTGCTGGAGACTCAGACTGAACTTTCCTCACATTTCTGATGGTTGGAGCTCATTTGTTGACGCTTATTTCATTTCTAACCGCTAGTGTGTCCCTAACGCACTGAGGGGAAGCAGCTCGTCCACTGGCTCAGCCTGACGCCCCCTTGGTCAAACAAAACCATGAAACTGAGAAGTGTGAAGGCCGTTGCACTGCGCCTTTTAAAGTAAAGTATAACAATGAGAGGGCCCACAGTTTAAGGTCATAACACCACATGAACGGACATTCGCTGCTGATCCTCAGGATGCAGTCTGGTGCCGTCCGTGTGCACAGTCTGTGTGGGAAGAGCGCAGAATTTACATGCGTTGCATAACTGATGAAGGAGGCATTTAAGGAAGTATTCATTTAGGACAGAAAACTGGTCAGATCAAATGAGGGGCTTGAGGAGGATTTCTTTTCCCTGCTTACACTGAACAAAGGAATGTGAAGCACTTGGAGGATTTCGCAGCAGAGGTCAAGTGCTGAGAGTGTCAGTGAGAGCGCAGAGGCCAGATATCCCGGGAGGGACAAATGCCTGTGGGTATTATGAGCAGCAAAGCAAAGACAAGTGACCAGGCTCCACCAATAGGTGTCAGCCTTCTTTCCTCCCTGCGTGAGAGCTCTGAGAGCTGAAGAAAGTCTGCTGTGTGGGTCCTTGGGTTGGGGTGGCTGGCTCCAGGCAGCATCTGGAGATGGACGTCTCTGCAGTTGGCTGCAACTCAAATGGACTGACAGTTCTGCTGGACTTGGTACATGAACTCAGTGTGGAGCTCGGGGCTGTCTTCGCTTTCTGCGCTGACTTTCAGAGAGTTACTGACAACCGAGAAAATGTAATGTAACAACGCTTCCTCTCACCTGATAATCGTACGAGTTCATCGGTGGAGGAGGGAAGGAGCCGGAGGACGGTGGGAAACCGGTTGAGTCTTCCACAGGTGGTGGAGGGGGAGGGTAGTCCGCTGGGATGTGCATGCACACACACACACACACACACACACACACACACACAGACGCACAGACACACACACACACACACACACACACACACACACACACACACACACACACAGCAAGAGAAACAAAAACGGCTTATAAAACACTTCCTCTTTTTTCCTACATTCAAACTGTCACACTCAACCACTGAGTTATCTCACAGCACTTAATGAACAGAAGTGCATGTTTTCAAAAACTAGTGTGACAGATTCAAGAAATTAGCCTTCCAAAACAGTGAAGAAAAGGACACAAATCTAAGCATGAAGTGACTCGTTCAGTTACATCAGAGAACTTTGAGATGAGTTCACATGAAGGTCTGCACAGCGAAGGCCAGAAGTACTGCAGATTACACGGTAACGTTACTCAGGTTACTGCGGATCAGTGTATGAACGGCGTGCCTGAGCTGCTGCATGCTGACGAGGAGAATGTGCACACACACTCCTCTGCAACCAGGTCATCCGTTAAAAAACAAAACAAAAAAAAACGTGCATATGAAACTGAAAATCTGAAAAAATCTGTGTGAAGAACGGTGCAACAAACAAACTGTGCGCTTTATTGTAAACGCTGCTGCAACAAACAAAGAACACATCATGATGTCAGGTTCACCAGCTGCAGGTGTGATTTTAGCTCCCGTAGCCACTGATGCTTGAATTTTACTACTTAAAATATAAAATTAAAGCTGCTATAATTAATATTTCTATCTTACATATGGATCAAATACATCATGTGAAAGCGTTTGCTCAAAGCGATGAACCAGCAGCGAATCCTCAGCCCGTCCTGCACTTCCTCCGGGTCCACGTAGCGCTTTAGCATCGCTCAGCTCGTCGTTTTGGTTCTATGGACAGCGACTTCACTGCTTTCACTGCTCTCGTCATTTTGTTTTTGGCTGCAAACTGCTTTCAGCTAAAAAGCTCTAAAAACCTCCTGCATTGACCCGCTCGGCTCCAGACAGCAGGCAGACAAAGCTAGCAGCTAGCTGGTGAACAGAGGAGCATGTAGCAGCTAAGAGCCAGATATTTCTGTCAGGAGGTGCAAAAACAGAGCAAAAAGGTTTCTTGCGTAATGCTGTATGTGCATCTGTTTGAGTCATTTTACCTCTAATATGAAATACTGTTGAATTATTTGGATGTTTTCAACTGAGTTTGTTGTGTTTTATAGCTGCAACGCTAATAATAAGGACTTTCAGGTCATAATTGATTCATATGGCAACATCTAAAATGCAATAAATCAAGATATTCATGTTTGTCATTACACTGTTTGAAAGATACAACATGGCAAAGGAAAACCAGACTATTTTAGTGAAGTTCAGATTATTCATCAGAACTTGTCTCGAGCTGTAAAATCAAGTAAGACATTCGAAAGCGTTTACGCAGCTATTATAACAGAGAGCTAAAGAGACAAAAAATGGAGCCTTGTCATCCCACGTCAATGGATTGACACACATAATTGCAGCAATTTGGTTAACTAAGAAGTACTAATCTGGAGTAAGCATGTGCTTTTTCTCCCTGAGATTGGAAATGTAAATGCTGTGTTACAAACGGGTTAGACTTGGTGTTTGTTCTGCCAGAGGAGGACGAACAAGCCAAATTTGTAGTTCTAAAGTCCACGCTAATCCAAGGATTGCATCCAACCACATGTTTCAGACAGGATAAGGAGTTACGTGCCAAATTAAATTCTGATTTGGCTTCTCTTGGCACAGGACTTAAGACTGAATCATTTGACCATGTACTTCTAAGTACCAAACCAGACATGAGCTTTGCAAATTAAAGGCTTTTAGGAGACGTAATGGGAATTTGTTCCAACGCTAAGACTTTGATGAGTCCTGTTCAGAAATTCCATTTGCTTTCCATGGCTTTTATCTGTTTTCATTAGAATCTAATTGATGTCATCAATGTAGTTTATCCAAGGCAGCTGACCAAATTAATTAAGCGTGGTTTTCACTTGCCTCGACAAAACAGCCGGAAGAGAGAAAAAAAGAGAAAAAGACAGAAATAATGCAGCATGGTTAAAATTGGACACATGTCTGCGTCTCGAGCATTACAACATTTCAGAAATTGTGAGTATTGCATTAAACATTCCCTCTGGGTGTTGAGGGCCTCAGTGTGAATTGTTTATATAATAACCTCGTGACCTCCGCTAAAACTCCAGAGTGTAACAGCTCCTCTAAACCTCTGGGAGAAAAACTAAAATATGCTGCTCGACAACAAGGCTCTGCCCCAGTCCTCCCTCCCTCCCTCCCTCCCTCCCTCCCTCCCTCCCTCCCTCCCCCCCTCCCTCCCCTCGTACTCCGGCACGGATCCTTTTTGCCAAAAAATAAGTCACTTGTAACTTGTGGCTTACAGAGAATTAAAACATTAAGTTTCATGTACGCTTCTCTCGAACATCAAAGATGTTTGGGATTCATCATTTCAGGAAACACAAGAGTTGTAAATGTTTCAGAGACGCATGTTTTATTGAAAAGGTCTTAGAGTTCTGTATGTGGAACAGTGGAAAGCAAGACTTGGAGCAGGAGCAGGGGTCAGCGAGCATCTTTGCTGAAAGGATCTTTCTGCTTATTTCCCCCTCCATGGTATTTTCTAGAACCTGTCGGCGTGCCGCTCATTTAGGACTGAAACGTGTTGATGTGCTGATGTAAAACACCATCACTGCAGCGCTTGTGCTTCTTCCAAGCGAAACCGTTTGCTCTCGTAAACGCCTGCACTCAACCTTGAAGTGGTCTGCGGCTGATTCAGGGTCAGCTAGGATACAGCGGTTTAATAGAAGCCTTTGCGATTAAGTGGAATATAATATTATAGCATATTTCCATAATTAACATTCTTCTGTAAAAGTGAAATTTACATCAGGATGTTCAAATAAATCACAGATTTATTGGCGTCACGAATCAAAATGCTAAAAAGTGGAACCTGCAGTGTCGTCGGACCTCAAACTGACGAAGCCAAAAAGTGGTTTGGTTTTGAAAGACACCTTTCAACACTTCACATGTTGCATATTAAAGCAGCTGTTGTCTCACAGCAAAAACAAATTAAAGCTGCAACTTCAAGGCGCCCTGCAGAAACAAAACAGAAGTTTTGTTTACATTGAGTGTGTCTCACTAAAACACACCGTGCGCCCTCGAGGTCGGACGAACACGTCGAAGGTTTTTCCTTCCTCATGAAATATTTGCAGAGGAGAGTTTCTGAGTATTCTAAATCCGTCTTTGCTCACTTTCATGTTTGCCAGCTTGCACTCTTCTTCTTCACTGCCTTTCTAGGTGCACCGCTGCACTTCTTCGTCCACAAAACAGGAACGAGCTCGTATCCTGGTCGCTGAAAACATGACTCCACAGCGCTACTAGTGGTCAAAACCTCCACGAGGTCCCTTTAATTGTCAATTTGATGCTTTTGCTATTGCTGTTTATTTTGCTGCCTGCTGATCTTCTCCCATGTTCAACACATATTGGATGCCCACATCAGGAAAAGCTTGCTTTGGCAGATGAGTAGGAAAACATTAATTAAAAGTGTAACATATTATGCTGTGTGCATTAAAACTAAGCTAACCCCATAACAACACGCTGCAGGCTTGGTGTCAAGTAGCCCTCTACGACAGCAGGAACCACTCAAGGACGCTTTCTATGCGAAGTCGGTTTACATACTGGTCTGAAAAAAGCAGCGTGTGGGAGCAAACAGGCGAGAAGAAACTCAACTTTTTTTTTCTAATTTTTCAATAAGAACTTTATGAAATTGGTGAAAAATCTGAAGGAAAATCTACAAACTGAAAAAACCTGCAAACAGGAACACTTTAATAAGATGTAATCTGTGTTTTTCCCTATTTTTCCCACTTCTACTTTACTTTGAACAGAACTTTTAACCTGTCCTCATCAGAGGAGGAGCGTCTGTCCTCTCTCAAAGTGAAACGTAAAGATAATTTTGCATCTTTTTCTCTGTGTTTCAAACCACCATTAAACTCAGCTGAGACTGTGACCTCAGCTCCTCCTACGGGGATCGAACCCCTGATCTCTCCGCTGCAGTCGACGCAGACTTCATCTCACCCTCGTCGCCGATGTTTCTGCTATTTCTAATAAATGTAAACTGGAGTCGGGTTTGGGCCGCTGAGCACCTTGTGTTCAGCCGGCCTGCGCAGTGCTTATGCCGTCAGGCTGTAAAACAGTGTGAACGAGGCAGAGCGAGAACGACTTCTGTGCTGTGAATGAAGCTGGCTCCATTTGTGACAATAGGGAGTTGAAAGCTCCAAGTGAGCACTAATGAGAGAAGCAGCAGGAAGACCTACTTAATAGGACAACTTCCCCTCTCTTTATTGAGCAATTACTTTTAAGTAGCTTCTTTGTGAACAAGGAATCCTAATCAGTGATTAAAGTTATTTGAGAGGCCATAAGAGGTATAATTGGTTATCGGGAACAGGAGTATTGTTAAGGGGAAGATAAAAGGGTGGAGAAGGATCCAGCTGTGACACTGGGACTAACATTAAACTTTGTTTTTCAAGTGAGAGCTACATCCATAAACACTTTGAGTACTGTATATGACTAATGATTGGCAGCCATGACAGTTTAACACTGATGTATGCTGCAGTAAAGAGAAACACCATTAGAGTTTTTTGTAGGTTGCAGATGAGTCTTCGGATTAGTGTGTTCTGTGGGGGCTGAAGGTTGAGCATATGTTTACAGATTTACATATGTACAACATTATCAGAGTTCCACGTATGTCACTGCGGCCATCTGCTCTTTAAAGAGCGAGGACAAAGCCCGCCACAGCTGCCTTTCCTACAGTGCATCCAGCGTTTCGGTGAAGGAAACCGCTTCCAGGACAAAGAGCAGCAGAGACGAACTGAGCAGCCTCAAACGCAGGGAGAGTTCAGCCCGGTCGCTGTAAAACACACACCGTGTTAGCTTGTGTGTTTGGGTGCAACATAAATCAGCTCCCATGACCTGAACTTGAGTTACTGCTGCAAGCTCGAGTTTCTGGTGTCTGTTAGCATTCGTGCACGCCACGATGAGCCGGAATAAGGGCAGAGGAGCGAGACGACGAGGGCCACGCGCGTCACGTGACGGCTCGAGTGCCGGCATGTTTAGCCGAAAAACTTCCGCAGCAGCACCTGACCCCTGAAATCTGAACTAATCTGCATTAACAAAGAGGAGAAAAATGGCTTTGCTTCATTCAGCAGCAAAATCCATAATCCCTCCCAGACAAAATGGACAAAGTGTTTTAAGTCCTGGTGTCAGTCCGCATGCTTTATCTCCACGTACCCGTTCCAAATGTGCTGCGGCAGTGGTTGAGAGCACATTGTTTTGACATAATTATGGACCCATTTTATTCCATCTTCCGCTGGAGAAGAGCAGCTGAGCCCTGCGCTTAATTAGCATGATATGTATAGAAGAGTGATTTATGACTTCATTTGGTTTAGAGATGCAAGGGAGGATTTGAGGTCTTTGGAGATGTACTTGTTTTAAGTGTGAAGGAGCCGACCAAAACTGGCTCGCGCTCCTCCGAAGAGAATTCCCACGGGAGCAGAAATTCAGATCAGGAACGAAGACGGATTCCGTTTTTGTATGAAAGCAAAGAGACAAATGCTGTGAAAAGGTGAAGCCGGAGTCATCGACATCAAATGTGCTGAACAATTAGTGCTGCGATGTTAGTGAGGTCTGCAGAGGAGCGAAAGTGTGATTCATCAAAGGCAGAGAGGGAGCGTCGCTGTCATTTCTTCTAAACAAACGGGAGAGAGAGTAAATGAAGCCAGTCAAATGTCACAGCAGACAGTCACCGCTGTGTAAACTCAGCCAGTTTCATAACACCAAACCCTCGTCGCAGCCTCCGCCGCGCTGAGGAGCGACTGGAAACTCAGGGCAGGTACTCAGCAGCCCATACGTCGACTCTGAGCTTATCCACTTACATCACATGACTCTGTGACCTTTCCAAAGGACACGAGGGCATTCCCAAGCTACCATGTACAGCTAGCGGTGCAAATGGTGACATTTCAATATAATTACCACTTAATGGATACTTAATGTAATTTATTAGGCGTCTTAATTTGCTTGATGGAGAAAACTGTGAGTGGGCGTCTTAACTTTAGCAACTCAGATGTTATCAAATAGCTTGAAAGATCAGATATGAGAGCTGAAAATGGCATAATGTGATCAGTATAAAGTATATGAGTATGAAGTATGCTCGAGCTGGACTGATGTCACGGCCAGCATTAGCTGATCTCAGATACAGTTTACTGCTTTGTTTGCCCTTTAGCGTCTGGAAGAACCCGCTCTGCTGTGAAGTTTGTATTTCTGCTGAAAAGTGGAAGCTAGTGAGCTAAGCTAACTCACTCAGCTCAGAATGGAAGCTAAGGTTAGCACATTTTCCCATTAGAGAGTACTTATTAAGTCTTATTAGACTTATAAGTCTAAGCACCTCCACATGAGGATTACTGGTTCGTGTGCATGTAGATTGAGATGCGAGTCGTCATGTTTCTGCAGTTGCTTTTGTTGTTCTCACAGCTTTGACTAAAGTGAAAAATATTTAGTGTATCCATAATGAAATGGGCTCTCCCTTGGCCCGTGCTACACCCTCCATCACTGATGGAAATCAGGTCTGTAGCTCTTCCTTAACCAAAGCGAGAACATAACCTGCTTGGTGAAGGTGTTCACACATCATCACGTCTTTAAAACTGTCAAACATCAACATCTGCATCCACCTCAAACCTCCACTACCGGCTGAGCTACACCTCTATCACACCATCTGACCGACGGCGCGTCGTCTCCTGATCGACCTCACTTCACGGCCGAGCAGTCGCCTCTTCTCCACACGTGCAAATTCACCCTGAAATCTTACTCAGCAGTCAAATTTCCTTTGATTACGTGGACGCCACTTTGACAGAACAAACAGGATATGGAGAACTTTTTTTTTTCTAACAGCGCTACGAAAAGTACGAGAGATTTAGAGAAGTGAAAAGTCTCGTTCCGGCTGCAGGAGGAGCGATGAAATGAAGAGAAAAACTTTAGAGAAACACGAGGAGAACAAAGAGAAGGAGATGAAGAGTCGCGCTGATACAAACGCTCACGCGCCGCAGACGAAGCACGAGTGGCCGAGCCGCCGTGCGTGTTCTACTTAGATAAAAGCGTCTTTGTGTACGCTCAGAGCCTCAGCCTGTGGTCTCTATGGGGACACTGACACGCTCACTGGTGGATTTCCTGTAAATTCTCCTGGTGACACCCATGAGGGACTCTGACATAACAACCGGTAGTCAGTTTGCCTCTGGCCAGTCAAGCAGGGAGGAATGAAAACAGCTTATGCACATGTTCGACACTTTTGAACTGCTCTGAGCAAACAATTAGCGGGTTTCTGGTAAACTTGGCGAGAAAAGTTTGACGAAAAAAAAAGCGCTTCTCGGATGTTTGAAACTTTCACTATGATTATCTGACGACGAAGACTTTTTAACCTTCGCAACGAGCAGCCGAGACAGTGTGAGACAAAGCGGCGTGGCAGCATCACAAAAACGGCTTCAGTATTAGTGTGTGTGTGGTTTGGAGGTGTTTGCAGTTTATTAAGTTGTAGATTTTAATCAGTTAATATTCCAGCGTTGTGAATGAAGCTGATACTGATGACTAATTTCAGTGTGAATCATTTTCTTTTGTGGCAGACGCTCTTTGGTCACACCATCTGAATATTTACATGCACTTCATACAGGAAAAAAAAAATCCCCATTTAAAAGACAGACATTAGAAGAAAGCGTCTGAAATACTGTACAGCAAAGATAAAAGGAGCAAATTAACAATAATGAAAGTGAGGCAGGAGCTTAAGAGCCGACTCCAAGTATTGATCAGAGCGTCGCATGCGCGTGCTGAATAAAAGGCAGAAAGCGGAGGCATGGAATCAAAGGGAAAGCAGAAACTGAATCTGTTTCAGGTAGACGACCTCTGTCCTCGACATCACGTTCGACACTCTGATCTCACGCGTGGAGACGTCCCAGAGAGCGGCGAGCAGACGGCGACCATCGTCAGCCAGCGCGTGCTGATCCGAGCAGACGGTGTGCAAAACATCTCATCAAAGATATCATTTCTATGGGTTTAAATGCAATCAAAAGGGAAGTCAAGGTGGAGAGTAAGCCATTAGCATAACAGGGATGTGAGGTCTCTTCATGCACGAGGGTTCAGGGTCGGGCACACGTTACATCCTCCGTCTGACAATAACACGCAGGCTTTTAACTGTTCCTCAGCGCTTGAGAGCGTACAGTGAATGACACACTGTTGTCAATACTGTTTTAATAAAACTGAAGTCAACATGCTTTAGAAAGGTGCTCTTTATTGCAGACTGTTGCACTGGATTGCATTGCCTTGTATTCATGATATTTAGTCCGTTTCTCCCGCAGTTTGCTGCAGAGCTGCTCCTGATCTAATCACACATCTATTACGCTCACATCAGCGTGCATTTAAAAGTCCATTTCTATACAAGCGCACAAACACGGGAAACAATCTTTACATTGCTGGAGAGAAGAAAAGAAGTGGAGCACCGGCTGCTCGGTCTTCATCGAGCGACGCGGCGCATGTACACATGAGATCAACCTAAACCCTCTTTTGGAGTGAGGGGTCGCAGTCTGAGGCCTGTGTGTTTCTCACTTCCTCCTGCAATGTTCTCCCTTAAAAATGTGAGGGCAGCCCTCGCTGGCGGTGCGCCGGCCCCTTTGTCCCGCCGGTAAACACGGCCTCCGACTGCTCATTCCAGCCCTGATACTGGCCTCTGCCAGACAAAGGGACACCGAGGCGCCGTGCCAAATTGACTCGTCCTTAATTTTTTTATGCTAATCCTCAATTTTACATCAGACAGTCCCCACATTTGATATAAAAGATATTAAATATATAAATACAGAGGGACCCGGATAATCTGCTCATAAAGACGTCTTATCCTTTGACAAGTGGAGATGTCTGCTGATGGCTTTACATATGTGCATGTTCAAAACGCTGACAACAACCAATCACCAGTGTTTTTATTCAAATTAATGTTTTAATGACAAAAAATAATGTCGCAGCAGCCCAGAGGTCGGAAGATTTTAATGCCACAAGACGCTGCAACCTACAGGACATCACGTACGAGCAACAAGACAAACCCAACCCTGAAAACAGCCGCAGGGACTTAAAACACTTATTAATTACTGTTTCCTCCATATTTCCCTTTTCAATCAGTATCGCTGACCTCAGCTGAATATTTATAGTGAAGAAAAGATTGCAGGCGTTACCCCGTTTATGTAATTACTGTCACAGTCAGCGTGAACAGAGCGAGCGGGATTAACAGACACTGAGGCCGTGAGACTTCAACAATGCGACTCTGGGACGGCTGAATTCATAAAAGTCCATCATGTACATTACAAAGTACAACATTACAACACTTAAATCATCCACAGATGCATCCCCACCCTCTTTATATTGTTTCATTAATCCTCTTAATACCCAGACAATGATTAATAGTGGAAAATGAGACAGTGGCAACGGGTCTGGATTAAATGTTCTGCAGTGAAACGACATTTTGGAAGGTTTCAGTGACGCCATAGAGCATCAACTGGGGATCAAATCTGTTTGCTAAAAATCTCCGAACACGTCCAATAAAATATAAAATATCAATACTAGAGATCCCTCTAAGAGCGACACTCAAATATTGTTTAATTAAATACTGCTAATAAAGAATGTGCTCTGCCGTTGACTCCGGCTCCAAATATGTATTTTCATCTGCTGACTCTGTGTTGAAGTGCACAAAAGATTCAGTTTCTGCTCTTATTCCAAAAAAGACAACACTCATACGAAGCTGTTCATGTGGCCGGATCAAATTCAGGTGACTGTCGTGATCTGAATAACAGTGAAAGATGAATGCTCATGTAAATACTCGCTGCTGTTTTTCCCTCTCAGCGGTGGGCAGAGCTCAAACGACGGCCGTCTAAGAACAACTTTTACAAAACTAACATCTGGAGCAGCAGACAGGTCCACAGCTCAAACCACAAACCCCCACAGACGGCAGTGTTTTCAGCCTGACAGCGCGCTCGCCGCTCGCTCAATTTCATAACCGTTTCCCCTGTTTTGGAATTTGAGGGTTCTCAGGGGGTTTGAGGGTAGAGCTTCAGATAATGCTCACATTACATAGAGCAGATGTGGAGGAGGGAGACACGCGGGCGGTGCGACGTTCTGCGCTCGCGTTCTGCCTTTGCTACGTAACAACGTGCTCGCTCATGAACTCAGCGCTCATTAAACGGCTCTAGAAACAGTGATAACGACTGAGATTCAGGGAATCAGCATCAGTGCTGGTGAAAGCATTCTTGACACAAAGTTGTTTTCCTGTAAGTGCCGCAGTCACTTGAAGCATCGGTGGTTGTAAAAGGCCTGTCGGTCACCACCGAGGAGGTGTTTTCACTTTCTCATCAGTGACGCCAAGAGACTTCAAATGACGTGATGGTTAAATCTTAAGAAGAGAGCGCGTTCTCCACGTTCACGTTAATCATCTGATTATTGTGTTTCTTTGTTTTTGAACTAAACTACGAGCGTTTAAACAGTGAAACACACGTTTCACGTCTTTGCTTCCTCGTCCACACGCCGGGAGTTCACTTCATTTAGAAAGTCTTTTTAAAAGGCAAATAAAGATTTCACTTTATAATCTGAGCCTCTTTCTCTCGCTGATATTACTCATCAGAGGTGATTATGGAGGCAGCCATCGCTCTGTGGAGTCATATCTGTCTCATGTAAAGCAGACTCGGTTATGCTCTGCAGAGCACAGCCTCTGCGTTTGCTCAGCTCTACGTTATTTTAATCATCTCTGCCTGCAATACGAACCTTAATAATGCCAGACTGCGACAATGCTACGACGGAACAAACACTAAATAAGTTACGCATGACAATCCTAGTCCTAAAACTCTATTAGTGAACGCATTTAATGCAGATTGAGTTGCAGCACAAGAACATTTTTTCATATGAACCAACCATCGGCTCCCTGTGGGCTGGAGAAAGCAGACAGCACACGCTTCCTGAAGCAAACCACAGCACACAGCGCTGCGTGTTTATTAGAAATTAGGCATGCAGCAGGGCCTCTGTCACAGCTAACGTATAGAGCTGCGTTCATGCAAACAAGTGAGGTTCCAGAGACGCGATGCGTACAGTGTGTGAAGGTTTATGAGAATCACACACACAAGAGCTGCAACGTGCCACTGAACGCTTCTGCAAACCGTCCAGAAAAACGCCGTCAGAGCACCGCGAGCGATGGCTTCTGTGTGAAACTCTCCAGAAGCAACATTTCGACGTTGCACGACTGAAGAGAAAGTCAGTGCAAAGTTGAGAGTGAACGCACGGAGCAGAGCTTCATTAAAGAAACGATTTCAAGGCTTCACGCCTCCACCTGATGAATGTACAGAGGCAAAAGAAAGGGCAGAGATCACAGGGCGATAAGACGCTGCTGCAGTTCCTGGTGAGCTGTGATGTCAGTCAGTGTGTTCCCTAACTGACTGAATAATGTCCAAAAGCACAGAAATGAGATCAGACATATAACTAGGACAAGGCCAGAGTCACATCTGTTATCAATGAGCCTCTCAGGACTGTAAAAACACATTATACCACGACTGTGGAGAGCAACATCAAGATGCTCTGCTACGTATCGGCAAACAACAGGTGAATTAAGACGTCTATTCCCTAAACAAATGCATACATATTCATGCTTTTATAATCACTGTGTTCTGTGAGGAAAAGGACAAATGAAGGAATTTGGCTCAGCAGCCGTTTTAGACTTTTAAAGTTGGGTTGTGTGCTGATTTAGAGTCAGTCTGCTGTACACTGAAGGACTGCTCACAATCAATACAACGACATCGCTACTCCAGTTCAGTCGCTCCTGAGGGAAAGCTGCCGGGTTCATTGTTGAGAAAAAGAAATAATTCAGGCTGAAGTAGAACATGAATGCAGGCCGAAGAGAGAATTACATGATAAAGTCTAATGAACTAATATTACATTTAACTGACAGACGAGAGGAGGAAGCCAGTCAAATCTCATTTTACACAGGCTTCACCTTCAACTGCTTGATATCAGTCATCCATTTAAACTCAATATCAGACCTGATAATAAACAGACCAGGTCTTGCCTTTGTGTTTACACCTGGTCTTTTTAATGTTGAGATCGGATCTCCGTCCTGCAGAGCAAAACCTGTGAGTAATTCGAGGGGGCGATGAGTCGGCCTCAGACTCAAAATCAGAGTTTTGTGAGTTGCTGAGTTTCAGGAGGTTTTATCAACTCTTTGAAACGTTTTCTCTGACAGATTCTCAATTATTTGTCCCCTCTTGTAAATTTGTCACATGTAATTCAGTCAGTTATTCCTTCCTTTGTGTTAGAAATAGTCAGTTTGTCCCAGCAGCTGCATGGCAGCAGATCAGCTGCTGATGTACTGCTTACTGTACATCATTCATTTCCCACCGATGCTGCTCTAACTTCTCACACAGCTCAGCTGAATAAAGCATCTTTTGGTGTTTTCATGGCAAAGAATAGACGTAGAATCATAATCAGAGGCGTCTTTTTCTGCCTTCTTGCTTGCTCATTCTAAATTTGTAAAATATCTTTTTCATGTTAGCTAAAAACAAATATCTGTACATCGGATGCCAGCACGTGACATGGACTACAGATCCGAACACAACACGCCGATCTTACTCCGATCACGACACATTTACATCCGCTAACGCGTCGTTCTTTATCTGAATAACATGTCCAGATACGTCGCACTTTACTGCCAGGTGTGAGCGTGCTGTTACCTGCAGTGTCGCCATGGGTGGGGTCTCCCATCTGTTTATAAGGGTTGAACTTGGGCTTGGGTGCAACCACAGGGGCGAATTTCTTGGGTGCCTGCTGCTGGGATATGGAGATGCTAGCACTCCCCAAAGACGGGGTCGTCTCCATCCTGGCGGCCACTTGTCCCGTCTGGTCGCTGTTGTTCGCTGGGTTCCACATGGTTCTGAAGGAGGAAGGAAAGTACAAAGAAAATATATTTAATTTAGTCCTGTAATCAGGGTTTCAGCCGTGTGAAGCACACTGAGGCCGTGGAGAGAGAGACTCACAATCCACAGCCATGCTAGCAGCTCTGTGAGGCTCTGCTTTGAGCTAAATGTCAACCTTGCCATGCCAGCATGCTCACAACAACAATGCTAAGCTTCTGATATTTAGCTATTTTTACCAAGTGCCTCACCTGAGTGCAGCGTTGATGAATGTGCAGAATGGAAATGCTATTACTTCTGCGGATATTTGGTTGTAAACGCTAAATGAAACGTGTGACCCACTGACGGCCCTGAAGGAGAGGAGTTATTAGGCTTCACTGTAATCCGTCATCCACTTATGGTTCTCGAGGTGTTTGTATCTCAAGTGGCGGACAGATCGACGCTGCCAGCTCCACGTCGCTAGCGTGGCTGAAATGAATGCAGCTCAATGGGGAAGTCACCAGCAGCTGCATGTCGTACATGAGCACCACAGATATATAATTCTGTCATCCTGCTCGTTTTCTTCTACTTCTGCAACTGTTAAAACTCAATCGGAGCTTTTTTTTGGAGTGAAGTGGCTCAGCAAGCGCAAACCTTCACCTTCCATTCGCCGCCTGGCCTCCACCTCTACACGCACTCACTGCTTTTACATGTGTGGAAGACTGAAGCCTGCTTTTTGTATTTCAACTATTGAGTCAGACCATTAAAGCAGACAGTAATATTATTTTGTAAAATAAGAAAGGAGGTAAAACACACAGATCTGTCATGTGCTGGTGTGTCATGTGTTGAGAGGAGATCGCTTTGAACTCTGAACCTCACATCCCGTGCTGCAACGCCTGCGCCAGAACAACAAATCAAAAACAGTGATGTGTGAAACAAAGAGCGGCGAGAACAACAAAGTCTGTTAAAACCAAAAAGATTTAATAACAGAAAAGACGATCGATGGCTGAAAAAAGGAGATCAGACGAGCGTTGAACAGCGAGGACTCTGATCTGCACCTCAGCTCGTTTTCTAATTAGCTCTAATTACCTTCGCTGTGTTCTAAACCAACGCTGACACACCAGCGCGCGGCTGATATTGACAGCAAATCAATATAACGACTTGGATTTGCGCGTTCGGCTGCCTTTGTGGACTTTCATGACCTTAATACAGTTACAGTGAAAAGAAGACTTGCACAGAGTGAAAGAACTCGCTGAGGCTGAGGACACAAACATCCCGGATTTCACCATCGCATTCTGAAATCACTTGAAATATTTGAACTATTTATACGCCGCGCTTTTTCCCATCCATCTTTTTGTTTGTGTTTGTTGTGCTGCGTTCTGATGTTTTTGCTGTTTATTATGCTCGCTCTGACTGATACAGGGTTTACATGCTTTCTCCGGAGCACAGTAGAGAAGCCCACGCACAATCATCTTTTAATATCTGCTCAAATCCCTGCTCCTCCTGCCGTCTGAATGCTTCTCACTTCTGATATTTTTCCTGCTCTTAATGCTGCGATTCAGGCGACGCGCTGGTGTCTCACACCCACCTGTCCTTTCAATGCAAATGCTTTCATTTCTCGACGCTCAAGTGGCCAACAAAATAAAAGATGAATTAAAAGGAGGGAAAGGGAGAAGAAATGATCTTAGCATGTGTGAGTACGACTCAATGCACGACGCGTTGAATGGGAAACGTCTGCTTCAGCGTGCGGTTACATTCTCTGATGGTGGCAAATAACTCACAGCGGGACGTACTGAGGTGAACATGAAACCCGCTTACATTAGTCTGATTTTAAAATAAACTGTCCTCATACAAAGTGATTTATGGGAACATAAAGCTGAACCCAACACGTGTGTGAATAAAGCTTTACCTGTAAAATCTTTAGGGCATAATGATCATTATGCATTGATTTCAGGTTCAAATGAAACAGACTTTCCATTGGACGAGCGGTCAGACAGTAAAAAGCATCGCAGTCACTTCCACCGCGTTGAGGTGGAGGCTGAAATCTTATTTTGATGAGCCGAGGATATTTTTCCTTTTGTCACCGAATGGCATTAAAGGACCACCTCTCAGTATTTTCAGCTGGGCACTGCAGGTTTTAGCAGATCCTACTCAAACAGGAGTGAATTCTGCATTTGTAGAGGACTATTTATGACGGCGGATGAATACACACTTCATGCACCACTCCAGCAGGACGCCGTATGTGGGACTGATCATGACGAAGGAACATGTTCCTCACTGATGTGTTCAAGGACAGCAGTGGAGGTCATCACATCCATCAGGCTTTGGATTCACAGACAATTTTAATTAAGAGGAGCAATTTATTGATGCTTTTGGTCATTTCATGGAATTTGTTGAACATTAGAAAAATATAGATGACCAGCTTTATCCTTGAAGACTGAGGGTGGCAGTCACATACTGTCAGCTGTCTGCAGCACATCAAATGGATTATGAACCTAAAAGCGAGAGAACATTTCAGCTTTCATCACCTTTATAAGTCATAACAAATAACATGGTCTGATGTTAAGGGCCCACACTGAAGACCACCAGGACGCTGAGTCTGATGTTCAGCGTCCACAGAGGATCAAAAGAAACAGACCTCCTAAATATCCTTTATTGTCCTGCCGTCAAGCCTCAGCAGAGGCGTCTCAGGAGTGTTTCTGAGGTGAGAAAAGGCTCGGTCGGGACGCTCCTCAGCGCTGTCACCACGCGGCTCTGAATCAGCTCTGATTTTGTGCGACGCGACCTCAGTCTGAACAGTCACATCAGAATTCATGCAACTTTTACGTCACTCGCTCGCCTGAGCTGAACCGAGCGTCGTGCAGTGAGGCTCGGCGCTGACAGACGTGGCTGAAAGTAGCCCCCGACATCCTGAAATTTTGGATGTTTCTGCGAAGCCGTTCACGTCACGGTCCCACCACTCCTGGCTCTGCATCCACACACACCTCCGTGCAGAAGAAACAGCCATCGCTCCACAAAAAGCCCCAATCAAAGACTCATCTGCTCGCTGATTGGCTGGTTTAAACGGCACATCGGCCTCTGAATGAAACCATGAACGCTGAAGTGAACAACTTTCAGCTCTGTTAAACACCCACTGCCTTTCATAGTCGTACTTCAGTCTTGTTTACTCTGCAGGACGGTGAAAAATGACATTAGAAATGAATTCAGTTTGGTTTGAACGACATGATCTGTGTCGGTTTAAAGGTTCCCAGACGAAGCAAACGTTTTCTGCGGTGGCCCCTCATTCTTAAACCCTCGTAATAACACTGCGGTGCATGAAAGGATTTTATCTTTTCAACCACTTTTACCAAAAAATATGAGCAGGAGATCCTGCAGAACATGCTGCATGTTGGAAAAATAATCATCAAATGACATGAAAAAGAAGGTCATAATCAATACTGCATGTTTTCAGTGAAGACTTTTTGCAGTCCAGCTGCATCCAGTGTGGTGTTTGCATTTCTGCCTCGTCTCTATAAACAAGAAAACCACTGAAAGACAGATAAGATGAGACGATACGCCGAGCCGATGATGGACATTTGCACATCATTTTGAATGATAATGTTCATTTTACCGTTCACATCAGGGTGAAACTGCGACAGAGCAGCGCTCTCTCATCTTACTTCCACATTGGAGAAAAAGTCTCTGCGTGATGAAGAAGCAGCTGTTGATTCATGGTTGAACCAATACCACCCACTCAGAGAGTCACAGCATACAAGATCATGTGACTTATGGTATTTCCTGTTTCGCTGTTTTCATGCTTCATTTCTGGTATTTGGGCCTAAAATGCAGGTTTGGATTATCTTAATGCTTCATCCTCATTTCTTTCATTCCTGCCAAATAACTCATAACTACAAACCTCCAGCTGTACATTCAAGACCTGCTCAAGGCATTGCAGCTGTCAGTTTCTCCGTCGCTCTCACAGATCGAAACATATCTGAGATCTAAAAACACTGCGGAGCACTTTGAGGTCCGGCGTAAAGCTCCAGGGACGCAGAGCACATGTTCTGTCTTCTGCACATGCGTTTGCTGACTCCATCCTTGTGTGCAGCAGCGGCAGGGAACACCTAGCACAGGTCATCAGCCTATCAGAGGCAGATAAACACATTCACAGTTTCCATTTCACCCTGCGAGTCTCAGGACTGTGGGAGGAAACCAGAGCACCCAGAGGAAACCCACACATAAACAACACGCACAGCACACACACCAGAAGTACATGAACTTCACTGCCAGAGAGGTCTGAAGATGTGACGAAGTGAACGCGACTCAGTGTTCTGTGATTTCCTGCCGCTTAATAAGCTAATTTATTCATTAGCTTACAGCTCTTCTCTATCAGCCATGATGTGCTCTGTGATCAAAAGTCCCTGTTTTATACACACACACACAAACACAAATGAGCGAACACACCACAAGAAGACATGTACAGACGCACACCCACTCGCACGCAACACGCTGCTACGAGTGAGGCGTATGGCACAGGTCGAAAGCACGCACGCAATCACTAAAGCCTCATGAAAGGAAAGTCGATTCTGATTGCCGGGGCAGTTACCAGATGACTCACAAAGCTGCGACACCAACTTTAACAGTTTGCTTTATGGGGGCACGGCAGCCTGGCTGTCTTCTCACAGCTGTTCCGCTGCACTTTTACAGCTGTCATTGAGGAACTGCTGCAGGTGTTTCTGCTGCATTAATCTTTCATACCCACCAAGGAAGCCATCAAACAAAAGCATCCAAAGAGGACCACAGAGAGCGCAGAGTTCTGACAGAAAAGGGCAGGGTTCAGAGGGGCTTTTGGGGAAAGCATGGGACGCTTTCTAGCAAATCCTCGCATGTTGAAAGCACACGCAAAGCTGCAGGTCTTGATCCGGCAGCGTTCGTGATCTTCGGCTTTTAAAATGCTGCATTAGCTTCTTCCTTTTGCCGTTCTTCACACAGGCGAATGCACAACCAGTGACTGGACTCAGAGCAGCAGACTCAAGTTAAAGTTAAAGCTAAGCTCTGAAACCGGCCTGTACACCTGTGCTTTTAAACAAACACTGCTAAAAAGGGAAGTAAATGGTGCATTTGTTGGGGATTGAGAGACATTTGATGCTCTGGTCTTTAGAGCATGGAGCTGTGGAGGATTCAGCAACAGGACGGTGTGTCTGATGTCATCATAATAAAAGAACTTGTCATTCATTCATGTACTTTTAATCGTTTTTGGACAATAACGGAGCTCTATGGCACAGAGGAAGAAGATGCTGACACTGCTGGTTTTGGTCTTCTTGTGAGATTTGTTGACAAACAGAAAAATGTAGAACGTCACCAGAAGACAGCAGATGAAAGACTGAAGGCGCCATATTAACACCGTTTAAGCTGCCAAAGCACAACAGTCTGCACATCCAGCAGGTACAGAGCCACATCTGGAGTCATGCTTCTGTGTAATAGTACAATACTCCCTCTCCTTTGAGCTCTGCTTTGGTCTATACCATCTCCTTCAGCTCCTACATGCTCCCATGTTGACCAGCTACTTGCTAACCGTGTCTTTATGCCCACTGGGCAGCAGCGCAGTGAGCGTACAGTCGGTGTTTAGAGCCTTGCTGCTATAAACCGCTGCCTGCTGTCCACAAAAACAGTGCTGACAAGAGTGAGAGTGAACCACAGAAGTAAAGCTGTGGACCAGAAGACGATGAGCTGAAGACACTGAACTCCGGGTGATAATTCTCTGTGGGTTCATCTCTACGAGTCACACCTTTGACATTAAACGCAGACATTTCATCCAGCACTTATATAAACATGTTGATTGCTGCAGCTTTGACTGTATGGGTACATCATTATGAAGTATACAGTAGTATTTCTTGTAGCTACTGTGAATGCAGTACATGAGCACTCGGATTAAAGACCGCTCTCCATCTTTCTTCGCCATTCTGAGGCACTTATTAACGCTTTTCTCTGCACGGCCACATTCTACATCTACTAGGCCATTAACGAGCAGTTCTCCTCAATAACCACCTGACGACTGCTTAATGATAGAAAGTTGCTGGACATGAATTATGATGATAATAAGCTAACCCTGACTCATAATAACCCTAACACAAGAACCAGAACAAGGCATTAATAAGGGCTTTATAATCCCTAATAAAGAGCCAGTATGCTACATGCTAATTAGCAATTATTTAATGGTGAATATGCGTACATTCATATAAAGTATTAGCATGATGCCATATTATTGTGAGGCACTGATTAAAAATCATAAACGAGGGGCTTAAAGGTTAGAGAAGTGTTTCAATACCAGGACGAATCTGTGAGGGAGCATATACCTCTTTACCACCACTGAGGTGAACCTGACTAAGACCCTTAATCTTCCAGCTGCTCGGACTGGTCGTACTGGGCAGCTTCCAGGTGTGAATGTGTATAACTGTGCGAGTGTGATCTTATAAAGACGTTTTAAAAGACATCACAGCCAAGAACGTCGAGTCCACTGCTGCCGTTTGCTTTGCACTTCACATTTTGGGAAATAAAATTGAGCAAACGTCCTCAGAAAACTTAAACACATCCTGTAGACTCCACATTAATGGGTGTCTGGTGTTGTCCATAATACTGTGTGGTCCTCTACATCTTTAAAGCTTGTAAGAAAAAGGGAACTGAGACTTAAAGGGCAATTATGCTGCTTTTCTCCCACCTTGCCCTTCGTCCCATGAGTGGAGTTCAGTTAACTACACAGCGCTTGGTTCACTGGGCACCGATCAAAACATCGCTTCAAAAAGACACTGCGAAGACGAAGACGGAGATACACTTTGGCTGGCAGATTTTTCATTACAAACAGAGGGGTGGTGGGCATCTGGGATTAGCACTCACGGTTGGTGACGCAACGTGCGGAGGATCAGCCATGCGGATGAAAACGCTTTAAAAATTAAAGGATCCCCATCTGCAAGAGGCTGCTGCCGAGCCTTCCCGGCTTTGGAGCCGCTCTGCTTCAGAGGGCTGGTTGAATGGCTGAACAGGTTAATGCGACATTACACAAACAGGAGCTCGTTCCCCACGTTCTGCTGTTTGGAAACGGGGAAGAGCAAAGAGTTCAAGTGGTCATTATGGATCTTGAAATGTTTTGTGCAGATGGGTAAATATTGGAAAGTGCCGGAAGTCTGACACCACGCTGCATGTTGACATATTAATAAAAGCAAAAAGCTGTTTTGGACCTCTTTCAAGTGTTAAAAATTTAATGCTGGGAGCGCAATACCAGTGTCAGGGCATCAGAGGACTGGGCAAGTCAAACATGATGTTCTGAAACATAGCCACTGCAAACAGCACAGCTACATGAGAAGATCCTCTCAACGCCAGGCGAGGAGCGAAGAATCAGGCTTTATTACGGATGCTGCTGATTCACATTTCATTTTAGAGGTCTTTCACTTGTTTCAGGCTAAATTCAGTCATTATCAGCCATCAAAAAATACAATTAATGAAAAATAATGATTACTGTGGTGTCAGAATACACACAGGTGCTGCTGCTCCCTCACTTTTATAATCAACATCTGCACACTGTCAGCACTTCATCACACACAATGACCTAGAAATAATCCACTTGACATAGTTAGAATTTTAGTGCACGTCAATGTGAGAAAGTACTTATTTATCCCTTTCAGACTGGGATTCCCTACGCTTAAGTGTCATTTTTTTATTTCACTCATCTCTATAAAACATGTCGGGTTTGGATTAAGTAAAGTAAAACATCACCGTTAAGACGCGACACAGTGAGAGGTCCTGATAAGCCCCCGGAGGGATAAAGAAGGAGGACATGACTTGAATATATCCAAACAAGATTTAGCATATGTTTTACCCCTGATATTAGATATTATGTCTTTGATTAATTCATTGTGTCTCTCATTCAGCGAGGCTGCAGTAAAAGCCAGCACGCAAGATTTGTGGTTTTGAAAAATAAATCACGTTTCAGTTGCAGCCAATATTTTTACAGGTTCGTGCACAAAGACACAGTTTCCATCTATGCACAAAGAAGCTAACAAAGCTCCAGCAAAGGCAGTGAAGAGGAGTGAAGAAGATCAGCTTCGCAAGTGAATTCAGCGCGTTTGTCAGAGCACAAGGACACACGATGCACAGGAACAGTGAACGCAACACACGTCTGTTTGCTTCCAAGAAACTTAATCAATGTTAAACTTTAAACTGTAAAGAAAAAAAAAGTCCAACGTGATTAATTTGACTGATCATTTATCATTATGCTATCAGATTAATCTGTGAGCTCTAGTTTGGTGTCATTCAATCACAGTGGTGATGTTGGTGCTTTCTCTGGACTCAGTCATCGTCATCATTTCCATGTTGATATTGAGATCGCTCAGATTTCTATGAGCTTCATGTTATATCTCTTCCATCTCATGTAGATCTCTGAAAACCTCATTAATGGTGTTGAACTCGTGTACTTTGGTCATCTTTGGTCCATTTTTGCTTCACAGTCTTTCATTTTCTGTTCAACAAACGAACAGGAGCTGTGACAAAGAAGTTCAAACAGTGACTTTACGACGGTCTGACTTCCCTGTGTGAAAAAAAAAGGGTCTTCGGGGGTCTCGACACACTCCAGTGAAGCACCTTCACCTCTAATACCAACAAACAGCGGTCCTGTTTCAACACTCCTGTCTCAAAGCCACCTGCTGTGAGCCGGTCCTCGCACCTGCACGGCCTCTGAACACAAACCAGCCGTGACAACCCGGAGTGGGAGAGCTAGCAGGCAAAATCACCTTTTTGTGGTGTCAAAGCGAGTGTGCTCAGAGCTCAGTGAAGAAGAGGGTCTCGATCACACCTCATCGCGTCCACACTCAGACAGTAACCCTACGTGAGGGGGCTGATTCCAGTCTGACAGAAGCTGACGGGCAACAAGTGTTCGTCTGACAGAACAAACTTGTTGGGCGGGTTGCAGCAACGGACCTCAACGGTTACTCGTCTACTTCTATATCAGCGATGCAACAGAGCGCTCTTTGTTTCATATTTACCGACACAAGCTGTCAACGCGATCGATTTGATTAATACATTATCACATTTCAATTATTTCTGTCAGGAGGCGGCGCTTTAAACGGTCACTGGGTGGAAGTTTTAAATTGCAAATGACACTTTGATGGCTGACGGGAACAGCATCACAACATGTTTTACAGCTGCCGTCCACCTGGCTCAGAGTCAGCTTTTAAACAACAAGCGCTCCCTTTTTTTTTAAAGGCCAGAAAATTTCAGACCTATTTGCACAAAGAGCGATCAGACAGCCAGTGTAAAGCCTCTCATAATTAGGCTAATTACACAGAGGGATAATATGAAGGTTAATCAAATGATAAACACGGCAAATACCGATTTGTTTTCCCCATTAGCTATTGTGAAGACCCCAACCAGTTGATAACCATTACAAATGAGATTTGGAGCTGTGACTACTACAAAGAGTAAGAGCCCCACCCCCACCCCCATCCCCACCCCCTCCCTGAGCAAGGCAGAAGAAAAAAAAACTGAATAATGGGTGAGAAATGAAAAGGTAGCTGCACTGCTTTCATTTAAGTGTTTAGACATCATGTGAAATGTATTCTCAAGTTGAAAATAGCTTCAAGGCGTGAAAAAGCTCTGCTACTGTACATCTGAGCCGACTTAGATTCATTACAGAGGCCCCGTCCCACCACTGTTAAACCTGGAGGAGCTCCGTGTGGCATTTTCAGGTTTCTCTCACTGCTTCAGATATGATTTGAGACCATCGGAGACATTTGAGTCTCTAATTTGATTCAGTGCTTCAGTCTTTTTTAACAGCATTCTTGGTTAAGCATGTGAATGTATGTGTACATATATGTATTTATGGATGCACACGTGGATGGATGACTGGATTATTGGCACAAGAGGCGCCCGGGTACCAAAGAATGTAAACAATCATGAAAAGACAAAATGACGACCACAGAATGACCAAAGTGACATCAAATGAATACAAAATGACCACAATGAGGCACAAAGTGACCATAAAGAGACACAAAGTGACTGCAGTGAGACACAAAGTGACCACAAAGAGACACAAAGTGACTGCAGTGAGACACAAAGTGACCACAAAGAGACACAAAGTGACTGCAGTGAGACACAAAGTGACCACAAAGAGACACAAAGTGACTGCAGTGAGACACAAAGTGACTGCAGTGAGACAAAGTGACTATAAAGAGACACAAAGTGACCACAAAGAGACGCAAAGTGACTGCAGTGAGACACAAAGTGACCACAAAGAGACACAAAGTGACCACAGAGACACAAACTGACCACAAAGAGACACAAAGTGACCACAAAGAGACACAAAGTGACCACAAAGAGACGCAAAGTGACTGCAGTGAGACACAAAGTGACCACAGAGACACAAACTGACCACAAAGAGACACAAAGTGACCACAGAGACACAAAACAACAACAGAGACACTAAAGTGATGCCAAACGACCACAGAGATGCAAAATTACTACAAACGACGCAGCTTTGCAGTCGTTCTGTGTCTGTCTGAGTCTGGGTTTTACTGCCCCTGTGCATGAGGGGTGGGGGCCCTAAGACAGTAACTTGGCCCAGGGGCCCACTGCTTCGTAAATCATCTCGACTGCAGGCATCTGTGTGTATGCATGCATGTACGGTGCACGCTGTTGTGTGTACACGCACATCTGTTTTTCTTGTTCTGTTTTGTTCATAATTTGGGTTTACGGATCTGATCATGTGGTACATCATCATCATCATCATCATCATCATCATCATCATCATCATCATCATCATCATCATCAGTGCAGGAGAAGATACTTAAAGAGCCCATGTTAGGGCTGATTAGCCACATACGACAGACTGAGCAGACTCTGGGAGTCGACAGAACGGTGCGTGGAGCCTACTTCGCCCAGTCTGTCCCTACCGGCTGGAGAGCTAACGCTAGCTAGCAGCCGTGTGCAGGTATCAGACTGAGGTCACACAAAGAGCAGCAGATTTCAGACTTTTCTTTTAAAGTGTCTGCTTCTACTTAATTACTCTAACTGTGTGTGAGAGCCTGTGTTTTTCTACGTGCCGGACAAAGAAAGGCTCGCAGGTGGTGCAGCTTTCTGTTGTAAACGCTCTGCTATCGTGGACCTATGTTATTTCAGTCAGGTTTAGTCTTGCTACATTTTGCAGGAAAAAAGAAGAAACTGCTTATCTTGAAATAGTGAATTGGCCTCAAGCTTTTTATTTTTTACTAACTTGCACAGCCATCGCCTAAGAAAAGGATTTGTGCTATTAAATAACAATGACTGTTTGGGACTGGATTCAGAGATGTTAAGCTGTTTTTTTCTGTCTTTGGCTGAATGTTTAATTGTCGGTGCAGACGGTGGAAACAAGACTTTCAGATCTTGTTGTATTTTTGACCTCTTGGTATCACACAAGCCTGCACATAATTCGGGGTCTTTTATCTGTTCCAGACTCCCCATACGAGGGGGTCTCTCTTTCAAGTAACTGTGCACAATTTAGGTATTTTTCGACAATAATTTCCAATCGTGATTCTCTGCATGGGAAGAATACTCTCAGAAAACCCTTTTTCAATCCCTGCTTCACTTTTTTTTTTTTTTTTTCCTGCTGTTACTGCGTCTTTGAAGTGTTTATCTGTGCACGTTGTTACATTCATACACAAAAAGAGACACAGAGGAAGTTTGAAGGGTCAGAATATTTGCTGAGAAAATCTACTGTTTGAATGGACTCCGCGAATCTTTTGTACCAAAAAGTGTCATCATTCATTTGCAGAGTTTCAGAATTACAGCAAAAAGCAGACGTGCATTTCCGCGTCACCTGGGCATAAAAACACCAGTTATTCCACCAGATAATAGCTTTGTTTTTTTAAAATAACACCTCAAAACTTCCTAACAAGATTTGCATGACTTTTCTGAACAGCTGTTGAGTAGTTTACTTGAGTTGTTGGCCTTTGCTCCCTAATGACAGCAGCACAACTTTTCTGTAAATATGTGAATCTGACTTTAATGCTGACTGACAGCTTGTATTGGCTTGGGATATATCAAATAGAATTGGATGGCTTGCATGACTGGAGTATGTGCTCCTTGATACTGCAAGTGGTAAGATGCGACGTCTCAGGAGTTTATCTTATCTGAGTCTCAGGAGGTTACTGACTGACAGCTGTAAATATATCACAACACAACCATAACCATCTCCTGTGTACCTCTGTGGTAGATAGCAGACTTGAAAAAATATATTTGCATCAACAAACAAAGAAAGGATCTGTATATTTCACATTTTCAGCAAATCAATAGCAAATGACAGATCATGATCTGCCTCCATTTGATTACAAAGGGTCACGTTCTACTACAGAAGCAGAGATGCAGGGCGGGGATGTCACAGCGACACACGGCAATCCAACAAAACTAATGCAGTTTCACAAAGCTGTGGATAATTATTCCAGAACAACATTAACATCACGAAGATTAGATCTAAGGTAAGGCGATCAACAAGAAAAACAGCAGAACATCTCCTTCTGTGAGGCAGCAACGAGTTCAACCCTGTGTATAACACAGAGGAATATTAGAGAGATTATAGTATTTATATTTCAAATTAGGGTTTTATAATTTAGTGAAACACTGATCAATTCTCTAAATTTGTAAGATGCAACTGAAGGGGACGTGCAGCAGAAGGCATATACTATGACTTATTTATCAACCTGGTTTTAGCCCAAAATCTCTCAAAAGTGGCTGAAAAGCCACCGCAGTGATTCTGTAAAGAACGACAGAACTGAGCTACTTGGAAAGAAAAACGAGGTGCAGTAATGAAATTCGTCAAAGCAGTCATGCAGTATCGCATGAGGCTGCACCTGAGCTGAATCCTCACATCAGTCTGCTAACATGGTCGCAGTGACAGTGCTAGCATGATGATGTCAGGAAGGTATGATTACTGCTCTGTTCAATGTGTTGCTTTTGCTTGTTGACATGCAATTATTTGCTAATTAGCAGTAGCAGAACTAAAGTGTTTGTCAAAATTAAATTTTGACCACATGATGGCGCTCGACCAAAAGTTAAAGGAGCATCAAAGTTATTACAGTTCATCTTCTGAGGACTATGAATGTCTGATTTCAGTCATGCATGAGACATTCAACAAAGAACTAAAAGGTCAACCTCATGGTGGCGCCAGAGGAAAAGTCAGGAGGTCCCTGAAGGCAGCAGGATTCATCCTCTGGGGACCATGAACAGCTGCAAACGCTCCACAGCAGTCTATCAGATAGCTGTGGGGAGATTTTAGTTTGGACTAAAGTAGAGGACCAGCTGACCAATTACCATCCTTTTGAACCGTATTTTTTTTATATTTATCAAATGTGACTAAATGTAAAAAGTCGATCCTAGAGCCCAACAAATCAGCAGGATGGATATATCGACCACTGATGATTTATTACAGATTGTCGTACATTTTTGCCAATGAAGAAGAAGAAACTGCAGTACAGGTGTGTGACTCAGGTGACTTAAAGAGAGACTCACATCACTTTTATCACTAAAGCACTGATGAGTAAATATTTTAACTGAGTTTCCCACTCAGTGTGAATCTTGGTAACAATTCCTAAATCTGTTGAATCTTTATCTAAATGTTTGTTAAATAAGTTTTCTAAAAAAAAAAAAAAAAATCAAAAGCAGCCAAAATATTATTCTCCAATTCTTTTTTTTTAATATCAATATCAGCCTTGACAGTCCAGCATGAATATGGCTGTGAAGAAAAGAAAGCCCTGAAAACCTCCCAAAGCTTGGCAGACTACGCATTAGATTGGCCCACATCGTGTTTATTTATTTATTTATTTATTTGTGGCGAACCATCTAATTAGCATTTCATACTTCCCATTCTAGCATACTGAAGTTCTGTGTGATGCAAAATAAATAATGTGTGTGATGAGTGATTTAACATCCACACTGCCTTGCTGAGCAGCTTCAGGGAGAACATTGGTCCTTGCCTCCAAAAATGTCAAACAGCCGCCTGTGACGGCCCGAAATTAAATTAAACTGTTAATCCAGAAACTGCAAAGGTGACAATGAAGGACCATTATTCAACGCTGGCCTATAGCTACGCATGTCAGTCTCGGATAGGTAGCTAATGCAGTAAGTGCCTCTGGCTTGGGATTGGATTGGGGCAAAGTCAACAAAGTAAAGCTTATCTGGGGGGGGGCAGTGAGTGAGAGGAGCTGCAGACTCGCCTTAAAACAGATAAATCATCACATCGAGCCATCATTAATTGGCCTCATCTGACAGGCATTAACCTAAGGCCTCTTATCAGAGCAGAGGAAGTACTTATCATGCAGCAGGAAGTGTTTTTGCTGCAGCTACCTGCGTGGGGGGGGGGGGGCATGGTACCATCCTCAACCTTGATGTTTTAATTGCTGTCTTTCATTTCGGAAATAAGCACTCTAAGTTAAGAGTAACTGTCAGTGGGGTCTGCTGGTGGTCTGATTTTAAATATTTGTTCAGCGCGGCGGAAGCAGTCGTTCTTCAGATGAATGAAGCAAATCAGTGAAAAGTAAGAAGACTTGAATTGCAGCAAACACACAATGCAGCTGGGCGTTTCAAGGACAGTCCACCATGTAAGTCTAGGTGATAATTAAGTTGACTGGGGTTTCTCTGTGAAATAAAAAAAGAGCCACAAAGACTCTCTAAAAACTTTCTGAAATGTAATTTATGAAGACACGGACAGACTGGAATCCTCGTCTCACGAGAAAAGTATGAACTCCAAGAGGACGCATTCTACCGCTGGACAGCGCTAATTATGATCCTGAACTCACAAACAAGTCAAGCGAGCGGCCGTATGGCTGTAACTGCCTGTGCTGCTGAAGCCCGGAGTGATGAAATATGATAAGAGAGAGGCAAGCGTGTAATTTGGGGGATCAAACTGTCAGCTGTGTGTATCTTTATAATGGTATGTGTGTGGAGCAGGGGCTGTAAATCAGTTTTGAGTACATGTTTATTTAAAACCAGTGTCGATTGGGATGGATGTGGTCATCTCACTGCATTCTTAATCAGGCTTCAAATGCATCCGTCCAATCCATATGACTCCACTGTGATATGATGCTCATGTACTGTAGAGCTGTATCTGTTACTCCTAAAAGTACTGACAAAAATGCTAAACACATCAGTATTTTCAGCTTACAACAATGATTTCTTATTCGATCATTACTATTTTAAGCAAAAGATTTCACTCAGGAGACGTCTCCTAGCCTCACCTCATTGGGAGCATCAAGTGATGCAGACTGCTGTGTGTCTGCTCATTTGGTTTTTATGATGCTAACTTAGCGTACCGCTGAACCCATCGGCCTCAGACCTTTTGTGCCTCTCGTGGTTGTGATGATTCACAATTTTTGAAACGCTTCTTTACAGACTGTTCGGTTTCATACAGACACTGAGTGCTGACTGCACTCCTCTTACCTGGCCAGTAGGGGCATTTCTAGCAGTCGGCTAGGCTAAAAACAACGTTGACTTAGTCTGTTGCGGGCCACATTTTAGCCTTTGTCGCTCAAAAACAGACATCATTAGAAAAGTTTGGTGTCATCTTGAGCTGAGGAATCCCTAACCCTAAACCCCAACAGCTGAAAACAACTTTACACTGAGAGGTGTGTCTAATATTCTGCCCACCTCATGCATGCACATACGGAGAAACACCTCTCGATATTACGTATAACACCACATTTACGTATGACCTCAGCCATAAACACATGATTGAATTTACATCAAAAACATTACAGGCAGCATAAAAGTATATTTCACTTTACAACAGCTGCATTTCACTGCTCAAGTGTACCTAATAAAGTGGCCACAGAGTGTATTTATACCAAATTATTGGTAACAGTGGTAACACATATGCACATTAACACATGAATGTGGGGATTTTCCTGATCAATCAGACGGTGGAAGTTAAGTTGGAGTTAAACCAGACGTTTGTTATTTCCCAGTTCCTCATGAAGAGGAAATTGTGAAACTCTGCGACCTCACGGTGACCATCCCAGCATAATACCACAGCGAGACTCCACTTTTCTGTCCTATTTTTGATTTGAGAGGTCTCGCCTGTCAACGGGTCGCTGTGTTATGATGCTGCAGGATGACATCACCAAACCTGTCCAATGAAAACTGTCGGTATGACTCCATGTTTATGCGTCTCGGTTCGTATTCGGGCTGTTGCAGCGAAGAAATTTCCCCTGAGGTGATTCAGTAAGTCCAGTCGGGAGTTCCAGAGAGAGTGGTATCATGATAACGGGCAAATTTCCAATCAGATGGTGTGAAAATATCATGTTTGTGATTCTGTGAATTGGGAGAAAGTGAGCAGCAGAGACATCCTTCGTGCGTCTAAACTTGCTCGCTCGCATTCTGTTGGAAGCTGAAATGTTCCCGAACTGGCGAAGCATCCATCCCGTCTTAAAAGACAGAGACTGACCACGGCATGGGTGACGTCACATCCAGTTGTGGCGGTTGCTCGCCATCCTGGGCGGCTTTTCCTTATTACGGTTATCACGACAGTCCTCGCTTTTTCCTTTGATGTGGACCCAATGACCCACACTACAGCTGACGGTACCAGTCATCGTGACATGGGCTGAGGAGCAGTCACTGTTCCCTGATCTAAAAAACACATCAGGCTGACCTTTCTGCCTGATTCACCTCTGCTGTGGCACTGGTTTAGCAACGTGTACAGAAATCCCATCACTGTAACACAAAACAACGCCAAAGTCTTAACTTTGATGTCAACGAATAATCTCTCCGACATCCCGAACGCTGTGAGATCTAAAGAAGTCAGACTGAATTAACACAAACCTCCCGAGCAAAATGTGTGGGAGACCCCAATGAAACTGTGAGAAATCTCTTCAATAAGCCGACAGCGAGCGTAGCCTCCAATACAACTTTTATTCTGCTTCTTTCACTCAGTTCTGCCTTTGTTCTGTTTCTAAGAGGTGACAGAGATGGGTAAGATCCCATTTATGTTTCTAAATTCAGAGCAGTACCGCTACGCACTTGACGACAAAAGGAGCCTAACTGAATTGTGAACATGTCATTATAACCAAATGAGCGTTCACCACAAAAGCAACGTGTTCTGAGAAAGTGTCGTCCTGCTTTTCCAAACCAGGCCTTCCCACTTTTGAGGCTCAGCTGGGGAAAAGGTGATGCGACACATTTCTGCAGACCAATCAGGATTCAGCATTATCTGAATCATAATCTGATGATAGCTGGTGGGTTGTTTGTTTTTACAGCCAGAGCTGTCAATCAAATGTGATCCACTTAAACCCTTAATGAATAAAAGCTAACAATGTTGTCGCCCAACTTTAACTTTGATTACTGATGATTATTCATTGTTACAGAGCAACACTTAACTGTTTTCAGGGCTTTATTTGTTAGCGGTTACTCCAGGCAGCCAACAGAAAGATGTTACAGTCGTCCACACCACGCAGGGTATCTAAGGAGAGCTTTAGTGCTTATTTGCTGCAAAACATCATAAAGCTAAGTGAAAAGAACATCCTACAGTGGTTGTAAACAAGATCTTTGCAAAACACCTGCTGACCAGATGCAACATTAAGCGCAAAGCAACACCCCTCACAGCTGAAAAACAACAGTGATTGAAAGTGAAGTGTGCACAGACGGATGGAAAGCAAGACGTGAACACAGAAAGAAGTCACTGACGGTATAATCCCTGCACTGTAAGAATGGTGGATTAGCGGATTTCGGGATTTTTCACAGTCACTGCCATATGCTGCTGCAGTCACACCTTTCCAGTGTCACTCAGTGGAGATGCTTAAAACCTTCTGCAAATTAAAGCCGTCCGAGGTCTCCAAAACAGCTCCCTCCATCACGGACCCCCGGTAAGCTGTTATCAACACAAACATCGAGTGAACCTCCAGCAAAACGTCTGATGATTTATCGTTCTCTGACAGATATTTCCCACTTAAGCGAGTGTGAGCTTTCCAAACCTTTTCATATCGCAGGTATTGAGCTGTTATTTAATGTTGAACACAGCTTATCCTCCGCTGCTACAATGAGCACTGCACCATCTATCCCCTTATTCAAACTTCTATTGGGTTTTGGCTCGGGGACATAATCCCCTCCCCGGCTCGCTCACTGGCAAAGCCACATAGAATAAACTCATCAATGACACTTTGTTTGCTGAATACAGATGACTTTGCTGAAGAATCCCCATAGCACGGCGCAGGATATAAAGACGTGAATGAGTGTAAGCTCGCCATAATTTCATCTGAGCTTTTTAAATACTTGAGCTTCCATTTAAGCAATTGCAGCAGACAGAGATTTCTCTTTGCAATTGTGTCCAAATCATCTGGGCTTGGCCCGACGAGCGAGGCTGACAAACAGCCAGGGTGCTTTAGCCCTTTGTCTTGACTTACAGGTAGCGCTTGGATTGTGCGCTCCTTTCTTAGGAGCAGAAAAGGACTGTGGGTTGGCAGCCACAGCGCCGCTTCCTTCACCCTCTCTGTATTCTGCGGGGCTGGACTGCAGGACCACAGATACATAACAATGAGGAGCTTTAGGTCCATAGCTTCATCATGTCACACTGAGCCAGGGTTTCCTCATGCTCTCTTCAGTACGCTCACAATACCACTGGCTCAGCTCACCATAAGGTTCTCAGCCGCTGCGGAAGACAGTTTTCACAAAACCTGCAATCAGCGACAAAGAGCTTGAGATTGATTACAAGTTGATAATCTAAAATTTCAGGCAATAAACTATTCTCTAATGGAGGCCTGTGTCACCATATTCACCCCGCAGCCCCTTCTGATTTTTAGTTTGTTCCATTTCCTGTTTTGTCTCTTCACTCCAGCTGCTACTGCTGGCTAAACACACCAAACATCACAGAGTTAAAAACTGATCCAGTTTGGGAAACACAGCACCGATGCAACACTGAGTCAACTTTACGCAGCACCAACGGGATGTTACACAATAATAAAACTGGACCGAGTGGTGAGATACTGTAACTGACAAAATGAGCCTCACTTTCCGTCTGTTAGAAAACAAACGCACACCACGACGCAGCCGCTGACACGCTAACACCCAGCGTTGTGTTTTCCTGCACAAACACGGCTCTGCCACACACTTCAGTTAATTGTAACCTGTAACACGCTCGTTGCTTTTCAGCGCCGCACAACAAACAACTACAGCGGCACGACTGAAGTGATCTGTTATCACCTGTTAGCGCTGTCTGTGAGGACTGAGCCTTTTTTGGTTGCTTTTGATGAGGAGAAGCTCCTCTGCATCATCAGCTGTGAGCCTGCTTCTGTTTGTGTCTGCCATACGTGACACTGAGCTAAGCAGCCTTTCACCCCGCACACATTCTCCCTCACTTCTCCAGCGTTTCCTGCTGCTAGCATTAGCAGAGTCCTTGAACTCTGCGTTGTGTTGATTCTTTAGATGTTTTATCAAATTGCTGGTTAAAGGAGCTACCTTTCACCCCTCCTCTTCACGATGTAGCAGAGCACAGTTTGCAGTCTGCTCTACTTTTGTCATCATGTCTTATCCTAAAATATCTCCAAACTGCTGACATCGCGCCTCCTCCTCCAACCTGCTCTGCTACGGTCACGTAAAGTGGTATCGGGTGCGGCTGCATCAGAGCAGGTTTACACCATCAGACCGATGTCCGAGGCTGCTATCAGGCCTCACAGCTAGAAGGTCCCGGTTCGAATCCCGCTGTGGGCGTGTCCTCCACCATGCCTTCAGTGCCTGATGCTCGAGGAAAGGGGCCTTTTCTGTGTGGAGTTTGCATGTTCTCCCTGTGTTCACCTGGGGTATCCTCCATAAAAATACCCCCACGAAAAACATTCAAGAAGATCACCACCTGACCAATGGTGACGAAAGAGATTGGGTCCCCGGGCGCCGGTTGGATGGCAGCCCACCGCTGCAGGTTAAAGGCGGAGGACAAATTTCACCAGTTTTTTGCATGGCGTGTGATTGCATGTATGTAATTATGTGACACATAAAGGGGATTGTCCCTTCAATTCTTCTTCTTCTTCTTCTTAAATGCCACCTGCACAAAGCAAACACGTCTGCACACTGCCAATAAGTTCAATTTAAAGGCACATCACCACATTAATTAAGTATATTTACTAATTAAATTGCACTTAAGGGAGCAACAGAGTGCTTTTTCATGTTTTCACGTCTTCTGCTGGTGCAGAATCTGCCTTTCACAGTATTTGGATTATCATCTTCACAATGTAACACACTCACGCTGCCGGAGGTGAAAAGACAAAATGACGATGAGTCAGAGCACTTCTTCGTTGCGGAAACTCATAAGATCAATAAGATTTGTTTCATTTGTACAGTCGACAGAGTGATTTGATTCTTTCGATCCACAGCAGAGTGCATCACAGACAGATTTTCCTCTGCAGCTCAGGGATTTCTTCCAGATGGCTTTGACAAACACGTTACAGCGCAGATGTGTTTTTGTAATGTTTAAACATTCTTGAAAGGCTTTGATAGAACAGAAACACTTCGGCCACTGTGTAAATCTAAAAACTGGACACATTTGGACTTCCATGATTCATCCACGGATCACTTCTTAAAATAAATCAGTCGAGCTCCTGAAAAAAAACAAAGCGGCTCGGCCAAAAGCGTGTGTGCAGCATCGGCGGGGCCGGGTTAAAAGCCCTAGTCCTGCGTCTTCCTGCCCACTTGTTTGGACTCTCATTTAATCTTTCACTGCTCACTCTGCAGTGCCGTGACCCTCGGCGACACCCAAAGAAGATTAATTGAAAAGCAAAGTTAAACTAGTTGTTTTTGGAGGGCTTTATCCTTAATTGACTGATGGCTGTTGCTGTTTATCTGTTCCTGCTGCTTAAAACCAAATCCAAAGCGCTCACTGGTCCATCTAAACATCCAGCCAGGGTATCTATGTCAGCCCTCTTAATCACTCTGGGGTTGTCTTAATCTGTCCATCTTAAGCATGTCTTATTTACTTGTTTTCTGCTCCTCACTTTCCTTGCAGAAAATGATCGCAGCTCAACTGAAAATCATCCTGTGCTCCAGTTTCTCATGGAAGGCTGCAGTAATTGTTTAAGAGCAGTGCCTCATCCTCAGTGTGTAAACATGCGGCTTGAAAGCGTCAAACATATCTGCAGAGCTGTGAACAAAGGGTACAATTGCTCTATCATATGCCAGTTCAATACACCATTATTTTCCATTGCATTGTTAAGGCGTGTGGGCCCTCCCAGGCACCAGAGCAGCATTGATTCAATGAAATAGATTCCCGCTCGCTGTGTTTGCATTCTGAATGTGCACTCTGCTAGTAAGTGCGTCCCTGTGCCACACACAAACTTAACCAAATGATTTACTTGTGTTGAAAATGAACAGCCACTCACCGAGTGTTAAAAATCAAGACGGCGCAACTATGATGTGAAAGCCAGTTTAATCAATCTGTGACAAACCATAAGAATTAAACTGCAATGGTTTCATTTAGCTTTCCAGCCTTTTTCCAAGACTGCATGGAGCCAAAATCAGGCAGAGAATTCACAAAAAAGCTCCAAAAATCTCTAAACCGAAATAATGAAATTAAGCATGTTTTCAAATATTTAGGCACTAATTTGAAAATATGAGGCAGCGAAATAACTGTTCAAAACAGAAGCAGAAGCAGCATGTTTAGCACGTGCTTTGAGTATTTCTGTAAAATAAGGCTGTTTGGAACACACTGAGCATACAGATGGGAAAGTGCTTGAGACGTTTCTGTGGATTCTCTCAATACTTTACACCCGACGTGAAAAACTCCTTCGATAACACAGCCCAGAGGTGTAGTCATGATTTTAGAACCGTTGAGAAAATTTTGAGCAGAAACGACTAGAAAGTCTCCTAATTTTCCCATGAACAATAAAACACTGAGTCTTTAGCAGCCAAATTTGAGGCCTAGAGGGGAAGAGTATTTAGAGTTAAACGCTTGCTTTTAGATGGAGGGTAACTGAAATGAAGGCTAACACATTCACATTCAAGGAGGCCGGCTTCCGTCTCAATGTGTGCTTCAGACGAGCCTGGCGCTTGCTTTGTGAGGGTGTGAACCGACACAGGGTGTGAAAGAGGACCTCCCATTGGTGCTCTGCTCGTGGTAGCATCTTTAGGACAGTGAATGATTTATTTCAGATGTTATATAATCCTGCTCCGACCATTTGGCCACGTCCACCTCAACCGTCATAACTCACAGATTGTTATGTACTGCAGTCAGACTGAGCGGGAACTCTATAGTAATGTGCATTTCCAGGGAAAGAAAGGAAGGACAGAGAAGAAGAAATGTGAAGCAGGCAGAAAAGAAAAAGGTTACTAATGCTGCAGAAATCTGATGTTAATCAGCTGCACAATCCTTTGATTCAAGGTGCCACAACAGAGCTATCCTGTCTTTGTTAGCCAGTGCTTCACTTCTAATATCTGCATAAGGTAGTCGATGGTATTTTTTTCCTGCTGATTTTCTGTAAATTTGGTGAAAATTTGCGCTACATGTGGATGGAAACTTTTATCTATATGTCCCAGCGTTCAACGCCACTGAGCAGCACTGACAAACCACAGGCTGAATGTAGGGCCAGTGGACTTTTCTGGCCTGATTTAAACCACCAATATAACCAAAATACATGCTTTTGTATTTCTGCCTCATCCACATTCAAGGCATCAAACGTGATGGAAATCATCCACCTCTTCAAGCACAGTTTGGTGGAAGCAGCCATATGGCGCTTCAGCCATTGGTAGCCTGCCTGCACATTGTTCTGCACAGCATGAAATACATATTCTCTGTCTAAGAACTTGGTTTTAAGGCCTTGGATTCATAGCTGTGTCACAGAGCGGGGCTCCTGGAGGACGACGCTGGCCTTCTGGTAAAAGCAAAGGTTCAAACGGGTTCTGACAAAGTGAGCATCTGTAAATTTGAACAAGATGGTCTCAAAAGTTGGAGATTAGCTATTAAAAATACAGTTCATTGACTGTACATGAGCACAAAAGAGACTTTCAGATGGCACTTTGCTATGTAAGCAGAAACCAAACAAACACAGATTTGGATAAGATGCTACATGTATTTTTCTTTTTAACACCAAACACGTTCACAGCACTGAGATTATCAGGCTGGAAAAGCTCTGAAGGAAATGTGAAAAGCACTCTGAATCATTGTAAGGACTTACATTATCTAAAAGATGTTTACCTTAAATCAATTGGAATGAAATGTGTGGCTACTGCATGAGAGAGAAGGCTGCAAAATGTCCAAAAAACAAAAAAGAGGCCATAAGATAACGTCCCTGAGAGTCCAGCAGACACCAAAGGATACGGCCATTTACATAAAGCCCTTACATTCTGAAACGAGTGAAGGAAAAGCGTTTGGCTGCAGCTCCGGTCGAGCCCAACAAAGAGTTAAGCATTTTAAATTCTACAGTGAAGCTAAACTGTTCTTGAAATTCAGCTGGCAGCCGGCCTCGCTAATCATCCGTCGATTTGATGTGTGCTTCAAGAACCTGGCCCAAACAGACAGACTGCGAGCCAGGAATCCAAACAAACAGTCTGAGAAACCAAGAACCATCCTTGGCAAGTTAAGTTTGTACCATCACTGTGGCCCAAGCATGTAAGGCGGTCTCCACCAGTCCACTTCTGTGCTACTGTGATGCTGCAGCTGAGGAATGAAACCAAGCTTCTGTTTATGACTTTAAACAGTGACGCACTGCATATAATACACTGACGACTTAAAGCTGGAAGGTCTTCTGTGAGCGAAACTGCGCCTGTGTGCTCGCGTTGTGTATGTTGCTCGTGAATCAGAGGGTGTGTATGCTGTGTGTGTCACTGTATACGTTTGCACCAAGCTGCGGCCTTTAAGGTCGCTGAGGTTTGTGGGTAGAGCGCGTTGAGGTGGGCTGAGCCTTCGATGCATAACTACTCACATTCCTCTTTGCTTATGTTACGCTCAGATGTGGAGTGATGAAAGAACGAAGGTCCAGCACGTTGTGATGCCACTAAGGGACGACAAAGGTCGAGCTGGATCAATACAAATATCGCTGTTTCTGTCAGAGGAGGCAGCTTACTGTCTTCATAAGACAACGACTGCTCTGTGATTCCCTACAATGACAGCTTCAAACCAAATTTAATTAACTTCCAAAACACAGGATTAATCTTAATGTTATGCTTTTAAAGTCACTAACTGATGATGATGAGTGCCGCCAAATTATACAGTGTTAATATGATACGAGAATTTTAATTGGGCATATTACATTAAACACAGTTACACTTGAGAAATAATAATAATAATAACAATAATAATAATAATAATAATAATAATAATAATAATAATAATAATAATAATAATACATTTCTATTTTTAGGATTTTTGTAAAAAATTCTAAAATCGTATAGATGAAAAATACATTGATGGAGAACTTTGTCACTGACAAATATTTTTGACAAACGACTGCGAACAACCTCAACATTCAGCTGGTTTGGTTTGATTGTTCACATTTAACGGAGATAATGAATATTAGCTTTTAGCTCCCAATGATTTCAATCTAAAGCAACTTTATTTTCACTGAGAAGTTACAGTAATAATGACAATTAACACCAAAGGAATCAGATGTCATGTCAGTCTCCACTTAAGTAGCTGCTGAGCTAACGTTATGTTCGCTAACGTTATGTTCGCTCACGTTATGTTAGCTAGCGTTATGTTCGCTAACATTGTACTTTCACCGACTGACAGAGCGAGCTGCAACTCACTGCAGAGATGCTGATGAAGTAAAGTCAATTAAAATACTGATTTGATTCGGACTGTTTGTGAGTGACGAGTATCAGCTGTTGGTCGTTGCTTGACTGCTATAGCTCGAACATACGAAGCTTGAAAAAGCAGGAAGCTAACGCTACTGTGAACGCTTTATGAGCGCACTTCCTGCTTTGTTGTTGTTGTTGTTTTTAACAGCAATCAAATGAATTCTAACTTTTTGAAATATCAAAATGAAACAGACATTTCTTTAACAATGCATCTTTAGCTGTACGGACACCAGCATGTTTACTAGACCAGTGGTTTTCAAAGTGGGGGCCGGGGCCCCCTGGGGGGCTGCCAGGGGGCGATGGGGGGCCTCAGAAAATTGGAGGGAAGTTAAGAAAAACAAAGCAAAAAAGCAAAACATGTTAGTTAATAATATTCTTATGCTAAACAAATGTAATAATTACTGAATAGTGAACACACCCAATTGAGAGAAGTTTGATTTCTTTTGTTCTGTTCTTGTCTGTCAACAGTTTGTTGAAAAGTTCATTATTCAGTGGGAATATAATACAGTGTTGAAAACATGTTTGTTAATATTCTTATGCTAAACAAATGTAATAATTATTGAATAGTGAATAAAAGTAAGAAAATCATTCTAAAAGTTCATGTTTCTTTAGATATTTTGTAGCATTGTCGGTGGGTTTGCAAAGGGGGTCCCCGGCCAGAAGCTAATGCTGTTTGGGGGGCCATGGCATGGAAAAGTTTGGGAACCCCGTACTAGACAACAGACAACAACTCTGACGGGACATTTTTATCTACGGAGGGTCTTTGCCACAGTGGGACACAATGTGCTCAAATCCTGTAACAGTAAGTTTATGGTTGTGATGGTGACGCGATGGTGCTACAGACAACTGCACCTGTCTGAGTGTGACTGCACAGCCACTGAAAACAATGAAAAAAACATGCTCTAATGAACAGAGTTTGGACACCTGTCACATCACACATCACAAAGCACGCTCACGCTGCGTGAGTGTGTGTGTGTGTGATGTTTTTTGGGGATGTAGTTGAGGAGGGCTGTGTCGAATAATAGATTTTGCCAATAAAAAAGAAGCAGCTCTTTTGTCTGCCCCGTGTCTCAGAGGGCTCGAGTTAGCTTATTATCACTGGAAGAAGAAGAAGAGAGTGTTAATGAAAGCCGTAGCAGGGACGGAAGCTTCTTGGACCACCTGTTCAACATTTTCATATTCAGCGAAGAAGAGCTCAGGTTCCCATATGAGCACCTCGCCATCTGTTTCAAAAATATATCGAGTTTTGGTATTCAACCGCTGTGCACTCTTCGCTAAACACACCTCAGAGCTCGTGAAGCAGCTCAGACCCTTTCAATGCACAGTCATGGTTTTTACATCAAAGTTAACACTTCTCCAGGTTTCCACATGCAATGCACCACTGCAGCAGGACCACCACAAAGGGCCCATCTAGTCCGGCAGTGCTGCAGCGCAGACCTGCACCAAGGCTGGCACCATGAATACGGACTGTGATGTTGAGTCATCATATTTCTACCTTTGGCTGTTTCGTCATGACTGAACTTCACTACAATCTGCTGGATTTTAAGATGCACCACGAACATGAAAAATCATCAGTGTGATTGGGGTCTGCTCCTGAATGTTGTGCCCTCTTCCTCGGCTTGAGCTTCCACCATGTTTCATAAAAATGGAGCGAGTAGTTTTCGGTAATCCTGCTGACAAAACCTCCTCGGCGGAGCAAAAATAGAGCTCCTGACTGACTGTGGGAAACCTGATGTATGCATCCCTCTGAGCGCTGAGGAGCAAACTGGACAAAGCTTTATTTGAACAGAGGGAGAATTGTTTTTTCAACATTTTCTATCTAAAACACATGACTTGTTTTCCTCATAACCAAGGCTAATTGAATAAATTAAGAATGCGTCATGCGAACAATGTACGTCATTAGGAAAGTTGTCCTTTAGCCAACTTTCTATGACACATACGCATCGACCGCGCCGACCAATTTAAACTGTGCGGACGCCAAAACACAGATGTCACCATCTCCTCCTAAACATACGATAGAGTGACTCCATTATGAAGGCAGTGCATGCTTTGCAAACACACACACCTCACAGCTCCTTAAATTCAATGCCTGCATCTACAGCCTGTGTGATTGCCTGTAAAGTTTTACCTTAAACAAAGCAAAGACTCAAACAAGCAGCTGAGTGGAATATATTTAAGAGACAGGACCGAGAAAAGTCAAATCTTGACTTCTCCATCGGAATTAAAAACACACGACACTGATGAAACTGTGTCTTAAATCAATTATGGCAAGGACCATTAGTGTTATCAGGACATGCAAACATGATTTTGATGTGGCTGTTAAGAGACTTCTCAGCAGCTTATCGGAAATAATGCCAACAAAGAGTCTGCTAATCAGGAGATAAAGACAAAGGATCACTGTAGGCTGAGCACGGCTAATGCACGAGCGCACACTTAACATGCAGCAACACGTCTACGAGCATCACTTCATTTATTTGGAGGAATTATTTCTCTTTATAAGTTTGAGGAGCGTTTCCCATATTTAAAACCAGCGATTCAGTCCTTTGTGCTATTTTATAATAAATCTAAAATAAATTTCAACATGTTCACACCCTTTCACTACAAAGCCATATGTTTTTTTACATGAAAGCTGAATTTACACCTCATCAGGTTTCCACATGTACAGCCTGGTCATTATTTCTTTTTCTAATTGTCTTACAGCTGCTTCTTTTGTTGCGTGTGGGTTTAAGTCTTTGTGCTCCTCATGACCTGTATTATTGGCCAACGTCACCACAAAGGGCCCCTCCAGTCTTGCCGCGGCGCTCTGACAATCATGAGTTAAAACACTAAATAATAAATCAATTCCTCTGCTGGAGGCGACCTCAGGCGCTGTGACAGCGCTTGGATGGAGCTGCTGAAATCTGGCTTGCATGTCTTTCTGAGCCGTAAAGTGGACAATGATTTATTTGAAAAGAGGGAAAAGAGTTTTTTTCCCATATTCACCATCTAAAACACATGACTGGTTTGTCTCATAACCAAGGCTAATTGAATAAATTAAGAATGCATCACGGGGACTTACTGTACGTCACTCGGACAACCTCCTGTCCTTTAGCCAACACATGCATGCATTGACTGGGCCACAGTCCTCCCATATAAATATGGACACAGTCACTCAGTCATTAATACATTATGTACTAATATATCATTCAAAATAAAATGCATGTTTTGCCTTGAAGCAGTGAATGAAGTTTTTTCCTATTTATTTACCATAATTACATATAATTTTATATCGTGTACTTAAAACAATGTTAATATGGAACAACATCATTATATTAAAATACTGAACACATTGCCTAAAATATTCTTACAATGTTGTTTGCTGTAGAAAAACGTGACGGGGGAGAGGAGGAACGGTGAAACTCAGTGATAAAAAAAGAAGTTATGAAGCTTTCACCAGATCTGGGAGTTTAGCATGTCACTAAACATATAAACACGTTTCTTTATTCTCTCCACGGCCGCGGGTCAACAGATAAAACATGCTTTAAGATTGTCTTGCAGGAAACATTGGAAGGCCAATAAAATGAAATTAAAAAGATAAACAGGCATGAAGGCCGCTGCGTGCAAACTGTTGTGGAAAACGAGGTCGAGCACTCACCTGAATGTTAACACGGCGCGATGCGGGGACGGCACGATCAGACACCTGAAAAGACACACAGCGTCATTAAAGAGCTCCCACATTAAAGCAGCAGAGACGTAAAACACAGAGACAGAGTGAAGGCAGAGCGGTCCGTCCCTTTAAACTGTCCGGCGTTGGACTGCAGCAGCGGTTCGGCTCTTTAATTCATCTCAGCGCCTTTCATTCAACTGTTTACTTGAAAAAGTTTCATTAAAGTGCAGCTCGAACTCCTGAAGTGAAACACTAACTTTTGACTGCAGGGGATACATTCAAAAATGATAATTGTGACTGAAATTTCTATTTCTGGTGTTGTGAATGTCCTACATTCTGTTTAGATACAGGTAAGGGTGGGGGTGGAATGATTTTTGTCTCCAGGGCCCAAAGACGTGTGTTCCTCTTGCTGAGGAATTCTTTTGTTCTGATAAATTGACAGTGTCAGTTTCCCACATTGCCACAGTGTGGCATATACTATAGGGAGCAGTAGTGGGAACACAGATGCTACATACGATTGGCGTCAGTCAATGTGACAGTTCTTGTTTTTTCTTTTCTTTTGAGGGAGGGGGGTCTATTTTTCTAAATCTGAACTTCCAAGTCGAGGAAGCAGGAAGGAATAGGAATTAATACACCTACACTCCCCTTCTCCCTTCAGAATGGCAAAAATCTCTTTGTACCCACATCATAATTACTGGTGGGCGCCAGTTCGTGTTTGTTATCGTGCCTCCTTCTCACTGCTTTTTTTTGTTTTGTTTTGTTTTTTGCAAGTATAATACAATGTTTTGAGAACATGCAACTGACAACTAAGTCTTTTCTCAACTTCACTTCGGCTTCTTTACGCCGTGCTAATGTTAAGGAACGAGTCTCGCTTGAAGTGGCGTTCCTTGTTCTAGCATATGCTCCCTATTTTCAGAGGCGCCGTTTGTCGCCGGGCGCAGAGGAAGAGTAACCAGCAGCCGGGGTGCTGGGGACACGCTCCTCCAGGGAAACCATGCTGATGAACAAACTCTATTTTGGTGTCTTTTCATGCAGTCTGACACTCTGATTCTCCTCAAAATGCAGCCTCAATTACTGAGTAATTTGAATGTGTTTACCTCAAAAACTGTTTTACTTTCCACTTTTAATTAAGTGCTGAGTATCGAACGGTGGTGTAAACTTTAAGATACCGCAGAAACAGAACAGAGTCTTTATTAGCACCAGTTAAATCTGGAAGTATGTGTCCTCAGCATGTTTTTAGGTAATGATTCAAACTTTTAGTGCAATAATGTGAACACTAAATATGTGTATTACAACCGAAATGTTCATTATGTCACTGACAGAAATTGAATCTTCAACGCTTTGTGATAATAAATGAATAATTTACGCAAATTCTTCAGCAAAAATACCAAATATTTTCTGTTTCTGGCTCATCTGAATGTGAGGGTTTGCTGCTTTTCTATTTTCTCAGTGTAAATTGATCATATTTGGTCAAAAAAAACAAGACATTTCGCATTTTATTTCCACTATTTAGCTTGAGCAATTAATCAATTAAATGAGGTTAAAAAAAATCAAAAGATTAATAAAGATATAATAAGAAATAACAAAGCTTATCTGCAGCCCTGGAGAGCATATTTTCTCATATTTTCCTTAATGATATCAAGCCTTGCAGTTTGGAGATAAATTCCAATTACAGTTCTGCCATAGAATAAACAAGTAAATGGAATTTAATTTGTTGCTCACAAAGCATTGAAAAGTGATTAGAAACCTCGACAACAAGCTGCCTTTTCAGGCACAATGTCCCATTTATTCAGAGCACTTCACAGAGCTCGCTGTCTGCGCCCTTTGCCGGGACTCATTTTTGACCTAACAGTGAAAACCGTCTCCTCTCGTAGAACGCCACCGTTAGCGTTCCGCTCCAAAGCGCCACAATCGAGGCCAAACTTCTGCTGTTTGCATATACAGGACTGTTGTGCCGTCTACCCACACAAAAAGACTGTGAAACTAACAGCTAACTGGGGACCTTATTAAGTGTTCAGGAAATATGCTTCACTTCCTGTTTGCTTGTCTGGCAATCAACATGAATTGTGCATCATGGCTATGCGCTGTGGATATTTATACCTTTATTTACCCAAGATGAATTTACTTTTTCAGCAGTTGCACAAACTCGCTCCTGGAATCTTCCTGAAACAAACGCTCGTCTTGTACCACCACGGGCAGAGTTTCTGCAGCTGCCAAACAGCCACAGTCGCAGAAATCCATGTATTAAAACCAGCCATTTCCTCTCCAGCGAAGAAATGAGACTGAAACGTGTTAGCAAAGCCAAAACAGAAACAAAATGCTGATGAAAAGCAGCATCGATATCCGACCAGTCGCTCTGATTGTCCCAGAGAGGTGGGGGACTTGACTGGATCTGATTGATCTTTACTGCGTCTGAGCCTCAAATCCTGACAAAAACAAAAGAGTTTCTGCAAGTTTTGTGCCAGGACATGAAAATAAGAAGTCCTGGAAAGCACAGGTCAGGTGGGCTCATGAGCTTGTGTTTGTGCCAACTCACAGTACCTGTCAGTAAAAAAATCTAACAGACTTCCCTAAAAACTGACACAAACACATAATTTACCTCCTGTTTAACCTCAGTCTTACTTCATTATCTTTAGCCTATTTACCCAGCACAGACTTGCATCTCATAAATAACAGGAAATGAAAAGGTGTGAAAATGACATTTTTCCTTTTTTCCTTCAATCACACTTGAAGCGAGCCACTGTTTGTCACATGAATAACCGATCAATACATCTATAGTCTCCAGCATATGAGGGACATTCTTGCTGATTGAGTGTGAACATAAGCTGCTGTGAGAAAACATCTGCCCTCAGATGATGAATCAGTTTCATTCTTGAATGAATTAAAAGAAATCAATAAAACATCGTAAAAGCGCAGAGGCTAAGTACGCACTTCCACCGCAGCCGCCGCCTGTGGACAGCGCTGGAGAAGCTGGAAAATGTCCCAGAATGCTTCTTTTCTTCAAACGTGTTCTCCAGTAAAATCAAGACCAAAAAAGGCCAAATCACTCACACTGCAACTGCCGTTTTAATGGGAGCTTTGCAATTTGCCGAAGTGCCTGGCAGTGGACAGCAAAACAGAAATGTTCTCAGCTCTCTTAAATTAGCACAGCTCATTCCCAATAAAAATAAATAACATACCAAATGTTTCTCAGTGGAAAACGAGTCATACTCATACTACGTTATAGCACAGGTGAAAGAATACAGCTGTTCACTACACATTTCAGACAGTGGCATTGTTTTAATGAATGAAAGGATGCTCAGATGCAGTCTACACTTTAGAACTACAGTTCCCATAATGCTCTAGGAGATGCAAATACAAATTTTATTGTTGCCAGAGGCCCCATTACTGTTTAGTCTACATTTGTTTACATTATAGCGAATTGGCGCCATTGAAAATATGCAGAAATAGTAACCAGCAGTTCCTTTTTGCAGCGAGCTCATCGATGCACAGACAAACCTAAAAACACGATGATTCTCAGGCAAGTTCTGCAGTTACGAGGAGCATTTCTTTCCAGGCAGATTTATTTATATTTATTAACATTTATTCATTGATAATAATATCCCTGGAAAGTGAAAGTCATATTAAATCTTAAAACATGTGCATCAGGTCTGGGTGCTCAGGTTTGACTGAGTTACGGCTCAGAGAAGAACAGTTTCTGACACAAACGACAGCGATCAGGCGCTTAAAGGGCCACAGATGTGCTGCAGATGCTGCTGCAGCTCCAACTTCTGACGCTGTTAAATCATCGGGTCAAACTACAATAACTAATTTCCTTTTGTTTTCCGAACACCGGCATGCACCTGTCCCTTTCACCTCCTGCAGGATTACTGTCTCATGTCTCTCCCTCCACCCCCCCATCAAAGTCTGCAGCTCCCCCTGGGGAGTTTGAAAACCTCTGGCTTACACAAATCAAGCATGAGAGGACACAAAGTCAAAGCCAAGTCTGTAAAGCCGTAATGTGACCACACTAATAAATTAAAGAGAGACCATTACTCTCAGCCTGGAGCCATCGCCAGATTCCATAAACAAAATGCTACGAATTCAGCTGTGCCGAAGCCACGTCCATGTGTCCGCTCTGAAAGCACGGCGCCGATCGCCGAGTACCACAATCTGACCTGGACTGCTTGTCAATCGTCGGACGCGACCTCACACAGCTGCGGCTAATTAACCACGCACATCCTGCAGACAGGGCATGTATTTACATTAGATTAAATCCAGTTAAATAGGTTATTCACAAAGATTTTCCATCACACCTCAGCCCCTCACAAATGTTCAGGCATATTTTTTTGATAGTCATATGAAACGAGCCAATTTTGTTCAATGCCGAATCCATTATGATAACTTACGTAGGTTAAACAATTTTCAGCCTTGTAGACCAAGGAAAAAAAACACAATGAGTTAAAAACTCAAATTATCAAAGCCATTAAACATTCAGATAGAGTAATTTGCTATCAAACACAAGTGATCATCCAAGTACATTAGACCATTAACACATTTCTAAAGACTCCCAATCTGTCAAAGAAATGTAATTTAGGCCCTGAAAAGGTCTTTATTTATGAGGTTATGATGGACAGGCTTGAAAGGGACTAAAAACAAGGGTACATGCATCACAGTCTTCTGACTCTCATCGTCTTCGCGCTGCACTCGCGACCATGCCGGTATTTTTATAGGTTATATGTGATGTGTGTGAATACTCCTGATGCCATTTTACTCCAACAGCTGACCCAAACATTATTCTCATACAGACATACCAAAGTTGGTCCATTTCCTCTGTGGACACATGCTTTCTAAGTGCTCCTACAATGGACTGCTTGATTGGGCCTTAATGTTTACAGCCTGAAAAGGGAGTCCAAACCAATGAAAAATACATATCTCTGAGAACACCTTGGCCTTTTCCCTTGGCTTTATGGTGTATTTATAACCACTTCTTTACAGCATCGCAGCAAAGTGAAAGGCATGTTCAAATTAAATTAGAGCAGGTTACCTTTTCCGAACCAGGTACAGTACAGCACAACTGGGCTTACAGGAATGCGCCTGAGGGCACACTGGAGTGCAGGAAATACCCTTGACAGGAAACAAGTGGCTCATTTGATTTATACCTGACCTGCAAACCATTCATGAGCGCTTCACCTGGACCAAGAATACAGCTGGCTCTCACTTAGAGGTCAGGAGACTTGAATTCCTGATTATAGCTCTCGTAGATGTAAATACAGTTTCATTTTTCTGAAGAATCATCAGGTAATTTTCATTTCCAACCGCTGAAACTCAAAATACAGATCTGCAAGGATGAGTCCTTGCATTAACCTCGCAGTCAGCACATGAAGAGAAAGCGGAATGGAATAATCTTCATCAAAATAAGCCAAGAAGCAAAAAACACCTAAACGTGCCTCCTCATTGAGGAGTGCGAGCCCTGCAGCCTGCGTTAGCTCCCGGCTTCAGAAACATGAGGCAGATGCAACATCTGAGGGCGTCCCTCCCTGATCTCACTGAGATTTCTAGAAGTTTCCACAGGATGTCATTCCTCACCTGCCCACAGGTTGCCTCCACTGAGTTTCAGCTCACACAGTCGCCTGCCAATCAGGCCCGAATCGACCTCTGCTGTCGTGACTCCGCCTGTCGTTCGCCTGACTTCCCAGTTTGTCTGCTCTGTTAAATCCGTGTCCTGCTACAGACTGTAAGCCTGAACATCCACCCTTACAATCATACGTGACGTGTCCTGTGTCTCCTTCAGTCGCCCTGTGACCCGGTCCCAAAGTCCACCGTCAGAGACTCCAAGACTTTGATATTGATTTCTGATAAGTCTGTGAGCTCAGGGCCGCCCTGCAGCGAACATGTCAGGTGTTTGTCAGGCTCTCTTTCAGCCTTCTTGAGCTGATCTGCACACTTTCTACAAGTCTGTCAGCTAACAGCCAGTATTGTCCAGTTAATTATACAGTGTTTGGAGCCTCCTGCACTCAGAATACCAAAGTCTGTGACATCTCAGTTCCCAGAGTGGACATTTGTACTGATCCTATCAAATGTAACTTGAATGCATCATTAAGTTTTATCTCAGTACAAAAATCACGCTCCACCCATGTTCCAGAAAACACATGCAGAGAGACCAGTACTCCTACCACAGATGGTCTGCACTGGGCTCTGTGCTCCTGTCAAAACCATTACAATCTGCACGGCCTCCACTGGTGCTGCAGTCAAATCAGAGATTACGATTGGTTAATGGTTACTCTGATGGGTCAGCTGTCATTGACAACAGAGAGGAGATTTTGTGAGGCTTAAAATCACCCTGCTTTAACTGCATTTACCACCAAAAAGCTGTACAGAGGAGCAGATCTCACCATGAACACCAGAAATGCTGCACAGTGACACAAAACGTTCATTTACTCTAAACGCAGTCAAATATCAAATACATTTTCAAGGTTTTCCGGTGTATTGATTGTTCATTGTGAAGCAGCATGGCATCATGGGAGTTGCTGGCGATGAAAATGAACAATCCCGCTCCGTCACGTTTCTCTTGGTTTATGCCAAATATATGCAGCAAAATCTTATCATCTATTTTTAAACCAAACTGTCTGTTTCTTCTCTTCCTGTACAGCATGTAAATACTATAAATACCTTTAATGATTATTGATCTCGTCCTTCAGGATGAACACATAAATTATCCAATCAAATGTGGGGCCCACTGTTAGCCTTGTAGCAGCTAGCAGAGTAATATCATATCATATCCTGTTGGCACAGCATGTGATGAGGCATGGGTGTATTACAGTGACTTTCTGCGTGACCCCAAAAGCAAACCTGCTGCTGCTTTATGAAAAGGCAAAGTTATTAAATGAGTTTGGATGGAAAGAAATGCCCGAGGTTTGCTTCTCAGTGCTTTCCTCATTTACAACAAAACAAAAACAAAAGACTAGTAATTGCAAAAAAAAATCCCTCAAAGGTGGCAAAACAAATGTGGGGCTTTATATGTTTCCTCCTAATTTGATGCTTCTACAATGCATGAAAGTTGAGCAAGTGGAGGGATTTAAGAGATTAGAGAATGCATCTAATGTACGGGATCTGTCTGATATTAACACAAGTGACCTCAAACCTGACACGTAAGGTCCCTCTCAACCTCAGCTTAAAAGCCCACGGCCCGAGACCTAAAAAAGCAAGCAGGGAGCTCAAATAACAAGCCGGCCATGCGGAGGTTGTGTGTCAGCGCTTAGAGTGGCGGCACTATGGCACTTGATCCACAATGCACGCAACATCCTTTACAATTGGATAATCCATTAATGAAGCAGATTCTGGGGCAGCTCACTAAGACCCAGACCGTGACATTTAACCTCCTGTGTATTTAGACATGACATGAGAACAGTGAAAGTAAATGCAGATGTGCAGAGGAGACACAAAGAAGCTTTTCTCTTTATGCTCTGACAAACCGACAGTATGTAGAAGTCCCCTCCAGCTCCGTCTACGTGTGCACTTGTAACAGCATTGGCGATGCTTTAAAGTCTAAATCTTACTGCATTAGTGCTCTTAACAGCGCATGAATAGATGGCTTCCATTTAGTTAAGCCTTGGCTTTTATCTTTGTTTCTGTCTTTCTTCGAATCCAATTCAGGTTAATCAGTATGAGCAACCGACTGACATCACAGAGAAAAACACACGAGAGAGAGACTTCATGTTCCACAGCGAACGTCACCTGTGGACGCTCTGTGAGGATCACGTTTACCCGCCGGTCAGCGAAATGACAGAAAACTGCAAAAGAATGCAACCTTATTGTCAGACAAGACCATCGATACAGGACGATTCTGCAAACCTCAGAATACATTCAATGACTTTTACATTCAACGTTTTCAACTTTGCTCTTTCTACAAAATCTGTGCGAGGCTGCTTCAGGATGGCTGAGGTGTGGCAAAGGTTATGATGAAGGCAAGTTAAGGTGTCGTTCCAGGGAAAGCCTTTGTGTCTCGGGGGTCGTCAGTGAGGAAGAAGTGAGACCTCTGGAGCCCACTCCTCATCTCTGTTGAGACTGGCAGCTTGAGGCTACATTAGCCACTGCTAGCATAACATAACACACCAAAATCTCTGACTGAACTGCTAGCAGAGGAGCTGCATTCTGGGTAACGTAGGCACAAGTATAGTTTTGTGGGGAAATAAAGACGATCTCTCAGAAACTGTCCATCCCAAGACTGACAATTTTATAGACGTGTAAAGCTACTTATGGTTAACGAAAGATTGTTGTTACGGTCAATAAAAAGGCAAATGTTTATGACAAAGATGACGTTTGTCTGATCATTGGTTTAAAACCTAAAGACAAAGAAAACACGTAAATCCACAGAGTGGAAAAGCTAGAGCCAAAGAGCTTTTGGCATTTTGCTTAAAAACATCAAAACTGTTGAAGAGCAATTTTACATTCAAGTATGTTTAGTTTGAGTTCTGAATAACGTGTTGGGAGCGACAACAGACGAATGTTATGTTTTCATCTTTCATTTAAGGAAGCTCTCACATTTAAAGCTTTGAACAAATACTAACACCTCAGAGCCTTAAATCTCTATCAAAATGTAATTATCAAAGCAATAGACTTAAATTGTTTACATGTATTACTTCATTGATGGTGCTTTACTTACTTTAAGGTAAGATAAACTTCATGTTTGGCAGATATGGCTGAATTCAAAGCACATCTACACCACAGTGACACGGATCAACCCCAAACCAGGAGGTAAAATCCAAAGCTGACTGGATATCTCTTTAATTCTTGGACATGTACTACAAAACGGTCTCACGCTTAATAAATAAGCTGTCGCTCCTCTACATTTGCACACACTCACAGTATATCTCACAAAGATAAAACCCGCAGACTGCCTTGAAGTCAGGGTGGGTGAGCGTGAGGTTATGTGAAGACTTTGTCCCAGGTGTAACTCTGCCAGAGCAGACAGTGACTTCCAGCCAGGAGAATGATTTTGGGTCAGTAGGTAATTGCATTGCTGGACCACAGGGGACTTGTTGGCAATTAATCCTGCCAATGAGCCACATGAAATATGCCTACGTACAGTGTGCCAGCAGACTGATAAATGCAGCTCTGTTCACATACATAGCTCTTTTAAAGAGTGATAGGGTGAAATTTTCTGCTGCTGACATCAGCGACTCACGGCTGCAGTGACACAATAAGAACAAAAAGCGCTGCGCCCGATCAAACACAAAATCAGAACAAACCCTACTCAATTAAGCACCGCCTTAACGTCTCGAACACACGCGCAAAGCTCGAAAATCCTACATTATCAGCTCCTCCAAAACTGGTTTTACAAACTACTTGAACAGTTTTTATCTGACAGAAACATCCCACTTCTACCTCTCCTCCCCACGTCTTCATCAAGATCAAGAGAAACCCGTCAGATTGAAAGTTCAATACAAAATGATGTCCAGAGGGCAAATAGCAGCAGCTTTAAAGGGTCATTTACATTCTTTTTAACCCCTAACACTTCCTGGTAGAGGCTGGTATCTCAGTCACAGTCTCACTTTTCTGTCAATAATATTTATAATGTCAAAACTTAATGCGCATGATGAAGACTTTTAAAGACTACAGGCTACTTTCAAGAGTAAAAAACACAAAATGAGCCTTATAATATAATAATAATTAACCTTTCATACAGGAATTGCAGCTCAAAGTGCAGAAATCACATGCACCAAGTGAGTGCTTTACATAAAATTTTGTAGAAAAAGAGATATGAAATTTTTTTTGTTTCAATTCAATTGAGGAAGTGTCTGAAATTTCCAGTAATTCACAGCGTTGATAGTCCGGTTTCACTCCTCGCTGACATTCAGAGTTAAAACAATGCTTTAAATGTGACTAACCCCGTCCGCTCACATCCTTCATCCTTTCGTTATTCTAATCTGATTTATGTGGTTTGCACTTTGTATGTTTTGGCACATCATTAATGGCTCTGTGTTTTGCCAACAACATGCTTCAGTAATTTGACTGTCTTTAGAGGCTGGCATCTGTCACTGCATGCCAAGCAAGTGTATCAGTCACATTGTGCAAAGTGTCCCATTAGCCTCGAGCCTCTGCCTAATCTGAGATTAATCAGTCAGCGGCATCTGATCCGAAATGATAGGGACGCAGAGAAAATGTCACTTCTGGCACACAATCACTCCACTGTCATTACGACAATGTTCAAGATTACTGTTGTTTACTGGTCACGAAAGTGTTGATGAGCAGCAAACAGAAATCCAGCGACCGGGACGTGAAAAGGGACGGGCGATGGGAACGCTACGAACGGCAAAAGGCTCAACACAAAGTCAAATCTGTCGACAACAGGAAGTTCTGTTGGTGTGTTATCACGCACTCAGAAACTTAACCAACATTTCAACAGAAAGCACAAAAAGTTCTCGGTTTGGTTTCTGACCAAAAAAAAAGTCCCCGCTGCTGAGATACTACTTTCTGATGTCCCAGAAAGAATCACCTATTCCTAATATCCGTATCAGGATTAGAGATGGGAATTGTGGGAGAGAGAGGTGAGGGGACAAAGACAGGAAAGACAGCGCAGAAGAGAAAAGGTGAAAATCTTTTCTTAATTGACTTAATGCAGCTAAAGCAGAAAAATGCCCATAAAAACAGCAAGAAGTTTCAAAATACCAACTCTACTTTGTTGACAGACCATTTTCCCTTCAGCCTGCCAAGCCCACGCAGCTGTTGCTTCCTGACTTTATCAGTTATGTTGAAAACAGCCATTGTTGACTTGGCTTTTCCTAATTAGTAATCAGCAATGAAGCCACACACACACGAGTCAAACATGCAACACGGCCCAGTGTTCCCAGTGGGAAGAATCCAGTAAAGAAAGTCTGATTGAGTTTTAATAGTGAGGAAGCAACTTCAGCTCAAATTGTTGTTTTTACAGGGTTTTCGAAGTGATGAATGAACAAAAGCTGAAATGTTCAGAGTCAATAAGTCCATGTTCAACATCCACAGGTGCTCTGAAACTTAAGTCCTATTCATAGTAAATTAGAGAATTTCAATTAGAGCCTAATTCAGAGCTGTTCGAGTCAGAGATGAGCAGAAACTCAAGAAGAACTCAGACTTATTTTGACTACAGAGTTCACTGGCAGCAAAACGAGGCTTTTTCTGAGGGAAATCTGGGCTCTAGAGGGAAATCGTTCCCCAAAAAATGCAAATGAAGTAATAGGGTGTGTTAAGCAAAAGACATTTTCTTCTCAGGACATAAAAACGGAATTCTTCGGACACGACAAAGCGTCTGGCCGAGGCTGCTGACATCTCATCACATATCAAACATGCAGTGGGTGTGGGTCATCTTTCAGGCTCGGGAAAGGGAAGAATAAACGCAGGCGAAGTCTTGAGGTGAGCTTCCTCCAAAGACCTTAAACTGAAGCCATGATTTATGTTCACACACAGCACTGGCCACCAGCGCGCAGCCAAATCAACATTTAAATGAGGGGCTCGGCCAAAGCCTTGAAATCTGCTGAAAAACAATGTGTCTGAGATTGTTGTTTATTGACTCACAGCATCCAGCTTGACTGGGAAAGAGGAAAACTTCAGCTCAGACTGGGAGACGAGCACCAAGCAGATACTGACGTATTAAATATTATATGATGGAAAAAACTCTGAGGCTCTGATCAGCCTTCGATATGTCAGTGCACATGTTAACGTACGATCCGTGTTCAGTCTGCCTCTAAACACTCAACAGCACAGAAAAAATAACTGTTTAGAAGCATCGTTAGTTACAGAGTAATCAAGAGTTAAACAAAAACAGAAAGTAATCAAACCCTTAAAGTGATTCTCCTTAATAGGAAAGATAATCTCCTCCGCTTTAGCTCCTTTCTCCTCAGCTCAGTTGGATCCTCGCTGTAATTGCTCTTGTTAATCACGCCTTAATTTGTTGACGAGATTCATTTGGAAGACTTGTCTTGAAAAACATACAATCTCTCCCAATCTGGGGATGCGAACATCTTGAAATTAAGGACGGCAAAGTAGAATGAGACCAGATTAAGTCATTTAAAGAGAGCTGGAAACGTTGCCAGAGACTGATGTAACCAACGATCGGTGTCTGTCGACGCTCATTAGACGAGTAGAGCCGCTGAGGTTTCTCAAGTCACTCTGGATGCTGCGGCTGTGAATAAAACTGGTGCTGAACTACAACATTTTCAATAAAGTGCAGCGGTAATAGTTCAATATCTATGTTAGATCATTGTCAATCTAATAAATCTGACCTTTAAATATCTAAAGCCTCGAACAGAATGTGGAAAAATCAGCTACAGCATGACTAGCTTTGATGGCTATTCAAGAGTAATCAGGCCATCGAAGCGCTGCAGATGTTTTCCTTTACTTTTTAATTATTACGGTCAATTCTGACTCCTTACAACCTCAATGTCCTCCCAATAAAGCCACTATAATCCCGCTTGTCGTGGTGCACGGCTGTCGGCCACAATGGTAAATGCTAAAAGGCAACAGCTTCCTAAATGTTGCTAACACCTGCTACCATTAGCCACCATAAGCTAAGCGTCATACCAGACCATTTAAGACAATTTTAAGAAGAAAAATGTTTTATTTCAACCTGCACACATTATAGTTTCACTCAAAGTCCAGTGGATGCCAATATTTCAAACCAAAAGCAGTCAAAGGCTAAGAGTCTGCTAAGTGCTAACATCAATATGCTAACATGCATTTACAATATTAATGTATGTGATATGCTATACATGATTATGCTGAATCTTCCTCTGTGGGGGATCAATAAAGGATTATATTATTAGAATTATCTTGTGTTTAGCAGGTGTAATGTTTGCTATGTTCACCATCTCAATTTATCCTATTAGCATGCTAACAATTGCTAATTAGCACTACCCATAAACGCGATCACTGCGGTTCACAGGAAAGTCATTAGTTCTGCACATATTTGGTCATAAACCAAAGAATTGGACAAACGGAAATTTTGACTTGATGACGGTGAAAGAATGGAATAAAACACGTTCAACAAAGTTTGTACAGCTCAGGAGGACAAATTCATGGCCATCCATCCAATAGCAGTGGAGACATTTCACCCCCTGTCTACACAGTCAAAAATAATACAAACATAAATAGTGAAAAAGACTTTCTGTGGAGGCATGTTTGAAATGTTTACTAGATTTAGTGGGCTGTACTGGGGAGCTGTGTTCCCAGGAAAATAACACATAACGCATAAAGACACACAGACAGTATGTAGCACAATATCAGAGCAGATGGGTTTAGGCTTAGTTTTTAGTTCGAACTGGACTCTAATATGAAAACTGTCGGGGAAAAATGGCTGAAAATATGCTTTATGTATCCTTTCATAGGCAGATCAATGGCTTATAGTAGCTTATATTCAGTGTACAAAATCCAATATCCAGTAAAATTATATGAAAAAAGAACAATTGACACCAGTTGGCATCCAAACAGGTTAACTAGCTCTAAGGCTGAATGCTGACAGAGTCCCAGCATAATTTAAAGATAAGAGTAATTAGATAATCACATCACACCATCACTGAAGTCGGCGCAGCAGCAGCGCTGAGAGCTGAGTAAAATCATTTACCTCTTCCCTTTACTACCTCTGCCAGGCACCTGCCACTATGTTTGAAGTGTGAGAGTAAGAGCCAGGAGGAAGGTCAGACCTGTTAAATTGTAGATATCGGCTCGAGCGAATGTTTGCAAAACCAGAATTATGCAACGACCCGAGCTGCCCCAAACTCACACCCAGCCACATGTCATCTCCAGGAAAACATGCTGGGTATTTAACAACTCCTATCCTACGAGGTCTATTCAATTCGCTCAGACGCACCACACTTCTGCACTCTTCACCTCCATCTCTAACCTCCTCGTGTTACTGACAGACAGTCGTATACAAGGTCAGTCTCGTGGTCAAAGAATTTCCCACTGCAGTGCTGAGGTAGTCCAAACTTTTCAAAAACTTTCCCAAAATATCTGTTGAGCCGCTGAGCCGTCAGTATCAATTCCCTGTCTTTTCCATACTTGACTGTGTCTGATGCAAGGAAACAGCAATGGCATCTCCTTTACCCCTCTCAAGCTTTCAATTGAGCAGTGACAAATAGTGACACAGCGTCCCCACAAGCAGGCAACATATATATATATATAAATACACAGTTTGGACTATGCAGAAATCACTCATTTGAGCTTCTTTTAACTGGCTTATCTGAACATGCATGGCTCTTTTGACAACAAAAAACTGCTCCCACAAAACTAAAACACCAAAATTGAGCAAAGAACGATACTCACAGTTTCTCTTTAGATCATGGAAGCACAGAAAACTGCTAGCTTCACTAAATGGCAGTCACTTGGAAGGCTCCTCTCACCCCTAGAAAGCCTTATGCAGCTGAAATGACTCACATCCCCTCTTCCAACCTCTGTCAACCATCATGAGGAGGTAAACATTTCCAAATATGGAGAAAATATGAAGACAGTATTGAGGGCAATATCAGTTTGGTTTGCTTTTAACTTGGAATGCCATACTCTGTGAGCCAGAGTCACTCGGCAGAGCCAGTTCTGTGGTGCATACCTTTCAGTAGGAATAATAATGATGATTGTAGAGAACTTTTCACAATCGGTTTGGGCTCAGTCTGACCTAAGATGGGTAACACTTTAAGCCTTCCCTGCAGGCTCCATTTTTATAGGGAGAAAATATAGAGAACAGAAGAAAAGCTAGCTTTAAACTTGAAATGGGAAACTGAAAGAAATGCAGCTAAATATAGACATAAACTACTATTTCTGTTGATCAGGTGACCAGCGACAGACGAGCAGGTAAAGAGGTCATTTACTGCGAGAAGCTGCCTTGTTACACAGATTGTCTTCAAGGGATAAAGGAGGTATAATTAAAGTGTGATTACCCCCCCCCCCCCCCCCCCCCCCCGTGAGTGGTGCAGGTCAGCAGAGATCACAGTCATAAGATGAGCCGCTGACAGAGAACATGACACTGACCTGCCTGCACTGGAAGTGTTTAGAAGAACAGTTTGGCTCGAGAGCGCTGGTGTCCTCGAACAGCACAACAAGCCGTCCACATCCCAAAGGAACAGGCCGTGCTCACAGGACGGAGGTCCCAGCGAGTCCACTTCAATTCTTAAAAAAGTCTTTCCTTTGCATCTACACTACAGCATGTTTTTTAACACTTTCTTAATTCCCGGATTCCTAAATGTGGTTATGATTTGCCGCATTTCCCACATCAGTCTAAACAGTCATTTATTTTACGCTTACATGACTCTAAAGCAACATTTGTCTGGCACTTGAGAAGAGATGAGAAAAACTGGAAGAGACAGCTCAACCTGAGACTGTGGCTGCAATGCCGATGTAGAGATAATAACCTTAGAAATAACATAAAAGATCCAACGACTTAAATAAAAGAGTTGGCCATGGCCGGATAATATACGAGCTCATCCCGACTGTCTGCAGTGAAGTCAGCGCAGAGCCGGCGGAGCCACGTGCTACGGCGGCACTGGACGTAAACTGATGCAGCAAATCAGAGATAGTGTCCTTTGTCATACCATGCGTTCTTCTTCCTTGTCAGAACCTGGTGCCTGCATTACCCACAATGCAACTCAGCCACCTGAGATTCAGGTGTAGTATGCTAGTCGCGGCTAATGCAGCCTCGAGCCTCTACCCTCCAGCAGAGATGAGGAGCAGCTACACACTTTCAGATGCTGACTCATGTGACATCACTTGAGGCTGTTTATCAGATACCCTGAAACTCCCTCAGAAGGCTTTATGTGACTTTGTTTGCATGCAGCGCCCTGCTCCCCCTGCACACCTGCAGTTCAGACACGGCCAAACACAGGTGACGTTTCACCTGCTGTGCAGCAGCTCACCGAGATATGACAGCCATAAGAACGATGCACCATGCAACACAGAGATTTACTAACAACTACTCAATGCTTGATCACAACTTGTGATGAATTTGTGATGTTTGTGTGGGTGACTTGGCCTTGAGTTGCTAATTTATGTCCACATTTTTGCACTTAAACTGGAAGTTCAAAGCACACAACCTCCAAACTTAAGTTCCACTGTCCCCTCACACGACAGCACAAAAGCAAGACAGAAACAGGACACACAGTTTGTAAAAAGGCCGTCTTACCTTTGCTCCTCTCAGGACTTGTGGGATTTCTGGAAGACTGTTGAAGCAATGCCCTTTGCTGTGTGCTGAAATCTGTTGAGATTGAGAAATAGAGACAACTCTGTATTACTCAAATGGATTACATAACTATAATTGTGCTGAGCAGGACCACAACAGCGTGGTGAGCTGGTCCTGTCAACTCACAGATATTTTTCTCCATGATTGTGTCGTTCATCAGTGAAAGGATGAACTACGGGCAGGCTCCCATAAATCCTGTAAGAACCTGACTGTATGCTGTCCATTTAAATTTCAGTCTGTCGTTTGTCGCCAGGCTCAGCCTGCCGAGCAATATTTCACTGCAGAGACAAAGTGCAGGGAAAACAATGCTGACAAGAGACACTACAGAAGATATTTCACCACAGCCTAACAATTATTTAGTGAGGACAAAAATCTAATCCAACGTGAGGGTGTCTCGCTCAGGAGAAGGACAAACTGGTCAACTTTTTCAGAACAATGTCGATGCAACGATCCAGGCTTCTGCATATTCACAGAACAGCAGGCAGAGAATTATTAAAATATCATTGTACATTAAAACTTTAATCATATTCAATATTGATACACACATTTATTTTAAACATCATTTAGGTTTTATGGCGATCAGGTAACACTGGTGATAATTAAAACATAAATTATTAGCATTTCTCTGCTCTCTCAGAACTGAAAGCACGAGGCTTTCAGTTCCATAACTCCTCTAATTAATCATACATGCTGTAAGATGTGAAATAATGCCTGTCACACGTTCCAAGACGTGATGTCTTCGCTGTCTATTTTAGTAAATGGTATTTTCACTTGTTAAATTATTTTAACCAGTTACTTGTTGGTTGATAATCACTGAGTTGGCCGGCTATTTCGCTGTGGTTTAGGTTAGCATTTGTAGTTTAGTGTGGTTTCTGACTTAGAATAGACTGTTAATATACCTGATTGAGTTTGTGTCTGACAATAATGTCAATTTGTTGGGATCGAATCCCACGGCAGGTCCCATGGACCTCGAGGATGGTGCCAGCTCTGAGTTGGCAGGTGCTTTCTGACACAACAGAGATGCCGTGCGTGTTATAAACCTGCAAACCTGCTTTTTATTGCCACGTTCGTTCTAACTGCACAACTGAGAGCAAACAGGGATTAGCTGCATTTCAGATGGAGCAAGTAACGTAGTAAGAAATTAGATAAAGGAGTCTGAGCAGAAGCGAGCTCACGTTCAGTCAGTGCAGGTCAAGACCCCTCAGTGTTTCGAGCACCAGCTGCAATGAGTGCCAGTACGTGGATCCACTAACAAAGAAGCACCTGAGGAATATGCTTCAGGTGAGTCCAGCAGGAATCATGCAGGTATTGTCCGGCACAATGAGTTGTCCTGCAGGACGTTTTGTGATCCACGTGGATGTAAGTAAAAACCAGACAGCAGCTTTGTTGCCTGCTGAATGTCGCAGCCCTTCCTGAGAGCCAGCAGCAGACACGTTCAGCGGGCACTGACATGTCCTCGCTATGCCTTCTATATTATCTCATAACTCTGGTCGTGCGCGATTGTGTTCATCAGAAGCTGTTTTGGTTTTCCTCTGACGTGGCTGCGTCATCTCCCTCTGTGGCTCATGCATATTTTGGTGGAGGTAGCTTCTTTAGCAGTGCATGACATAATAAAACATTATGGGTTGGATGCGTTCAAGAGTCTGGATCAGTCACTAACCCTCAGATTTTGACCTCCCATGCTTACATTAAAAGCAGCACTACCAGTGGAGAGATAAGGAAACAGTACGACTGTCTGAGAAACACACTGTACGAGTGTGTTAGCTCCAATCTGCACCTCTCAGGCATTACATCTCACTCAAGTCACAAGATAAGCATCCAGTTGCCCAAAAAATAAACACCTCGCAATATTTCAAAAACCTGAAAGGCCGTAAAACAACATCCAGATTCCTCTGAGTCCTTTAAGCATCTGGATTAAAAAATATTCTGTTCTGCTGCAGGATGAAACTGATCTGAAACCCATTTCTCAAGCTGCGACAACATCTGTTAATCCAGGTAGATGGAAATGATACGTGTCCTTTGTTCTCTTCATAAATCACCAGAAAAATATATTATTTTCTAGGAAAATACAACATATTGGAAAAGGCAACATTTTGTACTGACATAACTGGCAATATTTCTTTTTATTTTGGTTATACTAAGGAGATGTGTCCTTTCTGGCATGCATCTTTGTTACATTAAGAGTTCAGTTTATGAAAAAGGATTAAAAAAAGTAAATGGAATATTTTTTCATCCAGATGGTTATAGAGTCTTTGAGGATTCTGGAAATACCTTCAGCATTATGTCATGTTAAATGACCCCTGATGGCAAAGACTGCCAGGTATTTTGTTTTTGGAAAATTGGATGATCAAATGTAACGGTAACACACGAAAGGGATCTAGATCACACTTAGCATCTATCATAGAGACGCACGCTGTCTCTGCTCTCAAACTGTGCATTTGGAGTCTGGGAAAATGCTGCTGCGCCTTCCAGAAAAGGACATCCTCATTAAAATATGCCAAGAAACACAAACAGTAGAATAACTTGACTAAACCTACCGGGGGGCCCAGGCTCAAAGGCAGCCGAGGCACTCATCTTTTAACTTTAACATCATCAACGCTGTCAAATGAGTCCTTTTTAACCAGAGATTTTAAAAGACAGTTGCGTTTAATGTTGCCTGAGTCAAAAATGTGTCTGAGCGACGCAGATGTATTCGGTTTGATGGCAGCGCTCTCGGGGGACCTTGGTGTTATTGATTTGAAATCCAACATCTAAGCCAAAGTTTGAATTCAGTCTTTTAAAGAAGAAAGTGAGGCTTATTTTTCACGTTAGCTTCGTTTTGTGGCAGAACAATGTCTATGGTCTGGACCAAGGCTCCTCTTTCACTGCGAAACGAGGAAGACATCTGACGACGTTACAGCTGTTTACATCAGGCAGGTAGTCAGTCATCAGGGTGACTGCGACCCATGTAAAAGCTGTACTGAGCTGCTGTTTAGTGAGGGGAACTAAGACAAAAATAAAAACCAATGTGAGGGTGTCTCGCTCAGATGATCCAACAGCAGATAATCATTTAATTCTTGATATCAATATCGATACACGCACATTTATTTTTAACATCATTTAGGTTTTATGGCGATCAGGTAACACTGGTGATAACTAATCTTAATTCATAGGGAAAAACATAAATGATTAGCATTTCTCTGCTCTCTCAGAACTGAAAGCACGAGGATAATGTGGACCATGTACGACTAACATGTGAAATAATGCCTGTCACACACAACATGTTGTCTTCACTGTCTATTTTGTGATAAATCCTCATAATTGAGCAGCTGTTTGGCATTTTCACTTGATAAACTACTTTTAGTGGTTACTTGTTGGCTGATAATCACTGAATTGACCGGCTGTTTCACTGTGGTTTAGGTTAGCAGCTGTAGCTCAGTGTGACTATGACCCACGCAAAAGCTTCACAGGAAACCTTGAGAGACAAAGCGAGACTTACATATACACATGGACACAAAACTTTACATGACGTGACGCATGCAGTGACATTCAGCACTAAAAACAGGCCTGGGACACTCATCATACCTAGAAATGGATGGGATCTGTTTGGTCTAATTGGTCTCACCCTTTGTTAACAAGGTTTAAGAAAGGCTACCAACACAGAGGATGACTGTGGATAACACTTAACTCTCAAGGAGGAAGAAGGTCACTTCATTCAGAACCGGCTTTGATACCTTCTTGCTGTCATGCATTTAAACTACATGGACGGCCACATCTGGACGCTGGTTTGACCCAATTAAAAAACAGTTTTCTGTACATTATCTGAGCAATCAGCTGACTAGATCTGTGGAAAGTCACCTACAGATACTCCAAACTTTGGGTGGAGCCAAGTGTGGCCTGTTTGTGCTTTTCTCTGTCACAAATCAAAGCAGTGATGTTTCCTGCCTTGTTTTTTTCCTCCAAACCAGGACTAAAAGCAGCCCAAACTGCGGGCCTGTGCTGTGCTGTATGGGCCTTATGTGACCACACTGACTCGACACACGTACGTCTGTACGTGCGATGACAGTTACTGTCATTTGTAAAGTTAAATGTCACACAAGTCACAACGACTGAGCAAGTTTTCTTTGAGTTACTGGTAAAAAAAAAAACCGTCATAAAAAGCTCTCAATCAACGTGGCGAATCTGTGCTGTCGTAAACAAGCGTGTCCGTTCATACATTAAGAGGAGCGTCGCTTTCCTTAGCGACGACGCTAAAACTAGCAAACACTTAGCGGTTACTTAGCTAGCAGTCACTCCTGCAACAGGGCACTCGGCTAAACGGGCGCTTATGAGAGTGTTAAAGTGAAATTCAGCGACATATTCCCCTGAAGTTTCGGGCTCTCATGTTTCTCTGGTGACAGCCTGTCTTCCGCATTGCTCAGCAGCGGACCACTTGGCTAAAAACAGAAACACCAGAGACGCCCAGAGTCCCGTTTGGCAAAACCTGCCGCTTCATTATGTCCTCAACGCATGACTGCGCCTGGCTCAAAACTAGCCGGCGACAAGTTAGCTTTGATTGTATCCTCAGGTAACGTTAGCTAGCACCGGCCGAGGCTATCGTTCGAGTCCACGCCCTCATTGTGAACTCCGTCCGAGCTACAGTAAAATTCATATAATATCCAACAAGGCCGAACAAATTGAAGACGAGCTCCTCAAACACCGGGTTATCCGTCACACCTTAAATCACACCACTTCCAACACAGCCGATAATCACAGACAAGTTTCAGGCTTCGGGGGAGCGCCCGGTAGTCTCGCTTACCTCGCTTTCTAGGAAATAAAACAGAGGTTCAAATCCCACCAAAAAAAGTGAAACTTCTTGATCCCAATTCTGGGAGAGTTGTAGGCGGTGACGTCACGCCGTGAAATTCCAGCCGCCTCAGTCAGTTCAGAAGTTTGCCCATGTAAGGCAGCAGGCCAGCGGTGTCACCGAGCCCCACAGCACGGCCCGGAGGAGCCAGACAGCCCGGCAGCCGCTGCTCCAGGCTGCAAGCGTGGACGGAGGGGGGGAAAATGCACAGTTAAAGAGGTGCCGGAGTGAAGTTACCCCTGTATGTCCAACGCTTAAAGCATAAAAGTGTCCCAACAAGCCACTGAGAGATAGGAGTTGATAAGTAACCGATTCATGAATCATACCAACAATTATATTTCCTGTTTGTACAAAATGCACCATTGCGAAATGCACTTATGAAAGGCCTACAGCACTTCCCTTGATTACCTGTTGAGTACAATATTGTGCAAAAATTGACAAATTTATCAAAGAAGACAGAAAACGGCTCAAACTTCAGACTCACAAATGACAACAGAGCTTAATTCTCCGATCATGTCAGTAATGGAGGTTTATTATTAGTCCTATTTCATATGTCTCTGTACTGTAGCACCTGTCTTTGAGAAGACTGCAGTTAAAGAAAGCACACACTGAGGTGCCTTCACACAGATTCAGACTATATTTCTGTGACTTTTTTTGCTGAATTTCTTTGGCTGGTGTCATAAACTTTAAAATCAGGTGATGTTTTTTCAAGGTGTCCTGCTGAAGATGTGCAATAATCAAAGAGAGAGCTCTGAAATTTCAAGGTGCTGGCTAAAAGGGAAGCAGCTCAGCGAGTGTTTCTCTTCTAACATACGTGCAGCGTTCAGCCAGTGAACTGTGAATTCCCACATGCTGTAATTTGAAGAGATTCAAATTCACACTTGAGTCTGCACGCTGCAGTGCTGCCACGCGCTCTCATGCACGGTCTATCGTCTGGAACCATGAGAAAGAGTTCACAATCATCTGAATTTACCAGCTGGCTTTGTTTATACTGAAAATTGGAATATTGCTACCCATATATTCCAGTATCATTTAATAACAGACAGTCGTGAAGGTAATTCTGGCTTAAATGGGAGAATTACACAAGAAATGCATGCATACATGCTGCATAGGCTGCTGAGCCACTGGCACTGAGCATTTGGTCGAATGTGATACGTATATTTTCTGATATGTTAAGTTTTATTCTAGTTTTTCCTGCATGCATGCACAGCAAATGTGAACACAGTCTTACTGCTCGTACTGTGATTGTCACATGGTCAACAGTTAGTGTAAGGTTTTCCATACTTCAAGGTTTCTGTGGTGAGGGAAGCAAAGGCGAGGGAAACATTAACTGAAGGGACCTTGGCGAGTGTTTGGACATTAACACTTTAAACATGGAATAAGAGACATTTAAAGGGTTGAACAGCCAATGGTTGGCCTTAATTAGGTAATCAATAGCTGCGGTCATTGAACACATCATAGTCACGAACAAACTGGCAAGCTGTATTTATCAGTATAGTCACGCCAGTCTGCCACCATCATATGATAGAAACAGTATTTTAACATAAATAATCACATCTTAGAATTCGTTTTGATTGAAATACCTTCACAGAAACTCAGACATCAGAGTCATGGCCATGTCCTAATTCAAACTGACTGTATACAGAATACACTTTTTTCACTGCAGACATGTTACCATAGGAAGTGCTACTGATAACGTTAACAATGGCTCCATTCTGTTCAAGTGAAAGCAGCTAAATGGAATACAGCCATCGGTAGTTTTATTATTTCCACGTGTGCTTGTCCTCCTGTGAAATGTTAAAATATCTCCTGTGAAAAAGGCCTTCGTATCATAGTATTCACCCTGTTTTGTTTTTCAGTTAGTATACAGGAATTTAACTTTATCAGTTTGTGCTGACAGGAAGTGATACGACATGTGTGCGACCAGACGTCAATCAAACTGGGACTTAAAAATGTGACGGGCGATTCAACTTAGTGAAGAGAGAGCAAAATGCACTTTCCAAAGATTTAAAGCTGCATTAATAGACTTTAGGAGAGCAGAACAAGCTGTAAACACAACACTGACCTCTTCTCTCCTAATAAAGTTGATGTGGTGAACGTGTTAGCTAACAGTTAGCTAAACACAAAGCAGCATATTGATTCGGAGTCATGTTTCAGGCAAACCAACAAATATAAAACCGGCATTCACTCTCCTTTTAGCTTCGTTTTGGTCTTTGACAACTCCTGAGGGCAATACGTGGCTCTTTAGCGGCTAAAAGCTTCACCGGCTAGCTGCTAACCGTGGTGCTAATTTGGTAGCACAGAGCGTGTTTATCAGAGCATCTTCTACAAGCAGCTTCTTGTTGTGATGAGATTAAAGAGGACATTGTGACTGAACCAAAACAGTAAATTTGCGCATAAAACCACAGCCTCCGTGGGTCGGTCATTACAAGTGACCCCTTTTATAATACATAGAGTTATTTGACCACTGTAAACATAAAATAGCGATTAGTCACGCTTTAGCGCTCCTTTAGCAGTACATGGCCTTTTGGAACAACAGTCTACATCAACAGAAAACTAAAAGAAATCCAACGTTTTGTGGTGTGCGTACTCATTTTTAAATTAAACTTATTGAAACTCATTGAACTTAATAAAAAGCTGCTATAAAATGAGTATATCCAGTAATATTGAATTAGGACTCAGGCTAACTCAGTAAACTAAGTTCTAAAGTAATAAATGTTATCAATGACTCCTGTGTCTCTGCTGCTTTGACATGTCTGATTTCGGCTGTGAAACCGGCCTATAGTGACAGCTATCTTAAGCACCTTTAATCAGTATTCTGTGACTAAAGGCATTTCATATTTTTGGTGAAAGCTTCTCCTGATCAGCACCTGAACACATAATGACTGAGCTCCTGCGTTTCACTCATTATCCTCGGCTTCTCTTGAATTTGGAGTTTTTCTGCCGCTTCTCCTTTGTCAAAGCTCCAAACACGTCTGATGTTTGAGCCATGCAAGCCACTATCAGATGTCCAACAAAGCTCTTGCTTCATGTGGGCTTTACCTGACCTCAGTGATCTTTGCTATGCAAACTAGACAATTAGTTTGCGTGCTCGCGATTGAATGCAAATACGATAACTGCTTTTTCACCTCTGATTCTGCTCTCATAGTTGTGTCAGTGTTGTCGCTCACAATGCTGACATTGTGTGTCTCGTGTTTGCACGTGCCACCGCGTTCAGATACTGTTGTTTTTATCTCTTGTGAATGAAGGAATGATAGATACAATTACTGATTAGTTTCTGTGAGCTGCTTTAATGAAAATATTCACAAGAAATTAAAGCTCTGTCATTATTTTTAGAAGCCAAACGTGAAAAAGACTCATTCACTCTGAGCTCTATCTTTTAACCGATAATTCTTACTTTACTGAGGCTGATTACATTGTGCTCCAAGCTGTGAATATACTTTTTATTTTTTTCACCGTGCATGAAGGAAGCATAAACAGCACTTGCAGATCGAGCACGCTGATAAAAACCAAACGATTTGAGCTATTTTAGTGTCTTACCCCTGCATCCCCTCATCTCCAAGTTCCAGGGCACACTGAAAAAGGTAATCTCATTTGTAATGTGTGACAGCTTATTTGCAAGTGTGTACACTGGCAATTTTTTAATGGGCCCGCCAGTGATTCTTCTTCCACTGATTTCAAAAAGACACCCTGGAACAGTTTAGACGACACATGCCATCGCCTGTGAACTCAAGTTATCAATCAAGCACCAATTAACATGCTCAGTTAGAGGAAATCAAGGGCGCTTTGATGTTCGGCAGTCAGGGAGTGTAGCTACGCATGTCATTGATATGATGGCTTTCAGTTTTATCCTCACTGTACCAAAACATATGAAAAGAGATGCTCTCACAGGGTCCACCACAATAGACGATTCACACTGGAGATACGTTTGATGTAACTCTGTCACGTTTAACTTCATTCCTTTTAACTACGGATGATCAGTACGGCACAGAAAGGGGAGTCGGAGAGAACAGCCGTTTGTCATATTTTAGTGTTTCAATTGTTCCAGCATCGGATATCCTGTTTTATTTGCTGGTTGTAACACTGTCCTCTCCCCCACACCACTTCCGCTGAAGTAGGTAAACCTCAAACACTAAATGCAGCAGCTGCACAGTTGATGTGTACTTCCTCCTAAACGTGTGAGTGAAAGCATGTGTTTTGCACCTTCGTGCTGAATAAGAGAAACCAATTGTCTTCTAAATGCAGCTCCCTTAGTTTCAAAAAGGCCCAGTTTTCAGGAACAGACGGCTGACAGCGACGACGTTGACATCATGTCATGTGAAACCAAGACGAGTGGAAGGACTTTTTGGTTCATTTGTAGGTAATGTTGTTCCTCACCGTGATGACTGTCAGTAGGCAGGCGAGTCCAGGTGCTTTGCACAAAAAACAACACGAAGATCTTTGCCGAAAAAAGAAAAACAACAAATGTGTCTGGGAACTGTGTACGCTCTGTTAATTAGAGCTGAGATAGCAGAGATTAGTCTTCAAGCACAACCATATTACAGAGAGTCATGCCAAATAAGGAAAAACAAAAGTAGGAGACAGGCAGACTCACTACAAAAACAATGTCCCAAAGCTACTAATCAAACAACTCCCAATCTAGATCTAGACCCCAGATTACACTAATGAATTCTAATTCTTATGTTTTAGCATGTAAATATGTATTAAAATGGTAGACAGAGACAATCCCTGCCTACAGCAAAGGTTTAAGCAGAAATGATGCGTACTTGTGAGCTTCACGCTGCACCTTTGAAGCGTTTTTAAGGCAGTAGGGTTTGTTGCCGTATCCTGAAATCAGTTTTTTGGGGCTTTTTTTTCTTTTGTTTCAATGAACATTATCAACTTTCTTACCTCTGAGGAAAATGGATTCAGCTGTCTCTGTTCCTCAGCAACAACAGAGAAGTTAAACGCTTTGTCTGGTTGATATTATCGACCAAAAACCTGGACAAGACGTGCAGCTGTTAGGTCGGCGTGGTTTCAGCAATAATATAAAACAAACCTAAAAATAAACTGCTAAATAGTTGATCTTTTCTGAACCAAAACAACAGAAAAGAAGTATTTATTGTAGGAAGCAGAGGCCTGCAGGCTGAACAGGCACAATAAGTCTAAGTGTTGGATGCAGGGGAGGTCAGGAGTGTTTCTCGAAATAAAAATCAATTACCATGGCAGCGCTCTTTAATCTGTTTCAGCCATGTAGTGGGAGACCATTTGGAGATTTAAAGCTAGCCTTTTGCCGTAACTCCTGCTGAACATGTTACTGCTGGACGTGGCTGCTGCAGCTACAAGTGAAGCTCAGGATAATGGAAAAATGCAGCGTAACAGCAGCAGAGAGCAAGATCTGAGTCAGCAAACCGGCTCTGTTATAGTCAAATCTACCTAACGGTGGCTAACGCTCGCTAGCGTGAATGATGGTACGGACAGCCGGTCATGGCAGACCACAGAGGGCTGCGGTCCAACCTCTCAGTGTATTGAACTGAACAGCGGCGTCTTTTACTGCTCATCACTTCAACCTTTCGTTCCTGAGAGGAAGAGTGTGTCATTACTCCTTTCAAAAGTTACATCACCTCAAGGCTGCCCACATATATTTTACCTCTCAGTGATCAGACAAGAGCATAATAAGAATTATTGAGCATTTTTTTCTACCGTGAAACAAATTCCTAATTATCATTCAGTCCCTCGATCGATAACTTTCTTTTTTCCTCAACATCTTTTCTCGTCCAAGAAGCCTTAATTGTGATATCTGCCTCTCAAGGACTCACAGCTGAAAAAAACACTTATTTTATCTTACTGGAAAGGTACATGTTTGAGCTCCAGCCGGCTCTTTGTCTCTTTGAGTTGCAAAGGCCGGACAAGTCAAACAGCTTGTTCATCAAAGCAACAACTCCCAACAGATTCATCTCCTCTCTCCCAAACTAAGGCTTTGAATTCTCAGTTCCTGAAGCTTTGCTCTTCTGCTCAGGTGCAGGGATCCAAACTGTTTCCTTGTCTGTTCCCGTATGAGGTAAAGATGACGAGCGGACCGGCATCTTTGGACCATGAACCGTGCTCACATTCCTGTGCTGTGAAACTGAAAACATACAAGGGAGACGCTCCTAAAATGTGAGGGCTGTGAGGCTGCACTCGACCTGAAAAGACAGAGACGAGGAATTCTGGTGCTACAGCTTGTGACAGTGAATAGAAAATAAAGTGGTCGTACTAAAAGATCATCACTTACCTTAAAAGGACAAAGAGAAGTGAATTTACCCAAGAATTCTAACCAGAAGCCACCGTCTGTTTCCCATGTTTGGTTAGAAAACCTGCTAAATTTGCTTGTTTCCTCCAGCAATAAACATCATCAATTATTCATGCACTGTTTGTCGACAGTAAAAGAAATGCAAAGCAAATACAAAATCAAGTCATTTGCGAATAATTGATAAGGTCGAGACAGCAGTAAATCAAAAGCAAAGTTTTTAAAAGGCTTTGAGTGTAAATGATTTTCAAATGGCTGCAGCTCTCAGCAACAAGGTTCAGGGTTCAAGCCCGTCGACCGGTTGGACCCCCCTGTCATGTGATTGACAGGCAACCCATGCAGGGTGCAGCCCCCACGACCCTCAGTGAGGATGGGCAGGTATAGCTGGTGTGATGGCCGATTAGCTTTTAAAAGCAGTGCAGTACTGTACATGCTGGCAGAAGAAGGATCAAATGAAACAAACATACCTCCCAACCCCGACGATCCAAAACGAGCCAAAAGATCAGGGGGGTCCAGCCCGATCCCTGTTTGAACCTCCGGCTGGGTCCTGACCTCCCGGACCAGAGGCTGAAGGTTGACCCTGTAGCTGCTGAGTCCATAAAGGTCCAAGAAAGGACAGGACGTGTCATAGAAAGCTACAGTTAGCTCGTGTTGACTGTCCTGAGCTTAGACAGTGATAATGTGAGACTCACTTTCAATTCAGATCATCATCAAAAATATTTTAGTATCAGCTGGTGACATCATCCATGGAAAGACAAATCATAGGTCAGCGTCTTGGCTTTCATTTGACAGCTGAGGAGCATCTGCAGAATTCAGCTAAAGTGACCTTTCGACTCATAGGAGATACATAAAACTAGTTTTTAGGAGAAAAAGTGTGTTTTTAATATAATCCACTGACAAAGTCTATGTGATATGTGTACAGCGCCCACAAAGAAGAGGAGTTCCTTTAATATTATCTTCTTCATGCAGCTGCGATCATGAATATTCTGTATTGTGTGCATAACTTAATAAAGTCGATAAAAACACAGTACAAACCCTTTGAAACATGAACCCTGAATCTGACCTGTCTTTGAGTATTTGTTCTCGTAGATTCAACACAAAGAAAAATCACACCTGAACACATTTTATTCCTGAACAAAATCACACCTCCTGTACACTCAGATTTTACAGTGTGTTTGCTGAAGAGAGACAATCCTAGACTGTCTATGACTGAGCCGTCACTTTGAATCATCGGTGATACGAAGCCTGAGTCTCTCTCACAAATGCATAGATTCTCTCTTCACTCTATAAATGCCAGCTAATGCAAAGCACAAGATTACGCACTTGTGACCTTTATTAGAGCTGATAGCAGATAGCAGCCGCCGTGGATGCCGGCGAGCTCCATGTTGGCAAAACAAAGGCTGGTGGTGGAGCTCGATAACAGATCTACAGCATGTGATGGCAGGTAAGTGAAGATGACAAGCGAGCATTATGCTTTACCCATGTGATAATTACCTGCCTGACAAAGGTCATCGTCACACAGACCAGCAGGAAGAGCTCCAGGAAACTGCATCAGCACAGCAGGATGTTTACGGGAGGTCTGTGATTTCAAATCCATTTTGAAAACAAGTGACATTGAGACACTTGATAGATTGATTGATTGGTTAATAATGAATAAATTCAGGCTGCGTCACTCACGTCACACCTCCCCTGAGGGCTACGCTTCAATTAAACCTTTTTCTTGAGACAGAAATGAGGTGTTGCAGCCTCGCGCAGGCGGTGCAGGGTCACTGTTTTCAACTTGCAGACACATTTTTTTTCCAGCCCCTGCTCAGATGAGTTACTGCGAGGCACGCCGGGGAGAGCGAGCATGCTGTGAATCGTTGATCTCATATTTCTGTGGGAAGGGCCGGGCCAGAAACACGGAGTCTGTCTGGATTTTCAAAAACACAAAAATAAACACTCCATGGAATCAAATCGAGTTTGCATCTAGAAGGTTGCAACGAAAAATTGTCCCTTTTAAAGAATTTGGTTGATCCCTCTTTTGTTAATTTGATGCAGGCCGAAATTACATCAGATGACAGCATAATCCGACATCATTATCAACATCAAAATGTTTGGCCCCGGGCCGACGGCAGTGCAGCCTCTGTAACGGGATGATATGGATTACACTTTGCAAACCGACCTTGCCCCCCTCTCATTTTTTATGCCTGCCAGTCAAACCCAGCGATGACCGCGTGCATCGCTGCCGAATAAAACCCAAATATCCCTCTGATGATTAAGGTCACTCATACGCTGCTCCACAGAAGCCTCACAGCCTCTTATAAGCCTCACAGAGTGGGAAAGGGGGGTCGATGAATTGGCCTCCAGTCCGTCTTGATGTCTTTATTGTCATTTGTCCACAGCCCTGCCCAGGTTCTCGGTGACAGTAAGAGGACAATGCAGTGATCAAAGTTTTCCTCTGAGGCGGTGTGACCTGTTGGTGGCTTTCATTTGTGTGTCAGTTCAGAGGTTTAAGCTTCTTCATGAGAAGTTTATCCCTGGATCACGGGGATCTGAGGGCTCACCGGTCATTTGCCGTCACTATTCCAAGAGCTCAGATTGTTGGGGCTGCTTTATATGATGGAATATGATGGAAATGTGTTGGACTAATTTGGCTTTAGCAGGATTGGCTGAATATTAGTCCACTCATCCAGTGGATTATCCCGTGGCTGCCATGAACATACAGTCCAGATCTGTCAAAACCCCGTATATATCTCATTTCCCCTCCAGTGTTTGTGCAAGTGCACATTCTTATGCATTCATCTCTTATTTTTCTGTAATGATGACAGCAGTCATCAGCCACGGAGTGCCGGATGCTGACACAGTAAAGCTGTGCAGCATGTTACGCTGTTAATAGCAAGAGCTTTGGGAGTTCTTACCCGCTGAGGTGAGCTTATCTGCACAGACAGCATGTGTATTCATTTAATCTGAGTTCAACATCAGGTGTCAAGAACGATTACACACTGATACCCGTGCTCACTGATACTCCTGCATTAATGCCGTGGATTCACGTGCAGCACTGCGCTTGATCCCCGGTCAAGCCTTTTGCTCTCGCAACCAAAAAATCCAACTGATTGCATTTTGATGGCACGCAGCTCCACTCTATTTTTTTTTATTATTGTCACAAGTGATTAAAAAAGCAAACTGTTTTTCCTGAATTTTGCTTTCCTGTTTTCAGGATTTTCCTCCCTAATTTTCTCTCCAGCAGCCACATTACTGACCTTCCTATTGGCTGTGCCAGGTTGAAGTGACAGCTGGTGTGATGTAATAACACCCCCTCCACTAGACAAGTTATAAAGAGCAATATCTAGTTCCGTGGATTGAGATAAGCTTAGGTAGATTAATGCTCGAGGACACTGAAATGTTTGTTGTATAAAAGCACTGTTTAGAAAACAATGTGTGGCTGCCGTATATGAAAAACTCTGATCTGGCAGATGGCCTGAGCTCCACGAGTTCTTCCATGTTAAAGGCACTGCTAGTCTGTGGTTTGTGCTCCTGAGGCTTAATGGGATTTTAGACTCTTCATTCAAATGAATTATATATAGAAAAAACTGGGATTATTTTACAGGCTGTTTAATCTCTTCTCTCTTTTTTTTTTTTTTGCCAAAACTGAGCCTGCCCCACAGTTTTTAGCATTCGTGGAAAAGTGGAGCGACCGAGTGCTACAATCAATGAACGCTAGAGTGCAGGCGGCCTATCAGCTCAGAGAGCCAGAGATGCCCTGTGGACCGTTTCACTAACATGAAGCGTGCTCAGTCGACTTGACTCACTTCAGCCCCGCTGCCGTGCCCGCCTTTCCAGAAGCATCCCCATCCTGCTGAACAATGACAGACACGAGGCTTCACCAGAGCTGCTCCGCCACCGCGAGACACAGATTCGGTGCCCTTTTGCACTGAAGACAGCTTCATCCCTCCAGCTTTAGCTGCCACTCAGAGGGAGGCTCGGGCACCAGTCAGACTCTGCATCCTGGATCATCTAGCTACTTGCCAGAAAAATAAAGCTCTGGTGAAAACAGTAAGGCGGGCTGTGTTGTGCTGTGCTCTGGATCTTACCATAGTCAGGTAGAGAAGCTGACTGATCTCAGTGACTGGCATCGCTGAAAAGACTTTTGGAGCTGCAGAAGAGGCCCCTTCGCTTCCTGAACTGGGCTCACAGCTTTGAAATCAAGGCTCAGCACTGCCTCCTGATTCCCACTACAGATCCCATCATGCCTCACTCCTTCCAGCAGAAAAAAGGTGAGACTTCTTTCTTCTGTTTCTCAACACCTGCGCCGCTGTAAAAATGACATTTCGACGCTGCCGAGAGCGTCGCCGCAAAAGAGAATGAACTCTTCGCAAACCTTCCTTGAATTAAAAAAACTAAAAGTTTAAATTAATATAAAAATGTCTGAAAGTTGACACACCTGACTCCACATGTGATTCTGGATTGCTGCTTAGAGCATGTGCTTGTCATATACTGTCATAAGGAGACGATGCTTCGCCCAGGTGATAAAGTGCATCAGTTATTTTAAAAATGTGCACAATTATCAACTTAGAAATATATAATTTACGTACATCCAGCATGACTTTATATTTTGTTATTATCAGTGGGTTTGGTCATGAAATTGTTCTCATTCTTTGGTCTTACACGGACAAACTGTGTGATTTCACTTCTGAAACAAGACAAATAAACCTAAATATCGATGGTGAGCAGAGATCAAATCAGTACGCTGCTGAAACATCTGCTCACATAAGAAAAGCGAGCATGCAAAGTGACATTAAAGGACATACAGCAGACACGGGTCACGATAAAACAAACTGACATCTGATAAGCAAATAGGAGCACCGAATGCAATAAATAATGTTCTAGCTGGTTTATCTACAGTATGTAAAACATGTAAAATAGACATTTAACTTCAAGATAAGATCTGAGTGATTTGAGAGACCTTTGTGATTCACATGTAAGTTGTTCCCTCTGAGGATTTTTACACGTCTGCACAAAAGACCCTGAGCACAAAGGCTGGGAGCTGAGGTGCACCTCTGCGGAAAAACGACTTTCTACCATCAAAAGTCCTCCGAAAACTTGAAGTTTAACAGCAGCACACACGCTCACTGAGCCTAACAGATCACTAATGCACACTGCAATCTAAACCGTTTAGTGAAATGAGAATTTTTTTTTCTAAATTCACTTGTGAAACTACCAAGAAACGCCCGCAGTTCTGCACATGCAAAGCACAAAATATTTCAAAGTGCAGCAGATATCAAGAGCGTCTGCCTGCGCGTTGTACCAACAGATAACAATTATGTGCCCGTGTTTAGCACAGGAGGTGTCACTCTGCTTTCCTGCATCAGCACTTCCACCTGGCATTTCCTGCACCACAGACACTCCTAATGAAAGCAGTGAGGGATACAGTAGCTGTTAACTATGATACATTAGTGAGAATAAATTTTCATCAAAATATGTTCATTTCTTCATTTCAAATGTGCATAAATGCATATTAAAGAGGCCTGATGGTTATATGAGTTGATTTGTTTCTAGCAAACATAAAGAGTGGGAGGTTTTCCAGAATTTAGAAGGAGAGAGCTCTGCCTGGCTTCATGCATTAGCTGAGAACAGGGTGTAGGCGCTGACAAGACAAAGTCAGTTTCATGAGGGAATTCAATCAAACGTGATATATTTTAAGCAAAACTAGCACAGATTAGTCAGAAATTTGATTAAAAGGGGAAGAAAAATGAAAAAGACGTAGCATTTCTTTCGAAGTTTTCTTTGCAAATGAACAATTTTAATGTACATTTAATGTGTTGTGTATATATTTTCCTTGATATTTCATTAAAATGCTGGAATTAACTCCTCTTGAGTCCACATCAGTGCCCAGATTTTGAGGGGGGTTTTTTTTTTTGGTAAAGCAGTTGACTTGTGGGGCTTGGTGGGATTGCTTTCATCCTCGCCAATCCCATGTTTCCATGTTGGATTTAAATCCATTTGCTGCTTTGGCTGGAGGAAACCAAAAAAGCTGACATGAAAATACACCTATATACGAACAGAGGCTGCGAACGTTTGACTCCAGATTCCCCATGAAATGAAATCACCAAAGCTCATCTGCACCTTGTTTTGGGATTTTTGTTTTCATGAAATCAAGAAAATCTCCATGTTTGACATGAGGTGTAACAATGCTTCACTCAGGGTTACATATTGTGGATTTGTCTAACGCAGGCGGAGAGCTGAGCTGGTGGATGTGCTCAGAGCACTGCTGCCGCTTCGTGCATGGTTCTTGTTGAACCGTGGCCTGCAGCTAGGTGTGTGTACTTCCTGTTTAACCAGCCCTGTAGACCAGTATCAGCTATTGGCATTAGAGGCCGGCAGCTACTTTGACCTGGCAGTGGGAGAAATGTAACATAGGAAAATTTGATGTAGTTGACAGAGAAATTGGGCCACAGCATGACAGAGATCAGGGGCAAGTAAAGAGCTGCATCAGTGAGGGAATGACAGGAAAAAGTCCCCTTTAAGAAAGCCGGCCTGTGACTCATGTGGGGCGAACTCCTGAAAACCCAGATAAAGTCAAAATGTACTGAGCACTTCTCTTCTTCTTTACATTTCGGTGGCAAACACTCCAGATTGGATCCACATCGCATGTGAACAATCGATACAGAACGCAAAACACGACAAAGAATTCAAACTGGTTCAGCAGCTTCGGGCCTTGTTGACGATGGAAGATTCCAGCCGTACAGTGGAAATACAGCAGAAATGTTAGCTCTATTGTCTAAACAGTGCAAATGGAAAACTTAAAATTAATGTTCACATGCTCTGTTTGGCACGTAGGTCTGTTTGTATTTGTCACGCTTTGATCAGAGACTCTGGATGTCTTTTCCAGAAAAAGTGGATTTTCTTGAGTTGTCACCAGAGTGCTGGACCATGACCCAATTATGTTCAAGCACAGTGTGAAAAGAGCTGAAAACGCCCTCTGAGGGTCTAAGCAGGCATTTTACACAGATAAACCTTCTCCTGGCAGATGAACTTTAGATACGCCTGCATCGACTCCACCCTTAATTTTCATTTCAGCTGCTTTCGAGTGGATGTGGATTCAAAGTAAGAGTACAAAAGGCGGATGTGAGGAACACACCAAACATATCAAGATCCAGTTTGATGCTGACTAATAGGTGCTGTGACAGCAGTGCAGGAAAGGGGGTTGATTCAGACAGATGATTCTTATTGGATCATTACTGAGGGTGGTGCAGAGAAATAAGACCCACTTGTTTACCATTTGAATCTCTGCACTCGGGCTCCCCATCACTGAGAGTGGATAGCCCTGTTAAAATACCAAACTGAATCCATGTAGAGACACAAAACAAGGCTTTGAAACTAATCTGTGCAGAAGTTGTCCCAAATTTAACAACCCCTCCTCATGCGCTCTTGGAACTCCTGCCTTTCGCAGCCCTGGGCGTGTGAGAGAAAAGAGGAAGACAGAGCAAACGCTCGTGCACTGGGAGGATTTTTAAGGATGGTAGCTGTTACTCGCACTATATATCCTCATGTGTTGTGGAAGCTACTGACCCATCATCCAGCAGATGGCACACTGGCAAGGGACTGTTTCTGGTATGCGTGGAAAATTCCATCGAGTTCGACTCTGCAGGCTGCATTCCTGGCTCCTCTCAGCTGGCCTTGAGAAAGTCCTGAATCTACATGCTTTGATTTGACTAAATTGGAATTCTAGCCCACTAACACGCCTCTGCTCTGACTATAACCTTAGCATGTAGCTTGCACAGGCAAGCCGGTGAACTCAAGGTTATCCACGCAGGCACACTGCAGAAACTTACTCCAAAGTTTTTTTGGGTTTTTTTTCTGGTGTGTGTTTTCTTTTTTAAATAACGGATAAAGCAGAATAAAACAAAGACTTAACATGAGCCTCCTTATTGAGCGGTACAGCTCAAACACTGGCTCTGCTTGCTGCTGCTGCTTTACATGCTTTAGAGTACACTGTTAAAGCACTCAGGATGAGGAAACACTTTGATTCTATCTAAATAGATGCCATTGCCAAAATGTTAATTCCCACATTGATATTAACAGCAGCACAAACAATCAAGGCATCTCTTTCAGAAGACGGTGAACCTCGGTGAACTCCTTATCTCTATCTGCTGATAATCTTCCAGTGTGTTTAACCTTGTCAAATGGGATGAAACCCAACTTTCAATCTGGAGTGTGCGAGCGCGGAGACACGCGCGGCGGCATTGTTGACATGATTTCACGTCAGACTATGACTCGCCTGTTTGTCTGTTAATTAAAAAAGCAGGAGGCAAGCTTCCAAGCAAAGTGCGCTCATCGTTACCTGCACAGAAGATCTTTTGAAGCGCTGTCAGTGAATGTTTCACTGCATCTATTTATTACACGTTGTGTTATTTAACTGACGCCATAAATTATGCATGTCGTACGTTTGCAGTGATCTGCTTAAATAGACGATGAAGGAAAACGTATAAATACATACAATAAGAAGAGAAGAGCAAACCTTTTCTCATAGACACACTGCAGCCGTGTCACAATCCAGACCTGCAGTCGGATTCGCTGTTTGACAAGGGCCACTTTGTTGTGGACAAAGGAAGGAAAAATGCTTCTGGGATGCATGGAGTTAAAAAAGTGAAACTTAACAATATAAAAAGAAATTCTTTTAAAGAAAGGAACTAAAAAGACCTCTGTAGCTAACAGCATTATCTGTTTGGTGTTACAGCTTGGTTGCATCATGCCTCTCAGAACAAAACTCCACACTCACATCTTTGCTGACAATGAACACTGAAGTTGGCAGAAATTTGCTGTGAAACGAGACAAAAGTGTGCAGTTTATGAAAAAAAAAAGTGAGGCAACCTCCGGGCCTCAGGCTTTTGTCAGTGGGCATTTCTATTCAATGACCTATCATGCACCAAGTGTAGGCAATGAAACGGCTTCGAGATGCTTCACACTGTGTCAGAAGTGTACAAGGGTTTTTTTAATGTGCAGCTGTTACTGGCCAGGCAGACTTGAATCACTGTCACAACCTGCTTTGGCTGTGATTGTTTCTGAACAGCGTGCCGCCCAGACAAAGAGGCCGAGACCCCGACGTCGTGACCCGTTGTTTAATTATACAGCCTGAATGGGGATCAGGATTAACCGATTCGCTGTTCGTAATGCGACAATGAGCCCTGAGTGTCACTCCTATCAGGGCAGACGGGGGGGTATTGATCAGCTCCCCTGCACTCTTCCTCTGTCCTGTGTAAGTGGGTCATTTATTTTTGCTAGGAATTGGTTGAGTAAAAGTTTGCCAAGGATTTGCAGTAATTATCTCATGTTTCTATAGCTGGGCACAGCATGGGGCCTTGGTAAATTACACATCTCCCTCCCAACTCCTGGATGGTTTATGGCCGTGCATTATGCATAACTGTGCTGGAGCGCCTTAAACATCCCCCAAGTGGATTGAAATAAAGTTGACGCTGCTCTTTGTTTGGAGCTCAAGATAGTCTTTATTTGGCAGTGCTGAATTGGAGATTGCTGTAAAAGCATGCGTCTTAATTATTTTGGAGTCTTTTTTTTCCCCATTGGCTTGTGAACACCTGGAGTGTTTTTAGTGGGATGCCGGATCCAGATGGGCGGATGCGCGGGTGATCCACAGGGAAATGTCAGCTACATTTCAGTGCAGTGTGTCGTCACACAAAGGGTTAAAAAGGAAGAAAAGAAAGGCGCCGCGTCTGATTCCTCTGGATAACACAGCGTGTTGTACTCTGAACGACAAAAGCAACCGGCTGCTCAAACGTGCCTGATGTCAATTAAACCTCACGTAAGGATTAGTGTGTCAAGACATAAAAAAAATGTACACAAAAATCAATCTTAAAATACATTTTGCACTTCTCATCTTCATCATGAAAACTAAAAGAAATGTACAAGATCTTCCTCACAGAAATATATGATGATCAGCAGGTGGAGAGAAGGAAGAAGGTGTTTAAAGTCTGGACAGTTCACCAAAATAAAACACAAAAAACAAGCCTGCATCATCCAACATGGGGTGATGTACTGATTATTAACATTAATAACACCAGCCAGCGTCGTGGAGCTCATGCCTCAGCCTTTGTTTGCCCACTGATCTTTACAATGATATGAATATCAGCTTAATCACTCAGATATTTAATTGACATCGTTCCACCAGAGCATTTAAATCTAACGAGGGATTCTGTGTTATTTAATAACATCAAACTCACTGAAGATAAATGACATATTTTGAAGGGAGAGTCACCGAGTGAGTCGACACTTTCGCTCTTGTGATGCAGACTGATGTATCTTGTCATTAACTGCGTAAACTCGTCTCTGTTTTGTTTTATCAGTTCAGCAAATGCTCCTTCTGTGCCAAGGAGTGAACGGGGTGAGAAAAGACGGGGAAGCCGTGGTTTGGAATCACCACAAACAAAGTTTCCACGGTGAGTCACTGACAGTAAACGCTTGCCCACAACTCATGAAATTAATAGAACTGCCACACATCCTCAGCGCAAGCATCTTCAACCAGCTGTTAACTGGTAAAAGATATGTAAATTCACAGTGCAGCTTCTCCTCGATGCCACCGATTCACACAGAAGTCTGGCTGCTGATGTGTTTCAGACTGAAAGAGCAAGTAAAACACAAGACGAGTGAGCTGAAAAGTAAAAAGACTGCGTTTATTCTTTCCCAACTCAGAAATGATGCAACAGGGAGTACACATGCCTTAAATTAAACGGCGAGGGGGAAAATCACAGCAATGCATTCAATTAATTTTCCAGGAATCTTTCACTTTGCATTTCAATGAGCAATGTTTTAGTTTCAGTGTGCACATCACCTGACTGCACGGACAGCCTCTCCTTCCACAAACTTTTCTGCTCACAAAGACATTTGTCTCACTTCATAGGGACAGACAGCGGGCCTCAGGACAGCAGTCTAAACTGACTTCTGTGATATTACAGCTGTAAAAACACAAAGAGCTGACTCTGACGTTACATTTCACCGCGTGTAGAACAGATCTGACGGCTTTTAAACATTAATACAGCAAACATCAATCCCCTCTGCCTGATTTGGAGTAAGAACCAACGGCTGGTTGCATTAATATAACTTCTGTGCTCTTGGGTTGTGACCCGCTCGCTCTCATGCAACAAGTTTACTACGAACTCATAAAGTGAATTCATGTTTACAATGAGCCCAAATCTCAAATCAAAACCCGGCGCTTTAACAGAGCCACAGCTGAATGTATGACATCGTTATACGCGCTGATGAGAATATAAAAAGTGCCAATTCGACCATGCAAACCAAACCACATGATACATGCTCAACTGACCGCCTGCAGACTCGTGAATAATAAATCTATTAAAGCTTTCCTTTTTCAACAAACCCCCGATGGTGATTCGCAGCATTCCCCGTCTATGAAGTCAGCATACCTGCAGGAAATCTGGCTACAAAAAAAAAAAGAAATGTGGACAAGAAGAAAGGCGAGCCTGTCACATCGACCTGTCCGCGTGGGCCTAATTAAGATGTCGGTCTGTGTGCTGAACATGTAGGGTATGTGTGTTAAATGCGACGAAAGGCAGCGAAACGATACATCGCTTAAATCATAGAATATAAATTAGTTCTGAGAATTTCGGGGGCCGGGTTTAAGGAACTGGTGACGTCGCAGGCTCGACGTCCTGTGACTGCGGATCCGACCAAAAACAGGGGGGGGCTGGACCACTCCGAAACAATTTCCTGCATTATTTTACGAAATAATTCTTCTTTTTGCACTCATTTAAACATTTTCGTCGCGCTGTGCTTATTGTAAAACCCTCTGTGGGTCATACGCGTTGAAATAACCGATTTAAAAAGAAGTTGTATTCGCCACGAGGGAAAAAAACGGCTCACCCCCGCCCCGGTGGAATGGTACGGTCTCGGGCTCAAATTCCGAGAATTGAGCTCGTCTGATTCTTAGAACTGGGGTTCTTAGAAGTGGTGATGCAAGAAGTTTCTAGGAAAGCGCTACCAGGTGATTTTTTAAATTCCTTTTTTCCTCTAATTTGGCGCGAAGTTGTTATGTACTGTGTGTCGCTGATGTTTTAAGACCGAGCTGTTTGTCAATTTGTGCTGTTTGAGGTGTTTGTGGAGCCGGGGCTGCGTGTTGTGTCTGCTGTGCACAGTCGAAACTCTGAAGCGGCTCCTGTAGTGACAGGCGGCGCGCCGCTGTCGGTGACAGATCCGCGGCGGTAGCGGCGGGTCGCCCTGAACCAGCAGCCTGCCGCCGCTGTCGCTCCCCCCGCCGCTCTGACTTAGTCATGTTGTGAGAAGGCTCGGGTCAGCCGGCAGCACCGAGCGGAAGGAGGGCTCTGAGCGGCGTAAAGGCTGTCCGGAGCCCGGGCTGCGGTGCGCCGTCCTCGGGTGATCGCAGTGGGCTGTGTTGACAGTGGCAGCGCGCGCGGATTTAATGCCACTTTGTACGTCAAAGTGTCAACAGACGGTGTGGCGGCGGCGGCTGGCGCGCGCTGTCAGACGAACTTTGCTGGCAGCATGGCAGCCTCGCGCTCACGGTGTGTGTGTGTGTGTGTGTGTGTGTGTGTGTGTGTGTGTGTGTGTGTGTGTGTGTGTGTGTGTGTGTGTGTGTGTGTTTTCTTTACTCCGCGCTCGCTCCGACGCTAATTTTGCTCCAATGTGGCGCAAAACGCTGCGCCGGACGAGCCCGTCTGTTACCGTAACACCGTGGCGGAAACATGAGTGTCGATGGGTGTGTGTTTTTCCACGGTAGGGGCTGCAAAGACGCGTCGTCGCACCAAGTTGTCATGTTTCCACTGAGACACCGCGCCGCACGGTGAGGCAGCCTTCCCAACTACACCAAGTTGGAGGGTTGAGCGCAGATGCGCGCAGAGTTGGCTTCAGCTTCCCTGCAAAGTGTTATTTCTGCATCGCTCTGAGAGTTTCGATCAGACTGTATTCATGCTGGGGAGCACTTACAATTAGACCACAAGCAGGCGCATAAAATAAAATCAGATAAATATAGAGGGACCCTCTTTTGGGGCTGACAAAATAATCTGTGTGCTGTCATTTTGTTGAACGCATTAGGATGATGTAGGCTGGCGGAAGTTACAGTTGTTCAAGTCTTAAATACATTTTCTTAAAATGTAGTCAGCCTAATACAGCGGCTGTTTGTCCACGACTGGAGGTCACAATTCACCACCTTCTGATCAGAGGACATCCGTCTATTTAGGCTGCATTCTGTCCTGCTTCTATTTTCGGACGTGTCCGGTTACACACTTCAGTCTTGACATTGAGTTTAAGATTTTGTCATAAATCTACGTGCGGGTTGGAAATCCAATTGTGCCGTGATTGAATCAAACGTTGGTTTTCTCTCCCATTAACAGACCTTGAGCAGCACATTGTCAGAGAGAGAAAGCAGAAAGCAGAGCGCGGTCACACGTTTTATTCCAGCAAACAGGGAAAACTGTAGAACGCTGCCAGCTGTTGTTGTGAAGGTTCAATAAGACGAGGACATCTTGCGGTTGAAATTAAAATTCATTGTTTGTTGTTTTGTGTGGAGAAAAAAGAAAAGTTTTGAGCAGTAAGTGAGCTGCTTGCTGAAACCGTTTTCTTGATCAGCTTGTTGACAGTGAAGTGAATGAGAAGCGATGCTGAAGGCTGAACTTTCTCCGTCACTCTGAATGCAGACAGATCTCACCCTCACATCACGAAGCAACCCGACAGTGCATTTTAAAATTACACCCGGGACATCAATGATGGTTATTACTTAAATAGGAGCTGTTTTATTCATCAGTCAGTGTCACTATTTTTGCATGTCCGGAAAGAAAATGTAAAATATAACTACAGTTATTACAGAATTATATCGCGAACGCTTTTGCCTCCAGTCCGTCATAATGTGCGACAGACTTTCCCTCATCTTCATTTGTGGTATTAACTTGCCAACCAGAGGTTTGGAAAGAAAGCGAGAATCGATTCCAAAGGTGGAAATTTAAACGTCTAGACAGTGTTTATTTAATAAATGGCGCCGCCTTCTGGAGGAAAGGCTGCATCCGTTTCTCAGTCTGCCACATTGACAAAGACCAGCGAGGACCATAAATCTTTTCAGCACAATTGATTAACTTATAGATTAGCTGAACCTCTGTCCTAAAACGCAGGGGTGAACTGTGGCACAGCGGTGAAACAAACTCACCGCGATGCTATTTTAGTGAAATAATCTTTCTTTCTTTTTTGTTTGCAGAACTTGACAAAATGGCTTGCGCAGCAGACAGCTGCATACAGTTCACACGCCATGCAAGTGATGTCCTGCTCAACCTGAATCGGCTGCGTAGCAGAGATATTCTCACAGATGTCACTATCTTGGTTAACAGACAGCAGTTTCGTGCACACAAGACTGTTCTCATGGCTTGCAGGTTAGTCCCAGTGTATGAAACCGTTTTCCTGCTGCAGTTTGAGATGAAGTGACTGATGCATGCATTGATGTATTTCCTTTTCTTTCACGTGGCTGCAGTGGGCTGTTTTACACCATCTTTACTGACTCCCACAAGTGCAACCTTAATGCTATCAGTCTGGACCCGAAGGTGGACCCAGAGGGATTTGCCATCCTGCTGGAGTTTATGTACACCTCCCGTCTCACACTAAAAGAGAGCCTGATTATGGCGATCATGAACACAGCCATCTACCTGCAGATGGACCATGTTGTGGATACCTGCCACAGATTCATCAAATCCAGGTTGGTAGAGCGGAGTTCTGTTGCAAACCAGTCAAATTTATTGTTCAGCATCTGTCATGTTTTTCACCTCTTTGTTTTCACAGTGATCCATCTGCCAAGCTGCCCAGAGATGAGTTTTTGGTCAGTCCCCTGGTTTTACCTCAGGATGTCCACGCTTACCGGCCCCATGATGTTGTTGACAGTTTGCACAGCCGCGTAGCTCCATTCAGGGATGGGAGGCCCTACGGCTCAAACATATTCAACGGGGTCAGCACCCCCAGCAACTACCATCTCTACGGGCAGTTTCCCATGCCAGGATTCCCTTTCCCTCTCTGCAAGCTGACTGATGCCAAAAACGCTTTTGCTGACCTCTCGAAGAGCGGTATCCACCACAAGCATTGTTCTCCGCACGACAGCGCCAACATCATCAGGCCAGAATACACCAGGGCAGTGGGCACAAGCTCCTCCAGCATTATTCACTCCACCACCTACGCTTCCAGGGAGGTAGGCAGAGACGACGAGATGAGGAAGGAAAGCCACGAGGGGGTCAGCCAGTCTATTGCTCTCGGCGCGAGGAAGCGCGCGTTCCCTGTGTTGACCCTCGAGCACCAGAAAGACTCTGGCAAAGATCACGCTCCTCAGGCAGAGGAAGACCTGATCCATCAGCACTACCTCCCTGGAATCTCCTCCGCTGGACGCAAGAGCCTCATGAGCAGCCCACAGAGCCCCCTCAAGTCAGACTGCCAGCCCAACTCCCCAACAGAGTCCAGCAGTAGCAAGAACGCTGGTCTCTCTCAAGCCGCCGGAGTGCAAGCCCTGCAAGGTACACAGGACCCCAAAGCTCGCAACTGGAAGAAGTACAAGTTCATCGTGTTGAATCAGAGCGCTAAGGAAGACGAGGTGGGGCTGCGGGATCCCGGGATTCGTTCACCTCCGCGTCTCGGCCTGCAACCCTACCTCCACCCCAGCGACTCGGAGAACCTCGACCCACAAACCACGAGCAAGAGCAACGATCACAGCGAGGACCTACCTGTGCCCCAGGCCAGCCGTCTCAACAACATCATTAACAGGTGAGGTTTGTTCAGGCACAGGACGACGAGAAAATGTTCATTTGTCTTGTGAATCGGTTTGTGTGATGTGCTGGGAGGATTTCAGGTTAATGAAGATGTACGGGTGGAAGATTTTAGGGCCATTACTGTTTTTTTATTTTAGTTTACCGTCGGTGATTTTGGACATTCACCTAATTTTTGCATCTTTATTTTGGAGCTACACTTGATTTGAAGGACTTCTGCTTTGAAACATATTTTCAGATCTGACTTGAGGTATTTGTTTCTCGCCTTCAGTGCACTCGAGGGCTCGCTGAGGAACGGTGACAGCCACCCTCCACACTACTTGAGCCGCCTGAACTGCTCGTCCTGCGGCACGTCGTCCCCGCAGCACTCAGAAATCTGTCCCAACACCTCCAGGTCCCGTCTTGCAGAAGACATGGCAGAGCTGCACTCAGAATACTCAGACTCCAGCTGTGGTGAGTTCATCCCGGATATTAAATGTCAGCGTCAAATGAAAAATTATTATGCATATTTTGGGCCAAAGGTTAACTTTTACTCTGATTTCTCCTGAACAGAAAACGGTACATTCTTCTGTAATGAATGTGACTCCAAGTTTGCTGAGGACGAAGCGCTGAAACAACACATGCTTCAAGTGCACAGCGACAAGCCATACAAGTGTGACCGCTGCCAGGCTGCTTTCCGCTACAAGGGCAACCTCGCCAGCCACAAGACCGTCCACACAGGTGCGTCTGTTAATTTACCATCCGATGCGTCTGCCCTCCGTCGCCGCTCGATTCTAACGTTTTTGTCTCCGATTTCCTGTTTTCAGGAGAGAAGCCGTATCGCTGTAATATCTGTGGTGCTCAGTTTAACAGACCAGCTAACCTCAAGACTCACACTCGCATCCACTCAGGAGAGAAGCCATACAAATGTGAGACGTGTGGAGCTCGTTTTGTACAGGTAAAACAGATCTCTAACGCGCACTTATGCGAAACAGTTTCTCTCTCCACTGTGTAGAGGCTGCTAGCACGAATACTTAACTCCATGGCTGGATCTGGTTATTTTCAGCTTTCTCATTTTGAAAGTGAAGAACATCCTGAAGGGTGTTTTGGCTTTTACACAATGCATACAAACACGTGCGCTCTCAGAAAAAGCTTGCAAGTTGCAGTTGGTTTGCCAGTCGGATAGTTTGATTCACGCTGATTGTCTTTGTTTTCTGATCACGTTTCAGGTTGCTCATCTGCGTGCCCACGTGTTGATCCACACAGGCGAGAAGCCATATCCATGCGAGATCTGTGGAACGCGCTTCCGTCACCTGCAGACGCTGAAGAGCCACCTGCGCATCCACACGGGAGAGAAGCCCTACCATGTACGTTTTTTCATTTCTTTAAGAAGAAACCTTCATCAAATTTAAGCTATCGAAAGACCCCTTAAAATAACGTGCGCTGTTTTCCTTTTCAGTGTGAGAAATGCAACTTGCACTTCCGCCATAAGAGTCAGTTACGGCTGCATCTTCGACAGAAGCACGGCGCCATCACTAACACGAAGATCCAGTACCGCATGTCGACGGCAGACATGCCCACTGACTTGACAAAGGCATGCTGAACTGGAAGAAGGGAACAGTTTTAAGAGGCAATCTTGACCTTGGCATTTAAAGACCCCAACTTGTACAATCATCCAAAATTGTAGTGCCACACTGTGTTCATTTGACAAATAAATTGGCTGTGTATGCCATTGTAAACGGGTTTCCACTACATGTGAACGTAGAGCCACATATGGCATCTTAGTCACTTTATTGTTTCTATATAGATATAAATATATATATATATATACATATGTATGTTGGAAGTGTTTCTAAGCTTTGAAGGTACGTATATAAAGCTTTATTTTGTTGAGAAGGACGGAATGTAAACAATCTGTTTTTTGAAAATACAGTATTTTATATCAGAGAACTTACTTTTCTGAAAGTGTTGAAAATTTTGATTGACGGGTGGTACATATATTTTAAGATATCGAGATTTGCGGCTGTATAGAGTTGTCTATACATTTTTATGTAGATGTACGTACATGTTGCACCATGTCAAGTTGCCATATTCATGTGACGAGGGGGAAAAAAATGACATTGTAATTGGTTTTAGTCGAAAACATATCAGATGACTGCTGCTGTCTGATGAGGATATGCATGAGGTACTCTTACCGTTGCCAGTTGTCAGCGCACATGAAGTGGGCAACTGCATAAATATTGTGACATATTGTGTAATTATATCTGTGGGATTGCTCTCTGCTGGCAGAGCCAATCTAAGTGTTGAAATGCATTTCAAGGTACTGCTTTGTTATGACCAAGAAAATATTTTGCTTCAAATGTATTTGTATAGATGTGAATTTTGTTTCTGTTCATTTGTTTTCCATAAGTGAAGGTTTACAGTTTCGGTCATTGTTCTAGATCCTACAGTAAAGTTGTGTAAGTGTCAAGGTTTTTGTTTGTACATACACTGTGTATTCAATGTGCCTTTCTCTATGGTGACTGAATTCTTCTCCATTCAGCCCAGCTGTATTAAGGTACAACTCAAGGACACCACTTGTCCGAGATCCCTGTGTGTATGAGTGTGTGTGTGTGAGTGTATATATTTTTAAATGCTTGTCACCAACCCTAAAACATGCAAATTCATCATTGTAAATCTTCAGGACTTGTTTTGGATTGGACTTTTTTAACTGCATTAAAATTATTGTACAATGTTTAGATGTATGAATGTAAAATAAACGTATTGGATTTCTATGTATTAACACCAGACTGACTTTGTCATATTAAAGTGAGGAATGACGTCTCTCACACGGACACAGTTTGACCATTTTTCCACAAATTCTGTTAAGTCTGATTAAGTAAAACTAGACGATGTAGATCAAATACAGCACAACAGATGAAGCCTGTCTGACAGACATTTTCAACCTTTAACCGTATTTGTGACGTTAAATTATCTTAAAGTAGCCCACAAAATAAAGATTACTGTACTTGGACTGTAAATAGCTGATGTTCTGTAAAATAAATCACATCTGCAGCTTGATTTTCGTTTGACGTTGAGGCTAAAACTGAGAAGTGCATCCGATCGGTCACCTCTCTTTGCTCTCAAAACGCTGCAGCAGCAGGAACAAAAACTATGCAGCGAGCGTTCACGCTGTGGGAAAACATGGCTTTTTACAGCTTCTGCTCAGACTCTTCTGAACTCTGCTAACAACCCACAAACCCCCTTTAAAAGCTGCTGCAGCATCTGCTAACAAACCATCCACACCTCCAGTCCTTCGGAAGATCTGCACTGAAGCAAGTCTGTGTAACTCCGGCTGAATTACAGCCACTGTGGCAGCAAGTGACTATTCAAAATACTTTATTCGTCCCGACAGCTGCAGACGGGAGCGAAGCGAGTGCTCCGGGGACGTGGCTCAGGTGGGAGCAATTAAAGGATAAAAGTTAACAGCAGCTACGGCAGAAAAGTAAGATTCAGCACAACAGTTAAGATTATGACAAATTAATTGAAACGAGAATGAAAAGTATGTTTATGCTGAACTGACTGAAGGATGAACCAGTGCTTCTGTTGGTCAGATGTATTACGTTTCTGCAAAGCATCCAGGAGACAGTTTGCAGTGTTTTTATGATGCACGTCATGTGTTTTTACTATTACTTCAGTATTTTAAGTTATCTCAGTATTTGATTTGGACGACTAGCACAGTGAGGCCTTGGGATTCTCGTTTTTATTTCCCATACATGCAGTCATTTACAAAATATCTTCCTCCTACGACCACAGCTCCTGGCAATAAAGCTTATCCACTTTTTCCAATAATTTTAAAGGCCAAAACTAAAATCTTTAACAGGCCAAACACTGAAGAGAAAAACTATATATATATATATATATATATATATATATATATATATATATATATATATATATATATATAAAAAATCCCTATAAATGACAATAACATGATCGAAATATAAATAAAATACCTTTTTTATTTTTGAAGTGGCATAAAAAATCCAAAAGTCATCATTTTTTAAAGATAAGCAACAGAAAGACTTCAACAGATTTTTACCTCGACCAGGTCAAAACTGGATTTGGTTCTATTTCTTTTAAACAAAACAAACGATCGAATCAAATGAAGCTCCTACGCGGCCTTTTTCCAATAATTACTGTTTTGCAAATTAATTGATCACCAGTCTGAGGAATGCATTTAAATTCTCTGTGAAAGTACAGGAAACACTGCTTAATTACAAGAGCTGCACAAACTGTATCATCCTAACTCAAACCCACTACCCGCTGTCACAGAAATCCCTCCCCAGACTAAACCCCGTCCCACAGGTCAATCACTGCTTCTGCTGCATTGCTTCTTTTCGCGCAGCGTCCTGCAGGAGCTGAGTGTCCACTTCGTCTGCGGGTAGCTGAACATACCGGACCACAGATCCACGGATGAAACAGTTTTTCACAGACAGCTGGAGTAAATTGAAACAAGAAAATTGGGGACGGGGATTGAAGATAAGCATCATTGAAAGTGTTGGAGGCGCTGCAGAATCTCTCCGACAATATTTCATCACCAGAAAACTCGAATTTCATGGAACTCAAATTATTAGTGAATACAAGTTTTAGGGTGTTTTGTTGACACTGGCTTTAGTTTCCCATTGATTGGGTTATGATAGTACATACATATATATATATGTATTTTTTTACCTTCTGGTCCCATTAAAACTCAAAAGGTATTAAAAGCAGTAACCCCTTGCTTTGCCACAAACATGGTCATTTGATGAAGGTGTAACACATGGAAATGACCGTAAAACACTGCAGTTACACCAAATAAGGACATATTCATGTTTTGTGTGTTACACTTTTAGCCATTCATAAACGTATTCCCTTTGAATCCTGTATACATTCATTTTGTTTGGATTATATATGACAGACATGAATGATGGAGACATCTGAGAGTCTGGAAGTTTCACATGGATCCTCACATGCACCTGTGTGGGAACTCGCAACACACACGTGTGTGTGTGTGCAGACTTATTTGGGATTTGAGAAAATCAATTTTCTTTAACTGTGTTTCACAGCTGGGGTCTCTGAGACCCCAACAGTTTTTAAGCCATTTTCTTAAACTTTGGACTTGTCACAAAGGATCAAGATGATAAAACAATGTTAACCTTGTTTTGTGAGTTGTTAAAGAGGGAGCAGGATGTCTATTAGTCTCAGGCAGAACATTAAGGTTGAGATTGAAGTCGTACATGATGAAACTGAAAGAGAAGGTGTCAGACGGTCAAACCTACCATGTGTGGATATTTCTCTGGATCTGTGACGCTGATGTCTGTGAGCTTGATGTTCAGGTACTGAAACACACATGCAGAGAAATGTGACGTCATAACTGGGCAGTTAGAAACATGTAAAAGCTGAATGGCTTTATGTCAGTATGAGGAAAATAAGTCATCATTTCCAACCTGGTCAACAGAATGAAGCGTCCCACAGATGCTGTAAAGAGATGGGAGGAACATTATTAATGGACAAACCTTAACATCCAAAACCAAAGTGGAGGTGAATGAACCACTGCCTCAACATACAGGTGGTGGACAAAATACCAAGAACCCTTCAATAGATAGTCCAATCCACCACCAGCACTACCACAAATCAAGCTTATAATTTGCAGTTATTAGAGTCTGCAACGCAATTTTGAAACTCTGTTATGTTTAATTTAATTGCAGACTGTTTCCTTTAGTTTGTGCTGAACTTACGTGACAAGAAAGCGTGCTAACATGCTTTCCTTCCCTCCTATAAAAGTAATCCAAAGCTAAAGTTTGAGCATGAGCTTTGAGCCACAGTTGCCTCCATCATTCATATCACAGCATACTTAAATTAGCATAACAAAATAAAGGCGGCTAAAACGAACAGTATAACAAATTTACCAAACTTAGTCAGACAATAAACTAACCACAAGTCGTTCTTGAGCTCCACCACCACATCCTTCCCCACCAGCGACTTGAAAAACGAGTAGAAAAGCTGAAAAACAGAACGACATGATGCTAATGTTAGCAGCATGCTAAATGTCGAGCACGGTACGGGCTGCGGAAAGCTAGCAAGGATACAAATAATGTGATACAGTGAGCTGGAGGGACTTCAACGCCTCACTGAAGCTCAAGATAACACATCTGATATAAACAAGGAAATAATTTCATACATTCAAACTGATTTCTTACCATTATTGCTGTCGTTTTCTTGTGGTAGTGCGTCTGGTGTTGATGACGTTTCACTCGCGTAATATTGCTGCGACGGACCAGTGTGCAGTTACAGATCAGCTCCACGTGGGAGAGCCAGATGCGCGCTCAGAGCGTCAATACAGGCTGAACTGCAGTACCTGAGAGGTTTACTGTTGCTCATTAAATGAGCTGTGCGACACACAGTAAATTTCACTGTATATATTGTTTATTGCTTCGTCATTCTTCATATATTTAGTTTATTGTATATTCTTTTTTGCATCATTTAACTTATTGCTCAGTCTTTTGCATGTCTTTTTCCTATGCAAGTACATTCAGTGCAATGTTTAAACTGGAGTCATATTCCTTGCATGTGCACATATCCCAGTCTTTTTGGCTTGACCCCATAAAATTAGACAATATTTGCTTGCAACCCATCCTCAATGGTTATGCTCAAGCACAAAGTAAATGAGTCATTTTCATTAGCCTTTAGAGGTAAAATTATCCAGTGACCCACAAACAGCATAGTGTACAAGTGTACAAAATGTTGTGTGGCAAATGCAAATGTCTTCTTTTGTCGTTTTCTTTTTCCTAGGATTGTCCTTTGTTCTGTCTGGACTACCAACAACAAGGAGAAGACAACATGATGATAATTTCAGTCGAGCTAAAGCGAAAAAATGTGTAAATCCAAGAAATGTCACGTAGAAACAAAGTGCCGCTAAGCTTCTCTTACATCTGATCCAACAAAATTATATGTAGGAGTTTGTTTGTTTTTTGTTTTTGTTTTTTCCCAATATCATTACACAGAATGTCGTCTATGACTGAAGTATGTTCACTAGCACTGAAAACATGATTTTCACTCTACATGCAGTTCTTTTAGCTAACAGCAGATGGAAGCAAATGACTAAATGTTGAATGAATGGCGACGAATGGCCTGGATAAGATTGGTCTCTACTGCAGACTTGAAGCGGTATTTATTTACAGTTTCACAGGCAATCTAAAACGACAAAGTCAAACGAAGCTGATATTTGAATTTATGTGAGCATTTATTGTACATGTTCAAGGCAAACACACCAGTTTCTGTGCAAGATAATACTGTGTGGTAAACATTCATTAGCTACTGTATAGTGTAAAACTCTACATGAAATGTAACAGAATGATTGATTAGCAGAGTTGAAATCCAAACCTACGTTTTTAATGCGAGCTTAGCGGAAATGAAGTCTGACTATCTGTCTCTACTGTTTATATCACTTTAAAGGAAAACTTTTATTTTTTGGAAAATATGCTTTTTTTGCTTTCTTGCTGAGACTTGGATGAAATATGAAGCCAGGAAACAGTTAGCCTAGCTTAGCATTAAGACTAAACACAGACACAGTTAGCCTGGCTCTGGCTGAAGGTGTTAAATATGGTGAGTCATGAGCTTTACAGGTGCTGGGTGCTGGATTTTTGTTTCCTTTGGACAGAGCTAGGCCAGCTGTGTCTTCTTTTTCCAGTCTTAATGCTAAGCTAACATCACTGGCTGTAGCGCCATATTTAGCGGACAGACATGAGAGTGCTATCGGTCTTCTCATCTAACGTAATGGACGTGGCAGGCAGTGACTGGCTGAAGCCCTATCTCTGTGTGTTTCCAAAAATGCAGAGCAGCAGAGAGCTGTACAGTCAGAGTCAACCAGCCTGGTCTCACTTCACCAAACGGCCCATCTTGGGAACTTCAGGGTGCACTAAGGACAAACAGAGTTTGCATCATCATACTCAATCATCATTAAATTCTAATGAATCTATCCATAAGAGAAACAGGGTCTTCCTTACGGTCTTGGCTGTGGCTGACCAGGTCTTGCTGGCGGTCTGTGTTTGATGGGGAGTTCAGAGTTGTCTCTGGGTTTTGAGGTCTGGGGCTCAGGTATGCCTGGCCGGCACTTGGAGGGTAAAGGGGGGCGGTTGTGTGCCATCCCTCCTTCGGAGCGTGAGGGCACCACTGGTTTCTTGAGCACTGAGGGGACGGGTGCTGGCGGCTGAGGTTTGGTCTCAGAGCAGGTGAAGGACCGGTTGCGTGGGGTTGGAACCGGGGGGCGATCAGGGTCTCCGTCTGCTGCTCTGGAGGCTGTAAAGGTGGGATCTGGAGGTGTGAGGTGGTCCCTCTGCTGATAGTCTTGGTCTTTGGGCCGAGCATGTGATTTTCCCATTGAACCATATAACGGATTGTCAAACATCTCTCCCTGGTCACCCTCACCCCTAGGAAACAAGAGATCAGTCAGTAAAGTTTCTGTTTCAGTTTCTCAAGAACTGTTATTGTTCGGTTATTTTTAGAGGTTTTGATCCTGAGATTGAACGATGAGTTTCAGAGAAACATGCTGCAGCAGAAACAGACACTTACGCAGGACCACGTGTACCCACATCATAACCACACTTCTTGGATTCTTTGCTCCCTTGCACAGCATTCGGAAGGTTCTTTTTTGGCATGCTGTAACTCCAGCCTTTATCGATCACATTGTCCCTTTGGAAGGACACTCCCATGTAACTGGGGTTAGAAATATCATGTGTTTGGGTGATGGAAGACCTGTCAATCAGAAGACAGACAATATAACACCGAGAAGTCACGTTTGAGATGCCTTGAAGTACCCAGGTGAGAATATATCTTACTTGTTTAGGTCGTTGCCTTTCCCTTTTGAGGTGACGGTGTCATCCTTTTCAATTTTGATGAAATCTGAAAGCAGAGGCAAACATGAGTTAGTGCACATGAACTGGACAAGAGAGCATTTAATAAGGAAGCTGCTTTCCAGACTGTATACCGTATAACTTCTCCGTGGGTTTGCCCTCAGAGGTGTGCAGCTGGATGCCACCCGTCAGCGTGCCCGTCTGCTCTCCATGGTGAGTCAGTGTAATCTGAAACTCTGTGTAGCAGAACTGGGCGGCTCGCAGCGCAATACAACCCTCCCCTGTGGGAATAAGACGTCGGAAAACTGTAAGTTCTGCTCAGGTCAATGCATCTGCACGAGGAACTGAATGCGAGCTCATTACCGTACGACTCGTCGCTGTCTGTCGACTTCACGCAGATGAGGATGTGCTGGTCCAGAAGGTATTCAGGGTCAGAGATGATCGGGGTGAGCTTGAAGAGATAGAAAGCACAACACATGAGGATTGTTCTCCACAACAAGTCCACTCTGAAAGCTCCGACCTTATCTTACCTCAACTTGGTTGCCAAACCAAACTTTTATTGACCCAACGGAGTGCTCCATTTTCTCGCCCTCTGAAGTCTTGACTGTTTCTGCAGACATTCAGAGAAGTATTTGTTTTGATCATCTCAGCCCATTTTAAAGCAGATCCAATAGAATCCAATGTGATACGGTCCATCACACAGACGGGACTTACTCTCCAAGCAGCTGGAATGGTATTCGATGAAGAACTTAGTCTTCGATTTTGTCATCAAGGTGGCCACACAGTTCATGATCTGTATCCCGCCTTGAGGTGCACTGTTTGGATCTGAAAAAAGAAACACCACGTCAGACTGTAAGTTGGATAACGTAAAGGCGCCTCTGCTGGGCCGTGGATGGGGGTCGTACCTTGCTTGGAGACAAACTGTGAGGCTACTCCAACTTCAAATGAGGCGAATACAGGTGAGTGGTCGCTTGTCATGATGTCATTAGTACATCCTGCAAGGTGGAGAGGTTTGGCTCAATGAGTGTCTCATAAAATGTATTATTGCATTACTTTCATTACGTTTGGTGACTCCCAAGAGACAATTAAACAAAGCATGGTCAACAAGCACAGCAGAGGCTGAGATATGTTGACTCCACATCCCAAGCTTCCACTTCCTGTTAAAAAGTCTCCAGCCCAAGTAGAAAATTCAAATACATCTTCAGGGTTATTTTTACATCCTGCCTCAGAAAGCTCTATTCACTACGCCTGCCTGAGCCCTGGACCTGCAAACCCAATATATCTGCAAAAAGCTAACATTGTCTAAAATATCACAGATCTCTAGTTTCCTTCATGTCAAATTACACAGTCCTCTCTAGAACCCTTCATCAGAACTCCTCATGTTCCAGGGGGATTACTCACCATATGCTTGGCAGACAACATGAACCAGAGGGTATGACTTCCGCAGGACACGATCACACCATGACGGCAAATTATATTTTGTCTGTAGAGTTAAATTAATAGTTACATAAATAGTGAATATAACAGTTTTTACAGGCAGGGCTTTACAGCAGTTTGAGCATTGAAAAGCAGCTGTGAGGTTAGCATGTGTCAGAGGTCTGATAAAAGCACCATCAAACATCCATGCTGCTATAGATCAGTTCAACAGATCTAATCCATGAGGATGAATATGCCTTTAAGGGAAATTTGCTAAATTGATCCTTGTGCCAGGAGATGAGTTATATCATAAATTTTCTATGAGCCACAACATATCTGCAGATGGACTTTTTGACCCAGATGCCTCAAAGCAAAAAACATGTTCTGTGTCACTTGAGATTTACGTTCAATGCTGTAGCTGCTTTTAAGGCTTTCTGCATTATTATGACTGACAGGAGCCAAACAGGGAAAAGACATCTCACTAAACATAAGCTTACCCCCGTGGCTTTAGCCTTTGTGTAGGCATACTTCTCTCGAGTGTCTCTTTCAAAGCGATATGTGGGTGCAAATGTGATTTCCTCTTCATCTACAATCCAAATAAAATTAAAAAGACATTTTATATTTTTGACATCTACTGACAAGAAAAGAATGCATCAGATGGTGAACAGAACAGCAGAAGCTAAGTTACACTCAGACACACACTCTGCTGTATGTCTGCAGTGATCTCTACGCATGTGCTCAAGGCTCACCGAAATGCAAGAAGACCTTTCCATCATTCCTCTCCATGCTGAGCTGGTCTTTACTGAGGAGCTCCTGGTACTGCTGCTGTTTGATCTTTGTGACAATGTACTCAGCTTCCTGTGAAGGGAAACAGCGCAGTGTCAGCAGCTGAGAGCTCAGACACCTGAAACCTGCATGCTCTTTCATGCACCGTTCGATGAACTGCAGCACTGACAAGACAAAAATCCCTAAATGTATATAAAAAGATCAAATATTTGTGAATCTGCATGCCGTTCATAGAAAGATTTATAACGGGAGAAACTCCGCTAACGTGGCGTCACAGTGCTACGTCATATTACATTTGTTTTTGTGTGATTTCTGTACAGAAAGCTGCATTCTTTGCACACTTACTGTCGATTGGAATTCGACACGGTAGTTCAAATCGCCGAGCCAGAAGAGGTGAGTGAACTGATGTGTGATGTCAAACGGATTGAGCTTCTTATCTCCAAGGTTCAGAAATCGCAGGATGTTGGTGTAGTTTTGATTACGTCTGCAATTACAGCAAAATTAGGAATTAGGTAACATATTTTTGTGTATTTAATATAAAATGTCTGTACTTTTATTTCTGTTTTTTGCAACACAATACATATATTTCTATGTATTTCTGTATTAATCTTGTTTTGTAACACATGGACTTGTTATCCTCATATTTTATATCTCTGCATCTGAGTGTGGCTTCATAACTGGTGGGGACCTAATGAAGTCAGAGGTTCTTCACCAAAACTAGGCCATATAAATAAAAACCAAAATAAAATGTGAACTCTTTTTCCTGCATTTCCATACATATATATCAACCTAGCAAATAATGCTTAATGATGAAATTAGTTGGACTCTCTTAAATAGCAGTTGTAAAATTCTATGCAGATTGCATGACTGTACTAGTGCCACTTAAAATCCAATTCAGTTTCACTATATTTGCACATTTACCATATAGAGCTCACGCTGCCTTATCTTTGACTGATCTTTATTTTTATTTTTTTAGCAGATTAACTGTAATTTCAAATATTGATCAAATGATTCCCTCCAAAACATGCAGAGGAGGTGAAAGTATGGTGGCCCAAAACTGACAATGGACTAAAAGTCAAAAACATGAATAAATACATCAACAAATGATATTGTTGCTTAAATAATGCAATTATTGTGGAAAAATAACCAAGACTATAAAGCTTCATACTTCTCCTTTAACCTCAAATCAAACCTTCAGTTGAAGCAAAAGTCCTAACGGTCTCTGGGGCTAACTGCTAGCTAACTGCTAGGTTGCTTACATAAAAAGCAGGTCAGCCTTTTCAGTTAGCTAGCTAGCTGATGCTAACTTTTCTCATAAAACTACTGTGCATAAAGTCGATCATCCACATACTGCACTGCATACTGCTGTAGCATCGCGGTAAAAACTCTTGTAACAGCAGTAAAAACCAGCAAGCTAATGCTAACAAAGTCAGCTAAAGCAAACAAAGCCAACTAATGCTAACAAAGTTAGCTCATTTATGCTACTTGACAGTTCACAGACACCATGCTTTCATCTTCGTAACATTATCTTCATCTTTATGTCTCTTCTCGTCTTCATCAGGGACAAAAAAAAAGTGCATATGTGGGGAAAAGGGACTCAGTGCTTTATGAGTTCAAGTTCAAGTCCCAATCCATTTTAATTATTCAACTAAAATATTATTTATTGATGTACTCAGTAATATTTTGGTTAACCTTTTACTAACAATCTGTCAGTTTCTGGGTGGTAGTATCTACAGACAATCCCTCCTGTACCTTCTGGTGTAAACTAACAAATAATAGGGGCCCAGATGAGTGGATCACCATCAACAGCTGGACAGCCAGAGGACGGTGTTTACAGATTTAGAGTTAATCAAACAGACACCTTAAAAGTGATGGGAACAAAAATGAGATGTTGAGAAGTGGATCACCAGCTGAAAAATGCACCATTGTTTATATCCATAGTTAATCTTAGTAATGAAATTAAGCTTGGTTTTCTGTTTCTCACCGGAGCTTCTTCTCACTTCCAGAAGTCAGGTGACTGTTGACGAAACCAAAAGATGTACCGTTGAACATGAAGGACACACCCACTGCTCCCTTGTTTCCTACAAAAATGTTATCATTATTACAAAATTAACATCCCAGTGAGCACTGACAGGTCCTTGTTGAAGGAACTTTCATTGCAGATCAGTAAAAGGCTTGTGGGGAAGTGGAACTGCTTACCCAGAGTGTTGGCGATCCCTGTCTTCACGCTGTCTGAGAAAACGTGGGAGATCCTGTTTTCATGCTCAGGCTTGACCAGGACCACAATCCGAATGTTCCACAGAGTGTGGATCGCCACCTGGATGTTGGAAGATGAAATGATGCGTCTCTGCTCTGCATCTGCGTTCAGGTGTAACCTCGATACTCTGTCGCAGTCACTCACTTGTTTAAAGCTGATGTTTGTGATGTTCCTCAGGACTTCTTTCACTGTGTCCGCCCATTCCCTCTCACCCAAAGGATCCTCCTGAGTCCCGATGACGTAAAAATCATGTGGGATGTGATCCGCTGTGTCATCCCGTGTCTTCCCTTGGCCTTTACACTTAAACCAGGAGCTGATGTTGTGGGGAGGACCAGCGTTTCCTGCGGGTTTACGGAGACATGTGTTACTGTGTCGCCACATGTTCAATCATGAATTCAAATTCATTCAAACGTGTAGGAAGTTAGCATTGCTACCCATGTTCCAGGTGCCAAGGAACACTGTGATCATGTCTGGTTCAGGCTTTTGAGAGTGTTTGTTCTTCATCTGTTGAAGTAGTTGGCAAAACCCCTCCCTTTTCTGATAAGACACAAAAGAGAACACATTTCTGATAACAAATGCATTTAAACATTGTGCCCCATGAATTACACGTGACCCCTGAAAAAATATTTTCTCAGTCAGCTTCTCTTTGTAAGCAATGGGCTGCTACCCGAACACACTGTTTTCAGCCAGGTTTCATCTGAATTTAAATCAAAATGTGGTGACAGTTGTGGATTTGATGATAATGAAACCCATGGTAATGGTTTTAAATGGTACACAGAGTTTTTGGGGGAGTCAGAGAACAGAAGGTCTCATCTGCTGTACAGATCATAAAGTCCCTCAATGCAATGTGATATAGGGATATATGAACAAAATCTGACTTGACTTAATGTTGCAGACTGCAAATCTGATCAATGAGTGTTTCATGTTGTTTATGTTACAGAGTTTTCAGGGGTCTTAAGCTAAATCAGGTGTCAGTTGTCAGATGCTTTGTTACCTTTGTGTTATCAAACACAAACTCTTTACGCAAAATCTTCTCTTTCTCTGTTTCCACCACGATGACCAGTTTGACGTGCATTTTCTGGGATTTCACCAACTGCAGGACTGAGAAATAATCAAAGTGCTCTCATTAAAATGTTGCTGCAATGTTGATGGTCTACAGCAGTTCGTTAAACAACAACAAGAGTTTGCAGCCATGCTAACGGCTCTGTGAAGCGTTAACGTCAGTATGCTAACGTGTACAGTGACAATGAAAATGCAGAGCAGGGTAAACTTTGCTGATTAGCACTAAACACACTAAAGTAATTAAAACTCAGAGACATGAATATCTGTGCCAGATTCTATGGCAATCCATCCAACAGTTGTCAAATCATTTAACTAAAACCCCAAAATGTCAACCTCATGGTGTACTAGAGGAAAAGTCTGGGAATCACTAAGTCAGTCTGACTCAACCTCTTGAGCTCATGAATAACCATGAATCAAATTTCATAGCAATCCACAATCCATCCAATAGTTGTTAAGATATTTCAGTCTGCCAAAAGCGATGGACAGATCAACTGACAGACTGACCATCATAAGAGTCACATTGCTAGCATGGCTAAAAATACAAAGGAATGAGGCTACAGAGTGATGTTGGGTCTTACTTTTGTTGTGTACAAAATATTTGTCTTCAGGCCCATCTTTTGACTTCTTGAAGTAGAGCTTCCCACTTTCAACATCCACTTTCAGGAATGTCTTGGTGGAAATACCCAGTAATTCTTGCTTGACCTGTGAGTGAAAGGGGAAACCGGTCAGATAAGCCACAAACCTTCAGACGTTTTATATTATTTCATTTTCCCGTATTGCAGTACCTCAAATGTAAAAAGTGGTATGGCAGAGTTCCTGGGAGTGCCGTCATACCCACCAGACTCAAACATGCAAATTTTAGCCTGTAAAAATAAAGAGAAGTGCTTTGTAATCTGTGACTGAGATCAATAACCAAGATCATGAACCATGAACAGTCAGTCGGTAAATTGAGCCGCGGTACTTTACCTTATCTTCTATTGAGTAGAGCAGCTTTGTCAGCTGCTCAAGCCTAAAGGATACTGATTGACATGAATCAGCAGACATCTGAAAATCAAGGAGGTAATGCATGATGATAAAGGCTTTTATTGTGTGTGGTACTAACGCTACAAAGGATCAAGAGTGTCACTCACTTGTTTTGGAAACTGTCCAATCCCCGGGGACAGCTGTTGGTCCAGTGCTCTGTGGAAGACATCCAGAGCTGGCAGGATGCGGGAAATTTCACTGTGTCACAAAAAAGGTCAGAGGTTAAATCAGCGCTTTCACTGTAGTATAACGTATGGTGCTGTCTGGTGACTATACCTGTTTAGATTCTTGCAGATTGTCATCGTTAGCTTCTTTAGCCCGGGGAGGTTAGGGGAACCGTTCTGTACCTGTTCAGCATCCAGGCAGATTGAGGTCCTGAAGTATTCTTGGATCGCCATCTGATGCTCCTCTGGAATTCTGGAAACATGTAACACAGGAGCACTTTAAATACTGCACCTTATCGTCTCATCCACACGGTAGTTAGCTACAGCCAAGCACCTCAATGTGACAAATCACTGCTCATAATGATTTGTGCAAATCATGTGGAGACACAATGTTGATTTTCAGTGCTATGCGGGCGAACTGTATGTCCCTTTGAAGGCTGGTACCAGTTTCAAAGGGACATGTTTCCTGTATCATGTCCTGAATTGCCAAAGGGATCAGTGACTCCAAATCGGATTAAATCATAATTACCCACTGTGACCCCAGCACCAGCAGCATCAGCGACGTCTCATCTAGTCTGGACAGGTTAACTAATAATGTTGATATGAAGGTTTTAATTTTGAGTTGTCTTTTAAGACAGATCAGGTCATTCCTTTCTTCTGCAGATTTAGGAAAGCTCATTCATGCTGACTTGATTACTGCAGCTCTTTTTATTCAGCTATCAGCACGTGAAGCCTTCAAAGAACACAGCTTTTACAAACCACTGCCACCAGGCTTTTAACTCTCAGAGGAAGGACCACATCACACCAATCCTTCACTGGTTGTTTGTGAGTTGTAGAACTGATTTTAAGACTTTTACTGTTTGTTTGGTCAGAGTCCTGCCTATATCTGTGATCTGCCAACAAGACTATGAACTAAGAACAGACTATAATAGTATAATTTAGAGTTTAGTCCTTTTCCTGCATGCGTTACAACCATAAATACACATTTGCAGCTCATATAGATCAAGTAACAGAATTGAATTGAGAACCATTTGATGCTCCTAATCTTTTCTGTTATCACTCTTTTTAAATGAAAGGGACCTTTCTCACAGTACAGCTGTTGACAGATCTGACTGATTGTTCATTTGTCTGACAACAGAAAACAGGTCTTTAAAAAAGGATGGAAATCTGTGCTGGACTAATATGATCCCTCAACTCATTATTACAAATGACATGAGGTCCCCAGGTAACACTGGCTCTGTGGAAACAGGGCTTAACCTTAATCTTATGACTTTTTCTAAACTGACAGTATGATATTGTGACTATTTGAATTATTTTTTCTTGTCTTCTATCTCATCTTTTCTGATCTCACTGATTTTTATCATTTGCTTTGTTGTAAAGCACTTTGTAACTTAGTTTTGAAAGGCACTATATGATTGAAGTTATTAGTAATATATTATTGTACACACTGCGCACTGCCATGTATAATCTGAAGAATCGCTCGACGGATTATCTGCTGAGTAATAACTTGCTGTGCTGCATCAATGCAAATTCTGCAAATGTGATCATACGTGGACAAGTCCATGTGCTGCAGCCTCATCAGGCACGTGTCTGACAGGGGCTTGCAGGCCTGTTCTGAAGGTTTGGGTTCACTGTCTTTCACATCGTTGGCTGCAAAGTTCCTGGGTGGAAGCTGCGGTGGAAGATTGTTGGATTCTGCAGGACGAAGACGCACGGGATGTTTAGGAGTTTTTAAATCTTTGACAGGCATTTGACATAACAGCCATGAATCAGACCAAGTGAAGTTGTTTGACCTGGTTCCTCGTCCACCTCCTCCTCTCTTTGGACGGGGTACTGCAGATGCGTGACCAGACCCATGTTGGGACTGTAATATGCCTCCACCAGCTCAGGCAGCATAGAGAAGAACCTGATAGGAACTCCCTCTGATGCCTGAAGAGCAGATCACAGCAGACACATGCAGCAATTCCTCTCAGACCACAGCAGAACTGAGATGTCATGCGGTTATGTTCTGGAAGACTTTTGATTTTCTTCTCTTACTAAATCAAGCGACACAATCTTTAAGTTTTACTTCCCATGTGATGTCAGATATATCTATTTGCACCGTATGTGGCTTCTCCCAGCAGACTCGAGCTGCGTTTATGTCAGTAGCTACAAGTACTGAAAATACACCTGCTGCACCTGCCCGTCTCTGATATGAAATCCTTGTTCCATAGACAGTGTTTACACAAACGAGTTAAGCAATTTTTGACACGGTAGTCCCCTTATTCTGTTTGCTCTCGTTGACGTATTGATCACTCTTTTTATCTGATTTCAAACACACAATAATTTTACTTGTTTCTACGTGCAGCTTTCTATAAACTAGATCACATACTCCAACTGACACAGCTCTACGTGAGACAGTTGCACCTGACAAAGCTGCACCTGACAAAGCTGCACATGACACAACTACGCATGACACAGCTACACCTGAGACAGCTGCACCTGAGACATTTGTACACTTGCAGCTTGACTGAGCAGGAAATAGCCTTATTTTGTCTGATGTGAACAGTATGTCCACCATGAGCACTCACATTCACCAGAAAGTGAAAGTGATGATTTATTATTACTCTAGTTGGACAGAAATCTAACACACTGGTAATCCACAGCAGGGACTACAAGCCTGAATCAAGAACTGGTTCAAGCATATTTGCCACTTTAGTCCACATGTCTGTGCAGCTATTGCATATAAAATGCTTTCATGCCTGTCCATATTACAAAACAGAAGTCATTTATCAAAAATGTGGTCATGAAGAATGCAGACCCTTTTTCGTGGTAAATGCACTTTCCCACATGACGTTTCCTCAAACTTTAATTCTATGCTGATGATACTGTCATATCTACATACAATAACTCTAACAACAGATGCAAGCTACTCTCACTTCCTCTGGGTGAATAGAATTCCTTTTTTATTTTTTGCAGCAGAATTATGTATAGGGTAAAAACATATCACTTGTAAAGCATGACTGTAGTGGCACTTTGCAAGAGCTTCACTGGACCTTCTGTCTAGACTGATTGCAAAACATGAGTAAACATTTATCTGTAAAGTCACTATACCCCCCCCCCCACACACACACACACACACACCCCACACACACCCCACACACATACACACACAGAATCAGTATCTTGTAAAACTATAACTGTCAGCAGAGAGAACCACAGAGAACCACAGCCAACAGAGGCATTTGTGACATTTGAAAGTGGGTTGAATGTGTGCATGGCAGAATTGTTTTTGCACCCTCATACAGTAACTGAAGGAAGTTTTACACATTCAGCACTGTCAGCAGCAGCTTTGTCAGCCAGTGGTATTTACTGAGTAGTCATTCTTAGAAGATAAGATAATAGCGCAAACACAAGAGTTCAATGTAAATTTGTTTTAAAAGTTGTAAAGTCTGTTTTGATGAAGATGTGACACTACACAACACTGACAGGCTAAAGCCAAGTTAACGGCTCTGGTAGGTAGGAATTCTGACAGTAAATGTAAATGTTAGCAGCTGACATCCTCACAAAGACAGTGATAACATGCTGATGGTCAAAAGCTATAATGTTCCTTATTTTGATTTAAAGTCTAAGCATGCTAACATTTGCTAATTAGCGCTAAACACAAAGTGCAGCTGAAAATGATGTGATACCATAACCTTTAGTTAGTGAGATTCTGGGGATTATGTAAATTGGGTTACAGCTAAAATTAGCTGTGTACCAGCATTTTGTTTTATTCATTAAATAATGGTGGCGTGTGTCAGACTGTTAACCCACCTGGACAGAGAGCTTCTTATCCTCATTTGGCAGGATTCTGTATGTGTACACACAGTTCTGGTATCTGTGGTTAAAATAAATACAAATGTCTGTCACTGGACCACAACTTGTATGGAGGGTAAAGACACACGCTGGCTGGTGGATTCAGTGTGCGGAGCGTGCAATGAGAACAGGTTGTGCAGCATTTTAAATGAAGGTGCCCCCATGAAAGGCGATATGGGTTGCAGAAGGCAAAGAGCGTTGCTTTGTGGTAGCACAGTATGCAAATAAAGGGGAACTACTCTTGCGTTGCAATGTGCAAAAAAAAAATGTGATATGATGTATTGTAACACAGAAGGGGAAATTTTAACAATTGCTAAATCAAGAATGCCCAAATGATGTGTAGAATTTTCTTTGACCCAATGCCAAAAATAATTGGTGTAATGTCAGTTTGCCTGCATTAATTAGGACCCCACACAGCTCATATTGCTTGTTATTAAGGAACAAGAATCATTGCACAGTGCATGAAGGTGCAGCAAAATAAACTGTCAGTGTGATAGTTAGAAATGAGTAATGTCTACTTACAAAACACAGAGGGCATACGCTCCCTGTATGGACTCACTGTCCCGGATAAGGAAGCTTCCATCTCTGGCTGCTTTGGAAAGTAGATCCTCAGCTTTGGATCGAGTTATATTGCCATGGCACCAAGGCTGATAAGCCGGCATCCTGTTTCACACCCAAGAGTCTGAGCTCAAGAGTTTTGCATCTGCGCTCAAACTATATTCCAGCAAACCAAACTCGACTCAGTTTTTCTTTCTGGCTATTTTCATCTGTTCATGGTGCGTACTTTTAAGTCCTTTCTTTCACTTGTTCATCCCCTGCCTGCGAAAGCTGTAAAAGGAAGCTGCTAGTACCTCGACTCTGAACTTCCTCATTTGAGAAGTTAAGAGAGGAGGGCCCTGCTGCCTCCGCTCTGCCTGTTATATGACCGATCCAGAGCTGTAAATGGAAATACAGACTTTCACTTGCTGAGTAGAAATCTTTATCGCATTCCTTCAATGATTAACCAGCATTCCCTCTTAAGATTCTGTACACCTGCTTTTTAATGTGAATTGTCTAGAAAATAGTGAAGCCATTTCTAAAAACCTGAAGAAGTGAAAAGGGGAAGTAACAAAAAAAGCTAATATGATGATTTTTACTTGTTATAGTGAAGTAATTCACTTATAAATACGTATGAGAAAACTATCATTTGATTCCCAGATGCTTATTTCAATCCTTTAATCATCTCTTTCCTTTGATCTGGAATAAAACCAGCCCTCACATTCAGCCAGGAGACCTCGATTAAGTCTCACTGCTGACTGTTAAATCAACTAATATGAATCTGGCGAGCTAGGTGTTGTCTAAAATATATACATTCAGGAAATGCAAGTTCAGAATGGCTTGCCATGTTCATGTGATGGACAGGAAGTCTTGCAAAAATAAGAGGAGGAAAATAAGCTGCTCGCAAACCACAACATAGGTCACATGATACAAAAAGAGAACTACACAGTGACAAGTGACTGCCGCATCGGAGGTTTCTGTCCTGCACTTGAAATAGGTTTCCCACTTTCGCAGAGAGCATGTCACAGCCTCAGACGTGCAGTGTCAGTATGTCAGACACATCAGCTCGTGAAATCATACTTTTGCTTTCCAGCGATGACAGCTGAAATGTTGAGTTGACACGCACTTTTTATGGAACAGCATTTCAAAAGTGGTTTTATTGATTCAGAAAGAAATAAAGAATGAAATGTGAGTCAGTTGTTAACATATGAGTGAACTGCTGGAACATCTAAACAGAGATTTTCTTTCAGACTTTACATTTTCTCTGCTGACTTTGTACAATTACAGGTTTATTATGCACAACTTGAAGTCACAAAGAACATTTAGTACTCACATCTTACTAATCTGTGTGAATCGTCTTTCTGTCTCAAACATCACTTCTTTTGCAGATGATGTTTAGATGAGCAGTAAAATAGGATTCATAGTTTGTCGTGCAATATCATAGAAAAGTGTACAAAACAATTAATGCATAGCAGAGGGAAGAAGGGGGCTGGATAACGATGAATAAAAGTACAATGAAGATTTGTCTGGCACAAGCAAAGTAAACACGGTGCTGGTGTCTTCCAGCAACTTTAAAAACTCCTAGAAAATACGTTTTTAAGTGCATTTTAAAATACATCTTACATTAAAAACAGTCTACAGCCACGTCAGCACAGTGGTGCTTTGAGCTAAACGCTAACAGCAGCATGCTAACGTGCTTGCAACAGAAATGCTACCATGCTAATGTGTAGCAGGTATGTTTATGATGTTCACCATCTTAGCTTGAAGTGTTGGCATGGTAACATATGCCAATTAGCACCAAAAATAAAGCACAGCCGAGGCTGATGGGAAAGTCATTGGTTCTGCAGGTTTCTGACGGGAACAACATGTCGGCACCAAGACATATTTCGGTCCAGACGGTAGCATCATCCTTAGAGCTTTGCTGCTAGAGTGGCTAAAGATAACGTATCATTGCAGTCAAAGAATGGGCTGACACCTTTGAGCACGTAGCACCTATCCACCATCTTATTTCAGTGCATTAGCATTCAAACATTTGCTATATAGCACTAGACACAAATTCTGGATTTGGCACCGCCATCCTCAGAGCAATGTATGCCACTAGCATAGCTACAAACACCTTGGATAAAAAAAAGACCAAATTTGGCATAGGATACAAAACAGTAACAGTAAATATACATTAAAAGCTGACTATGTACAGAATATATTGGATTATTTGGCGTGAACATGCTGCTAATACAACAAATATGGTTCAAATATAATATTCAGTTTGTGTGTTGTCCAATTTTCCGCCTCATGTCTGGGACAAATGATTTTTTAGAAGAGGGCTGTTGATGGCAGAAGTAGAAGCAATAGACAAAAATATTTAGGCCCACTTCGAATAGCATAAGGCTCGAGGTGGTTTAAGCTCCCTACCAGGCATTAGTTCTTCGTCTTATGATGGCGCGATCGTGATCAGAAAGCATCATTTTGCTTTTAAACAGGGAAAAAACGTGTTCCAATTCATTTCGTTACATGAGGATCATGATTCTCACACTTAACTGGACACAGAATGGCACTGACCGGGCAACGAGAGTGCTGTCTCAGTCCTCACATTGTGTTTGGAGTCCTTACCTGGACTCACACGGGAGGTCAGTTAAAGTCACTGAAGGTTCAGTGAAGAGGGGCCAAGGGTGGACTCTGAAACTGGGTCTTAAATTCAGGATACGGGGGCTACATGAACCACACTGCGGAGCCCAAGCCTTCAGTCGCTGTGAAAATGTGGCATGTTGTGAAATGCATGACTTTCTAACAGAGCTCCAGGTCTAGTTCAAGTTTCTCCTCAGAACTCAGACTTGGCACTCACAGAGCTCTCGTGGGTCCCCTTCAACTCTCCGCTGGTGGCTCCCGACACCCCGGCCCTGTCTTTGCAAAACAATCGCATCAGAGTGCCGCGGAACTTCTCCGCCCCAAACAGGTAGATCAGCGGGTCCATAGCGCCGTTCAGGCAGGTGAGGGAGGAGGTGAGGCGGTTTGCCAGGCTGAGACCTCTGCGTGTCTGGCAGGAGACGTCAGGATGGCTGTAGCTCAGGATGAAGGTGGCCCTGCTGACGTGATACGGCAGGAAACAGACTACATAGATGAGCATGACCAGGCCGATGGTGCGCAGGGCCTTCAGCTTGAGGGCCGGCTCCAACCTGGAGCCCCGATGCAGGCTGTGAATGATGAGCAGGTAGCAGGAAAGGGTGGCGAGGAAAGGCGGGGTGAATGCCACAGCTAGAGATATCAGTGCCTTACGCGAGGCCTTCTCTCTGTACAGCTGCGAGCACACTGTCACGCCGTCCACCTCTGCGGTCTGGTGGGTGATGAGCAGTGGCGCCATGGAGACGGTGACCAGGGCCCACAGACAGAAGCTGATGATGTGAGCGTAGCGAGCACGACGGACCTTCAGCGACCTCACAGCGTGAACCACAGCCAGGTAGCGATCCCCCGCCACGCAGGCCAGGAAGTACAGGCTGGCATACATGTTGACATAAAACAAAAAGCCCGCCACTCTGCAGGGCACCTCGCCAAAAGGCCAGTGTCCTCCAGTGAGGTGGTAGGTGGCCCTCAGAGGGAGGATGATCACGTACGATAAGTCTGCCACAGCCAGGTGAATCAAGAAGATGTTAGCAGGAGAGGAAGAGCCACGCTGGTGAGAGAAGATCCAGAGAGCCAGGCTGTTCCCATTCAGCGCCAGAAAGAAAACCAGGATGTAGAAGCATCCGAACAGCGTGTCCTCGGCTGTGGTGTCCACTGCTGGACAGCTCTCTGACGTCTGATTGGACAGCATGGACGGCAGCTCCATCGTAGCAGACTCCATTTTGGTCCCTAAGGAGACAGAAAATTGTTAACATCCTTCTCCTAAAAGCAATAATTGAGAACATTCTCGTCTGTCGGCTGATTTTTGGCTGAATAAAACGACGTATGAATGTTTGCTGGTCACACATCAGGCCTCATCTCGCATCTCTGCATTTGAGTCACGAGTCCCTTTGATGTCTAGAATAATTCACTGTTAATATTCAGACAGCAAACTACCAAAGTAACAGGAAGCCATGCCAGCCCAACCCCGGGTCTCTCTGTCACACACACACACACAGTGACAATAGGCGGGGGGGGTGTTTGTCACAGCGCCAGTCTCACAAGGTAACAATAGATGTCAGTGTCCCCGGCTAATGTGCACATGCCCTCAGAGCGCGTAATCACTTCATTCTGACCACAACAAGTATGAGACTTCCTCCACACACTCAGGAAGTCTACTCTTCTTCCCTCTACAGCGTCTCTGGCCTCCAAGTCTGATTGGTCAGCAGAATCCTTTCATCTAGGCTGAATGGAAAACCCTGAGGCCCATTTAAGAAAACTTTAGCTATTCAAAGTAAACATGGGAATCACTGCACACGATAATACTGCCAGGTACTACATATGTAACGTTATAGTGGAATATTCAAGGCAGAATAATTATATATACGCAGTTCTAGTGTTTACATCATGTTTGACGTTTTGGAAATACAATTTTTCACCCTCTTGCTGATAGTTACATGAGATTGACTCTCATGTTTGTATGCTAAATATCAAGCTAGTGGCAGCAGCCAGTTAGCTTAGCCAGGACACAAAAACATCTGCCCAGCAGCTCCTCTGACATAAACTAGTTAAAAAGCCTTGTTTGTTTAATCTTTACAAAAACTGTGTAAAAATGAAAAGTTGTGGTTTTATGTGGCAGTAGCTGTGTTTGATCACCTTTGGCCAGAGCCAGGCTAGCTGTTTCCCCCTGTTTCCAGTCTTTATGCTAAGCTAAGCTAGGCTAGGCTAAGAGGCTGCTGGCACAGGAGTCCTGTTTATTATTTTGTATTTCCCAAAATGTCAAACTATTTAAGCTGTTATTACAGCTACATATGTGAGACATAAGACCTGAGTAAAAAGACTTTTTTAAATATAATATTTCTGCCTGAAAATGTCTGATCAGTGTGCGTTTGAGTCTCTTCTCCTCAGTGACAGTTTAAACGATGAGGATGAAATGGAACGATATAATTTCCAACATTCCTCACAGGATTAGCTTTTTCCAATTTTAGACAACTATTCAGACACACCTCAAAATGACCGCCCACTCCTCCGTCCCTCCCGGCTCTCTGGCGAGCTCCAACCGTCCACTCCCTCTATTTTGCTTTTTTATCTCCTCTTTTTCTGCTTTAACATCTACACAAACATCAGTGGGGCGTGAACGGCAATGATTAATCTCAGAAAAGGCTTCTCTGCATCGTCCACTTGGACAATTTTTGGAGCATCCAAGAACAACATCACAACATGGGTAGCAGGGATGAACTTGTCATCCCACAGATGTTGCTGTAGCTGAAGGGAGGTTCCCAAACACACAATGCAAACGGCTCACCAAACAGTGAAATGTGATTAAATAATGCTGCACCACTGCAGGGCTCCTAAACAAAAAGGGAAAGGGATTGTCTCCAAATCGCTAAATCTCCGTTTCACCAGCTCACTGTCCAGACTTCTGGCCCATTAGGAACCAGCCAGATGCAGCAGCGTGGCTCTTTTCACTGTGTGTTGGGCTCCTGCACTGACTGGACCTGTGAGACCCACAACGAAGGGCATTTCTCAGCCAAGGCTCAGACTCAGCGCATTCAGGAGGACAAGTCCCCCAAAGAAAAGGGTTGAAGCCCCAGCAGGGATAACAAACCGGCTGCAGCAAAGCTCAATGGAAAAGCTTCCATAAATACGGATCCCAGAGGGATAATCCCAAAGAGAGGCAATCCTGAAATATGCCTTCATCACAATGATCTGGGTGAGCAGATCAGTGCAGGCGTTCACATGTGAGGAGTGCTGGCAGAGGAGTGGAACGCGCTGGCGTCGGTCCTTTTCAGAGATTAGTCAGTGACGATTTGTTGTGACAAAACTGTGACAGCTGTAATGTGTACAATCAGCCTTTGTTAAAACTTGTCACAGCGCAACCCAAGTGGGATGAAGTGAATGTAAAATTTGGTTATTGGATTAAATGCGAGTGCATTTAGAGACAATCTTAAAAAGCAGATGACAGATTGCCATCATGCTGAGCTGGATTTACATGACAAAGGTGACACATTTACAGAATAAATACTTACTGCTGGTCTGCAGTGAACTTCATCTGCAGCTATGTGTACCACTTAAATCCAATGAAAACAATAGGAATTGAGGAGTTTTAATGAACTTCTCTAACAATAGTTAAATACATCTCTATTGCTTTCTCAAAATCTAGATAAAATAAAGAGACTCACCAGAGCTGTAGAGCTTTTCAGAGAGTGGACTTCCTGAAGAAAAGGCTGCTTAAGGAGCAATTCAGCTGCTGACAGAGCGAGCAACAATCAGTTTAGGAGCAGAGTGAAGACCGGAGTTCAGCCGCTGAGCTGTGGAGGAACTGAAGCCCTGACACAAAGAACGCTGTCCTATAACCTCCTTTCTCTCCCTCAAGATGTCCTTGGGAATGAGACTGTTGCTCTTTTTGTGTCTCAACAAATTTGATAACAGAAAGGGAGTCCCAATGGGAGCCTTTCATTTGAACCTTGACCCCACCCTTTCTTTCTCCATCCCCTGCTCCTCAGAGAGCCACTTGTGCGCTCCACAATAGCCTGAGTCAGAATAAGCAGCACATTTTAGCAGCGGGGAGAATAATGGCGTGCCTCAGTCGCAGTGAGTCGTCGGGTATGACTCCATGGAAACCGGGCCTAGTGGTGCGCCGAGCGCCTTTACCGTGAACTCCCACCCTCCCACTGATAGATAGAAGATGGACTGTGTTGTTAATTGAGAAGTTTATGACTGAGGTCTGTGAGATGATCTTTTGTAAACGGCCTGTTAAGATCTACAGAGGGCCCCATTCCCTATAGGAGAGCAAGTGAAAAACAAGAGCGGGGAGGGGGGCCATGCTTGAAGGAAACAGAGGCCCTTGTTGGTGTCTTGCCTCCTGGGGGCATCCTGAACTGGAATGCCCAAAATAATCAGTCACATAGCCATCGGACAGATGTGGACAGAGGTCCCACTGGCTGGAGGGGGATAATAATTCTTTCATAGGAGGAGATCACAGCTGTGTGTCAGACACATCGGCTCTTTCTCCCCTCTGTTTCATCGATATGCAAATGGTATTCTGTCGACTTGAATGAAACCACTATCTGTGCGGGACTGTGGAGAAGCCTCGACATCACTATCCTGTTAATCGACTGCCAACTGCTAATTGGGACGGACCCGCTTTTGTCGGGCTGCTCGGCTCGGTCTGTTGTGCGTCTCGTAACCCTAAAGCAGAAACATTGCCTTGTTAAGCACTCGCTATCGTAAATATATCTTTCTTCTGACTGCTGTGAGGGGGAGAGTTTTTAAAGGACAGACGAATCCTCTAAACATTTTGAAGTCGAAATCACCAACAGGCTTCTGCTGGAAAATGGTTTATTTGACAGATTTAGCACAAAAAATAATTTCTCTACAATAAATGTTATTTTATCATTTTGAGCACTTAAAATATTTGCTGGAGACGGGTTTATTTAAAGGTAAGCTGAGGAGTTTTTGACCACCTTCACACAGGGATGCATGTGTGTGTGCGCAGTCATTTCAGTGATGCAGTTCACATCTGGCTTCATGTTATTCCACTTATCCACAGCTGGTGACGATAACACCCACAGAAACTTAACAATGCGCTCACTAAGCTGAGGAATTCAATTCAATTCAATTCAATTTTATTTGTATAGCGCCAAATCACAACAGAAGTTGTCTCAGGACACTTTCCATATAGAGCTGGTACAGACCAAGCTCTTTTATCTACAAAGAAACCAACAACAACAACAACAAGGAACTGGGCTGTAAACTAGCAGACATGGATGATTTTTAGAGATTTTGGGGATAATTTCAGTGTATAAAAAGGGTTTTTCAATGTTTTTATTCCAGACAGATTGATACAAAGGATAATTAGTCTCAATAGTTGTGACAAATTCATGATCCACGAATAAAACAAGGATTACAAATCGATTTGTGAATAAATGATGTTTGAAAATTAATTTTTCTATACACAAACAGATACCACCAAACTTCAATAAATATGTAAAGTTATGCTTCTAAAGTTTATGTCTTCAAGAAATCTCTTAAAGAATTTGTGAAATTGTGGTCACCAGATGCGGATGAAATACTATATACTATACTATACTATACTATACTATACTATACTATACTATACTATACTATACTATACTATACTAAAAAATGTCTTTTCCCAAATGGAAATTTAGCATTAAAGCGGGGAGAGGCGGGTTTAGCACCTGAATGCAACGTGCAGATTTGGACCAGAGGTGTAAAAAGAGTCTCCACAGACAAACGTAGCACAACTGTGCACACAGATAAAACAATTTCTATATGAACACAACAAAATTCAAAAGAAAATGACGTTGATTAAAAAGACGGAAACTGTAAATATGTAGTGCTATAAATACTGGCATTAATTCAAATGGGCTGCATCTATTTATATATTTGTTTTGCATTTATTAGGCTTGGGTGGTGTTCGGTGTTAGGAACAAGCATTTAAGGAAGTCACAAATGGTCATACACATTTCTATTTTGTTTTTTCATTTGTTGATCACGAACCACGTGCAACTCTATTGTCTCTCCATAAATTAAGGGCTCAAAAAGGTTTATACCAGCTAGAACATGAGTTGTTCCCGTAGGATTATGCTATTTGTATACAGGCCAAAGAAACACCAGCTTTAAATAAAAGGTGAGAAATCTACAACAATTTTCTCTTTTGCACTGAATCATTTTGTTTTTTTCACACAGAGCACAAATAAAGTTGATTAAACTGACAAAAGTTCTCGCTCCATATCTTTGTGTGTGTGTGTGTGTGTGTGTGTGTGTGTGTGTGTGTGTGTGTGTGTGTGTGTGTGTGTGTGTGTGTGTGTGAGCTGCATGTGGAGTATGCTGGCTTTGATCTGCAGCTTCGTCACACTCGCGTGGCTGAGGCTCAGCTGTTGAAGCGCTGCGCCCTCCTCTCTCTGAGGTACATGTTGACGTAGGAGGTTACCAGATCGTCCATCTTGTAACCCTTTTGAAAAGAAGACGCAGAGGTGAAGAGAGGGAATGGAAAGGACAAGCACTCCATCACTTAAAGATGGCGTGTAGATCTTACCAGGGAGGTTTCACACAGGAATTTGCTTCCTCTCACTAAGTTGCCGACAGTCATGTGAAAAAAGGTGCTTCCACTGCACCAGTTCGCGATGCGGTTGAAGGGGTGATTTGCCAAAACATCCTTTACAAGAGAAATGAATTAATGATGGTAAAACAGGAGCAGGATGTTAAAGAAAATACTGTTAACGCCGCTTCTTGTTTTTTTTCACCTTGGTTTTGGGGTGGATGATGGTCAGGCCTTGCTTGCCGATGGCTATTCGTACGATATCTGGGAAATTTGGTTCTGACGTTTGCTGAGAAGAAAGTCACAAAGACAAATGAGAAAACTTTTCTTCGCTGTAACATGGTGGCAGAGGGCGTGAGGGACTGAGAGCGAGAGCATCAGATAAACAAGCCACCCACTCAACCAAATGGACTATAGATAGCAAGATAACGCAGCACTTGTGCTGCATCGCTGCAGCTTTTACCTTCACTTCAAAGAAGGCGCAGCCGAACGTCGGCCAGCGGTAAACCGCCTTCAGAACGGCCACCTTGGCTTCTTCATCAGTCATGCCAGCTTGTTTGTTATACGAGGTGACAATACTCTGAAAAAAGATGCATATCACAGTATGATACAGCACTCTCGTTTCATAGAAGCATTTGCACTGCTTTTAATGAGGTTAATGATTCTCCAGCAGCCCCTCAGCCTGCAGGCAGTAATATCCAGAGAGCTGAGATCAGGAGCATAATGGTGAAGCTGTTCATATGGGCAGTCTGAAGGATAAAGACGGTTCAATTCTATGTTTTCCTTCATGTCAAAAAGCCCACGAAAAGACCAAAAGAAACAATAAACTGATGCAGCGAAGAAGAGACTGGGTGTGTGTGTTTTACTCCTCTGTGTCAAAGAGCTCGCATGTCGTCCAAAAACTCCTCAAACACATCAATGAGCCACACTGTCGCACTCAGTGACAAGTCTTTCTTTTTAATGAACGCGCCCCCTAAAGTTTGTTTTGACTCAGTCTCACATACATCATCCTGCAGCAGTCAATACTTGCCAACGCGCACACTGTGTATCAATGCGCAGCTAAATATAGTCCCCAGCAAACACACTATTTATTCTAGTTTTCATAAAGTTTGTTGAAACCTACAGCACCCAGCTGTTTTAGGAAATGACATAGCTTCATCTAAAAGTTGAACTGTATATTGTAGAACTGTTTTTAGCCATGCTAGCTGCGTGGCAATGTCAGTCTGTCCTGTCTGGTTAATATCTCAGCAACAGTTTGACATGAAACTGTGCATTTAAGGTCGCCGGAGGAAGAATTCTTACAACTTTGGTACCTCAACATATAGTGGATGGATAGCCATACAATCCATTACAGATATTCATATTCCCATCGGGAGTAACTGTAATAGCTGTATACCAGGAAAACCAGTGACATTCCCATCAGCCTCAGCTGTACTTTGTGTTTTGTAGTTTTAATGCTAATTAGCAAGTGTTAGCATGCTAAAATGCTCAATCAAGATGGTGATCTTGGTAAACAATAGCTGCGAAACATCAGCATGTTAACATTGTCTTTGTGTTAGCGTGCTGATGTTAGCATTTCACTCTGTGCAGCACTGATTCAAGAAGATTTTGAAGATTTAAGTCTTCATGAGGAATGAATGGGGTTGGAGTCGAGTGTCACAGACGGGATAAGGAAGTTGAAATCTGTTGAGTATTGTTGGTTTTGGCCTTTTCCTGAGATGTGCTGACAAAAAGAATAAAGTGCACCACCTCTTGAGATGAAGTCTGTGAAAAGAAAACCTCTCATACCTTCTTCCACTCATTTTCAGACATGGCCTTCAGCTGGTCGGCAGGCACCAGCTCCTTCAGCATCTTGGGAATCGTGACCAACTGGCTCTTGTCGTTGCTGATCTTTATTCTGAGGAGCAGGGCTGCAATGTTGACCATTTCCTCTTTGGTGCAAACATGATAGCCTCTCAGGTACTTAGGTAGCTCCTGGAAAATAGAAAGATATTTTATACATATAATCTGCTACTGCAGGAATGAAATTCCCACCAGATTTGGGCTCAAGTTTGACCTTTAAGCCAAGTTGCTGCTGACATCATCGATGAATACAAGACATGTTTTAACCTGTAACTGTCTCTCTGGTCATAATGAAACCAGAGGGAGCAGTTGGACCGAGAGCCACTATGTCATCTTTAGGTCAGGTCAGATATTTAAGGGAAATATTTGGCTTTCATATCGTGTGGCAAAACTAATCAGCCTGGAAAATTTGATGGTGGCTGAGCCGCGTCATTCAAATAATGTACCTGAGGGAAATGGAAGATAAGATCAGCCTCTGTGTCTCTGCCAGGGATCACATTGAACCACAGCTTCCTCATGAAGAACACAACGTAGGGCACGTTGGCTGGGCCAGGTGATAAAAACACACACACACACACACACACACACACACACACACACACACACACACACACACACACCAAAGAGGTTTTTATGGGTAAACACAAAGAACCATCAGAAGGCCGACTGGCACTCTAATCAGATAATGCTTCTACCTTCTTTGATGCTCTTGGCTGTCTTGGACCAGTCAGTGATTTGTCTCAGACTATCAAAGAAGTAGTCCGTGTCATTCAAACTGAGAACCTGAAAGAAACACAATCACAGACTTTCTTTGATAACAAGTAGAGCTGAAGTTCACGAAAGAAGGCTGAGAATCTATGAAATAACACGTTTGTAAAACCAGAGATCAAAACTTCACGTTCAAGGGAGAGAAATATCAAATGAACCTTGTTATGTGCTTTGACAAAAATGCTGAAGCCGTCTGCTGAAGCCAGGCGGAGCTTGTTGGCGATGTTCTGGATGAGATCCCTGATCTTGGTGCTTGTCGCGACCTCAAATATCTGAAGAGGGATGAGAGGAATCACTGGATCACTTGTAATACTGCACGAATATCTGAGCTGCCTTTTTGCTGTAACTTCAAACATGCAGGATGTGTGTGTTCGTACCTCCTCTGTGTCATTGGGGAAGACGATTTTGTGGAAAATCTGTGTGCTGTTCAGCTGGATGGCGTCTACCTCAACCTGGTGTGGTGGGAGCTTCCTGGGCTCCATCCTACACAAGGACCGCAAAGGCTTAGTCACGTGTTTTTTTTATACCTTATCGTGCTGACACGAAGCCACAGATTCAGCACAGATACACTAACAGCACACACTCTGTCACTAAAGAGGTAAACATGCAACACCATGCACCAACTGTGCGAATCGGACATGTGTCTGTTAGAGCCTGTGTCATTGTGTTAGTTATACTGAATGTAAAGCAGGTATATTTATAGAGTAGGTCATGCAAATGCAGACTGTGGTCAAGTCAGTGTGAAAGTGATGCAACACATGTTTGACGAATTCAGTCTGAGCATCCCTGCAAGCGAGTTCTGCCTCAAAGAGCACAGTCTGCTGCGTCGTTGTGGTCGCGTTGTGCTTTCTACAACCTCGACTCTATAAATTGTGATGCGTAAAACATAAATAAAACAGTATGTGATAATTTGCTAATCCTTTACATCCTGACATATACTCAAGTGAAGACAGCACAAACACAACATATTTAACGTTTGAGCTCAGCAGCTTCATTGGTCTTTGGGAATATCTGCTTATTGTGAATCTGATGCAGCAACACGTTTCACAGACTGAAAGATGTGAACGCTCCAGAAACACCTGTGTGGATCATTCCACAGGTAAAAAGGCTCATTGGTAACAGGAGAGAGTATCATGAATCAGTATGAAAGGGGCATCTTTGAAAGGCTCAGCCTTGAAACAGGGGAAACACGGTGCCGTCTGCTGGTGACGTGTTAAACGGCATGTTGGGCTAACCTCAGCGAGTTTTGCAGCCGCTGCAGACAGTCGTCGGCGAGCGGCTCTCTGCGGCGCGACTCCAGGAATCGCTGAGCATGCCTCAGAAGAGGCTGGCCGGGAGGAAACAGGCCACAGCAGAGCCACAGCAGCTGCCAGCCCTGCTCCATGCTGAGCCTGGGTGACAGGGCAACAGACAAAGACACCACAAAGCATATGATGCAACACAGTCTTGGCTTGTATTCACATCCATTCTTGTACACTATAACATGAAGGGTGATTACATTTCAGTTCCACTTGAGAGAAATGTCAAATCTCTCGCTCTGCTTCTACTTCCTGGTGTCTAAATAAAGAAAAATACATGATGGAATAAAAGTTCTAGCTTCTTCAATTCACTCGACAGGCTTTGATTTGGCTAAGTCTACTGCTTTTATCAGAAATTCAATTATCACATATTTTCTTGATTAATCCATTGACCATTGGACTATAAAATGTGATGAAGTACTAAAAAACAATCCTACTTTTCCTGATAAAAACATTTTGTCTTGTCTGGCCCACAGTCCAAAACCTAAAGATATTCAGAATAATATAGATAATAATAGAAAACAGGGAAAAGCACAAAATCTTCTGATTGGAGAAGCTGGAACTAAACAATTCTCTTTTTTAAGACAAAATTCCAGTAAAAACTGTGACAATGTATCGTTACAGTGACAGAATGGGCCCACTGAGCAACTTATTATCATTCCAAAAGATTCTAAATGTAAATATTACAAAGCAGAGGTGAAACGTGAGCTATCCTAATCTGATATCACGAGTAACAGCAACGACTGGCAAACACTAATCTGCTCTATCCAACTGAGTTTATCACACAGATTTGAAACCTTCCTTTTCCTGAAACAAGCCCAGAAACAGTTTGAACTCTGAGAAGCTGAGGCAGCGTACCGGTTGTTGTTGCTGGTCATCTGCTTCATGATCTGGCAATAGACCTCGTCCCTGAGAGCCTTATCCTCAGTGGCGGGGCCGAAGATCTGGTCGGTGAGCTCCAGAGGACTCTGCATCTGCTTGGTGGGGTAATCTCCCATATATTTCAAGATCGGTATGCAACAGTCGAGGAGAAATACTCAAACTCTGAAACTGCAGACATGCCTCAGCATCATACTGAAACCTTTTTATTCTTCTGTAAAAGACTAGTGGAACTAGCTGGCGATGGCTTCAGATGAAACTGCCTGTCGAGCCAGATGGACCAGCCACTGTCAGGCCTGGAGCCTGCTCTTTGGTTGGGTAGAGGTTGGATTCAAGCACAGTTTAAAGTTATGTCAGACTCAGAAACTGCTGTTACCTGTGAGTTTAGTAGATTTATGACTGCCTGATACCTACGGCAGGGCCTCCATCCATCCATTGTCTATTCTCAACTATCCCTTTCAGGGTTGCGGGGGGCTGGAGCCTATCCCAGCTGTCATTGGGTGGAAGGCGGGGTACACCCTGAACCGGTCGCCAGTCAATCGCAGGGCAACATACAAAGACAGACAACCATTCACGCTCACACTCACACCTAAGGACAATTTAGAGTCACCAATTAACCTAATGAGCATGTATTTGGTCTGTGGGAGGAAACCGGAGTGCCCGGAGAGAAACCACGCATACACAGGAGCCCCCGCCTGACCCGGGGATCAAACCGGCGACCTTCCTGCTGTGAGGCACGCGCACTACCTGCTGCACCGCCGTGACGCCCACTGTAGGGCCTATTGACAGGTAAAAAACATCACCCAGCTTCCACAGGAATGCTCACCCAACCTCTGGCACATTGCACCATGTGCATTGATAAATATTTGCTCCAGCCAATAGAAAACAGAACCCCTGAAGTAGCTAAATATTAAATTCACAGGCTTAAGTCGTGTGTCAGAAGGTGCATTGCTACAAAACACAGGAAGAACTGGTGCTTTCTGATATAACTGTGGTGTGTGGAGGATATCAATGAAGGCCAAACAGGCTTTGTGGCTGAGCTCAGGGTTGCCCATCAGTTTCTTGAGGAGGGGCTGTCTGATTGGCTCTCTGGAGCTGACCCACAGCCTCTCAGGAGCAGCATTCCTGGAAATCACCTGACGGTTCACATCTTTTGTGGGCTGCCTGTAGGACCAGAGGAACAGGATGGGGACCCCCGCTGTCAGTACTGTTCCAGTGAGCGTTCTCCGGCTGATCTAAAAAGATTTCATTCAGATGGAGGACGTTTCTGATTACCTGAAGTACTCCAGGGAGAACTCCTTCAGAGTGGCGGGAGCTACTCTCTCCATCGTTCCTGTGTCTTTTATGATGTTCTTCCTCTGGTTAGGAGACAAGTTGAGGAGGGTCTGAAATAAAGAAAAACGCACTACATTTAATACTCTGCACATTCAGGGCCTGATAACTGGCCTGAGAATGAAGTCTCTGACGTCTGCGTACCATGAGCTCGCTGGTGGGCTTGCTGAGCGTTGGCAGGATTAAGATGGCATCAATGGGGACGGCTCCCGTTTGTTTTGTCCGCTCGTTTTGGCCCTTTATCCAGCCACGCTGCTCAGAAAACTCCTGATCGTTGATTATGATAATGAGCTCTCCTTTCTTGAAGCTCAGGAATGTGGAGTCATCTGTAGAGGGACCGAGGACAACTGAGACACTTTGCACCATCAGAAAAGAGTCTACAAGAGATCGTTCAGCTTGACAATATAAGAGAGACAACTCTGACCTCGTCTGTCGGCTTCCTTCAGCGTCACAGCGTACTGAGATCTCTCTGTGAGTCCACTGAGGAACATGGTAACCAGCTCTGCCATGTCCTCAGCTGTGCCTCCACCCAGAGTGAAGTCTCCTTTCAGCGTCAGCAGGGTCACCGCCTGGCCAGACATTTTACCCTGCCTGCGTGTGCATCAAAGCAGAATTACAACACAAGCAGCACCACTCTGTCTCAGCAAACTGGACTCTTCCTCACTGTAAACTGGCACACCGCACTCCCTCCTCCTCCTCTGATTCTGTCTCTACCTTTCGGTGTTGACTCCGGTGACCTCAGGGAAGGAGAGCTCCAGCAGCCTCTTCTCTCTCTCATCCAGGAAGGTGATACCAGTCCAGTTTACGGCCACAATGAACTTGCTCTTTGGTAGTGGAGGACCTAAAATAACCCATGGAAGGAACAAGCCCGATGTGAGACAGGAAGGGAATTATGAGATCGTTTGCTGTCCAGCAGGTGAGTGTTTTTCGCACTTTGTATGTGAATCATTTCAGCCACCAAAGGATGAACGAACTCAGTGGGATTGTTATTATGTCTGGCAAGACTGTGGGTCAACAACAGCACTGCATGATGCCGCTTTGTGAGTCCTGAGTGGTGGGAAAGGGCGGGCAATCCTCGGTGACCTGTCAGACCCTGACTATGATGAATTTGGGTTTTTACCATCAGGATGGAGGTACAGGAAGCCGCCTTTGAGGACTTCCTGTACCAGGGATCCTTCATACCTTCTATTAGAACTCTGTTAACCAAATGCTGGTGATATGTGGCGCATGCACTTGCACTGTGCTGAATTCTTGATTAATACTGATGTTCTTGTGGAGCACTTTGCTGTTCAATGTCTTAAATTCAGTGTCTCTTCTATTGTGGTCTGACAGTGGCCACAGACATAGAGACATTAAATTAACTAAAACACATCAACACTCAGATAAGAGGCGTTTTCTTGACGTGCCAAACACCAAAGTGACGTCCAAATATCATGTTTAGTTCAACCAAGGACCCAAAGATCATTCAGATATTCAACTTACAAAGACACAAAACACAAAAAAGTAGCAAATCCTCACACTGGTGTAGCGAGACACGAGGAGAGTTTGACATTTGTGTTAATAAATAACCAACAGTGACGGTCGTGGCCTCGGGGAAAACAACATACTGTCTTTCACTGGAGTGAAGCATAACGAGCGACAAACTGTTCACTGGGAGACTGCGTGAGATGTGTTATATTGAGGAATTATGCCGTGGAAGTCTATAATAATAATTCTTTCATCTTACTAGCATGTTGTCTATTATGCATTCACACACAGTAGCAAAAGAAATCCGACTGCACAGCCGATCGGTTTCTGAAAATAGCCGCTGTGTCAGTGAGGCACAGCTCGTCCTTACTGCAGATTAGCTGTTCACAAGCTAAACAGCAGTGAATCTGAAATGTTGTTCCCGGCCCACTTATTCACTCCTAATCAACTACTTTGCTCCAGTCTTCACCCCAGTGATGTCGTGGATCTATAAATAGCTTTGTATATTCCAGTCTGACACAGATACAAAAAGCAGCAGCGGCTAACGGCTCAAAGGAGGCTGGTGAAGAAACAGCTTCACTGTTCGTGTTTGTCTGCCGATTCCAGAGGAGAGTGTGCAAATGTTTGGGTTATACATGTTTAACATTCCGCCGTGATAAAAGAAAAGAAATACAAATCAATGAAACCTCTGAGGAATTTCTTCTCACTCATCCTGAATTGGTTTTTAAATTTGTCATCAATCACAAAAAGAAACATTTCTGTGCTGTTTCTGCAAACTTTTGATTTCAATATTTGAGGAGGAAAAACACCCCTCAGATGTTTAGATGCTACATTTGGATGCATGTATGTTCTTACTGATAAAGTGAATTTAAAATCTAGAAAACATGGAACTCATTCTACAACACACTCTCAATCTGAACTCATCAGTTCCTGTCGAGGCACAAATAGTTTGTCCATCAATCCTGTCAGACCAAGAAACTGCTGCTTTATTTCTAATAATGGAGTTCATGATGCCTTCAGTCATTTTATCTTTATTATTTCTTTAAAATATTTCTAATTCTGGTCTTTTCCAGTCACCCGTGAGTGTCAGCAGCCTTGTATATCATCAGTGCTGAACGCACCTAAATCAATGCAACTATCATGATTTATCAAACTGTAAATGACTTAAAGACATCAACACAGAGAAGCTAACAGACGCCTACCTGACACCTTGACAACCTCAAAGAACCTGGAGAAGAACATGGGCCACTTCTCTCGGGCGTAGTCGACCATCTCTGCCTTCACTGACTCGGCCGTTGGCTTTGAACTCAAATAAGGACCCTGGAGTGGTTTAAGAAAAACAGACACAAACATCAGATGCGCTCAAAGCCGTCCGTCCAGTCCTCTTCATGCTGCACCTCCTGACATGTGCTGTGACTGACCTGAGCGTGAGCAGTGCTGACCATCTGCACCCATCTGGCCTCTGCCTTGGCGTCCAGCAGAGAGCTCCTGATGCAGTCCTGAACAGCTTCCTTCACGTGTTCCCGGCTGCCGTCTGAGCCATGCTGGATGTATAAATGTTTTGCAGCAAGCTGAGCAACATCGTCCTCCTGTGAAAGTGAAACATGGAAAGAAAAAGTCATATTTATATGTGTGAGAGTACGACAGAAACTTTAAGACAATCATGCAAACGTAAGCCCACCTTTTCACTCTGGTACTCTCCAAACTTCAGACCGTGGATGATCTGCTTGTAGATGAGGTCTGTGCTGACCTCGTCCTCTTCGCAGTCGTGCCAGGGGGTGAAGATCTCTTTACGGAAGAAGAGACGCCACGGAGCGTGCTGTTCCTGCCCCCCTCTCCTCTTCACTTCCTGCTCACACTGGCAGATGGCGTCCATCACATGTTCCCGACCGCTGCCCAGAGCCCACACCTACAGGACAGGTCAGGTTTGAAGTCATGCAGATTTTTCAACATGTGTTTGTTGTGAAGTGATGAATTTTTTCTGACTGACCAAGGACAGCCAATATAATGCAAATTTTGACCCCACAAATAGTATGTTTAAACACACTGTGTGTAATTTCTACCACTAGGGGTCTCTGAACCAAAATGAAAACAAAGGACATGGTTAAAGACATTGTGAAGTAGCGTGGGATCATGGGAGTTGTTGTCTTCTTTGTTAACAGCCATTGCTGATGAAAATCTATGTGACATGATTCAGACGAGGTCACACATTAAAGTTTTATTCACGTTGTGTCACTTTCGCTGACTTCCTCCCTCTCTCTCTGAAGTATCTGGTGTTTCCTGTGCTTCCACTGACTGTCACCTAAAAACCTGTCGCCTTGAATAATTATAGTAATGTAATTACACAACTCAACAGAAACAAAAAGACAACACCTGTCTGCTAAATGTCAGCACTTATTTCTGAAATGGAAACAAGTAGAAAGCCCTTAAACAGTCCCTAAGCAGACAAAAGCTTTGAGTCTTTTGGAGCAAAAGCTCTGAAATGTCATTTTCTGTGAAATGACGGCGTTGGAAGATTTAAATAACAATCTTCTTAGAAATCTGCACATATCTGCAGTGCCTTTTTAAAGTTCTTAGCTCTGTACTGAGCTTTGCTGTAGGTCTGTAGATCAAAAACATCTTCACTTTAAGACTTTTCAAAATGTGAAAATGGATTTTCACAGCATGCAGAATGTTTCATTGTGGGGTGTTTTTCAGCTTTTCCCTCTCAAAGGCAGAAAGACTTTGACTGTTACAAAGAAAATATGAGGAATACATAAGAGAAATGTGTGACAGCAGATCTTCTCATCACCTGCACACCGTACCTTTTCATACAAGGCGACGTAGATGGAAAAGCCAAAGGTGTCTTTGAGTTTGACTTTGGTAGAGAGGAGATAGCAGATCTCTTTGGCGGTAGATGCTGAGTCAATAGGCAGGTTAATGGAGCGTTCATCCGTCAGCGTCACCGACACGATTATGGGCTTCCTTGTCTTGGTTGCCTGTTACAGTCCAGAAAAAATGAGCATGTTGATTAAATAGTAACGAGATCTGCTGTCATGTGAGTTCATGAGTGTCAATCAAATTACAAAAAGATTGAGCTATACAAGTTTAATCTGTCCATGCTTTGACCGTGAACCAAAGCACATCAATCACTCAGGAATCCCTTTCAAATATCTGCAGGAGCGCCTCGCGTCAGCCTCAGCACCTGCAGCTCCAGCCAGGCCGGCGGCTCCCCTCGCACGCCGTTCATTCTTGTGCGTCGCAGCCTTTCAGCGCAGTAGGAAGCGAAGCCACCTGGAGCGAAACGGATGAAACTCTGCAGGTACTGCCGGGACGAGAGATGAAAAGAAATGAGAATAAATGTCACAGCAGGCGGCACACTGTGTATAAGACTGGAGAAGCCAATACGCCTGTTGTAGTTACCTTTAAAAAGCGCTCGCTGGGAGAGAAAATGCCCAGACAGAGGGACAACAGGATCCAACCACGGAAGTAGCTGTTGCGGTTGCTGTTGTCCTGAAGCTGCTTGCAGATCTGACAGTAAATCTCATCCCTGGACAGACAACAGACAAACGCTGGATGAGAAGAGATTAAAAAAAAAGGTAATTAGATGTGTGTGATGTTTAAATCAAGCACCTGTTACCTGAGATCACGTCTGACGATGCCGTATCCCACAATGATGTGCAGTTTTTCCAGAGACGTCAGCGGTCGGTCCAAGGTGGCTCCTTCTGGGTCACTGTCCTCCCTCAGAGTCTGCAGGGACCTGGTGTCCCCTCTGGACACCAGGTCCTGCGGCAGAAGGCGTCCCCCCATGTAGTTTCCCCTGACCTGGACCTCCTTTTTTGGCTCAGGTAGGTCTCCCATGAACCTCAGGATGACCCACCACACTGTCAGCGAGGCCTGATGATGACATGACAGAAATTAATGAAATAAACCAAGTTAGTCCTCATATAAGAGAAACTGATGTGATGAATTAAAGCGGTCTGAGAGGAGCACCAGCACATCGCCTCCATCTTCATGGTAAAGAAGGGGCTGTCGAAGCCTCTGGCGGATGTGGGTGGGGGAGGCTGCACCCTGGAAGTACATGGAGGCAAATTTGGAGAAGGAGTACTCATCCAGGTCATCGTAGTCTTCTGAAAGATCGTCCTCCATGGGGAGTTCATCAATGTCTATCTCCTCGAAATCCATCCTTCTCCCCTCAAAGCCCTGAAAACAGACACAGACTTGTGGGGACTGATTCTAAAAGCATTACAAAATGTGCACAACTTTTGGTTACCGCACCTCCTGGCCTCCAACAATAACGGGGAGGAAGCCGAAGATGCTGTCCACCATCTCCTGGTCTGTGATGAAATCGGACGTATCTTTGCTGTCCATGTCTTTCCTCAGCGCTTCTTCCAAGAGTCTTTGTCTCTCCAAAATGGCCAGCCGTTCTTTTTCTCTCTCTTTAGCTGTCAGGTACATCTGAAAGAACACCGCATAAAAGAAGATCAAGAAGAGCTGAACCAAATGTATTTTACTACTGAATGAAGCATGCAACACAAATAGCAAATCTGTATAAATTTGTCATGATACAGCAGTGACTTTGGGGGAACAATGATAGAACAAACAATCAGTTTTCAGCTGCTGGTTACAGAGCGGTACATTAAAGCAGTTTGGGGTTCAGTGCCTTGGCAAGGGGACATCCTTAGCCACAGTGATTTGACTTCTAACCATGGGAATACACGGAAAGATTGTGGAGGAGCTCAAATAATATGAAATAAGGAGGAAAATAACTTAACACAGTACACACCTCCTTCCAACATGAGATTATACTATTAAAACTAGTTAGCAAGCTCTCGTCCATTGTAGCTGGGATAGGCTCCAGCCCCCCTGCAACCCCGAAAGGGATAGGCGGTATAGATAATGGATGGATGGATGGATGGATAGTTAGCAAGCTAGCAGAGAAGTCAAAAATGTTAGCTAAGGGTAATAGTAGTAGTTGAACAGTTGAAACAATATGTTGAAATGAATGCATAAACTGGCGAAATCGTTAGCTAAAGGTAACTAATAGCTATGCAATTGAAATAAGACGTTGCAATGAATAGATAAATAAGTGAGAGCGTTAGCTAAATGTAGCTAATAGATAACCAGTTGAAATAATGAGGTGAAATAAATGGATAAACAGCTAAAATAGTTAGATAAAAGTAAGAAGGAATGGGAAAGTGACGTCATCATCGGCAAATTGGCCTTTTTGGACGACACCAGCTATCACCTGTACGACATTGCTACTCATCTACCTAAGTAAGTAAAACAGAAAACTCTGTTAAACTTCAGTTTCAACATGGTCTGCAAACACTGTTATTGGTGTTTTATTAGCTGTAACACCTAATCGCACAACTAACAAAAACAAAATTAGATCATACTAAGATGTGAGGGGCCTGAGAACAAGGGGAAGAGCACCACCTGCTGGCTGTTTACTGTAGACGTCCAAAAAACTACTGAACTGACACAAAAACACAATATTCATTGAAAAAGGTTAAAAACACAAACTCTTGCTGAATACAGTCAGATAGTAAACAAAGGATAGTTTACATAGTTTTAATTTTCCTAGATAGATAGGTAGATTCGTTATGCTTGATTAGCTGACTAGCCAATGGTTAGCTAAAAGTTAAAAAAAAATTAATAGTTGGCATAAGTTATGCATAAACAATCAAAATAAAGAATTAAAAGTACCAGACAAATGGTTGAAAAAGCTAAAGGTTGAAAAAGAGTTGAAATAGTTATCTAAAAGTAATACATAAAGCAGTTGGCTAAAAGTAATGCATAAACAGCTGAAATAGTTAAAGTTAGCTTAAGTAATGGGTAAAAGGTTGAAATAACGAAAGGTGATGGAGTTGACATAGTTAGCTAAAGGACATACACATCTAAAACAGTTGGCTAGAAGTGATGCAAAAGTTGTGATAATTATCGAATGGATATACAGTTCAAGTAGCTAAAAGTAATGAACACTTAGAACATGATGGGTGGTGCCAGTGAGGGGGTAACTGCTCCAGGATGTGCTGGTACTAAAGACAATAAATGGCCGGGACTTTAACCTTCTTTTACAATCGTCATGCAGAAAGGGTTTTCACGAGTCATTTAGGTTGAACTCACGTTTCTTCTCATCTTTCTGGCCAGCAGACCCCTGGTCTGTGCCTGCAGGAGGATCACAGCGTTTCTCTTGCGCCTCCATTCCTTCCTGGCCAGGTATCCTCTGACTTGGGTCTGCAGCACGATGGCTGCTGCTCGATTCTTCCTATACTGGCAAGTAAGTTGGCGAGAACGAACCTGTGCCTGCAGCCTGGCGAAGCCATGCTGGACCTAGAATTACAACATAATTGAAGGGGTTTATTGCAAGTGAGGCTTGCAAATTTCACTTTCATAAATACTGAAAAACATAACTCACCACTTTGTACAGCTTTCTGCCTTTGTGTCCCCTCCAGTATTTCTGAATAACAAGAACTCCAGCCTTTTTCTTCAGGAATTGTTTCCTTTAAAGGGAATGAATCATACAGATATGAAGTCACATGAGCAAAACAATAATAATAATTTCTCATCTTTTTGTCCCATACCTGTACTTGTAGCATCTAATGACTTTCTGGATCATAAGTGCTTTCGCATTTAGTTCTTTCATTCGCTCCACTTCAAGCATGCTGTCATGGTAGTCCTGAGAGAAAACAAGAGCAAGGGTGTGAATATTTTTGAACATCAAAATTATAAACAACTGAATACCTAATTGGGAAAACTGGCCAATTAACCAAATGATGTGGTTTCAAGAGACACTGCAGCTATATTTCAGCTTATTTGCACAGCTTGACTTGGCTAACTTTATTTGCCTTCTTGAAATTGAAACCACACAAATTCTGATGATTTTCAGAATAAATTATTTCAACGGTACAAATTCACCCGTAACATTCGGTATTGCACGCTTCCACACATATCCATCACTAACATCAGGCTGTACATTAAAATGTAAGGCGGCACCTTGAGGAATATCTTTGTCTTGCCAAACTTCCAGTCGCCTTCTCCAGCAAGCACAGCTTGACAAATGCTTTCACAGCATTTCACTTCACTTTCCTGTTTGGGCAAAATAACCATCATACAAACACATCAAGAGAAGATCATCATGATCAGAATGATCACGTTAAAACCTCCAACTTACTGTTTTGGGATCACAGAGGTAAGCTTTCAGAAGGACGCGGTAGCGACCGAGAAACTCGTTGAATGTGTAGCGTACAGGATATCCAGCTTTCCGGATCCTGATGGTCTCCATCATACCGGAGTAACGGAGCTGACGCATGCACAGCTCTCTGTCAAACAGCTGACACACAGAGGGACGCAATCTGATTCACTTACACCAAATTGTTTCATTCACTTTTGGTACAGTTTTATTTTGGTTGTGTGAGTGCAGCCTCTCTGTCTCCTCACCAAGGGCTTCTTGAAGTCGTTGGGTTTAATGCAGCGTATGAAATAGGGCTGACACGCAGACAGTGTTTTCATCAGGGAATCTAGAGACTGGCGGAACTGGCCGCTCAGAGTTGGAATACGCTTCTGGCCATCAGACCCTTTCTGTCAGGTACAAACAAAAGTCACACAGTGTGAGTAGTTACGTACGTACAATAATGATATCTTTATTATCAAAATGATTTCAGCTGTGTCTAATGAAGCTATCTGAAGCTACAGCCTGCTCTGACCCGGAGGCTGCTGGAGGCCGAGTTGATGACCATCCTGGGGTTGGTCCCGCTTTTGATGTTACCGGAGGTCAGCTCTTTATGAAACACCTGTCTGAGGAGTTTATTCTTGGAGGTCTCCACCAGCAGAATCAGATCTAAGCTGAGGGTGTCACGGTTTTTCGCAAGGAAACCTCAAAACAAGAGAGACACAATAAGAATATCACAGAGGACTTGCTCAGAGAGGGTTTGTTGCTTGTAGACCTTCAAAAGTACCTTTTGAGTCGTAGTGGACCACTCCAGCAAAATGTTGGATTCCAAACTGTGTGTCATGGTCGTTCTTGGGGGGGATGTAGATGCCACCTTTCCCGTGGACCTGATTCATTTTTTGGAGCATGGTGATATCTGTGCCCTGAGTATGAACAAAAGAAGAGTTAAAACCGCTTTGCTTTGAGAAAGTGGAGTTTCATGAGGCACAAGGAGGACGCAGACCTTGGGGAAGTTGCTCTCCTCGTCAATAAGCGACAGCATGTTCAGAGATTTGTTCGCCAATATGTCCAGGGTGTGTTGGTTGTCTTGGTATTCAATGTGCTTCCAAACAATGTTTTCACGGGTGTACTCATCCTGCTCCAGCTTGAAAACATGCTTGACGAAGAACTGCTGCAACTGCTCATTGGCAAAGTTGATGCACAGCTGCTCAAAGCTGCAGCAGTTCAGAAATCCAGCAGCACAAGAGGAAAGACAAGATGGATTTCAGTCAACTCAACAACGTGTTCTTTGTCTAACAGCAGCAGCAATAATCCACCAATGTCACGAGAGCTGAACACCTACCTGTTATTGTCAAAGTTCTCAAAGCCAAAGATGTCAAGCAAACCTATTGACCGTGTGACCTTCCCAGAATCCTTAGGCTTCTTGTAAATGGCAGTGTTGATTTTGTCCACAACCCAAAGGAAGAGTCGTCCATAAATGGCCTGGAGATAATACAGAGAACAGCTTATTAAGTTTACACAGCAGAGCAAAACAACACAAAAGATCCAAATGTCATAACTTTAGACCAAGCTATGATAAATGACTCCATTGTTAACAGTCTAAGTCTGTTCCATCCAAAAAGGGTCTGCAACCTTGAGGTAAATAAAGGGTGTGTAAATAATGGCGCTAAGAAGACAAATCCTGCAGAGATCTAGTATTGTGGTGCCTTTGTGGACATGAAATATGTGCAGCTCAACCAAATAAACGTATTTCTTTGTCTGTTTCATTTGAAAGAATTTCAAGACTTCTCATTCTGAGATGTCCTCAGACAGCCAGAGACCATCAGGTTTCATTTTTTGCCTCATTGGTGGTAAAGAATAAGGAAGGCTCTCCATCAATCCTCACAGGGCTCGTTTAGTGTGTTAAAATGAGCTGCATTTATGTCTGATCTGCGTTTTACCTTGACAAAGGCGTCCCTGCCGTCCACCGCCTGAGCAGAGGCCAGAGCTTTGGTCACTGTCTCTCCGGCAGTCACGAAGCAGCGCTGAGTCAGACTCTTCTCCAGCTCGTTGGGAGTCACCTGAGGTGATGCAGCAAACACAGTCAGACAAGATCACCTGAGCTCCTTGTAAAGTGTTAAAAAACTACACTTACCTCCAAAAGCTGGCCGGCCATGTTGAAATGGGACGATGTGATGATCTCACTGGCCTCGAGGTTACCTACAATGGTGCCTGAAAAAAGAAAGACATGCCAAATGGCTCAGAAGATTCAATCATTTTGTGCATTTGAGAATAGAATCAGTGCATGCGTCTTACTTTCAAAGTCCACATTGCCCAGGTGAAGGATGGCAGCCAGGAGTTTAGAGATCTCCCAGGAGTCGTTCTCTGTGAACATGAGGACCTTCAGGGCTGAACGGAAGTGGGCGTATTCCTTCACATCATCACGTCCTTCACATCTGTTGCACCCACCCTGGTGAGATGACCACATGGTTTAAAACTCAATGCTCTTGTGTGGATATCTGTGATTCACACAGCAGGCTTTTATCTTCAAAATCCTTAAAAGAAGACAACATTTCATTCAACTTTAACAAAATGATTTCAGTACCATGGTCAGATACTTGTACTCAGCAGTGTTCCCAAGCGAAAGAATCTTCTTCTGCTCAGCTGTCATGCCCATCAGCATGTAGTAGAAGATGTGGTAGTTTCTTTCCTCGTGTGCCTGCACATGAAAGCACGTGTTCGTCACCACATTTACCACGTCACGACTCCAAATATTCAGCCAACCCCTCTTCCCACCTGTCGGCAAACTCGGGACTTCTCCAGCAGGTATTGCTCAATGCGAGCCCCTTCGATGGCTCCACTCTTGGTGAACCTGATGTCAATGTACTTCCCAAAACGACTGGAGTTATCATTTCGAACTGTTTTGGCATTACCAAAGGCTGAGAAGAAAAGGTGTATTTTACAAAGCAGAACAAGTGAAAAGGGGAATTCTGCAGATTCGTTTAACTTTATGTTTTTGCTCATACCCTCCAAGATGGGGGTCGCTTCAAGAATCTGCTGCTCGATCCAGGAGTGCTGGCCGCTCACTGCAGCCAGGAACTGCAGCATGAGCTTGGTGCTCTCAGTTTTCCCAGCTCCAGACTCTCCACTGATGGGGAAAATAAAGAAGTAAGCATGCAGAGAACAAATAATGTCTTTAAGCAGCACAAAATAATAAATTTTCCTGCATTATTAAATTTGCTCCTGCGTTGTAAAGGTTCTAAATCATTGGTAGTCTGGTTTCAGTCCTGGGCATAGTACCATCTGAGCTGTGTTTTTGGCTAGAAATGGCATTGTGATTATTGATCTAAGGGCTTTCATATGGCGGATCAAAATGTGTAATTACAGGCCAGACAGACGTTGGTTTTGACAACACGACCCTTGGCTGGTTCAGAAATTACTTAACAGATCTCAATGTGGCTGCTGATCTGCAACCTAAACTTCTCCACGTTAACAACTAACACAGGGGTCCCCCGGCCTCAGACAAAAGCAGACCTGATGACACAGCACTGCTTTGCTCGGTTGCGGCGCATGTTGAAGAAGCAGTTGTCTGCGATGGCGAAGACGTGCGGCGGCATTTCACCCAGTCGTCGATCTGTGTACATGTGCACGTGCTCAGTGGTGTAGATGGGCAGCAGCTGGTAAGGGTTGACCGCAACCAGAATGGAGCCTGTGTATGTCTTCAGATAGAGAGACACGATAACCATCAGCACATGTGACAAATGTGTGTGTGTGTGTGTGTGTGTGTGTACATAAACAAGTTATTATGGTTCATAATAGCACGTTCAGCCAGTGACCCCAGTGACCCCCTGTTTGGTCACGGCTACAGTGTGTGAGATCGCTGCTTTGAAAAATTTCATGGGAGGATTAAAGCTTTGCTAAGTGCTGTGATTCATAATATTAAAAGTCAGAGATAAGGGGATACTTTGCTCCCAGCAGTTAGCAGTGGTATTTATGTGCAGCAAAAAGGCCTGATTCACTACTGAACAAACACTGCTGAGCTTTGATGACAGAAAACACTGAGATGTTCTCTTTCAACAGGGGCTCATTTGTCTCCGTGGACACAAACAGCACTGTGATAAACTACAGGGCAAAGTCTGAGATAGAGAGCCCTTCACGGCGAGGGGAGACACGGACAGCAAGTTATGGACCTCATAAAATGACATGGTTCACCTACATAGATGACGCCTTCTTTGTGTCGCACCAGGAGGTTCCTGAGGAGTCCTGCCTCATGGAGGTCCCCGAGTCTTATCATGTCATCCACACCCTTCACAGAGGTGGGGTGCATGGGCCGGATGGTGGCCTTCGCCTTCTTGTCGATCTTGTGCTCCTGTCATGTTTGTCACAAAAGAGTCAGCATTACGCAGAAGGTGTACGCTCATTTTCCTGAACCTGAAGCGAAAGTGGAGGTTTGTACCTTTCCTTCATCGTCGATGAGCTGAAGCTGTCCGGTGTCAGTCACCTTGACCTCCGCCCCGATCGGCACCCCTCCACCGGAGTCCACCCACACAAAATCCCCCTACAGTGCAGGGAAACCAGGAGTTGTCATATGCCAAAATGCTAAGCCAAACAGTTCTTGAGATGACGATCTGAACATCAGGAAGTCAGCGTGTACATCACAGACACGCGATCTTACCTTACTTAAATGCAGCATAGCAGAAACATGGATTGAGCCTGTAGAGGAAATGGAAACAGCAGTTCTTATTAACAAATAGCTGCTGCCAAATTAGCATTAGTCAGTCAGGTCTACTCAGTCCACCTCAGTAGGTTTTAACAATGTGGACCATGCCCCAATATTTATAGCAGCGTGCTGGACTGTAGATAAGCCATCTTGATGGGAAAATATCAAATGTTACAGAATAATATAATACAATGAGACACCAAGTGTGATCACAGATTTGGAGGCGCTGTAGTGTGTGTGTGTGTGTGTTGTGTCCGGTGTTACCTGAGAAAACCTGGGTCTTTGGTGGAAGCTCCCGCTGCTGCTGTGGGGACTTTTCTTCAGTGTTTCTGAAGCAGGAAGCAGGGAGTTTTCCCAGTAAACACACCCTTTATGGCCTTTTGACTTTGCTCCCGCAGAGGTAGAGCCACCCAGTGTCCCTCGCCAACAGACTGGAGGCGAACACGTCGCATCATCAGAAAGCAGCGATTGTAATTTGCTGTTAAATACACGCTGCTCACTTTCCTCAATCAAAGCAGGAAGATGAAGCATTGACTTTGACTTAAAATTCACAGAAGTCTGTCAACTGAAAATTCATGCTGAGCCTCACAGTGATGTGTGGAGATGTGGCTTCAGACTACTGAGATCTACTATGTAAACAGAAATATTGTGTCCCTTAAACATAAGGCAAACAACATTCTGGAAAAATCCTGAGTAAACTTCAGCATTTCTAGTCTTTCCTAAATGAAACTGCTGAAAAATTAGCCAATTTTCACCTTTGAATTATTGAATAATGACAAAAACCAGACAAAACAGTACTGTGTGGCGTCACAAGTGGTGATAACAGGGCAAAGTGGATTACCCAGAGGCCAGTAACTCGTTCTTCCCCTCACAGGTAAAGTACTGCCAAGGTGTTGTGCTGTAAGGCAACTGCGTCATAAACAGTGGATAATAAAGAGGAATGACTGAGATGTGAGAATGTGCTCTCACTGGATAAAACAGCTCACACCTCCACTGTTACCTGTATGACCTGTGACGACGCGGACCAATCAGACTGACCCATAAGAGCGCACTGACTTCCAGAGGTTAAATCCAAGAGCAGACGGGTTCAACATGCATTCAAAAGAGAACAGAGAGCAGGATATTGTTTAAGTATCTTTACTATAATTACACAGACAAAAACAATGTACAATAGCTGGATGTTTCAGGCTCGCTTCATCTCATGTCGTTATCGTTACACTCTGCGAAATGAAGCGACACGCATCACACAGCACAAAATGAGTACAAAACTTGAAAAGAACCAGGTCGATGGAAAACCAAAAGCACATTTACAGTGATTTACATGAATTCAGTCCACCAGTATGATCACACGAGGATACGCACTGTTCTTCAAGCACTCTGCTTCCTGAAACCAGATCTTTTTACTTTGGGTGGAGTCAATGGTTCTCAGCAGTTCAAACGTGAAGTTAAGTTTGCTTTTTGCATCTGCAGTATGTTCTTATTTCCAGGTAACAACCGAAGGACTCTATTAATCCTTTAAGAGCATTTTTTTCTGTATTGAATCAATTCAATTTGCCACATTTAGGTTCTCAAGATACTGTTTTTTTAATCTCAAATCTCAAACATGTGGATTACTACATGAGGCTGATGATCAGCAGCTGTCAGCCCATGACTCCATGAGCAGATCTTCACTGTATAATCCAGACGTCCGGAGAAAAAGGGGAAGCTGTGAAACTTGTGTTTGAAGGATATTTGAAGAATAGCTCGACAGCATGTGACACAGCGTTCACGTGTCCCGGTTCATTTCACGTACACGACAAAATGAAGGCACAGATTAACGAGAAGAGCACGGCTGAGATTAGTCTGTATACACGCAGCTCACTAAAGGACTCCTTTTCAATGATTTTCACTGAGTTCAATAACTCTCTGGTGGCTCATCTTAACCGAAACACTTACATGGATTTACTGCACCTGCGTTTAGTGCTGAATATCAAAGATGTGCCAGTTCAAACGCGTCTAAAAGAACAGGCAGAAATTAAGTTAGTAAAAATGGTCTCTTCAAAAATGAACAAAAAGGGGAGGGGGAGGTCGTCCAGGTGGCCTCTCTAATGCAACCTACAACACTCCACGCTCGGTATGTGCATGGGGTCTTGAATGAGAACCTTTTCCCGATGGCCTTCTCTGCCTCTTGAAGCCCTCCGTCACTTCTCTCCGTCCACTCTCAGGCAGATCGGGCGGCTGCTTGTGACTGTATGCAGGAAATCTTAGCACCATATTCTGAGCAGCTCCTTCGCCCCTCCGGAGAGGGGGCGGCGGTCTGCTGTCGACAGGAGAGGGACCACCGGCTTACGCCCGTTCTTTGCGCTTCAGTTTGGAGGACTTCTTGACGGCGCCATTCTTGTTGAGCAGCTTCAGCACTTTCTCCTTGTGTTCGAGCACTTTCATCATGGTGTCTCTGGCCTCGGTCACCTGGTCCATCACCAGCTTACAGCGCTGCATGTTACCCTGAGGACAAACGCGTTGATTACTTCAGCATGTGGAAGAAAAACTTGTTGGCAAAGACAATGATTTGGGAAGAGAGAACAGACCTCATACGCCTTATAAAAGCCACAGAAATGAGTTTAGCAAAATAAAGTGAAACATGCAACAAATGTCTGTAAACTTTATTTGTCAAAATAAAGATCGTCTCTACTGTTTGCAGTGTTTTCGCAGTTTCGTCACAGTGGAAGGTCAGTTTTTACACCTGCTGCCTCGTTTGTTTCCGCTGTAAACGTGACGAGGAAGGAAGCAGCAGCGAGACTGACGGCTGCTCTCAGGTATGTGCACTTTTTCAGCCACCAGAATCAACGATTGTTGACATTTTACATTTGAAAAAAGTAAAAGAAGAGGATCGGATCATTCCAGCGGATTATCCAGTTTGGGCCAATGAACAATGTTTATATCCATCAACTAAACTTACTTTTGATTGAACTGAACCGACTGCAGTCACAGCCTCACCTGTATAAGCTCGTTGATTCGGTGAAGGTCATCATCGGCTCCTGCTCTCTTCTTAGGAATCAGGCCCTCTTGGAGGGTGGAGAGGCGGCTGTACACATCATGCTCCAAACTCGACTGCAGGTCAACAGACACACCGTGTTTACAAAAGTCCAATCAGAAAATGAACTTTTCTGTCATCACAACGAAAGTGAAAGACATCAGTGACTACGAGTGGACAGTATGTGTTTAGTCAGAGAAATACTCAACTCTCACCGTGTTTGGTCTGTAAATGTGATCATGTTTCTGAGTGTCTCACATTATTTTAGTTCTACTGTTACAGGAAGTTCAGTGTGACTTTCTCTCGACGGAAACAGAGACAGAATTAACTGGGCTGATGTGTCGTCTGTCCGTTCAGCCACAAACCTAAATCAGTCTATATCTGTGGTTTCCAACCTTTCTGGTTGTGACGCCTTTAAAATTACTCATTCACTGACTTGCTGCAGATGCCAGAAGTCAATAAGCTTTGACCTGAATACTTGTCATATTGTCTGACTTGAATAAAGGTTTGAGTCCCAAAAAACAAAAAACGATGCACAATTATGTAGCAGAGCATTACTGTTGGAATCACTGGTCTAAGTCACTGAAAATTTTAAAACCATTTAGATAAACAATCCCCCAGAGTTGCAGTTTTGCAGGTCTGGGACCAGCACTCACCAACTGCCTGAGCTGTGCAGCACACAGGTGAATTTTCCAGCCTTGTGCTCTGCAGGCGACTCCTCTCTGATTGGCCATGTCCTGCAAGCTGCCCTTCTTTTCCTCTGTGGGAGAAGCAACAGATCGGTGTCAGAAAGAGAAGGCCTCCTCGTTCACTCTCATTAGCTGTGTGAGGTATTGTTACTTCAGCCTGTGAGCAGGAAGCTACTGACCTTTGACCCTGATGTCGCTGTACCTCTGGAAGTGGTGGTAGGCAGCTTTCCAGGGGTTCCGGTAGTGCCGTAGAAGAGTAACAGGTGGTCGAGGCCTGACCGGTACGTAACGCACTCCCTCCTCATCTGGAAGGCAGAAACAAGTGTTGAACGAGGGAAAACACACATCATCAACATCACTGTGACAGCGGATGGAATCACACCACGCACCAACATATTCCCTCGGTGGAGACTCGCGCCTCTCCGCCCGGCCGGTGATGGGCCGGCCCGGGGTCTTCTCTTCGTCTGTGCTGTTGGTCTCCACCATCTCGCTCTCCTCTGTAGAGATAACATGCTGCTGCTTGCGGGGCTTCTTCCTCGGGGAGGCCCCTGGGATCAGATCTCCTGTGGCGGGAGTGCTCAGGGTGGAGGCCTGGGTGGTGAGGGCTGAGGCTGATGACATGTTCGCATTGGGGTCTGAGGGGAGAAGATAAAAACTTCAATGTTTATTTCAGTTTGCTTCCAATCGTCAATTTCCAATAATTTCACATTAATCAATGCCGCTGATGACTGACGTGACCTCACCTGGCTGGGAGGTGTCCATGGTCTCCACCTCCTGCTTTATCTTCAGGTCCGGGCAGGCGGAGCTGGCAGCACAGGCTGCAGTGCTGCTGGCTGCAGGCTGAGTGGGGGAGGCCACAGTGTTGGCCATCGAAGCGGGAACGGGGGGAGTGACGGCCATGGCTGCCGGCAGGGCTGAGAGGACAGTGGAGGGCTGGGAAGGCGGCACGGGCCCCGGCGTGGCGAGCATGGTGGGGATGGCCTGAGCGAGGTGCTGGGCGTTCGAGGACATGACCTGCTGCTCTCCCCCCTGAGAGGGCAGAGCTTCTACTGTGGCCATGACGGGAGGGGCCACTGCCATGTGCACCTCAGCTTTGGATTTCACACTGAGAGGAACCGAAAGCATCACGTTACAAACTCATATCATAACCTACAATGACAGCATGTCACGGTGGATGTGATGAATGTGATGGAGGCTCACCCTGCAGGTCGGGGAGATCCTGCTCCTCTCACGCCGCTTTCAAGTCTGCCACCACCGGGTTCACTGGACTGAGCGGGGATCAGGTTCTTACGAACACAGCTGAAACACAAAGACAGACGGGACTGGTTTCGTAAAGGGAAAGTTTCTGTCAAACTTAATTTGGAGAATATAAGACAGTCAGCGTGCTAGAAACTGACCATGTGCCACTGAAAAGCTAAAAAAGTCGAGCGTTACATTATCACGCAGAGCAGCAGGCTGAACCACAGCTTCCGATTTGGTCTATTTTCAGGGCTGTGCTTTGGTTTAAAAACCAGGTCAGACTTTGGGTTACCACAGCCTGTGCTTCACAAAATACACTGGAGATACTTTAAGAATATTCAACTGCGCGTTTTAGTGAGATCCACAAAAGACAGCTGACCTTAAACAGGTTTGTTCTTGGGTGGCACATACAGGTGAATCGTGATATTGATTTACTGAGGCACCACCTGCTTGGCAACCAATCAAACAAGTCCATCTTTATTTGCTAATGATTGACTCTTTTATCACGCTATGAAACACGTTTGTGTAACCGAACATGGAGAACTATTCTTGTGTGAAGCCCAGCGTCTCACATGCTGGTGGTCCACTCACCCTTCATTAGCAGGCTTCTTGCGGAGGATGCTGGGTCTTGGGGAGGAGACCAGGGTGGGTGCTCCTCCAACTCCACCCTGGGCATGTGCCTGCACCATGGTGGCTACCGGCTGGGTGGTGCCGAATGTGCTGCTGATGGCACCAGCTACAAAGCCATCAGCCAGAACGACCCCTGAATGAGAAGAGACCACGCATTACAAACACGCCGCGGCTCAGCGAAGCACTCCGCAGCATCATGTCTGTTTACTGAAGCAGTCAGATTCAGTAATTACCGGGTTTGGCTTCAGACTGCGCTTGTTGCTGCTGCTGCTGCTGAGTGACTATCGGCGCCTGCTGTATTCCTTGCGTGGTGATTGGTGCAGACGTGTGCAGGCCCTGCACTCCTATCGGTGCCGGCTGAATGCCCTGTGCAGCGATCGGTGCCGGCTGGATCCCTTGGGTGCTGATTTGCGCGGACGGGAGACCGATCCGATCCACCGCCATGAGCTGCATGTGGTTTAGATGGACAGTGGTTGCCACGCCGACTCCAGCTTGGGTGGGCAGTGCTGAGCTCGGAGCTTGAGGGGTAACTTATCGAGAGGGAACATGAAGTGAAGTGAAATGAGATCTTCGTTCCGTGTTTAAACTTTCATTTTCACATTCAAACTGCAAAGCTCAACATATTTTTATTTGTCAAGTCGTTACTACAGTTGTTGGCAGTGAGTGCTTACCAGGATACTGGCGGATGGTAGATACAGAGCTGCTGATGGGGGTGTAAGTGTGAGTCAGAGGGTACGACGAGGAGTACGCCGGCAGGAAATACTGGAACTGCACAGGCACGGAAGGCCTAAAAGAGAAACACACAAGATTAACTCAAGACTCATCATCATCATCATCATCTGAGTTAAAAAAAGAAAGATCTGCTCTCGGCTGACATTATAATTCTGGTGACCCCCTGACTTTTTGACTAGTGCCATCATCAACATTTAAAATTGGGAAATCATGCATGCACGCAAAACATCAACACGTTAGCATGCTGATGTTAGGCTTTGGGCTAAAGTACAGAAACACAGAGATGCTAGCGTGGCTGCGGACTAGCACACAGTACATAGTACACAGTATTGTTTCTAGGTCAATGTGCTGAACCACTTCTACATTGTCACAGCTACGTACACGTACAACTCAGCTGTTTCCGTTCAGCTCACAGTGACCCAATTTGTGGGGAATAATAAATATAAATGGGGGCAAATAGGCAGCATGACAGAGCTCTTTACAGGGATATAACTCTTACGATTGGAAATATTCACACAGTCACAAAAAGGTTGAGAATGCAGTTCATTTTGTTACATGTGGCTTTACAAACACAAGCGATGCAGCTTGATATCAGACGATGAACTCTGTCTCCTTACGGCTTAAAAATCATCCGTTTTACAGATGTCACCGTGTCAGACCTGATTTGTTGGTATTGTGTGTTCACCTGTTGTCGCTTCTTGCTTCCATGGTGACGGGGTTAGGAGACGACCGATGGCCTGGAATGGGGATGAGGTTGGCTCTCTCTCCGGGGTAGTCGGGCTGCACGCGGGATGAAGAGTGGGCGATGGGCTGAGGGACCACTTTAGCTGTGAACGAGACAGAGGAACAGTTAAGACACACAATGAACTGATTTAAATTACGACATGTCCTGTTCACAAATGACACAACAGAGGTCCAACCAAAGACACAAAATGACCAACTTACCAACAGGGATGGCAGAGGTGGTCACTGCTGTAGCGTGAGAGGAGTGTGATGCCATTGTCATGGTGACAATAGTGTTACTGGTCATTTGGGAGTGTGGCACAGTGCCTGAACACGAAGAAGACAAAGTGATCAATGTGTGAGAAGACTAACTGCTGAACCTGCAGTAAATCTTTTGTTCCTTTAGTCAAACATGAGAAAGTTTTGTGACTAAGCTGCACATATTAATACTCAGAGCAAAAAGTACCTATTGTGGTGGTTGATGGCACAGTGTTAGTGGCAACAATTGGTGCCACAGTTGCTGCAGCTACTGGAGTCACAGGGCTGAAGATGGGCTTCTGCAGGGAACAAAAAGACCAGTTATTTCAGTCCCTGTATTAAATGACTGCATCATGTATCACTGCTGCAGGCAGCCATTAAGAAGCAGTAACCTGTGTCATGGTGTGAGGAGGCTGAGGTTTCTGAGCTCCAATTGCAGGGTGAGACGGCAGTGTGATCCGTGTGGCGGTGTCACGGGACGTCTGAGACCTCTGAATGCTGACGGTGGCCGGAGGGGGGTGGATGGTCAGGCCAGGACGTCTGAAAGAACATATTACTGCGTCAAATCAGGCACAGGCCAGGTTTGACTTACAGTCCAGAGGGAACGGTCCGTGCAGAAAGCATATCCATGTTACACAAAAGTCCATTTCTTTTATTTAAGCTGCGTTCACTCTCTGCTCTGGACATTTCCACCTCTTCAGGCATCCAAAACAATCCATCAAATGAAAGTAGAACTGTTTAAACCAAGGCTGTGACCTCTGAGGAGACGTTGCAAGCAGACACTGCTTTGTTTGAAGAGGTTGGAAACCACTTGTCAGCACACAAGCTCATTGGCTACAGAAATGCTGAATGACTTAAAGTTGTTTTGTTTGTTTTCTTTAATTTCACGTGGATGTTACACTTACAGAAGTTTGACATGATTATATTAACAGCATGATGGTCACACATGGCTGTTAAGGACTTAAGAGGATAGTGGAAAAATATCCACACAATGACATCAGGGATGGTTCCCATTTCTGATCACCACAAAGAGTTTTGTTTTACTTCTCTGTAAAACTCCACATGTTCAAATTAAACAGTGATTTATTATCCTCTAGGCTCTAGTCAATAAACTCAGATTGCCACTCACCCGTGTGCTACCTCTGCAGAGTGTGTGACCGTTGGGCTGATAACTGGGGACTGTGTTCTAGTTGCTGAAATGGGAGCCACCACAGTTGGAAGCACGGCTGTAGACGTTGTGACAGCCGGGCGGGACTGCAGGCAGAGGGGCACAACGCTGTTAAACACAATGTTTCTTAACACAATATCAACACTTCTTTAGATGAAAATGCATCAGAGCACCTGAATCGTCTGGTGGATGATGTGCTGCACTGTGGGCTGGCCGGGGCCTGCACTTGCTCCGGTTGCTGGCCGTAGGACAGTTTTGGAGCTGGACATAACTGCTGCTGCAGCAGCCCCTACAGGGCAGAAAGTAGACTGATCTAGAAAAATGTACTGCTCCAAATGAATGGTAAGTGGAAAAATGGTTCAAGGTCAAGCAAACAACAAGCTTGGCGTGCTGTTCTTCATACATCATGCATACCTCGGGGTAAATGCGATGTGAAGGTCTGGGGAGGGACCGCAGGCGTCCCGATCTGCAGTGCCGGGGCGCTGCCCCTGATGATCTGAATGTTAGCTGACATCAGGTGATGTAAGTTGCTGGAGTGACCCTGAAACACAATGAATGCAGTCCAGGTCTTTAGTAACCAGCAAAGAAGAGAGAACAATACACACCGACAGCCGAGGTGCAGCGCACTCACCTGCTGACCGCTGATAGTGGCCACAGGGATAGATGGGGTTGTGGTACTGCTCTCTATGGTGACAGTGATGTGACCAGGCACCTTGGGGGGTATGGGGATGTGACCCTGGTTGGAGGCTGGTGCCGGGGCAATAAGACGACTTGGCATAGGTGACTTCAGGACAGCCTGAAAAAACAAACAACCAAATATATTTCTTTTATTTTTAGCCCTGAATGGTGTTTGGAGCAATGCTAAAAAAAAAAAACATGTTTTACCAACAAACTGCAATATGGAACATGTTGCAGTAAAACATTAATGTCTTCATGAAGTAACTGCAAGGTCAGTTAGCAGATGGTCAGTATCCTGAGCAAGCTGACAGTTTGTAATTGAGTAGAGGATGTATCCATAACACAGAGGAAGAAAAAAAACTATGCTCCCTGATTATTTAAGTGTAAAATGAGAAACCTCAGTCCTTCACGCATCAAACAGATCTTTAAAATCACTTCACTGCAGTTGAATGTCTCAACCAGCGTGATTTCAAAAGCAGAAAAGCTGTTGCTTCACAAGATATTTTGTAAAAATAACTTTTCAGTCACAGGTTTGATTTTTCCAAATGAAAACACATAACAAGATCTACATAAAGCTGGAAAATCTCTACCAATTTAAACTTAAACAGAAGTGGAAACTGTACTGGTTGGTTAAGATTATCACTTCCCCATTCAGTTCATTCTCCATCCTCGTTTGATCCCAGACTTCAGTGTTGGACCAGCTGACATTAAACAAGCCCAAACAGACCATGCTCTGTGATATTAAGCAGGCTTTGAAATTAAACTTGTCAAACTCTGTCTGGAGGGCACGAGGACGGGAAGAGAAGGGCAAATGGTTCTGTGCTGAATCCTTAAGATTATCAGTCCAGACTGCTGCTCTGTTATTTGCCCTGTCTCTGTCTAGAGAGGTTATCTTACAAGAACCAGTGATAATTCAACACTATTGCTGTGAATAAATCTACCTCAATAAGCGACAGGTGACTGTTAACTAACCACAGAATGCTTTACATCTTTGCCAACTTATGCATGATTGAACTGTGTTCACTGATGTTGAAGATGATTAAGAAATCACAAGTTTTACTATCAACGTGGGCCCAAAGTTTCTACAAGTTACAGTTAGAGACCAGTCCTCACCTTCATCTGTCCCTCAGTGAGGACTGCAGGCTGGCCCTGTGGGAGGTGGACAGAGGGGGCAGGTACAGTCACCGGCGTGCCCGGCTGGATGGGCACAGCTTGCGGAGTAGCCTGCGGCTGGCCGTGCGTCTGTACTTGTGGGTAAGGTCTGACCACCATTGTTTCCTGTTTATCATCTCTGAACGGCAACGGTCCCCCGCCTCCAGCAGGTGGATGATCCTGCTGTCCATGATCAGCATCCCGACTGCTGTCCACATCTCCACCGCCTACAAGCAAACAGTCAGATGAAAGAGTTACTAATGTCTTTTCCTCACTATATCTATGAATTACCTGCTAGTCTTTTCAGTGACAGTTTACCTGCATTTGACGGCTGGCTGACAGATACCAGGTTTCCAGCTGCAGAAATCTGAGGTGCTCCCCCGCTGGAAGCAGGCAGCCCGTGTCGGGGGAATTGCTGGGAGCTCATTTTAACTATGTATGACCTAAAATAGTATCAAGATTGTACATGAAATCAAGTACCAGACACGCTAAAGATATCATACAGGTTCAAAGCCAATTAGTAATTGGATTTCGAGTATTGAACGTGCACGACGGCTGCAACGATAAAAGCCCACCGAGGTAACCCCTAACAGGCGGCGCGGGGACATAAACAGGCTAATGTAGCGCTGCCGCATATCATGGCAACCGGCTAGCAAAGCAGTCGGGAGCAGGTCGATAACATTACCGTTAAGCAGCTCGTGTTGATAGAAAAAGATAACACCATGAAGGATTTTTCCTGAGGAAAACAAGACAATAACGTTTGTGGGGAGCTTTGCAAAACGTTAGGTGGACAACAACATGACAAAACTGCTCGACAACAACTGCACCGTTGCTTATCAAATATTAAGTATTTCCAGGCAAAAAAACGAGTTTTCGACTGCCTCCGTTAAAATAACCAAACGCGACATCTGCTCGATCGGATAATGATCACTACGGTCGCTGGTTTTGCTTCGATAACCTTAAAACTAAAAAGCTATCTTGTTAGCCAGCTATCTTAGCTAGCAGCAGGCTAACGACAGAATCGCTAACCCTAGTGCCGCTTGCTTTTTATGCTAAATCCTGAACTTTCTAAAGAGTACATCGGGATAATCTTCACAGGGCTACACAAACAGACACCTTTCGACATGTGTGCAGATGTTACCGTATCGCGGACTTACTAAGCAATGGTCGTTTCGTGGATTCCAATTTTTTCCATTCGTCTTTTCTTTTTTCCTACATGTAACGTTAAGCCGGAAGATTGCTTAGCAAGAACCGGACCCTCCTGTTTCGATTCACCAATCAGAGAAGAGACTACCCGAACGCTGACCAATCGCAGCTCCGGAAATGTTTTGACCAACCTGGACCAACCTAAACTACCATGGGGGGGGGGGACGACTCTCGAGAGAGCGCTACAAGCCGCAACACCAGAGTCACGTGGTCAACGGAAGCAGCCGAGCGAGCACCGGATATATTTATACAGTACACCAGTACGGCATGTATGTGTATGTCTATAGACGATATATTTGGTAGTTTAGTCTTAAACAATGGACCCTGTTATGTATGTAAACTCCTAATATACAGCAGCTGTCAGATAAATGTAGTGGAGAAAGACTACAATCATTTTAAACGCTGTTATTGTATTTGTAGCGTGAACTCGCCTGCTGAAATAAAGCACCTCTGTTCTTCATTGGGCCACACGTACTAAATAAAATACACGTCGTTCTGTCCACTACTGCCATTGTCTGCGTTTGACAAAGCTTCATTATTAAGCTTCCAAACAATGAAAAGGCTTTTGGTAAGCGTAGCCTAGCTAACTGTTATTGAGGGAGTCTGCAGATGCTTTCGGCTATATTCGGCTGTCACGTGACCAGCTTTGCCGGTGGAGGCGGTCGCTCCAGTCTCCCGCTCAACAAACTGATTGGAGGTCTCTGATTGGCTGTAAAACTTGAGCCCTCCTAGTTCATTTGTGCTTCTGCAATACCTTCAATGAAACACTCGAGGGCAGTAGCCAATCACAGAAATGCCTACACACGGCACTGCAGGGCTCAGTGGTTTGTCTGCAAATTCTTGAGCTAAACAGGAGAGAAATTGTTCACAGATTTTTATTTATTTATTTATTTTTTTCCACTGAAAACATTTTTTGAAAACGCAGGTGTAAGTGACACAGTTAATAACGGCTGAATTCCATTTAAATGCTTCTGTCTCAGACTATAAACAACTTTTTAGTCAAAGGGGTTTTTTTATGATTGCATATTTTCTAGATATTTAATGTCTAGAAAAAAAAAACATCTATTTTGGTTCAAGACCATCTATGGCCGTTATTTCTTTTATTGTGAATATATCAAGAGAACGCCTTTGTGTCTACGCCTGCCAGTATCAGTGACAGCGACTCATGATTATCTTAGTATTGTTGACCTTTCAACACCAGAGCATTCAGTAGTCACTCTACAGTCCCACGGAGGACAGTCGAGCACATCTTCATTTACATACACCTGGGCCATAAAGGATTATAGAAAACATTCCTGCATGCTGAGGCACGGCCACTAAATTCCCCAGCTGTGTTCACTCACTCACTCGCATACACCTGTTGGTATGTTGCTTTAACTTAGAGCTTGTAAAACCTTCATGACAAGCATTCTTTGGATGGTACTGCTGACTGGTTAACAAAATGATGCAGGGTGCTATGAAATTTGCTTGTGTGCTATGTATTTTTACAGAGAGGTAGATGTCGAGAAATGTTACTAAGAAGTTTACAAAGGAGGATCTGAACTGCACTGAATGAGGCATGCTGAGACTAAACTAGTGTGACATCCACGTATTAACATGGGGTCTGCTGATAGGGGATTTTCAGGGGAAATACTGCCTATGGCTCTCAGTTATGCCAACTTATCCATCCTTTAAGTCGTCTTCTTCCTAGGAATTTTTTGGCCTCTGTTGCTCTTGGGATCTCTGCCATTTCACACGCTAATCTGCCACCTACTCATTTGTCTACATTGCCAATTACTCACTGGCATTGCAGACTTAAAGAAACTGACTTTTTACAGGTATGCAGCTTACACCTGGCCACACAGTGCCTGATCGTTAGTACTGACTCAGGTGCCATTGTCTTCATTTAGCCTGGAGATCCTCCTGCTCCTCCTTGGTCTTTCTGCTTCAGATGCAGAATGTTCTGACTCATGCACACAGTGAATAAGTCTTTCTGGGTTGTGCAGCTCCATTGATTCACTGGAAACCACTGGCAGCCCAACACTGGAACCAACCAAACAGCCATGATGAACCTGGCGCCTTGTCCATGTTTCATGCAGAACACTGTACTAAGCAGGGGCTAGTCCGAAGACAGGGTTAGAGGTTACAGAGCCGACAAGTGAAGGAAATAAGTCTGCTGTATTGGTTTGGGGCAAGTCCATTTAAGTTTCAAGTCATTCAAGACACATGAAAGCTAATTTTCTGTCATAGTTAAGTTTCTTGAGAGCAAGTCCAAAGACCAAAGTCTTCATCAGCAAATTGCTAGTCAAAAAAACATAATAGTATTTTTTACATAACTAACAACAAAAAAAATTAACCTCATTAAAATTTGAGACTTCATTGCTATTTCAAGTCTCAAGTCAGTTTGAGTGGATTTTAAAGCAGTGTTAGTTAATTTTTTGGCCACATGGGGACAGCAGAAAAACCCAAACTGACCACACTGACATATAAAGTCTTTATGAAAAACATGTTCGCAGACGATTGCCTAATTACACATCCAATAAGAGCAACAGGAGCATTAATTTGTAGGTGTGTGTCTTCCTGATGGATTAATGTCCAATAATCACTCTTTTTAGCTCTGGGCAAACAGCTCCTGAGAAAAATATCTGGATATTTAGCTGCTAAATGTTTCTCTGTGTCAACCAGCTGATTGTTAGCTTTGTCTGTCTGCCATTTGGCGCTAAGCAGATAGATTTTTTGCAGAGAAGAGCTGTCAGCTACTGCTGGAAACGACACTGATGAGTCGTGATGTGACAGCGGTGACAGTGAACTAAAACAGCTGTGGGCCAGAAAACCAAAACATGCTGAAAGAGTTGGGTGACATTTCTTTGAGATTTATCACAAATAATTTCCAATTACACTTAAGTCTTCTGATCCATTGATTAGAGCAGCTTTAAGTTTAAATCCTAAAGAACAATGACAGTTACTACAATATAAGAAGTGCTACCCTAAAAAAAAAAAAAAGATGATTTTTAACATACTGGTGTAAAAAGTAGCAAAGCAGCAGCATAAATCAAAGCTGTGGATGGGAGATCAGTGACGGAGGGGGTGGCAGAGCAGGTGTGGCGCTCTCGCTGCTGCTCCGCCACAGTCAACACCTAAAGCAAAACACCTTCATACCTTTGGCTTACCGGCCTCACAATGTTGCAATTGACACGGGCCGAAAGATTTGCTGCAAGTGGCCTGCTATCTGAGAGGTTTGCTTCATCTCAGTAACAGCCCTAAAATTAGAGGACGGTGCCCTGATTTATGTGGAAAAGTTAAGGGGGTGGGGGCACATTCCATGACTGCTGTAGGCAGGAAGTTTTGGAATCTCCATGGAAATTAAGGCAAAACACAGAGCTCCACAGTTATTTTTCCAAGTATTTCGCACAGGCTTTTAGTGCAAAATGTGCTCAAAGGCCTCCAAATGGAGACACATGATTTGTTACCAACTGTCCCCTCTTTTGCTGCCAGACACATTGATTTACTCACATCATGATACAAACAGTGCATGACTTTAAAAGTGCAATAACTGTAGGGGCGAGAGGAATAAAAGCAGAGTAAACAGACACACATGCATGCAGAGCATACACATTACTTCACATGACTCTATAATTTACCGACCACAGTGAACAAACATCAAAACTCGTCATTATCCCAGAACAATCTTGCCATCTGGTTCTTGGTCCACTATGACTGATGCTGTGGTCAAGTGAGAACCATTCACAGTTTCTGGGAGTCAAAGTGGTGAAATCATGGTGATGAATGCGACAATCACAGTCATTCCTGCAAAACTCCAGATGTGTGTGGACACACACACGTAGGATTGAATTTTTCTTCATCCTGGCTGGATGATGATGAGCTATGTAAAGCTGGCACCAACAAAATCCCCTAACATCACTCCCAGTTTGGTGGGCTCTTATCTTACATGTGCAGATATTTGGAGGCAGGATGAAATATCTGAAACGTGATCTGTCTGAGCACAAACGGGACCAAAATAATGGTAAATCACAGACTCCAAGGCGCTACATGTGTCCCAGCTGAAAACGGCATTCAGCAGATGGAGATTTATAACTGCAGCCTCTCCGAGCTGAGAAAAGTGGCACTCGGCTACAACAAGTAAAGGCAGCAGGAGGAAAATGTGTGGCATCTGTGGAATGCCAGACCAAGCTCTCCAGGGGGAACGCGAAAATATTTACATTAAAAGTCAACGTTTTTTCATGTAAAGGCTGCATCGACTTCTTGGAAAAGTTTCAGGATACACACAGAAAACAAATTTCCCTCAGAAAAATATACTTAGCAGCTTAGAATTCAACAGTCAACTTGTGCAGAGATCTCTCAGGCATTACATTGCCTGGCCTTTAGGTCTCCATTTGCACTCTGCTTCAGTTGATTGGTCAGCTGACAATGAAGGCTCACTTAACCATATTCTGAGAGTTTATGCTCCGTCACAGTCAGGGGAACAGTCCCTATTGTGACTCTGAGCAGGTTTGAAATGTTACATCATGTGAAACGAGATCTGTCGATGATGAGACTGGCTGAAATTCCAAGTATTTCCCTTTTTTGCTTGGGATTTGATGCACAGAACTCGAAGTACAGCGTACTGCTGATACCCGCCTGTCCTGAGAGACTTATTGGCTCGATGAATAATGGAGAACAGACTAGAGGCTACAGCGTGTCAGTCAAGTGAGGGTAAATATCATGAAGGCATTGTGTTCACACTGAAAACCATAAAAATTTTGGAACATTAACAATGATATAAAAAGATTCATCTCTGTATGGACACTGAGTCCATCCCTCTGAAGAAGTATTATTGCAGAGATTTACGATGTTTTCCTCAAATGTGATGCGTTGTCACGAATGGTGCCAAGGTTATGTCTCACCAATATAAAACCTCTGGCAAAGGGCTTTAGAGATGTACATAAAGATAATGTGTTCCTCATAAGCCTGAATGTCATACTATCGACTGACTCCCAGTTATCAGCCAGGAAATGATACCTCAGCTCACCTCATTTGTTATCAGATATAAGTCCACCATAGCTGTTTTTGAATGTGTGGACAAACTGCAAAAGCATTCAAAGCAGCATTCATTCTTTTTTTTTCTTTTTTTTTTTAGCTAATTGGGTGCAGAGCAACATGCTGTGAACACAACATATTGTCACCTTAAAGTTGTTAGCATTTATTTTGACATTGTATTTGTGGCCACCTGGCAAAGGTATTCATCCTCCTTTTGGCTCCGTTTTGGCCTCCACCAACCCCTGAGAGATATATCTGTCTCTTTAGCTGCTAAATGCTCTATCAGTTAGTCGCTAACTTTGTCCATCTGCAGTCTGGCTTTGAGCTTTTTTTTTTTTTTTTTTTACTACAAACAAAAAATGTTGCTGAAAGTTGTAAAGGAAATAAAACCCAGCAGAAGCAGGTTGTTCAGCCATATTTTGGTGTTAGGAACCCACTGAGCTTGCATGTGAAGCAGTGAGGTGCACTAGTCTTCAGCAGAGGTTTAATGACTGCCTGTGGAAACTCTGACATGTCCTCTGTAAAAACATGGTCCCCGCTGGACTCAGTCATGACCACCATGAGTTCAAGTCGGTCACAGCCTCCAAATTCTCCAAGAAGCACAGAAATGCAAACATTTTGGCACTCTGTAGAAAAAGTTTGGATGGGCTAATTAGAAATACAGCACACGCCTCTTAAATAAGAAAAGATGAATACACTTGCTTAATTTAATACGCTCTAGCTAATTTTAGCCGATGTTTGCTAACATCGGCTAACATTAGCTGTTATAAGATCATTTTAGCTAAACTTAGCTTATGTTAGCAAACCTCAGCTAACATTAGCTGTTATAAGGTAATTTTAGCTAATGTTAGCAGATGTTAGCAAACTTTAGATAATGTTAGGAAACACCAGCTAAGATGAGCTAAAATTACCTTATAATACCTTATCTTAGCTGATGTTTCTTAACATTATCTAAAGTTTGCTAACATCAGCTAAGGTTAGCTGTTTAAAGTTAATTTTAGCTAACATTAGCTGACGTTAGCTAACTTTAGTTGATGTTAGGAAACATCAGCTAACATTAGCTGTTTAAAGGTAATTATAGCTAATGTTAGCAAACTTTAGATAATGTTAGGAAACATCAGCTAACATTAGCTGTTGGTGCTGTGTTGATTCTTCTCTAGTTTTTCTATTGTTACACTATATTTTAGCTTATCTCCTGTGTTATCTGAAGTTACACACAGCCTTGCGTGAAATATATTGTGCATAATGTTCGATAAATTGAACAGTTATACATTTTATGTGGGTTTTTGGAACTTTTCTCTTTTATCTGCGACCGTGTGACTGGAGTCAATTGACAGCTTAATTTCAGATGACATGAATCTTTAAGTGTGTGAGTAAAAAAACTGTGCCTGAAGTCCTGAACATTGTGGATGGCTAACATATGCATCATATGTTAGCCATAAAATAGCAAATACATTGTATCTTGCTGTAAGGCTAATATATTCTTCAATTTTCTAAACATGCAACTGTGAGAGGTTGTTGTTGAGTTTCAGCACATCACATTATGACTCTTACTGATCAGAGATGTAGTGGAGTAGAGGTATAAAGTTGGAAAAATGAAAATACTCACAGTACAAGTACCTGAAATCTGTACTTATGCACAGCACTTGAGTAAATGTACTTAGTTACATTCCACCACTGGGTTTGTCCTATCAGACCAATGCACACTGTATCAAACCAGCACGACAAATCAGGACAGAAAGCCTTTTATCCGACATATATTAAGAACTTTAATCTATTATAGTGAAATGTTAAGGCATACATACAAATGTTTCCTTTACAAAAGTTCACAGCAACATCAAAATGGGTCAACCAGCAGAAGCAAGGCGCCTTAACAGAACCTTTTGTATTTGTCATCGGATATAACTTAGAGTACATCTTTGGCACCGGAAAACAAAACAAATTAAGTTTATAAATGAAAAAAAAACAAACAAAAAACAAACTACAAAATATATTAACTTCTCTCACTTCAAATAGCCATTCATGTAAACACATTCCAAACAACGTGAAGGGCATTAATTCAAACCGACACACTGCAATGACCAGCAAACGCATTGTGACGGGGAAGACCAATCCGTGGGACTTCAAACAAAACTGAGAATGTCGGCAAGATGGAGCCTTAACATCAGGACTAACAATGTTAGCTTCTTCACAAGATGTTGAATTTTAGCGGTATTCCCCTCTAAAGAGTAGAACAAATCTGACTTGTGGCACATTCCAGTTAAATACAACACACAGTCCTGGACAACAGGGGTCTACATTCAGCAGTGTTCAGTGATCTCTGCAGGGAGAATAAATAGAAGATTCCATGTTAAGGACGTAGTCCACTCAGAAATGTGAGATACTTGAGCGATGGAGAAAACACGGCTGAATATAACACATTGGTGGGGACAGCAAATAGAGTAGCAAATGCAGGCCAATTATAGTTGACCATTTCCATGGCCGTGGTAGGACCAGCTACCACGGCTCAGAAGAAACAACCAGCCCCAGAAAAGGAATCATGAGGAGAATGCTTGCCATTTTAACAAGGGCGCGGGGTCAGACTTTAGATAGCCTTTTTCTTTAACGGGAGCATTCCCCCAGTGAGGGAATGTGAGAAGATTAGCTCCAGCGTGTCAGCGGAGGCGAGCGAAATGCTGGGCAGTCGCCATCTGAGGCCCCAAACATTAACCCGGGATCTGGAAAATTAGACCCCCGTGAAACACTATCAATCCTCGCAGGCTTTTTTAAGAGAGAAATGAGCAGACGATCTGCAGGCTACGCATTCAAAGGAAGTCTCTGAATCCTCAGCGGAGCTGCAAGCAGGGCCCCGAATGTATTTTTAAGAGAGGAGCAACTGCTAATTCAGGTCTGAGCCGTTCTGTTAAACAGAATAATCCTCAGACATGGCATGAAAACACAGAAGCTGCTCAGACTCATTTTATAAATATTCCCATTATTTTCAGAGAGGATGGTAATAGGCTCGCTACTGGAAGTTAAACCAAACATAGATGTGTTGTGCACTTATCCAGACAAGTGAGTATATCTGTATATAAATTAAGTGGAGCAGAGCAAGACGAGTGATCCTTGTTCTCCTCAGACATAAAATCACAACATGAGCAGCATTTACAATTATAAATACAATACATAACTAAAAAAATTCCATGCACAATGTATATATATGCACAACCAGCAGACCAGTTCCTGTCTTAATGCACAATACTGTCCAGGTACCGTGAAGGATTCTGACTCTGACTGTCAGTCGTGCAGGAGGAGGACACTCAGCTCTTCTCTCCAGAATGCACCACTCTGGACTCTGTATGCTGACTTCGATTCGCGTCAGACAGTCAAACTTTCTTCACTTGTGGTTGGACGTTGAAAGCCTTTCGCACCTCAGCCAAAAGTCTCATCGCTGGCAGTCACTGTTCAGTCCCATCAGCTGCAGCGAGCACTCAAATGAGGATTTCAACCATCTCCGTGTCTGAGCTGTTGATGCTCTTGAAAGTCTTGAGTGGTGCCTTTGGCTCCTCTGAGGAGTCTACGGTGAAGATAAAATTAGCAGATTAGAAAAGCAACTTTGGTATGTGGGAGCAAATGCAGCTGCAATGCTGCACACGGCCTTATTTAATTTTACCGACAAAGCTTTAACTTATTAGTATCAAAGGTATTTCTGTCCTGATCCAGGGTCTGGTTTCACTTTAATTAGTGGTCAATTAGGATAAAGATCAAAGGACCGGCAGTTGAACAAACAGAGCTGTGGTCTGTGTGGTGATTGGGTGTCAAATGCTTAACAGAACCATAAACCCACCAGTGGCAGCTACTGAAATGGCCTCAGACGCCTTTAGCTTGCTCGGCTCTGCCGTGAGCTCAGGCTCCAGCAAGGCCTCGTCACTTTGGGTGCTGCGGTGTCGGCTGGGGCCCTTGGGCCCCGGGCGGGGTTGGGGCTGCAGCGCTGCACCACCTGTCTGGTCATCTGAGAGGCTCGATCCTGCAGGAGCAGACAAAGAGAAGAGGCTGCTTAATTGCTCGCTTACGTCCACATTTACACACTCCAGAACATCTGCCCCGCTGAGTTCTTCCCATGACTATTCTGGATCGGCTATTCCGGAGTGAGAGATGATATGCATTCCAGTTTAAAAACATGTTGTCTATTTGAGGGGCACGAAAGGGTTGTCTCCTACTGCTCCTTTTTTTTTAGGAAGCGTACATTCTGTCTGGCGACACAGACCAGTCTGCCAGTTGTCGCTCGATAGCATGTCATTAAAGATTAGACATTCCTGCACGTGTTACACGAAGTGTGTGGGCAAACAATTCATGCTCACCTTTGCTGTCTGTGCTGCTGGCCGCGGTGTTGATAGAGGGGACGGACCTGGCCAGGCGGAGCCCCTGTTTCTCCAGCTTGCCCTGCTCCCATCTGGAGCGCTGCTGGAGGACTTTGATCACAGCATCCTTCTCCAGGAGCTGAGCATGAAGAGCCCGGATCCTAAACACATGGAACACAGCATTAGATCACAAACCCCCCAGCAGCAGCAGGCAGGAAGTAGTATCTAATGAGGAAGTGGAGGGGTGAATACCTGTTCTCCATTTCTTGATGTCTGTGGCTCGACAGAGGCAGGTCTTCATTAAAACTGCTGTTTGGTGAGTGTCGAGGCGAATGATTGATGATGGTTGTGTCCCTGCGAAGAAAATACAGGACTGTTAACTTTGACTTAACTTTGATAAATTTGTTGTTATCAGATGTTTTTTATTTTTTCTTTAATTCTCCATGTTTCACGGTACCTCTGTGCTGCAGCAGTGGCGGCTGCATCCATTGCAAACTGCCTCATGGTGCTCTCCTCCAGGTACTTTTGCTCCCACTTGGTGATGTCTGCCTCCAGGGCCAGAATACGCTCCTCTCTCTCCCTCAGCTGCTGCTGCAACGTGGAGGAGCTCAGTTCTGAAGCCGTGGGGTCAGCTGCCTGGTTCTGAGAATGAGATGACAGGCAGCAGTTGTTAACAACAGCTTTACTTTAAATGGATAGTTTGATATTTTGGCTTTCTTGGTGAGAGTCAGATGGGAAGCCTTTATGCTAAGCTAAGCTAAGCTAAGCTAAGCTAAGCAACACTCGCCTCTTGCTTCATATTCAGCACACAGACCTGAGAGTGGTACCAATCTTCTCATCTTGACAAGCATATTTTCCTTAACACTGAATTATTCCTTTAAATTACACATTTAAAAAACAAAACGAGCCCATGTGACGACTTCTCCTCACCTGTTGTGCCCTGAGGCTCTTCAGCTCCTGCTCCAGCCGTGTGCGCAGTCGCAGCTCCAGCGTCTCCCTCTTCTCGCAGGCCGCCTGCAGCTGCGCCAGTGCGCTCTGCAGCCGCTCCACTTTCTCCACGTAGGCCCTCTTCCTCTGCAGCTCTTCCTCCAGCTGCCGGTTGCGGAGCTGCGTCGAGGCCAGAGCCTGCTCGAGCAGCTCATGCCTCCGCTGGCTCTCCTCGCCGGAGACACGCAGGTGCTGGATCTGCCTCTCCAGCTGTTCACGCTCCCGCTGCTGCTCCTCATCTGGGACACAGAAAGAGGGGAAAAGGAGGTGAATGATGGTAAGAGTGACATGACCCTGGATGATGAGAAGTCTCTTATTGTATGGGGACAATAGCAGGAAGGGTATATTGTATGTCAAAGACCATTCAGTGGCCATTAAAGGGGTCAGTCAAGCAGCTGTAAGCTCATGGAGTTGCATTTTGAATGGAATGTGACCCAACGAGAGATATTTACACGCTGCCATCGAGGCATGTGGTTCAACGACAGACCAGTTGACACCGCGTCTTCTTAAATGAAACTGAATCAGAGCTACAGCCAGCTTGCTGTCCTGTGAACTGGCAATCGACACTAAAATCAAATATTTTTCATTTCTCAATCAAAAGCGGGGGCATGTTTCAATGGAATCTTTGAGAAAGGAAAGCCAGTTTATCTGTTGTGCCATTTTAAAAAGGGGGTTGATTACACAACACGAGTGCATGCCTGTGGAGGGAATGCAGACTTCCTCTTATCCACTTACGCACACAGGCATAGCTTTGTACTGGGAAAAGCTCTGGAATGCTTCTAAGGACGTGAAGTAAACAGGCAGCTCAAAATATAATTCAAGTGGTCCTTGTAACAAAAAAACATACATCCCCTCATTGTGATTCCAATGTGGTTTTGCTCCTGTTGCTCTCAGATAACTGTTTTCAGGAAAATGGACAATATTTCTGATCTCACGGCTCGTGTCAATCACATGGCTGTTTATGCAACTAAAGCTGATTCTGTCAGATGTGTCCGTGCGAGGTAAAAACAAACCATTGCTTGGTTTTACTCTGCAGCACAGAACAGAAAGAGAGGAACGAAATATTCACAAGTGGCCGATCATGATTAGAGGTAAAAAAAATGCCCAAACAAGGAGTGTGAGCAAGCCAGGGGTCATGTTGAGCTGGGCCTGGACGCCTTGGAGTCCCAGACTTATTAGTTCCCCTTGAGGAGGGAAGTCAGCAGTGTTTGGGGGGTGTGGGGGGGCATTCCTAATGCTGGAACAGCCTGAAATACCTAAAAAAAAATTCCTGGAATCCAGGCCACATTTACTACAGCTATGAAAAATGGCTGGCGTTTAAGTGCCAAGAGTAACTCTTCACATTAGAGACAGAGCCATTTGTGCCCTGACATGTGGGGCCACAGCTTTTATAACACAGCCTCTCACTGAAGGAGGAAACCAATCCCTGCTCAACTATGTTCCTGCCATTGTTAAGTGCTTCACATTTGTCAAATCAGATAAAAAAGTAGATCCTCAAGCCCCCCCCCCCACCTCTTTTCTGTCCCGTTTCTGCATAAAAGACTCACTTTGCTCCAGCAGCTTGACAAAGACGTGCTGCCTCTGGTCAGTGCACTCGGCCTCCTTTGCCGCTCGCTGTTTGGTAGCTGTGTCGAGTTGTTCTGAGGAGAGGATGACAAACAAAACGCGACAGTTAACGCACACATTGGGCTGGATTTGAAAGCAGGTTGTGTCGTACCTGGACAGTTCTGGTTCAGCAGGTGAAAGCGCACATACCTCTCAGGTCTCTGTTAAAGTCGTGCATCCTCTTAATCTCAGCCTCGAGTTTATTCCTCATCGTCTTCTCCAGAGTTTCCCGCTTGGCAGAGCCTTTCATCAGAGTCTCGTATGCTTCAGATATCCTCTGAATCTCCAGCTCCAACTGGGGAGAAAGTGGAAGATCATCAGTGTGTGGTAGAGGCTTCCTCATTTATTGTCTAGACCGTGTCAGCTTTTTATATCAATGAGGCTAATTCGTCACCTCTACAGGCAAATGGCCTTTTAACAGTATGCGCAACTGAAAAGTGAGAATTAACATTCCTGAGTGAACAATCGTGGGTCCAAGGTGTCAAAGCATTTATCTCCATTCATGGCAATATGCCAGCGTGTTTGAAAGACAAAGGCTGGACATTCCAGAGGCTGGGATCAGGAGAAAAACTCTCAGACTATGAAATAGATGTCACACCTCCATGAAGTCAACCAACCACCGGGGTCCCTCCCTGTGCATATTCCTGAGCTGCCAGACAGCATATCACCCCGACATGTACCGGCAAGAAGCTATTGTTTTACGACTTCCACACCCTCTGTGAGCTAACGGCTCCATTCACCGTGCCACCTTCTCCTCTCACCTTGTGCAGCCTGGCGGCCTTCTCAGCGTACACCTCCAGCTCCTTCCTGAGCCGCTCGTTTTCCCGCATCAACGCGTCGGTCTGAGCTGAGTTATTGCTGGAGGCTGTGGTGATGCTGTTGTGAGCCACCTGGGGCTGAGCAGACACATACCTGCTGAGGGGAGACATGAGTGATTCATTACTACGCTGCTGAAAACCACAAGCAAACAGTGAATGAAAGCTTTGTTAGCTGTTGATTCAGCCGTGTTTTATCTGCTACTCAAACTAAATGATTATTCCACAGCATCCTCCGTCTGATTACCTGTGATGCTGTGAGTATAAGGGGGGAGGAGGGTCTCTGTGGTACTGTCCGTGCTCCTGTGAGTGGCTGACCATATATCCAGGATGTCTGGCAAAGAGAGGGTAGTCCGGGGGTGGCCCGCGCTGGTCCACACACTGCTGGGCCCCTTGCCTGTCAGGCGCCACAGCGTTTGTGACATGATTGTTGTACAGCTGTGGATAGCTGTGTGAGGAGCTCATAGCCAGACTGTGTGTAGGTCCGTTCCTCTCCAGAGAGAGCTGCAGGAGCCTCTCGCTGAGGGAGCGAGCGTGCTCCCTCTTCAGATCCCACTGTCCCTCACTGCGACCCCCCATTATGTCCACAATGGGCCCTTCCTGCTCTGCCTGCCCCTGCTGAGAGATCAGGTACTGTGAGTGGACCTTGGCTTCCTCATAGGTGGGCAGCTCCTCTCCATGGAGCTGGTACAGATGGCACACCTGGCTCTCGGAGTGCAGGCAGTCGCCCTGGTGCTCCTGGCCTTGAGGCTCCTGCCGTTTGGACATCTGGATGTACTGGGACTCCTCCTGAGTCAGGCTCTCCAGGGAGGAGCGAGGACTGCCGGTGCCCCCGCCGCCGCCGCCGCTGCCTCCACGCAGGGCCTGCTGTTGGATGGCAAGAAGTGTGCGAGTGTCTGTCAAGTTCCCGTAGCGGAGCTGCTCTTGGATGAGGCGGTGCAGGACCGTTCCAGATGAGTCTTCAGCGGTTCTCATTTCAGTAAGCGGGAATTGAATGAAAGGAAACAGCCTACAGGTGGCAGTTTGGGCACTTCAGGAGTCACAAATCTGAAGGAAAAAGAACAATCTGGGTCAGACTTAATGCACAACATGTTACAGTTCATCTCTATCAGCTCAGCCTGTCTTCAGGCTCCGATCATCAAACTCATTCAGTGATCAATAGTAGTATCAGTAGTATCAACGGTAGCATTTCAGCTGTGAGAGTTCATCTGAACTAATTTACAAACTTCTGTTGCACAATGACTTCTGCTGTATGTGCATGAGCTGCTGCTGGAAATACCCCTGACAGTGATGTCAGTACAGATCCAGTTTTATTGCCCACACACTCCAAAGCATAACTTTCCCCAGACAGACGTGTGATACTGCACAGTGGCTGTAAACATCAGTCCTCCCACACACTCACACAACAACAAATAGTCCCAAGTGACAGAGAGCCCAAAAATATGATCCAACAGAAAAAACACTGACACATGTGAAACTCCTGTTCTCTAAAAGCTCCACATCAGAGTTCAAATGAGAAAATCCCACTGAGACTCTTTAAGAACTCAACTGATAAAATTAATTAGCCTTTAAATTTTGCATATGCGTTTAAATCAAGATCCAGTCTTCACTAGATGCTAAACGTAAATAAAGCTGTTCCACCAGGGCCTCCGCTTTAAAGGGAAAGCATGAAAACTCGCATCATTAACCCCACATTAACGCTGCGCCATGCGCAAAGAGTCCGTGGGAAAATGGGACTTGTAGTTCATCCAAGCACAAACCGGCCGAGGGCTAAACATGATTAAAACAAAATGCAACACTCACCAAACTGTAATCTCATCACCCAGGGAGCAGTTAACGGCGGTAATCTGAACTGTGTTGCGCGCTGTTCCTCCTGCTGGTTTCCTCCATGGACGTGCGAGCGCATCGGAGGTCTGCGGCAGACTGAGCGCTGCGCCGCTGCGAGCTGCAACAGAAATAACTGAGGGCCGATTGTTCGCTGCGGCTGGAATGAGTGGAATGCAAAGGCTCCAAGTCCCTGTGGGATCAAAAGCGGAGCACAGGGGAGGAGCAGGAGGAGGAGCAGGAGGAGAGGGTGAGGGGGCGAGAGGGGTGAGCGAGAGCCGGATCCAGAGCCGCGCACTGTCTCAGCTGGCCGCTTGTGTCATGTAAAAGAGCTTGTTGTTGTTGTTTTTGTTGTGTTGTAGTTTGAGGAATTTAAGTCTCAATTGTTTAAAGTAGATTTAAGTCCTCACAGCTGAAGGAGGAATGTTAGAGCAGGAGATGAAGAGATCATAAACTGCAGTAAAAGTTCACAACTTCACTGTCATAAAGCCTTTATGGAAACACTCCAGACACTCCAAAACGATGACTCAGAAGGATTCTGTGAAGGGCTGATATGAAGGAGGGAAAGAAGTTTGTGTTTTGTTTTGTTTTTTATAAAATACACACAACAGTCTCAATTTCTTGTTACAAAAAGTGTTAAAAAGGCAAAAGCTGCTGTTAACAGCTGTTTTCATTCTTCACTGATCCATTAATGTCTATTTTAGTCTATGAAATTGTTTCCCAGCAGCTCCAGGTGATGTTTTAAACTCCTTGTTTTGTCCAGCAGTCTAAAACCCAGTTATTTGGTAAATCCAGAAAAACATTTGAGAAGCTGGAAACAAAAAATTTGGACATTTTTGCTTGACAAATGATAACTTGATTTCCAGAATTCGACTTACTGATTAATCGACACTAAAAATGATGATACTGAGCTGAGACCTGGTTATAATTTCTGTTATTTAAGATGAATTGAAAGGTTGATTTTACCTGCTTTCTAACAGAAACACAGACCTGCTGAGATCAGGCAGTGATGAAAACAGTGTCATATAACTCAAACACGGATTAATCATTATTTTATCCAGCAGCCTTTTGTTTGCATGTGCCTGGTAAATATTTTAGCCGTGGCCCGTGCCAGTTAATTGCAGTGTGTGTGTGTGTGTGTGTGTGTGTGTGTGTGTGTGTGTGTGTGTGTGTGTGTGTGTGTGTGTGTGGACGAGGAGGGAGAGGGCTGGGTGCGAGGCACGCTGCCTGCCAGCTGTCCGTGGACTGAAATCCCCTTCCCCTCCTTTAATAAGAGCTCTGAGAGATGCATTGTTCTCCCCCAAAAGCAGACGTGACGGGGGCAGCCCTGCCATCTGCTGTTCTCCCCTCCACCACTAGCACCAGCTATATGCTTCATTCACACACACGCATGTGGATGGAGACCCTGGGATCAGCTGGCAGTGGGGGTTGGGTCGTAGTACTGGATAGTATTGTTATTGAGTGCGGCCTTCTTGCATGCGAAGGATCATCCGAACGCTGCGGCGGAGGCTGTGGGGTGTAAACAAGCCTCCTCTTGTTAACAGTCAATCAGCAGGCAAACTGCAGGTTACTTTATCTCAAACACTCGCAGGCAAACATCCACCTGCTGCTTTGCATGGCAGTTGAAGTCCAACAGTTGCTAAAGAATGCTGATAACGTCAACCACGGACAAGATAAGCCGCAGAATACCTTGCATTGTGTCGCTGTTCCGTGTACCAGTTTACAGGGGTTCACAGTTGTGTAACGCACAAAGCTGCAGCTCACTGAAGGATCGGCTTGACATTTTGGAAAATATGTGCTTTTGCTTTCTTGCTGAAAATTCAGTATGAAAGCTATGCAGCCAAGAGAGAGTTAGCTTAGCTTAGCATATTGATGCCCTCGTAAGGCTCGTTAATTACACTCTGTAACTTGTTTAATCCGGAGAAAATCCAAAAAGTAAAGTTGTGGTTGTCTCGTGATGCTATTCCTCGGCTGGGAGCAGTGACTTACTGGAGCCTTGTCATCTCCACCAAGACCACCAAAATCCCTGCTCCCGACCGAGTCATAACTCAGCACATAAAAACCACAGCTTGTCACACTTTGGTTTTTGCACTGATTAAACAAACAAGATATAATGTGTTTATTACTGAGTTTTTGGACAGAGCGATTCTAGCTGTCCTCATGCCAAGCTAAGCTAATGGGAAACAGACAAGACACTTTTATCTCATCTGACTCTTGTTCCAAAATACTTGACATCTTTTCTTCAATAACTGCTATTCTAACAGAGATTTCCCATTCAGCCCACTGTAAAATGTGTCGTGAATTAAGTCTAGCCAGCAGGCCGTGACCACAATATGTTGGGAAACGGAACAAGGTTTGAGGTGGCGAACTCCTGAAGACGCTAACGTGCTAGCTAGCTAACTAATCCGCTTTAGCTCTGTGGTGCTAAAAGCTGGAGACTGACTGATAAGGACATGTCATGATGTTATTGGTTGAAACTGGTTAGTTTTATTTTACCGGAAGAAAACACAACAGATTTTGATGGAAGAACTCAAAGAAATGTGTTTTATTTATATATTTTTGGCACATATTGTTAAATAGGTGCACAATTTGACTGAGGATGTGATCTAAGTGGGTAAAAAAGCCATTTTTAATTTCATCTCAACTTTTCATGCTTGTTACAGACACTGAAACAGAAACCTGATTAAATGTGCACAGATCTTGATGCTCGGCTTCCACTTTCTTTTATAAAGAAACTCCTCTTTAACTGTTGCTCAGACGTTCTTTGTCTCTTTCTGCCCTTTCAGCCGTCAGTCTGGTTGAACCACTGTACGGCGTTTTGTTCTCCGTGTACAAAACATTTCGTTTTTCTAAACCCTTCAGACAAAATAACTTCTATTCACAAAGAGGACTTTCTACAACCTAAAAGCATGAAAGACTTTAAAATACGGAGCAGTCCCCTCAGCTGTTCTGAAAGAAGCCTCTGTGGCAGCGATTCCGACCTTCTGAAGGGTTGTGTACACAGAGACCAACATGACTCACACGCCATTTGTACAATGGAAAACTGTGACGTCAGTACACAGGATGTGTAGGTGGGAAAGTTGTCAACAGGTAAGATGGATTTGGAGGTTTATTGGAAAATATACAAAGTGATGAACGAGGTGCCTTCAGTGTCGTAACAGACTAGAGATAATTCAGGTGTTATGCTAATAAAAACAAATTCCTGTAACATCATTTCTGTGTCTGTTTGCGCACAGACAATGAATCAGCGCTGAACTTGCTGCTACAAGTCAGCATCTTCATAATGACTCCGCTCATTGTCAACCACGCCAGGCTTGCAGACCGACACCTGAATGAGCAACTGTGTCTCCATTCCTTGGAAACTTCATCTGTATCTCAGGTAGCGACAGCCAGCATGACTTTACATGAGTGTGTTCGTCCCACTCAAAACATTATGTAAATATTAAATCGTTTTCCTGCTGTTCCTATTTTAAATCAGAGATGATTTATGTATATGAAGACTTGAAGAGAGTGAATCAGACCACGAAGTCACAACACAAGAAGAGTCATCGGCTAATATGATCCCACAAACCAGTAAACAGAGACAAACAGAGTAACTAACCTTCAGAAAGATTGAGTGCATTTGCTTTCTTGCAGAGAGTTAGACACAAACATCAATACCGCTCTCTTGTCACTAGCCTACATTAGCATGGAGCTAGAGTCAGGTGTTGTTAGCGTAGCCGAGTGTGACTGGGCCAGGCTAGCTGTTTCCCCCTGCTTCAAGTATTTAAGATAAGCTAAGCTAATCGGCTGCTAGCTGTAGCTCCATATTTTGCATACAGACGTGAAATTTCTGTCAATCTTTTAAATAAGCTAAAGAAGTGAGCCTCCTGTCAATTCAGTCAGTACAGAGACAAATCATTAGCATTAGCATTAGCATTGCCTGGGTTTAGCTGAGAGGGAAGAGCCAATGTTAGGAGCATATAGCTTGTTTGAATATGATGTCATGTCACTCTTTTCTTGTGGCGTGAACTGCAGATGGAGGGCAGGAAGTGATATTTTGCATATGAGGCACTATAACACTCAAAAGGCCAATGTTTTGTGTTGTTTAGTTGCTCAAATCGCTCCTCTTCATAACGTAAAGGTCACATCCAACATATGTTCTGCTTTTCTGTTTATATGTTTCTCTCGTAATTTCATCTAAACTAACACAGTAAGAACTTTTCCTCCATCTCTTCCATTGTGGTCTTCACTTCCTGCCCTCCATCTGGATTTAAAATCACATGACTGCAAACAACCTCTTCTACATGTTGATGTTTTTCATCTTGTGCTTGTTTGAGGTGAGATTCTCAGGGAGGCAGGTACGATGGCTGGTGTGTCTTTGAACAGTGGGTTGGTGCGGTTCATGTTCTTCAAGAGAAGAAAGTCAAAGATTTAACTCAACACACCATGTTTGTCACCATGTTAGCACATTTCAGCTTCAACAGACATCCTGTCAGACTTTCAGCCTTTTATCCTCAGAGTTCGGAACACGTTCGCCGACAGAAGAGCACATTTAAGATCAGCCATTCGAACCTGTTGGCGGCGAGGCCCAGGCTGACTGAGCCAACACAATGCAGACTGTGATCCGGGAGCGGCAGCCTTGTTATGTGAGGTGGGACATGCTAGGCGCTTCAGCAGCTCCTTTTGTTTTCCTGCAAAGGAGGAAATGGCCGCATTCCTCGCATTACCATGTCCATGGGGTCTGACTGAGCCTCCAATCTGCTGTTTTACTGGGGACGACAGAAGGGCGACCAGCAGCCACTGACATTTTCATTTTAATGGGGGGGTTCTCTAATGAATAAAACCGCCGTCCTACATCATAAGCACAACTCTTCTTTGCAGACAATAGCTGTGAATGATTATGGTGAGTTAAATATGCAAACCTCAGACAAATTTCTGTAAGTTATAAAATTCAAAAGCTGAACACACTGATCACAGCGACATCCTAATGTGAGTAAGAAACATCTTCCCTGAAGGCAGCAGAGATGACAGACGTGCCATGTTCGCCTCCTCTCACAAACGTCAGCAGCCATATTTGGAGCCTGTGAAACAGCTGGAGGTGAACGACATTTACACAAGTCTGACTTGCGGCAGGTCGACCAACGAACGGTCCCTCGCACCAGGTGACACAAGAAATTCCTCACTTAACCATAAAAGTAAACACGTCACACTGAACCGGCGAGGAACTCTAAACAGGACTACGCCTGTGGGTGATGCTGTTTACAGATAAGGCAAGGACACATATTTTCATGATTGCAGCGTGAGCTCACCCCTTCAGCGGTTCTACTCTGTTTCACTCGAGCTGGATTCAGCTGAACATAACTGGATTTGCCTCAACAAAGTCAGTTTGATCTTTCAACAATGTAGCGACAATTTGGGATTCCAGAGTTGCAGCATTTTCAGCAGCCTACAAATTAAATCATAAAACTAGTAATTTAATGAGTTGATGGAGCAATATAATTTAGCTCTGACTACATCTGCTTCCATGTACTGCACGTTCATGCACCGTCTTGCACATTTGAACATAAAACAGATGAAAACAAGCGACATCTGACATTTAAAGTGTGCTGGTTTATATGAGTGTTAATAATGTCATTTCTACAACTCTAAGTCCTCTGAGGAAGTGCTATCCATAACTGGATCAATAAAGGCTTTATAACACAAAGTTGCAATTATATAATGTTTTCAACGGTACTTTAAAAATGGAATAAATTATTCATCACAAATTGAATTATAACATGTCAGCGGCAATATTAATAACCTTTTTACTTTTGTTACTCAGCCCATGTGTGTGAAAGTCCTTTAAAACTCCAGAGGCTCCACACTGGAGCATCACATCTGTATTGAACCAGTGCTCCAAATCCACAATGTCTGAGATAAACTGCATCACCCAGGAGGCACTACATTTCTGTGACACGTTAAAAATCTCCTTTTATTCACTGTAGATTCACAATGTAATACTGAATGATTAGCTCCAAGCTATTTAACATGTCTAGAAGGAGATTAGGAGGTATTTTGACCACCAACAGCTAACGTTAGCTTAGCATGCTGCCATCAGAAGTCCCGATCTCAAATGAAGTCTTTCCATCCAAATGTAAGCAAAGCTAGCAGCTGCTAGCTACAAGCTAAAAAGACACAGCATGTGAATAAGGCGACTCTGAGTTACCAGGATACACGTTTCTCCGCTTTCGTTGGAAGCTAACGGCTTCCAGCTAACGGCTTCCCCACAGCTGCTTCTGCTCCAGGCTCACACGTCCGGCAGCAGTTTGTCCTCTGATAAGAAACTGATATCAACCCTCCATCAAACACCTGGCAAACAGCTGCTACTGGCTTTAACTGCCAAGTAAAATGTTGAAATGTAATCTGTTAATGAAAAAGTAATAACTAAGTAATGCATCACTGTTTGTACACATGGATAAACAGTTAATGAATGCTTTAGGACACACTGGAAGGGTTTGGTCGTGTTTAATCATACATCTGCTTATTCAGTATTTTAATCCTGCTGCTTGAACAACGCCTGTTGAAATGAAGTGTGCTGATCTCTCTAATGAGTCCAGCGCTGACATGTGTGATGTTTGACCAGAGGCTGCCGGCCATTTGCTTCAGCTGGAGGTCAGAGAGCAGCTGCTGCGGTGATAGTCATCTCTGCAGCTACACCAACATCCTGCTGCCTCATTTGCCTAAACAAATCTGTTCTGGCCGGTCCGGCATTGATTAAGATGTTCTGCGGACGACCACGCCGACATACATGTAAACGCATGTCACGCAGGCTGCATCACGAAGACGCTAAAATGAGACAATTTAGGAACAAATTGAATGGGAGACAATGACTCACCTGAGTGCAAATGTGCATGAATAGACAGACAAATATGTCAAAGATGAACAGGAGGTCGACTGTGATGTCTAAAAATAAACCATGATAACCACGTGAGCAAAACTTCAGGAAGACGTTTAAAGCTGACGATTAAATGACTCTTTGTTGATGTCAGTCACCTTCAAACACAGGTAAGCGCTGTCTCTTCTGCTGCGTTAAACACAATGGCAGCTTTTGAGCCAATCAGTGCGTCACATCCACACAATGAACAAAGGCTCAGTCTGTTCAGGAGGGATGCACCAAATCTTAAGAGAAAATACTGTTTTCTAAGTCACGTTCACATTTATTAAGATCATTTTTGGTTTGTGGAACAAAATGAAGCTTGAAAAGCTGGACGTGTCACACTGACACTGCGAGATCTGAGCACACTTTTAGTTTATATTGGAGAATTCTGTTATAATCATCAATTACAAGCCAAAATAAGACACTCAAACCTTCTGAATGTGAAGATTTCCACGTGATAAGACCCATCAGTGCTGTGTAAACAGAGCAGCTGATGCACAAACATTCCTCGCTGTAGCTGTCGCAGAAACCTTTGGAAGGTGTTCAGTTTAGCGGTTTCAGGAAAACAAGCAGCTTGTGTTTGGCTCACAACACAGATCTTGTGTCAACAGATAACAGGAGCATTCTTGTGAATGCTTGAGGTGTGTGTTTGAATGCTGCCTAATGTTTATTGAAAAAATAACTTGTCTGAAAGAAGGTTTCGGCAACAAGAAGCGCCATAAACAAAGTCAGGATCAAACACATTCAAGGTTTATCCATGCCCACGTCACCACTGATGATGAGGAGAAACCCTCAAAATAAAAGCTGTGTACAGTCAGAAATGTGCATTTTGTTAACGTTCTAATGACTAAATTGCTTTTAAACCAGCTGGTGGTATTGAGCGGAACATCTCGGGGCTTCAGGCTAAGGGGCAGATGTTTGGTGGAAACAAAGCACAGCGCAGACTATCTCTCGCCCCCCAGCTTAGAGGCAGATGCACCTGTCAGCCCCCCACCATATGGAGCTCTGCTACAAGAATGCAGCGTATGCAAAGCAGAAAGCAGACCAGGCGTGCAGTCAACAAAAACAGAGACCTCAAATATGCAGTTACATTCTGTGGAAAATAAATCTGCCACCTGTTTCCCAAACTGAGAGGAGCTATTCAAGTGTAATCCTCCAACTTCTCTTGTTCAGAGTCTCCGAGCCATTATGCTGAGAGCAGGTGGGAGAAGCACGCTACGTCACATCAGCTGCAGCTCATTTACAGCTGACCGTTTAACAGGCCGGCCGCCGCTGCTCGTCTCAGAAACTCTCCATTTTAATCCACAGCATCATTTACGGGTCCAAGATGACAATCACAACAAGCCTGAACAACGAGGCTCAGGTTACGCATGCTTGTAAGCGCTCGTGGGTGTGAACCCGCCCGCCCCCTCCTCATCCACGCAGGCCTGGTGCGGGCTCAGTGGAAGCAGATGGCTGGGTAAAGCCGGCGCTTCCAGCCCAGATAAAGATGTCTCCTCAGGCCACGCTGAGAGCAGAGTCCTGCTCGTCCGCCGCTGAGCGGAGATGGACGTCTGTGAGCGTGTCGGACAGAGCAGGTGGTGGACTCAGGCCAGAGACAGAGGCCAAGCATCTCAGCGAGCCGCTACCGAAAGACACGAGTGAAACACTGAAACAAGGGGATACAGGCAATATTAAGACAAAGAACGACCAAAATCAAAGATGTGTCAGTGCTTAATGTGCACACTGAGCAGGAATTCAGGCAGTTTAAGTTGGACTACTCTTAAATCTGAATGTAAAATGAAACATTTTTAATCATCAACTCCTGAGTTTATACTCATAATAACAATAAGAAACCTCTAATAAACATGGAAGCATATATCTGTCTGAATTCTGAGCTGCAATGAGAGTTTTTCTTTTGAAGTTATTGCTCATTAATTTGGATGTATTTGGATGATTGCTATTATTTTTATATGGGAGCACACAACAACAAGTTCTCTCACTCAGTTTCACAGCACAGACTTTTGTTTTCTAAAAATTAAATATTTTTGCACAAATTCTCCTCAAAATCTAGTTATTACACTTATAAAAAAAAAACCTTTTTCTGCTCTTAATGTCTCATCATGTGCTCAGAATATTAAACAGATCTAATTCTACATATCGTTTATCCCTGTACGAACAGATCAATCCATATTTGTGCAGAGACCTGTTTGTCCACATTGTCTTTAACACAAGAGGAGCAACATGTCACGTCTGAACCGCAAACCGGCGTCCATCCCCAGAACATCTGCCTCCTCAGTCCGTCCTCGGACGCATTCGTTGCTGAACCTGAGTGACTGTGGTTGCAGAGGTTATTGTCCGAACGCTGCGCCTGACACAGTTTCCTCTGTCTGCCCCCACCTCTGTCCCAAATGTCTGACTTTGTGTTTCTGGCAATTTGCTCCCATTGTGCAGCACTTCCTGATAGGAGGCGCTCTGGAAGACTGGGCTCAGTCAACTGCAAAGGAATGTGACATTCCTTTCTAAAATTACGGATGTTTCTTTGGATTTCTGGGGCCAATTTCTGCCGTTTTCACTGCGGTGTCTGGAGAAAGTGTTTCCGGACAGACGCACAAGAGTGTACTCTAAACTTCATTCATGATTGACTGCAACAGACTGCTGGACGCCGACAAAGTGTTTATTTTCACCAGTAACACACCAGTGCTTATTGTTATTGTTCTTTTGTCCGCATTTAACAACGTTAAGTATGCTGGGGTGGAAGGGGAAGATCGACCGTTCGAAGAATAAAGAAAGAAAGAAAAAACAGAGTTTGTAGTTGTCTGGATCAAAAGTTTCTGAAGCAAATTTGAGCTAAGTTCATTAAATATTATTGACATATTGATCGCAGTGCTAAAGAAACTGACCCTGTAAAGAGTGACGGCGAATTCAAAGTTACAAATAAAGTGTGAAACTGAGCTGCGAGCTGTTAAACCTTACAATCATTTTTCTGTCTCAGACAGGAAGCTAACAGTTTTGTTGTGTTTACCTGCTTATGTTGGGGACACTTGTTAGCAGCAGAAACAAGCTGTAAAAACTACACGAGCATATTAGCACATTGTAAGCTGATAACCTGTTTATTTACACATCCAGCATGCACACAAACAACGTTAGCATTAGCAGAGTGGTGTTTGTGTCCACCTGATGAATAAAGTGTAATATTTGCGCTCCTGAGGGAAACATCAGACTCTTTAGCTGCTAAATGCTTCATATGTTCACCAGCTAGCTGCTAACGTTGGGTGTCTGAGAAGGATGTTTTTCTTGAGCTTTCTTGCTGAGCAGTGCTGCCCGTTATGGCTCATCACTTCATGCAACACCTTTCACAAGCAGGCTGTGATCAATCAGCACATTTACCTCAGGACCCCTCTGCAGGCCCTGACTGCAGTTTGGGAATCACTGCTTTAAAACATGCGACCATAATGACTGTGTAAAAAGAAAATGTCAGCTTGACTTTTAAAATGATTTCTATCCAAAAACTGCGGTAAATCCATCAAGTTAGAACTAAATCAGGTGTCCTGACTGAAAAGAAAGAATGATGTTCCATAAAATAAACCATTTCATTTCTGTTTGATGAAACTAACTTCAGTGATTCCTCCTTTCTGAGCACCTGTTTTCTTTAGATAAACACTATCAGCCAACAGATTCACTAAGTCATGAAAGCCACAGCTCTCAGCTCTGATTCATGCTAACGTGTGATGTGCTGCCTTTTCCTTCTCTGTGCAATGCTTTTATTTTGTAGCCGGATCCACTCTATCCTGTTATTAACGGCATCTGCATGTAGATGTCTAAATGAAAAGGGAACCTGTTGATGTCTATGAAAGAACAGAACGAGAGCTTTGGTAAACACAGGCCTAACTGAACAAACGGAAAGAGGCCACAGGCTATCTCCAGATGGCAGACTGGAGTTAAAGGGAGGGGTCAGACGTCAGGAATGAGGAAATCCCACCCTGGCCCCAGCAGATAGAGGACAGGAAGCGCCTCCATTTGCATACAAATTCACCCTCGGTAACACGACATGTGCAGCTCGGGGTGAGTGTGTCAAAGGTGTGGGAGGGGACCTGCAGACCACTGATAGTGCATTGTCAGGTGGCCATTATGTGCCTGATGACATCCACAGGCCCTGACTGTGGGGACGAGGAGATAAAGAGGAACCGTTTATGTCAAGACCAGGAGCCCCATTGATCGGGGGGGGTCTGAGGCAGCGGCCAGCTGAACGAACGGCACATTTAATGAAGCCCGCTCACAGAGAGTGAGCAGAAATCTGAACAATCACTTTGATTTCTTTACTTCTGGGTGCAGTCGATCAAACAAGCTTGTATAAATAAGTGGCTAATCCCTGAAAGCCCTTTGTGCACTGTTCAGACAGCAGTGTACACACCACGATTAGATCCATCACATAAATAAATGACTTACATCTCCAACACATCAAATCCTGTTTGTGTACTGAAAGGATGCCGCACATTCTCGTCCTCTCGTCGCATATTTCAAAGCTTCGTCACTTCTTCTGCAGAAAGCATTTTTATGTGTGTGATGCTGCCAAATGCACATTTAAAACCCACCACATCTGAGGCTTTCACATATGCTGAGTCAGCACTGCAAGAGCAGCAGCTGATTCATGGCGCCCCGCAGAGTGACCCCCACAGGTGACCACGAGCTTCCCTGTGATCTCCAACGACACTGACCGTTTTATGGCCCGCGCAATTAAAGCCTTAAACACACAAAAGCGCCAGAGTTGACTCAAGCATGAAAGGCAGGCGAGCCGTTAAGAGTCCGTAATGTTTCAGTCTGGCTGAGAGGGAGGGGGAAATTGGCTATGGAGATTCCAGATAAGCCTGGCGTTGCAAATATTTAACATGAAGCTGCTGCACATTACAAGAAACCTCTATTATATGTGAGGTTTCAAATGAGGGAAAGTGCAGCATTACGTAAGAGGATCAGTGTGTGCTACAGGGGACAGAGTGACGATTTCACCTTTCTGCACACTTCAGTGGGAACTGGGAGGAGGCGGGCGCTCTCAGAATGGACAGATAAAGAAATGAGTGAGAATAATCCTGATAACGCCGTCGTTATCTACCCCCACCTCCCCATCAAGTGACAGCAGCTGCCTGAAGGTAATGAAGCGTGAACAGGCTCCATCTCCAGAAACAGGAGTGTACACACTTTACACCTCCCATGACAGCAACTGATTTCCAGGCAGCGCATTTAGTTCAGGTGAAAACAGACATGCTGAAGGTACATGACAAAACTGGGCACGATGAGACGGATAAAGACTGAAAACAGCAGCTCTTTGCACCAAAGCTGCAGGAGGCAAAGACAAGAGGTGGAGAGTCGGATCAGAGGCAAACAGTGCCGTCAGTTTTACTCATGAATCAAACATTTGCTTCATGGGAAGAATCTTGACATTTCAGCAGATTTAAGAGCCCAGTCTACAGCAGATTTAGACCAGCGGTTCCCAAACTTTGGCCCACAGATGATCCCTCATCACATGCTGCATGTAAGCAGTTCATCCAAAGAGTGATGTTCTCCTCTCGGCTGTCTCATCTAAGTAGTTTATAGAGACCTGGAGAGATAAAACTCTGCAGCATTCAACAAACAAACAAGACTAAAGGAGCAGTTCACTCATTTCCATGAGTGAAAAACGCTTTGTGAATGAATCATGATGTGCATGAAACATGTGACCTATTCGTGGAGATGAGAAATGCTGGCAGATTTGAGATTTTCAGCATGGCGCTCTTTTAAAACTGTGTTGCACCTTCTTCTTCTGCAATGATTTAAAGGCACTCCTGACTGGAGAATTAGCGCCACCAACTGTTTACCTCAATGCATCCGACTTATAATATTCACTTAGCTGATGGAAACCTCCATCGTTTATTGTTGCTGATTTTCTGGAACTACAGGCACAGCGGTGCTTTGAGCTAAATGCCAAAATCATGCTCACCCTCTTAGCTTAGCATGTTAGCATGCTAAGCTAAGAGGGTAAAGGTGACGTCATTAGTTTCGATGATAGCGCCACACGACAAGACAAAGGATCATCCTGTGGGGAGCATGAACGTCTAAATCAAATTTAATGACAATCCATCCAACAGCTGTCCAGACATTTTTCTATTTCCTCCTAATTCTTTTAAATTGTCCTGCAACCTCTTTACCCCTAAGATGGGAACCACTGAGACAGGCAGCATGAACCAAGTCCTAACTAGTCTGACCAGTAATCTCTGCGAGATCCAGTTAAAAGACAACTGAGTCTATAATCTCATGTATGCATGAGGGTAATTCCAGATTTTGTTGCAGGTAAGTTCAGTTGTGACATTTCTCCTCAGAAAGATGCCGAGGTTTCAGCAGCAGAGAGGAGGAAGGGCGTCACTTCCTCAGGCATTTCTCTTGAAAAGACATACAAATCAAAACATGTTCAGCTGTTTATGTCACTTCGGCTGAAAGAATGTAAACCAACTCTTCCCCTCACCGATTCATCAGCGTATCCCAGGATGCTTGTGTGGCGTAGATTATAATCAGTTGTACATTGTTTTTTTTTTCTTTTTTCTTTTGGAGTTTCTTTTTCAGGCTCAGCCACATCGAGCATATCACAGCTTTCTCAGACTGAATGGCTCACTCAGTTTGATCTCAGACAGTCTTTGGTTCAGGATGTGCTGGTTTCGCTGCTTTAGTGGTTTTGCTTCAGTTTGTACTGTTCAGCTGCAACAATGTGCAAATGAGACGATGTAACGTTGAAATTCCTTCACCAGCGCAGTGAAGAGTGTCTGTTTCACACAGTTTTCTATATTTAACATGACGTCAGCGCTCACGGCTCCATCCTGAAGCAGAAAACGCGACACGGTCACACTCGATCAAACCTGTGCATGTCATTGCGTAAGACGGACAGCGAGGCGAGCCTGGCGTGTTTGTGTTTGGAGGGGAAATCTGAAAACTAATTAAACCAGACGCTCCAAGCGGACGCCCTCATTAGCCGTGGACCAACAAGGAATGTTCTACATAGTTTTTACATAACAGAAACCAACATCAAAGCACACACGCACGACTGGCATCAAAGAATTCCTGTTCTGGCTGAGCTGAATATCAACGCGATGATGCTCCATTTTCCAAGAATTTCTATCATTTGGGACATATTATGAGCGTATTGTATGAGTTATATTATACAGGAATGAGGAGGGATTTGAACTTATTGTACAGAGTTGGTCCAGTCTCATTGAAGGTACAATCCATGATCATACTGCTAAGAAAAGGGCTGTTTCAGATGCTGCTATGACTCAGGCCTTTCACACTCGTACAGATATTGCTGAAAATAAATATCTTCCTCCACAGTTTGGCCTCTCATCCTCACGTAAACAGAGTTTTAGGCTGCTAAAGTGGAGCTTTTTGAAAACAGTACATGCCCGTTGTCGCCTGCAATCATTTTAACTCAAGCCACCCTTTCTAAACATAAAACATCAGTGGTGAGGATGCTCAAACACAGAGCACAGCATGACATCAGTGAGGAGGAGGAGGAGGAGGAGGAGGAGGGAGGGAAGGGAGATCCAGGGGGCACTGCAGCCCAACAGGTACAGGAAACAGATGATGAAGATTTCAGCATGACTTCAGACCAGGAGGGACGCTCTCACATCAACAGGGAGCAGCAGGACCATAAGCATCTGGACCACCATCAGAGCTTTTCACATCAGTCAGCAGCTTAGAGCCACTGCTGCTGGACCCTGAACACATCATGTGGAACCTCAGCCTACACAGCTTCACTTTCCTCAGTACCTGCCTCCACCTGCAGCCTTCAGCACCAACCCTCAGTTTGAAAAGCAGCTGTTCCTGTTTAGCTGCACCCCCCTGCACCCCCTGCCAGCCAGCCACAGCCTCCTCGTGGCAGAAGAAACTTTTCCACTTGTTTCGTTTGTTCTCGTTTAACAACACGATGTTTTCTATTTTTCTCAGCATGCGGCCCCAGCTGTCACTCATCCTTACAGTTCAGCTCCAGCCCCCATCTGCAGCCCCCATCTGCAGCCTCCATCTGCAGCCTCCAGCGTCCAGCCTCGGGTCCAGATGCAGCTGTCACCACTCAGCTTGCTCAGCTGCGACCTGCAACATGTGGCGGCCGGCAGGTTCAGATCAGCCGGCGGTCCCACCTGCGATCTGCTGCTGTGACCTACGCCTGCAGGCCGCATCGACCAGCAGCAGCCGCAGCATCAGCTCACCAGCTCTGCCTCTTTTCTACTCTGACTGCCTGAACGTACTTTTATCTACTCTGTTCAGCACTTTAGTCAGCGTGTTACTGTAAATGTGCTGTTGAAGAAAAGTGACTTCACTCCCATATTCTGGCGTCTTAGATGAATCCTAAGTGGCCCCTAAAAAGTGTTTTGAGTTGTTTGTTTTGCTACTTAACACTCTGGTTCTCCACATTTCAGAGGCAAATCTTCCACAGCACTACATTTCATTACAGCTGTAGTGAACTGATTACTTTGAATAGTTACTATCAAATGATATATACACGTTAACATTTGTATTACACAGTATATAGAGTATATTTATGACACACTGATAAAGATGAACAGTACATACAATAAATACTGCAAAGAGTTAGGCATCAAAAGAGCTCTGTTATTTAAACCTGCAGCTGCTGATTGTTTTGGCCACTTCAGGGCAAAGAGTTGGGGTGGAAATGAGTTGTGAACAGAGATACTGAGCAGAATTTCCATTCATTCAGAGCCGTGTTTCTGACCAGCAGCCAGAGGAACAGAAGTCCAACATCGACTCTCTTTCAGCTCTGTTTAATCTCTCCTGAGGGGAACATCTGGCTAAAAACAGCTTCCTGCTGCAGCCGACAATACGATGAGAGAGGTGAGACTGAACCAAAAGAGAAAAGCTGCAGGGCAGAGAGATGAACCACGAGCTGAATCTCACTTTAAAGCTGCTCGAACCCCCGGGGAGCTGCAGATTCAGGTTCACCTGTCGGTTCATCACTCGAGCGACACCTTTCGCATCGTTTTAAGTTATGATGTCATTTTAAGTTTCACATTCTTTACATTAAATCATAAATACCTTCACTTGTAGTAACACCAATATCTTACTTTTGACTAAACATAAAAAAATCAGGACCCTCCAAACAGGGCAGAACATCACGTCAGTGAGGAGGAGGAGGGTGGAGAGAGGGAGGTGAAGCACAGAGGAGCACTCAGCCAACAGGTACAAGAGTGGATGATGAAAATCAACCCTCAAAATCCAGAAAGATCAAGGAGGTCCTTCACATCTGAGACCAGCCATGGACAGAGACAGCATGATGACACCATCACCATGACAAGTGAGCACACTCCATAAGCAGAAGAAGACCATGAGCTTTGGCTGAAAGCTCTGTGAAGCTTTAAGCTTTATAAGCACAGTATTCCTGCTTTAACTTAAGCCTCAGGATGCAGAGGGTAAGTAGGACATGAGCGTGCACGCGCTCATTGTGTCGTGGAGGAATGAGTCTCTTCCTCTTGGCTTCTCCGGCACAGTTCGTTTGGCACAAAGCACCGAGCCGGCTGATAAGAACGCGGCCGTCTGTCTCTGCAGCAAACGTCCGGATCCCGCTGCACGACGTGAGGCCTGCGCCCACTCCCAGAGCCCACCCTGCCGGGGGTGCTCACACTGAAGGACAATGAGACGCTCCCGTCGAATAAGGGACACGTCTGAAGTGGGACGTGGACGCACACGAAGCACGACAGGCATGTTCTCTGAGGCAGGCCGTGGAATGTGCAACAAAGAATGCACCAGGGCCACAACAATTATGGGAAAAGTCGACGAGCCCCGTAAAGGAAGTTTGGCAGTTCATTAAAAGACGTTCTTATCACGTCTGCCAAGGTGCAGCAGCCTGTGAATGGAGCAGTTCATCAGGTAGCCACATGAATCACACTGAAGAGACGTGTGCGATAACACGCTTAGCACACGAAAACAAACCACGGGCCGAACGTGTGAACACTTCTAGATTCAGGTAATCGCTTTTAATCAATCAGAGGTGTTCTTCCTTCTTCACGCTCATCAGGCTCCCTGCAGTTTAAGAAATCCCCGCCAACCTGCATGGCCTCCAGCCGTTCTGGAGAAAGCTGCGGCCTCTCCACCAACAGTCTGTCTTCATTTTTTATTCCCATGACAGCTGTGATCTCACAGATAAGGGAAATTCCTCAAACAAATACCTCAGATATCTCCCTCCTGCAAGATGGGTTGATAATGTGAACCAGTTCTCCCCTTAAGCGCTCGCTAACTGCCAAGCTGCTCACTGGCCTGTTGGTCTGCTCCATGGAGCGTCTGAGGTGTCTGCTTTGTGACACTCGGTGCGGTGTTGGAGGGCAGAGGCATTCCTGCTTCATGACGGGAGCTTCATTTCAGGCAGCAAACACAGACACCAGCCCATGAATTACTGCTTGATTGAATATCTGACCTGGCAGATTCATGGCTGCTGATCACAGTGTGACAACTGCGCATCTACACAGCGCCCTCTGCTGCCTGTGTGTGGTAGAGCAGGAGAAGCAATGATGCAAATGGAACGGCCTCATAGGAGAAAAATACACAGAATACAGTTTTTGCACTGCTTTCAGTTGAGTTGTAAGTTAATGAAATGCTTCTGATCAAACTATCTGCTGAGGAAGTCCACAAGCTGAGGCTGAAAGCTCCAGAAAAGCAAGAAGAAGTACGTGGACTTGATTTTATGTTATTTGTGGAGTCAAACTGTTATTTTCAGGCTGAAGAATTGTCAAGGCTTCTCAAGATTTCGTATTTTTTACCAGGTTTTATGTTAACCTCACATGACTTCTTGTTTATGTCGACACTTTCAATAACTCCAATGTGCTCATTAAAGGCGTACCATCAATTTCACACATGAATCACAGTTTATTTGTCACACAGAGGACTGTTCAGCCTGTGAAAACATGTCCTGCACAGCTCTGGAGGACAAGACATAGGTGAGTTATGGGAAACGTAGGATTCAGTGTTTAAGAGTACTTCGGCCACTCCAACCTCAATTTTGCCCTTTCCATGCATTAATATTACATCTAAAGCGAGTTAGCCGGGGTCATGGCGGGGCGATGCTTAATTGCTGGAATGCAATTAAGCAAAAAAATGAAAATCCCCAGAAATGAAGGCGGTAAATAACAGAGAGAATTCCTTCAGAGGGAAGCTGTCCTCCTCTTTGCATCATCCTCCTCGCTGCACACTAACATTTGTCCTGATGGGGCTCCGAGCCTAATGTGGGCAATTCAATTCATTAAACTAATCAATTCAGCATTTACTCAATCATGCTGTTGCCTAAAGCGAATTCTTCCTGTGAATCATTACGTAAACAAGGCGGCCCGAACTCTCCCTGGACTTGAATCTGCCTCATTCCTCGTCCCTGTTACTAGGCCCCTTCAAAGAATCTCCACATATAAAAACCTTTTCACCTCCCTCCAGAGAGAGCCAGAGGAATGCCTGCCTTGCCAAATTCCTCGGCGCTGTTTGTTGGGGCTTACAGTGCTGCGAACACAGGCTACCAAATACCACAGCGAGAAGTCAGTGGACTCGGGGGACTCCTGAGCACAACAGCAAGAACAAAACACACATAGAGATTTCTTGAGATTTTTCCACTTTATTTCCATTCTGTCAGCGTGTGCCTTCATCAGGAAGCTGCAACATATAACTATTCCCCTCTGGCCTTTCAGCGTTTCTGAGGTTGAGCGCCCCACATGGTTGATATTAACATTCCATCCGCTTTCTAATGATGAGGACAAAGCAGGCCGCAGGGGAAGGTTCATGACAGCATTGGCATGGTGCACGCATTCCTGCACTTGACTAGCCAGAGGGCCTCTGCAGGGTGGGTGCGTGGGTGGTGGCGGAGCTGGGTGGGGGTGAGCGGAGCTACAGTTTAAGCTGCCCTCCCTCCCCTCTGTCTGGGATGTCACAGACATGTACATATGTGGTGTTTTCTCCGTTATGACAGACGTGCAGGGATGGACACCTCTTTGGCTCGCAGCGGCGTTCTTTTCTCCGGACCTCAACGCAAAGCTCGCATCGGTGAGGCATTCGAGGCAGCTTGGAATCTGCAGCATCCTTTGAGGAAAAGTGCAAAGGATCTCCACGTAATGTCAGTTTTGTGACTGCAGGGCAGAAAACACCACGAACAGGCAACAGTTTCTGAGGTGATTTCAGTCTCTTAAAGGCACGACTGAGGCACGTTTCCATCAGGCTCTGACAATAAAACCTGTGCAAACACAAACAGGTGTGTAAGAGCTAATGTTGCCTTAAATGGCTTGTTTTTCCCAGAAAGCACAGCACAAAACATCTCGGGCACAAAAGAGCAGCGATCACTTTCTCAGCTCTTCACCTGCCGGCCGCTGTTGACTTTCGGCTGACGACCATCATGTCTCAGCTGAGCATGCCATAGGAAGCTGCACTGGGTTTTACGGTGTTTTCACAACTACGTTGAGTTTGTCATTTGAAGATTTGGTGAACTTGATGTGTTTTGTGTTTTTGTTTCTTTGGTTCATTTTCTCCAAACTGCACTGAAAGCACCTGAGAGCGAAGTGAGCAACAGTGTTAACACAGGCAGAAGGTGCTGACGGACGCCCGCTGGACGCGTTGCATTCCTCCAGATCTGACCCCGACTCGCTCCCTGACAAGCCGAGCAACTGCTAACAACTTGCAGAGTACGGCTAGAAGTTGGATCAGAGTTCATTTGGAGCTGGACCAAGACCACCTCCTCTGGTCTGTTACAGAGTTTGACTGACAGCTCCACCACGGTCACATTTTAAATCCTGCTGTTCGGTGTGAAAGTACCTTTAGACTCGACATCTGATGGTGTCACTTTGGGCTCCGTGAAACTGTAACTATCATTTTTGACTGGGACTGTGATAAGCAAAACTGTACAGTGCAACATTCAGGTGGTCAGCATAATCTCCAGACTGTGACGACACCGTCTCAAACAGATCCTCAGTGGTGTAAAATGGTAAAATGGTCCAGTTTGTTTGTGTTTCTGGATCAAATACAGACCACTGAGCCTCTGTTGCCTCTCCTGGAGGAACAGAACATGCAGAGTGTGTCAGCTGCAGTCTTTGCGGTGCGTTCAAATGCCGTGAGCTGATGCAAAGCGTTTAATCAGTCCGCCTTTGTCAGCTCTGTGAGATAAGCTCGATGTGACGGGACAAAAATGCATCTCCACTGAAAACACAGCGTGCCGCCTCGCAGATAAAATGAATGTGTGATCAACAGAAAAGGAAAAAAAAATCACAACATTCTGAGGTAATCAGCGACAGACGACGAACACGACGGCACATGTGGAACCTCGTACAGGCGGGCCCTCACTGCGGGGACGGAGTGGGCCTCAAACGCTGCGAAGTGACAGCACTGTGAAGCTGAACTTAAAAGTGCAAACTGTAAAAATATGAAAAGCTGTGTGAAGTGAGGCGCACACCAAGTGCCCAACCAATGTCACTCTCCACCGTGTCTGATCCAATGAAGTGCAAGAATGGCACTTTGGCACAACAGCTCAAGGCACTTTTTTCCATTTTTGTTCCATCTCACTCAACCACTAACCAGTCTGCGCTGACGTCTGGCCAGACTCGAGCGCTGAGCCGCTTGGCAGGTACTTGGACACCGTCTTGACGTTGTTCTCTTTCATAACCTGGATGTGGGCGTCCAGCCTCTGGAGCAGCTCCGAGGACCGCGAGTTCTCTTCCTCCAGGAAACGAGACACCATACTGTCTGCAGGTGATGCTGACACAGGCTCCTGAGGGACAGAGAACAAACACACCTGTAAGAAGGAGCCCAGCAGAGCAGGACCTTGATCACAGCCGTGGACTCATGAGCGACGAGCTCACCGCTGGAGAGGGGACGATTCTTCTTCTGGACACTAAACTCAGAGAGTCTTCGGAGCTGGAGCGTCGTCCCTCAGCAGCAGAGTCGTTCGCGGTTCGGGTTGGAGCTGAATTTCTCCTGGTGAGTGTTGTGCTGCTGGAGGAAGAGGAGGATGCTGATGAAGGAGACCTGCTGTCTTGGGCCTGGTTACAGCAGGGCTCTCTGGGGGAACAGGACAGGGTGTGCAGCTGTTTGAAAAGCCTCTCGATCTCCCCTTCAGAGCGAGCGCCGTTCTGCTGCAGCATGGCTCTTGTTGCCTGTGCCTCCTCCTCGTGATTGTGACATCTGGTGTCTTCACTGCTGCAGACAGAGCAAGAAGATGCATAAGAGTTGTGATCTTTAGTGTGCTCCTGTGCGTCTGTGTATGCAGGGTACCTGTCCTGAGCAGGCTGCGGTTGGTCCGTCGCGGCGTGACTGAGCAGAACTCGTTCATTTTTATCTCCGCAGATTCGGCTGGAGACCTCACAGCGGGCGTTCACCTCAGCAAGTTCCTGCCTCAGCCGCCGATTCTCTTGTTCCAGGCTGCTCAGAGATGACACGTAACTCTCCCTCAGCGATGCGAGTGAGGAATCGGCCCTCTGAGGAGGGCAAAGTGGTTCAGGGAGCAGAAAGTAGAGAGATGAGTCAGATTTGGAAACAAGCGCTGAGGCCAAATTAAGAAAGGAATCCTGTCTGCTGTGGTCTGTGAAGCTGCATAATGAGCACAGAAGAACCGCGTCAAAGCACGCAAACCTTCGGCGACTGAGGCTCCAGATGCTGCAGCAGAACCTTCAGATGCTGGTTCTCGGTTTGTAGCGTCTCCAGCTGGGCCCGAGTCATCTGGGAAAGTCAGAGGAGAAGAAAAATGGGACTTCTTTTATTGAAGCACGATGCAGTTTTTGTCAACCCTTAACGACAAGGAGTTAGCACCAAGACGATAATGAAGCTATTCACAGGAACTGTGTGAACTGCCCAAATCACCTTTACGTGACAGTGACAGTGACAGTGACAACGTTAATCAGCCGGACTGAATGCTGTCACATTAACGAAGAGGCAGCAGCACAAGGTTAAACATGCAGACACAGATTAAATGCATGTCTTGTCCTCCTTATTAAATGTGCTCTGGTAAATTTATCACTCAATTAACGTTTGTTATGCACAAAGAAAACAACATCTGTCTCATAAACCCTGAAAGTCAGTGAACCAGTTTTAATTAGACAAGGAGATTCCTCACATGTCAGATCAGTCTATGAACGTGACTTTATTCCATGCTAACGTTAGCATGCTAACATGCTCACAATAACAGTTCTAACTCAGTAACTGCTGATGTTTCACAGGCATAATGTTTCACATGTTCCCTGTCGGAGCTGTGCCTGGAGACATGAAAAACAGCCCTCATTCAGGCTCAGTTAAATATCTAATGTTTATAAAAAACTTCTTCCTGTTTCTGTGCTTACTTTCAGCTCGGCCGTCCTCTGCTCAGCTCGCTCCACCTCACAACGGAGCTGCTGCTTGACGCTGGACGAGGAGCCTTCCAGTGCGGCGATGGCGAGGTCGCGTTGGTGCAGCTCGGCGGTCAGCTTCGACACCTCCCTCCTCATTCCCTCCACCTCGCCGCTGTGAGTCTGCTTGGCCCTCTGGAGCTCCTCTCTGAGCTGCAGAACCAATCCAGATAAGAGACGGTCAAAGTCAAAAACTCAACAGTTCCTGCGACAAAAGCAGCGAGAGGTTTTCTGACCTTTTTCATTTCAGCAACAGAGGAGTCAGATTCTGCTTTGCTGCCTCTCAGCTCCTCCATCTTTGATTGGTCAGCTCTCTGGCGGCTCAGCCTCTCCAGTCTGAGCAAATCATAAAAACATCACAGGGAAACTCATGTTGATACCACAAATTTAAGACAAGTTAAGCTCATTAGTCCAGAATAATGACACTGTGAGTGTCAAGGAGGCAGCAGTCACCTCTCCTTCAGACACGCCAGTTCAGCCTTGAGGTGAGCCTCACATGCTTGGGCACAGTGAAGCCTGGTCGTGGTCTTCTCCAGATCTTGTCTGAGGGTTTCCACACCAGCACAGCCCTGAGCAGCCAGACAGTCCTCCAGAGAGCTGAGGACAAACACACCGTCACTGTGCTTTACTGACGTCTATGAAAACTGTTTTCATACAGAACACAAGCACTAAACTTCTGTAATGCAGCTACTCGTATATAGCACATCCTACTTCCACTATTAGTGCAGAGCGCCCTCTTGTGTATTGTTACTGTACTGCAGCCTGACATGATGGCTGAAAACAAAGTATTTACAGGTAGAATAAACCCACCGGATGACTTGATCTTTGGCGTGCAGCACTTGGTTGAGTCTGGCAGCTTCATTACGAAGTCTCTGGCGTTCCAGACTGGCTCTTCGCACAAATGTATCCTGGGAGTCCAGCGTGGCGTGGAGCTCCTGCCGTTCCTCTGCGAGGACCTGTGGGACAGCAGACGATCCTCAGTTGCTGAAATGACATTTAAAGCTCCTTCGATGCAGCACAGATCTGCTGCTTAACACCAGATCCTCCATCAATCAACCAAAGTTATTCGTATGGAAGCTTTCATAGAGGTCAGTGTGGTGCAAAACGCTTCACGGATGACTGACAGGCTGATAATCAGACAGAACAAGTGAAGACAGAGACAGGAACAGAGTGAAATAAAAACTGGGGTTATTTAAATTTGGTGAATTGATTAGTGCAAATCTCATATCTGATGCTGATTTTCTCCATCATCAGCAGCCCTCAGAGGCAGCAGCTGGTCTATGATTCAGAGGTGAACTGAAAACTCTCCTGATGTGAAATAATGTTCAGTTTAGAGATGCGTCACTGTACCAGTTTTCCTATGTACCCTGATAAAACACTATGAAGGTGAGAGCTGTAGGTTTCAGCTCGTCTTCAGGCGCGTCACAAGCTTTAATATACTCGTACACGTTCCCATCATCCTGCTAACCTGCTGCTCTCTCTGGTACTGTCCCAGCCACATCTCGAGGGGTCGGAGGCGTTCCAGTTCAAGCTCCTGTGAGTGCCGGCTGGCCTGAGCCTCCTCTAGCCGCATACTCAGACGCTGCACCTCCAAGCAGCGCTCCCTGTGCTCCCTCTCCTTCTGCGACTCCCACTGGGCCTGGAAAACAAACGACAGAAAACATGTGAGAAACATAACGTGCCTCCACTTCGCCTCAGCATCAAACTGTCTGACTGCGGTGCTGCCGTGACATGATCGTGTAATCGATCTGCTTTTACCTTCGTGTGTGTGAGCTCATCAGTAAGGCTCTTATTTTGGGACTCCAGTGCTGTCAGTTGTTTCTGGTACTGGATGCGCTGCTGCTCCCACTCTGCAGAGAGCTGGTGATACTCCTGCAGGGACAGACAAAGATGTTCATACTCCACATAACCAGCAGATGGCAGCAAAGAGAAACCAGTGACTGAAGAGGTCATAATGTGAGGAACAAGGCACAAAGTGCTGTACCTCAATCTTCTCATTGAGTGGCGTCACCTCTGAACAGACTCTCTCTTTAGCGTTTGCTCCTCCACTGGTCTGCTTGAGCTGTTTGCGCTGAAGCTTGTGATAACTTCTCTTTAGTTTATCTAACTGCAGGGGAAAAGGAAGCATTCTCAAACTCAAGCTTCAATCACAGGCCTTGAAAATGGTTCTGTCAAAGTCATTTAAGGACAAAAATGCTGAATTTTCTGGTATTAAACTTTAGTTATCAATGTCATCTTATGTTCAGTGAGTTGAGTAAAGTCTAAGGTTGTTCTGTCTGCAATGATAGAAAATGACTAGCTGTAAATTTGCCTTAGCAGTGTTTTGTTTACTGACCCTTTGTTAGGCTAAAACTATGCATACTTCAATCTACTGATCAATTAATTGAAAGACTGATTGTTTTTAATCGTGTAACTGACACTGACCTCTTCTTGGACTTTCTGCAGCTGTTGCTCGTACTTGGTAACCAACTCTTGTCGGCCCGGCTGCACTTCCTCCAGCTGCTTGCGGAGCAATGCGATCTACAATAAGGAGTAAAGACAGAAATGGTATTATAAAAATGTGGGGAAAACATCAGGATAACGCTTTTAGTGACAATTCCATGAAGAGGAAGGATGTGGTCAAACAGTCACAATGATACTGTGATAGACCAAAAAAAATACTCCAAGATAAGACTAAAGGGGAGTGATTGAAATTGTATTTCCATCGCTCTATTTGTTACCAAATAGGTGAAATGCTCTGGTTATACTCTTAATAAATAAAACTTGAGGAAGGCTCTGCGGCTGCACCTCCAGGTCCCTCCGTTCAATGTGACTCCTGGAAGTCAGCAGCTCCTCTTCCCCACTTTTCAGTCTGACCTCCATGGCCTGCATCTCAGCCTCCCACTCCCTCCTCTGGTGACTGATCATGATGTCAATCTGCCTCATCAGCTCCTGGAGCTCCGGCTCACATGATGACAGGACAGAGCTGGAACACAAATATCAAAACATGCCACATAACCAAGAGGCTGCCATCTCTGCAAGACCTCACCATCACTGGTTGCGTCTGGTATGAAGTTCGTTAGCTCGGTAGTAACTAGCTTTAGCCACAGTTACCTTAAATCAGGATTCCGCAGAGAATCCAGAGAAGCTTCCGTCCTGTTGAAAGCCATACTGCCGGTGGATCAAGTCTTGTAAATAACTTTGGACGTACTGGTTCTATGCACACTTTTAACTTGCCTCAAGTTAGCTACATGCTAAGCTAACAAACTTAGCAACCTCTGTGACAGCATTGACGCTCCTAGCTAACGACTTAGCAACGGTTCAGCTGCGCGAGTTGAAATTAAATAACTAAGGTTACATCAATTTAGTTTGGATCAAACCTGAGTGAACTAAGCCGATCATTAAAGTTTCTAACATGGCTAGCAATCGTTAGTAGCCTACGTTAGCTAGTTCATCGCGTCCAACTACTTCTGTTTACATCGTTAACTGAACTATACGCCACAACACAGAACTACATTAACTTGTATGGACTTCATGATGTGAGGCGGTAACTCCTCCCCCAACTTGTGACCTCAGCACGCTGTACGTTCTGAGTGACGGGTCAGGTGAGGCTCCACATGTAGACATGCTCGATGTACATCTAGCTAGCGTTTATGATGGAATACAACAAAAAATAGAACATAAATCCAAGTATATTGCGTTTAAAGGTACAAGATGCTGTAGTACATTTCGTACACTGTAATGAGACTTGTTTCCGAAATTTTAATTACGATAGTCACGAGATAAATTGGCACGGTTTGTAATAATTAGGGGAATGATATAATAATAATCATAGGATATATGTGATCAAGTCAGGCATTGCAGTGAATTCATTAAGTTGGATTGTATTGACTCACATGGACACGTGGCTCGTTGGTCTAGGGGTATGATTCTCGCTTCGGGTGCGAGAGGTCCCGGGTTCAAATCCCGGACGAGCCCTTCTTTTTGAACAATGTTGAGTTCCGCAATGGTATAAATGAATAACGATAGTTAACATTGCGCGCTAACGATAAGCTGCAACCGGCTAACCGGCTTCACATAAACTTAGCGGTAAGGAAGGTCTCAAACATCCGCGTAAGAATCCCTCTCGCCGCATGTTGTTTCATGACTGAATGAAGACACTGGGTCTTGTTGTTTTAAAGTTCATACCACCCTAGCGTTACCTTATCGCTAAATACTTCTACGTGCTCTCCAAATGCAATTTGACTTGCTTTAGGTGCCTTTCAAAAGATCGTCACAGACTCCTCGCTAACGTTAGCTAGCAGGTTGCAACAAGCGTGTGCTATCCCAAGAGAAACGTAACGTGTAGTTGTGTGGGGATTTGAGTGGCGCAGACCTTAGGACATATCCAAAGTGTAATGGATAATACAAATGTGAATGTAAATCATAAAATGTCAGGTAGTAGATACTAAAACCAGACGGTTCTTTCATGTGAGTGTGGCTCGTTGGTCTAGGGGTATGATTCTCGCTTTGGGTGCGAGAGGTCCCGGGTTCAAATCCCGGACGAGCCCAACCTTTTCTCTTCAGAAAATAATCTGTTCGTCCACTTTTTAGTTCATTTTTAATTCATTCGAATTTACAATAATATGCTTCACTTTTAAAATCGTTATCATTATTTGCCTGTACCCCCTCTCCACTCATCCTCAACCTCCCACACCCGCTCCTCCACCTGCCCTCCGTCACACACTGAACAAAGACCGTCCCCACCGCCCTGCTTCCCCAGCTGTTGCATTGTCAGTGTTAGGGCCATGAGAAGAGGGAGAGCCGTTTCTGTGCCGCCCCCACAAACACACCAGACACTCCTAACAGGCGGCAGACGAGCTGTCTCTCCATTCACTGCAGTGTGTCTGTGCTGTACAGTCCAAAGGGACAATACTCTGGGACTAACATCATTACAGGGGCTTCAAGTATACTGTAAGTAAGCTTTGCACACATGCGTTATTACTATTATTATCATCATACACTTTGTTCCTTCAAATATAATGTTTAATAGTGGATGATGGTTTGTGTTATGCTTATCAATTTTAGTGTTATTCAGCGTTCTTTCCTGTCAGCACAGTCTTGACTGTACTCAAAACATACTCATCTGATTATGCCGAAATGATAAAATAACTGAAGTGTCATCTGAGAGATATCTGTGAAATTTACAAGACGTAAGTTAATTAATGTTAATGTATTTTCAGTTCAATTTTGCTAAAAAATCTCTTGATTTTTCATATGTTACTGCAGTGATGGGGCTTGTATTTGTTACCCAGCGGCACATGTAGTAACCATCTGCAAAACCGCTTTTTATTTAACAGACAGAAACACACGGGGACCTGCAGCAGCCATCAACAAGCGCTCGTCAGTTGCTAGATAGAGGAGTGGTTTTCACTGGGACTTACAGGATCCAGATCAACTCAACCAGGTCGACTTGCTCCATTCTGTGGTTCATCAGTGCAGTTTGATGATGGTTCTGTGCGAGGACGGCGAGTGCAGCGTCTGCCTCTCGCCCTACTCGAGGACAGACAGGATCCCCCGGGTGCTCCACTGCAGGCACACCTTCTGCGACCCCTGCCTGGAGACCATGTCGCAGGCCAGGAGTGGGCTGCTCACCGTGGGCTGCCCGCTGTGTCGCCGGGTGACCTGCATAGGACGCGGCCTCAGCCTGCAGGAGGCTCTGTGGGTCAACAGCAAGCTGTGGGAGCAGATACCGGAGGAGGAGGAGGAGGAGGAGGCCGAGGGAGAGGGAGAGGAGGAGGAGGAGGGTGGGCTGAAACAAGAAGCTGAGGAGGAGAGGATGGAAGCTAAACTACAAGCAGAATGGTGGGTTTCACACACATCTGTGGACATCTGTGGAAAAACTTCTGCTGGTTTGCTGCAGTTGTAGGTTCAGTTTCCTTCCTGTTTATGGACTATTTACAAAAGCAGATTCTTCATCTACAAGCAGAAAACTTTGTGACCTCTGACCCCTCTTTCCATGATTTTCAGTTTACTGTATGATGTTGCTGTTGTAAGGTCAGGACTGAAGATGTTCAGCTGAATAGAGAATCTCTTTAAAACCAGTGTTGAATTTGAAGAATTGGAGCCTGGATCCAAAAAATTCCAGCCATACCTTCCCGTTCACACGTCGGTGCTAATCAGCGCATCTGTCCACAGAGCCTCTCATCAGCGCCTCGGCTCTGCAGTGCTACAGTTTGTTGTTGGAGTAAAACCCTGTCTGACCGAAGGACCTTCCCTCAGTGTTTCCTCCAGGTCCGGCAGAACGAAGCTCAAACTGCCCGCGTTCTTCAGGAGGTTCAGCTTGACAAAGCAGCACCAGGAGAGGATCGTGCCCGGCAGTAATGTGTAAGTTCTGACTTTGTGGCTGCAACAGGGGGCAGACAGGCATTTAGTGAAAATGTGGACTAATGCTTTTCTGTTTGTCTTTTCTTGAAGCGAGATGAAATCCTGGCGCAGGCTTTCAACTGAGGAGACGGTTTAAAAAGAGACATGCGGCGTGACAGCTCCGCTCAGGACGTGCTAGAAGAACCAGTTGGTGGAGGGAACGTTAGCACTGAAAACTCATTTGTGTTCCTGTCAGGACATTGTTCTGTCCTCAGGCTAAGGTGCCCGGTCTCCCCATTATTTATTCTAGGCTTAACTCTCCCAGCTGGTGCCGTGGGATTTGGTTCAGCTGTCCCAGTGGGACTCACACCCGGAGACCCCCTCGTAACAGATGGTCTCCTGAGGATGTTCCCTTTGGCAGAGCCGCTGCTGAACGTTCAGCGTGACCTCCTGTTTCTATTTATGATAGCTAGCTGACAAAGTATTTAATTAAACTATTTTTTAAAGAATTCCTCCGTCTGTTTTTATTGACTAATTAATGCTGATCTCACACTGTGGGAGATGAATAAAGGTTCCTGAGCTCGAGGCAAAGACGCGACACTCCTCTTCTTCACTGTGTACATCATTTATGTGACACATTAAGTATTTAAGTGACTGAAAAAAGTGAAGCCGGTAGATTTCTGAACAGCATAATGTGAATATTACTTTTTGTGGGCGCAACAAAAACATGCCACAAAGGACTCATTCAACCATGAAAGCGGATTATAAACTCATTCAATGAGCATCTGGCGAGTAAGTTAGAGATATTAGAACACTGGATCATTATTTTATTCTTTTGTGTCACCGTATGTGCACATATTAGTTCAGAAATATACAAATCTAAGCTCAAGCTCGCCGCTGCATATTATAGTGTTTGGCGTCACAGTCACATTAAGGTCACTGTGACGTGCCTGTTTGGAGATGCGCTGGATCAAGCCAGAAATCTGTTAGTTGTCACACTGGTTTGGTAGCCAGCTAGTTGTAACAGGCTGCGTCAGCTGTTGCCCGTGAGGCACACTGGGTCATATTTTAATGGGTGTTGTGTAAATGCGCCTTTCAGTACCATTTCTGCGTTCCCACGGTTAAGTATCATCACAGCGACTGACATCATCTCCTCCACGATGCCAGACAGGCGGAGAGCTGCATCCAAGTTCTAAATGAACTGGCATGAGCAGAGCTGGCTGTCACAGCTGCAGCCTGGACTCCAGCAGGAAGGCAGAAACCCTGCAGAGAACAAACAAACAGCCCGATTGTGAAAGTGGCACAGTACCAGGTTCAGTTTCGCAAGGCAGTTACTGGCTCCCAGTGCGGCCCTGGTGGTGTTGATCACTGGGATCAGGGTGGAACAGAACAGGAACGACTCCCAGTGCAGGTTGGCAGTGGTGGAGCTAGTATTTACATCATTTACTTCAGTCAAAGTAGAAAATACTCAATTACAAGTAATAGTCCTGCAGTCAAAAGCGGAATTAAAGTACAAAAGTATTATCAGAGAAATGTATTACAAGTAAAAGTACTCTGTTGACCCTGTAACTGTCATATGTTTTGTATATAAAATATTCATCTGTGCAGACAATTTGTAGCTATCAGATTAAAGCAGTTGAGTAAAAATGTAGTGTTTTCCTCTGAAATGTAGAGCTGCACAAAAAAGAAATACACAAAGTACCTAAAAATTGTACTTAAGTGCAGTACTGTCTGGTCAGACTGACTAATGAAGTGGTCTTCAGATCAGGTGCGGCAGCATACAAACAGACTTTATGGGATGAATTCTGGTGGGAAGTCTTTGCAATAAAAAACATGGTGCAACACAGTTTCCACACTGCAGCGACGAATACTACATTCCTTCATGAGTACACGTGTTCTACTCAGTGTTGGTTGTAAGTAAACAGAAGTACCTTCAGTACTCGTGTATTTTTGCAATACAGCAGATTAGGAAACAATGACGGGACAGAAGTTAGTGCCAAAAGCAAAGCTGGATTAGAGGCTGAGTAAAGAAGGTAAAGCCCAGAGGTCCCAGACACTGACGGGTGCAGTGATGCAGTAATTTGATTAATTACAAATGTGTTGGCTAATATTCACAGTTTGTTGGTAAGAGACTGTAACTTTTGCAACTTGTGGCAAATACAGAGTGAACAGCTGAAAACAAACTAACAGGAACAGAGAAAAGTTATTAAGTCAGGAAGATGACTGTAATCTCTAATGTTAGCTAACATCAGCTAGCATTAGCTATGATAAGCTACCGCTCATAACAGGCCAAATACCACCGCGGCAGTAAAATCCCTCATTGTACTGAATTAAGCAACAGTGTTTTATTGCTTAAGAATCTGACTTTTAATTTGGAAAACACAGACGGTGTCTGATCCTTCTTTAAGTTTCATGCTCTTACTTTGGTGCTGCCTGACTTTCGACCTGAGTTTTGAGGGCCTCTCTCGTAGAGGGGCCCAGGGGCCGATATAAGCCTTTAATATTTCAGCTGATATTGACTCATACTGAACGGGGGCCAGCGGCTCATGTTCTCCCTGGGGCCTCTTGCAGCATTGACCCCGCCCTGGTTAATACAGCAGGTGACTCCAATCACAGGTATCGCCTCAGTCATCAATAGAAACTGAGGACGTGTTGTTGGGTCAAAACAGAAACCTGCAGGCCGCAACACATACAAATACTGAACACTGACAGAAATATCGCTTCATTACTGGTAACTAGACCAGTTTCTCTGATGGAGCACCACATTCCTGTCAGATGAGCTCTGATGTCCCTTCATGAACACCACCCACGATCCGGTGACTGTGATCAGAAACACCATGAAAAGTCTTTATTATGTTTTTAATATAAGATTGAATTGTCAATGTTTAGGTTGAAACTGGACATCTCAGCCTTTCATTACTTTTACTGGATTATTTCAATCCTTTTAGCTAACTATTAAATCAATTCATCCTTCATTTAAATAACAATTTGACCCATTTTTTCATTGATTTGAGGTAATTATTTGGACTTCATTACTCTTTCAACCATTAATCTATATTTTCAGCTGATATTTCCAACCCATTAGCAGACATATATCCACTGGTTACAGGTTACAATGACAGGAAATGCACTAAAGGCAAAAAATGGTGAATATATCAACATGCAAACTGCAGATGTGCCTCCTGGGCTGCGAGCGCTGACCATGACAGACTCCAGCTTCATGGTCCAGTCGTATGTTTACTCGCTGCTCTTCAGTCTGTGTGTTTTGAACCAAGTCGACCACAAACAGCAGTGAAGTAAGAGAGCAGCAGTGTGAAACAGCAGGTGTGTGAAAGGCAAATCCAACACAGCGTGAGAGGAACGTTCAGGACACAGAAAAGAAGAATTCTGCATGACTTTGGTAATAAGACATCTTTATTAATCATTTGGAGAGACATGCTAGATCTCTGTACAGTGTGAATGGAGAGCCAGCTCTGGACTGACGGGGTCTGCTGCACAGAGCCGCGACAGCTCCCCGTGGTCTCCATCCTCAAATGCAGACCCCCGACATGCAAAGACATTTGTTGCATTACTTGGTCCGTTTCCAGGGAATGTTAAAATGGGCCTTAAGGAGACAAAGGTGGACTTAATGGACAGGGAATAAATACAAAGGGACGTCTACAGTAACTGATTACTCATCTGTCCTCATTTAAAAATAAATACCCATTGAGTCATTTCTCAAAAAGTGCTCTCCTCCCAAGGCGGTGTGGTCGGTAATGAGAGCAGTACATTCCTGTTTCAAATAATAAATAGGCAGCAACACAGAGGGTTGATCCATTATTACATTTTCTCTCATTTTGAGGGATTTTAGCTTGAAATGCAACCTGTCCTTGTCTTCCCCAAACCCACAAGAGAGTGTGTTCCAGTCTAGATCTCCTGTGACGATCGATCCAACCGTGTCTCTTAGTATTATTATTATTATTATTTGGCTCATTATGTCGGGTTAAAAACAGTGCTCCCCTTTTTGGACACGTGTGAACGATTCATGGATGTTGGACTCTACTCTAAGACACAGTACTCCAAATGTTCCGCAGGTAAAGAGTATTATTTTCTCGAACCATGTTTCTAGGACTTACGTCGTCACTCTAACTCTAAAACATGTTCTTAAAAAGTGCAGTAAGGTTTCACTTCAAAGACGAGTCAAATCAAAGTAGTGTTCTCCACACTGGCCGACGTCAGCAGCAGCGCGTTATGATACCTGGCTCTAAAAACAAAACAAAAAAATGAACAAATTTAAGCAACATTGCATAATGCCAACGTCAGTAGTCAGTTTAGACAGAGCAGCAGAGAAAAGCTCATCTCAGCGGGGACATCGTGTGACACTATGACGATCAGACAGCTCTGCAATGAAGTGACTGTACATTTACAATGAAGCTTGAACTTCATGGCGACCTGAAATGTCTACGTGTGCAAATGAGTCTTTTGTCCGGAACGAAACGATGCACTGATTCACGACGTTAAAGGTCTGCGTCGGTCGCAGAACCTGCGTTAAAGTGTACAGATCACCACACGGGGAACTTGGTGTCCTCTGATTCTCCACTGCTCACTTACAGCGTATGTGCAGACTACCATAATCACAACTACGAGAGATCACACGATGCAACGGCAGCTTCACGCCGCCGCGAGCGGTCGAGTGCACGACGCGCTGCGAACAAACGGTGGCCTAAATGGTGCCGTCATGTGGCACGAATGACGTGGCGGTGGCCCTCTAAATAACAGCGTTCTAACGTTGCCTATACAGAAAGCACACATTTACACACACGCACGACAAAAAGATACTCTGAAGTCAAGTATACAAATCCAGTTCAACAGTTTCCAGGAACAAAAAGACTCGGGCTAGTCATGATGAGTGCATTAAGTCACGGGTGCAACGTTACCACTTACATACTCAAACTTGTGTACACTGGTAGACAGTACCTATGCTGAAAAACTAGGCATGCATTAGATACTCGAGATGTTCCTGTTCAGTTTGTCCTGTGGCGTCTAGAAGGTAAAGCCATGGATCCCACAGGGCTCACAGGCCCGAGCGCCGCCATCTTTGCCTGTAAGACCAGCGGGATCCATGACAACCCGTCTAAACGCATCTGATCTCGTCCAGCTCTCAAACATCGAGCTTCGGTTGTCACATCTTTTAAAAAAACAACCTTTCCAGAGAGATTTCCCTGAATATACAAAAATATACAAAAAAGAAACCGGGGAAACTTTCCTTTCTACTTAAAAAAAACTGCATCCACATATGCAACTCAGGGATATTTTTCACATTATTTTTTGTTCTTTTTTGCAAGTTGTAAGACTTTTTGGCAGTTTCATTAACAAAGTAGGCTACACTACTTTAGAACCAAATTCACATATTGCTAGTTCCAACCGATGACCAGGAGTCAGGTGAGGAGGCCAGATTCTCGACGTGCAAAGTCAACTGCAGGTTAACCAATAGGAAGCAACATAACAAGCATGTGGTGTAAATGACGTCTTTCCGGGGCGGTGCTGAGTATTAACAGGAGCAGCCGCCCTCGGTGGTCTGCGGCTCCTGCGGTTTGTCCAGCTTGATGTCGATCACTGGAGGAGGACGTTAAGGAAGCTCTGGAAACATTTGGTATTGATCTTTTTCAGGTACAAGCACCTGAATGGATCAATTAGCAGATATTTTCAAAGAGGAAATTCAGAAACTGAAGGGTTTTCTTCTAATTCTCATTCATGTTGCGTTCAGGGAACCAAAACTACCGCCAATGGAGGGGTGTAGTACCACTTTACTACCACTAGATGCTGCTACATCCCATGAATGTTTCATATTTCCATATTTCCAAAACACATCAACAATACATGACTTAATAGTTAACAGAGGAAATATCTTAAAATATTCCTGAAATATGATCTGCAGTCAGTTTCTGGACATGGTGGGAAAGCAGTCGGTGGGAATAAGCATCCTAAAAACCTGACAGGTCTACAGGAAAAACTCCTCTATTGTCAGCTGGGTAATAAACTGAGAATGGATGTTGGCAAAAATCACTGGCACTGCTGTGCTACAATTAGAGCTGATGAACAATGGCGTGCTAATGAGCTGTTGCTGGAAGTCTGAATGATTCTGCAGTTTTTCCTCACAATTCAGAGAAGCTGTGATACCCGGCCGAGCCTCCGGAGCGTTTTTTATGTTTAGAGGTGAGACTGAGAGGCAGACCTCCGCTGGTTTAGGGAGTGTTTCCTGACTGAGAGCTTGTGAATGCTTCCACATGCAGCTGCTGGTGAGCGTGGCAGCTCAGCAGCACACTCACTCTCCTGGTGAACATTATGCATGTATGAGAAGGGGGCCGGCAAAAACTGGCCTACATACTGTCCACAGGTGAGTCTGGAGACAGTCCCACTGCGGCTTCCACGTGTCCATCCTGCACTCTTAAATGCAGCCTGTCTTACAACAGCATGACACCACAGTGACATCTGAAGGACGGCCTGGGAATGCAAATATACATCCGTGTTCCCATTTGGATCGGATCCCGTCTGAGATGTGGAGGCTTTGTCTCAGCAGCCAACATTACCAAACCAAATGAGCAGCGTCAGTCCTGAACGTCAGTCCTCTGATACCTGTGTGGACGTGTAGGTGTATTCCCTCTTATTTCAGGTCTGTCCTGGCCTCCTGTAACTCCTGAGGGATGGATTTATGCATCCAGAAAATATCTGATCTCTTGGTGGTGCAGATCTGATGCACTCATGGCTGCCTGACAGAATCATCCCTGCTGCTGTGAAAAGATTTCTGCCACAGACTTTTAGAAATTAGAGCTAATTTAAACTCCCAGCGTGCTCAGTTTTTCTGGCTACTTGTACGCAGTGGAAACGAGCTGTGAAGACTGACTCATCGTCAGTCGCTTATTTACACATCCGGCGGTTACAGAGCAGCATTATCATTCATTTGGAGTCGTGTTTGTGGTCCCCTGTTGACTCTCTTTAAGCTGTCTCTAGCATCTCCTGAGGAAAATATCTGTCTCTCCAGCTGCTAAATGCTCCAATGTGTTCACCAGCTAGTTGCTAACTTTGTGCTTCAGCTGTGTAGCGCTGAACATATTCAGACTAAAACCAGAAATGAGGCTGATGTGATGAGAGTCAAAACAATGAGCTGCACGATGCTAAAACGCTCTGTAGAGACGATGCAAAGAGCTGAATGTGGTGCTAATTCTCTGTGGGTTCATCACTATGAGGTCATTCAATTCACTGTTAAAATAAAAACACTGATCGGGGAAGCTTTGAAAATCGTTGTATTTTGTGGGGTCTATCCTCTGTTATAGCTGTATTTCGTAATTTTATGCTGAGCAGAACACAACACAGTGACAGTCATGGCACGGCATGAAGACCACGGCATCACTGAAAACACATCAGAGCTTTGCCTTGAAGACGCTGTGAATGGAAACAGCATGACGTGTTGTTAGACCTCACAATTAAACCCCGAATCAATAAAACTCCTTTTTAACACAATTCATTACTAAAATCAGAAAATGGCACCTTTCCTCGAGAGGCTTTTTTCTGAGCAGCACGACTCTGCCTTGATTTATTTCGCTTTCTGCCTCCCTCTTATTAACGTGGACGACCCCAGCACTTGATCTGGGTCAAGCACCCTCTTCACTCCCTCTCTGCAGACCTGCAGTGGTTATAATACCCAGTGACTCTGCATGAAGCCGCTGTCAGAGAGAGAGCAGCAGACTGTCCCCTGTGGGCCCTCACGTCCACCATAAATCAGCGTGACCCGTCTGTCCCCAGTTTAAAGGGAGAAGACTGCGAATGTGGCTTCAACCGAACGCCACAAATCTGGGGCTCACAGAAACGTGTGAAAACATAGTGAGAAAACGTACTTTTTGTTGGTTACACGTGTTTTGAATTTTCCATGCATGGAGATATTCACATGCATGTCCGTGTTCTGGACTCTGCTCATTTCTGCCGCTCTCCCGGTGGAATCGATAGTATTCACGAGGCAATAACAACAGAGGAGCTGCTCCATTAAGTGACAGTGTCAGCAGAGGCACAGAGCTGCTGAGGAACTGCCATCACCTGCCATCCATCACCACACACGGCTCACTCCCACATCCATTACGACTCATTAAGAAGGAGATAAAAAACAGGGGGAGAGATAAAGGTAATTGGCTGAATGAGAGTGATGCATTATAACCAGGAAATATGGCAGACTGCAATAAAAAGCAAAGGGGTGATCTCCACAGTTCAGAGGTGACTGAGTGTGTTATTGAGGCCGAGCGGACGACTCCCGGTGAACGACCAGCGGCCTGTAATCAGAGCCGCACGGGGAGACAAATGAAGGCACTCCTTCACTACACCAAGGTCAGCACCTGACTTATATTTACGTTAGAGCAGATAAATGCTGCAGCGGTCATCTGGACGCCCTGTGAGACGGCTCCACGCTGGAGGAGTAACGGCGGCGCTACACGCACACACGCCAATCAAAGGCAATTTCATAATTCACCCAGTTACCATAGAGATGGCACCCAGTTCGTGTGCTGAGGAGGATGTGAAGGACTGGCGCTGTCGGAGGAGAAGCAGCGACAATATGCAATGCATTGATTTATAGATGCAGAAAATGTCTCCGGATTTTGTTTTCGTTGTTTTAGTTGCAAACATTCAGGGACAACTGCGTCTGTTCAGTGCTGAAAGAGTTAGAGGCCGTTAAAGGACAGATGTACTCAGTGGGCAATATGTTGTTTGCAAAATGGCCAAAAAGCTCACAGATCCTTTATGACTGAGGTTTATCAGCCGTCTATCTCTGCTGTGTATCCATAAATCCTCGGTGCTCTCTGTGGCGCTGAAGTAACTGCACGTTTTTCCCTCAGTCCCTTCTGTCAGCTTCGACTTGGATCTATAATATTCTCTAAACTATATCATCTAAATACTCAATTCTATACCATAATGTGGCCCATATGCTCCGCAGAGCCTCTGTAACTAAACCAGGTGAGGGTGACGCTAACCCTCCACCACTGCGTCACCCGTTTTTGGTTTGACCAACAGGTTTGTTGTCTGTGATTACTCTCTGATCGGTTATATTTCAGCTTGCGGATCACACAGTTAAAGGACACTGTAGGTCTTAAAACACTCGGCCTTAGCTGTCATAGTCTCTGTTGTTCGTTAGGAGACCCTTCATGAGGTGAGCTGAAGGTGCAGACGTGGGCCACAGTACTGCAGGGGGTGAAAGGGGGACGCTGCTGTCTGTATCAGTCATAACTGAGTCTGATCATAATTCAGATGAAGCCTTTAAGTTCTACTTCCAGAGGATGTGTATTATTCCTCCAGATGTTCTTTTGTGAACAAACGTCGAGGCAGCACAGCTGGGGGGCCACAGTGTCAGACTCTGACTTGAACTAATGATCGCAGCATGAACAACATTAAAGCCACACGTCTGCCGCTCTGAGCCCGTCTCACACCTGCCTGCGGGGGCGGATCTGCATGCAGATGCAGTGACACGTGGCGGAGGCGGCCGGACTGACCTGCACTCGTGCCTTAACATGCATGGAAACAGCTGCAGCCTGATGCTTACTGTCGTCTGTCTACCTCTTGATGTGTGTGTGGGGGGGCTGGCTTTTCGTTTCTGGCCACACAGCTGATTGTATGCCAGTGAATAAAACATATTATGTATTATCTGATATGAACTCATGCTCACAGAACGGGCTGATGCCACAGTGCACCTGATACACAGAACAACCTGCAGAGGGCCTTTTAATTGATTGTATTTATCTCTCTTATTTATTTCTTCTATTTCATTCCTCTGTTTGCATCACTCTCTTGATAGCATGTTATTATTCTGAAGATAACTGTTTCACTGTCTGCTGTTTTGTTGTTTTGTATCTCGACACAGTTGTAAATGAGGACGCCTCCTCGACGGTCTTTCGAGGTGAGATAAAGGTTGAATGAACGACTTCTAGTTGAGTCATGCATATTTTTGGCCGATTTTTTGCTCTTTATTTAGAGGGCAGAGTGACTCAGATGTGATGCTGTCATCGTGGTTTGGTCTGTTTTATCTGTTTTTGAATTCTTCTCTCTCCTCACAGCGCAGACTAACATCAGTGTTAGATTACAGTAAACACAGAATTGTGAGGGCTTCAAACCAAAACATGGTTTCAGGAGCTAAAATGCTTTCTCTGACAATCAAACCAATCAAAGTGGAGAGCGGATAGATTATGCATGAAATGCCTCTTTAAGCAAAGACTACAATAATCATTTAAAGAGCGAGCGTGAAGTGAGGCTGCCTTATTGTTCCTGCGTCGTCGGATAAATCCACAGATGTAAAAATGGAGTGTGAGAGGAGCCTGAGGGCCTCTCTTCACTCACTGATGAAAATTGCAGCTAAAATCTGTCGTGTTTATCTCCTTTGACATCAGACGCAAACACGTGCGTCTCTGCGCTGTGACTCATTCCACAGAGAGCACGATGAGTCCAATCACTCCTCAATCAAAACAAATACATTCTCCACTGTAAGTGTTTAGAACACCCAAGAGATATCGACGACGCTCTCAGTGATACTTCCAATACTCTGCAGTATGATGTGCGACTTCCTGCAGAATGAAACATTAGCATTTTGTTGTAAGAGTGAAAAAGCGAAGGCTGCAGCCCGTGACGAATCCTCCACAGGTGGAGCTGTGACATGTTCAGCTGACAGCAGCAGATATGAGGTGACACTGAGGCTCCGTCACCGCTTTAAATGAGCAAACCTCCCCTCCGTCCGACCGGCCAGCCGCCCACTCCTGCTGGAAAACAGAGCGTCATAATTGGACAGGTAGCTGACACCTATTTAAACAGGTGTCCGTGTGCAGAGTTCACCCGTGGAACTGCTTTAATTTAACAGCAGGCAGTGAATGATGCTATCACACAGAGACGGAAATGAGAAAACGTTTCCTCTGGGCCTGTTAATACGATGTTCACACGTCATTAAAACAGAGTTTTCCTGCCATGAAAAGGGGATTTTCATGATGCGTCATGGGTCAAAGGATACTCCCTTCTTTGCTTGTTTCTTGCATACTTTCCATCCCGGGAAGAGCAGCCGCCACACGCCGAAACAGCTGCAAACACAAGAGAATCAGAGATAAACAACATCAACACAACAACGTCTGACACACAGTCAATCGATTCATTCAGTGAAAATAACATCCGGTGACTCAATATCCACAATCATCCAGACAAAATGAGTGTTCTCTGTATTTTTATTAGCTTTTTCCTCATTTCCATGCAGCCATTTACCACTATTCATATTAACTTTAGATTGCTGCAGTTCATAAAGACGGTGTCTGCTGTCAAAGTTACATTATTATTATGTAGTAATGAAGCTGTAACAGCAGACTGGTTTACACACTCTGCACTCCATTACTGCTCTTTCTCCCCCCTCTCTCCCCTCTCTCTCCCCTCTCCTTCACCTCACACAAACACCACCTGTTGCTGATTGGCTGGAAGAGTGCTGTGTGGTTCAGTCCCAGCAGCTAGCGGACAGCTAGCGTACACACCTTTGAGCGTGTGTCCCTTTGCTCTTATTCTAAGTAGTTTTCTTTGGAAAGACAATAAAAATAACAGTGGAGATGAATTAAAAAATAAAAAAAAACACATTTTGAATTCATCTCAATTCGGGCTAAAAAATATTAGTTTCTCATAAAAGACTGTCACACTGATGCCTGAAAGCTTAAATTTGCTGACGTCAGTGAGGAGCGATGCCACAGCCGCACAGAGCGAACAGTGCAGCCTTTGGAGCAGCACTGCGACCTTTGTCTGGCAGGTTTCACACCACCACGTTCCATCCTGTCCTCGGTCCTGCAGTAAGGTGAAGAATAGCCTCCTCTGTCTGCGCTGCTGCAGCCTGTCAGCCACACCATCCACTGACAGACACAATGCAGCCAGCCTTCATCTCACCGCTTATTAACTTAACAGACAGTCATTGTTTTCAAAAACAAACATCTGTTAGGAGACAAATCACTGCTGCTGAAGCGCGCGGCCCTTCGCTTTGTATCTGCAACCCACAAATTTCTATTTATAAGTCACTACAGAGAATGAATGCAGGCACATTCAGTCTCAGTGAGATGCTGGTGGTGGCAGCATGAACGTACACAGAAGAAAGACTTTTTCTTCTGTGTTCTGCTTCCATGAGCGATGTCTGCATGAAAAACAAGAAACCTTTAAAGGACCCTGTGAGCTTTACAACCACTAAAACCAACATGTGTTGATGCATGGGTCCATGTTTCGTTTGCATCTTGTGCATGCACACAAGGACACACACACTCCTGCTGCCAGTTTCATGCATTACTGCTACTGCACAGCTGGTGGCGGTAATGTGCAAAGAAACATAGAAATGTGGCAGGAAAAGCAGCAATGAAGAAGAGCCGGAACGCACTCAACGCCTCCTCTGTCATTAACACACACTTGCTGCATGAAGTGTGTGAATGTCAGGTCATGGATGGAAAGGTGTGTGTGTGTGTGGGGGGGGGGGGGGGGGGTTCAGACACCGTAGGAAGCGCTTCATCTGAAGCATACTGACGCCTGGAGGCTGCCAGGGTGTAAACATGAAGGTAAATCATGCACATTTAACACAAAAAATCAGCTTTGCAAATGTTTTATGAGAGAACAGTGAATGTGAACGCGAGAGTCTTCAGGGTGCCTTTAAGCTGCCTCAATAACCGTGGAGAAACTAGACATTACCAGACTCTGAGGAGGTCATTATTGATCTAATCCATACATCAGTGGGCAAATCATCATGTCGACACATGTAAAGAGGTGTTATTAGCATGAACTGTGTGACATAAAGCAGTGGGATGACAGATAATCTTCGTTTTATCCTGATACATACAGGAAGAGCTACAAATGTGACTGAAGTGCACTTGCAATGCATTTATCTTAGCTAGCTGGTGGTCCCCTGTACCATGGCTAGCTGGTAAAGTAATTTAGCAAGCTAGCCATCTAACATAGCCACTCAGAGAGTATTTTTCTGGCGTTAACGTTAGCGAGCAAGCAAGCTAAGGCTAGCCAGCTAGCTGTAACCTGCCATTAGCTGCTTTGAAACATTATTTGATAAAGTCATTTGCGAGACGGACAGCTGAGCAGTCAGATCAGCTGCAGGAGCGAAGCCTGGAGTTCACGATTAAAGCAGCAAACGTCGTCTGAACTCACCTGTTTGACGTTATAACCCGTCTTGGCGCTGGTCTCTATGAACATGACGCTCAGCTCTTTAGCCCGCTGTTCACCTTCCTCAATTGTGATTTGCCTGTGAGAAAAACCAAACAGAGGAGATTAACGCATTAGAGAAAATGATGAACTGTTTAAAGAGAGCGGCTGATTTTCTCATATTAACGTTCAACAAATTGTTTCATTACACGGTGTTTGACTACACAAAGACTCGCAGCAAAGGTCTCTATTTACTGCTGAAGCTCCTGTTACTCGAGGCTGGTGAGGACACACCAGACTTAATTAGCTAATGACTGAGAATGATTAATTACATTGTCCTGCAAGAAATTAATAACAGCCAATTTGCATTACATTTTAATGACTCTGGCAGTGATTGTTTGGCTCTGGCTGTGAAACGGAGACTGTGTCAGGTGCAAATTAACACAGAGAGATCGGTGCCGTCCTGCTGAGTCCACAGCCAGCAGGTTCGTTAAGACGACTGGCTTAAATCAACCTGCCGCATAACCTCTGACTGTCGGCTCCACACAAAGGGAGCCTCAGCTGTGCATTAACACAAAAATACCACTTCTTTACTCTTTGCTCAACACACCCACATTAACAAGTTAACTTCGCCTGTTGTGCGAAGCAGCAGAATTATATTGAACTGATCCTGCTCTCCTTCAATAACTCCTCCTTTGCATCACAGGCCAGAAGAGAGAGAAATTCGGTCTTTGTGAGACTGAAGCTTCTGCGACGAGGAAACACTGCGCTGAAGATGTATTTACATAATAACACCACCTGACAGAGCTGCACCAGTGCTGCTGTGGCTATTTCTGGATGCATGCGTCTGAGTTCTGACTTAAACGACACAGAGGCTCGTTCGTCGTCAGGCAGGCGGTTGGCGAGAAAATTGCATAATGGATGTGCAATATGTGGCGTCGTAGCAACTTTCATACACGCTAGCTGGAGTTTGGAGCTTCAGAGCAGTTCTGTCCTGAAACACGACGTCAGCTCTCACTTAAGGCGGTCACAGCTCCTCAACAGCGTCTGCAAATACGGGATATAACATATGCAAGTATGTAGGATGAACGAGGCAAATAAGGGATCTTTGCTTCCTGTTTCTTTTTATTTCTTTTTTTTTTTTAACCACTCATTCTATTAGAAGTGAAAACGCTCTGATTAACTCACTGAGCACGTTAAACGCTGCACACTGGCGACCCCTGAAGCACAGGGTTCACTTTCAGGTTCGTGTTTCACGCGTAGAGCCCTGCATGGTCAGACACCTGTGCACACCTCTGACCTGCTGCATCCTTATATCACCTGTAGGTCACTCACGACTGACTGGACGTCCCTCATGTTTGACACCTTTAAAAAGCAGCAGCTGCTGTCTGATCTTTGTAATTTGTTTTTATGGTCTTATTTTTAATAATTTTCCTCTTGTGAAACGCAACGCAACACAATAAGCTTTACAGCTCAGCACCAAAGAGCAGCCAGACACAGTTAGCAACTAGCTAGTAAAGCACTAACCGGAGCTTTTAATTGCCAAAGAGCCAGATATTTCCCTCAGGAAATAGAGCTAACAGAGGAGTGAGTACTGGACTTATCCAGGTGGCCATAAACACAACAGCAGGTCAGTAAATCACCTGAAGCTCTCATGAAGGCTCCAGATCCCTGAGGCTGATTGTATTAAGTGAAAGAACACTGACTTAAGCACGGACTCCACTCAGAAGAAAAGAGCTGAGCGAGATCCTCAATTCATACACTGACTTAACCAGTTCAGCTTTGAGAGTCCCTGAGCTGCTTCCTGTCAGCCACATGACGCTCCACTCGGCTGATGCTGCCTTCTGCACGGTGCACACCAGGTTTCTGTCACGCAGAGCTCCAGAGACTCTGCAGCACCTAAACTCAGCGTACTTTAACTCTCCTTGGCACTGAGCATTGTGAAAAGCTCCACCACGCATGAATGAACAAACAAGCAGAGAGAGAGAGAGCAGAGACTCTCCTCTTAAACGACGGATAATCAAAGCATCACATCACAGCGAGGCAATACCCATGATTCTCTGCTTCTTCAGAGGTGGGTTAGGTACGTCAGAGCTGAAAGACAATAGAGTTTGACTTAGTTTATGATGGTTTTTAAAGGTCCAGCTGCACACACGCAGCCAGCGAGGAGCACATTTAACGTGTCACAGGACATCACCGCCAGATATTTGACGACTTTCAGCTTGTTTTTCAACATCAGCCGCGTTGTTCACGGCGCTGTCAGATCCTGAGCCAACTCGCGCTGACACGGGACGCACACGCACTGCTGGTTCTTCTTCATCTGATGTACATTTCTACAATTTCACACAATGAATTCAAATAAAATCACCATCAGTTGGATGTGACAGCTGCTGCTTAAAGGCCCTCTCGTGTAGCATCGAACACGTGACGGCGCCCTCAGTGACAGCAGCATTTATCATCTCCTGCATGTGGAACAGTCACTGGCATGCGCACCCACATTTGCATGAAGAGCGCCACTATGAATAACTTCAATTTCCTCTGCAACAAATGAAACAAAAAGGTGAAAAAAAGGTAGAAATCATTTAGAAGATTCAGAAAGACCCGTCAAGACTGGAAACGGGAGCACTGAAAAACTGCAGGACACTAGTTTAAAAAAAGAAGAACCAGACTTTCTGCCTCGTCGTTGTTTGCCTCCAAAAACCAGTCAGCTGCAGTGGCAACTTCATAAAAGGAATTTAATAAAAGCTATTTTTGGTGAAATGGAAGTTCTCACTATATTGGCATGCTGTTTTCACTCAGAGGACTGACGGAGCTTCACATGGAGCAACAACGATCACCTGAAGCTCAACATCACCTCAACCAATCAGCTTCTGCTGGACTACAACGCTTCAAATATGGACGCTGCTGCAGAAAAGCTACAGACTGTAAAACGTGGACGCTTCACACACACGTTCAACAGAAGATCTGAACAATCAGCTCAGTTTGAAGGAGGACAGACAAGATTAGAGTCACCAAATCAGCATCTGACCAAATGTGAAACATGGTCACAATCTGAATAATCTGAATAATGGCCAGAGAAGAAGAAGAAGAAGAAGAAGAAGAAGAAGTTGTTATGACATCACAGTGAAGCTGACCTTTGACCTTCTGGATTTAAAACGCCATCACACTGACCTTTGACCTTCTAATTCTAATCAGTTCATGCTTCAGTCTAAGTGGACGTTGGTGCTGAATTTAAAGAAATTAAATAAAGGCCTTTAAAAAAGCCTCTTTGATTTTTCTGCACTGGTTCGGGCAGAAAGCCATCAGGCTCACACACTAAACTGCAGTTAAGATCAATTCCATAGAAATTAAAGAGAAAAGGTCGAGTTGTTTTCAGCTCACTGTTTTTCTGGGGGCTCAAAATAATAAGCTAAATAAATAATAATATAATGATAATATAATTTCACTCAGCACCATACCTAATCCTGTTGATTAATATAACTTTAGAGTGAATTTCATGCTATGACCAGTTTGCTTCCAGTACAGTACTGATACCATCTTAAATACCACATCATGAAAACAGAAGGGACACTTTACTCTTGTCCAGTCTTCATGCACCTCTGCAGTCTCAGTCTCAAAAACCAAAGCCTTTGCTTTCGTTCTGTTGTCACAGCAGCATTTTATTGACAGATCCAGTGAGATACAGCCTGGAAAGTACAACCACCAGCAGTTTTCCTGCTTCCCCCTCAATCTGAGACAAAAGAATGCCATTGGGATGTTTTTTCTGCAGCCTGAAGTGTGTCCACGACATGCTAATGCTGTGAATCTTAATGTCCGTGCGCAGGCAAATCATGCTGACAATAACAATCAAGCCGGTGCATGTGCGTGTGGTTAATGCATGGTTGCTCTCCACAGGAAGAAACATTAGGGGTGGAAATGCCCTCCTGACCCCTCTAACAAACCTGACATTCAGTGTGGCTGTGTGGATAAAGAAGAAAGAGATCAGGAAGTATCCACCATCACTGTTTAAGTCAGTCCACTGTTTTCTTAAAATGACACTAAGCTCAGTCGACCAGACCAGGAAGTAGATGGTCAGTCTGTTTCAGCAAAGCACTGACTGGGACTGCAGCAAAGAAATAAACCAGAAACCTCAACAGATGTCAGGACAGGATGTCCCAGAGGACTGAAATTACTTAAGACAGCAGAACAGCAATAATACAGATGGACGACATATTCATGGAGCACATGAAGTGTTTGTCAGCCTCCAAACTGCAGCTCAGAAATATGCAACTAATGATGACTAATGAGTGCTAAACCCATGAGAACTAAAGCATGTGCTTAAAACATGCATGCAAATACACGTTACATGTAAATGTCTTCACTGTGGTCTTCAGCCAAGCTAGCAGCTCTGAGACTGTACTAAGACCCAGCAGTGTGTTGACATAGATGCTAAGATCAGCATGCTAACATGCTGATGTTTAGCAGGTATAATGTTTACCATGCTCACATGTTAGCGTGTCAGCATGCTAACATTTGCCGATTCATGTTCTGCAGAGTAAAGCTCACAGAGGGACGGAGACAGACGGTGTTTGCACACGATGCTTGAATTAAATAAACTAACTGTGCATGTTTTTCTTTATGTGACGTTACGTGGACAGGTAAGAAAAATGATGACCCATCTCAAAACACTTCCTGGTAAAATAAAGGTCCAATAGAAAAAGCAGAAACTCGACAGGTTGACAGTTGAGTCCACAGATGTCAGAGAATAACAAATGAAGGTGAAGTGGTTCATCTGGTTAAAAGACGTCAGAAGTTTGACTTTTACATGAAAAAATGAGGCAACATTAGGACTGGAGATGTGCCAGACGCTCATGTTCCATCTCAGTTTGACGTTTTACTGATTTTTTAATCTGTAATCTGTATCAAGCCACATACTGTACAGTACGCACCATTAACACGTTCTGGCACGATGACACAAACCGTTTTATGGTTCACTTCTCCCTTTATTCTGCTCTGTTCTTCCACTCTTATACATTTCTATATATTTCTGCCTCATTTCATTTTTACTCTGCTTCTCCAAGCATTTCCTTTCCAAATCAATTTCTTACACGCTCTTTTCACCTCACCACAGAGACCGATCACGTCTATACGTACAGATATGTACACGTGAAAAGAAATCCCCTGTGCACACCAGCGGTGTCACCGGGGGCTCAATCACTGATGTGTTCACCCAAGCAAGCAATAATTTTCTCATTTAAAAGCAGTAACAGCAGGTGAGTTGCTTCATGTTCCACCATAATTACCATAACATCACATAACCAGTTATGCTAATGAGTCTATTCATTTGGATATTTGATATATGATGTGGCTAACATTCATTTCTCACACCTGTCACCATACAACACTGAGGCGGTGTTAATATTAAACTCACATGGGAAAGTATTACCTGGACCCAAATCATCAGTTCTCTCTCATTAATATTCAGATTTATTCAGTAAGATGCTCTGACATCTAATGAAATCACTGACTCTGCAGGGGAGCCCGACGTTTCCGAGGCGGGTTCAGTCGTGACGACGTACCTCTTATCTGCCAGGTCTGTTTTGTTGCCGACGAGCATAATGATGACATCACTTCCTCTCTCCGTTCTCACGTCCTCGATCCACTTTGACGTCTGCTGGAATGAATTAATGTCTGTTGAAAAGGAAAAAGGGAAGAAACAAAGCGGAGTCAGATTAAAGAGGCTGTTTGTGCGGCGCTCAGCACGCTGACACCTCTGCAGCTCCACAACATTCACGTGTCAGCTGGATGTTCACACCACGGCACGCTCGCCGTTTTCACAACAGCTGGCAGGAAGTGAACCGCTGATCCAAATGAATGAATGTTTCAAAGTACATGGAGCTAATTATTATTAATGAAGAAAATACAACAAAAAAAAAACAACCCATGTGGTCGATCATGTTCAAAAGCTGATGAATGAAATGTATGATTCACAGAACTGGAATTAAACAATACATCCATGTTATACTGTCCACGTCCGGCTCTGCAGCGTGTTAAAGTGACTCCGCTGAGTACGCAGGCTTGCTGCCATGCAGACTAATGGTCACACGGTCTTCTCAGACGGCGAATTTGATTGAGAAAGACCCCACGTCTTTGCATGGTTTTGGGGACGGCGACTCATATTTTTCCATAACATCAGGAGTAAAATTCTCTTCCTGAGGGCAGCCGTGTTACAGTCTTTGCTCTTTTAAAAGATTAAACAGAAGCCCCTGACAGATCTGAGAGAGAATAATGTCACTTTCCGTCATGGAAAATGTTAAATATTCCTGCCAGCCAACTGGAAATAAATGATATGGTTTCACAGGGTTTTAGCTGTATGGATGAGCCAGGGCCATGTTGGACTGCGCTACAGCAGAATGAAACAGCTTGGTGAGGCTTTCGGGATAATCTGTTCTGCCTGTACGGGTTCTTCTTTCACATTCAGTCATCCCACATGATGTAAACTGTTAGTAGATTTTATCATCAAAAGAAAAAATAAATGTCTATGTTGGTACCAAACAGACATGTGCAGGTATGTTGTGTTGAATGTGCTGCAGCTGAGCAGCTAGTTAGCTATGTAGCCTACAAACTAATGCTAGCAGCGTACTCTTCTTCTGTGAATGGACACTTGGTCAGAAAGGTGGAGAAGAAGACGTGCGGTCATGTTAGATGAGACGAAGGCTTTAGCAGAAAGGCTAATGTGGTTGTTGTGACCGTCTGCTCAGCCTACGACAGACACTGACATCACTGCTTTATATCACTGGTTGTATTGAAGCAAGGCCTCCATCCACACAGACGGATATTCTGATGAATTGGTAAATTAGGGTGCACCATCATGCAACCAAAACATATAATTGGGTTGCTAATTTTTCCTCCAAAAACACAGAACATGTGGTTTACAGAATGCATGTTTACTTTAGCAGGTAATCTGAGATGACGGGACATGCAACAGAAAAAGGCTAACAGGTGAGCAGAAAAGCGTAAGAATGACATTCAAATATCCGATAGGGGACACTGACTTGTGATATCGTAGACCACCACGGCCACAGTGGAGTCCCGAATATAGCTGGGAATGAGGCTCCTGAAGCGCTCCTGTCCCGCTGTGTCCCAGAGCTGCAACCTCACCTGTGGTTCAGAGAGAGAAAGCTGAGGAGGCTGAGATTATTCAGATAGTCAGAGAGCCTGGAAACAGAAGGCTCCCCACACACACACACACACACACACACACACACACACACACACACACACACACACACACACACACAAAGCTCACACAACACATACGCACACACACACACACAAAGCTCACACAACACACACACACACACACACACACACACACACACACACACACACAAAGCTCACACAACACATACGCACACACACACACACACACACACACACACACACACACAAAGCCCACACAACACATACGCTGTCAAGGTTGCACTGCTGTAGGAAAGATTCCTCCAGATAAACAGACATGCAGACAGCTTTGATTGAATTCATCCACTATCATGAGCTCGAAAGCCGACGTGCTGCTGATCAGTGCCGCTGGGTGACGTCTCAGTGCATGCATTACTGTAGTGATGAGCAGCTCTACAGTATGTGCTTCTATCTGAGCTCCTGCACTGCTGGCACATCGCAAACATTTAACATCTCCATCATGACATTATACAGCTGTGAGTGAAGTTCTTACCGTTCGATCTTCCAAGTACATGGTTTTCGACAGGAAGTCGATTCCAATTGTGGCCTAGCATAAGGAAAGAAGACATCCATGCATCAGCATCACTGTAAATACCTTGAAAAGCAAAGAACAGAGTGTTTACTGTGAAACTGAGGAGGAGGAGTACTGTAAGGTTCATTACGGTCCTGATCACATCACATCGCGGCATGCAGGGACCTAATACACAATTCAATCCAGAACAGCGCTGCAGATAAACGAAGCATTTGTGAAGCCCATGATGTTCAATTTTAGTGGATTTCTGAATCCAATGTCTCTGGTGTCTATTGATTGATCATGAAAGGCAGTTAGCTTTTTAATTGGAGCAGCTACCGTTGTGCAAATACTCCAACAAACAGAACGACTGTATTTCTTCGATATGTTGAGCGTTTAATGTGTTTTTTATTCTTAAAACTTAAAATCAGCCCACATTATCCATTTCTAAAAGCAATCGAATCATTCCCTCATTGTGCCATGAGGCAGATGGCACTGTGTTCCCTCTTTAAAGGATGTTTACTTTCCGCAGCCAAGCCTGCAGCTTTCAGCCTTTCAGCCTGCTGCGATATCATCAGGTGTTCTGGCTCGGGCAAATCGAAGCCGAGGAATCAATGTTAAACTGCAGAATCTGGATTTGTTAGTCTGACTGATCCCAGAACTGTTCAGCTCTGGACATGTGGCAATGAAACTTCAGATCCCTGTGAATCTTAAAGACTTCTAAGAACAAAAGGTGTGAGAGTCAGAGGAGTCTGGAATCAGAGAGGTTTAATGGTGGTGGAGGCAGATGTGGTTCGTGACCCTTTCGTGTGGTGCGTCCAGATGTTTGTTGTCTCGGTGAGAGTTGGGGACGAGGGCGTAAAGGACAGAGGCTGCTGAGGTACTGACGGGGTCATTCCTCCTGAACGTTCCTCAGGTCGTTTGTTCCTCTCACCCATATGGAACACAATGGGAACATGACAGAGGGCCTCATGCTCGCAGGGTGAGGCAACATTTTACCTTGAAACTTGAAATTTGAACGGAACACAATCAGAGGGTCAATGTGTTTTCTAAGACCACGGAAAGTAAGGGAAGCACGTGAGCCATTGACTAAAGGAATTTTAACTGAGTTTCACTAACTTAACAAAGACGGTGCTTCTAACAAACAAATGCTGCCAGGTTAATTTAGACAACACCAAATAAACTGCACACGAAATCAAAGAAATCCAAAACACCACGGCCCGGTGCCAGGAAGGAGGGAGGGTCGAGACCACCGGGACGAGGTGAGGTTATCCAACCTGAACACAGAGGCCCCCAACCCCCTGATGACCCCACGACACAGCAACCCCGGGCAGAGACCCCGAGACCGTCACGTATGTCCACAAAGCTCTGACCTGGGGAACAACGGACACAGGCAACATAAGACCCTGAGAACACAGAGACCTGGTAACTTAGGAACCTTAGAACATAGGACCCTGAGAACACAGAGCCCTGGGAACAACAGTCCCTAGGAATATAGGACCTGGACACATAGAACCCTGGAAACATAGGACCCTGAGAACAGATGACAATGAAAACATAGTACTGTGGGAACACAGGACTCTGGGAACATAGGGACCTGAGAGCATAGAACCCTGGGAACATATTACCCTTAGAACATGTGACCCTGAGAAAACAGATCCTGGGAACATAGTACTCTGGGAAAACAGGACCCTGGGAACATAAGAACCTGAGAACATAGGACCCTCAGGACACATAGCCCTGGGAACACAGAAACTCGGGTACATGGAGCCCTGGGAACATAGGAACCTTAGAACATTTGACCCTGGGAACACAGGACTCTGGTAACACAGACAGGCTCCCGGACTGTCCCAGGATTACGCGGCGGTCTCTAGTTGCATGTTTAAAGCCTGGGTGACCCCAGCCTGCAAACGAAAGCCTTGCCAGCTGGAGCACGAGCTGCAGACGAGGCTGACAATCAACTGTCTGCAGACGAGGCTGACGGAGAACCAGCTGTCTGCAGACGAGGCTGACGGAGAATCAACTGTCTGCAGACGAGGCTGACAGAGAACCAGCTGTCTGCAGACGAGGCTGACGGAGAACCAGCTGTCTGCAGACGATCCAGTTTCCGACCTGCATGTAGCAGTCGATACAGTTCATTCATTGTACCGAGACACATTCTGATACGTTTGTACCCATCTGTGACTAAGCAGGCGATGTATCGGCTGTGTTTGTCTGTGCTCGGCAGTCCAGCGGGGCGCCCACTGCCCACTTTGACAGAACTGGGCATCAGCAGCTCGATCACGCTCTGGTTTCCTCGGCGATGCCAGCGACCACAGTGGACCAGCTCAGAGAGTCTGGCATGAAGACAGGACGTCATTTATACTCCTGCTTTACACTCAGTCAGATCAAGAAGAGCTAAGCTGAAAATAAACAGCCTCAAAGAATTAAAATTATAAAGTACTTGATACAAGATTATAGTGAGTGAATTTTTTTTTTTTGGCTGTATCAGCCACAAAACAGACAGGTGGATTATATGAACTTCCAAAATAAATCCCCTGTTTATTCTGGCAGAATACTCTGTCAAAGTATTTCATAACTTCATGTCTTTCTGTCACTCGGATGCATAAGAGACTGAAAACATGATTGATCTGGAGTGATATCAGCGACACAGTAGTCTGAATGAATGAAACGTATGGAGATGCTGCAGGACGTTTTGGGGGGACGGAATAGACACTGTAGGCTTTTTTCTGGTCCCAGTTTAAATATAGAATCCCACACAGACAGCTATACATGAACAGATTAGATCAGCAGAAATTATTAATATTCCTTTTAAATATTTAAGCAGCGCACACTGCTAGAAGAAAGACCTCTTACAGCTCTGAGGGCCATTCTGCCAGGAAAAAGGCAAAAAACGCTTTAAACCGATGGAACAGACTTCACTCAATATCTTTTCATTTTAACTTGAATGTTTCCTTTGGTCACTTTGGTCTTAAGATATTCTTTCATGTATGAAATCATCATTAAAAGAACTGATTTTGATGATTCTGCTGATTCATCAACATTAACATTGATAGAAATATGCAGAGCCCTGTTAATCAGCAGGACTGATGAGTGAAATGTAAATCATTAATTACAAACCAGTTTGCCGTCTCTTTTCCATTGATTGGACATCCTGCGTCTCCATCCTCCACATGTCTGCACACCAAAAATTTGCGAGCATTTCATGTTCTGGATATGATTTGATTGTGATATCGAAGATAATGATGCTCGACTGAACACGCTGCTGTGATGTCGTCCCACTGTTTGAGTAGGGGAGACACTGCCAAAAAATACATTTTTAATTTAAATTAAATGTTCACACTCTCCTATAAATGTCATATATCAGCCTGCGGGTAGGTTGTGTTCTGTGGCACATCAAGAGGCTCTGTGGCGCAATGGATAGCGCGTTGGACTTCTAGTCAGCTCCAGGAGGAGAGATTCAAAGGTTGTGGGTTCGAGTCCCACCAGAGTCGACCTTTAACTTAAGTGTCATCTTGAGACTAAGTCGTCCAGGCTGACTCTCTCCTGGAGACTGTGACTTCACTCCTCATACCCTCTCCTACACCCTGCTGTCCCTTGGCGATCATATTGATTAACCACGATGGACGATCTGAAAATAGAAACCAACCCTCCTCCTGACCTGAGTCATCACAATTAAATGCCACCAATCAATAGTTATCAGACAGTGTGAGCGGTGAAACTAACTGACTTTTTAAAATGACGCTGGAAATCACAGGTAGGTAAAACACTACTGCATTCAATCAGGTGGAAATGAAGGTGACGTCATTGGACTGACACACGGGGGAGGTGTGCTGAGCGATACCAGAACAAACATCCCTGCTCCACTTCTCCTGAGCGAGTTAAAAAATACACTCAGACAGTGAATCTGAATTCTGAAAGGAGGTAATATGATCACGTTTTATATCAAGGTAGTTAGCAATTAGTAGCTCTTTATTAGTCGTTATAAAGTGCTTATTAATGCCTTATTCTACATGATCGTATCCTACAACTACTGCACGAGGCTATTTCCTTCAATAACCTCATAATTACTGCTGACTGATGGTAAGGATGTTGTTGTACATGAATTATGATATAAATAACTTCACCCTAACCCCCAAAATAAGGCATTAATAAGTGCTTTATAATGACTAATGAAGACACAATATTCTCCTAATGCTTGCTAATAAGCAACTAGTTAATGTTCTTAATATAAAGTGTTAGCAGAATGATTGATAATCAAACACTTCAGGATGATTGTCGGTGATCAGTCTTTGAGACCACACACATACTGTCTCTCAGCCCATGTCTTTATACTGAGCACAGGCTCAGGGTTCACCTGCTCAGAGGTCCTGGAGGACGAGGCCTGCAGTATAATCCAAAATAATTCATATCTGAGGAGTTTGCGCTGACATTTAGGCCACCGAGAAACGCTGCATTTGGCTTTAATCTCCACACAAAACTTAAACAAATGCTTGATTTTGAACTTTCAATCCTCTTTCCATTGTGGTATTTCTGCTTTTACGTAAGCAGAGAGCCTGAATACTTCTTCCACCACTCGGCTCCCACCAGGACTTTCAAGGTCCTCCATCTGGCAGGAACGGCTCCTAAACCAACAGACCTTGATTCACAGTGAGCGTACTGGCTTTCGCTCACAGCGCCATGTTTGACAGCAGAATGTGAACGCACAAATCTGATTAATCTGAAGCACAAGAGGGAACAGATCCCTGTCTGATCACGCCTTCTTTATCAGACAGCAGCCTGTGGTTTAATATATGCACAACATAACAATTACAGCACGCTGCATTTGTACCCACAGTAATGAGCAGAGCTATTTAACTCGTTTGACTTGTGTCACAAAGCATTATGGGTAGCTCTGAACCCCACCACAGCATTCATTTAAGATGAAACCAATCTTCCAGTCGTGATAGCAGACTGGGTTGTTGTTGCAGCAGCAAAGAGAAAAATGGAGGAGATAACGGAGGATCGGGGCTGCAGCTAACAATCCTTCTCATATCCTCATGATTGATTATCCATCGGATGTTTTTTCGATTCATCCTTCAGTCTTAAAGAAAGAAGTGAAAACAATTTCCTGAAGGTGACATCTTCAATCTGTTTGTTTTCTAAGAGCAACATTTCCATTGGTTAATAATTCAGCTGTTGTAAGAAAAGCAGCACATCACATCAGAGAAGCTGGAAACTGACAGCGTTTGGTGTTTTCGCTTGACACTCCACTAAAATATTGATCAATTATCAAAGGTGCTGCAGAGCAATTTTCTCTTGATTGACTAATCTATCGATTGACGAATTGTTTCAGCTCTACAGACGACATAAATGGTAATCTGAAAATAAGTTTAGATGTATTGTCTCTAACTGTTGACAAATATCCTGCTTTAGGGCTGAAAATTATGATTATTCATCCGAAATTACTCATTTTCTCAAATTATAGGTTAAATGTTTAGTCTGAAAGCTGGCAAAAAACAGGGAAAATTTCAATTATAATTTCCTAGAGTCCAGGATAATGTCTTGAAGTGGTTGTCTTGTCTAAAAAGGACAATTTATTATCACGCAAGACAAAGAAAACGAGCAAATCCAATGACAAACAATTCTCTACTAATCAATTCATTGTTTTAGTTCGATACTGTTTACTCAAAAGGGGCAACACAAATCAGATAATGTGGAAAATTATCTCAAAAATAAAACATTTAAATGTGATTAAACTGCAGAAAGAGGACCATGGTGGTATTAAGCCAAATTTCACACTTTCAGTCTGTAAGTGTGACATTTCGTATATTTCTGAAATGTCCAATAAATCAGATTCACCAGATGCTACACTGAATAGCGGCGTATTTGGCGGAGCAGACAGATGCAGTCACAGCCTGGTGGCCAGGCCTGACTGACAGCTCCACCACAGCTGACAAAGGCATTCAGCCTCTGGAGGGCTCTGAGCCCTTTAGCATGTGCTGCCAGGCAGTGAGGACGCCTGCCTCTGTCTCTCTCGGCTGGGTGGCTGCTTGATGGGAGTCTGCTGCTTTAGAGGGAGCAAATCTGGCCTTAGTCATCCTCCTGCTGACTAAAGCCGCTACCAACCACACTCGGTTTCATCTTTCTCATGGCCCCCGGTCTCTAAATATACTGCTGCTCTTCCTTCAAGCGAGTGAACTGGATCTGCTCAAATCTGAGAGGCTGACGTAGATGAAAACAAAAACATGTGGTGATTCAGTACGTAGGCCTGGAAAGCGTGACTTCATAAACCTTCTCATCAGGACAGATGTCTCCTGCAGGCTCACATCCGTAGCATCTTTTCCACCCTCGCTGGGTGACTCCAGCCCCCCCTCTGTGCAGCAGCATAAACACTCAAACTGAGCTAATGCATGCAGCATTTTAATTAATACTCAAAGGTCTCGAGAGATGAGCTCGAAAAAAAACGCAAAATCATTCACAGCCCTAACCTGTCACCGGGCCAGGGAGGAGAAAGAAGAGGCATTAAGGCACGAGGGGAGAGGGTGCAGCATGCAAGCGCACACACGGGAGAACACACATTTACTGTAAGAGAGAGCGAGCTTTGATCTATGGCTGCACAGCAGAGGTTATGGCACACATAACAAAATCATTAATCCGCTCTCGGAAAAGAAAAACCAAGAAGGGATGAAGAGGAAGTTTTGTGGACGAAGGGTTAAGTGGTGCATTCAAATAGCTTCCATTCACACAAATAAAAAGACCAACTCATTTCCATACTCCTACCTGGCTGCTGTTAGCATCTGAAGCGCAGGCCATTACAACAGGGCAGAGACTGACATACAGCAGCATATAGAGACATTATTGAAAAAGCAGATGCTATCTGTCTGTATGCAGCTGTCTGCCCACTTACAATAAGAGGACATGGCTGAAAAAGCCAGAGTGAGGAGAGCTCTCCGTCCCTTCAGGCCTCATCACAACCAGGCCAGTACATCGGGCCATTTGTCAAGGAAACCACATTTCTTCTTCAGAGTGACTGCACTGCTGACTCTGATGGCGGCTGGGTTTCAAAGTCAGAATTTATCCAGCTGCATTCAGGTTGGGAGTTACAGCTGTGGCCTTGGTGCAGCACAGACCGCACACAGCAACAGACGGCCACGTTCACTACAGCTTATGGTACTTAGTGAACATGATGCAGGAAATGATCATGTCGCATTTACCCTCCATGCACGTCGATGGTAGACTGCGCACAGTCTCACACGGGATCCTGAAGAGTCATTGTGAGGCTCAGTGACAGCGGTTGCAGGCGTCGCCATCTTGGCAGTGCCTGACTCCGCTTAACTCCTGGCTAATCCAAAAATGAGCAAAGAGGTGGAGCCGAATGAAGCCTGGGTGCTCAAAGCTAGTGGCTAGCTGTCACTCAAAGACGATGCCCATAATTATGCATAACTTTAAGCCTTAAAAGAGAGAGTTATATAAAAAGTCACCATTCAATGTACCAGACTATAAACATACACATGTCTGCTGTAAAGATGGGCATTTTAATACGGGGGTCTGTGGGGGAGCTGCACGGTGGCGCAGCAGGTAGCGCGCGTGCCTCACAGCAAGAAGGTTGCCGGTTCGATCCCCAGGTCAGGTGGGGCCTTCCTGAGTGAAGTTTGCATGTTCTTCCCATGCATGCGTGGGTTCTCTCTGGGCACTCCGGCTTCCTCCCACAGACCAAAAACATGCTCATTAGGTTAATTGATGACTAAATTGTCCGTAGGTGTGTGTGTGAATGTTTGTTTGTCCTTGCATGTGGCCCTGCAATCGGCTGGCGACTGGCTCAGGGTGTACCCCGCCCCTTGCCCATTGTAGCTGGGATAGGCCCCAGCCCCCCGCAACCCCGAAAGGGATATAGATAATGGATGGATGGGTCTGTGGGGATGAATTTTTGGAACTGACCTCAAGTGTCCATTGGAGGAGCTGCAGTTTTTGGCTTCATTTTTCAGTCCTGAAGGATGCAGCTTGTTCATGTATCATAGGTCTTATTTATGAAGACATTAATCTGACTACAGTGATAACATACTGAATGAAACTGAAGTGAAACAGAGCAGGTGTTTTCAAAGTCTGCCACTCCTAGCTGAGGAATAATCATGTCCAAAGTTCCATCTTTGGAACTGCTGAAGAGCAGCTCATCATAATTTGGGGGGTATACAGTAATATTATGTTATAATGTTGAGTGGAATCATGGGTTAAGCAAGTTATGCTGTGCGGTACAAGTCGTATTTTTATCTTATGTTTATCTAGATTTCGGCCAACTGGCACCACAGAAAGCCTGCCAAATTAGCTATTAGCAGTTCCTGATTGCAGAGTACCCATGGATGTTCAGACAACTGTCACTGGATTACTTTGACACTGAAGAAAACTCAAAAATGGCGTCATGAGCATTTATTGATATTTATCCGACACAGACACATTGGTATCCTTAGAAAATGTATAGAAATCTGTGCATGATGTCTCAGTGTTTACAGCTTAAAAAAAAACAAAAACAAAAACTTAAGCTCTGCTTCCTCACCCCCCAACTCTCCTGTGGCCACCCGGAGAGGAACACCTCACATTCTGAAAAGCTCTGAAATAGTGATAAACCTCCCAACGTCACTGTGTTAATGGACAGTTTGGGTCCAGGACTACTAAGTAAGGACTATAGAGACATCTCTCAACTCTATCAGCTACCCAGCCAGCAAAAACTCCCCTTTTTAACCAGAATCCATGAACCGATTCATTTACTTTCCCAGCACTGAGACACTGAGAAGGTAAGATGTGTAAAAAGCAGTTAGGAAAAGTTAGCATCCCAGACTTCGAGTTCACAGCCCAAATATAAGCCTGTTCCACAGCAATTTGTGACAAAGACATGTTTAAAGAAACATCTATGCATCCTGGAGATTCAGCAGCTTAACAACACAAAGACATGAGCCCTAACAGTCAGTGTGAAACGTCTGCCTCTGTAGTCTTTCCTGACTTATGAATGTAGAAATATAAGAGGATCCACCAGCTGCTGTGAAAGCGCAGCATCACAGAGCTAACAGACAATTTAATCCACACACAATGAGCCATCCAAATCTCATTACAGCACACAACAGTCCTTGTGCGAAAGCTGAAGAATAGACATGTTTTTTTCCTTTTCGGGGGTTAGCAGGATGCAGTGAGGCCAATGAAGACAAGTCTGTGTACCAACACTGTAAACACAATAAAAGCTAACTGATGTTTGGATGTTGATGCTGTGCTCTTCATGCTGTGCAGCTCTTCAAATCAACATATTGGGAAATATGAGTATTTGCTTTTTAGCGGAGAGTTAGATGAGAATCTGTCTGTTACATATACAGCTAGAGCCAGCAGCTGGTTAGCTTAGCTTAGCACAAAGACTAGAAACAGAGGGAAACTGCTAGCCTGGCTCTGACTAATTAACACAACATACTGTACCTTCATAAACTTCCTAAAGTCAACAAACCTGATATGACATGCTTATAAATTAGCTTCAGAGGTGCTCGCAGGTGGATTTTGTGACATTCAGATATCTAGTAGCTAGGCTAGCCAGTGCTACAAAAACAAAGCCAGAGGCAGGTTCGCTGTTTCTGTTTCAGGTCTTTGCGGTGAGCTAAGCTAACCAGCTGCTGGTGGTAGCCTTATACTGAATATGAGAGTGGTATCAGTCTTATCTAACTCTGCATTAGGAAGCAAATACATTTCCCAAATGTTGACCTATTCATTAATAACTTCATTTCCAGTTTTAATTACAGATGTTAATGCAGACGAGAACAAGAAAGTCAAGTTAGACGGAAGAGGTGAGGAAAAGGGAAGCAGGCTTACATCAAGGACTGAGGCAGTCTTTAGAGACCGCTGCTGATGAGTGAAAGGAAGCCAGCCGTCTCGAGCTTTAAAAGGACCAGGAGGCTGCAGAACATTATTAACTCCACCGGCCTGACAGGAAGCCTGCTGGCCAATTTTACACCCGATGGAAATGTCTTTTCCAATTCACAGATGTGTTTAAATGAAAGAAAGAAGTCTTCAAAGTAAAACAGAGACACTGTGAAGGACGAGGGTTCTGGTCTCACCTGCAACGCTGAGCCAACCAAAAGTCTAAATCCTTAAGACGTTCAGCTGATGACAAACAGAAAATCCTCACATGGAACCAGCTGATTTGTGACTTTTTGCTTGAGAAATGATGACTAATCAGCTCTACATGCATCAATCAACCCAAACACAACGTGTTTTCAGCACACTATGCACAGTCAGGGTCTCTGCACGCACTGTATTCTTTGAGTAGTGAAGAATATTTACACAAAATCCACAAAAATTACAGAAACAACATGCAACACTTAAATCAAACACATAAAAAAAGACCCATCACGATTAGTTTAACAGAAACAAGTATATCACCATGCAAACCAGTCTAAACTGGAGATTCTCGTTAACGGTGGAAAGCCGACAGCTGCAGCCTACAGTTCGACTGCATGACGGGACTCTTCCCTCTGGCAGGCAAAACGAGACATGAAGTAGTTGCACTGAGTGATACACTGGTAAAATTATCGGCACATGACGAATAATATTCAGCGACAAATCAAGCTGCATTTCTTCCTGGAAGTTCAGCGAAAACAAAAGTTCCCTCTTGAGTTTCCTTCGTCCTCAGTTTTCTCATATCCTGATGCTATTTCAGTGTTTCTTGGGCTAATCTGTTTATGGTTTTTGCACAGGCTCATATCAATGTATGCTCCCTCAACAGAGAGCCTGAACGAGCTAAGAGAAACACACACACACACACACACACACACACACACACACACACACACACACACACACACACACACACACACGCACTCTATATGAGACTATATGAGATGGAGGGTGGAACAGCTTTGTGAGATTTATTTTAATTCCTTTTTCATAACTATGTAAGTAGATACTTTTTGCTTATAAAGCAATAATCCTGCAGGTTTTATTTAAGGGTCCTCTGCGTGCCTGCAGATGCTTGCAAAGACCCCTAAAAGAGCTGCGGCTGCATAAGCAATATTCTGTTTTTAAGATGACGAGCGAGATTAGGCTGCTTTGGAGAGCAGGGTTAGAAATGCTGATCGCCTGAGGCCACAGGGTGAACTGGATGCCGTTCAGTTCAAAGGTGTCTGTTTCGACATCCATGTTGGTTACATCTTCCTCGTTTTATACGGGCAAAAATAGATATTTCTGGTGACTTCATTTGTTTTCATGTCTTTGATCGATGCCTTTGATTCATGTGCGACTGTATGCTTCACTGTTGAAGGAAAGACACACAGCACAGTGCAGCTGAATCAATAGAGACAAAATTGATCATTAGAGGCAAAGTATTCACTCTCAGTGCTGCCGTAGCACCTACCTGATACGTGTTGTCAAAGCTGTCATACATGAACCGTGTGATCAGAGACGTCTTTCCAACTGCAAAAGAAGAAGAAGACAGAATGCATTAAATGAGGGACAAGAGGCTTCGTCTTCCTCGGGTTCAGACACTCAATAAACGCAACAGTGGGTAGTTATGGTTTCTGCCAAGGCTGTCACTGCTGCCCAGGGAGCTCATTACTGAGTGCGGGGGTGACCTGGAGGTCAGCAATGGCATCAGGTCCAGATGTAATTACAGTGCTACTGCCGCTGTTGGCATGATGTGCACTCCCAAAACACAACATTTCCCATATAACATACATAATGGGGAAAGCAGGGCGATGAGGTGCAGACCGACTGGAAACCTGAGGGAGAAGACAGTTATCCATCACTCATTCACAGCTGTCTATCATCTGCATATCATCAAAACCCAACGCCAAGCCAACACAATGATTAATGACTAATTAAGTCCACTAAAATGACAGCTGGTTGGATTTAAAGGCCCTGAAAACCTATTTCCTCAACCATCTTCTTACTGGGAGCGATGGGGTTCAACACCACCACACATTAACACACCAATCACATTGTAACAAGCTGTATTATTAACGTAACACTGAAGAAGCAGATAAACTGGATTTTTTAGTGCAGTTAGTGATAAGAATCAACAATCTGATGCAAGGGTGCCCCTATAGCTCAGTTGGTAGGGTGTGCCCAATGCATTGAGGCTGTCAGTCCTCTGCAGTGGCCGCAGGTTCGATTCCAGTCATTTGCTGCATGTCGTCCCCTCTCTCTCTGCCCCCCTTCCTGTCGTACCCTCAACTGTTGCTATCATAAAGGCTGAAAAGCCCAAAATAATTAAAATAATAATTAAATCAAAAAACAATCTGATGCAAACTCTCCAGTTTTTGAGCGCTCTGATTGAAAGAGCAAAAAAGCGCCTCACATCATTTGCATCTTTTTCCTCACTGTCCAATCAGATGAATTGAGGGGCGGGGCTTCTGTGGTGGTGTTGACAAAGTTGCTTGGAAATAACAATCATGGGCGACAAACTACTGATGCTGATTGGAGCAGAAAACAGCAGTCTGTAGTTTGAGTTAATCTAACGTCACCTTAAATGTCTCCTGAGTCAAGATATATCCAAACAAAATCCATCCTCCGCAGCCTCAGTGAGAGGCAGAGGAAGTGCCTCCACCTGTCTATTTCCAGATGTTTCACAAGAAAAAGATTTGGGAGTTCACTTCACAGTGAGGCTAAGAAAGGTGATTTGGTGGTTTCCTGGCAACGTTGAAAAGAAAATGCACCACACTACTCTTTTTTTATAAACTGTAGGCTTCAACTAAAAAAGGCAGCGCCGTCTGCATCGCACTTTGCAACCTGCAAGAAGTCCGTCTGATCGAACCTTCGTACCTGAAAGTATTCAACTATCAGACCTGATACTTGGCCGTGGGGGGAAATGATACTTAACCGAACGGCCGAAATCATTATGGAGGCGTGTTACGGTATGTGCCTGACAAATGACTGGAAAACAAGCCAACTAATTTCATATCAATGCAATAATTAATTCATCATTTTAGGATCATAAGGCACGATATATCAGAATGAATCACTTATCGAAAAGCAGGCCGGTGACACATGATCGACTCTCTGATAGATGGCGTATATGCTTTTCTGATTTTTTATCCTCAGTGGTTTCACTAATGAAGGGGACTGGAGCACAGCTAATGGGGAAGCCAGCGGGAATCAATCACATCCTCCTCTTACATCCATTTAGCCGATGATTGGCTGAGAGCTGGTGTCTTCAGTGCAGCAGGCCTGAAGTGCTTCGGTTAAGTCTAATCTGCCGGTAAACACTGACCCGCCTGCGGATGCTGCTGACCACCTCACAGTTCACCGACATTTCATCCTATTGACTTCTGACTTACGTGAGTTTCTCATCCACATACGCCCCCGACCCACAAGCACCAACTTTTTGTGCAGATGCAGATTTGTTGTTTTCAAATATTTGTGAAATTTCAATTCATTATTCATGAATTGTGCTCAAAATTTGCAAGCACAGGCTCACTCCTGACTTTAAGTCCCAGTTCATCAAATGGGCATCCACTTCCAATTGTTGACAGAGAGAGTTTTAATCAGGCAGACTAATTACATGTGTCTGTGCCCTCACTTGGTTTCCATATCTGCGAGGCAGGATCTAATGCGCAGATACTGATTATGCTAATGATCTCATGCTAATTTATAAACACATCATCTAGCTTACTTAGCTGCAGAGCTGTCCTACTTTAGATGGATACCAGCTCATTTAACACGTACTATGAGCTCAGTCCTGATCTATTTGGAATTCAGATTCCATCATGGCTCTTTTAGTAACCTCGGATCTTCTGTGCATGGAGCTGCAGGGAAACCGTTACTCAGTAAAAACAGTCAAAACATGGATTAAAAGGTGTGTTTATGGGCTCTAATGTAAGCGGCTAACACTAGTGTGGCTGGATAATTAGTTAATACAGTGACCAAGAGCTGTGTCCAAGGCTAAGAGTTAGCATAGCATAAGCTACCTACATTAGCATGTGGGTTTACTGGTTGCATTTGATTTGAAACTCACTGAGGTCCTACTAAACACTATATGACACTTTCTGTTTCCATCAGCAGCTCTGACCTTTGGGGAAGTTCATCCAAGCTTCATTCACTGTAAAGTCTGTATAAAAAAACGTCAGGTCAGATTTCAGTGGCAGGGCATTTCTTGCTCAAATGCTGATAACATTTGTCTATAATAAAAATTCTTACATGCGCATTTTGACGTCTTTAATACAAACATAAAAATGTTTGCCTTTCATCTGTGCAGTGTGTTTTTGGCCTACATTCAGTCAATTAAATGTTATCTAACCAAGAAGCAGTCCTGTGCATTTGCACATCTAAAACTGTGGGTCTAGAACTGCCGTGCTGTGATTGTTATAGAAATGATCCCAAAATCTGAGCGACTACGGCTACATCTACATTTCCCTCTTTTCCATCAGCAAACAACAAAAGCAGGACAGACCGCCCAGCTGACCAACTCATTGTTTCATGCTCAGGACAAAATACAGCTTAATGGTTGAAATACAGGATACTGACAACAGCTGTGTTGTTTGATTGGGTATACTGACGTTTAAAATGTGTGATTACAGAAAAAGAGACGAGACAAAGTTATCTCCTTAACTCTACTGCCACACAGAACAAGCATTATGAAGGCATCATCTTCTGTAATGGGAATTTCTGATCACTTTTTGACATCAACCAATCATGAAAATCACCAATAGTTGCAGCCCCACACAGTATAATGTAATGTTGACTCTACAGTTGGTGCTTTAGGTGCTATTTTAAATTTGGTCGGACGGCACGCCTTCACATCAGCGTTTCTGAGAGAGCACAACGTTAGGATGAAGAGTCCTCAATGCTGAGTCATCCTCCTCGACCACTGAGCAACATGAGACAGCACTCTGTGCACTCAGTCACTGCTGAAAGCCTCAAAAGTCAGGCACAGACAGTGCGGAGTGCAGCATGGACAAAATGTGAAGAGACACTGAAATTCCCTCCACAGACGGGCACACTAGCACACTTTGAGTTTGCTTGGATGTATAAAACAGTGATGCACATTGAATTACATCACCGGGATGACACACACGAGCACTACCTGCAGTGTTCTTGTGAAGTTAAAAGGCTGAACTGAGTGCGGTATTCAATTTTTGTCAGATATAACTCCAGGTCTGTTTGTGTGAAATTAATTACTGGGGTGGAAGCAGGAAGCTTAGTTACGCTCGTGGCTGCAATAATTTAGTAAATTTTCTGTTAGGCTAAAAAGGAATGATTAACAAGGCAGATTTTTGATTACATTTCAGAATTAGCTCTGCATTTCTGAACATTTCCCCCCTCATAAGCTTTTCATCCTCTTTGCGATTAACGCTGAACACTATTTTCAAGATTACGATGGGATTCAGATGATTAGTAGCTTCAGTCGACATAAAAGTAAAAGCCAAAGCAAAGGCAGAGATAACAGCGAGAAGCTCTTTTCATTCAGGTCGTAATGGAGGTGCCTTCTCACAGGGCAGTGCGTTTACAGAGAAAACTGCAGCTTATTAAATTCAAAAGGAAGGACAACATTGAAGTACAAGAAGCTATAATTTAAACTGCCTGGCTACGGGCCAAAAAGAGAGCCAAAGCAAAACTAATCATGTAATGCGGAACAAGCGTTAAAACCGACTAATGCCATCTTTTAATGAAAGCGTGCAAAAAACAACATCCTATAACCCACACGAGGAGGCTGGGTATGATGGAGGTGGGCTGGCATTAAAACACACAACGTGCAGGATGGTGCATCTTCCCTTCAGCTTTGTGTCTGAGGAATTCACCCACAGGTTCCAGGACGCCTGTGCAAATGTCCCATCTAGACATTTAGGATATTCAATGCAGCTTTTCCTTTAGTGTCTGACACTTATTGATTACTGTCACACTCTTATTGAAGTGGAAAACGTGTACAAGCAGCAGCCTGATTCACCCAAAGCGCCTCCGTGCGGCTCCCACCAGCCAGGCGGGCACGTTCATACAGACCCAGAGGGCTTGTTTTAAGAAGAGCTCATTGAAGACCTGATCTGCTGCTGGACTCAAAGGGGACCTCCAAATGAATATGCTAATGTGCTCCTTTTGTGTTACCTTCATTAGTGACTGTCTGGACTGTGGAGGGACAGGACACTGCATTGTTTGTTGCGATTCCTCGATAATGTCCCAATGAAAAGCCCTGCCTTTAACGACGTGATCAATCATCAGTTTGCCTTACATAATAGTGTTTTGGAACAACTGGAAAAACATGGTGGTTCTTCGTTACCGTGGTTATACACAGTTGTACTCAAATGGCTGCAGTACTTCTGAAGGAGTTCTTCTTCTCTGTTACGTCGCTGCAGTCGGGGTTAGAGAGGATGAATTCATGAGGTTACATAAGGCCTTTAAATCTTAAACATCCTCGTGCGACGCTGTATGTGAACTCGGCAACATCATCTTCCGTTTGGACGCGTCACTAGATGACGTCCACACACCGGCGTAGGAATGGACAGCACCACCTAAGGGGACTGTTTAATTGAAGCAGACATCCGTCCAAGACTTACATTGTCTGTGAAGGAAACTTGCTAATATCACCAAAGGCCCCATTATTTGGTTGACTGCTCCATCACAGAGCATGTTTAAAGGGTCACTCCACTGATTTAGGACACACTGTAATGTACTGAGACTGAAAAGAGGACCAAAGTCAATGCAGCCAATTAGCTGCTAGCTTGCCGGCTACAGCAGTTCATTAACAAGCCCTGTGAGTATTAAGGTGAGTGAACGTCACTTTACAGACTGCATTATGTTCCAAAACTAGACTGTTTACTGAAAACAGTTCATCCACTTCAGACCCTCAGGGCTGTGTGATTTAACAATATTAATGCAGTGACAATACAAAAACAACCATCGTTTCATATTATGTTCCATTATAATCAAACTCTTTCTGGCAGTGTTTTTCACATCTGAATGAGGCTTTGCGTTCGTCCAAATGGCGCAGACGCAGGCGGGAAATTTTCATGAAGGCAACACAAACAAACATGGTGCAGAATGAACGTGACACAGAACGGGATAATTCTGAGCAGGAGGAGGCTTCAGAGCAGCCAAAAGGAGGAGCTCGCACCTAAAAGAAGGACTACTGTCGAACATGTATACGTCTGACACACGTGACAGCGCCTCATCTTATCCCTGCTGATGACATACAGCCACTAAGCTGTCAATCATGTATTACTTACAGGCAGCTTAATAAACAGCAACACAGGCGGGGGATTCCTCCATGGTGGGTTTCCAATTATAACCTCAGTTTTAATGAAGACTCTACTTGGTGTGATGCTTGAAAGACTTTGTGGAGTGAGTTAGCAACATGAGGACCAATTAACGGAGAGACCAGAGCACCTGATGCTGCACAACCTGCAGGACTCTGCTGAGCACAGTCAGCACACAGCTCATCAAAGCATCTCAAAATGCAATTTTACGGCGAGTTAAAGTCCCAACACAGTTGGGCTTTGCCTCCCTCCTGCCATTTGTGAACTACGCGTCCATAAAATGAGTTAGTTAAGGATTCCCTCAGCTCTCCACCTAAACAATCAGTGACTGAAAAACTAATGTGGAACAAATCGGCCAGAACGAACTTGATAAATCACAACGAGCCGCAGAGAGCTGTCCTGAATGGATCTGATTGAAATTAGAGGCTTTAAAAAAGAAAATCTCACACTTTTAATGACAAAATCAAGACCTTAGTCTTCAGCGTCATCAGAACATTTATATAGTGTGTGTGCAAATGTATTTTTATCAGCAGAGACTGAAATAAACTCTCTAAATTAGAGGAACTTTTTCAAAGTGAAGTTTCTTTTCAATTAAAAAAAATGTTCTGCAAACATTTGCAGTTTTGGATTTGAAAGGATTTTAAGCGCTGTTATGGCTGCGGCGACAAATGAAGTATTCACAAGTTAAATGTGGACGTCCTTGCAATTAATCTATGGAGCAGACACACGCACAGACACACACACACACACACACACACACACACACACACACACACACACACACACACACACAGTAGAATAAACCTCCCACTAGCACTTCTCGCTGAGCTCTATGAAACTGAATAATAAACTAGGTTGTCCATCCAGCCCTGAAGCTGTGTGCCAGGCAGCCAGGTAAATCCACTGCTGGTCACTTGGCGGCAGGCATCATGGAATACCCTTGAGGACTTGGCAGCCAATCAGAGCATGGCAGTGCTTTCTGCATGGGCCCCACTCCCGCTCATAAGGAGGTGGATAAAAATAAAACGGTGCGTGTCATGCCTCGCCTTCACACGACACCAGGATGAGAGCTCCGCATGCCGCAGAGGCAGATATCTAATATTTAGAGATGAATGAAGGAGCAGGGAGAAATAAATGGTTATTCATGATCGCCCTTGCTGAGGACGGAGACCTGGAGAAGACACAGAACAGCGGGAGAGATATGGACCCTTACATCTGTGTACTTGTTTATTCATCGTCACAGCAGCTGGCACACAGAAGCCGACAGGAGAAAGCCAAACAGCAGATGGCCTCAAAATGAATTTCCTTCAGTCTGACTTAAAGAATTACACTCGCATTAACAAATCAGCAAGAACCGCCACCCAAAGAGCGGTGAAAGAATCAATCTGCAATGAAACTTTATGGTTTCAGTGATACTTCAATGTGACTGATAATCAAACTGCTCATGGATGCTGCACAAATATAACCGAGTTGACAGAAGTTGGAGGGTCAGCCGCTTTGCTGAAGGGCTGCACCACAGACAGAGTCAGCATCAAGTCAGTTTCCTTCACCCAAAGCTGCTCCTCTCACTGTTTCTAACAATAACCTAAAAATCGTTGCGTCCCAGGACGTGCCGCACCTCCAGTGAGAGGAAAACTCAAGATCTTGCATTTTTCATATCGCTAAATCCCTAAACCAAGCCCTGATGAGCTCTCCGGGTTCAGCCGATTGATGCGAGGCTGCCTCGGGCAAACTGCGGGACCCTGCTTCATCATCACACACACGCAGGATTATGTGTGAAGCAAACACATCACTGGGTTAGAAGAAGCTGCAGCCATGTGCTTTACTGTGAGGTGTCGTCTGGCTGTAAGTGAACTGGGACATCCTGCCTCTCTGCTTGTAGCCTCCATGTTTCATTACAGCGAAGCAGAATAATAATGGCCACGTTTAGCTTAGCTTTTACCATGCCACCATCTTAGATACACTAGAAGAGTCAGTAATGCAATGCAATGATAAAACAAGGCTTTTCCTGTTAGCATGAAACACATAATGTCTGTTGAACTAACTGTTAAGACTGAATCCTGCTGGAGATTAGTTCGTCTTTAACCTACAGAAAAACACTCCTGCATGTACCTGATCTGTAGGTGAAAAAGACGTCTTCACGTTTAAGCTAAAACCAGGCTACATTTGGTTAATAAGGTCATATTTTTACTGTTACAGCACACACAGACAGTATAAACACTATTTCAAAGGCCTTTCAGCGTGTTTTCATGCGTCATGTTTAATAAAGGAGGTTATAACTCATTTAAATCCTGCACACCCACACAGGTGTTTCCACTTAATTTGTCTGAGTTAACCTCTCCTCAGGACTGTTTGTGTGTGTGTGCGTGCGTGTGTGTGTGTGTGTGTGCGTGTGTGTGTGTGTGTGTGCGTGTGTGTGTGTGTGTGTGTGTGTGTGTGTGTGTGTGTGTGTGTGTGTGTGTGTGTGTGTGTGTGTGTGCAGCCTGGTCAGGAGTACTTACTCCTCTGTTATTGTTCATACAGAAAGTTTCATTTCCAGCAGAGCTCAACCCACCACCTACTTCAGCCGAGGTCTAACCTAATGTGAGTGTGTCAGGCATGTTGTACTTCAGGCTGCGCAGACTGTTGAAAAACTGCCCTGACATTTTGAAGAGACATTCATGGCTCCCAGACGACGAACCCTCCCGACTTTGGTTCCCGCGAGTTTTCCTTTAGCGCCACTGCGAGTTTGACATTTGTGGGTTTAGTGACATTTAAACAACTGTTGGCTGGATTGTCATGAAATCTGGCACACGTGCTGCATTCAAGTCCTCCTCAGGATGTAAGAACTTCAACACGTCAAGGTCAACATTTCTTTGTCCAATGATTTACTTGTAAATCTAATGACATCCCCAATTTAGTGCTAATGCTGCTGACGTTAGCATTTAGCTCGAAGCACTGCTGTGCCTTACAGAGCAGCTAGCACGGCTGTAGACTCTTAGTCTCGTCAAACTGCTGACAACAAATGAATGAACCCAGGATGATGCGTGCACTTCAAAGAACTCATTTCTAAACATGTAAATATCATATATGAGCCTTTTCAGAGTCTTTCTCTCCTCAGTATGTGTGCAGCATTAATTGGTTTTAAACGTGTGTCGTTTGGGCTGCACCTGCAGAGAAACTGCAGGATAAACTCTTACCAGGACACGTCCATTTACCAATACCTCTGAATAATGGATGAACATGCTTTCTAACTCAACAAAGGCTGAGTCTCCCGTGCACACATAAAGCACTCAGAAAGCCATTTCAGCTCTTATGCAGTCTAATGAGGCATTTGATGTTACTAAAAGCAACAGCAGCGCGCACACACAAATGCACACACATCCACAGTATGAGCACGGTGACATGTCCACCAAGGTGTGACACCAGTCTTGAAATATGACTCTTGTGGTGTTTGTGATTGCCCTGGGAAAGGAGACAGAAGTCATATATCTGCTGTTTGAGGCCAGAGGGCTCGAGACAGAGCAACTGGATGTTTTAATGTTAAAATTTGATTCCATTCTCACGAGGCGGAGGGCAGCTGGAGGCTGGAGGAACGAAAACAGCATCGTCTCAGAGAGAGAGGACGCCGCTTTCGTTTCCAGACGTCCAGTAATGCTGCACTAGTTCTAATATCCTCAGATATACTCGCGTTTTTAGTGTTGAACACAGCAGATAAGGATCAGAGTTACATTATACTTTCAACTGGTTGCAAATATGTGGTGCCTATGAGTAAACCACTACATACTGGTGAACATGAGGCACAGATTATCCACCAGGTAAAAAGAGCAGAGGCACTAACTCACACAGAAAATGCAAAAATATTAAATAGTAAAATAGAAAAAATATACGTTTCATTATCCTTCAGGCTCCCGATCTAATTGATCAGGGATGGTTCAGTCCTGATCTGAGTGGCATGACTGGCTAACAATTTCCCCTTTACCGGTATTATCCTCTTATTTCTCCCACCCCCAGACAACTGTTTAAAATTTCATCTGAAATCACAACACGGCTTCGACACACACGGCCAATAATCAGAACTGAAGACTGCAGCTGGGCTGTAAGGCAGCACGATGCTACTGGAGACTAAATAAAAATACAAATAAATCTAAAACCCTTCCTGTTATTTCAGTCCGAGTGTACGTTCAGAGTCCTACATTCATCACATGCTGTTAAAGAGGGAGTTTAACCTGTGCTGGGCCACACTTACTTGTTACCCTCCTCATTAATTGTCATTGGTTTTCAGTCTCTGTTCAGATTATTTGTTGTGAAGTCGCTGCTCCAACATCACCAGAGACCACCAGCTCTTAATTAAACACTGATACAATAAATGCATTCAATTACCTTCATTAATTTTAATGGAAACTTGCAGAATTCTTGCAGACATCATGTTTCCAGCTTTCTATATTCCCTCAGGAGTGACACTGGATAACCAGAGAACTAAATAATGCATATGTTTTATTCGGCACACAAAGCCATTAAGTCCACTCTGCTAATTAAATGTTGATAAATGAAGTTGTGGAATAAGTTAAGATCCAACAACAACAAGAGTATGTTCTCACGTGGAAACAGGCTTTTTTAAATAGTGACACTTAATTTTTGTGTTGCTTGTATGGAACACTAATTAAATGTGCATAAATAATGTAGCTGCATTAGAGCAGAGAGCTGCTTGAAATGTCCAACGGCCTCATATGCAGCAAGACTGTGACATGAAAAGAGCAATGAACAATGTGGACCCTGAGTTTAAGACGTCTGAGAATATTCTGCACGAAAAAAAAATCAAAGAAAGCATTATAGAGCAAAGAGACCAGTCCACGACTAACAGAGACGTCCAACATAGTATAGGATGAATAATTTAAAAGTCCCTGCAGCGACTGTATGTCCAGGAGTGGAGCAGACCTGATTAGTCCACGCCACAAATTTATGTCAAGGAAAAAGACAGAGACGTGTGATTTTAATGCAGAACGCTGTGCAGACTGGACAGCCGTCAATGTGACCTACAGTGATAGTTTACGCCTTTTGTCTGCTGCTAATTAACTGGAATTTCATTACCCAGATGACCATGAGGTGAAATTCCCTCTGCTGTTGAAAGAATAACAAGGAGCAGCACAGGAGCACACAGGAGCGTTAAATACGAGGTTAATCTCAGTTTTCATTATTCGGTGTGACCATGATGATGCAATCGCACATCTTTAACCCTCTGAACCATCTCATGAATTTAGCATGGAGTCGTTTCTGCTTAATTGATTTGTAAATAAAGCTTGTTTAAAGTGGCACTGTGACTGTGCCAGTTAACGCTCGTGTCCTCTAGGGGGAGCACTAAGCCCTTTCGCTTTATGAGATACTCTGAACATCATAGGAGTGAACAGATTTGGTCATTGACGCACAGAGGCTGAAAGATTTAAACCAGCAGGAGAACTTCAGGCCTTCAGGTTCTCATAGTTTACAGAAACTCAGCGACATGGGCGATGGAGTCTTTAAGCCTGTTCTCTTCGCCCCGGCAAACAGCCAGAGCCAGTAAACGCTTTGCTTCTGCGTGCATTGTGAAGTGAAACCAGCGGGTCAGGCTGGCTCGGCCTCAGCGCTGGCTCTCATGCACCACAAGGGGAAGGAAAGTTACTGTCAGCCAATTCTAATTCAGAAAAGGTTTTAATCAAGCTAAAGAGCCCTTCATCGAACGGGATCTGGCTTCTTCAGAAGATAAGTCTCGCACTGCATTTAATGATCCACATCATGGACCACGATCCACATGGAAGCCAAAGAGTCCCACCAGTGCTGAAGAACTGCATCTGCTACCTTCACTCCCAAACTGGCACCAAAATAAGTACTAAAATAAATAAATCTTTTTAAAGGTTTGTTTGCACTCGGGTTGGGTGATCTGTTAAATTACCCAACCGGCCACCCTCATTAGTTTACCCAACCGGCCACCCTCATTAGTTCGCTACGTGTCTTAGCCTTTTTAGCCTAATGACTAAACAAACTAATAGATGATGGATTCAGCTTCATCCAATCAGCCAACCTTGGTTTACATGTGCAGAAAAGGCCTACACTTCTAATTATGACCAGCTGAGAAATACACAAAATGCTAATTTTTCTTTTATGTCAAACAAGCCTCAGCTCCACATGTAGATATCCTGTGATTCATGTGGTGGAAATGACTCGCTTTTGAAGTCTGCCACGCTAAGAAGTGCAGCTTCATGTAGTTTTGCAGAAAAGGTGCAACACATTCGAGCGCTGGCATGGAAGCAGCACCCTACAACGAAATATCGTTTTGATATTCGGATCAAATAGTCATGATGGTCCCGGTGAAGAAACGCTGACTCAAGGCTGATCTCACACTATGAAACTCTAGTTTGTTTACCTTTAGATCTTTGTTCTGCAGCAGAAACAAAACAAGCATTGTAACCATTGTGTTTGGGATCAAGGCTTGCCTTTGCGCCAAGGCTGAACTATCCCACAGCTCCAGGGGTGTGTGTGGGACAAAGTGCTCATCTAACCAGACTCCAGCTTCTAAAGATCCATTCAGGTCACGGTGGAAAAAATAGACAAAAACATCCAAACAGGGCCTCAAGATGCCTTCCTGTCTATCAAAGGGTGCTGGCGGGATCAGCACGATAAAGGGCCGCGGGAGGACAGAAATACTTTGCATGTGATTAAAAAAGAACAAAAACCAATGCAGCGACTGAAAAATAGGCGTCGCTGAATACACTGACATCATCCTCCGTCCCGCACTGCCGCAGCCCGACGGCATCTCTGCCACCTGTTTCCCTGCTCGTCGTGTGGTGGTGATTCATTTCTTTGTCCACCGCGTTAGATAAAACACTCCCTACTATGTTAAACTGGAGTGATGAATTTTCAGCGTGCCTCCACTCCATAAATCTCTGCAGGACCTTCTGCATGGAGCTCGCACCGGCATCCCAATGAGACAGCGCGCTCTTACAGTCACGTCTACTGTCCTGATGAAAAACATTAGCTAGCGTCGTTTTCAATGATCAATAAATAAAAACCTGCTGAACTTTATGCCGTTGTTGCCGCCCCGTGATGAGGGCTCATGTGGGGATCTGGGGAAAGGGTAAACACTGATGGAGACCTGCTGAACTCAGTGAAGTGTCACATCCCATGCTGGGTAAATGACAGCCTTCCTCCACAGCGGGGGTTTTATTCACAGAGTCGTTCTGTTTGAGCAACTGGGATTATGTTTAAATGGTGTTCTCTGTCTCTCTCTCTCTCCCTCCAAAGATCTCACATTAAGCGAGAGCCCAATCTATTTCTAAGACACACAATTTAGAGAGAATGGCCTGCGAAGAGCCTCTGCAGCTGAATGATGTGAGGTACTTTAAAAGTTCCTGAATCTATTCCTGAAGTTTTATTCTGACAAAGCAGGGAGAGAAACACATGTAATGAAAGCAGCACCCACTCCCTATTTTATTCTCGCTCTTTATAAAACTATGTCGTCAGATATTGCTTCCAAAATCTTTTCACTGGCACACAGGCGGGCGGAACTGAATCAGACAGTTTCTCTACATCACTGCATGGGCAGCAGACAGATTTGCAATCCTGTTTTATTCTGGGCAGAGTGTATAAGTGAGGCTGTGCTTTCCCATGGGCCTTTGGGAACACTCCCACTCAGCTGTGCAGCATATGTATAGAGCTGCCGTGGCTCTGCTTGATATTCCTTGGCTGCAGACCAGCTCAGGACTGAAAGCAGCGCTCGATAAGTCATAAAATCTTACAGTTTATTTAGAAAAACAAACCTACAGTCATCAAAATTATTTTTAGGCCGCTCAATTTTTCCAAGCATCTTCAGGGAAGTGCATCAGAAATACACACCTCAGCTGATGCATATGAGGCTTCCAGTCTTACACTAAATGGATTTTTGTTTAGAAATCCTGTGATGGAAGCAGAAACGAAGACTCTACAGCCATGCTAGCTGCTCTGTGAGCTTAATGATAACATCAGCACCCTCACAGGCTCACAATGACAATGCTAATGTGATGTTAAGTAGACATCATGTTTACCATTTTAAAAATCATAGTTGAGTATGTTAGCATGCTAACTCATGCAACATAAAGCCGAGGCTGACAGGAATGTCATTAGTTTTGCAAACATTTAAGACATCAGCAAAATTAGAGGACACATTTCTAATTAAAAAAAAAAAAGTCAGCAGATCAATAGTTCTGATAGGATTCATCCCCTGGGAACTGTCATCTTTACAAAATGTGGTGCAAATACATTCAGTAGCTGTCAGAATATTTCACTAAATAACTGAAAGCTAAGATTCGCTTGTGATGCTAAAGGAAAAGTCAAGGAATAATAAAAGAAATCAGAATTCATCTTGTATTGACCGTCTGTGTCATGTTAAACCATCCAATAATAGTCAAGATATTTCCGCCTGTACCCACCCACAGAGCCATCCTTAGAGCCGAGCCTCCGGCATGACAACAAACAACGGAGGAGGCTCTCCTGTTCAGCATCGTGTCGTACTAAGAAAAGAAAAGAACACACATGCTGCAACATGTGTTCGTGCCCCACAACCATGGATGGAAGGAGTAGCTTTGTACATTGTTGGGAGCGATGCCTTTTGATCAATTACACCCATTAATGGGCAGCTGAGCCGATCAATAGCAGATCAAAGCTGTCAGAGAGTTGTTTCCCTCCATCCATCAGAGAAGAAAAACACTTGCCGGGAAGACGTAATGGGAAATGAAAGGGATGACCAGTTATCTTAGATGCAGCTAGATTATCAGATGTTACAACAGCAGAGCCGCCGCTCAGGGAATGTGGGCTGGACTCCCGGAGGCTTCAGGCTGCAGGGCTTCCACTCAGTATCGACAGCTTGCCTTCAATCCCTCATTCAAGGAAAATCCTGCGAGTTGACGGTCTGGCAGGTCTATTTACTCCACAGCTTGCCGGCTGCGCCATCGCTACAGATTTCACTTTGAGGAATGGGGGTTCAGCAGCGCCGGACGGCTCAGCAGTCACATCCTGTGACCTGCCCCACCCGCCAGCTGAACTCACCTGCTCCACCCTGCACACACCTGAGGCTCCAGACACAGCATTACATGCTCTTGCACAACGAGGATAGATTTTGTTTTGACTAATTTTCAGGATATTTTGGTGTTTTGTAGACCCTATGGTAATTCCCTGTGTTGTTTCTGGGTGTGGCTCACTTCTTAATGGGCTGTTCTTTGCGTCATTTTCCTAAGCTGTTGCGTAAAGTTAGAACAGGAAACAATGCAGACGCAAGCAAACCGACCCACATGAAAATCACAGCAGTGTTCGCACGACACATTTCATCTGCAGCCTCGTCTGATTCACACCAGTAGAAGGAGATTTTCTCACCACTGAATGTTTGTCTCAGTTTCTGTTTCTGTGAGGAAACAGGTGCAAAAGCAGGCTCCACATACGTTATCAACACATCAAGTCCGGAAGCAGCTTTTAGAAGTGCGTTTCAAATCAAACTTGTCTATGCTGAGCCAAAACAGAGCATATCATCTCATGGACAAACATCCAGGATTAAGTGCTGCACTACCTACTGTACTGCATGCACACAGATAGGAAGATCCAAGTGTGACCTGGCTTCTGTTTGTTACTGTATTTCTCCATTTCCCTCTGCTTATCAATGTACAATGTCTGCATAAACAGCTGCATATTACTGATGTGTGTGTAAATATGTCGTATCTGTATGTGCATCTGTGGTTTCACAGCCTCGGTGAGGAAATGTGCTGGCTGCTCCGTGCCCGGGCAAGCCAAAACTCAGAGTTTCATTTGCCCAGAAAGCTGCTCCCTGGAGGCACGGTGATTGATGCATTAGACAAGCAACTAAACCCAACTTTGAAGCATATTGGTCGGGTGATTCAGCAGTATTTTTGAAGCCAGCTCCCGTTTATGCGATGGCAATCTCTGTGCAGTGAAAGATGGAAGATGGCATTTTGATTCAGTGAGCAAAATCTCATGGCAGCCATGTGAATGCTTCCACCAAATGTATTCCCATCTGTTTGTCTGAGGTGAAGTGAAGCATGCAGCGGGGGATTACCTCCAAACAATTAGCTTTTACAAAGTACCATGCAGCATTCCTCCTTTGAAAACGTGCCTATGGCAAAACATCTATGACCCAATAAATGCAGCGCAGTAATCTGAGGTGTTCTAACAATGACCTGCTAGATTGCTCTGAGGCTGGAACTTGCAAAATGCTGTTTCTGCCAGAAGCGTGGGCACACAGACTTGGAAACAGCTGATTGGCCTGCTTAAAGCCTTCAGCTTTGTCAAGGAAATCTTTCGCCAGGCTCTTTTGTACAGGCAGTGTAGAAAACACCCAAAGAAGTATGCAGGAGGACAGACTTCCTGACAGCTCATTTAACATTCTGCCTGCTTCCACCCACTTAATCTGGAGCCCCCACCTCTCTGACGTTCGCTGATTCTTTTATGAAAACAGAACATCATGCCATCTTTCCCTTTATAGACACGTTTTTCAGACACTTTCACCATTATGGGCTTTGACTGTACACAGGAACTATCAACCCAGAAAGAACAAATGGTCCTTTCAGCGCAGCCTCTGTGCTCGTGCCCCTGTTCCTGACACACTTGAGTCCGGTAGTCTGCATTAATAAATGATAGTGGCAGAGCTGACGGGATTCACGCCCGCCTGGGCACCAGCTGCAATTATAGCCGACATGTCAGAGAGACACAGCTCCACCGGAGACGACCCAATCAGACACGAAGTCGGCGCTGCCGCTGTCTGGATGAGCACCGGTTGACAAATAAAGTCCCCTCGCACTGATAACAGGCGCAGACTTTGCTCCTCCAGACTGGCTTGGACCCCTCACTGCAAACCTGAGGGACCCCAGCGGCTTTAGAGCCCAACAACCCAGGCCATTTTACCAGAGAGGCTACAGAATGAGGCCAAACACAGCACGTTACTTTGTGAAATCCCTGCAAACCTCCACGATTTTATGAGGCCAAAGGTTGATCTGCTGATCAAACATTACCGCAGCGGTGATGTCAGCAGTAATTACGGGACATGCTGATTGTATCTGCTGAATCTATAAATCAAAATGCAGTATTAAACTACTAATCTGTTGATACAATGCAGTACTATACTACTAATCTACAAATTAAAATGCAGAACTATACCAGTAATCTGCTAATGCAATGCACCACTGTACACCTAATGTACATTACAATGCAGTACTGTACTGTACTAATCTGCCCTCCTGCATACACAGTATCTGAACCAAGCTCCACATGGACAAACTACAACATTAAACTGTATTTAGTAATGATAAAAATATATTATATGTCACTCTGAAAGCAACTACTCTGTATAATGAGTCATTTTATTTTTGATTATTTGTATTCGTATTGCTCCTTTCAACAAAGAAATTCAGAACTTTTACTCGTAATGGAGTATTTCAGACCATGATGTTTCATCTTTAATGAAGTAAAAGATCTGAGTACTTTTCCTCCACTGATTAATATTAATAAATCACTCCACACGCACCACCCAGGTACAACAAACCCCCCTGCTGCTGAAGAAATCCTTGAGGAAACATGGTTTCCTCATCAAATGTTTCCCATAAAGGACTCTGTTCCTGCAATGAGTGCAAGCTACACCCAGCAAAGCACGGTGCACCATTATGGACTTTAATTATGCTTATGATGGCAAATGCTCCTCATTAATAATTCAGGCCAACTTCACATATGTGTTCATACATGACACACGTCTGTAATTACTGTAGATATTACAGACCACAGAGTCCTGCACGGAGCCTGAAAAGCAGCATAAACCTTTGTCTAACCTGCGGCCCTGAAGCCTCGGCTTTTATACCACTACCAGCTTCTATTCAGTGTCTAAATGATCATAAAGAGAGATTAATCTTTGTATTTGAAGTATGAATCATTGAGGCTTACGAGAGCCTGAAATAAAGCTGCGCGCGCACACACACACACACACACACACACACACACAAGTAAGACAATGAGATCAATTCATTCTCCTCTGCTGGAGACGTCCTCTGTGCCACATAATTCTAAAAATCCATGAATCCTTTTTAATGCTTCACCTTTCATTGATTAAGGAAGTTTGGCCATCGCTCATCACGTCCAAACATTCAGCCAGGCTCTCTGGCAGGACGCAGCACACTCCCTGATATTATGTTTGTGCAGTCAAATCCCCTTTGGCTTGTTGCTTGGCACTTAATATCATAAAATTACCCAAGAGTAAAGCCAACAACAGGCCCGTGTTTATATACGATCTATATATACTCTGTCTAATTTACTTTCATTCAGAGGTGAAGGCACTGTGACAAGACAGAGAGGAAATTGTGAAGCTTCACAGGTTTCAAAGAGTAATCTGAAGCATCACATTTAATAACCTTGTAATGCAAAACAGATGCCTCATTGCTCTGAATCCCATCTTAACTACAACTGATGATTTTCCTCAATGAACTGGCTGTTTATCTTTCAATCTTTTTAATATGAACATTTCTATCTTTGTCCGACCAGCAGTGCAAATTTGCAATGATATAAAACAGAGAATAGAAGCAACCCCTCCCATTAGAGAAACCAGAAGCAGAGAATAATTGTTTGACTTAATTGATGATTAGCTGGCGGTTGATTTCTTGTTGATCAACTGACCAATTAACTGACTAATCCTTTGAGCAGTAGCCTTAACCACGAGCGCTGCAGGGCACCATCAATTGACAGTATGTATTCTGAGGATTCCTTTAAGTTCAGCTCATTGTTCAGTGATCATTCGGTACAGAGTCGATGTTTGGTTGAACAGACATTTCACGATAAATATATCCACTATAAGTATGCTACCCTGCTGAAAATGGAAGAATATACTGCGTAATGCATGACCCCACTATAAGGGATGATCAATAAAGCCTTCTGAAGTCCTGAACCATGACTAATGTGATTCATTAGGCTGCTGAACACCTCTGACTTGGACCATAAACAGACCTGCCCTGCTCTAAACACAAAGTCAACCTAAAGATTCACATCATGCCTCATCCAGCTCGGTGTCACACTGGAGCCTCAGAGCAGGAGACGCCTCTGAATGTCTGAGGGTGTGGGTGAGAGGAGCTTGGGATGGAGGCCCAGATAAAAACAGATAAATCAAAGATGAGTCTCCACGAGACACAGTGATTAATAGAACAAGTCATCGCGCAAAAGCACAAACTTGGTCAGCTTCAGCAGGCAGACTGGATCAACTCCAGGGCAGAGACTGCAGCCGTACAAGTTATCTCTCCGCCGCTGACAGCCTGGGTGTGTCTCAACACAGGAATATTTACCAAGTTGGATCATCCACAGCATCAGACCCGAGGCTGCTCAGTCTACATGCACACATTCAGGCTCTTTCACCGAGCATCACTCATTTACAGCTGACGCCGTACAAACCCTAATGTTTCAAACTAATAGCCATCTGAAACGCTTTAAAAGGCAGACATTAAAGCATCGTGAGAGCTTCAGGAATTTAACTGTTAAACTTCGAGACTGCGGGCGTCAATTCACGCACTCCAGCCCATTGTGTGAAGCTTTACAGGCTGGTAATTTGATTAAAATAATGCCGTCCCCTCCCGAGCCTCACAAACTGAAAGCACACATTTCACCGGAGAAGAAGAAGACATTTTTCTTCTTCTTCAGTTTAAAAGCTGGAACTCCAAACGGACGCTTAACCGCCAGACTAGCTAGCTCAACGTCCGTTAATTCAACGAGGTGAAGTTACCGACTGGCCAGCAGGTGCAACGGGTTCAACCACCAAAAAAAAAAAAAAAAAAAAAACTTCTCGGGAGAATTAAACATGTCTTACCACTTTGCTCCCCCAGAAAGACGAGTTTGAATTTTCTTAAAGGGTTCCCAAAGTCGCTGCCCACGGACATTTTGAGGAAGAGAAGGGGGACCTCTGGACGGCGTAGGACAGTCTGAGTGTACTTGTGTGTTTCCACCCGAGTTCGGTGCTGGTAGGTGGGGATGCTGGGTGGAAAAGGCGGTGATGTTGCTCTCCGTTCAGCCCCGCTCTCTCTCTTCGTGATGGGAACACACTGCTGCTGCTGCACCGGTCCGTGACGTTGGAGGTGTTTTTTGTTTTTTTTTTTCTCACCGGAGGGCTCTTTGCGCATGCGCGGGCTCGCAGCCGTGCTATAAAATGACGTCATGTCATAGGGAGAGGCTGGCATGTACACTGCTGCTGATCTCCAGTTTCATCTGTCTGCAGCAACTTCCTCTCCTGGGTTAACCCAGATTATCTAGACCCTGGCTCTCATTTGTTCACTTTCCAAACATAATATCAAGCTAATATTTTACATTATACTTAAAGGACTGTTCCAGTGATTTAGCATTGCACTCCCATAAAGTTAGCGAACTTGGTCAGGGACAGATTTTTAAAGGAAAGAAAAGACGCTGAGATATGTTGACTTTCAGTCAGTCCAGCGTGGATGAACCTCATTAAAACAGTGGGTTCTGCAGGTCCCTTAATGCAGCTTGATAGGATCTCTCAATCAGTCTCCTCACCTCATAAATGTTCAAGCTCTTCATTTGTCATATGCACAACAATTACAGTGAGGCAATGAAATCCTGAACTCTCATAAAACAAAACGTGTAAAAAGAAAATCACAAAGTTAAAAAAATACATAAAGTAATGCATACGTTAAAATATAGGGGAAACACATATGACAATAAAATGTAATGTAAGCCATAATGCTGTGGCAGACAGGTGATCAGTGGTGATGAAATGAATAAGCTGTGTGTAAAGAGGTTGTGCACGCATGTCATGTATTTGTACCTGTATGTGCTTTGGGCACAGGACAGGTAGGAACAGGCTGCAGACAGGTAATGCACATAAATACACATATGCTGGTGTGATGGTTTAAAGGTGCGGGAGTCATTTTGGAGAAAGATCGTTCATAGTGGCATCTCTCCATCTTCACAATGCAATTGCACGTTAGCACGCCAGGCTTAGCGACACCCCCCCTCCACCCATCTCCCCTCCCCTCCCCCCTGTGCTGTGCACCAGCACAACGCCACCTGTTGCTGATTGGCTGGAACAGTGCTGTGTGGCTCCGTCCAGCCACTTTGTGTTTTTCCCATCTGCAGGGCTGTGAGGTTTTTTCAGGACACACTGAATAAATAAATAATTAAATATGAGGACAAAGCCACAGAAACATGATTATTACATTACAAGACTCCCGGTGAACTGTGCACTGATCTTCACGTGGAAAAAAATGTACATAATATGATATTCATGTATCACAGTAAATACACAAATATCAACATATATTTAATATCAGTGTATAAAAGAGCAGTCCAGATATTTAATCACTTGTATTTAAATGAATGCTCTGTGCAGGTACAGTAAGTATTACACAGGTACGTATCTGACTGTTTCCCATACCTGGACGTACACCTGTGTGATTCACTGTACAGATATTTTCACTTCCTGCTGATGCATGACAGTATATACGTAGCAGACTCACACAGATCATGGACAGAACAATTTCAGGCACTACTATGTGAATTATGTGTGACTTCAATGTTGTAATACTGTAATTTTATATTGGGATTAGGACTCCATCTCACTATCTATAATGCCGGCGGTTTTGTGTATTGCAAAACATTCTCAAGACTGTCTGAAATGACATTTTCCATATGGGGAGAGACGCACATGGCCTATCGAGCTGTTGACTCCCCCAGCCCCCCTTTCTGTCCTCTACGCATTGTGTTCCTCTTGGCTCCACAACACTATGGCCACAATATTATCTAAAAATGCAGCCCCCCTTAGCTGATAGTGTACTGTGCAAATCTGAAATTAATTAAAGTACCATAAGCAGCTGTCACGCAGTAAAGCTGAGGCATTCAGAGCTGCTGACTTCGCTGTGTTGGCAGCCGTCAGGATGTAGATGAAGTGAATAAACGACTCCATGCTGACTTGATTCATGGTAATGTATATATTTTTATTAGCTAGTAATGCTTACACATTTATGCACTCCACAACAACAACCATATAACCACACCGGTAGATGGCATTAATACGCGTGGTTAATTGAATTTATGTGCTTGATATCTGAAAAGTCGTTAGCATCGCAATTAAATCGTGTGTTAATATGTGATCATACATGAAACGAGTACTGCAGTTAATCACAGATGTCTCTGTGTACGAGACAAACATCTATAAAAATATACTTAAATATTAAGCTAATACAGTTAATTAGTTACAGAATATGTTCCCACTGGAAATAGAAACCTGAGTAGATTCCTTCCTCATAGGAACAATTAATACACAAAGATACTGACGTGCTGCTCGAGCTCTCATCACCGTCTCAGATGGAACATGTTGCGAGGTACCACACAGGAGAGGCCTTTCAGCTGTCCTCTCGGCACTAATAATGAGTGGCTTCCAGGCTTTAAAGCATTAAAAACATCTTACATTTTCCCTTTTGGAAAATTCTTATCTTAACTCCAGCCAGTGAAGCACCAGGTAGGGGAGTGGGCCCACGGGGGGACTCTGAGCTCATTGTCCTGGCTGTGGCTTTCTGCCACTGACGCCAGCTTTGCTCAGCACGCTTCAAAATGCTGAAGGCCACAGCGGAAACAGAGATGCTCGGATCAACGGCGATGCAGCAGGGTCACAGCAGTCCTTCGGGCCTCTTCTCCAGACTGTACTCCTGGGTCCGCTTCACCTTCCAGCCCAGCATCACCAGCAGGATGATGCCCATGACCTTATAGCCCACCTGTAAGCCCAAATACCTGCAGACAGATAAACATGATTGTCAGCAGCGACGTGGACGCGCTCCGTCCGTGCATGCCACATCTGCTCTGAAGATTTCTCACCTGTTCCTCAAGATGTTGTTGTCATAGTAACCACAGCTAAACTTCTTCCCGCACACGTGTTTCCACCAGATACACGACGTGTCGATGGCCATCCCGAAGAGAGCGGGGGCAGGAAGCCAGGCTGGGGGGGGGAGGGGCGAATGACAGATATTTATATATTTGTTTAAATTTAATTATGGACATTTTTAGCCTCAGGTCTGTTTCATGTCACGTTTCACTTCTGTGTCACACAATTTTTATTTCATAAAAAAAACATCTGTATGTAAAACTTGTAATTCTATAAAGGAATAAAAATGAACCTCCATAGACCTGTTGGTAAATTAAGAAAATAAGAATGATGGAATAACAATTCATAATAATAATTAGCTTTAATAATTTCTTAAATTGCTGCACAATTTAGTGCGTCATTTATATATTTTCCACAATTAATTCAGGGGATTACTATTTCTTAATGTCTGTTTCATATTGGCCACTTTAGGACTCCATACAACAGTGAGCTGGAGGATATTTTGCCATTTTGAGGCACTTTGACATTAATACAATAATTACTCATACAACGGTGTTTGTGTCCTAACTTACCCAATAACCTCATGAGTAAAAACTGAATTCCTATAGCAAATGACTTTTCCTCAGATGGAACAGATCTGAGAAGAACAGGAAAAGAAATTAGAGGGTCAATACCTGCATTTCTGTTGGTGTCATTTTTTAATAAAGAACAACAGTGGCAGCCTTAAATGAATACATGTGGTTTTGTCCTGCATTAAATAACACAACTGTTCTTAATTAGTATGAGATCACTGAGTTAATCTACTCCAGAATCTTTATGAACCCTTGTAAAACTAATTTACCATCAAATTTCATCTATCTGCTTCCGTACGTTCTTCGCTCTCATATATGAAGTGAGGCTAATGCACTCATTGATTCACTTTTTATGGCCCTGACAGAGACTGTTAAACAGGAGCAGCAGTTAATGTGGAGAAAACGGCCATAATAGCCTCTGAAAACGTGATGTGAATGTCGGCGAACACGCTGCCGTGCCTCCTCACCTGAGCACCATCATGTACATGGGGTTGTGAGTGAGGCAGGCGATCAGCGATGCCAGAGAGATGACGAGTATGACGGGCAGCAGAAAATGAGGGCAGCTGTTCGGACAGGGCGCCGGGCGAGCGTGGCCGTGGCTGCCGGATATACACCTGCAGCTGGTGTACAGCTGCATCCAGAGAGAAGGCAGAGGAAAGAGGAAAGAGCTCGTTAAATGAATGAAGACATTTTACTTTTGTTGTTTCCATCCGCTGTGATGCCTACTCTCCCCTCCGACATTGTGGTGAATGCATAAATAATAAATCTGCTTTCTTGCCGAGTGTTCGACGAGAAGATCGATACCACTCTCTCATGTTTTCACACTGAATGTCAAGCTGCAGTTAGCAGCCGGCTAACTTAGCTTAGCATAAAGACTCATCACCTAACAGCTACTGGTCTTTTAACATTTCAGTTTTTATATGGAGTAAACAGGCGAGACATAACACGTTAACACACTTTTAGATGGAGGCGAACTGTTTGCACCTGCTTGCGGTCTTTATGCTAAGCTAAGCCAACTGTCTCCTAGCTTTAGCTTCATATTTAGCATATGGAAATGAGAGAGGTAGCGACCTTCTCATCTAAATCTCAGCAAATACGCATATTTCCCAAAAAGTATGCTTTTACACAGACGACCTCAAAGGGACATAACAAGCAAAGAATGACTTGCTTTTTCTCTGAAAACATGGAAAGCACCACATATTGTTAATGGACGATAACATCATGCAAGTGACAACATACAAGTGTATTATATGTTAACAGTCAGCAGCAGTGACACACAGTTTGATGTAATCGGATTTAATGGAAATACGCTGTCACCTTCAGGTACAACCCGGAGTGAAAGTGTTTTCCACGGTTTATTTCGGTGAAATACACCGAATACGGTGAATTTGACAGGATAGCTCATGAATGTAAAAATAAATGATTAAAACCTTTGTTCAGCCCCTGATTAAATTCCACTTTCAGCGGCTCACTTGCGGACTGAATCCAGAGGAAAGATAAAATAATTATTGTGTGATTTCTCCTGTTTAATCCACCGAGTGAGCCGCAGCCATCACTGTCTGCGTTTGTGCCTCAGTGTTACACAATGGTCTTACATGCTGACTCAAACTGACTAATACTCTATTAGCAGTCACACAATCCACCCACTGGAGGATTATTCACAAGCTGTGACGTTTGAATACAGACGTCCGGTCCCTCTTGAAACACCTCCTATATGCTCTGTGACTAATAAGCATCGATCGCGCATTGATTACGAGCAGCTCGTCCATCATGTATGTGCTGTCGGTCATATGAAACGTGATCACTTCGAGGACCACGTGTCACAAACTGAACACTGGGATGCTGTGATCTAATTTATGCCTCAAATCTCAGAGGCATCCCGCTTCCTGTTGTAGGTATCTGCTGTCCAAAGAGCAAGTCCACCCCCTGAAGAGCAGATTTAAAAACACTCTCAACGTGTCTTAATGGCATTTGGTCTGCAGCAGGCATTCCCTGCAGCACTCTGCCCCCGAGTACACAGTTAAAGGTTAATGACAGGCTAATTTACAGATCCTGTGCTGGGACAAGAACCAAACCTTATTCCTTCATCCCACACTGAGAAAATTGTACAAGATTATAGAAGAAAACTATCCTGGTAATTACTGTTATTATAAGTTTTGAACACTTTTCTTTTCATTTGATCTTTTCAATAAATGCATCAAGCATTCCTTTCTTACATGATTAGTCTGCATCAGGTAATTTCACTGATTGCTGTTGATGATTTATTGTGCAGTTTTGTTCCAGTGTTGCTCAAATATTCCTCTGAGTTTTGTTTATCTCTGTCACAAGCATGTCTGAATGGCTTCACATATACATTTCATATGCAGAATGCAACAACATACAACAGCCTAATCTGCAGGTGTTTATACTGTGGGAGGAAACCACGAGCAGGTGCTCACGCTCACCTGAACCCTGTGGGTGTTGTTGGGGTCTTTGGTGAAGTTGGTGCAGCCAGCGTGACAAGGAGAAATATACTCAATGCCGTCAGAGCCACACACCGGGTTGAAGGCACTGGCAGGACACGAGCAGTTGGAGTAGCACCGGGGTAGAGACCTGTGGAGGGCGGAGAGAGACCAGTTCAGAAAACCAGTTCAGAGCCAGCTCTTGTTTGTTTTGGACTTAGATACATCCGAGCACTTTGTGTCTGCGAGTGTTTGCTGTGGTGAAGTCAAAAAGGTTCAAATATTATTAAACGCTTAAACGTTACAGAGTGATGAGTTTTCAGCAAAATCCCAACATGATGATGAGCTGATGGCATTTTGTTTAGCCCGCTATCAGATCATTTAAAGGTCTTTTTGGCCACTAGTTTAGAGCCATGTTTGAAGGAGTGGGCCCCTGATTTATATGTATAACCTCGCATGATACACTCGCCAGCTTCAGGCTGTCCCACTGATCTACAGTCAGCGGCACTCATGTGCCAAGAAAGATAGAAAGGACTAAGAAAAGTCGGGAAAGAAGAAGATTACCAGCTACCAGCCGCAAACAATGCAGGTTCCAAACTAATGGCACAGCATGGATGTGTTTTTTAGTTGGGAATGCAGCTGAAAGGTAAGACTGGACCACAGTCTGATCTATAATTTACATAATTAAAAGGGCAAAAGCTAGTTGGGAAAGAATATGTCAGCTACAGTGGAGGTCAACAGGGTCAAACATATGGCGTGAGTTCTGTTGGAAGAACATTGTGAGATTTTTTATTACGCCCATTCAGAAACGACATCAGGGTAATGCAGACTTTTGTTGGAGACTATGTGGCACTAGTGGAGCCAATCATTTCCATATTTTTTGGGACTGCCGGGTTATTAGGGAATTTTGGGAAGAAATTCATAAACATATAACAAATGTAATGGGGAATATTACCTTCAATTATGAATCTATGTATCTGGGAGACATTGACTTTCATAATTGGAACAAGAATGATAGAAAATTGTTTTGTGTACTATTGGCGGCTAGTAAAAAAACTATTACTAGAAAATGGCTTAAGGTAGAACCACCCACCATCGAGGAATGGATGGATATAGTTTATGAAATTTACATGAAGAAATTGTCATTTTCTTTAAGAGTACAGAGAGAAAAGTTTTATCGGATTTGGTCCAAATGGACTGCCTATACAAAACCTGTAAGATCTGATGTCACTTGACGTTATTTGTACTTTGTGACAATCCATTCTTCATTTAAATTACTTTTGTGGGTACCACTTGTATAAGAATTTTTGAAGATTTTTTTTGTTTTTATTTGTTTTCACTGAATGTCAAACTGAGAGGCCTCAGGATGTGAGCTCCCCCGGTTCTGTTCATTGAATATAGTTACTTGAAAGACTCAAAAATATCTTGGAAGAGCAACATGGAAAAGACACTTGGACTTTCTGAAACTACCCCCATCTAATTATCAAGCGGAATGGGGTGGTCAAACCAAAGGAAAAGATATGTTAGTGGTCCGGGGAAGGATTGAAAGTTGTAAATGAAAATGAAAATATTTGCTTTTCCAAATAAAAAGAAAATATCAAGAAAAAAAAGGGCAAAAGCTAAGAAAGGACAGGATTGTGCTGTATAAAGTGTCCTGTCCTGTCCCTGTGGATGTGTCTGTTCTGTAGATGCTCCCAGATTTGAGTGACGAGAATAAAAACGCACTCGTGCTTCAGAAACAGAGTGTGACTGTTAGAAATTAACCTGGCGAACAGATGGTTTGTTACACAGAACCATCTGGGAAGTCGTCCATGGAAACTGTTTGGAAAAGGGAAGACACTTCCAAAAAATACTTGGCAGATGATTGGATGGATCTGTCTTTTACCAACTAGCACAGGCTAACTTCAGCTAATCAGACCAACAAACCATATGATGCAGCAGGAGAGCGAAACTCGTGTGGAAGCCACTCGAGAGAAGAGGGAACACATCTCTCCCAAACACCAACGATTTCCTCCCAGATGTTGACTTTGACTTTCAGAACTTAACTGAGCTTCTGGGACGTGGGGTCACAGTGTGTGTTACAACAGGCAGCTTCTGGATAACTGTAGCTGAGGAAGATAAGCTGGACCTGAGCAACACTGCATGCATGGGGTCCCAGAAACTGAGCTACCCCTCTGAGAAACATCATTATCATCATCATTATCATCATCATCATCATCATCATCATCATCATCATCATCATCATCAGTGCACCCCACTCACCCATACTGTCCGATCTGGTAATGATTGACCTCGGAGACTTTCTGTGTGGGGCAGCCCATGAAGAAGAGCGGGACACAGAGGAGGGTGGAGGTGGTCAACATGACCACGGAGAAGCGGGGGATGGTCTTCAGAGAGAGACCCGCCTTCTTCATGATGACCCCGCCCAACAGCATCCCCACCGCTACTGCAGGCAGGTTCACAGCACCTGGGAACCAGAAAGAGCCCACGAGAGGAGGGCGATTACGGTCGACTTAAAGGTCCAGTGTGGAGGACTTAGTGCCATCTAGTGGTGAGTTTGTAGATTGCAACCGAATGAATTCCCCTCGCCTCAGCCTCACATGATGTGACAGCTATAAATGCAGAAGATGCTCTGCCTAAATCTTACACTCTGGACCTTTAAGAGGTTCCTACACATCACGTCCCCTTCAATTTGTTTTCTGACAGCCTGACGCAAACAACAGCTGAAATCTGCAAATAAATGTAAAGCTGCAAGAAGGTAAATCTGAAGGAAACACAAGCCCAAATAACAGTTTCATCAAAGGAAAAGTTACAGTGCAAACTTAATTCACTCTTTGGAAAGTGGCCATAGTGCCAGTGTCCATTAAATGACGGTTTAATTTCACCTCCACTGAGCTCATAAAATGGTTTAATATACCACATTATGACTTGAATTACTGCAACAGCTGAATCTCTTCCCAAAGCTCCATCTTTTATCCTGCAGTACCTACCCACGAGCAGGCTGCCGTAGGCCGGCGAGGCGCTGTACTGTCGCTCCAGAAACTTGTTCAGGAACGTGGAGAGACCCGCGATCACTGAGGAGAAGCAGCACTGGGCCAGGACCAGCATCAGGAAGAGAGGGCTCAACAGGAGGTGGACAAACATTCTGGGAAACACTGATCACACAGACACACACTGATCACGATGCTGGCTTATGAGTCTGACAGGTGGGACCACTGCAGTATGAGTGCAATGCACTTACTCTTCAGGAAGTCAAGCAAAGAGATGTCCGGCTTCTTGAAGTCGTCGTTCATGTCAGATTCACTTCCAATCACCTGGAAAATAAGAAGTAAGAATAATACAGCTCAAACATACAGGACAGTGTTAAACCTGGAGGACCACATCATGAAGACTCATCGGATAAAGTCTCGTTTTTCACTCTTCTCCAACAAGCCCCTGTCTTCATGCTGCATTCGAGTGACGTGGGAACATTAGGCTGGATTGACAGCTCTGTGCAGCAGCTCCACAGTTTTCATGCATTCAAAGCGTGCAGCCGTCAAACTTCATAATGGAAGATTTCTGCCGAGGTTTTGTCTGTTTTTGCTCCTTTTTCATACTGAAATACAGGATTTTACTTTTAATGTGTTTTTATAAGAAACATTTTAATGCGTCGGAAAATCGTGTGTCACTGGTTTCCAACCTGTTCTGACTGATGACCTCCATCAACACCACCCGTTGTTCCAGGTGTGTTCATTTCAGCTGATGGAGGAGTGGATGTTCAGTAACACAACACATTTGTTATTATAGTTTTTAAAATAGTTGAAATATCAGTGTTCAGGTCAGTTTGTTCATGTTCTGGGAGGACTGATAAAGAGCTTCATCACATGATGCAACGACAATCACCTGAAGATCAATATGAGCAGAACCAAGTTCATCCTTCAGTCAAAGTGAACGCACCACGCATTCACCGCTGAGGTCACCAGTGAAGGGTCACTGATGCTAATGAGCTCATCCAGTTTCATGGTACACTTAGTTTGATTTTCACGATTCTTCTCCTGCTGATTATGATGAATTTAAGGCAGAATTATACGACTTAATAAAAGTTTTCACTGCACTCTACTAGAATAAAAATGACCTTCAGCCTGCTGAACATCTTTTATTATCTGAATCAGCTTCACAGTGATATTTATATTAAACTGGTCCAAAATGGAGACATCTCTATATTTTTAACAAGTCCTGAACGAAGCTGGAAGAGCCAAAATGTGGTTTCACAGACGTGAGGGAGATAAAAATCTGGCTTTACCTTCGATATCGATTTCTGCAGTATGTTTGAAACATTCATGTCGAGAGATATGATATGTCAGTTATAATGTGGAGTTTTGTGCGAACACAGAAATGTCTGATTTGCACCTTAAAGCTGGTGAAAACCCAGAAGAGGAAAATGATAGCATGCAATGCTGACACACGGCCAGCAGGTGTCAGTAACAGACGAGAGATGTGCTGCAGGTTTCCATCGTCCATCAGACGCTTCCAGCCAATGTGTAGTCGTGTGACTTACTTCATGTTCTACAGCCATTCTACGGGGGAAGAAGAAGTAGGGGATGGAGGTGAGAACCAGGCAGCCCATAGTGATGAGCAGGCCCATCCACCAGGCCCCCACCCAGCGGGGGTCACCGTGTCTCAGCTCCTGTTCAGCTCCTGCAGTGACCAGAGACGACAGTGAGCCACATTTCCTGCTTCAACCTGTCCAGAAAACAACTTTGGGGAAGACCTAAGACCTGATCAGTACCTAAACCAGTTCTGTCCACGTCCACGTAGATCCGCAGCACGACGGAGCCCAGCAGGTAGCCAATGGCAGGCCCGAATACAGACAGAGCAAAGAGGATGGCTGTGAATGAAAAATGGGTTATTCACACACCAATATTCTTCAGCAGGTTAATTTACGCATTCACAGCTCAAAAAGAAAAAAAGGTTTTATCCCCAAAATTTGTCTCGAACAGTCGCCTCGCTGCTCCGTCACTGTGGGCGAACAGGCTGAAAAAAAGCTGCTCAATCTTTTGAAGTTTTGAAACCTGAAATCTGATAATTTTATCAAAACACGATGAATGACGCAGGAAACAAAAGTCAGCTGACAGGGAAGTTTTCATGTCTCCTGTTTGACCTCAGTGAAAGCTGATTTGTACTCACATTAATGTGAACACTTTACACATGAAGGCAATAAAACTGGATCAGTTTAAAGTGAAAAATATTTTCAGGCCTAAAAACATGTTTCTGAATTCAGTTAGTTTTAGATTTTGTGTATTAAAACAAGACTTTTTTCATGAAATCTTCCTTCTGTTCAGCCTCACAGTTTCATATGAAAATCTGAAGCCTCCCTGATCTGAAGTCTGTTTAAATGTGATGGGATTTTAATGTTATATGTCATAAAGAAGACATTAATTTGCCTTTCATTTTGAATTAAAAAGATCTTTATGCATTTCGTTTTGGCTCTCTGAGATGTGAAACCTTAAAACTTCAATATCTGAAGACAGAAATGATTAATTCCAAGGTCACGAAATACTGATTTTCAAATTTCCTCACATTCATATATGAAAGAGCTTTTCAGCATGCGAGAATCACCCAGAATAACACTGTGAACTTCAGATTGTGTTCTCTCTATCTGCTCGAATCAGTCTGCTGCTGAACTGCAGGTCATTCACCTATGTAAAGAGGGGAGTTGGCAGGTCCGGCGAAATCATCTATGTATGAAATCCCAAAGGGCTGGATGGGCACCGAGCCGATGCCGAAGAGCAGCTGAGCGCTGCCCATGAGCAGCCACAGGTTGTTGGTGTCGGCCAGGCGCCTCGTCTCGTCTTGGCCGCACGCCGGGTCGCTGGCGTTGCCCTGCAGGTTGCAGATGTCGTGGCGATCTGCATCCCAGCAGGTGGTGGCGACGCACGGGCAGAGGAGAGGGAGGAGAGACAGTGAGAGTTGATGACAGGCCAGTGTTTGCTGATGTCCACCTACTTTAATTTCCTGAAGCTTCTCTGGCCCTTCGCTGACACTCTGCTCAGTGCCAAGGTACTCTGACTGGGGGCAAAGTGAAAGCAGGAACAGAGATTGTTATTGCAAATTAAATGCCCTGGAGGGGAAACTAACCTCCTTAGCTTTCAGCAAGCGCACAGATATTCTGAATTTCCTTCTGATATATGCAAAAGTTCAGCTGGAAAGCATCAGAAAGGCTCTCTAAATACACCGTTTACTGCAGGGCGCAGAACAGCAGGCAGCCGTCGCCTTTGCTGAGAAGATGCTGCAGCGTTCTGGATGAACCTTCGAGTAAAGTCTCAAAAATTGCACTGACATATTTGTACATTGGTGAGTCCCCTGGACTGATTCACATTAGCTGTCACAGCGGTGCCGGTGGACCCAGAGAAGCTGCAGGGCTGCACGGTCAGCTCTTTGTCTTACTGTGCAGGACAGAGTCGTATTCATAGGGCTGTGAGAGGAAGTGAGGTAAGGTCAGGATCGAGGCGCTGACGGCCATCAGCAGTCCTCCGATTCCAATGAGGCGAGGACGGTGGACCCGGTTCCCAAAGTAGCTGACGAACACGATCAGCAGACTGTTGCTGACCTAAGAGACAGACACAGACACACGTTTCAAACAGGACCCACAGGGAGCATTTTCTACCTGCTGGACAGGTACGCTCGTCAAACCAGCCCTTCCACACAGAGAGCGTGAACGTGACGCTCTCACAGTTTTCCAACATTTCTAAACCAAATGTAGAAGAGACCACTTTTCAGTGTGGTCTACAGACAACGCAGGCACAGAAATGTAAAGCTGCTTTGACTGATTGTTTGGCCACTTGGAGCCAGTGGAAACAAGCTACAAGCACCTGCTTATTAGCATAAATTAGCATTACTACATTGTGATGTAAGTTCAATATTCACACTTCTTGTTGCTCTGTTTGGTTCTCCACCAGTTCCTGTGAGAAATGTCAGGCTCTTTAGCTGCTAAATGCTAGCTGCTAACATTCTTTAATGCTTGAGGCTGAGCAGGTAGCGTGCAGGTTTTGGGAAAAAGAAGATGGACGCTGAATCTGGAAACGAGGCTGATGAGAGAGAATCAAACCACCGACAGACGCTCAACAGGTCTGCAGTGCTAAGAGGAACCACTGTTCTCCGTGCAACAAACCTGTTGATCCGCACATGCAGTTCAGTGTTTTAGAGACTGTTCGGTTGTTATTGTGTGTACAGGAAGCTCTTCTGGACTGTTTGTATTCTTGTTTTCGTGCTACTGAACTGAAAGGTAGCAAATGTCACAGTCAAACCCAGTGATTTAATAAGAGGTCGTGCATACTTTAAACCCCAAAGCAAAAGGAAAATATTCATTCAAACCCGGCTGCCTCCTCGACGAGCACGTCCGGTACATTCTTATTATTCTTATCTGTAATAAACCTGATCCACAATACTGGAGTCTGGCTTGAAATGTCAGGAAGTGCGATTTTTGATATGCTGCTTGTTCTCCGCTTCCTCCGCTGTCATCAGTAGCCTTGAAATAAATCTATCATGATCTCCGACTGTGCGAGGGAGTGTTATTGTTGGCTCATACCTCGTTGAGTGAGGAAATGGTTCCTGAGGAGTAGCTGCTGAGGCCGTAGCGTCTCTCGATTGTGGTGATGATGCTCTTGAAGTAAGCGCTGTACAGCAGCTGGGAGAACTGCAGGAGGCCGTGGCAAAGGACAAACAGCTGGGACAGACAGACGGACAGACAGACAATACATGAGGCTTCAGTCTCAAATACTGGCATGTGAAGGACAATAGCTGACACGTATTTCCATCCATTTCCATCATGAATATGTGTCCCAAATGTCCAGTAAGCTCTGAAAAAAGCTTTGATCTGGAGCTAAAATTGGTCCATTACAGCTGTAAGAGACATTTGGCTGCACTCAGAAAAGACTCCAACTGTTCCCAGAAAAAGAGGACAATTCAGAGGAACCACGCTACCATCAGACACAGTACGTGGCGTCACCGTAAAGTGCCGGGTTTGTGTTAAACACAACTGGGATGACGTGACGTTCACCCGATGGAGAGCTTCACCTCTGCAGCAGCGATGCCGCAATGAAGGTGGAAAACAGCTGTTTCTCAAGCACGTGGCACAGCTTACAAGTACCAACACATCAGGCCTGGACTCTGCGGCATTCTCCCCTTTCCGAAACATGAAACAACATTTTCACATGTCCTAGATAGAAAACAACTGACGGACTGAATGATGTGATGTTACACAGTGTTACTTAAGTAAAAGTACAAAAGAAGAAGAAACAATGTACGAAGTATGAAAAGTGCTCATGTTGCAGAAAGGCTCCTTTAAAAGTGTCAATTACTATAAATATAAAACATAACTGGCTAATTTTTACTGATTTATTAAGAGAGATGAGGCATTTTAATGTCTTATCACATCTATAATCTCTGAGGTGTTCTCAGTGTAAAATCTTGAGCTGCGGAGCAGATTGACTCCTAACTGTGAGATAAATCTAGTGGAGTAAACACAAGCCTGAGACGGGACGGAGACATCGAGTCTCACATCTTGTAACGAAGTCTGGAGTCAGATCCCGAGCCCGGAAGGTAAGTGTCCTGGTAAATTTGGCGACTATTACTCTAAACTACTGTCATATTAATGGAGAGGTTGAGCAATAATTGGCCTTCTTCCATCATTCTGTGAGCATCTGTTTCATGCTGCACACAGCAGCAGTCTGCAGGCAGCAGGACGCAGTGGAAGCGTCTTGGGTTGCAGAGAAGTTGGAGGTGCGCAGCCTGTCGCCTGCAGCTCCTCAAACCACCGTTTTCTTGTTTTGTCGATGCATTTTTGACAATAGTCAAATTGCACACAGTCAAAAACTGATGACAGAGAGGAACCAACTTAGATCGAGTACTTGAGTAAATGCAATCAGTTACTTTCCCTCTCTGGTGTTTTTGCAAAGCAGCGCTTCATCTGAACTTCCTAGAAACTAAAGCACGGCTCCTGAGGAGTAATGAAACGTGTGAGTGACTGATTCTGGAATCGCTGTCAGCCAGTTACCAAACTGCAGCTCTGTGCGTCTCCAACTGATTGCATGATTTTTGGACTTCACATCCAGAGATGTGGAAAGCTGAAGGTCGCCCACTGGACGAGCTCCCAGTCATCTGGAGGAGCCACTCGCCTGTCGGGAGGCGTTCACTGACGCTCTGTCCGTGGTTTCTACTTGCTGGGGGGCCGTGAATGCAGGAATGACGCTGGAGATATGTGTTGAGATTAGGAGTGAATTTGTTAAGACAACAGTGATAAATCCAAGCTTTCAGTTTGTTTACCGGCTGGCAGGTTGACTGAGGGAGAACAAACTATGCGTCCGACTCAGAACACTTAATGCTCCTATTAAAGCTTGGCTTTACGGTCGTTAGCACACACAATAGATGCTTTTACACGGTTTGTAATATTTCATCCTCATTTTATATCAAATGGGCCTCAATTATCTCTAATTCAACAGGATTTATTTACTGGCAGGCAAAGAGAGGCATTTAAACTCAAACAAGAAGTGAGCAGTTCACAACTGTTTCTTTCATCCAGTGCCTCTCAAACGTCTTCTGGATGCTCACCCCCCCCGCCCCCCCACCTCACAACTTTCATCAGTCATCACCAATGAGAGGAGACGCAGCAACAGAAAAGGATCCAAGTTGAATTAAAGGGAAATAAAGGTCGGCGTCAGCAAAACTCTGTTTATTTTCTCTTCATCAATCAAACTGCATGTTTTTCCCCTGCTCAGCAAACACCCCCCCGCAGAGGCTCTACACACCCTCCCAGTTTGAGAACCGCTGCTTCATCCACAGCTTCAGTCACCTCAGAGTCCACTTTAACCTTTGACGAAGTCAGATTTCTATTTGTGTTGCAGATAGCGCCTGATGCTCGTGTGGTGTTTCGGAGCCAAGCCTCCGACTCTCTGACACTTGGCTTCAACGCTGGAAACACATCGTAGTTCTGATAACACATAATCCATGAAAGTGCAGAATTCCTCTTCAGCCATGAGAAACTGCACAAGCACTGTTTTCTTGCACCTGTTCAGGGCTGCAGATAAAACACGGCACGTCAGTTTTTCAAAATGAGGGAATGTTGTTAATATGAATGGTTGAAAAAGAGGCCTCAGCGATCCCGTTCAGCAGCCCTGCTCAGGCGAGAGGTTCCAGCCTGTTTGATGTCGAGGGGCAGGAAGGTGTTTGTGCACCGTCGGACTCTGTGGATCTGCTCATATTTGTCCCTTTTGACGCTCAGCTCCGTCTCTGTGGACGTTATTGTCCGGGCCTTCAACCCTGCTGCGAGGGGAAGAATCGAGGGAAGTTCACACTTGAATTTCAAAATGCTTTTATTTCAGGGACACGCGCTGGGGTTAAGGCGCTGGATGGATTTCCATCAGGAAATGTTTTGTTTTCGCTCCAAAAAATGTCTGACCGACTCGGTCACAAAATGAAATGAAGGAAAAGCAAAGTGCACCGAGTCTCCCAGGATACATGAAAGAAGCGAAAGCCACAGAATGGCCTCCGTTCATTGTGAGAGGAGCATTAAAAAAAGCTTTGCTGCACAATAGCATCACGATCAAAGGAGCATTTTCTCTGATTTAAAGCAGGTTGAATATTTGCTGAATATGTTTATTCACTTAAAGCACTGCGATGTCTGCCCGCTACACAGCGAGGAAACCGTTAGCTTAGCATAAACACCTGAAACAGATGGAAACAGTTAGCGATGAAATCCAGGCTACCTCTACAGCTAGCTACTTAGCATTTATACTGTCCGTTTAATCAGGAGGGAAACCTGAAGGTAAAGAGGGTTTTTATTTGCTGGACTATTTCTTGGCTGAGAGCAGTGACTCCCAGCAGATAAATAAAAGTAAATAAAAAAAATAAAATAAGATAAAAGCTGTTGTTTTTCATGTTTTGTTTCTCTAATGAACAAACAAGATACAACACGTTAACTGGTGAGCTTCAGGTGTGCTGACAGATGGATTTCGTTACCTTTGCACAAAGCTAGGCTAGCTGTTTCAACTTGTTCCCAGTCTTTGTGCTAAGCTAACCAGCTGCTGGTGTTAGCCTTAAACAGGCAGTAATGACAGCAGCATCAATCTTGTTACTGAACTCTGCAAAAAAAAAAAGAAAAAGAAAACATGCTTTAACTCCCTGATACAACCACAAACATGAGGTGTGGAGCGCAGCGAACAGGAGCCAAGAGCTTTCCAACAATTCAGGATGTAAACATGAGCAGAAACTTGGCTGGGATACGGGCAGAGATATCCTTAAAGAATGTGCTGGTGGAGCCGGGGGCAGGCTAGGTGTAGCCCTCAGCAGATAAGTTCAAAGTTGTGGAAAAAGCAAACAGAGTGTCCTGACGAAACCGAGCAAACAGAGAGCAACCCCCCCGAACAGCCCGTACTAACGTCAAGAAAAGATGGATGGACGTGATTGCTCCCTGAGGAGCAGCTGGCTCTGCGGAGCGCACAGTGATTTGGTTTCATGTGAAAGGCAGCTCGGCCAGTTTTCTGCTCTTTGGTTTTCAACTGCCGGACGGGAGGCCAACGGTAATCAGGAGTTCTGGCACCGCGGCTCACCGCTGCAGGAGCGACCAGAAAAAGCTTCACCTGCTGCTTCACCAGCTTTTATCCTGAACTGCTCCCATTATCTAAATATACAGCTACACTGCAGGTACGCTCAGAGGCCGCAGGGCGGGTGGAGGTTCGCTGTGACCTCTCAGGCCGCCTCCAGGTCAGAGCATGCTGGGTCAGCCTCCCCCGGCCTCTGCTGATGTGGACCCACCACAGACTGTTAGGTAACGCTCAGAGGGGGTTTTCAAACCAACCATCACATTGTGGAAGCCTCAAAGTTGCTTCAGTTATTGCTTCTGTCACCGTCTCCTCCAGACTCTCAGACCTTCGGCGTGTTAGTCACGCTTCATTCACACAACACAACACCAATGAAGGAGACATGTCATTTCTCGCTGAGTTTTGCCTCATTATTACTCACAGCGCTGGAACAAACTGTTTCTCTCCCATTGTTGTCATTCAGTGAAGTACAACAGCTCGTTCTGGCACTCAGTGGGGTCACATTTCTCCCCCCACTCTGCTCAGCGAGACTTTTAATACCGAAGAATACTTTGACTCAGCTGCCAAACACATAAAAACGTCTGTCAAACGTGTCTCACTGATGTATTTAATGAGAGAAAACAAAACGGACGTTTTATTCCATCAGAATCTGTCCGAGGCTGATTTGAACGTCTCAGCTGCCACATGTAAGTGATTAATTGATCAGCTGATTGACAGAAAATTCATTAGAGACTATTCTGATGATTGATTAAGTTGCTTTTCAGGCAAAAATGCCAAACATTCAGTGGCTCCTCACCTTCAGCTCTAATTATGGGGGTTATAACAGAGAGATTATGATCTTTAAGTAGTAAAATGAATTCAGTCTTTTATCCTTCTGTGTAGTTTTTGCCTCAAGGTCCAAGTAAATGAGCATTTTTCTGCCATTTCTCAATCCTGAAAACAATCAGCAGATTCGTCCATGATGGAAAAAAATGACCTATTTTACTATCATTTCTCATAAATATCATTTTTAATCAGACGTTGGTTGAAACTTGTTGAAGCAGTCAAACAGTTTCAGCGAACATCCCTCAGATTAAAGATTAAACAGTGCTCGTCATCTCTGGTCATAAAAGGACAATCAAACATTGAAAAACACGAGGAGACCTTTACTCTCAGCTCAATCAGGACACCTCAAGCTTTCGGCTTTGGACGACTGAAACTTAAAACCTTTGAAAGGTGAGAGTCAGCTCGACAGCGCGGCCGAGGATCTGCTCAGGATTGCGCAGGAAACTCAGGTTTGCGCACACAGAAAACACTCTTTTCTTTTACTCACTTCACTTCTTATCTGTGTCGCGTTATGTAATCTTAATCTGAGAATAAATCAGAAGGCTCCGCAGCAGATGAAGACATGTCGCCCTGCAGCCTGATGCCTACCTTAATGCTGCAGCACCGCGCGCTCGTCTTCATGTCTTTGGAGGAGTGTTTGTCCATGAGTGCAGCTCGCGTGCGGGTCCGGGGCGCAGCAGGCCGCCTCTGCAGCTCTGAGTCTGCTCGTCTTTGGTTTCTTTTGCTTTCGGGCTGCGGAGCCTCTTTATGACTGCGGGTGATGTCACCGGACTCGGCCCACAGCTCCACGCGTAAATGTTTTGGAAGTTGTGAATTGGGAACAAACAGTCCCGCGCTGATTGGCTGAGTCACGCGCGAGCCTGTGCAACACTCACCTGTGAGCGTGACCGAACGTGTTCGTCATGATCCTCCGGATGAGCACGACGCCGCTCCCGCTCCGCGGCTTGTTGTCTGCCGCTGAGGGGCCGCTTTGTCCTCCGGCCTCATTAAAGACAGACTGCGGCGGTCTGTGGCTGAAGATAATGAGCAGAGACACTGCTGCTGATCAATGAATGAATGAATGAATGAATGAGTGAATGAGTGAGTGGAGGCCTGCTGGAGGAAACTGTGTGTTTGAGGTTTTTTATTATTATTTTGAAATAAGGTGGGAAATCAGCCAAAACATCAAATACTGTTTAAAGATAAACGTGTTTTAATACACGTGGAGGATTATTATGGGCACTTATCTTTTATTTATCCTTATTTTCATGAAGAAATACTGAATTCAGGTTTATTTCTTCATGTTTGTTTGTCAGCTTTGAAGACATTCAGTCAAACTCACCTGGAATCAGACGATAAGTCACTTTTGATTTGCTTCAGGTGTAACTATCACGTTATCAATAACTGTTCGAGCTGTGGCTGTGAGCCTGCAGCACACCTGGACCCTGAAACTGGAGCGAAATGGAATTCAGCCATCATTCATATTAATATTTACGCCTGTGCCTTGTCAAAGTGTCTTCTGTGAAAAAAGCTTATTAAACACCCCATGAAGGCTTTTGAAAAGGCCGAGAAACCCCTCGAATTACCGGACAGAGCTCAGTGTCCTCAGTGGTGTCTTCAGTCCAAATATGATGTCCTCGCCCTGCAAAACGTCCAGAATCAGAACAGATTTTCAGCCCCCTTTCAGTCTATGGTCTGTCTAAAGTGTTGAAAAGTGGTTTCATGTTACTGATAATGCAGATTTTGAGCTGCTCGATCAGTTTATGGACTATTGATTATCATACTGTTAGCAGATTTTAAACTGTCATGAAGGTAAAGACAGTCTGAAATCACCTCGATACACAGAAAACTTTGAAAGGGACTTTCAGAGATTATGAGTGAACATGATTCTCTATTAGGATCAAACTTGTGATGTTTACAGCTGCTGTTATGACCCATTTTAACTCATTATGAAGCATTATAGCAGCTCTTATGATGCAATGTGAGCCTGTCATGAAGCCTGTCACTCTGTGGTTTTCACAGAAAGCCTCCAATTAAAGGACAATATTCAGATTAGTGTGTGTTCAAGTACAGTTCAATGACATTCTGATTCAGCCAATCAAAGGAGAGAATGAGGTGTTTCAGTTATTTTAAATACATGCCAGTAGACAAAATAATAGAAACACAGAAATGTGCTCTGAGGGTCAGACTCAAAGGTGAGTCAGGTGAAGCTGAATCTGTCTCGTTTCGAGGTGAAGTGACGGCTGCTGCAGTCAGCCGGCTCACCTGCAGGAGCGTGAAGAGGAAACCTGGAAAGCCTCTCAAGCCTGCTGCACTTCTGGCTTTCGCTTGCTCAGTCAACCCTCCAACATTGAGACACACAGTCTGGTAATGTGAATGTCCACTTACTCAACACGTCCTGCGGCTGCATTGCATTGTGGTCTATTACTGTGCTGTAATTGTAGCGCTGCGCAGAACTGACACAGGCCCTCTGACGGCGACGGCGTGAAACCCGACGGTGACTGATGTTATTTGGGAAGGACGCCGCCGTCAAACGCCGCGGCGGCTGTGAGGAAGTGTCTCGCGCTGACTTCACTCCAGTGACGTCCAGCTGGCTCATGACAGACATGAGAGCAAAGCATGCAGGGACAGAGAGGCTGAGGCACGAAACAACAGAAAACTTTGGTGCTTTAACAACTCGCTGATCAGGCCGGCGTTGATTCCCACTCAACGAGTCCTCGAACGTTACACGAAACGCTGCCTCAAACACTGACTGCATGTAAGGACAAGGACTAATGCAGGGCTTTAAGGATTCTGCACAAATTCGATTTTACAAAAGTTTCCATTACAGCATCGTGAAGAAGTGTGACATCAACTTCAGCCTAAAGCTATAGAGGCAGAACAAAAGCAACACAAAGAAAAACAAGGAAAAGAAGCGACGCAGGAATCCACAACAGCGTTCTTAGATTACGAACACAAGGACGTGTGTTTGGTAACACAGATATTCCAGGATTAATAGCTGGAGCTTTACTCATTTGGCTCTTTTTGCTATCAACAAGTGGACGGTTGGCAGCAGCAGAGGCACCGCTGCGGTTTGAAGCTCTGCAGGCTAAACACAAAAACATTCTTGTACCAAAACACTTGGCTTCGACTGTGGCTTTTGTGATGCAAAACAAACAGAAACGAGGTATCAAGTGAAACAAAGAGACGAGCTTCTGCTGGATGCCCAGCGCGCCTTTGATGAAAGAAATGAGTAAAGAGCACGGTCTATACTTAAAAGATCCCATTTAATTTGTGGATATGAATTCGGGAAGCAGTTTACAACCTTAATTCAACATGCAGTGACCATAAAGACACATCACAGAGACGTTAAAGGCGTGAGACGAAGGGGACACCGAGCTGGTTGTGTGTGTTCACAGTGATTATTAGTGTTCTAGTTACTCACAAAAAAAAACTCTCCTGTGAAAGGCTGTGTTCTGACGCAGAACAATCAAGCTTATAAAACAAAAAACAAGAAGATAATTCTGTCCCGAGGTCGTGATAGTTGAAATAAAATGTACAAAACAGGAAGGAGGAGGTGGCCTTCAGACGATGATCGTGTCCAGGATTCGCTCCGGGGTTCGGGGGCTTCAGAGTTCATGTGAGTCGCTCTGCTGCGCTGCGCCGGTTCCCACGTGATCCGCGAAGAACGCAGAACTCGTCTGTGCCACAGTTCAGTCATCCAGAGGAAACCGTGTACCGTTCGCAAAGGTCTCCAAAACCGTCGCCACACACCTGAATCTGGTTTCCGGGAGGCCTCTCGTACCAGGCTGAAGATGCAGGGCGGAGCTGCAGGGTGGAGCTGCAGGGTGGAGCTGCAGGGCGGAGCAGCACATCAGAGGATGTTTAGACAGACATGAGGCTGCTGCAGATACTCTGATGCACGTCACGCCTACAGTTCACTCTGTTCCACTACGTTAAAAACACTGCTTTGATTCCTCCTTTAAAAACGTGTCCTGTGGCATGTGACTGTAAATGACGGGGACGTCTTTCCAGCGTGTCGGGAAGAGCACCGTGTCCGCCGCTGCTAAGACGCTTTCAAAGCACATGAAACAATATTCAACAAAGACTCCTTTTACTTTGCTATGCTGTAAAAAGGAAATTCAGCTATATAAAAACTCCAAAAGAACTGTACAAAATAAAAGCACCGGCTGCTCGTCCCTCTGATAAGACACACTCTCGTACATGTGCTCCTTCTGAACAGCGTCCTCCAGCTTCGATGTCGCTGCTTTGGGGGAAAACGAGCCTGTTTTCAGACGTAGGCGCCCAACGCCGCGTGGAACTCTGTCAGACACTGGACCAGCTGCTGGAACTTGGGCCTCTCCTCGGGGTCCAGGGCCCAGCAACACGCCATCACCGCGAACCTGCAAGACGGGGGGAGGCGAGAAAGAGGAGTCCGGTTAAACGACAGGAAGCGGAGGCCGCGGATCGAGAGGCGTTGTGGTTTGGTGGTATTACAGGAGCTGCCTGCGCAGCGCTGATATCAATGAGCGAGATTTAATCATTTCATAATCAATGCATGGCCTCAAATGTTTTATTGTGCAACCTCGAATATTGTGGAAAAGGAAGCCATCACCTCACCACCTATTGTATCTGAAGGAAACCGTGTTGGGTTATTTTGCAGATTCCAGGTAATTATTCCCTTATCTCTGTGGGTGTTTGACCCGACTCGGGGTCTTTCCAGCGTTTTTCGGTCGATGCAAACAGAACGTGACTGAAAAGTGGGCACGAAACATGTTTTTTCAGTCCTTTATGATGATTCCATATCCTCAAATTGTTTTGCTATTCGACAGCTTTTAGCCGGTAAACTACTCTGCGATGTAAAACATTGAAAGAGCAATAATTAGATTTTCTTAGTTTTCTGAACTTCTTCTGAAGTGTTTTCTGATTGTGAAACCTAAAGGTGAAAAATGAAATTATATATGATGGACTTGTTTCTGTGAAGCTCAGAAACATCTGAAATGACAGACGTTTATCAGAATTTGACTGAAGTGTCAGCAGACATGCAGACAATCTTTTACAAACTGCTGGGACTTTAAGGCTTTACTGCGACGTCTGGCTGCGTATAATCAACATAAAGCTGGACAGAAATGACCTTTTACACAGCGTCCTAATTGTTTTGGACTCATGGTTTTACACCTTCGAGAATTTGCTCCCATCACCCAAAGCTTCAGCGCTCACTGACCCCATCAGTCATCACGTGCTGATCCGCCCTGACGGCCCACCGCTGCAGCTCTGAGATCCAAATAAACATCTAAATAACGATGTTGTGCTGGGAAAACGACGCCGTGGGCGAAGGCTGCTCCTTCTCCACAGGATGTTGATAAGCTTCAGAGGACAAACGCTGATCGCTGATCAGCTGCTGATCGCTGTCACACACTCTTACACACTCTGAGAGCTCTGCAAACTCATATTACGTGTTCACGGTGAGAAGGACTCAGAGGACGAATCAAATCAAAGCTGGTCCTGTCGCCTGTAGAGGCCAAACTGAGGCCGTCAGTGAGAGTTCAGCTGAGTATTGATTACTTATTAGTACATTTAATAAAGACCACAGAGTCCATAACCTCCAATCAGCCGTCAGAGTTCTCAGGATGTTTTCTTTTGTTCAATTTTAGAAGAAACTGTATATTTAGTATTTCTTGAGAATTCTTAAATATTTATCGTGTATGGTTTTGATTGGCTGCTGCTTCTCAGTGGTCAATAATGCTTCTGATCATGTGTTTTAATCACTTTTTTATTTTTACTTCTCATTCAGCCAATTCCAGAAAAGTTGGACGAGCACAAAGTGTCTCGATGAGATTCGTCTGATCTCGTTAAGACTTCAACGAACAATTACTTCCAACTGCTTGTTTTGTTAATTTCCAATCATTTTCTGACCGATCAATTAACCAGAATCAGTGTGTGTGTGTGTGTGTGTGTGTGTGTGTGTGATGAATGGACGTACAGCTCATCTGGACAGTTGATTGGCTGTGCTATTCTGTAGCCGTCCTTCAGGTAGGCCGACATCTCAAAGGGGTCGATGTCGACGTAGGGCGTCTGCCCCAGCGTCATCAGCTCCCACAGCGTCACTCCGAAGGCCCACTGTGAAAACATGGCGTGCGATTAACAGCGAGGCGGGACAGGGCGCTCATTCCCAAACTGTTTCTAAACACCGTGAGTTAGCATCAGACCGCCGTCTCTGACCAGAGCGCGGAAAACACGCAGATTCAAACACAAACGCTCCGCTGAAACAATCCCAGGAAACGATGCTGGTGAGAATATTTGGAATATACATCACTGCTGCGAGTTTCTGTTAGGAGGCTCAGAGTAAACAGTCGGGTGGGAGTTATGTTGAAGGAGGCTGGGGGCTCTGGCGAGGGCTGACCTCACGTGACCTTTCACTTCACTGTATCTAAGGTGGCGACTGTGGGAGCCATGCTAACCCTGACCAAAGATAACCTGGGCATCTCTTCTGACCTGACGGTGACTCCTGAACACACTAGCCTGTGTCGTGTTAGCGTGCCATCTGCTGGTGAGGCTGCCTCTTCTTCAAAGTGTGTGTGCGGCTGTAAAAGTCATGAAAAACATGAATGGCGGTGCAACATGGCGGCCTGCTCCCTCTGTAGATATTAGGAGCTCATTCTAAGGTAACAAAAACACAACGACTCTGATTTTCAGGCGATTCTACGCTGATGAAAACATCCTTATGAAGACCATTTCTGCCAAATGAGCAGCGTAAATCTTCCACGCTGGAGCTTTAATTCAACCGCGCCTTTAAAGGAAGTGAAGGGAGTGATTTAGGGGCACCGTGGAGGGAGGGGGTGGTGAACAGTAATCCATCCTGTTCCTGAATCAGTACCCAGGCCACGGCCAACATTCCCCCGCAAGGTCTAACAGACACTTGCTCATCCTGTCCAGCTCGTGTCCACTGAGAGTATGGAGTCCTTATGTGACGCTACGCAGCTCCAGGTCTGGACTTTCCCTAAAGCTGCGCTGCTTGGCGATGCCAGGCCTCTGTTAACTGTAAGTGTAGAGGAGGGGCGTGATGGCCATGAAGCAGCGTGACCATAAGAGGAATGTGGAGGGGTGGGGGCACGTCTGACTGGTGTCTCCGAGGACCTGTCGAGCTTCCTGACTGTCTCTGCAGCGCCTCCTCTGCTATCCTGACACAGGAAAGAGGGAAGAGCCAGACACTCCCCTCCCTTCCCTGTGACACCTTGACCAGCGTCTAAGAATGGCTCGGATACGACCGCTGCCATTTCCTGCATCACCTTCTCCGCATCGAGTTCCCTGAAATCTGTTTTGTTTCTTCTTGGCAACCCAACTGAGGCACAGGGGAGGTTAATCACAGGGTTGCACAGTTAAGCTGCAGAGAGTAAACTCACCACGTCACTCGCGCTGGAGAAGTCGTTGTTGAGCAAGCTCTCCAGGGCCATCCAGCGGACGGGCCGGTTCTCATTATCCCCCAGACAGTGGTAATCCATGGGAAATAGGTCTCGGGCAAGGGCATTGTCTGTGATCTTCACTTGCATGTTGTCGTCAATGCTGTCAGAGGGGGCACGAGAGAGAAAAGTCGGCGTCTTTATATTTTAGTGATTAAATTCCAAACCGAATCACCCCAAAGCTTCAGGGAAGACGTGAGGACAAATGACGGCAGCTCTGAGTCGGGTCAGGGACACTTACACGCAGTTCCTGGCGGCGAGGTCTTTGTGGATGACCTCCCTGCGAGACAGGTAGCTCATCCCACATGCAATCTGAATGGCCATGTAAACCAAGTCTTGTTGAGAGATCGCCTGAAAGGAAATGAGGGACACGGAGACAATGAGCAGCTGAGAAGCAGAGACAGGAAAAACACAAGAAGGGAGGGAGGGGGGACAGCCGACGTGACTTTACTGTGCAGAAAACGGTCTCCTGTGTCAAACTGTTCTTATTTCCTCTGAATGCAGCATCAGTCAGAGATGGGAGTTCATGCACAGGCTTTGAGAGGAACATCACAACAACTACAACTTTGTGCTCAGTGCTAATTAGCATATGTTAGCACGCTAAACTAAGATGGACAGCTGTGCCTACAGTCCTTAAAGTCCATGTTAGCATTGCCTTTAGCGCTGTGAGCAACGAGGCTCTAGTGCACAAACTGAAGCTACATCAGCACCGAAATGTAAAATTACGTTACCGACATGGACCAGAGGGAAAACAATGTGAATCACGTGACTCAGAAAGCCCCTGACTCAAAGCTTTGAGGCGGAGTGTGACATTAAAGAAAGTCTGTTTTGTGCTTGAAGACAATAGCTCGGCCAGCAGGTGTGTCTGAGAGGACAGAAAGTGAAGCAGCTTTTACATACATAAACATCCTGTGTAGCTTAAAAGACAACGCTGTGTTGCTCCTGAAGTAACAGAGCCATAAGCCGACGTGTATTCATACATTTCTGCGGCTGATCTAATCAGCTGCACAGTCCTGCTCAGACACACACACAGGAAATGTTTGGGCTGTTTAATGCTCTGACAATGGACAGTGTGATACAACCTAAATTAATTCATCCTACAACGGGGAGAAAAAAGGCTTGGCGACCAGCGGACAGAGGTGACAACACTTAACACTGTGTGTGTCTGTATGCACGCAGTCACGTTAACAGTGGAAAAATGACAACTGTGGAAAAGGTCACCACTCCACACTTCTCCCTCCACGTTCCACCTTCCAAACCAGATGTTCCCTTTCAGAGCGAATGGCACACTGAAGCACTGCTCCCTCAGCGCTTCCCCCACAGCTTTATCTCTCTGCACCGAAACACTTTAGATTTATCGCTCAGAGTTTATTGCAACTGCACAACTTAATGACTGTGTCTTTGTCTCCCACCGCAGCCAAAACGACATAATGAGATCGCTGAGAAGGAAGGCGCTGATGTGCGGCCTCAAACTTTACGAAGCGGTTTTGATTCCTGCGAACACTTGGCAAGCTTCATCTTGTGATTGCGAAGTGTTTGCTACATCTGTATTCTGGGGTTGACTGATTGGTTGGATGTGTGCTGTGGCTTTGCCAAGCACATCAAAGACTCCCTGGGGTTAACCTGTACAAAAGCCTGATTGTCTTTACATCGAGAGTAAAAATCTGAGCCCTGAGCGGCGGCTTCATGATGTCTCAGCAGTCACTCTAATAACAGTGTAAACAGTAGTTACTGGGAGATGTTACCTGGTGTTGATTGCTTCAAACACACAAAACCTTCTTTCAGGCTTCACTCTTGGAGAGAATCTGACTTTTCTTCCAATTTGGGGGATTTATTTTAATAGCTTAATAAAGGTCTCAATCCAACACCATGCCTGACTGGCACTGAGGCATTTATCTTAATGGTTTAGTAAGTGAGTCATGTTTTCAGCTCCACCTCGTGTACGCCGAGCTGCAGCCTCACCTGCGGGTTGTTAGCCTCAGCTAGCTTGCACTGCCGCAGGAAGAGCTTGAGATTCCCCCAAGCCATGAAAGGCAGCAGCACCATGGGCTTCTCTCCGTCTTCTGTGCACACATGACTTATGGGCAACAGGTTTCTGAAGGTGGAGAGAAAAACCAGCTGAGCAACAGGAGTGCCGTATAACACAACACCTACAGTGTGACATAGACGTGTAGACGCTTGCTATGCGTCACAGGGGTTCTTGGAAAAAGAAAGTACATGCTAGGAGCAGTCATACAAACCATTTCCAAACTATGGAAGAGGAAGTAAGAGAAAATGTTAACACGTTGACCTCATAAAGGAGAAAGAGGATGGAGTGGATCAACATAAAGACAGTGAGTGTCCAAAGTCCAAACGACATGATGAACTAAAGCTAACGCATTCAGAGGGAGACCCCCGCTAGCAAAGCTACAGCAGAAAAAGCTCAACTGCAGTGTCGCGTTTGTCAGAAAAGTGTTTTGTTCTCCTCACAGCTTCAGCTCTATGTGTAAAAATGTGGTGTTCTTTCGTCAGCACTCAGACCGAGACCTTAAAGGACGACCACAGGAACTGCTCTGAAGGAACAGCGTCGGCTCAGCAGCAGACCAAACTGTGACGGCTGCGTGAAGAGCTGAAGCTGCTGCAAGGTGGACAGGACAGGGGACAGGACAGGGGACAGGACAGGGGACAGGACAGGGGACAGGACAGGGGACAGCAGTGACGGGCCGATGCGTACGCGACGTGACCTGGTGGTTTCAGACGCATACACGCAGAAGCAGTGCTTTGTGTTCACTTCCACTCACCTGTGATGAAGTCCACGGAGCTTGCAGCTTTCTGTCAGCATCATGGTCACCTGCACCTCCGACGCATGATCTGAACAGTTTCATCAGACACAAAATCTCATCAGAAAAATAAAGCCGAACTGGAGTGCACTGAGCGGTTAACAAGTTGAAAAGTGAAGGACATAATTTCAGCGCCCTCAGACCCCATGCAGGGTTTGATTTTTATTGTTTTCCCTGCACGGTTTCCTCTGCCAGCAGTCATCTGTAGTGGGAAACTTCAGAGGAAAACTGACTTGTGCCAAGCTCACTGAGGTCCAGTTTTTAATCTGTGTATGCAGCTTTGCCATCGTCTGGTACTTATGGAAAGCAGTATTGTTCCCTTCCCAAAAGGCACATGAGGAGGAAGTAAAGACTTTAACAGAGCCAAGACTGGCATGAGGATATTGTTCAGTGAATGGTATCCACCCCTCCCTGAGTAAACATGAGAGAATGGAGAGGTCAGAAGGCGACTGGCAGAGAAAGCTGACACACGGCGCTAACAAAGAACCTGACAGCCGCACATTAAGGAGTCCTTTCACTGGCATGCAAACCCTGCAGCGTGAGTAACACATATAACTCACTGATTGTCAAATTTCTGCATCTGGTTACTGGATGGAAACCATGTAGGGCCATCTGCTGAGGCCATTAGAGAAACACCCACCGTTTCCGATAGACAGTGTTTGGTTAACAAGCTGCGGGATCATTGCCACTATCGTCATTCGTCTTCGCATCACAATCACGTTTTGGTCTAATGACGCTCACTGAGCATTGCAGCTTTTGCTTCCCCAACCTACACACTTCTTGAAAAAACCCACAGTCTGTTGCACATTAATATGAGAGATGGGAAAACTTACAACACACATGACTTGACAATATTTTCATTTCTGTGACAGCTGAGCATTCAGCTGCGCAGTAAACGGCGGGATGGAGCTCGTACCTTTCACGGTCTTCACAAACACCTGCTTTTCTTTACTGGGGTCCTTTTCGTCCAGCAGCACGCCGTGGAAGATGCGGCCAAACGTGCCTGTCAAAGACAAAGCGCAGGGTTGTATTTGAGGAGAAGGGCAGCAGAGACACAGCCGGAGGCGCCACACGCAAAGGCCCAAATGTCACCTCACTCACAGGCCGCCACGCCTGGCTGCTCAGCAGACAGAGACGGACAGTTTTCTGCTTAAAATGCTTTGTCTCTTAATGGGATCAGGCAGCTTTGGCTCTTGTCAGTCTGACAAGAGCCAAAACAGGAGATTCACTGGAGCTCAGAGGACTTTCCGTCACTGAGAATGAAATCCGTACGATGTGGAAAGGCAAAGCGAGCGTTCATCCTCTTTGTCTAAACTGTCACCTCATTGCTCCAGGACTTTACTGAGGTAAAGCGCTATTTAAGAAGATAAACCATCAACATAAACTTCGAAAGAAATCTACGCCCTGAGGCTAACTACGCCTGGTGTTTCGACAGGAGATGAGACAGAGCATAACAACAGGGTTAGCGTGAAACGTCAAGCCTGTCTGGACCTGCTGGCTCCCCAAAACAGATCCCAACTCAGAGTTCATCTGCCTCTGAGACACGGCCTTGTGCGTATATTGGTAGCTTCTTTGTCTAATGTGTTCAGTATTTATTTAGCGTTTGCTGCAGTTTTGTATGCAGGATCTGATGTACGTGAATCTGCCCCAACTGCAGCGGCAAGCTAACAACATCAAGTTAAGTCAGGAAGTTGGAGAGATCCACGAGTGCAGGTCTTTGCAAAGACTGGCACACTGTGCAGAATCATGATACGATAGTTACATTACTTTGAACCTTTTACCTACTTTGCACTGCCTAGTATCAATATTTACATCAAGATAGCAGCTGAGGTTTGAAAAGAAAACTCTGCGCGAGGCAAAGTGCAGGTACAGGCATCATAAAGTCTCAACAACTGTCCACAAAGACGCTGCACCATTACAGAGTTCAATCAGGCACAGATCAATAAAAGCCAAGTACAACAACAAGACAAGTACAATAAAAACACAGGAGCTCGCTAAAGAATAGACCAAGCAGCTCAGAGGCTGATCAGAGGCCATGCCGAGCTGGTGTCTGACACTGAAATCTGATTCATTTGTTGAAAGTTGCTTAAACAGAGTCCAGTTTAAGGATGGTTAACAAGCCTCGTCAGCAGTTCTGAGAGCCTGTGCTAAGGCAGCAGGGTGCTTTGGGCTCAATGCTAACATGCTAACAAAACAATTTTAACATTTAGCAGGTAATGTTTAGCATCTTCTTTTAATGTGTTAGCATGCTAACTGGTTACTGCTTACTGGCACTAAACCCAAAGAACAGCTGAGGCTAATTGCATTGTTTTGGTATTTGCTCAGAAAATATCTGACCTGATGTTGAGCTTTGATAAAAACTCAGAAGTTATTACAATCAAGCTCAGGGGAACGTGAACGTCTGTGGAAAATGTCACGGCTGTCTGCGCTGCAGTTGTGGGGATAATTCAGTGTGGGTCGCTGACTTTTCAACAGAGCCGCGTCACTGTCAAAGACATATTTGGAGGTTTGGAGGCTGAGCTTTTGTATTGGAAACAGTAAGATGTTAAAGTAGGCGACAAACAACTTGAGCAGAGAGCAGAATGAATGTAAACCATCAGAAGACCTTTAAAAACAGAACACCCACACTTTTCTCTGTCATTGTGCTGCAGACACCCTTGGGTAACTATTACATCATCCACACAGCCACACTAAACCCCAGAGTGGGCAAACCTCCAGGAGGTGAAGTACAGTCTTGTTCAGTTCCATCACTCCATGACAATGCTGAAACGTCTCCAAAAGCGTTCAGCGTCTGAAGCGAGAGGCTGACGCAGCCGAGCTGAAGCTCCGACGCTCGCGTTCGTCTTTGATACGAAGCCAAAGACGCAGATTTAGGAACTTCAGCTACTAAGACTTTCTGTCAACGTGCAAAACGCCTCAGCAAGAACCAACCTTTGCTGGTTTAGCTTCAGACCTGATCTGATGAGGCATGCTCACTCAGGGCAGGAAGAGGGCAAAGATCGCGTTCGTAGGTCACGCACACACACGAGGACGATATGGATGTTTGTGAATAAGACCACAAACATACGTTAACCTACTGAGAATAAACAGAAATCACATGATCTAGAGTCCACAAACACTCAGCGTGAGAGGTGTTTCACCTTCATGGACTCAGCTTTTTGCAAGAACGTTAGATTTTTCCTCGCACCTGTTGGTATTTCACAGCTGTTAACAGGTGCAAAGTCAAGCTTGACAGTGTAAATCTTAACGAGTCCGAGGCTCTTTGTCTTCTGAACAGACAGTTTCGTGACTGCATCTTGTATTTTGTCGTTCACGTGTGCAAACGCATCCCTGACCACCGGCAGAGGTGGTCTGGGCAACTGGATTAAAGCGTTTTAATGCATTTTGGATGGACGTGCACCTGTATGCTTCCATTACTACTTCACAATTGAGGCCCATGTCGAACGAACTCCTAAATTTCTGTGCTGTGGAAGATAAACTGGAGCAGTATTCAAATTTCAGAGCTGGGCAGTTACAAAGCTCGCTGATTCCAGCTCATTTTTTTGTCTTTTTAAAGATCATCACAGACTGTCAGGAGGCCTCTGTCCCCCTCTTCTTTCAGTATAAGTGTTCATATATAAATACGTGTTCTTGACACTTTCTTTCTCATCATATTTCAGTGAAGTCTTTAATCTTAATGAGTTTTGTACGATCGGAGAAGAGAAACATGATGAAGGATAATTCTCCGATATTGAGAAATACAACCACAAAAGATATGCACTGTACCTACAGGGGACAAACGTGGTAACCACTGTGATCAGCAGCTCTTTGCAGAGCCAGCAGACTATAACGCTGACGCCTTTTTGCAGAGTACAAAGTAACTTGGGAGCTTCTTTAGGAGAGAGTAGGGCTGAACTGAATCCTTCATTCAAATGTGTGCTGTGGGGCTTTGCAGAGCGTTGAGTGGGGGCTGGGAGGAGCAGAGGGACAGGTGCTGAGGGCCGGGGACCTCTGGAGGACAGAGCTGGGGACAGACCGGAGCTTCTGGACGAATAAACACCCAGAGTCACAGCAGAGTCTGCTCTGATCCGCAGCGGTTTATCAGCGGGAGCAGATTAAAAAGTGGATCTGTCTTCAACTCAAGCCGCAGACGTGCCGACCTGTACTGTAATTAGTCTCTCCTGGTTGACAGCTAAGTGACGGGGAATGATGAAGATGATGATTGATGACGAGGAGTAAAGTGAGGTGAAAATTCACTCATTTCACTCAGACATGCGGTCCAGCCCCGGGAGAAAGAAAGAGTAAGACAGACAAGTACCTTCATGTAGGACATCTCGCAGTGTGACTCTCTCCCTCGAGATGGCGATGTCTTTCACTTTAGCTTTGGCCTCTATCAGAGTCACGCTCCTCAGGTCGTTCTTCTCTATCCGGAGAGACGGGTAAGCTGTGTGGATGGAAAAACAGACTCATTGAAGGCACACATGATCCAAGCGTAAACAGAAGAGGCTGACAGGTGTTTCAACTCCGATTAACCCCTGAAAACAACCCGGGGGACTTCAGCTTTGCACAACTTCTGACGGAGTCACATTTCTGACTCAGAAAGGTTCCTTGTAAAATCAGAATCCACGTTTGAATTCAAAGAACTTCAGCAATTACCAGAAACACAGTCAGCAGGACATGCACAGCAGCCTGCACATGTTGCATCAAAGCAACTTCATGCAAAGTCCTGTATTACAGCACTTCCATTATGTAACCTCCCTATACGTAATCACTGTCATCAGCTGCTGGCTCACCGGGGTAGGACAGAGCTTGGATACAAAAACACACAAGAAAAGGTCCTCGCAGTGTCCGCGCACAGACGAACAAACAGTATACACACGACCCCTTTATATCAACATATTTCATGTGTACACAACATGTCAGCGATGAGAGATACCACTTTCTAACCTCCTGCCTCTGCTGCTCACTGCCGCTCAGGAGGAAATGCCAGGCTGAACTGTGTACAGTGACTTAGACAGACTGCAGATAAAACCAGTGGATGCATGGAGGCGAAGGAAAAGTTTCGAACAAACAGACAGCACGTAAAGCTGGAGGCAGCGACGGTCAATCTGCCGACGGCGGACAAAAGCCTCTTCTTGTTCTCATGGGCTACGTCTCATACTCTGAAAAGAGCTGTGAGCCTAAAATATGAGAATAAAACAAAGGGGTCAAGCTAAGGCTTCAATCTCAAACCCCATCTGGATCCAAAGATGCTTGATAAGGTGTTTTAATCAAAGTGTTGGATCTCTGCTGAAGCATGTGAACCATGGAGTCAGTACAGGTCAACGCTGCCCCCTAGAGGCCAAACTAAGAGTGACTCCACAGTTCAAGCATAACAATAAAAAGACACTACAATAACTGGTGATGACAGGAGCAACTGCACACATGCTGGGCTCTGTTAATACTTTCCAGTGGAAAAAATGCCCTGAGGGCTGAAGAGGTCGGCACAAGCTAACGCTAACACTCCAAAAACCAAAGACGTTCAATGTACAATAACATGAAGCACAGAAAAGCAGCAACTCCCGGCACTTCAGAGGCTGCAGCACTAATCTGTGACTTTTCTCTTGAATTCCAGATGCCAAAATAAGTTTCTCTGTAACTTGTAATGCATAAAACAAGAAGTTGCCAAACGAAGATGACAGACGGTGTTAGTATAAAGCAGGTGAGACGCGTGATTCAGGATCCTGAGGCTTGAACAGCCACCAAGAGGAAGGGAAGTCTTTCAGTTACTGAATCTCTCTAAGGACGAACTTTCACAACACTGTTCACAACCAGCTCTCGCCAAAAGCAGGACATGAAGGTATAGAAGTGCAACCATCCATTAAAAGTTCAGAAAACTACGACAAAACACAGTTAAAGTGTTAAAGTTCACACGACGACAAAGCAGCGTTATAGCAGAGTCGTCTCTGGAGCTTCACTGGAACTTACTTTTGGTTTCATGAGGGGGGGCACCAGGGTTTTGGAAGGAGGAGGCAGCAAGCTGGAGTATGGGTGCAGAACCAGGGTGATTGTCTAATGACAAGAGGACAGACAGGGGGAGGGAGTGGAGGGTGGGACAGGGTGAGAAAGAAGTGATTTAATGGAGAGCTCACGCAAATTACAACATGACCTGAATGAATGAATGGATGTTCACTGTCGTGGTCAATTTTCAGCTCTAACACAAGACATCAATCCAACCAGGCATGCTGGGAAAATGTGGTGTAAATAATCACATTCAGCAAAGCGTAAGACATAGAGAAAAGGCAGGCAGAGGAGAGATGTGGGTCGTGTCCACAAGAGGGCGACAGAGGATTACACACTGACGATCAGGCAGGAGAACAGCTGGGTGGTTTCCACAATGAACCACAGATATCAGTTTCAGTAAAACAAGATTAATGTCAGCATTAATTCATCAGGTGGTTACAGTCAAAGGTTTGATTCCCTCCACAGACACATCAGCCCACGTGTAGTTTGACCAGCTGCCTGTCCACCACTCTGCATGTGGAGGAACAGTGCCTTACTTTGCTATTATTCACATTAGCATTAATTATTCCTTCTTTTTGGCTCATGATACACTTTCAGTTCAGCAGCAGTTGTCCTGCTTCCTCCAGAGACTTCAGGAAGTTGTTGGTCCTTGCTAGGAAATAGTCAGAGACCCAACAACCCGTGACGCCTGGTGCACACTGGAGGATTATCAAATCTTAACGGGTTTTAAAAAGATGGGAAAGCACAGACGTGACGACAGATTTGACTCACATGTTGTACAGATTAAACAGATGAGATATAATTTATTGATTAGGGCCCTTTAGAGGCGCAGCATTAAAGTGCGTCTTGGGTGGTCCCATTACATGTGGATAGCTACACTCATACACACTGCGGGTTATTCCAGTGAGGCTGACAGGACGAAGTCATTTGCGACCTGCCAAAAAGGACCTTGTACTTCACTCGGTGCAAAACAACCACCGCGTCCTGCGCTGATGAGGTGTGTTCCTGTTACGTCCTGGATGCATGAGCGTTTACACTCATGTGGTCACATGCGTCCCAGACTACCCCGGCAAGCGGTTTGAGTGACTGGATCAGAATGAGTCTTGGTGGTCCATTACACTTGTATTTAGTGCTGCCCACTTGTGATCTGATCACCCAAAACGCATGTTAAGGCAAAGGGTGAACAGGGTCTTGGTTCTTGATGGACAAAGCCAGGATAGCTGCTTCCCCCTTCCCACCATGCTGATGCTTTTATCGAGGCAACCCCTTGTTACTCACACTTAAACTGAAAGGACAACTCCACATGGTGAACATAATTTGCTCAGTGTAAAGTTTATACTGCAAAACCAGATTATTTCCACTTTCCACTAATACAGGACAGACTCAGCCATAATCACAAAAGGGTGCGAGCCAGGAGAACAAGGGCTGGGTGAGTAATCACACTGCCACCGAACACCAACAACAACAACTAACAAAGAGCTCGAGTGGAGGAAATCACACTGGTAAGAGATCATGCATCCAAAGTGAGTCAGTCCCAGTACGGCTTTGAGGTATTCGCACTTCACTTTTTACTTTATGTGTTTGTTTCCCACCATGGTCTATTTTTACATCAGTTTGGAGCAGATGAGCTTCGACCAGGTCCAACATAAAGGACTGCTTGTGCCTCTCTAACAGCTCGACAGCTGGCCTGACACGAGCACACGGTGAGCACACTGACGCGTTACTCAGACAGTAACAGGTCACGAGGGACAGAAAGAAAGGGAACATCACTGCAGGAACTCTGCTCTTCATTACAGCCGTATGACACTCGTTAGGCTAATCAGGTCATTCACAGTCAGTTATTGCATTTGGAAAAGCATGCACATTCACAGATGCCGGTGTGAGAAGAGAAAACGACGACGACGGGAGGCTGAATCAGACTCGACGTGCTCTTTAGGCGCCATCTCGGAGGTGAAATTAGCTCCACAAAACGTTTCAGATGGTTTTAAAGTAAGACATGAAATGAGGCTGGATCTAGTAAACGCTCTTACTGGTGACGGGGGCGGCGTTGTTTGGAGTGTCCGCCCTCAGGTACTGCGTAGTCTGGGTGGACGGCTGAGAAAGGCCCTGCGAGCTGCCGCTGTCACTCACACTGAAACACACAAAGGAGGAACACAGAGCGGTTATCCAGAGGCAAGCCATCACTAAGTCTGTCTGTCAAGTTCTTTGTAACTACAAGCTAGTTTCAAAATAGTCAATTACTAAATCAGGTTGCAGCAGTAGAGCTGAACATCTTACCAGAGAAGATCTTAGTAATTCTCAGAGTAATGTGCAAATCTCCACTTACTTAACACCTTTGTGTAACCAGGCTATGTTTGAAATCACAAACAGCTGGTGCAACTGGCTAATGCTCTCCAACAGACACTGAACTCAATTATAGACCAACTTAAAAACACTAAGGTTGGAACTAATAAATGATTTTCACTGTAAATGAATGTTGAGTTTCTGATTGTTTAGTCAGAAAACAGCAAAAAATATGAATCACAATTTTCCAGAGCCCACAGTAACGTCTTCAGGTGCCTTTTTTTTGTTTACCAATAGTCTAAAACCCAAAGATACTCAGTTTACCATCATAAAACACTACAAAAACCAGCTGATCTGAGAAGCTGAAGGCAGTGAATTTTGGGTAGTAAGTGAATCAAAGTACTTTGCCAAAACAACATGACATCAAGCAGATTTAGTCAAAGTGTCACATTTGACAGATTTCCATGATTTGTAAGACAACAGTCTCAATTTAAACATCCCGATGCCGAACCGCTTCAGATCAACAGCAGTGGGAGGATGTAAAGATCTCATTTCACATCGATATCTGATGACCTGCGTAGCTGCCTGCAGCCATCTGGAGTGGAGGTTACAGGAAGTGAAAGGCAGGAAAGCTGAAGTGCAGGTTTCAGCTTGATATAATCCTCTCTGTGGAGATGACCTATTTCTGTTGGTCTTTGAGCAGCAGCATTCTGCAGAGAAATAACTTCCACAGGTGACAGACACAGGGCTGCAGAGCTGCTGCGCCGTGCGCTGGTTTCCATTAGCTGATACTCAGCAGTGACTGTGGCCGAACTGGAGACAAACCTGTCCTCCATCTCCACTCTCTTCATGCTGTGCAGGTGCAGGATGGCCAGGATGATGGCCACGAGGAAGATGACAATGCAGCACACGCTCACACTGATGTAGAAAACCTGGGTGGAGGTGGTGGGGGTGGTGACACCATCTACTGATGACAAGAAGCCACACATTAACAGCAAGTCAGAGCAATGGAGAAACTCTGGAAAATGGGGCATCGCTGCACACAAAACATCAGAAAATGACAGAAAGCTTTGGCGGCATTTGCTGTTATGAAAGATCAGAGGAAAAACATGAGGCAAAGACCAAAGAGAGAAACTTTAAGTGCTCCGCTCTGCCTTAATGGAGGCCTGGAAGAGAAGAGGCTGCACCCAGGATGAGAGCTTTTCTCATCACGTCTCTAAAAGCCTCTGAGGGCCCGAGGTTCATCGGGCCCAGCCAAGCAGAAGGGAGACAACCCACTAATGGCAGCGGGGGTAGTGGGCTCAAAAAGAGTCTGAATAAAACCCACTGAAAAAAGACAAGCAATCCAAGGGGTGGGGGCTGACAGAGCGCACTTCAATGGGAGAATGAATCCCTCTCTTTGGGCTGTGACATTGCGTGCCTTGGTTATGGAGAGTCTGACTGAGGTGCAGACTTCTCATTAATAAGCCAGCCTCGGTCTGATCAGGCCGATGCCACCTATGATACACGACACACAGAACTGTCAGACAAAGACAAGCAGAGCCGGAGCCAGATCACTTACAGTCAGGCCGTAGCAGAGTGTTATTGTTGAGGGGAATGTGAATACTCGGGTCAGATTCCGCTTCTGTTGACAGAGAGAGAAAGAATCATGTTAGCTGTGCTGTCAGACTTCATTCACACAGCGGCCACATTCAGTACAGCTCACACATCTAATGAAGCTTCAACAGCCCATGACCAGGCTGAGAGGCTCATGGACTTCAAATATAAAGCAAAGCCACATTCAAAAGCTGTTTTAAATGCTCTATTAAAGACGTGCGTCTGAGGCGAGGCCAGAATTGTTCCCTCTGATAGCTCCTAGTTAACAGAAAAGGACTCAGCTCGAAGCCCAGAGTCAGAAACCTGGAAGAGTTTTTAGGTTGCGCTCCTGAGTTCCTACAAAGGCATCTTGGCTCCTTGAAAAGTTCCAGTAGTTAAAGTCAGCGAGCTCAGGGGTGCGATTACACAACAGCCAGCACACATCATTGTCTGTCCTCTGCCTCAACACCACAGGTACGACCCAGGGAAAAAAGGCGTCAGGTGTGACGGCTGAAGGTGCCTTCAGAGCGCACAAAGAACCTCTTATGGCTGCGACTTTGACCCGCGCTCAAAATAAGACGGGGATAAATTTGTTTCCACGGGGTGTGCGGCACGAAGCCGCTCGGCCACATGTAATTACCTTCAAGCAGCTTGAAAAAAGCACAGAAGTGAACACAGAATACAAAAACTCTGACGCACAGAGCGGGCAAATTGACAGAAAAGCCTCCGATTCTCCACACACTCACACACACTCGTTCTGTATTCTGGACTAAAACATCTTATTTCCGTATCACGACAGGCTGGGCTGAACAGCCTCTAACGCGGGCGTCTCAAACTCATTCCACAAAGGGCGGTGTGGCTGCAGGTTTTTCTTCCAACCAATCAAGAGCACGCAGTCTGACCAATCAGCTGTCTGAAGACTGAGATCAGCTGATGAAATGAGTCAAGTGTGGTGTGCTGCTGCTTGGTTGGAAAGAAAACCTTCAGCCACTCGGCCCTTTGTGGAATGAGTTTGAGACCTGTGCTCTATCGGGTCAACCCAACAGACATTTTTAGGAGTTACCGCAGGGAAAGCACAGGTGTTACTAATAACATTCACGACGGCTCTGCTTCACTGAAATGACCCAGCAGGCACTGCACCAACGCTGCTTTCAACCACACCTGTGCTTCCCCGGCTATGGAAAGGTCCACAGGTGGATAAATGACACTAGCTGCACTACTTTCCCGCTGTGTACTTCTAACCACACCTTTGTTCAGATCATTGCCTCTTTATGCAGATACTCACTTTTATAGCACATTTTCCTCCTCTTGAAGTTGAGCACTGTGTAGTTGTTGGCATGGATGGTCAGATTGAGCTGCACTGTTAAAACAGCCTCTCCATCGACCTTGCCGGAACAGAAGAGGTCCACTCTAAATACTGCAGACACACACATTCACACACACGTCATTTAGGAAAACCTTTAGGTGTGTAATACCTGGTTTAAATCTACGCCTCACCTGTCAGAGATGCACGAAATCAGTGAATTGGTGAAGACAGACTTTGATGTGAAAGTGGTTTCGGTTTAGCAGAATCGTTGATTGTTTCAAAGCTGTCTGAGAGCTGTGACTGTAAACCATTAGCTCTCACTTCTCAAGTGGAAATCTTCACACGTGATGTATAATTTCACAATGACGTTACAGTACAGTCAAAGATTGAAAAATGATTAGGCTAATCCATCCAGAAAAAGGTTCAAAGCAACATGTTGGGAAACAGTTGGCAGTCTTACTGGAGGCGACGTGCTGGCCCACATCTCAGCTCTGAGCAGTCACCACATCACCAGCAGCGACTTCAGGAATAAACCCCCCATAAAACTGTAATTTGTTGTTTTTACGCCTGGGATTTTTGTATGGATTAAACAAGAGATAATCAGTTATCTGACATACTGGTCGGCAGATTTTGTTACCTTTGAGCACAGAGGGCTAACCCCTTTTCCAGTCTTTATGCTAAGCTAAGCTAACCAGCTGCTGCCTCCAGCTTCAGCTTTAATTGACAGATATGATCATCTAACTCAAATGAAGCCTACATGATACAACAACCAAAAAAAACACAGGAGCCCAGTGAGCGAGCCAAGAGATATGTGACAAACCAGAGGGAACACGGGGCACCTCCCCCTGACTGGAGATGTTGCTCTGTGGTTGGTTCATGGCGACAGGGTTCTCCATGTGGAAGCCAAGCCGGTAGTCAACCTGTTAAAGAGCAATGGAGGAAAGTTGTCAGCACATAAACGGACGGCTGATTAATGGATCGTTGGAGATGGTGAGGCTTACCTTTGTCTTGGAGTGCCATGTGAAGTGGAGGCTGTTGGTCTCGCTGGGCACAGGCAGCGTGAAGGACAGAGCGTAATGATTCACCACACTGTCTCGCACATAGTAGAGCTCCGCATCGAGGCCTGCGGGACCACAGAGGACATAACTGAGAGAATGTTGGGATCAATTCACTGAATGTACCACCACACGGGACATGAAAAAGGGGGGAAGATTTAGGCTCTCTCACACACACACACACACACACACACACACACACACACACACACACACACACACACACACACACACACACACACACACACACACACACACACACACAGAACAAGCCTGAGGGAAATGGTACGACGAAGGCGTCCCCCGCCACTGAGAGAGATGGACGGACCACATCTGTTAGTACTTGAGAACTCTTAGTGCCCAAGTGAAAAACTTCAAAACGTTCAAGTGAGACAACGTCCAAAATATGACTGCAATTTTCTGTCCAGGAAACAGAAGTGGGCAGGGGACGGGGTTAAGAGGAAGGGACTGGAATGCGTTGGACAGAAAAATGTGAACTCAGACAGCGTCCACAGTCTTTCAGCCGTCAGTGAGCGCATAGTTTAGGAAATGCCGTAGTACACGAACATCACACAGCCAGATGAGTCAGAACCGAGTGTTGACTTTCTCTCTCGTTCACTTTAACAAAGTCAAAGCTGGAAAAGTTTTTTCACATGACTCCCGCTGCGTCAAAAAGTCATCCAGCTCTAATGTGCGCTGGTGAAATCCCCGACCCCGGCCTGGGGCACCGCTGTCAGTCCTTGAAAGCGTCTGTCTGGCAGAGTGGGGTCGGTCTATCAGTCTCTGAGTATCTAGTTTAAAGAGAGGGGAAGAATGTGCCCAGGCTCCCCCAACACCCTCGGGCTGTCTCTGAGCTCTGGCTCATAGACCTTTCTCACATTGGCTCAATTAAAAACATTCTCAGGCATTTACCAACTCAGAGGGGACGGCTGTTACATAAACGAGCATCTAACCGAGCCCACAGAGTCAGACTGCAGGCTGTGCTTTCCTCTAGCTTAAGACACCGCTGCTTGTACATTTTCACTAAAACAGGAGGTTAAATAACACAGATTTGACTTTTTAACTCTCAATGAAAGCCGAGCAAACTCCATCTGCTGCTGAGCACCAGAGCAGGTGAAAGCTCCAGAAAAGGTTCGTAAGTGGACCTTGAATTAAGTTATTTCTTTGTAAGATTCATATTGATTTGTGTGCGTAACGTCAGTGCATCTTTAAGCACTGTATCGCCAATCAGACCTGCACTGATCTACATGAACTGACCTGTTCTTGCTAATTTAGACATCAAATACATCAAACACAACACGTCTTTCTTCTTTTAATGGAATGCACTGACTCTCCTTTAATGTCTTCTTTGGTGTCCACCAACTCCTGAGGGACATGCTAGGCTTATTAGCTGCTAAACATCACACTAGGTTCACCAGCTAGTGGCTAATCTTCTCAGCTGAAAGCAGCTGCCCTCTGCATCCGAAAACGATGCTGACGAGAGCAGTGAGAGTGAGGCAGGAAACCATGAAGGCAAAAAGAGCTGACACCACAAAGCTGTGCAGAGCTGAGGTAAACTGCAGAGCCGGGTGATGACACATGCTCAAATCTGTGTGGGTCAATCACAACAACACATGTAAAAATGTTGATGACAGTATCTTTAACCTTTGGCCTCGCTTTAAAGAACCAACCAGACCACTGGAACAGGAAACACTGCCATTGTGATCAAACCTGCAGTCTCTTATGTGTGTACATGCAGGCAGTGAACAGATGTTTGGTCCTGTAATAATTGCCCTTCTCATGCTCCACTCTGTGCACTTCCCTTGTCTCAACATGTGGCCACACTGCTGTGATACCAATTAAACTATGCAGCCAGACATAAAAGCCCAAAAAGGACCAGTGAGTTCAAGGCCCCCTCCCACAGCGCCACGGCCGTCCTGAAGGAACGGCAGCAGGAGCCCGTCAGCGGACGGGGAACTGGCTGAACCGTGCGCTGCCGTTTCATCACTGACTCACACTCTCTGCTCTCTGGAATGGCAAAACAGCATTCCTAGAAGGTGTGCCGGTAAACAAGACTCTCGTCAGTGTGCAATCTGTACATATAAAGCACCTCACTGCATCATTGCTCTGTTAGCTGCTGCAGATACAAACGCTAATGCTAACAGTCCTCTGGAAAATAACCACATTTTTCTGAATTCCAGCTCGGTAACTTGGCAGCATGTTGTGTTTTGAGGGATTATTTCCTGCTGGACATTTCCATTTCTCTCTGCCGGTGTCAAGTGATTAACAGCAGCCAGGGCAGAGCGCACGGCGTCACCTGCACTGATCTGAAAACAGCGACAGAGAAAAGCTAAATTAACGCTCACAGGAACAGACCGTCTGTTTTCACAGTCTGAAGCAGTTTTCCATACAGCATGAAATAAATGACGCCAAACGCTGGTGAAATAACCCTTAAAATAAACCTGTTATCTGAGATGATTACCGCACTCAATCATTAGTTTCAGCTCGTGCTGATAGCCCAAGTTACAGTCTGTAACACATTCTGTCTCAGTGCAAACCATTTTTCATGAATTAGCCTAAATAGGAGATCAGCGAGCCCTTCCATCATGCTAACGTGCATGTTTGTATAAAACCGGGTTTCACTGATGCATAGTTTGGCCGTGACATGACATGCAGCCATAGGAACCAACTGTTGGTTCATGCTTGTCTGTCTCTACAAAGTCCTGTCACATACATCAGAGCACTGTGAGGGAGTTCGTGGTCGCTGTAATCATTCCTCCATTTCTGGCCGTGTTCCTTCCTAACATGAAAATCCACAGTCCCTGTTCTGTAAAAAGTTTATCCAAAGTTAATATAAGGCTTCAGCAGTCAGAGTTTGGCAAATCAAACAGACATTTTCTAAAGTTACACTCTTTTAGTACGAAATTCATATGCACAACAGTGACCAGCGATTCTTTCAATGTCTGTCATGTCTGCATCAGTGCTGCTACCTGCTCTTTAACTGCCGCATTTCTATACACACAACATCTCTGACGGACCAATAAAAACGTGAATATACACTTTCAGCCACAGCAAACGCACACAGCATATACATCATATAAAAAGTGGGTCAAGAAATGTGCTACACACACCTAAACCAATGGATTAAGACATAAACAAAGATCAGTGTGTGAATCAGCGGTCTAAAACACATGGTGCATACATCGATCCCTGAGTCACAGGCTGGTGGCTTTCCTCGTGATAAGAGATGTCAGCATTACACACAGCATGGCGCCTTAAACTGTCATTGGATGAACTGTGCACGTGTAGAAAAAGCCTTTTGTCTTTTATGTGTACTGCATATTGCTGTCTTATGGTAAAGGTCCATTTCTCTGAGCAGTTGATTTCTCTGACCTCTGCAGTCTAGTTGTCCTTTGCTGGAGGGTTTGGCAGCAGCCTCCATGTCTGTGCGACGGCTTTCCTGTTAGCAGCCAGGAGTATTTTTTGGAGATAATCACCCCGAGCCATGAATTTGTCTGGTATAACGTGACAAAAGAGCAATTAACTTCTCTTCCAGACTTTTTTCGTATTTCTTTGGCCATTTCTTGCCAATATGAAAAACTTGACGCTGACTCCAGATGTCACTCTGTTCCTCGTGGAATAAATTTCACTTCTGGAGTCACAAAATCTCACATGATGTTCTTCCAGCAGAACTCTCTGGGACTTTCAGTTGATAGTCTTAGCCCTCTATCATCACAATGATCTTCATGGATCTCCAGGAGTTTTTGGAGGTTTCATGTTCTGTTGTCTATTGATCAAGTTAGTAAAGTCATGTCTGATCAGGAGAAATCTGGAGAAATCTTTCTTTTCAAGGCTAAATGTATCTGAAAGCTGTCAAAGGTAAACCAAAGTGAATCAATTCCACATTTTGAAGAGGGTTTATCCTACCTCTACCAGTTCACGGTTGCTTCCCTCTACTTGCTCCACTTCCTCGACTTGTGTAGTTTTCAATTCATCCCTAACTTATTGAAGAGTCTGGTTAATCTTGTCTCTAAATTCAATTAATACCGTCTTTGTATCCTGTATCTTTAAAGCAGAACAAACTGTCTTTGTCTCGGCATGTATGCTAGCCAGTGAGCTAGCTTCAGTCCACGGCTTGGTGGGTTAGCAACCTAGTCGCGCTCCATGGCTGATTTCTGGTTATTTTCTGATCTTGTGGTCACTAAACCTTTAGCTTTTATGAGTTTATCTCTTTCCATATCCTTGCCAGCAGTCTGACTGGGTTAATGCAGTTCACGCTGGGAACTGGAGGACCTCGAGAAGAGGACCTGAGAAGAGGACCTGAGGAGCAGCCAATCAGGGCCTGCTCGACCGCGTGCGGACGAAGACGACCAGTGTTTGTGAACAGATCATATATTTACTTTTTTGGTTTCCTTTCAAGATTGTGTGCATGCAAGCAACCAAACCACAGACGTCCTCACGTTCTATTTTCATGAACAACTGAAGGAAGTGCGTGTTAACCGATGCCCCCTGGTGGCCACAGCAGTCATGAACCAGTCAAATTACACAGTCCGTCTCACACAACACAACACGACACGAGTGGGAGAGGCTAACCATTCTTCACGGCCTGCTAACCGGATCTTGAATATCTACAGCTACACAATGCTTAAACAGGACCGTGTTGAAAAAGTTAGATTCCCACATGCTCGACCTCATGAGTCTGACATTCCTCGAGTACCAACACACTGAACCTCGGACCTTCCCCCGTTCAATCAGTCCTCTGGCAGCGCCACTGGAGTAGAAATTAAGTACCTTGCTCAAGGGCACATCGACACTCCTTTCAGCTGTGGGAGGATTATTCACTCCCCTCCCCTCCCCTGCTTTTTTCACCAGCTGAGACACTTAAAGACATGGATTCCTTTAGATAACATCACATTTAAAGTAGTAGAAACGTGCTGGAAGTGGCCGTTCTTTTCAGACACTGATGTCAACACAAAACTATGAATTACAGCAACAAATCAGGGCTAATAAATCAAGTTTGTCTGAACATTTGGGCTCTGCAGAGCCTTAAGTCGACATGCAGTGTTCTCTTGCAGGCTGTGGATCACGTTGCAGACTTTGAAAGAGGGGAACAAAAGGTGGCGGTGGCCAGGTGGTAAGGTCCAGGACGGATTTAACAAAGAGCCTCTTGTACGCACAGTCGACACTGTATCTCCCAAAGGCTTCATCCCTGAGTGCCCAGGAGATAAACACTGCCTCCAGCCCCTCACCGGGAAGATACTGGCCACATTAACCAAGGAAGGAGAAAATGAGGGCCTGCGTGAAACTCTATCAACTGGAAACTCCAAACAAGTCCACAGGCAGGCATGAATGAGGCAGGAGAGGGGAGGACGATGGACGAAGGGTCTCAAGATCTGAGATATCAGACACAGAAGAGGAGCTACAAACTGAGGAGGCCGGGGTTTGGTCTGTGATTGAATAAGACATCATGTAAAGTCACCCGATGCTACATGAGCAGCTAGCTGAAAGGTAAAACGAAGAATATCATAACTGCTCCGGGCTTCACTCAGTACTGTTAATCACTGCCAACCAGCACGTTTGGGAAAACAGAAGGAAAAGCACTCACACTCCTTCAGACAAATACGTCCATCAGCAGTGACAGATTCAGCACAAACAGGTGACTGACTGGACAAATTCTTTGTCCCACAACAAATCTGATAAGACTGATCTGACGTGAAAATCACAGCATGAGACAAGCAAATCAAGTTCACAACAGGCAGCGCTTTAAGTGACTTAAATGATCATGAGACTTGCTGTTCGCTTTATAAAATAAAGTTCATTCCAACAGCTTTCACGCGTTATTTCAGCACACAGTAGGTGTTTAATAAAAACGTGGAGGCCGATGAGCTCCTGAGAGGAACACTGCTTTAAAATGCATCATGTTAGAAAACATGCTGTGAATAATACACATAAAAAGTGCATCACGTTTTGTTTTTTTCTCTAGAAAATATCATTTTGGCTTTGAATCCTGCTTTAATAACATCCTCTAACACGAGGCACCGGGTTAACAATTTCAGCAGGAAATCACTCGACATGCCATCCATCTCATCTCAGACAGCGTTAACTCTTTTTCAGGTCACAGTCTGCAGGATTGGAGCAAACACCGACAGGTAAAGACACAAAACCTGAACATCTGAAATGTTTAAGTGCAGTGGAAACAGACGAGCTATGGCATCAGTCCAAACATCAGATCTGCATGGAGCGATGTGGAGACTGTAATCTTCTCAAATTAATACAAAACACAAACATAAACACCACATTTCCATCACATTTTCAGCACGGCCTTCCATTCTGACTGCTGCGTAACAGACGTGGACGGAAACATGCATGCAGTTTTCTTTCTCTCTGCAGATTTTGGTGAATTTCAGCTCAACTCTGTGCTTCTTTTGGACGGAAACTTGACTCGTGAGGCTTTTTCGCTTGCCAGAGTTTAGGCAAAGCCAAGCTTCAGAGCATGTCCCGACAGAAAAGCAAGACAAGTCTCTCCACTTCCAGCTACTGAAGAAAAGCCTCAAAGCATTAAAGCGCTCAAATGAAAAGGCGAGCAGGGTAATTATGCAGAATAAAATTATGCTGACGTCGTTTGTTATCTGAATAAAACAAAACCAAACATCCTGAAGACACCAGTCGGGCTCGACGGCAGCGCTGGCTGCAGAGCGAGTCACTCTGAAAGCATCTTGCAGCTACAAGAAAAACACACATGAAGCCACAATCTGTGGTTTTCTCTGACTCACTTCAAAGAAACCATACATCAGTTTCCCCCCTTTATTCTATGAAGACCCCCGAGGCCAGACGAGCTTGGAGGCAGGGCGAGGGAACTGAGGACGGCTGTCTGCCCCCGTCCTCACAGGCACCTCGTTGACGGTTATTTGCTGCTTAAAGGGGCTCCGCGGTTTACTCAACAAATATCGAATGCCTTGCTGAAAAATGATTAGCTGTTTGAGGCGGGGTTGCTTCATCTTGAGCTGACTAACGGGTCATTTAAGGGGTCTCGCACACCCCACCTTACTCATCTATTTTTGGATGCTGTTTAACATGGACAGCTTTGTGAGTCCAGCAGCGGTTTGAAAGCCTGGGCTGTGAGAGCAAGGTCAAATATTTTTCTATTTTTCAGCTTAGAAAGGCGTCCTTCCTAACTAAACTGTAACCTCAGAGAAATGCTGCAGAGACTAGAAGGAAATATCTGCTTCAGCATCCACTGCCTCTAAAATTTCCACAACAAGATGGCAAAATTAAATCAATCCAACTCAAGCGTGGCTGTTCTTAATACAATTACAGAGCAAGAAGCAGGAAAAAACCCCGTGGTTGTATATTTCCGTTGCCAATGTTCCAGTTTTAACACAAGGGAAACGATGTATGAAACGGGAATCTCCTGTTGGAGCAAAGAGCCACCTTTTGTGTGCGAGCGGGGGCTCTGGGACAAAGACGTGAAGGCAGGGGCTCCTCTCGTCAGGATCTTTGGAGAGTGGCATGAAGGACATGAATGCTGCTGCCAATCACTCCTCGCTGTTCACAGGCTCTTTTTCAAAGCCCCTGCTTGCCTTTCAGCTCTTTGGAGGACGAGGAGGAGGAGGAGGAGGGGGCCTCTTCGCCGACATGCACTTGGCTCTTCAAAACACAAGGACGATTTTACACTCTTCTTTAAAAGAGTGGGATATTTTGATTTTTGCATGCTCATCCAGAGGATTACTCCTGTTGGTGGACAGAGTGACACCAGGTGGAGTTTGTCTCATTATAATCTGTCAACAACTGTAGCTGCACAAAACACCCCCCCCCCCCCTTCCCACAAGCAAAGCATTGGAAGAAACATTTCAATGGGGAACTGCTTATTTTGTCCGAACAATACCCATTTCGGTTGGGGCTGGAGAGCCATGGCTTTGCTTCGACTGGAGAAGCTCAGCTCTGCTACAGCGAGCAGCGAGCCCGGTGACAGAGCGAGCAGTATGCCACGCGAGAAGCAGAAAACAGACGCTCTTAGTGCTGACTTTCCACCGAGAAAAATTCCTCAGAGTAATGTGTTAGGGATCGAGTCAACTGGTGATTCCACCGTGGAAAACTGGGCTCAAAGGCTCATTATTATAGGAGACAGCAAATGAATGTACAGAAAACCTATTTTTACTTCATCCCTCGTCTTCTAAATTATCACATGGATGTTCAGAATGCCAGCAAACGGGGGGAGAAAGAAAGCTATTGAAGCTTGTAAGCCGGTGTCACAGCTCGGGTCATGGGCCGTATGGCTGTGCTCGCCAGCGAGCAGCGCGATGCAGCGCCTCCCTCAAAACAACATTCACACGTTTCTGAACAACATTTAAAACAAAAGACTTTTCTGATGCTTTAAAGACTAACTGACCAATCACTTCTCCCCTGGGACTGAATTATAGGTGGCTTCACATCTAAAAAGAGCGACTGTGACCCAAATCAGAAGCATTTCCGCCCTCGTGGTCCCATAACTTGCCATGTTTTTCCAGTTCAAACCCAGGATGCGGGTCTTGAGACACAGCTGATGTGGGAGCTCAGGGTAGGAATGCATGTGGACGGTAAGCTTCTTCAGACAGACAGCTCACTGTCCATTAGTCATATGCAAAAACAATCAGGGATGCCGCCGCAGTTCATCCGCAGAGAAACACGCCGTGCATGCAAAACCCCCATCAACTCAGGCATGACGTCTTCCTGTTCCTGACCGACCCCCCGAGGGTCAGGTTGTTTGTTAAAGTTATCAAAATGAAACCCTGAACAGTCAGTCCATCTGCCGAAGGAGCAGAGACCACAGCGAGGCTGCCTTACTTGGTGATGTCACTTTTTCCCCTCTCACCATAACGTCTCGATGCTTTGCTGGAAAATGCGATTGTGATACTGTATTGTGAACAGTTGTGAGGAATGTGGAGCCAAAGCATTTGAAGAAACTCCAAAATGGTCACAACGGAGCTTAGTGGGGATTTTAAACCACGTTAAACATGGCTGAGGAACGCTCATGGGATTTAGCAAAGGTCCAACATGTCAGGTTCTGGCACCGCTGAACATTATGAATAAGCGTATGTACAGTTAACTGATGTCAGAAAACCATGTGACCTGGCCCGCATGAGCGGTCTGCACAGCATTACACCACACAAGTTTATAGTATATAATACTGACATCACATTAGTGCTAAACTTGATAATAATCAATTTTCAAAACATGCAAAAGCAGCTGTATGTTCACTGTTAACAACTACATTATTGACCATCTCAGAGATTAATGACAAACCGCTGGTTCGTCACGTCTGACTGTAATTAAAAGTTTAATCTGCTCATGATATTCTGCAGAGCGGCTGCTTGAACATTGAACATTAGCTTCACACTTAATGCACAAATAACTTCACAGGTCCAACGCAAAGACTGTCACTGCTGCTCACGATCAATCAACCAGCTGCCAGTTTCTAACGAGGCCGCCGGAGGAAGACTCACAACAGGGTTGGACTTCTTGAACGTCAAAAAGGACACAGTCTGTCCGTCCTTTCAATGACATGTAGGGTGTTTCCTTCCAGACAGAGACCAGCATGCTGAGAGCATCTTTATCAGAAATGAGCATTGCATCGGACTGAACCCTCCGTGAAAGCAGCAGCCGACACATAACTCTCTAACCTCGCACTGTTTCAGCAAAAGACATGGTGACATGGCACACCTGAAAACAGGTGTGCTTTATAACATTACACTGGCTCCATTCTGTATTGTTGCTGCAGCTCAGGACCCTCCACAGGCCTGTTTCACAGCTCACAGTCTGACTTCTTCTTAGGAAGAGCACAGGTGTCACTAATCACATCAACAGTGGCTCTGCTCTGTTCAGGTGTCCCAATGAGCCGTGACAGCGAGCCAGCGTGCACAACACCGGGACCTTGGAGCTGAAGCAGCGAAATGGAATTCAGCCATTATTAACTGCATTATTGACACCAGTGCTTTTCCTATGAGGACACGTCTTCTGTGAAAACGTCCCACTGTGCACGCTGGCTCGGCTTACTGGGATGCTAATGCAGAACAGAGTCGTGATCAATGTTATTAATTACACCCGCGCTTCTCCTGCAAGACAAGTCCAAATATCAGACATCACGGAGACCAGCCAGGGCGAGCCAACTCGTCTTTTTGTCCCAACTACTCCACATGTCTTCTTATGAATCACAAATTATTATGCACTCCGCTACAAGCTTTGAAACAAAAGACAAATATTAAATCGCTGTCTTAATAGATGAACAAATCTAAACATGCCCAATATACTTGAACAGCCATGACTGATGCTCTGGATGCTCTTATGTTAAATTAAAGATTGTCCAGAAACTCCCAAAAATGTAAGCAGACATCAAAGCTTTGAGGTTTAGAGAACAATTTTAGGAGATTATGTTCCTTTTTTGTGAACAGTAGGAGCTGAAAGCAGCTGGGCACAGTACCCATAATGCATTTTAATTCATTATTCACCATTAAGACCTGTGCTGGCTTAAAAACAACAGCAAACTCTGGATCTCCATGAACGTGCAGTGAGACTCTCCGGCAGCCAATGCCATGCCGGCATCACCTCCCTCCAACATGTTTTTTCCTTCAGTTCCCACTGCATCATGGGACTTTCTTTCCACGCATACGCTTAGCTCCGCAAATAGTTGTCAAACATTAAGAGATTTCTCCATAGGACCAGACAAGGTTTCAAGCAAACCACAAGAGAGGCCCTCGCCTGGCAGCCGAAGATTAACTATAGCGTGATGGAGAACAAGAGGAACCAAAAAGGACGGAGTGAGCTCACGGTCTGACACCAGTCAGATTACAGAGGGGAGGAAAGGAGCCGAAATGTGTTTTTAAACAGCACAATGAGTGCGACATTGTCAAAAAGCCACAGACTACAATCATCCAGTTTAAATACTTACATCTTTAAAGCATCAAGAGATGCAGCAGGTCTGCCCTGAACGTGCATTATGTGACACTCATGCTGGAGTTAAACCATCAAAGGGCCTAAAGATAGCAGCATATTTTTGTTTGATGGCTGGCAGCGCTGAATAACTCTGCATCTACACACACAGCGGCTACTTCCTGCTCCGAACCAGGACACGCTTCGCTTTCTCCTGGATGAGCGGACAGAAGCGCTGATCCTACAGACTCACAGGGAAAACGCTGATGCCATCGCAGGATGATGATCCATTTATTAACAGCAGTCAATTTGAGAAGCTGCAGCATCAGCTTCCCCCCTCCACAAAGACATTATACGCTAGCACTTGTACCCATTCATTAGACGGCACAGTGGCACTCACATGGCAAATGACTGGTTCCAAACTGCACCCTCCAGACATCTTCACTAAACCCTAAATTAACAACTTAGGAGCGATCCCTCGGCTGGCTCGACCTCGGCACCAGGATAAAGGATATTACTCATTTAAGGCCATATTCTGGAGCATAAACACAGCACGGCTCTGTCACTTCAGCAGATGTCACGAGCGTTTTCTTTTTTCTTGTGTGAAATGTAGGCACATGCCACGGCGTCCCAGGCCCCAAACATCCATAAGACACAACTTTGTGCATCTTCCACAGCTGCATAATGGACTCAGCAGCGGCATCAACACACTGGACCGCACTCGCCTCCCTGCAGCTGGCTTCATAAAGCCTCACATTCACATTCAAGCACAAACACCCCCCTCTGCTTGTTGATTTTAAACGTATGCTTCAGTCCCGTCCTCCTTTCCACAACTCCCGGTGACCCATCAACACTTCTCTGGATGCAGCCCGAGGTCAAAACGCACCAGAGCCGTGAAGCTGCTGAGAGGCTTCACAGTGTAATGTTGTACATAACAGCGGCATTGATTTCCATTAAAGATCCACTCATGATGTGGACGGGTTTCCATCTAAACCTGGACGGAGCGCCAGCGAAGCTGACTCTAACTGTGTTTAAAGAGCAGTCACAGTGACACAGTACGGCTGTAACTATCGATCTCAATTAATCTATTTGCTGCTCGGTCTATCAATGCCAGAAAATTAAGAAAAACATCAATCAGTGTTTCAAAAAGCCCCAAAATGACGTCCTCAGATGTCTCATTTTGTCCACAGCGCAAGGACATTCAGCTTCCTGTCATAGAGGAGTGAAGAAACCAGAAAATAATCACATTTAAGAAGCTCCAATCACAGAATTTTCACTTTTTCCTTAAAAAGAATAAATAAATAAATACTCAAACCAATTAATCAGTTATCAAAACAGCTGGTTGCAGTTTGGTTGACTTCGGGTGTAAAAGCCAGTTACACTAATATGCACAAATGAGTTCATAAAAACCACTGAGAGGACACACAGAGCGCATTTTATGGCAGATGTTTATCTTATATTTACCCACAGCTTCCAGTTAAATCAGAATTAACGTTATTTTCTGCTGTTATTGTTACAGAACTCATACAAACACACGATCCTGCGGTTCTGCACCTCTTCAGGGCTTCTCCTTTCATTCCTTAGCTTCACCTTAACATGAGCTCAACGCACAATTAGCTCATCAAATGATCAGAGCAGCGCACGTACTTCGTTTTGAGCATCACAGTTAACTTTGCAGACTTTCAGCTGAACTCACACTCACAGTTAAACGCTTTGCTGTGCGTGCCAGGCACCATTTACACCAAACTGACTGTTAACCCGTTCTGTATGCTGAGCTCACCGTGACTGCTCTTTAATCACAGTAAGAATAAGCTGAAATGTGTCATTAGAGCTCAGTTTTTAGAGAGGAGGGGGGCATCACCTCACACACACACACACACACACACACACACACACACACAGATAACACCGATCATGAAGAGTTTACATGGAGGCCTTCTTACCCAAAAGCTTCTTCACCTCCTCCACACTCATGTAGATGTTGACACTCGGGTTGTTGCTGCTGACGCCCGAAGCGCCGCTCGGGTTGGCGAGGCAGCCGGCCCCTTCCAGCAGCAGGAGGAAGAAGAAGCCCCCGAGCCTCCACAGCACCGAGTGTGGCCAACCTCGGGACTCGGGCGGGCTGCCAGAGCCGTGAGTCAACCCCAACATAGCAGTGGTCGTCTGGCTCGCAGTTGTTCTCGGTGTTCCCCAATCGCCAATTTCGTTCTCATCCGTATCTGAAGTTAATGCCGAGAGGCAACATTACGAGTTACTTCCCGCCGCAGCGCCACTTTTACCCTTAACTCCTTTCCCACTCGCTTTTTCTTGAGTCCTTTCTTGCTAGCTGAGACGGGCTAAGTTAGCCTGAGCGGGCTAACTTTCGTCGGGTTGCGCTAACCGTCCGCGGTCGGACTGTCGCTGAATGTTTGAATGTTCAGGATATTTACGACGTTTTCCCAGCACTTAAAATACACACCGGATGTCGCCACATTGAGACACTTTGACAGACGCGGGTGAAAAGGAAAGAAGGAGAAAAGTTCCCTCAAGCACCAAACTAGCTAATATAACCAGCTTCCTCCCTCCATGGTCTTTCCTCCCGTTGCTTTTTCCCCACTATCTCAGTTTTCACTCGGAGCAGGGAGGAGGGGGGGCCGCGGGGGCTCGCTGCTCCGACTTCAGGAGTGGAATGCCGCCTTCAGGCGCTGCTCCGAAAAAATTACACAAACGGAGAGTAGATGAACGAACCCAAAGAGGATATAGTCAGTTTGTTTGCATCACGTAAGCACCGAAGCCAAATAAACAGTGAAATCTCTCTCTTCAAATATAATTGTTTTCAGTGTACAATTATGTTAGCACTTCTTTCTTTAAATAAGCACTTACTAATGCACATCAGCAATAGCGGCATATTTTGTTCAATCATACACCGTAAATAAAACCTGTGCATCCAGAGTGCATACAGTAAATGTGATTACGTATTATCAAAATATTTCCAAAACTCTCGCTACCGTAAGCACTCCAAAGGGTGGTAGTTAGACACCTACGTCATAATATTCCGAGGTTCCCTGAAGGCAGCACAAAAACCGCAAATATAGAGAACAAGTGGGATGATTATCCTGCCAAACTGCGAAATACTGCTAAATACTGTAATGTACCAAAACAAGTCGTAAAGCATCAGCTTCAAAATTAAAAGATAGAGTTAAATGAAGGGCATTCTGTGTGCTTTTAGTGTGTGTTGTATCTGTTTGCCCATGGGTCAGGTCAGTGGCCTGATAGGCCTTCAGTGAAGGGAAAGGTGGGAACTGTACTGAGCCGCAACCCTGCTCTTTTTATCTCGGGTGTGACATTTCCTGATAAAATGACAGACGTGGACTGTTGAAAAGCATTTACTCAGAGTACACCACACTGCACTCGTAATGTAGAGCACAGCCTGATAAATTATGTCGCTTTTGCAGCAGATGAGGCTGCATGAGATTCATATTACAGTAGCTGCATACAGGCTGACTGCAGTCACTGTGGAGATCAGGCACAATATACTCATTATGTAGAACATACAAGTGTCTTGGTAAAGTTTTGTGTGACCACAAGCCTCCAAAACAGCTTCAATGCTCCCTGAAGCTCTGTTGGAGGCATAAACACCATCCTTAGAAAACTTTGATGATCCTAAATCTCCCATAGATGTTCAGCTGGGTTGAGATGCGGTGGATTCGAAGGCCGTAACATATCATTTTCATACTCATCAAACCATTCAGTGACCCCCTCGTGCTTTGTGTGGAAGCATCTGCTTTTGTTGTGTCTTATTTATCTTGGTTCTCCCTTTAATTTGCCTCCTGTCTGTATATAGAGGCCTGAGCGGTAGCACAAGTGTCATGTCAGATCTGCTGATGCTTGAGGATTTGGCGCTCTAACTTGGGCGAGTTGTTGAGCAGAGAGACTGTGGTGGTGAAGACGCTTCAGAGATGAACTGCTCGTCCTGACAGAGCAGTCTGTTTTTTTCTCAGGGGATTTTCGGATGAGAGGGATCACTGCTGATCAAGAACACACACACTGCGTGTTTTCTACCATGAGGCATGTCCCTATCTGCCTCCGTCGGATTAAAGTTAGAGCTAGAGTCTTTATATTTTGCCAATCTGTGCTTACCGCTGTGTACTATGGTTACCCTACAATATGGCATAAAGTATATGCAGACAGTACTAACCAGCAGTGTATAATGTACAGTATTCCTTCTTTACAACATCCATTAAAAAGAATTAACCGTCTTTCTCTTGTCATGCATCACTACCGGCTTGGTCTTTTTTGCCTCCTCTTGATGAACTATCGTTAAAATTCTTCCAATCAGGTGATTTTTGCTACTTCTAAAGTGATAAAATGGGTGATTAAATAGAGCATAAATAGTGGTGTCAAAAAATATATGCAGGTATATCTCATACCAAGCACCCCGGGTTATTAAATAACCAAGTCTGAGCGGCAGTAATACTGTATCCTGAAGAGATTATTTGCTTGAAAGGAAACATTCACACACGTAACCCAAAGTGCAAACATCCACCCAAAAAGACGCCAGAAACGTGAAACATTTTAACATTTTTATTATTAAAATATTCACCTACAAAATGGCCTATAAACACTATTTACAGAATAGCGAGCAGTGATGCCTGCTAAGACACAGAGAAAGATTAATACACAGAAAACACTGTGCATCATGGTCGCAGGAAGAGATGAATTTACGGGGTGTGGAGGAAACGTACATTTCCCATCGTCTTTATAAGGAGCTCGCGGGGCTGGTTTCAGGAAAAGATCAGGACTTGGAGAACTCTACAGTTATTTCCCTGAGGGACAAACCTGCAGCTGAATCACAAATAATAAAAACCTCTCCGGATGTGTCAGCATGGACATGGAAATGAGGTATATAAGGTGTCTGATGCAGCACGGTGGACTGCTTACCGTTAATATTGCATAAGTTCTGTATGAAAACCAGTCATCAAACGTCACAGGTGACAGATGGTTTGGGCCGTTTCTCACTCGTTCGATGGAAGTCGTTCCACGGAGCCGCAGCAGCTCTCAGGAATGAACAAATGCAAGCTCGTTTTCAGATGGATGGAAATCTGTTCCTAAAATGTTACAGTGGGTTGTGACAGGGCCTCTCAGCACAAACATGACCATAATCAGTTACTTCAAGTAGATTATAAACAACAAAATTGAAGTTAAGTTTTCCACATGACAGTGATGACGGTCCTTTCATCAGCATCCGAGCGCTCTGCAAGGCGAGAAGAAAAGAGTCAGAAAATCTCATGATCCACAGCAGAAGTGCTTCACGCTAACAAACATCATTACATGGACTGTGTTAAAGAAAACAAACCTTTATTGTTGTCTGTTCGTTCTTCTGGCTGTTAAGAGAGTTAACACAAGTGTGTGAGAAGAGCTGCGCGGCTTTATTTGCTAAAAATATCAACACAGTTCAGATGGCTTTTTCCGACTCACTCTGACTTTTCTTGGGAAGCACCGGTTCACAAATCTCTCGATAGCAAACATCCTGCTGTACTTTGTACGTCCGTTTGTACCTGCGGAGGACAAAACACACTCCTGGATTTAATCCTTTAGTTACGAGTGATCTTCAGATGTGCGCTTGCGTAAACATCACATGTGTCATGATGAGCAGAAGCATGCAAGGCCAGAACAGGAGGTGTGGGTCTGATGAGGACTTACAGGTAGTGGCACACTCCGCCCTCCCACACGGGCACGCTCTTGGTCTCAGAGTAGAGACGGGTGCAGGGGTGCGGCACTCGCTGGCACACTGCAAACAGCGGTCACACACAACATGAGGCATGAATGTCTGAAGTGTCGCGAGCGGGGAAAGTCTGCTGGATGGTTTAGGAGGCGTGTGGGATGGAGCCGGGCCCTGCTCCCTGGCTGATGGATGGTTTTAGGAAAGGAATGTTTAAACAATCCGACGCTGGATGTTTAGGTGACGAGACGGGCTCGAGAGGGCCGAGAGTGTGTGCAGTGTCTCCTCATATGCAGCTTCATCATCTTCATCAGCGTCTAATCATCAGTGAGTTCCAGCTGATGTTGATTAACTGAGCTTCACTGTGTTTTTCACTACATGTCACAGAACATTTCCTACATGTGCTTAGTGTGAAAAACGGGATATTTTAGACGCTTTACACTGTCAAACCTTCTCTGCAGATGTCTGCTATGACATTTTTATTTATAACTGAGTTTAAAAATCAGTTTCATTGACATCCTCAGCCAACATATCCAGTACAAGTCTGCTGATATTTCAAAATGCTCATTATTGCAAACTGATCGGCTGTAGATTCATGCAAGCTCACTGTCAGATGTGTGTGCAGAGTCTCTGGTCTGCCTCCTTGGATAATGACATTGAGGTCTATTATACGGTAACAAAGTTATCCAAAATTCATGCCAGAAATAACTGAGAAACTCATACGTTTTTCATTTTGTTGTTGTGTAAGAACTGTGACGTCTACAGTTTCTTACTTTATCTGACTTCCTTGTTCAAAATTGTGTGCGAGTGTAAAAGTAACTTAGTGTTTGCAGGAGGTTCTGGATGTCCTGATGACTTCTGAATTGAAGAAAATATGATTCGAGCAGCTTCTCATTAAGGCGAAGACACCAATGAGCTGAAGAGTCATCATATAAATACGTTGCTGTTCAACAGGAAATGACGTTTTATTCATGCTCCTAATCTGGGACTGTACCTCTGATTTAATACTGGTGTCACATAATCAGCTGCATAATCTGTCATCAGTAGATTGATACAAGATGGCAGCTCGAGTCACAGCTGACTAAGATGTAATGAGATCTCATGAAAGCAGAGAGCCTTCATTGATAATATATGAAAATGTTTTGTTATCATTGTCACAGAATGTCTGTAATTTTGCTTACAGACATTAGTCTGGCAGAGACTAATTTCATGTTCTTTTGTGTTATTTCAGTCAAAATCAGGCTGAAGATTTACAGCTGAGACACCAGAAAGACAACGTAAACCTCAAAGACAGAGTCCAATCAGAACAAAGAAGGCTACTGTCTGCGGGTAATAAACTGCTGCCTCAAACCCCCAGAACATCCAAAGGAAGCACTGAAAAGTGGTGATGGCCAATAATACGGTGCTTTGTGCTTTCGCTGACACTGTACTCATGTTGTGCACTCGTGCCCGTAAGCCTTGAAGTTAACAAAGCCATCATAGTTTATGTCAGAGGGGTCAACTGTCAGTGGAGTGTTTCCTGCTTTTACAGAGCCAGAGGTCTAAGCATAGCTCAGCGCTCTGTCAGCTTACATGATGAAATGCAAATCTAACATAGATTCTGCTGTAAGTTCACACCATGAGATGCTGCGGTTACACTGAGAGAAAGCAGAATTACGACCCTCAGGAACAGACAGGGCTGTAAATCCTGCGCTGACACTCGTGACATTCAGACAGCTGCTGAGCGGACGTGTTGCACCAGAAGTGGGCATGAACGGCAACACTCAATTTAATGCCGCTCAGAGAGAAGAACCTAAAAAAGGTCGGGTTGTTTTCGCTGCAAATCACATTATGTCGTGCACTTTTTTGGACACGAGGAGAACATGTGAGCTCTGCACAGAAACCTGGGACCTTCTGAGGTGACAGTGATGAATCTCCTTCATCCCCATCAGCCTCTGCTGCACTTTATGTTTAGTGCTAATTAGCAAACATTAGCATGCTAACATGCTAAACTAAGATGCGAACATGGTAAACATTACACTTGCATCCATCAGCATGTTGCATGAGCTCCGAGCGCCACCGTGTCAGAGGACAACCTCACAGGTGTGCTGGCACAGCTGCTGCGTCTTACGCTCATTAAGACAAGATTTAATTGATTTAAAGGAAACGTCTGCATGGGTGGACCCTGCATCTCACCTAATGCCAGACGGGCTAAAGACCACCGCGTTACTGACTTCACTGATCAACCTGTGGACCCAGTGTTGAAGACAAGTCAGTCATCGTAAAGATGTGTTTAAAATTCATGACTCTCCAGTGCCTTTGCTCTTTTGTGTGTGTGTGTGTGTGTGTGTGTGTGTGTGTGTGTGTGTGTGTGTGTGTGCGTGTGTGCGTTGAGAGGAAGCACATAAACTTACACAGTTCACACTGTCTGCCCTTGAACCCTGGTGCGCAGTCGCAGACGAAGGAGTCGCCTCCGCCCGCACACGTTCCTCCGTTCTGGCAGGGCAGACTGCGGCAGTCCTGTGGCAGCTCTGAGAGACAACAGCTGCCATCAACATCCACACCGCAGAATGAGTCCGGCTCTCAGGTTTCAGGCCCACTACTCCACATTATTTACAGCTGATACCGCGTGTTGATAGCCTCCAGCTCGTACACCACTTCCCCCTTTTTTTTTAACAAACTGCTTTCCTGAATGTTACGTCTTTGTCTCTCAAGGTTAGCATCCTCACTTAGCAAACACACAACACAGATGACAAATTCCACGTCTGAAGACTGATAAGTGTGGCTTTCCAGCAGGATGTTCATCTCATGTATCAGCTGGGATCAGTTACAGGGCGGATGACACTCACCAGGCTTCGCTTTTAAACCTTCTTCCTGCATCTCCAGCGCCAGGCTGATTTTGTTTGTTGTTTCTTCCATCTTCTCTAATTTGATTGGTGCGTCAGGTTCTGCAAGGGAAAACACTTCCTGTCACGAATCAGCGTGAAAAGACAAACTGAATGACAGGTCGCAGGGTCACTAGGGCAAAATGGAGATGTGTTGCACCAGAAGTGGGCATGAACGCCAACACTCAATTTAATGCCGCTCAGAGAGAAGAACCTAAAAAAGGTCGGGTTGTCTGACTGTCTGACTGAGACACCTTAAAAGGTTTTGCTACCTCGGCCTGGGACAGTGAAACACAACATCACTGATTTGGCAAAATGGTCAAAATCATATTGCGACATCACAGGCGTAACACGATTAAGACGGGCAGAGCCATCCTGGAGAGGAGGCTTATTCTCTAGAGCTCAAGATAACATCTGCTTCTGTGTTTAGGCTACAGGCTGCGTATAAACCTGCACTGGGATGCATTAACTTAAAAAAAGGAACACACATTATAAAGAATGACCATAATCTGCTCGATAAAGCGAACAGCATGTGTCCGATAACGTGGGCGTGTTTGTGCGACGGCAGAGAGTCCAGTTTACGTTCGAGGACCGGCTATATTTCACCCAGACAGCCCATGGTTAGGAACATATGGTTATGGGATCACGGCCTAAGTTATTCCATCTGCATTATGATAAGAAAATAGCATTACTCTTTCATTGTTTGGACATCCTGAGCAAATCGGAACCGTTTCAATATGCTGGCGAAGTTTTATAGATGTCAGGGACTCGCAGGAGCGTCCTGCTGAATCAAATCTGGCTGAAGAAGCAGGATAAATAACTTTATTGAGCGCTTGTGTCAAATATTAACATGACAGCTTTGCCTCTTGTGTCAAACACGGTGAATAACACAGTGAGTAACACAGTGAGTAACACAGTGAATGCTGTAGAGAAACTGTCAAACAGTGTTACGGCAGCGACTCCTCACTGAATGTTCCTCCTGCTCGTACTCACTGGTGCGATGTCGAATGGCTTTTCGAGGCAGGTTAGCGAACTTGGCCGTTATCCTTCCCCGTCTGTCAATGAGTTCTGTGTATCTGCAACATAGAACACAATGCAAGCTGGAAACATGGAGAGAACGTCTTTTCACGGCTCTTTAACAACCATCAAAGCTCCACGTGTACCTGGGCACTTCCTCCGAGATCTCGGTTTCCGCCGTGCCCCCCAGGACCTGAGGCTGAGAGGGGGGAGATGTGCGTCCGACCTGAGTCCCCTGTCCGGTTGGCCTCTCTCTTCTCCCTGATCTTGCTTCCATTGGCACTGGGTCAAAGGAAATGCACGCAGAACAAGTTCAGATTATTTGTAATCATATGAATCTTCATGGATTCAGTGAAGCACAATGTAATTTCTGTGGTGAAACCGTCTGTGGTGAAAAGCAGTGCGGGGTGACACTGACGTGTTCATCCACTCACGGGTAGTGAAGGCTAAGTGTTGAGGTATGCTGTGGATCTGCTCCTGCCCCGCGTTCTTGACGGATGTCAGAGCCACATAGTAGTGCTGTCCGGGCGTCAGCTCACGCAGCGTATATGATCCCAGTTTCCCGTTGGGCAGGAAGCGGCTTCTGGTGTTCAACCCTCGAGTCACGTTGACCACGAAGCCGTCGGGGACGTGTCTCGGGTGGCGGCTCCAGGCGATCTGCGCAGAGTTAGTGGTCACATGTGACAGAGAGAGGTTCTGCGGGGGAAGAGGCCCTGAGGAGAGGCACACGGCGATGAGTGTCAGGCAGCACGATCGATGCTCTCTTTCTTCAATGAACTATTTTTTAACTTTATTGATTCACTAGATGCTTTATCACAGGAGTGAGCTACATGTGCATCACTACCAGCTAAAAATCAGACCTGTCCCTTCAAAAATATCCCTTTTCATCCTTAATGAATGAATGTTTTTATGTGTCAAACACACAAAGGTGCAGAGGAAAGAGAAAACTAAAATTCAATTAACACTTCCTTTAAATGTATTAAGGACTTCTTTTAAGTGTGTTAGTATTGAGCCTTTACTGAACATGAAACTTTTATAAGAGATGATAAAATGAAGATTGAGCCACAAAATTGCACTGATTAAACAACCATACTAACTATATCTCAGCAGTAAGTGAAATGCAATAACTTAGTGAATTCATTATATCTAATGCATCCACTGTGTGGTGACACGCAGAGATGAAAGTTTTAAATGTGAAAAGATGAAAAGGAAATCCAAACACACTCGTGTCTAATCAGCCAGCCAGCAGTCATGTTATTATCATCCTAATAATTTCAATAATACATACTTGATAGCTGCTGAATGATGACATGTAACCTACGTGTCCAGAACTGCAGTGGTCCTGCTGAGTGGCTGGTGGAGGGTAACTCGTCTGGTCTGATTCCACTCTGAGTCAACACATCCACGGTGTACATCTGACCGGGCAGTAATGAACTGGGAAGCAGAAAGAGGCACAAAGACGTTGAACTACAGCAAACCAGGCCTGATACCTGACTGCATCAGACATGTAAGCCTGTCAGGAGCCTGGAAACAGTGATGAAATAATGCCCTCTAGTGGCTAAAAGGTATACTACCCAAAGCCATTTAAAGTGCAGCGCTTGAACAGCGCCCTTCAGTGGACATATAGGATACTGCAGGTTTGCACAATAAATTAAAATCCTGTGTTTTCAGTGTTTTCTGTACCAAGACGAGCGGAGCCTGACCTGAAGGTGTGCTCAGTGGTGCTCGTGTTGAGTACGACAGTGCGAGCCTCACTCCCGCCTGGAGGCAGCAGAGACACGTGCACCCTGCTGACGGCTGCATGACGAGCTGCCTGAACCAGCCAGCTCAGCCACACCTGAGAGGAGGACACGTTGACCACCTGCAGCTGCTCCACCCGCCGAGGCCCTGCCGCAAAAACACACGTAACTACACCGAAGAATTCATGCAAGCGAGCACACACGCATTCAAGCTAATCCAGCGTTAGACGATCGATTAACGAGCACGCTCACTTGTGCGTATTAGCGCGGTGGCAGGCTGGCTGAGGTCGTTGCTGTTGGTGTTGCGTTTGATGGAGAAGGTGGAGATGTTGTACAGCAGGCCGGGCACCAGGCCTCGCATGACATGGGTAGACTTCTGCCTGTCGAGGAGGTCTGATTTGCGATTGCTGCGGCCCAGAGGACCATAAGTGACCATGAACCCGCTGATCAGGCTCTGCGAGGGCTCCGGCTCGTCCCAGCGCAGCTCCACCTCGTTCTCCTCCACACGCAGCACATTGAGACCAGAGGGAGGCAACAGGTCTGGGAACAGTGGCAACCTTACATGTCTAATCCATACATTGAATAATTACAGAGCTGTCTTTGCAGTACAGAGGGTGTGGGGGGACACGGAGGCCGTCTTACTGACCTTTCTCACAGTCTTTGCCTGTGTGTCCTGTCTTGCAGACACAGTTGTAGTTGCCTCTCCTGTCACTCCTGCAGTGTCCACGGTTTCCACAAGGCTGCAGTACACACGGGTTCTCCACTGGGGGTGACAAAGACAGACAGTTAGTGCGATATGGTTCATGTCACAGCTGAGTATAAGCTGCGTGAATTAGCTTTTAAAATCAATAAAACAGACTCGTGAGGCAGCACAAAGTCACTCACACATCTGGCACTGGTCCCCGAAGAAACCGTCTTTGCATACACACAAATAATTCCTCCTGTAACCCCGACACACGCCGCCATTCAGACAGGGGTTGGACTCACAGCTGTCCTGCTCTGCACACACATGTTCATGGTAGAATTAGATTTCTGTCCTGTTGACATGTGTAAGCTTTAAAAGTGCTGCAGTGGGCTGAATGAACACTGTACCTGCTTCACAGTTCTGGCCTTTGAAGCCTTGTGGACAGTGACACAAGTAGGAGCCAGGCAGGTCCTCGCACGTCCCCCCGTGTCCGCAGGGTTCCGACAGGCATTCGTTTACGTCTTCAGGGACGAGAGGACGCACACACGTACACAGCAGCTACATGTGAGTGCACTGAATTTCTGCATTTAATGTCAGAAGACTTTGATCGGGCTTTACCTGTCTGACAGCGCTTTCCACTGAAGCCGTGATTGCACTCACACTGGTACGATCCCACCTGGTTCCGACATGTGCCGCCGTTCAGACAAGGCTGCGACAGGCATTCATTGATCTCTGTAGTGATGGGAAGGAAGAAATCAGCATAAACCAACACCAAGCTAAAACATTTCAGAGTATAAACTGTTCTGACAGCTGGAGTCTTCTTCATTAGCACTTTTCAGGGACGATTAAAAGACAGTTTTTGTGTGTCCATGTGTTTGTGTGTGTTACGGACCCTCACAAATGGGCGGCTGGCTCCAGGCCCCCTGAATACCACAGATGCTCTGGGTGGCTCTGGGCACAGACATGAAGCCTGAGTGGCATATATACATGGCCATGGAGCCTGGTGTTGTCGAGGAGAACTGGACCTCAGCGTGCTTGACTTGCGGAGGCGGCCCGCAGCCCAGCTCTGAATGAAACACACAGATGACGTCAGCACGGCTGCATAGTAACGTAAGCTAACAAACACTGCAGCTTAAAGCAGCTCATCCAGGACAGACTAATGGCAACAGAGGTGTTTTCCATCCAGGCTCTCTGTTTTTGTCCTCCTAAAATTACCTCCAGCATGCTGTCAGAGTGTGTAGACATGAATCATCAGGTCTAATCAGGTTTCTCTTTATATAGCTTGTGCACTCGTTCTATATCTGTGAATGTGGGGCCTCCAGTGCAGCAACACTGCTAAGATTATCCTCAGATGGGGAGCCAGTATCTCTGCACCTCACAGCTCAGGACATCCCCTACTTGTTAATCTATTCGAGCTGACATCTCACAAACTTCAGCACTGCAGGGAGTCTGGGATTTATCGCGTGGCGACACGCCGTCTGCCTACCTGTGGAGGTTTGTACTGAGCTCCTGCTCAGCTCACAGTGCCTGCCGCTGAAGGCCTCAGTGCATTCACATTTGTACTTTCCTATGTAGTGAAAGCACGTCCCCCCATTGAGGCAGGGGCTGGAGGCACAGGGGTCTGGCTTCCCTGCAGGAAAACACACACACTGATAATTATCACAGGCAATAATAACAAGAAGACTTACTTGCACCTGCCGTGTACATTGACTGCAGGCTTCCTGCTTTTGATCCAACAGGTAGAACCTGTGTTTTACAAGAACGTGACTCATCCAAATATTTATATCAGAGCATTCAAAGATTAGATTAGATTACTGATTAGATGACTTCTACACATGCACTCTAATGCTTTCTCACAAATTTAGAGGTGAGTATAAAAAGGTTGTGAACGTGAGCCGAGGATGGCACTCACCCACTTCGCAGTGTTTTCCAGTGAATCTGTAAGGACACACACATCTGTAGCTGCCTGCCTCTTCCTTACAGGAGCCTCCATTGCGGCAGGGAGCAGAAGCACAGGTATTGAGTCTAACTGGAGAGAGACATGCAGAGGGGAATCCTTGAAGCAGAGACCACTCCAGCTTTTAATCATGCAAAAATAAATCTGTTCCAGCACACTGAAATTCAGGTCATAATTCAGGAAAATAGCTCATAACTCAGTCATGAGTACAAATTATCTTAAGCCTCTCAGCATTTTAATATTTCATGCAGCATTACGAGTCATGGCATGTTTCCTGGTGCATTCAAAGCCGAATCTGAGCCTGAGTAATAACCCACAAGTCTGAGGGATGTTTTGATAAAGGCATAAAATCACGTGAAGGTACTCTTCATTTACTCTTTCTTCTTCTTCATCAGTTGAGCTACCTTTTTCACAGTGCTTGCCCCAGTATCCGTATTTGCACTCGCAGGTGTAGCCTCCATCCCGCTCGTAGCAGTAGCCTCCATTCAGACACGGAGAGGAGTCGCAGACCGATCGGGGCTGTACTGAAAAACACACACCGATACTTGACTGCGTTCCATTGCACTGGGAAACGGTAAAGCTCCTTAATTTTACTCAAGCATGTGGGCTCGGTCCAGCCTCTAAAAAACACAGAGTATTTGTCATTTTATGATTGGAACAAATACAAAATCTCCAGGGAGCATTCATCGGTGGCATTAATCATTTCGAAATGTCGCTCCACGTCGTAAATGTAAAAATGTGACCGTTGCCTTTGAGACAGAAAGCGACACTTGTTGAGACCAGTGTGTTTCAAAATGTGTTTGTTGCTGTAGAGACCAGCTGCTCATGCAATGACACATGGCTGCTAAGTGCCACGGTGCTGGGTTGGTGCCTGAGGCTCTTACCATAGGGGTAGAAGTCCTTGTGATCTAGCTCTGCTGCGCTGGTCTGACATGTACACAGGTAGGTCCCTCCGTACTCCAGACAGGGGCCTCCGTCAGGACACGGCCTGCTGTTACTGCACGGCGTCTGAGTTACTTCTGACAGGAAGGGACAGTGAGGGACATGTTGACAGAGTTTGGAAAAATGGCTGCTTTCAGATATTTGAGACCCATTTTTTTCACATTCGTGACAGCTCGTGTGAGACACCTGGATGTACGCATCATGCCTACCAAACTGACAGTAGAGTCCTGTGTAGCCTGAGGGGCATTCGCACGTCCCATTGCTGTCCACACAGACGCCCCCATTCTGGCAAAGACACTCCTCTGCAGACACAGGAAGAGAGAAAGTGTGTGTGTGTGTGTGTGTGTGTGTGTGTGTGTGTGTGTGTGTGTGTGTGTGTGTGTGTGTGTGTGTGTGTGAGAGAGAGAGAGAGGTTGGAAAGTTTGCTTGAAAGCACGTAGTTACATTAAGTTTTCAGTCGTGGCCTGAGTGTAAACACAGCAGAAGGTACAAATGGTCAACATGTGCACCATATGCTGAGCATCTTTCATCTGCTGTACTGTAAACTATCTATTGATTCGCTGTCATTTCTCTTTTCCAGCAAAGTTCACAGGACCAGAGGATTACCAGTCAGCACGCTGCACATCCGCTCTGTGCAAATTGTAAGAATGTTTTTATTTTCCTCTCCCTCCTAATTGCAGCGGTGGATGAAAGGACGCGCCGTATCACAGCTAAGTGGCTCCGCTTTGAAGTCCCGGCAGCTCGGTGGAGGGTATCATTTTTCTGATGATATGGAGCATATTTTGTGGCCAAAATGTATGGCCCTGAGGGCAATTAATGGATTGTTAATTTGCAAGAGACACTTTCATTGGCCACCTGTGCGGCCCGGGCCCTTTGATCTGAGAGCCTGATTAGGCACTTCTGAGTCCCGCTACTTTCTCTTCCTTGGAGGATCATGCTCCTTTTTCCACTGTGCCTTCCAAGTGAGCCAGGCAGGAAAGTATTTGGGAGATTTAAGAGAGCCTATATAAGCACTGATAGTTATTTCAGCTCAAGGGTGAGAGGTAGCATGCATTTGCAATAGCTCAAATACTATTAAAGAGCTTTTGGTGGGAAAAAAAAGGAAAAAAAAGCTGCAACAACTGCTATCAGAGGGTGACACTAACCTCTCACTGGAGCCCGAGTTAGCTTCAAATGGCTAAATAATTATTTCCAAAAACTAATACGATGTCGACATCAAACACAATAAAATTGGCTTTGAAGCAGTTATGAAGCATTAGCTGGAGATGAGAGCGTTTTACATATTTGTGTTCAAATTGCCGCGTGGTTATGCAAGCAGCAGCTGTGCTTGAAACTATAGTGTGGTGCAATGGCCAACTTCCAGAGAAGCAAGTAGCGGTGTGGAAGCATGCATATTTCAACAGCTCTGTCTGAAGAAATGACCTGAATACCAAAGACCAGCTTTGACTCATAAAGAGGCCTTTTCAAGTCTAGACAAAGCACTTCCTCTTGTTGGTAAACTAATAAAATGTGCTATAAAACAATTATTCACAACATCAAGCGACTGGTTCCCGTAGTAAACTGGGCGAGGCCGTGTCAGTTTTGATAATTACAATAATCCATCATCACAGCAGCCTCTTCCAGGGCAGAGCTCCAAATTCCTGTGGGATAGCAGAGCTCCTCTTTAAATACCCGGCCTGCTCTCTACCTGCCCAGCTGCCTGCTGCGAGCGTCAGCCGGGGCCAAGTGTCCAATACCTTCACATTTGTCACCGAAGAAGCCTGGAGCACATGTGCAGTTGGAGAGTCCCGAGCTGGTGTATTCGCAAATCTGGTTCTGCCCGCAGTCCTCCTCTTCGCACGAGGCTGCATGTGGAAAAGCACGACAGGCTGGGATGTGAGAATCGAACTGCAGGTGAAAATATTTGGCAAAGCTGAGGCTGTAGCTGTACTTGCTTTTACCTGTTTGGTTTTCTGCATCAGTTGAATTGACCTGAAGCTCTGAGAGAGGAAGACAGGGACAGGCTTTCAGGGCTTTGATTCATCCAAAAACCAGCTGATATCATTGGAAAGGAGGCATGCCCTCAGTGATTCTTCTAGACTTAGATAGATCTGACTGACAGACTGAATGATGGTACAGAAGTCTGTGACCAGTGAGATTTTCTGTAGCGTCTTTCCAGTCGAATTCAAGTCACCTGTCTCGCAGAGAGCTCCAGTGAAGGCAGCAGGACAGACGCAGGTGAAGTTGGCCACCTGATCGACACACTCTCCTCCGTTCAGACACGGCTGCGACTCACATTCATTTATGTCTGGAAGATCAAAAAAAGAGGGAAGTTTATCTGCCGTTGATTTGTTTTCACGCTGAGATTTTTCTGCTGTCAAAGACACTGAGCCGGATTAGGAGCGTCGAACTTCCCTTCTGAAAGCATCGAGTTCCACTGGCCAGGTGTCTGGTATTAAAGGTAATCCCGTCTCATGTAGATACAAGGAATCATGAACTGTGCAGAGCCTGATAATTGAATTCCCCAGTGGGTTCAACTTTCATCAACAATCAGTCACAAGCGAGCAGATCAGTGAAGGAAACCGACCTGACTTCAGTGAACTTCCTCAGTGTGGTTCACGGCTACATCGTGTGTCAACCATAACCTCAACCTGCACCCGTTTGTCTGGGTAGACTGGGAAACTCTTCGGACAAAAACATCTGCCAGAGTGACTGAGTTTGATGTAGAAAGCAGCAGAAAATATTTCCTCTGGAGGCAGATGCCTACTTTTCCCTGGAGTGTGAAAAACTAAACTCACCTGTCTCGCACAGGACGCCAGTGTAGCTCGGATCACACACGCAGGTGAAACTGCCAGCACCTTGTACGCACGACGCGTTGTTGAGGCACGGCCTGTCGCCACACTCGTCAATGTCTGCGACACACACAAACACACACGCGGGGACAAAGAGGTGGAATATTTGCTCAGCTGATTAATATATCCGCCGCGCTGCTCCCCTCACGCTGCAAGTATGTGCTGCTGGCTGTGAAAGGTATTAGAAGAGGTTGGACACATCTCCACAGGCTGGACTGTGGGAACAGGCGCCGCAGCTCCAGAGAGGCTGAACCAGGATATTCTGAAATACTGTCTTTTGTGTGGAAACTGCTTAATGAGGCACACAAATACTTTAATTAATCAGCGTTTTTCCTGGTCTTCAGCCCATTTCAGCTTGCAGAGGGTGAGAGAAGCAGTGTGGATCTTCGAGTGTACAGTAAAAATGTCTCAATTTAGACTGCTTTGGGGTCATTTCTTCAATGAAAATGGCCGTTCTTGTACTTTAAATTCACTGTTTTCAGCACATTTCCACATTTCACATCCACAGGAAGTACTCTAAAAAATAAACAAGCAGTAGAAACAAGTAATAAAATGTAATTGTAACCACAGTACACACCAGCTTTAAGGCAAAGCGTCTTTGTACCTGTTTCACACTGATTACCAGTGTATCCCAGAGGACACTGACAGATGAAACTATTAATCTGGTCTTCGCAAGTTCCTCCGTTCTGGCAAGGATATGAGGCGCACTCATCGACATCTACAGACACAGAGAGAAATACAAAGGAGGTAGTGTGACTCTTTTAATTAGAAGAAAACATCTGGCCGGGGTCAGTTCGTGAGGTGACGTCGGAGGAGAGAGCAACAGGCTGGCATGAAGCTGATCCGGGTATTAAGGAAATACCCGAGTGTCCCTCCAGCAGGTCAGGAGAAACCGAGTATTTTCCTTTTACAAGTTGACATTATTTTTCCTGGCTGATCTCAGGTAGACAGGTATTCACTCACAGTGTGCAGCGTGTGTCAGGCACAACAGAGCAGGAAGCGGCGTCGACCGTAACTCACCGATCTGGCATCGTCGGCCGGTGAAGCCGGCCAAGCAGGAGCAGGTGAAGGAGGGGTTGCCTGTGATGCAGTCATCGATGCACTGGCCCCCGTTCAGACACGGTCGCAGGTGTGGGCAGACTGATGCTGTGGAGAGAGGTCAACGTAAGAGGAGTCCTGGCAGCACACGCATAAAGACGAGGGACTGAAGCAGGTCTTACCGGAGTTATTGCAGCCGCCCACTTCCACGTTTGCATCATCTATACGGAAGACCCATCTGCCCGGGAAGCCCACGTTGGTGGTTCCCTCGACGTTGACCACGTCGGCCGTGCGGGAGCTGGGGATGTTGAAATAGCGCTTGCCATCGCCGGCATTGAAACCTGCCTGGGAAGAGAGTAACAAGGAGGCAGACATCACAAAAGTTGGCTGAATGAGAGAATGTTACTGCAGATGATGCCGCACATTCGCCAGAAGCAAATAACCATGTGATCTTACCTGTGCTGCAATCCCTCCCAGCCCAGCCAGGTTTCCTCCGCTGCTGGCATGCATGCCTGTGGTCCAAGTGATGTTATTGTACTGGAATATCGTGAAGGAAAGCTCTCCGTCTGTAATGAGCACCACTTGGAAAGTATTTACCTGCACAGGGAAGAACAGGCTCGGTGAAACTATTTCCTGATTTCCATGAAATTTGGTAATAATGCGTGCATCTGACAGACTCCTCATATTAATAGTAGAAAATCTCAGTCAGGCTTGAGACATAACAGACTCGCCTGGGCCTGCTGTTGAAGCAGAAATTCACAGTTACCATTAGAATGAAACCCATTATCTGTGCTTTCTAACCACATATTCATCCCAGTTTTAACCAGTAACAACAAGGATCTTTACTGGGACATTATTATTGAGGCCAGTGGTTCCCAGTAGTTCATCCCTAATAGGTGATCTCGAGAACCTCTTCATTGACACCACCTGTCATGTTCCAAATGTCTTCATTTCATTCGATTTTAAAGTGGATGTTAGAAACCACAAAAATGGATGCAGATAACCCGTCTCTGCTCGCTTGCTAACTGCTTCCCATGCCCTCTCAGTGGTTCAACATGTGGCTTTAAGGTGTTAAAACTGACACTGGGGTGTGCAGAGCGGTGGCTGTTCCAGCTGGTAGAGATTATTGTGATCAGTATCACATCAATTTGGATGCTTATTCTTTTTCAAACTCACTGAGCTCCTACTATTGTGGAAGTGCCCCTGATTGGGAATCACTGATTTAGACCCTGAAGATATTTGAAACGTATATAGAGAATCAGGAGTGTTTCAGCAGTAACTTAGGTTAGGTGTGAGTTCATACCGGTGTGAGAGAGTTGCCTCCAAAGAAGGTGACTTGAAGCCACGTCGAGACGAGGACCCATGTCGCGTTGAAGTTGGGGAACTCTGAAAAGTAGGTCCTGACATCACCTGAGGCCCGCCTCAGGATGGAGGGCTCCTGGCTCTCTCTGTAGAAGACTCTCCCTGCTCGTCGGTTGTCCACATCGGCCCAAAACGGCGCCACAACCCTTCTGTCCCCGGCGATTGGAAAAGCCACAGGTGTGAACTGAGACACCTCCCTCAGGAAAGATACCAGGCCATTGTTGTTAACCTGAGGAGGGGAGAGCTGCAGTTAGAGCCTCTGAGTGGGATTATAAGTGATATGTTTTGGACATCATGTTAGATTAGACCACTGTGACTTGTTTGCTGGATGATGGGTGTTGAGTGGAAGTGCGATGCAGAAGAGGCGAAGGTGGATCAACAGAGGCGGTCTGACCTCACGGGGCAAACAGCTAGCATGAGGCAGCGGACGCTCCCGTAACGGATGTTTGCACTTCCCATGTAGCAAACAGATGCTAGATTTATTCCACGAAATGACAGCAGCTGAGAAAACCAGGTTTGTGCTGCTCACGCACCTGCAAAGTCATCACACCGGGACGGACGTTCACAGCCTTTAAATCCACAGACGTCTGCCAAAAGCAAAGTAACCAAATAAATGAAGCCATCCTCCCCTCGTCCACATACAGTATCTCCTCTGTGAGAAAGGCACAGTCAGCACTGCAGCTATGTGCTGAACCCGGTGAAACATCAAGAAAGACCCAGAAAGACCTTTAAAAGCTCAGCGATTGGTGAAATGCTGAAGCAATTAGGTGATTAGCTGGTGACTCAACTGACAGAAAACAAACCAACCATCACTTTCATTATCAAAGGTGAGGATTTTCTAGCTGACATATTAGCGCCATATAACGTCATATATATTCACACATCCAGCAGAGAAACATTAGCATTAAACAGGTTTCTGTCCACCTCGAAAATGTAATCCACGATTGACTCCAGACAGAAATATCTGACCTTCAGTTGCTAAATGATGCACTGTGTTCACCAGCTAGTTTCTACCGTTTTCTGTCCTTTGGTGCTAAAAAGGCTGTGAGCTGCAGCTGGAAACCAGGTGGACAGAAGTGGTGAGACTGAACCCAAACATGGACGTGCCAAGACATAAAATGAAAACAATAAGATTTAAGATGCTATAATACTGCAAAATTGGGTGCTAATTCTCTGTCGGTTTGTCACTACAAGCAACCGCTGTCACGTGACATCAAGTAATTTGATGCATTGTTACTTCTAAAATAGATTTCAACATTGCAACAGTAAGAACTGCGAGCTGAAGGCCTCAGAGGCAAAACAGCAAATGTGACAAACGGTCCTGTTTTGTTGAAGGACTTCCTGGAGTGGTGCCATATGGAGGAGGTGCTGTGAGTTGTGGGAAAAGGTACAGATTATTGATATGCAGCGTACAGGAAGTAAAAGAGGGATGATTTGGGGCAGGTGGAGGTTGTCTGGGGAACAAAGTTGTGCCAGTAGAGGAAGATTAATAAAGAAACTTCTCTAAGAGTCTAAAGCAGCTCTTGTAATGAGGTAAATGATAGCGAGCATTTAGCAGTGTGCAGTCCTTATATCACAAACATGAGGTGCTGTGTGAACAGCCACTGCCTTACATTTTGAACACCCTCAGAAACAAGCTGCTGAACCTGAGTGGAAAGTTGAATCCCCATGAAAGGCCTTCATTCATTCATTCACTCATTCATTCATACATCATTTCTGCATATTATCAACAAGGGGGGATTCTTCCCACCATGGAGCCTATCCTGTTTCCTGAACGCCGGCATGAACTTTGCCTCTCTGCATTCAAGCCGAGTGGCATGTGACAGTGACAAAGCAATGTCAGATGGCTCAGCTTTGCTCCCTGCGTGTATGAAAACCATAATTTGAAGGACTTTGCTGTAAAAACAGCAGAGGAAGTTTTGTTTGGCACAGCACAGGGGCTAAGTTAATTGCCCGACCGCAGTCTTCCCCTCTGCATCAGCGTGATGTGGTGAGAACGTGGCCAATGTGGGGAAAAAGAGGAGCGACTGCAGGGGCAGGGCCCCGGGGTCAGCCAGAGCGCCATCTGATACCGGGAGAAAAACAAGAGAGAGGGCACAGGGCTGGATGAATGGAGGGATGTACATGAATTACAAACCTCCCACACCCACATACCCACTAATGAGAGACCTGTGGTGGCAGTGGTCTGGAAGTCAACCATCTTACAGCAAAATTAGTGTAGGAAATCATGCTGAACATTAAATAGAGTTTTTGCTCCAATACTGGGATATGTTTAATCGCCTAATCCAATCTCTTGTAGCATCTGGAAATGTTTAAACAAGTGTATTTCTTAGTTGTTAAGATTTTTCAGGGCACCACTTTGACATGGCAGTGACCTCAGAGGAATTTAAACTGAGCTCGAGGCCTTTTTCTTTGCTCCGTATCACATACTTTTCTTCTTCTCATGGACTTGAACGAGGCTGTAACTAGTGCAGAGATGCAGCGAGGAGCGGTCATGCATCGCACTTATGTGAGAGAGTGAATGGGTTCAGGGCTGCCGTGTGTTGTGCTGTAACACGACAGCAGGTCAGAGTCACGGGGGAGAGAGGTGCGATCAGTCAGCCTTGTAAGCAGCGTCTCACTCCCCATATTTCCTTCTCTCGCTCTCAATGGTGCCACTCCGCTCTACAACTCCCTTGTTATTTTTTGGGAATTCTTCGCCGGATACATCCAGGATTTTGCTTGGGTGGTTTTCTTCAGAGCCAAGCAATTTATGGACTAAAATAAACTTTCATCTGGCTTAAGTCAAGCCAAAGCAAACCCCTGAATGAAAAAGGTGCCCGTGGATCAACTCAGGAAAACATTCGTTCTCCTTGACAAAAACCGAGGTTTCACAGTTACAAGCTTGTCCAATTATTTGACGAGGCCAGAGGAAGTGACTACAGCCTGACAGCCTGTGCACTTGGCCTGGCTCCTAAGCCCCGGTTCACCTTTATCTCCAAAGAGTTCAGATTGAGGCAATAAATCCTGTCTGGAACAGTGTGAAAGGACTCTAATACAACTTCCAAGTGACGTGGAGGTTTAACGTAAAAAGACGCGCGTGTGCTGTTTGAATGGTTTTAATGTGCAAATCAGACAGTTTAGAACTGCAGAGGAATTTCAAAATACTTGCATCAAGAAATTCAAAGCTGTGAAAGTTGAACTTCACGACAACTCCAAATGAATTTAACATCCGTTCAAAACACTACTACTTCCTGTTGAAAATGTATGTACGCAGTTTTCTGATAAAAAGCCTGAAACTGGAAAAGCTGCTCAGTGTAAAGGCTGCGATGTGCTGCACAAAGAAACATACAAGTCACTGTCCACTTCATTAGGAACACCTACTCAACTGCTCGTTAATGCAAATATCTAAACAGCCAATCAGGTGGCAGCAACTAAATGCACTTTCACAAGCGGACATGGTGACGACTATCCAGAGAGCAGGCCGGCTGCAGCAGCAGAAGACCACCCCCGGTGCCGCTCAGGCGGCTAAGAACAGGAAACTGAGGCGACGGATGCAACATGAAAGCACAGGTCCTATGCTGTGGTGCCACATAGAGGAGGCACTGTGAGGTGTGGGAAAAGGTACAGATTATCAAAATCCAGTGCACAGGAAGGAACGAGGGACGTTCTGGGGCAGAGTGGAGGTTATCTAGGGAGGAAAGTCCCCTAGATCCTGCCTGGTATCAATGGTTTAGGCTGCTGGTGGTGCAATAATGGTGTCCTTTACCCACCCACTAATGGCGACTTCAGGCAGGATGATGCGTAACAAAGCTCAAATAATTCCTGGTTTCCTGAACATGACAAAGAGGTCACTGTACTCAGATGGCCTCTGCAGTCACCACAGTTCAACCTCAGAGAGAACCTTTGGGATGTGGTGAAACCGGGGATTCGGTTCAAGGATTTACAGCTGACAAATGTGCATTAACTGCCTGATGCTATCAGGTCAATGCGGACCAGAATCTCTGAAGAACGTTTCCAGCACCTTGTTGAATTTATGCCACAAAGAATTCAGGCAGTTCGGAAGTGAAAAGGTGGTTTGGGGGGGGGGGGGGGGTGAGTGTACAAAGAAACCATAGTTCCACATTTTGGGAAAAACGCTCATTTGCTTTCTTGCTGAAAGTTAGATGAGAAGATGTATCAGACTATTTCTTGGCTGGCTGCGGTGACTTCCTGGAATCCTGTCGTCACTGTGAGCTTAACAAGCAACCAGCAGAGACTCCAGGAAGTCACCGTGCCCGGCCAAGAGATAGTCTGGTGCACAACCCTCCCGTAAAACCACAGCTTGTTGTTTTTACATAAACAAGCTTCCAGTGTTTACGCTCAGCTCAGCGAACCATCTCCTGACAGCAGCGTCATGTTTAACGGACAGACATGAGGAAGCGAATGAGTGCAAAGGATTCCTTTAAAGAGCTTCATATACTTTTCAAAGTATGTGCTGATATATCATGGCCACGGCTGATGAACTGTTTCTAACATCTTTCACATCTTTCATCCTACACATGCACATAAAAAGAACTCATGCAGAGCACAAAGGGTAAAACTCGATGCACACATCTTTGGGCCATACACGGTGGTGAGTGAAAGTGAGTGAATGAAACTGCACAAAGTGTCGAAGCTCTTCAGAGGAGCAGATGAGCACTAGCAGATGTGCACTCTGTGAGGAGTGCAGTCTCACTGTGGCACGGTCTTAGCAGGATTCTTTCAAAATGTATGTGAATTTTGCTTGAATGTAGTTTATTTCTGAGTACTGACGACTACATAAACATGTACAACAAGCTCGAGAGGAGCTGAGTGTTTCCACTGTCCATCAGTTTATGTTTCTCCAATAAAAGCTCTTGATCATAACCATCTATTCCCACATCTGCTTTTAAACTTGCGTTCTTTCCTCGGTGACCTTGGACATCCTCCTTCATGTTCTTTGCGCCCGCCATCCGTAAGAATAGTTAATCCGTGAACCGCATTGTTTGGAAGCGCCTAAGACGCTTTGCAGATACATCTGTGTTCTGTTAAAATGATTGGTCATTTCTCAGATAAAGCAGCTGGACAGTTCCAGGGGGAAGACCTTTGCCATGTTATCTGAGGCGTGGGAGGAGGGAAGGGGGGGACCTGGAGGAGGAGGGATCCCAGCAACGTGTGAAAACTCCCAGACACAAACCAAAACAGAGGGACAGCCTGGTTACCAGGAGGCAGAGGAGGGACTGGAGCGGGACCAAGTCAGGGGGACCCGAGCTTGTGAGGGGGCTCGACGGGACATCAGAGACCTCTGCAACCAAGAGTCTGTGGCAGGCTTTAAATTCACTGCTGCATTCGTTGATCACTAAATATAACAAAGGGAAGGGACAGAGGCTGATAGCTGAGGGTTTAAGGGGATCTGCTGTGAGGGGTTTCAAGGTGTCTGTGCTGCGCCACGGGATCAGTTACGATAATAAAGCGAGGCAGCGCCCGCAGCCTGTCCAGAGTCAGTTTGGTTCCATGGCTTCCATGTGGCAGTAGCCCAGAGGCATGGAACAAACTCCTGGAAGAAAATATTCATACAAATTTAGCCTCTTAGCGCTCACTGAAACATTAAGCGTTCAAAGCAGCTCTGTGGTGCAGAGATCGCCATGTGGCCATGCGTGCGCCTTACAGCAGATGTTTAATGGATTCAGGTGAGGCATTCAAAATGAGCGTGACTGTAATTTCAAGTGCCTGTCACAATGTGTTATGCCTTGCGTGACTACAGAGTTGCAGCCCAATGAGATGCAGAGCGAGCCACAGGATATCACATCACAACTAACAGCACATTTCAGGAGGTGGAGTGCTCAGATTTTTATCTCTGTCAGACGATAATTCGGTCTGTGATCAACAAGCCGAGCAACCAGTAACTTGTCTTATCTTGCCTAATTTGACTATTGTGTATCAGTATTATTACGGTGATGCACTGGAATTCATTGCAAAACAGCAATTGTGATACACGAAGGCTCCAGACTTGTCAGTGTAGAACTCTTCACAGCCCTCAAACACTGTGCTTAAAAATACTGTGCCGCTGTCTACGCACTGTGTGCATGCAGAAGAGTTTAAAAAATGTCTTCATCGGGAGACTGACCTCACCCTGTTGGCGCAGATGCTCAGATTAGAAAGAAGACCTTTGACCTTGCCCATTGTTGCCATGGTTCCTCAGCCTCCCCTGTCCATGGTGTGAACAGGGAGGAGGCAGGCGGGGCTCGCGGCGAGCGAGGAGGAGGAGGGCACTGGGAGAGCGAACGCGGATGCATAACCGCAACAGGTGGTGTTGATTTAAGGGAGTTCTGCCTTTCCATGCGCTGGAGCTGAACCCAATACATGACAAAGGCAGATCAAAGTGTGTTTCACTGTGGTGCGCGAAAATCCTTGTCAAACCATTCCGCTTCCTCCCATGAGCACCGTCGCTCTCCCTCTCCAGTGTGCATACTTTCCCCCCGCTCCCTCTGAGAAAGAACAGCTCACAGATGCTCCGCGGCAACAGCAAGAACACAAACTGACATTTCCTTTAACAGCTCATCGTGGACTTATTAGCGCGGGGCTCACCACTGTTCCTGCTAATAGTTTCTCTCTCACTCTCCCTCGGTGCACTTAGGAGCCTTTAGAGCGCGAGGAGGGCAGATGGAAAGTGAAGGGAATGTCATGGAGGATTGTGATTTCACCCGTGGGGGGAAAACACGATATTCTACAAATGAGGTTACACAGCAGAGCCTGTGAGCGCACACAAACATACACAAACTCTCAAAGGGCACTGCAATGTGGTCTTTGGCTGTGGGCCAAATCGGATCTCCCTGAGGCTCTTATACAATCCACACCATGTCAGCTTCAATTGGCAACTACCAAGTGCATGCACACCCATACACTCTGACATATAAAGACATAACCACACACACACACACACATACACACACACACACACACACACACACACACACACACACACACACACACACACACACACACACACACACACACACACACACACATCAGTAAAAACACACAGCTCTGTACTCACATAGAGTCCTGTGTGCCTGTCTCCAAAGAAGGGGAAAGCAACAGAGATCTCCACGAGCCTGGAGCCTCCGTCGTCCTGAGCGATGGTCTGGGAGTCCCCCTTGTCCTGGCCAAAGGGGTAGAAGTCCTCCAGGGGCACAGCGGGTTCCACCCCAGGCAGCAGGTCCAGGGAGAGCAGGGTGCAGAAGCAGGGCAGCAGGGCTCGCAGCACCAACACCATGGCCTCAGCCACCCAGGGATGGAGCTGACAGCAGGCACCGCGGAGGGGAGGGAGGAGCACACACACCTGAGGCAACAAGAGCAGAGCAGAACAGGACAAGACCGTACGTTCCTCCTCTCAACCACAGCAGTGTGAATCCTCCCCTGACTGCTCTCTGGCTCTGCCTCTTTCTCTCCTCACTTGTCCTTCAGTAGTGAACTGGGCTTCTTGTGTGAGACAGGGGAATACTGTAGATTCCTTGCATTCTGCTTGCTGCTGGGTACTGCATGAGCTACACTCCGTCTCACTGAAATGAAACGAGGGAAGAAATGAAAGAGGGGGAGCAGCGTGATTCAGCTGAGATGGTTTTTTTTTTTTTTTTGAACAATCCAGCGATTTGGTCCCTGATGGTCAGCTTAGAAATATCCTCAATAAAAGCTCTATTCTGCCTGCCAAAGGAGTTCTTTCAGTTTTGGCCCCACCTCCCCCACAGGGATTCACTACCTTGCATAATTAGCTCCTTCCAGCCAATAGCTGAAAAGAGGCCGGTAACTGGATAACCACTGGGCGGATCTATGATAATCAAAGGGCTGCTTTAAAGAAACTCTGACAAGATTTTCCCCTTTCAGTGAAACTCTTACTATGTACAGTTAGCAAGGCTTGCGAGGTCACACAGTGAGGAGACATGCATGTGCACTGCTGTGAAAATGCAGCCCTGTACAGTCAGTGCGGATCTGAAATGAAAGACAGAGTGAAAGGGCTTTTCAGATACTCACACACAGCAGATGCATGCAAGGATGGAAACACACAAATGCAGCAGGAACACAACATACTTGCGGTTCCTAATCAGCAAAGGGAAGACCACATATTAGCTGCAGGTTTTATGGTCGTGAAGGATCGCCAGCGAAACTCTCAAGGAATGATGATCCCCGCAGACCTTGGAGTCTGCAACGATCTCTGAAAGAAAACACTGAAGACAGCGCTGGCAACAGAGAGCGAAGGTCATTCTCTCACCCACAACACTAAATCCACAAAGGCTTTTAATGGTGCGAACCAAACGCCAGAACTCACATGCCATGAAAGGGCAGCGCTGTCCTTCGCAAGGTTCACAGGAAACTTTTTCCATAACAAAGTTGTGTGGCCAGTAGAACAAACATCATTATCAAATCTCAACATCTTTGGTAAAACAAAATCGCATAATTGTGCTCTGATACACCCAGTTTATTAAAAACAATCGTGACTGCTGCACACACTGCTATTGATCGAGTCAAACACAACAAAAAAAAAAACAAATGAGTTACACTATAGAATCTTTACGGCGTGACCTGAACCACTAATAAATCACAGCACCAGAAAAATCTGCAAACAATTATTGTAAATATTTGGAAATTATTCTCATTAGGATACACAAACAGTGATTATGACATATAAAATTGGTACATGATCAATATGACAAATGAGTATACAAACAATCATAAGAGAATAAAGCACCAACTAAAGGAAACCTTTCATCACATTGTTTCCTAAAAAAAATGGCACAGCATAAACAGACTTAGAAACGCCAAATGTAGCGAGCCAGAGGAAATCCTTAAAACAATTTGGCACATCCAGTCCTCTCATAAACAAAACACTCATTGTTTGTTGTTGTTGAGTTTTCCTGCAGATTAATGTAATCCGGTGTGCACATGTGCATGGGTGGGAGCAAACGCCTGAGGAGCGTGCGTGCGTGTGTGTGGACGTAGCTTGTAACATAATGTTGTTGGGAAGCAGCCAGAGGAACCGTGAATGAGGAAGTCAGAGGTGTTACGTACGTCACCGCGGGGTCCGCCTACACGCCAGGTTGTAGCATCTGATTGAAATAGGCCTGTCTTCTTCTTGTCTCCTGATCCAGCTGCTCTTTCAGAGTCAGTAACTTTGCAAAAGAAGGAGAAAAATGGAAGGTAGTTAGACAAACATAAACCTTTAGAGCAAGAAAAGACCTTCCCATCCAACCTTAGAATGAAAATACCTGCTCCTCCAGACATTTGACCCTCTGGCGATGGGCCTTCTCCCTGGTCTCCAAGGCCCGCTCAGCTTGGAGCTGACTGTCTCGCAGACGGGCCGTCTCCAGCTCCAGCTCCTGGTGATGACGTGCTGTCGCCTCCAGGAGGCGCTGTGCATGACAGTGCTCCAACTGGGAGATTTGGGCCTGAAGACAGTTCACATCAGTTTATATAGTTGAAAAGAGAGTTTAAGAAAAACAAAGGTGAGGATTCTGTTGCTGTAATCAGTGTTTGGGCAGAAAGGGGGGCACAGAGTTCTGGATCGGAGGGGTTCTCTAAAATTAAATCACACTGAAACAGCAGCAGCCTCCCTTTGAGGACTCTGACTGATATGCCACTACACTTCACATGCAAATTTAAATGCTTTCAGAGTTCAAGTTCATCTGACTTTTCATGCAAGCAAATGCAGCTACCACCTGCACTGAAGTAGAGAAGTTAGAGAGGGAACATTCCAGTATTGTTAAATATTGCATGAGTTACAGCAACATTTTAATTTACGCTTACTCATGTGAGAAAAAGAAAGATATACAGTATATAATGTAAACTTGTGTGAACATTTCTTGACAGCCTGATGCAGTAGCTCTGAGTTTCCCGTCTGAATCTGCTTAATGTCCTGATGATGTCTGCTGTGGAGCTGTTTGTGACCCCTGGCTCTCATGCAGTAGCCTCTGACCTGCACCATCTGCACCTCCTCCTGCTTTTCAGCCAGCTCCCGCTCCAAGCCGCGGACCGCCTGCTCCAACTGCTCCTTCTCTCTGGCTGCCGCCGCCGCCTCCTCCTCCCTCCTCAGCCTCTCCATCTCCACCTGACAACAACACGAGGGTGACATAATGTGAACGACTTTACCATGATTGTTCTGCACTCATGTGCCTTCCTGTAATGCGTGTAGCAGAAGCCAAGCACAGAGCCTCTTGGTTCTCACAGTCCACCTACATGTTTCCATCGCTTCAAGATCGCTTCATGCAACGTGTGACAAAGGAGATGAATATGTGGAAAACGGAACATCAAGTTAAGCAAATGACAAACTGCAGCATAATGAAGCAGCACATTATTCAAACCGTCTCCTGCGGCATGGATTAATGTGGCTGCCCATTTATGTCCCCAAAAGCTTCGGCAACTGCACGTCTTCACTTGGTCCAGAATGTGGCAGCAAGGCTTCTGACCAACACTAAACGCCTATTACTTCAGTCCTGGCGTCTATATGTACGAGGGCTTCCAGCAGTTTTAGAATTGACTTTAAGACGCTTTTAATTACGTTTTAAAGCCCTCTGCGGTCTGGCTCCTTTATATATTTCAAATATTCTACCTCATATTCAGCACCAAGGCTTTTCAGGTTTCCCGACCAAAAGCTGTTTAATGTTCTGGGGTCCAACAAAAGGGGGATCATGTCTTTACTGCTCTAGCTGTGATATTATGAAGCTGCAGTTTCCAACCAGTCATGACAACTTGTTGAACTAATCCTACAGATAAGGGATGAAGGAATAGCTTAATATTTTGGGGAATATGCTGGCTGTTTCCTCCTATTTCTGGTCGTTATGCTAAGCTAAGCTAACCGGCTGCTGGCAGTAGCGTCATATTTACCCTACAGACACGAGGGTGGTATCAATCTACTCGTCTAACTCTTGAAAGAAAGAGAATAAACTTATTTTCCACAATGTCAAACTAATCCTCGTGTCCGGTTCAGCACATAGATCCGCTAACCTTCTCCAGCGTCCTCCTGAGTGCTGACTTGTCTTTCCCGAGGCGTGTCAGCACCCTCTCCATCTCTGCTCTCTCACTCTGCAGTTTATGCAAAGAGCTCTGAAGATTGGCGACCTTGCCGTGGAGTTCCTCCTTCTCTCGCTGCAGCTGCTGGGAACTCCCCTGGGCCTCCAGTTCAGCTTCCTGCTGTTGCTTCAGACTCTGGGACACAGTCAATCATTTACGCATCAAAATGGTGTCTCAACATTTGCATCTTTATTCGCACTTTGACCTCAGTGTGACTCACCTCCTTCAGTGTCCTGTTATGTCTCTCCAGCTCAGATTCTTTAAGCTCTAAGTCCTCTTGGGCTCTTTGGAGGTTCTGGTTCTGCTCTGTTAGCTTGTGGTTCAGCCTCTTACTCTCTGAAAGGGCATCTCGGGTTTTATCCAGACGCTCCTATAGGCACAAACATGTCCATGCTCACTACACAATGAGGCTCTCAGTTTCATCAAAACTCAATTTTGCACTTAGGCTGACCCTGTATTTCTCACCTTCCTTCAGATTCTGTCTCTCTTACAGTTCTTGACACACTGTTGAAAGTTGCAGGCAAGAGTCTGCGTTTTTCTCCCACTTTTTACTGAACGACCTGACAGCTTTTGAGCAAATCAAGAGATTTATACCAAGCATGTCATGTTTTTGTTTGCTCAAAATCTTTAAAGTGCAGTCCCAAACTACGACCGGAAAGCTCTCCTGAGAAACTCTTGGAGAATTAATGAGCTTGCCTGAGCATTTTATTGCTCAGTCTTTGAGGTCCTTCAGGAAAACCACAGCAGCAAATGTAAATGAAAAATGCTCAGTGTGGAGCTGAGAAGCTTGCATAGCTGCACCGTAAATCAAAGCAGAGCAATGGAAGCACGGCTATTCATCTTATTTTGAAGTTTCAATCAAACATCCTGATGTTGAGCGAGAAGAAAAGCTTAGAAATTAAAAATACACAGTGCAGATGATTTGTTTTATGTTACAGAAATGAATTTTTCCTAAAATGCATCTATGCCTGTGGCTTTGCAGTATTCATCTTGTCTCAGGATGCTGAGGTGATACACTGTACCTGCAGCAGCTTTCGGTCCTGCTCACTGGCAGTCAGAGCGCTCTGCAGCTGTGTGATCTGCTCCTGCAGGGCTCCGCTGCTGGTCCTGTTGTCACTGAGGGTGTTTGACAGATGGTGGATCTGTTCTCTCAGCTGGCTCTCGTGCTGCTCGGCTCGAGCCAGTGCCGTGGTCAACCTCTCCTCGCTGACCCTCAGCACTGCGCAGCGGTCCTCGCTCTCGCCCAGCTTCCTCCTCAGCTCCGTCAGTCTTTCCTGCAGCGCCCCTGCCTCTGCATCCAGCTCTGCTGCCCTGAGCTGGGCCCTCTGTAGCTCACCTTCAAGGGTGCGCTGGGAGAGCTCCAGGCGGCTCACCCTGCTCTCTGCTGCTTCCAGGGACTCCTTCAGCTTCCGTTGCTCTGCATTTGCACGATATTCTAAGCCTTGCAAGAGCTCCAACTTGTCCTGTGGAGGAATAGGTACATGCGCTGTTAGTGTCGGATGGTGTGCACTGTTTTCGTTAATATTAAACTCTTTGCCTTTTACATACTTGCAGTGCTCTGGACTCTGCCTCGGCAGCTTGCAGACTAGTCCTTAAGTGAGCCGCCTCCTCGTCAAGGCTTCTCTTCTCCCTCTCTGTACGACGTACTGCTTCGTCCTGCAGGGAAATGGACGTATGCGCCTCGTGCAATCGCTTTGCCATCTCACTTTGTCCTGGAGGAATAAGTTAAAAATGCTGTATGTCTAAACAGAATTAATAACGATATTTACTGTGTTTGTAGGGTCCACCTACCCTGCTCTGACTGCTTCAAGGACTTTTGTAGTTGTAGCAGCTGGGTGGCTGATTTATCCTGGCTGCCCTGGAGCTCTGTCACCTGCTGACTCAGACTAACTATCTGAGCCTGAGCCGCATCCTAGAGGAAGAAGACACGTTTATTTGAGACTAAAAAGTGCCAAAAATGGTCTGAAAAGAAAAGATAAGATGTACATTATGGTCCCCCACAAACTGGTCTTGGGCATTAAGCCTCTACATCAAACTGTACCCTGTCTCTTTGTGTGTCCCTGAGCTCCTGCTGGAGTTCCCGTATGGCCGTATGCGCTGTGTCCACGTCCAGCTCTTCATCTTCACCATGAGACAAGGACAACACGGATCCGTCTGTCACGTTGTCCCCTCCTAACCGAAGACCACGCTCATTAATGCATCTACTTATAGCAAAAAATGGCATCATGATGCCTCATCATGAATGTGCATGACTGTACCTTTTACTTGCAGGTGGTTTCTCCAGGGAGAGGGAGACCGTCTGCGGGACCCGGGCGTGCCGGCAAGCCTCCGATGGCTGGTGCCACCAGTGCGTCGCAGAGCTGAACACAACCCCACCAACCTGAGCTCCAGGTCCCTGCGTTTAGCATCGGCCAGGCTCAGCTGCTCTTTCAGGTCCTGGGCTTTGCTTTCAGCGAGGCCAACCTGCACAGAGAGTTCCTTCACCTGGATCCTGGAGTCTTCTAAGGCTTTCCCCAGCTGGGCAGCGGATTCTCTGTGCCTCTGGTCACACTGCTGCTGATAAGCCTCTCTTTCCTGCAGCAAATCTCGGCTCTGATGCTCGGCTGTCTCCAGTTCCACCGCACGGCGCTGCAGACCCACAACCTAGGCACAACACAAACCTCATTTTCTTTACCAGTCTTGCATGCATTTATTATATACTGCAGGTAGTATAGAAGCCATAACTGGGGTGCTTTCAGAGAATTTTAAATCTTCTAGAAGTTGTACATGTGAGAATGTATATGTTTACACGATAATCTGCCAATTTTGAGCCTACAGCAGTGCAAAACAGTGATGAACAACACTGCAGAGTAACTCCTGAAGAAACATGTCTTGAGCGTTATCTAGTGACCAGCATGTAACTGTGTAAATAAGAGGCATATGGTGTCTGTAAAGGGTTAATGTGCTTTAGGATGACAACACTGTGAACTGTCAGTGACAGCATTTCCAAAAGCATCTTCTAAAGTGTATCATAAGAGGTTAAGAGGTACAAGAATCATGGCTGAGGCATAAAATCCAACGACAAAATACTTTGGAAGGACCCGTCTAGATTAACCAGACTTCAAATACATCATAATAATGAGGAATCTGTTTCAAGTTGCCTCCATGCTCTTGGAAACAGAATGCAGAAGTATGCCATATGTTCACATGACTATCTGCTGCGGTCATGAGAATATGAGGACCCTAAAAAAGGGGTTATGGGATGGAAGAGGTTAAAAAAAAAAACGCACTTTATAGAATGGAAAGCTCAATTTTTCCTGTTGTTTTGCAACACAAACTAGCATTTGTCTTTTTTAATTTCTGGTAGCATTAAAAGAGAATTTTGTTAATAAACTGTTCAGTTATATTCAGAGAAGAATTCAAAGTAAACCTGAAGGCAATCCATCAGTGTTCCAGCAGAATTTTCACTGTGTTGTGGTTCATGTTCTCTGTCTCTGCATGAGTACCGCAGATGACAGGTATTCTTAAAGTATGTTGTATGCAAAGGTGGAATGTTTGCTCTAGCATGTTGTTAACAGACTAATTCCCGGAGGCCTTCTACCTCACTGAGCGCCGCCTCTCTGCCGGCCTCGCACTCCAGCACTCTCTGCTTAAGAGCGAAAGCCTCACGACGTGCCTCCTCCTCCTTCTGCTCCTCCTGACACACCCGGGCCTGCAGCTCCTGCAGCTCCTGTTTCTGCCGGCTGTTCTCACCTTCGAGGACCTTTACCTGCTCATGTTAACATAGCACACACCACTTGAGGGTAATCCTTTATTTGAAATAAATCAGATGGAAATCCGGAATAATCTCTCACCTGTCTGCGCAGCTCCTGCAGCTCTCTGCGTGCCTGCAGGCGAGTCTTCTCCAGCTCCCTCATCCTGCTGCGTAGAGCGGTTGCCTCCTGGTGCACCGAGCTCCTGCATTCCTCTAAGACCACCACTTTCTGCTCCCTCTCCTCCACAGCTCTTCTTAAACTAGTCGAGATATGTTCAAAGTTCAAACGAGACAGAGATTGAATTCACAGGAAGTCTGCTCTTCCATGTGACGGCGGTACCTGCTGTTGTCACTCTCTGCTTTCTTGATGAAAGCTCTCAGTTCCTGATTGGAGGCTTGGATGGCTTCTTTCTCTCTGGTCTCATCACCCAAGAGCCTCCTCAGGTCCAGGGCTTCTTTTCGATGCTTGTCCCGATCCTGAGCGCACTCCTGGAGCTTTCTGTGAGCCTCAATCAGCTCCCTTTGCCCTTTAATAAGTGCATCCTCTGCCTCCTGCAGCTGCCGGCGAAGGCCCTCTAACTTCATGTCCAGATTATGGAGAATGAAAGGCACAGTCAGTGAGGGTGAATTAGGAGGCTTCATGGATAAAAAGTAAATTTCTTAACAGCTAAACTCCCATCTAGAAACTCTGTGAAAGTATTTTTTACTTGTTACTGGTTTCGTGATTGGTTGTCAACCCAAACCAGAGTTTATTTGCTGATATAAATTCCAAATGGGTACAAACATAGTTAATAAGGAGAAGAACAATAAGCCTCAAACTGACTTCAAAACCATCTGTTTTCAATATAAATCCAATAAAACAAAACACACAGAAGTCTTTATATTCTAAAAAATTCATCAAAAACTTCTATTACCTGCAGAAACATGTACTAAATCTAATCATCAAATCGAATAAGAAAAAAGCCTTCAGCATGGTGAAGTCAACACATACAGTATTACTCCACACTCTGAGGCTGACTCTGGATCAGATGCAGTGCATTAGATCATCATTGTTTGAAAGCTAAACCTCAACATCTCCTATTTTAAGTGCTATGTGCACAATCCAAAGATAGTGTATGACCTATATTCTGTTTTATGGCAACATGTTGTGTGTAGTGAGAGAAAGAGGGAGGACAGAGCTTATCTGGGCATGGATGAGAGCCAGTTGGGCCTGTGGCCAGGTGCTGTCTCTCCCCATCTCCTTACTGCAGCTCGCAGTGTAAGGAATCCACACAGAGCAACATGATAAACAGCAGGCCCCCCACCCCCCGGAGGTGGTGGTGGGGGGGAGGGAGGATGAGGAGTAGCAGTGTTATGTTCAGAGGCCACACAAGATGGTTCTTTCTCATAAACTCTAATGTGAGAAAAAACAAGCCAGTGCTGATCTGGCCAATTATACTTTATTTTATCTGATTTTTGGGGGGGGTGGGAGGAGGGGGGGCAGAGAATATGAGGGCAGCAGTGTTGTGTTATGTGAACGGGAGAGGGGGACCTGGAGTCCCAGTGGAGCCAGCCTCTCGCTGCTGCGAGGGGGAAAATAAACACTCCCCCGCTGGCTTATTTACACAAGGGGTTAACTCAAACTTTGATTTCATATTGTGGTACCAGGGACCGTGTCCGCCCCTCTCGCTTTCTCCCCCTCTCAGGCTCACTCGCTCTCTGTCACACACTCTCACTCCTGTTTTGTCACTGTCTGACATGAGGCTCATGAGATGGGATAAGTGAAAATAATCAAACAAGGAAACGAGCAGGGGCGGAGGCCAAACATGACAGTGTCGCTGAAGTCTGACTTGATATATGGACGGGAGGGCAGGCCAAACCTCAAAACTCCTCTGCTCTGGCTCCACACAACCTCATTCACTATACTTTGACAAGACGAAGGAGACAGAGGGAAGACAGGATGATCTTCATTTTTGCTTTTTTATTGAAACCAAAAAGTCCCACACAGATAAACAATCCCTCTTTCCAGGGACAGCAGGCTTTTAAATCAAGGCATGGTGGGGCCCTTATAACTCTGCAGTTAGATCGTAATGAGGTGACTGTGACCTTGTTATTCCACTAAAACGCTCAGTGACCCCGTGCCTGCAATCCTGACCACAAGCAACCCCAAGAGAAGAGATTTACGGCTCTCATTTGGCTCAGAGAGGTATGTCACCGGGCCAGAATTATAGTCTCTAATTGCGCTTTTATATTTATATTAAGGTCAATGGAACTAAGTGTTCCTCCAGTGGACTTGACAGGAAAAAGACACAGAATGAGTGCTGAGTGGGAGTCTTGAGAGTGGACACCCCCGCTCCTTGTAGGATTTGGCCCTGCTCACTCTGCACCTGATGGCACCCTGATGTTAGTAAAGCTCTGTGGCACTGGCCAACGTCAACAGCAGCCTATGGTAAACGGCTCTCGCCTCACACTTGTACTAATTGGTGCAAACTCCCCCTCGCTCCAGAGGCAGATCCGTGGTCTCCCATCCGATGCCAAGTCAAACAATCCTGTCATTTCCTATGCATTTCTGTGATCCTACTGCACAAACCAACTCTGATGACATCCAACCTATGTATTCTATGATCTTTTTTATATTTCCATGTGCAAATCAAGCTGGTGAAGTTATTGAAGGGCCTCACCTCATGTTGTGTGTGTTCCCTCTGCTGGTTCAACTCTCTGACCTGCTCTGTTAGACTCTTCTTGGCACTCTCATGGGAGTTCAAAGACTCTTCAAACTGAGTCCGCAAGTCCTGCAGCTCAGACTGAAGGACGTCCATTGCATTCTGGAACACAGAGGTGCAAAACTGGTCAGCTGAGGTATGTGTAAAGAACAAGAAACCAGAGCCAATATGTCCCCGGTGCACTTTACCTTATCCTGCTCCTGTTTGCTCAGTGCCTCCCTCTGCCTGCGTTCCATCTCCATGCCTGCTGTGGCCAGGTCCTGCTGCAGGGCGGCCAGCTTCTCTGTGAGGGCAGCCCTCTCGGCCTCCTTTTGGGACAAAGCCTGGCCACAACAGACTGCGAGGTCAGGGTAATTTAAACTATAACTCACAAAAAGTTTGGCCGCAAAGAAAAAGAGCACTGAGAGATTGAAGGGGGCGACAGGTACAGCAGCTGCAGTCGCAGCCCCGTTAGCATATAGACCTGTCAACATCAGCTCACTTTGGAAACATGTTGACATCAACCCACTCCCAAACTTTCATCGCTGTGGGAAAAATGTTTGCAAACAATGCTGATGTGTTAAGCCAAAAAACAAATCAAGCCATTGGAAACTTTGATTCCCTTTCAGTCAGTCAGTACACTCAGAACAACACATCCGTACGGAGAATGTGTCCTCATGAGACCAACCTGAAGAAACTCTCCCAAAACACACATCACGGTCAGTGAGTGCTGCCCCTCAGCCTTCAAAAGTCCCTGCACAGACTCTCCATCTCAGTCTTCTTGTGCTTCACCTCACTTAACCTGACTACAGCAGAGTATTGCTTCCTACCCAGCGTGTTCTCTCAAGCCTTGTTTCTTCCCCTTGCTCGTTTAGCTCGCTAACGAGCTGCACTTGTCATTCGTAATGTCACTGAATCAGAGGTTACGAGAAGATTAGATTTAAGAAGATGTCTTACACCATCCAGAGCGAAGGATATATTTGGTATGGATGCAGCTGTGCTCAAAGAGTTCAGTACAACACTAACCAATTCTACAACCAAGATTACAGGATTACTGAGCTCTCGACTGAGGTTGTTTTGTAAATATTCAAAAACAGGGATCCCCTTTCTGCCTGTAACTACAGGCCTATCAGCGTCCTACCTACAGTGTCACAGGTTGCAGAGTAGTTCACTTGCTTTGCACCTCATGCAATGTGGCTTTAGAGCCAACTATTCAAGAGAGACAGCAAACTTTTCTTACAGAAAAGATCAAATATTGGATAAAGGTCACGTTTCCTGAGCTGTTTCTTGACCTCTAGAAGGCATCTGACACTGTTGGTCATAGATTTCTCATGTCTAACTTATCTAGCTTCTGTTTTTCTTCAGATGAGCTTAATGGATAAAATCACATCTGCTAAATCGATCTCAGTATGTCTGAGGACAGACTCTTCAATCAGCTGCCCTCTGTCTGTCCACAGCAGGGACACTGCCAAGGGGAGGCAGTATGCAGTGTAACTGTGTCCTGAATGATGTCTTTAGTAACACTAATTCTCTCTTTTTCTTTTTATGACTGTTTATTATTACTGCTGCATGCTTGAAAATGATCATTATGTTCTGTTTTTAGGGTGACTTTGTAATATCTGTCCAGGGACTACAGATGAAAAACAGCCTCTTGGCTAACTATGGCACACTCACAGTAATGTCTATTAATGTGCACTGTCCCTGTTAAATAACCCAACAAATAAGCAAAAATAGGTTTGGACATAGAGAAAATGTCATGCTGAGATAAACCTCCACTGAGGGACGAGGAATGGACCTTGCATGTTACATGAGGATGCTGGCAGAACATACTGTAACTTCTGATGGGGACACACTAACAACTGTGAAGGCAGAGATTGGGATGTTGTGCTTACGAGACAAACGCTTCTGCTACCTTAAAATACTCCAAAAAGGGCCGTAACAAACCCATGAAGGCAGCACCTCACACACCTGCTGCTTGTCACTCTCAGCCTGCAGGAGGCTGTGGCTGAGGTCCTGCTGCAGTCTGGCGAGCTCCTCTTGCACCTGCTGCAGCTCCTTCTGGCTGTGCACACGCAGCTCCTCATACTGCCGATGCAGCTGCTCCTCAGCCTGCTCCCGCTGAAGCGTCAGCTCCGCACGCTGCTGCTCCTGTCAACCATCAAACACGCGCCCTCCTGATTACCAAACAGATAGCTAAAGAATCCAGTTTAAACCAAATGCAAGTCTCACTCCACCTTTTGCCGGCGTTCAGCCTCGAGTTGCTCTCTGTGAATTTGCTCTTTGCTGTTCAGGGTCAGCTGAGCATTCCTCTCCACCTGGGCCAGCTTCTCCTCCAACCTACTCTGCTCTTGCGCAGCTTGTGCCAACTGTCGATCAGCATCTGCACGCGTCCGAGCACCATCACCTGGACGGATGCATCCATACTCCATCACAATTGCGCTCAGTGATTAGATGGAGACTCTGGGTTCAGCAAGATTTCATTTGGAGCTTTATTTACGGGGATACTCATGCTTGTCTTTATGTGGAACATGCTAGCTTAACACCACTTATCCGATCCATATGTGTTTGTGCGGAGTGGTGGGACCCTGGTCAGCTGAGAAAGCAGCTCCAGTGATCCTGCAGCCCAGCTGTTGCAGAGCTCACAGCTGAAATATGGATCTCTAGTGGGCTGTTGGAAAGGCTTCATGGCCAGGGGGCTTGGCACGGAGGACAGTGGGGTCTCTGAGGGAGGGGGCTACTCACGCGTCAATGCCTCGTTAGCCAGGAGCAAGCTGCGCCTCTCCCCCTCCGTCCTGGTGCGCTCGGCCTCCAGAGACGAGGCAAGCTCCTGGCTCTCAAACAGAGCCGTCTCCAGGGACTCCTTCTCTGCTCTGGAACACAGCGGTAAAGTGGTTTGAGCTCTGAAAAAAAGACCTTTGAACCACTAGGTGTAGAAGGTCATAAAATCCAATGATCCATCATGAGCAAAGTTTCCAAATAAAACCATGTTACTTAGAGACTCTTGTTACATGTGACTGGCTGTGCTTTAGAAAGTGAAATTTGCCTCAAAAGTCTAAATGGCCTTAAACACGCACTGGCAGTTGGTCTGACTTAAACAAACACACACACTCTGAGTTGTTTATGATGCTTTTGAGGGGACCAAACTGACTGACGTTCATTCCTTACACTCTTAACCTAACCATAACCATAACTGCGACATGCTTAACCCCAACCCTGACCCTGAACTTAACCAACGAAGACAGAAACAATTTTACTCCAGCTTGTGCTGAATGCAACTGCGCAAAACAAACTGGAAAAACTGGTTTTAAATCTGAAATTGGTCCCAAAACATTTTAGAGGTAAGACCACACAAACAAATACACACACACACATACACACACGAACGCACTCAGACCTAAGTGCAACCAGCTCCTGCGTGAGACCACAGGCGCTTCGGTCAGCGGAGTTTAGCCTGACATCCAGAGCAGCCTTGTCCTTGGCCAGCTCCTCCCTGTCATGGGTAGCTCTCTTTAGGGCTGTGGTCTGTGTCTCGAGCTCCTTCCTGCACGCACACAGCTCCTCTGACACAGTCTGCATCTGCCTGTTGACCTGGAGACCGACACACACAAATAAAAAAATACCATCAAGCAATTAATCAATACTCGTTGCTTTTTGCTTCTTAATACCATACACTAAATCACGGTGTGCATTCAAACCATAGCATACACACTTCATGGCTGTATTATCATAACTGTGGAACACATTTTTCAAGAGTATGAGCAGCAGAAGGAAGTCCTACATTAACAGTTACGTTATGGCTGCTAATGTGTATCTGTTGGATTGAAAATGAACCACCAAACCTCGACACTTCATGCAGCCACGTTCGCTGCACTAATACTGAACTCTGCATAGCCCTCGTTTTGCTGTTATGAAGCATAAATTAAACAAACTTTAAGTGATTCATGACAGTGTATAGGAACTGCAGGGCCATAACAAATGCATCGCCTGAAGCAAAACAAAAATGATTAGTGGGCTTATGATTTTTTTCCAGTTACCACTTAAATCACTGTGACACACCACAGGACTTATATCTTGCAACAAAAATAATGAACTGAGAACATGTTCAGCTCATGTGGAACTTGCTAAAATTTATTCAGCATTTATTAAACTCCAACAACAGATTATTGTGTGAAAGCACTGAGGAGAGGACTGCCCTGGGATTCATCTTTTATTGAGTGAATTCAGCTCATGCCTTAAGAATCAGAGTAAAACATCCTGAGAGGTACAATCAGCAGGAATCAGCGTCATTTAAAGGAATATTTCTTTGTTTTGGGAAATACACTTAGTGCTTTTTTGACGAGAGTTATTCTCATGGCTGAATGTTAATATGAAGCTGGCAGACAACTAGCTTAGCTTAGCATTAAGGCTGAAAGCATGGAGAAGCAACTAGCCTGGCTTCTTCAAAGGGAAAAAAACTCAACTGTAAAGTTTTGTTTACTCAAAAATCAAAGTGTAAAAACAAGTTTTCTTGATCTTACAAGGGGTGACATGTAGGAACTATTTCTTGGCCAGTGACTTCCTGAAGTCTCCACTGCTTGCCTGTCACCCTCCCCATGACATCAAGACTCCACTGGCTCAGTGAGGAAATAATTCCAGCACGAAACCCATCAGAAAACCTCAACCTCATCTTTGCATTAATGTTTGTGTCCACATTAAACAAACGAGGTATGATGAGTTAATTAATGAGCTTTAGAGCTGCTACCAGGCATGTTTTTATAAACTTTGGACAGATAAAGGCTGGCTGTTTCCCCCAGTCTACCAGAGTGGTGTTATCTTCCCATCTAACACTCAGTAAGTGACCTTATTCTCCTGGTTTGAATTAAAAGATGAAAAATCTGTATTCGGAGCTATAAAGTGTAAGATGTGAGAATGGTATTTCACTGATATATTGTGCCTTTAGGGTCAGTTACTAACACACCATCACACATTGGTCGAGTCTAAAATGGGCCCCTGCAACTTCTAATATTTCACTGCAACGGATTGTTTGAAAAGCAACAATCACTGTAATTTGATTTCGAACCACACTAAAATGAACTCACACTAACTAAATATTAGCACATGATGTCTTTCAGCCTCTCCTTAGGTAAATATTAAAGTGGATGAATTACGCCCGTGTTATGGATGTGAGTGGTGCCCAATAAGGGGATGAAACACGAGCTCGGCGCGATGGACGCCACTCCAGGGCTTGTTTTATACACGGTGGATTTATTTTTACAGATAAGCTATCTAAAAATGTTTGGATGGAATTTGTCAAATTGTTTAGGTTTGTTATATTTTAGCTGAGATCAACACGGATATCCCAGTTTCACATTCAGAACAGATAACAAAACACATGAAGATTCCTTTCATTCTTTCGAGGACGAAATAGGGAGATCTGGATCTGCTGAGGGAAGAATGGGAATACTTTAGGTGTTAATTTATTGGGTCTTTCAACTCCCACTGCATATCATATGTCTATCTATTTATCTTTTCCAGTTCACATTTGTTCATTAAGACTCCCTGCTTGTTATGTCCCAAGTCACTCATAAAACACAGAGTGGGGCCTGAAATGCACTCTGCAGCCCGTCTGAAAGAAAAAACATGGCAGATGTGTCCAGCACCTCCAACACTTTTTAATGTGACAACAAGCTCCACAAACCTGCTGAAAGCCATTAATAACATCAGCATAGTTGTCCCAGGTGGTGGGAGCTGGGAGGATGGAGGCTGAAGTGTGTGAATGGCCGGGGGTGTCTGACCTGGGACTGCTGCTCCAGGGCCTGAGCGTTCGCCTTCTGCAGCAGACTCAGCTCTGTTTCTAGCTTCTGGCAGAGGTCCTGCAAGTCGTTGTGGGAGCTCTCCAGGGCTTGTTTCTCGGCGAGCAGATCCATCATGTCCTGTTGCACCCGTGCTGCCTCTTCCCTGGCTGCTGCCCGCTCCGCTTCGGCTTCCCGTCTACGTTCGCCGAGCTCTGCCTTCTCACCTTCTGTCTGGAAGGGAAGCTAAAACCTTTCACTTCTGTTCACCTTCTGCCTTCCATCAGTGTTATAGAGAAACTGCATGGCTACCGACCTGCAGCAGAATGCGATTGAGTTCCACCTTGTCTTTGGCCAGGCCTTCGCTCAGGGCAGCCATTTTGGCCAGTGAATCTTTAAGTGCAGCCTCCTGATTCTGCAGTTTGTTGAGGGCTAACTCATGTGCAGCACTCTGTGACTCCATCTGCGGAGTAAATGATGAATATTGGAAGGATCTGAACCTCAGGGAGAATCTACTAATACAGATCAGGCTAACTGGTGCAAGAACAAAGCAGTGTACCTTGCTGAGTGCCAGAGCGAGGCTGGCCTTATCATCCTCCAACACCTCCTTCTGCAGCATGATTTGACCCAGAGCCTCCTTGACTGTCACAAGCTCCCTACGAAGATCTGAGTGCTTTCCTTCAAGCTCCTCCAGGCTCCTCTCGCTGAAACACCAAGTGACTGTCTCACACTGTTTCTTTGTCTCACACACACGCAGATTATTTATACAAACAAAATCCCTTAACAGTAATCCATCTCCACTTTGAAACATGGAGAAACGTTGGTGCCAAAGGCCAGAACACGGAGGGAGTTACTTTTCTGCCATATCGCATGTCCTGCTCCAATTCTTAGCTAATCAAATTTTTTGAAGCAGAAGAAGCCCTCAAAAAGAGGAAGAAAAAACATTTCTTCTTGCATGAGTGCAGTAATGCAATGTAAATCATTTACATTTTCATCCAAATGTCATCTGGGTGCATTGCTGGCCGGAGAATGACATGTGTTCCTGATCTGAACTCTAAACAAACGGAGCTTGAAAACAATCATGGGTGACGGGGTGTGTGTTGTGTAACGGTCATTCTTCCTCGCTCATGCCGTACCCTCTTTGGGCCTCCGTGCGCTGGCGTGCCAGCTGCGTCTCCAGATCCTCCCTCTGCTCCCTCAAGAGGTCCCGCTGTCTCTGGAGCTCCAGCGATGAGGCTCGCAGTACCCCCAGCTCGGCATGCTGGGAGTCCACCTCCTGCTGCAGCCCTGACAGCAGCATCTCCAGGCTGGCCTTCTCACTGTGGGGCATGGAGGTAGAGAGAGGCGGAGGAAAAGAAAGAAACAGAGAGTATGTTGAGTTCAGCTGCTGCACAGTGATGCACATCATCATCATCATTAGAACGCTTGGTTTTCTTCTTCACTGCTTGTATAATGTTGTATAAATATTGTTCCTGAAGAGGTTTCAATACATTTAAACATGTTCCGATAATGAGAGTGAAAATTATCTGCTTAATTAAACATAAATCCAAACTATAATGTTTGTCATCATCATCATAATCATTATAACATTTGGATTTTTCCAAAAATAACATTTAGTCCTGATGGCTATTTCACAATTAACCAAAAGAGGTCAAGAAAACATGACACAGAAAGCACGGCTGAACGACTTTTCATCTGCTTCCTGAAGCCTCGGGGTACCTGGAGACGAGCTCCAGTGAGCAGCGGTATCTGTTGCTGTCTCGCAGGCTTTCCTCCAGAGCTTTTTTCGCCTCCTGACTTTCCCTCCTTACTTCCTGGATCTTGTGCTCCAGCTCTCTCCTGTCAGAGTCCCTCTCCTGCAGGTGATCGCGCAGTGTGTTCACTTGCTCCACGGCAGCATCCAGACGCCCATGCAGCTCCTGTGGTTTGTACGTGTGTGCAGCGTTTGTGGTGTGTGGGCAAAGAAACTTTGGTGAAATGTCACTACAATGTGTTAAACATATTATCTCTTTAAAGCAGTGGTTCCTAACATTTTTGACTCAAAATCAAGCTAAATCTACTTGTGAGCCCTAATTATTATGACCTCAGTGTGTCCTGGGTTGTCTCATTTATAGGACTTTCACATGCCTGAATAAGTGAAAGAATACAGTATTTCACAAGAAAATGGCAAAAGGTCTGAATATATTTTGAAATATCTAAACATTTTGTGACCTTTCACATGCCTTTTCGAACACCTGAGCAGTTCCTACTCTGAGGTTGGGAGCTACTGTTCTAAAACATGCACAGTGAGGAAAGAACAGCAAAGATCAGTCATGTCTGTTGGACCTGTGTTTGTTTCTGGTGCTTGGAGAGAGCGCTCTGCACTGTCATCAGGGTTGTGTTCCTCAGAGGAGACCAGCCATGAAGAGGTGAGGAGGGTACATTTTCAGAGCCACTGCTGTCACCCTCACCGCCAACCAACTGGACGTGGCAGGTAAAATAAGGGAGAATGGAAAAAAACATTAATCTTCTGGTGTGGTGGCCTAAAGCAGGATGTGGCGCAGTGCGTTTGTGTTGTTCTGACCTGGTGAACATGGAACAAAACCTTTTGGAGAGCTTGGATCTCTGCGTGGAGGAGCTCCATCTCTGCTTTATCCTCTGTTCTCCGTGTCTCCTGAGCAGGAAACCATTAAGTTCAGATAAGCAGCACACACAGAGCAGGCCTGACATTCCCCAGACGGCAGCCCTCTAGACAAGGAAGTCGTGGAGTTTATCATGCCTGAGGTCCAGACTACATGTGAATTAGGCCCCTGAACCACACATCTATCTGCCACCTCCCAGTCACCGTTCCCAAGTTCTCACCATCCTGTCCAGACTGATCTGCATGGTGTGGAGGCTGGCGTCCTTCTCACTGTTCTGGCTGCGGAGGTGCTTCACCGAGCCAGTCAGCTCCAGGATTCTACGGAGATCAACGTGCACGTAAATGGACAGAGAATGACATCACAAACACACACGCACACACGCACACACACACACACACACACACACTGGTGATTCAAGAGTGGCATGTACTCCTCCTCTGCTACACCATCAACACTATCAAATTCTCGGCACAGAATCATGGGATTAACAATGACTTCAGATAAGATCAAACGCCTGCTAAGACCCAGAATACAAAGGCGCTGACAGTCCACAGGAGGTGGCACAAAAGACTCGACTCTAAATATCAGGACAAGAGCAGCTAAATAGCTTGATGTGCAGGATTTTAATGTTTAAAGCCTGCATAAAGTTCTGGTGTTCCATCTAGGTTTTATATTTTTGCTTTCCTTTCAATCACAGGAAGATTGTGATCGCCTCATCACAGAATTTCTATTTCACATTACGATGCTGTTTTATTTCTGGTCGACTAGACCAATCCTGAGACTGCAGACAAATGTTGGTGCAGGGTTTGTGCGGTCAGTCCCAGGTTTAGGTTTGGGGGCTGGATGGAGTTGAAGTGGGATTGAGAAGAGACAAGACTTAAAATATTCTTCGATGAACTGTTGCTTTTATTAGTGTTTACTGAGTCAAAATCATGGGGAAAGTGTCCGGACTTTGGGGGTTGTCTTTTGAAGTTGCTTCAGTGTCACTGAAACCAGAATCCAGCAGCCCTTAAACAAAATGCAGCTCAAAGCTGTATTGTGTGTCATTTTGGCTGCCGTTTTCAAAGGACAGGAGGCAAACTCTTCATGACAGACGGGCCCATGCGGATTTGGAGATGACTTTACCTGGAGTGAAGTTCGACTTTCTCTGCATCCCAGCGGCCCTGAAGCTGCATGGCCTCTTTCAGCTTGTCCTTCAGTTGCCTCTCCAGTGCTGACATCTCCACACCACTAGAGGTAGTCTCCTGTGTTACTCTGGCCTCTAAGTTCATGCAGGCAACATGCAGCTGGCGGCTGGCAGCGACACACTCGCCGCGCATATCAGACAGAGTCCTGTTGAACAGAATCATGCACATCAAGATTTACAGCCAGTATTGTAACAGATGAAATGTGACATGCTGTTTGCCTTCATGCAGGTGTCAGCCATTAGTCTAATTGAAAAAACTGTATGTTTGTATGATGGATGCGTGTCGTGGACAAGCTCTGGGATTAGGGCTCACTTTGAAGTGTCTTCAGTTTGAGTTACAGTACAGCCTCTGACGTGATCACAGCTGAGCTGAGCAATCATTATTAAAGCAAATTACTCTTCAATAGTGCTCACAGTGGTTCAACATGATAGAGGCCATGTCTTATAGGGCTCAAGCTTTGCCCTGATGGATGATTTCAACAGTGAGACCAGACACCTTAAGCCATCAGTCCCCCCGTGAGGAAACAAAGAGTAGGGAGACTGGCGACCCCGGTGACCTGTTCCACTTTGATCCTCGGCTGAGAGAGATGGATTGTGGTTGCAGTGGTGAGTGTGAGACAGAGGAGAGGTGGGGGTGCTTGTGGAATCCTGAGTCGCCGGAGGGATTCTGGCAGCGCGCCACGCTCACCTGTCAGTGAAAGTCCTTAGCTGGGTGAAAGTGCTCCGCAGGGAAGCGGCCTGGCGCCACAGTGCTCTGACACGAGCCTGTTCACGACTCAGCCGGGAGGCGCATGTCTGCAGAGAGGAGCAGACAACACGGGGACTGGAGATTGGACGGTGGGTGGCGAGGATTGCTTACAGCAAATGATGGCACCTCTCATTTTATTGTGATCCCAAACAGATGCAACGCTGGAACTCCTGCACTCTGGCACACTGGCACGCATACAAACAATTGGATTTCCCTGAATCAACAGATGTAGCCCATTTACAGCACGAACGCCAGATTGTTTGCACAAAATTTTCCTCCCCCTCAGCAGTTGGAATGTTTTCACAGGAAACAACAACTCAAAAATCATAGCAATGAAACGAACAGGGAATGAGAATGAATTGACGAAACTGGCTATGAATGGAATTCCTACCCCATGTGAACTCAACAGGAGTTTAATTGCGCAACCTCTGTGCAGAAAGGGGTAAACTTGAGCTTTCCCTCTTGTTTTTCTGACTCAAACACTTCATTTTTGTGATTCTTCTCACCTCTTGCTCTCTGCGCAGACGGGTATCACACAGCTCGATGTCCTCACGAGCCTTCCACAAGCTCTCTGTTAGCCCATGGTTGACGGTGCCTGCCTGCTCCAGCTGTTCTCGCAGCATGGAGTTGACTTGGCTGAGGCTGGCACACCTGCAAACAACAGGCGTTATGACTCCGAGAGGCCATGACACCCTCCAGTAACCCCTCCATAGGACCCAAGCTCTGTCATTCATATAGTCACTATATCACTCTTACATCTGTAGCCTTTAGATCCGCCCTTACCAACCACACTTAGAGGGTGAACATGTGTGACAGATTTTAAAATATCTGTGTCAACTTAGATTTAATTTCAACCAGATTTGCTTGTATAGTCATTGACAAAAATGTTTACATCATTCTCACACTAAACACACACCCTGTTACGGTAAAGCATGCCACACTGCTGCGTTTGTTATCTGTGTGAGGGGAAGCCAAACCCATGTTTGCATGTCAGGGATGATATCGTGTTTAAAGGGAACGAAGCTGTAGAGAAAAAGGGATCCAGTAACTCCAATAATAAGCAGAAACATATAAATCAGCGTTACAGACTTTCTGTCTACATTACACTGATATTAAAAAGTGCTTCAGTGGGTAGAGCTCGGTAACTCTGCAGTGATATCTAAGTAAAAATTAGCAGGTCCTGGCAAAGTTTCTGCCATGGGCATTTCAAATGGAGCTCCACAA